>NC_140771.1:246909451-248151680 GCF_044657685.1 Stegodyphus dumicola
CATTTCTCGTTCTTTTGCTTTCATCCCATTTTTTCTCGAACTTACTTCTAGTTTATTCTTAAAATCAACAAAGTTTTTATGAAATTTCACTAGCTAGAAAACGTTAAATTACAATACTGGAATTGTTAAAATCATTATATACTTTTGTTTTTCATAATACAGTATTTGCTTGTGTATTTTGTCTCTTAACTTTAGTACAAAGTTCTGAAAGTTTTTTTTTAGATAGTCGCATAATTTTCCACTCAGAGATGCTTAGAAAGTGAGCTTCCATAAATTTTAAAATGGGTTCGTCCACGTAATAAATTTTTATCCCAAGAACTTAAATGCAATATTTTTACTTCCTTACAAAAATGGTGATTACAAACAAAATCTTAATATTTGTGATAAAAAATTTCCGGTATTATATTTAAAAAAAAATTAAATAAAAATAAAATTAAAAAAAAAATAAAGGACTCTTTCTTTTTCCAGAACGGATTGTAAAATGGATTTAAAATACACTTTTTCCTTAACGGCTGTACGTACGCACGTATAAATCTCGCATAACTCAAAAACGAGTAGCAGTAAAGCATTGAAATTTTGTACATGGGACTGCTATAACATCTAGTTGTGCACCTCCCTTTTTTGTTGCATTTGGTCCCACCAAGCATATACATATACACCCACTCTCTCACGCGGCTCGGTGAGCTCTGGTGTTTTTTTTTTTTTTTTTTTTTTTTTTTTTTTTTTTTTTTTTTAATTCTTATATGCTAGTGAATTCTGAATTTTTTCTTTAAAAGTGATTGAGTTATATTTTACTTATCTTCCGGCTAAAGTATTTATGCCTTTAGTTCATATGCGTGCAATAGCTGAAGAATTATCAACAATTTAAAAGCGTGTGTGTGTATTTAATTATGGCAAAGCACACTAGGGCTATCTGCCTAAGAGGAGGGATGCCTTCGTGGAGGACTTTCTAAGGGAAACTAGCTCGTATACACGTTACACATGGGGAAAACCACGAAAACGCCCATGCGGCCAGTCCGTTCGCGGGATTCGAACCTCGAACCGAACTACCAGTGTTCAGCGACTTTACCGCTCGGCCGCTGGTGGGCCAATTTAAAAGCGTAAGCGAAGGCTAGGCTTAAGCACCGGCTATTTGTTTACATTTGAAGCTCTTAGGAGAAGAGTGAATTAAGTCAGCTGGTATACCAACTTCAGCGTCTTTTTGCCCAGTGGGAACAAAAGTTAACTTTCAATTTCGTGCACCGAAACTTTTGTCTTCTTGCCCGCTGGCCAAATTGCTTTTTTGGTCGAAACTCTAATTTTAATTGTAAATTTAAAAAAAAAAAAAAAAAGAGTTTTTAACTGTGTTTGGTGTTTTAGGTTTTTCTGTATTTCAGAATTTTAAATGAAGATGTTGCCGCGGAGTGAGAACTGAATTCATTGAATGAGAAATATATCTCTAATGAAATTCGAGGAAATAAGTTTAAATGAAGTTCAGAAAAAAATTTGTATAATTTAATAGGCCGTACAAGGAAGTCACGTGGTATCCACATCAGATATTTTGAATGGTTTTAAAGCAAGTAAATAGTTTCGGCTTCTCTGTTTCTTAAAGACAGAAAATTGCATCATCAATTAATAATAAATAGAGGATTGATTGACTTAATACGCTAAACATAATTAAAAATTTCCGATTATTTATATAAAATCTAGCGGTCGGTATACGCGTCGAAAATCAAATTAAATTATAAAAAAGCCTGCAAACTATTTGGCTTTTCAAAATTCTACATGAGATTCTAAAATAAGAATTAACATATTTAAATGAACAAGTAATTTAAAAATAAATTTTTTAAAGTCAATTCCTACTTAAAGAAAAATTTTTAAAAATAAAAAAAATTAAATACAAAAATAATTTTAATATGTGAAAAAAACTATAAGTTTAAAAAATATATTTAACTTGAGTGAATGAATAAAATGTATTTTATTAATGACTAAAAATTTGAACAAGCTATAGGGAGAGTGAGAGCTAATAGTAGGAATGCAATAAGCAATATGCAATAAAAATTGGCTTCTTCAACATACTTTACAATATTTAATCTCAAGGAAAGAACTACATAAAGCCCTATGAAAGCAGAGGTCAGTTTTGCGCTAGGCAATATTTTAGACTGAGAAACGGACTTGTCATTTATAATGGACATTGTTAAAATACAAGGAATGTTAGTGATTCTTTCTAGCGAAACGGTCCTGAATTTTTACCCCTCCCCGTCACCTTGCAGATACAATCAGATGACGACTCCTGAAAGCGTGTGGTCTGAAACTGCAATCAAGAGGATTCAAAATTCAGCTTTAAATTGCAATCACTGGAGCATCACAGAGTAATTTCCTTTTTTCCCCTGTTCCGATCGCGAGTAAATAGCGTTTTCTGCACTGTATTACACTCAACATCCCTCCGAACTATCCTCTTTTCCACCCCGTTCCTCTTATTTAAATGATCCGCCCTTTCCAGTCAGAGAACGGCAGCTGGGCAGCGCGTGTGGTCCCCCAAACCTCTACCTCCCTCAGTTGGGTACACGCCATCCACATCTTGTTGTCTATTTATCTCTATTTGACATCAAAGCAGGATGCGTCTCTCTGAAATTTACCAACTAAAACTGAGGTAGGAGGTTGTACGTAGCTCCCGTGCATTTAAAATGTTCTGGAAACTCGCGAGTGATGAAGATTCACTTCATGTCAAGAACCCAGTGGGAGTTCGCACGTTGAAAGAGCATTTGGTATCAGTTTGACAAATATACTGTTCAAATTTCAAGTGGAGAATTGGCACAATAAAAGAAACGTTCGATCTTTAACAGACGCACAGGACAAATAGGGTCGTAAGTGATAAGAAGTTGGATTGCAAAGGGGTGTTGGGTCAGTTTTGGGAGCAAACGACCTAGCTGCTTGACAGGATCGGCGCCAGAGTCAGGACAATTGGTACAGCCGCGCTAGGAGATAAAATCTAGAGGCCGCAAAATTTTTAGGAATTGGAGAAGAATTTACTAGGAAAATTTGGGGATGGGAAAATTTTAAGAATTTAAGGAAGACGCCGGGCAGCACAATGCCAACGGTACTGCTAGAATAGACAAGTGGCAAATCTGCAGAGCTGAGGTGACCAGAACATAAGTGGCCTAAAACAGATGAAAAATCATCAAAATGAATAGGTTTCAAACATCGCGAACTGAAACGCTAATTTTGGATCTATAATAATCAATAGGAAGACATTAGGCATAAAAAATATCTCATTTTACATTATTTTTCACTGGATTGTTTCCTAAAACACCATTGTAAATTTAAGTTCCAGTACTTTCTCTGACAGAGATAACAGATATTTATAGTAATTTTGAGATTAATTATTATTGCCAATTTGCACTCCCAAGAAACTTCTCAACTGGTTACACTCCTGTACTAATAAATTCCTTATCAAACTAAAAAAATTCATTCAAGAAAGCTACGACGACATACAAATCATTAAAGACATGATTCTTGATTTTAGTCTTTTCAGACTCTCTAATAGTCTCACTCAACGCAAAATTTATTTTAAAGTCAATTTTCTGCATCCGCAGTTTGACAATATTCATTTCTCAAGAATCATCAGAGATTGTAAAGATTACTTCCCCGCAGTTGACACTATACCAATGATTGCATTTAAATATCAAAGGACCTTAAGCAACTTGCTTACTAACCACCATGAAATAGATGAAACTGCAGAATGACATTGTAAGACACCAATTTACAGCAATTACGTAGATTCTCATCACCAGCACATAATTACTGGCAACCTGAATATCATACAAAACCATCAACTAAAAACACTAATGAGTTATGGTACAAAATTTAGACCAGTCAGAAACATGACTACAAATTACTGTTACAAGACTTTCGAAAACAACATCAACGAATTTATAGTTAAAGCAAGCTATCAACTGAATTTTCCCATAGATACCTTCTTAAAATGGAAAGCTAAAATTCTTCAACGCATATCCACAGAAATCAGTCACCTCAAATTTAAAAGTACACTGAACTGGTCGCAACTTACATCTGATATTAGTAAATTAAAACAGCTTTTTACTATTACAAAAATAGATAAAGCAACTAATAACTTTAGCATTATATGAAAACAATTCTACACTGAGATTATTCATAAAGAACTTCTCAACGCAACTACTTATCAATCAGCCAACCTTACAGAAACATCTATAATAAACAGGATTAAAACTTTTCATAAGAAACTCAATATTACTTTCAATGCAAACTACAACAGATTTACTAATCTTTATGCGATTCCCAAATTCCATAAAACACCATTAAAATTTAGATTTATAGCTAATGGAACTAATAATTACAAGAAAAATATAGACTATTATTTTTCAATTCAACTTAATAAAATCTGTAAATTTATTTTCAATGATTGTAACACTAATCATAACTATTGCTGGATCATTCATAATAACACTCCTGTCATTAATACCATTCATACCATTAACATCCAAAACATTAACTGCTATGATTTTGAAAACTTATATACCTCACTTCCTCTAGAAGAAATCTATACCAGTCTACTTGATCTACCAAAACTTTTCCCTAATATACTCAATATCATGACTCTTGACAAATGGAAAACCTACCTAAAATGCACACTTTTTCATAACTACATCAAGTTTCAAAATCAACTTTTTAAACAAGTCAGAGGATTGCCAATGGGCTTACATTCCAGCACCTCGATCTGTAATATCTTTTTATTTGTCAAAGAATTTAACTTCCAAAAAAATCTACAACCACAAGAGTTAAATTACTACAAACACACCTACAGATTTATTGATGACCTTATTACAATTAATAATTTTGGTAAAATTGAAAACTCCGACATTTATCCGAATTGTCTTAAACTTAATAAAACTAATAATTCACAAAATAGCATAGACTTTCTAGATCTTCAAATCATTAACTACAAAAAAATTTTACTATTTGACAAAACAAGAAACTTCAATTTCAATACTAACAAATTAATAAATTGGAACTCCAACATATCCAAAAAAGTAATTAACAATACTATAATTAATCAAATACAACGAATTAAAACTATATGCACAGATACAATAGATTTACAACGCGAAATTTTGATCCTTATCAAAATTCTCAAAAATAATCTAATTCCCTTTCAATTTATCAACCATTGCCTTAAAAGAGCAGGTGTTAAATACTCACTCTAAATCATTTAACTGATAGGGATATGATAATTTATTCCTAAACCTGAGAAGGCGGTATAAGTTGGATGACTGTCAGTTGAAAGATTTGTATATAGTGTAATTACTCAATTGTATATATTGTAAAAAGCTAATTGTCTTCAGACATATACTGTTACTAAAAAAATGGGCCTATTTCCTGCCTTTAGACTGTCTACTAGCTCTTGGATAGCGAAAATGCCTTTTTCCTTTCTTAAATTCTTAATCATTGCGACACGACAATTAGCCAGAAATTAATTAATTTCCATTCACTAGTATTTTTAAAAAAATCTTAACAGACGGTCTCTCTCAGATAAGAACTCCACAAAATACATCCCTCAAGAATTCCAAGTCCCACCCACTACCATAAATTTCTTCACCCAAGTCTTGCCGACTGATATAATTCAAAGCCCCTACTGCCGCTAAGAATTTTCGGACACCCTACACTTCTGAGTCAGACACGAAGAAAACACACTGCCAACTCCCCCACTAGAAAGAATGTAAGTTACTTAATATCTTTCTGGCCTTTATATCTTCATGTACATTCACTGATCTTATTTATATTATTTTTATATTATTTTTATGTTCTCTTTAATTTGTTTTTGCAAAGTTTGCATTATTTATCTTTTTTATAATCTTCTATGTTTATTTCAACTTTACTTTGATTTCGATTTCATAATGACAATTTCCAATGTTTAATTTCTACAAATAATATAGTACTCAAATACATAAAGATGATAGTGTCGGGGACGATTACTCGAGTTTTACAAGATTTCTCTACAGTAATTGATTTTTACTCCAAATTGAATTGACTAAAATGCTTCATGACAATCAGTTCTTTGAGTAACAACTATTCGCGGAAATATTTGGCCTGACTAGAATTGCCGGTTTGGCTTTAATTTATAACTCGAGTAAAGACGAAACACTTTCATATTTACGTATTTCTATCAATTATTGATCATTGAACGGGAGTTGGTTTGTTCCCCTTGAAAAGTCAACTAATTTCCGATCAATGACAATAATTACATGTTTTAATTTTTACTTTTACAATTGTAATATTATTCTTCGTGATGATTTAACTCCAGTCCCCGTTAAAACATTATTAACATTTTGCTTTCAAATTACTTCAAAACATCTTTCAAAATATAACTTACCAGTATGGATGCACACTTTTAAAATAATTCTACTTTAATTAAACTTAGGAGATAATATAATCAATTAATCAATACGGTTTAGGAAATAAATTATTATTAACTAACTTTGCAGCAATTGCGCAAGTAATAATAACTTGTATTCGCACTAAATGGATTTAAGTTCATACAACATTATATATATATATATATATATAATGTTGTATGAACTTAAATCCATTTAGTGTGAATACAAGTTATTATTACTTGCTATATATATATATTGTATGATCTTAAATCCATTTAGTGTGAATACAAGTTATTACTACTTGCGCAATTGCTGCAAAGTTAGTTAATAATAATTTATTTCCTAAACAGTATTGATTAATTGATTATATTATCTCCTAAGTTTAATTAAAGTAGAATTATTTTAAAAGTGTGAATCCATACTGGTAATTTGAAAGTAAAATGTAAATAATGTTTTAACGGGGACTGGAGTTAAATCATCATGAAGAAAAAAATT
This sequence comes from Stegodyphus dumicola, assembly GCF_044657685.1. Lineage (NCBI taxonomy): Eukaryota > Metazoa > Arthropoda > Arachnida > Araneae > Eresidae > Stegodyphus > Stegodyphus dumicola. The sequence goes on from NC_140771.1 coordinate 246,916,339, forward strand.
CTAATTGTAAAAGGAAAAAATTAAAACATGTAATCATTGTCATTGATCGGAAATTAGTTGACTTTTCAAGGGGAACAAACCAACTCCCGTTCAATGAACAAACAATTCCTTCTATTCGCGGAAATATTTGGCCTGACTAGAACTGCCGGTTTGGCTTTAACTTATAACTCGAGTAAAGACGAAACACTTTCGTATTTACGTATTTTTATCAATTATTGTTCATTGAACGGGAGTTGGTTTGTTCCCCTTGAAAAGTCAACTAATTTCCGATCAATGACAATGATTACATGTTTTAATTTTTTCCTTTTACAATTGGAATTTTTTTCTTCATGATGATTTAACTCCAGTCCCCGTTAAAACATTATTTACATTTTACTTTCAAATTACCAGTATGGATTCACACTTTTAAAATAATTCTACTTTAATTAAACTTAGGAGATAATATAATCAATTAATCAATACTGTTTAGGAAATAAATTATTATTATATATATATATGCAAGATAAAAAACATGCAAATCAAAATTATAATTTAAACTAACGGTAAAACTGTAATTCTCCTTCTCTGTTCTAAAAATCGTAATAACTTATCTCCATTGCGTCATTTCTAGATCATTCCTTTTTGCACGGCCTGCGCAACGCTGATAATGTAACATTTGGAAATTGAAACTTTTTAACTTCAACCAAAACTTTTCTTTTCGTGTGCTCACATATCGGAAAATTACGCACTTAATTTCGCTCTCTACCCTGCTTGGATGTAATTTCTCTGTTTTGCTGGCTATCGCAATAATATCAAAAATGTAAATGTTCCGTGAATAGGCACGATTAGAGTGCCAATTGATTGTGGCCACAAATGTCAATTGCAAATAAAAAGGGAATTAAAATCGCCTCGACTGCCAAGTTTCTTAGATATAACGAACTCAACACGTTTAGCATACTACGCAAGCAGAATTCTTCCTCTTCAATATGGATCCGGTAGATCAGCAGGAGCTCCAATGATATATTTATTACGTGTCCTGGTTCTTCAAGAACTGACCGTACCAGCCTTACGTAGCCTTTTGTTTAGAAAATCGCTATTAATATGGATTGCTATTAATCTTCTTGAACAATGCTCCAAAAAAGAGCCAGCTGTTCACATTAAAGCTAAGGGAATCAGGCCATATAGAATTGTACTTAGAGAATGGCTGTGTTTGCTTCTTCACAGATGGATCTTCAGATCACACGCCGGAGGTGGAATAAACTTTATTTTTCCAGATGGGCAGCCTAAAACAACATAAAATTGGAGCATCAAAAACTGCTTCAAATTACACATGCGAGCTCCTTGCCGTGCAAGAGACTCTAAACATCTACAAGAAGGAACAGACTCCAAGAACTAAACTCCAAGAAACTAAAAATTCCAAGAAGGCCAAAGGAACAATAATCTTCAATGACTCCAGAGCTGCCCTTCAGGCAATTCAACAGGGTATCTCAAGACAGACCCATGAAACACATAATGCCCTGGCGCAGATCGTTCAACTAAATAAACACTGTATAATGCAATGAATACCAGCCCACGTTGGCATAGCGTCAGTGAAGCTGAGGTTGTCCTGGCGAAAGAAGCAAGACAACTAAATGAAGAATCTTATCATCCCACCTCGCTTAATGACGTGAAGTCTGTTGCTAAGAAATCCGACCATCGGGAAGAAATTTCAACTATGCGAACTCTACACATACAGAATTACTTCCAAAATTTTGTCAAGACTTGGAATTGGCCATTTCAGAGGGATGAAAATCTTACCAGACAGAACAAGAACCTACACTGTTTGCAGAAACTGTCTTAGAATCGAACTTGGACCAGAACCCCATCTTCTCCTGCCCTGCCCTCTTGGCTTCAATGCAGCAATTTAGTGATTGCCTCTAGGAAGACCTCTATGAAGAAAATTGACTCTAGATAGTTAAGGCGGTCTTGCACAGCCAACCCATGGTACCACATAACTGACTTCTTGGATACAACAAAAACCAACAAACAAACAGAAAAAGATGAGGATGAAGATTTAAAAAAAAATAGCAACCTAAAGGTGTTTCTTTCTCGTTATTTCAGGATGAATTAACTGCAGAAATTTCGGGGAAAAAAAATTCAGTCCTTGATATTTACAAAGTTCATTAGCAGATCCGGGACAAGAGTGAGGCGTCTCAGGTGAAAGAGGCGCTAAATTAGCCCTGAACATTTAGAAATTCGTTTTACATCAATGAATATGGAAAGAGTTTTATACTATAAACACAACCAAACTCAATTAAAAAGAAGAATTAATAGCATGAATTTATTCTCAGAAGAGATGTGCACTAATCTCACTTCGGTTTGGTGGATGTATTGTTTTCTAACTTTTGATATTTACTATTCGAAGTAGCATATTGATGTTAATTTGTACTTGTAACGAGCTGCGTAGAGTAAACTTTCATAAAATCTATCATACCCCCGACATTTGCAACTGATACACTCATCTCCAATTAATATGTACTGCCCCTACTCGCCGTAGCAAGTTTTCCAGAATCTATGATCTAAGCGTAGACGGCGACGCAACTGCAGACAGTTTTTGGCAGCATCCCGTACAAAGGCCCATTGGAATGTTATTAACAGACTGAGTGAGGATGTTTCAAAATGACATGTAATTTTAAGTTAGTCGTTGATTTCCCCCCCCCCCCGTAAAATTTACCAATGAATGAGAAACATGATTTGAGATCAGCTATGATTAGATTTGGGTATATATTTTTAGAAAACGTGATTTAGCTGATACCTGTTCAGATAAGCTAAACATTTGTAAAATTTCAGGAGATAGGTACATTCAATTACAAATGTAAACAGTTTCTATTATGAAATATACAGAAGAAAAACTGTGTTTTTTTTTATTAATTGAGTATCTTCTATGAAATTCGGCTGTGTTTAGTTTTTTTACCCTTTTTTTTTTTTTTTTTTTTTTTTTTTTTTACCTGTAACATTGAACAAATTACCAATTTACTTACCGAGGCAGATTTTCAATGACATGGCAGGTTCTTCAAGAAGTAGTATCTTAATCCAAACTAATCGTCTAGGAATGGGATTTTCTTGTTTCGAGCATAATTTCCTACCCAGAAAAGAGAAAAGCAAAATGAATCATTTTTTTAATGAAATCTTTCATTAAGTGACGAAATAAAAAGAAAATGGTAATTATATAAACCTGAAACAACATTTCCCTGACTATTCCAACACTCGAAACATGATAAGAATTTAATTTTGGAAAATAATATATTACGATTTACTACAGTTACGTTTTACTGGAACATTTGAAAGGCACCCTATTCAATTCCTGACTGAATGTCTAATATCTGTTCGCAGTCTTTTTTATATGATTTTGCTTTGCTGTGAAAAAAATCCACTGCATGGAAGTTTTTTTTAATTGCAGCTATATTTTTGACAGTACAAACTATCATCCGTTACTTGAAAGTTTAGTTCTTATCTAAAATGGCGCTTTTAAAGAAGCAATGGATGGAAGTCTTTTTCCCCCAAGAAAATCTTTCATATCTAGTTATTAAAAAACGCTGTAAAAGCCATGGATTTTCCGATATCTAAATCTACGATAGGTAATATTGTCAACAAGAAAGGAGAACACTTTAAACTTTGGCTGCAAGTGGAAAACTAGTTCTAAATGCATATCCAAGAAAGAAACGGTATGCTTCGAATAATACAAACATAACATCTCTAATGATCAAGGAAAATCCGCCAAGTCAAAGGACCAGTTGCAAAATCATTAATATGCTCAGTATCAACTGTGAACAAAATGATTATGCTGATTTGAATCTTAAAAGCGCGACAAAACATAATGTGCTTCGCCTTTCTCCACGACATATTGCCGAACGCAGAACGCGCTGCAGACTTCTTGATGCGAAGCATTCCTAAGGATAAAAATGGAAGAATGTCTTCGCAGTAGATGAATCTTCGGTGTATTTAACTGACTGCAATAAAAAGAGATCCATTTATTATCCTCAAAGAGGAGAATAAAATCTTAAAACAAGATTCAAAGAACCTAAAGAAAATTGTTCAAAGGGATTCATTATCGTTGCTATTTTTTCATATAACGGCATATTGAAAATAAAGAGAGTGGAGAAAAACGTTAACATCAACTCCACATTTTATCAAAAACATATCTGATATCCAATTGTCAGATAGAAGTAGTTATAAAATGGGAATTCTGCATCAGAGAGTCATAGGGCGTGGCAGGTGCAACCTCATCGATGACATCACACCAGGGACGTGGCCAATGACATCACGAGTAGAGTTGAGTTGTTTTAGACTGCTGGTTGAGTTGTAGACCTGCTGCTTTTCTTTTAAATTTAGTTTTTCAAAACTGGCAACAGATCAAGTGAATATTTTCTGCATCTTAATTTTGGTGATATGCTCATGCTGCCCTCTGTTCATGAAAACGTGAATTATGCATTTTAGAAATATATTTTTAAATTTGGCGTTAAACCCATTCAACGCGCGTCTCTGAAAACTATGTATGAGAGGGAAAAAAATATGAAAACGATTTCATCACGTCATGAAAATGAAACTATTTGATATTTTTTTTCATTTATTATTCTATTTAATTTTTAAAAATGAGAGTTCTGAGCCAGAGGAGCTGAAGGCGTGACCAATAACGTCCCACAGAGAACGTGGTCTATGACGTCATTGGCTACGCCCCCTGGTGTGATGCCATGGATGACGTTGCTCCTGTGACGTCATAGACCATGCCCTCTGCGTGACGTCATTGTCCACGCCCTCAGTCAGGTGCAGAACTCTCATTTTATAGCTACTGAAAGGAAATATCTTCTGTTTGCCCATAGTGCCATCCATCACTAGAACTCCATCAAGACAAAGCAAGCGGCCACACGTCAAAATCCATTGTTAATTTCCTGGAAAAACTGGAACAAGAAACGGATATCAATGCCTCATACCCTTCACTCATATCCCTACTAATCTCCTACCCATGGATTTTTGCGCCTCCGCATAGTGACAATCGAAGATTTAATTTCATAAAGCTAAATTAGTGTTGCTATTATTTTAGTGCTATTTCTATAAAATACAATAAAGATTAACAGAAAACATTTTCTCTAGTCATGATATCTGTTCGTTCTAAAATTCAAAAAGCAAAATAACAATATCTAGTAACAGTTTCTTTTATCAAAAATTAAGGACAGCCTCGAAAGTTTCTTTCTACTGATACTGAATATGAATATTTAGTACTGATACTGAATTAGGGACTATTTCTACTGATACTGAACAACGAAATTTTCTGTAATTGTAATATACTGAAGCTGCTGTATTTCTTTTATCATTGCTACCATTATTTCTTTCGTTATCCTTTGATAAAAAAGCAAAATTCTAAAACTGGGTATATACTTATTTAGAATAATTAATATCCGGCAACGGTGATTTACCCAAGGAACTAAACAAAATGAAGAATTGGATAGGAATACTTTGAAGATCACCCTTCCTGTTGTGATGCAAGTGACAGGTAAACATCCAGGTGCGACTCTGAGAACTGGACACACACAGCGGAATACTTCGTTACACTCCAACAACAGGTGTTCTGCTTTTGAAGAAACGTGATTTAACGACTAAGCCTCCTTTTATTTTTTTCGGAGTAAATACCGTACTTAATGGGGAAAAAAAAAAAATCATACTTTTCATCCCAAAAGAGGCTATTTAGTCTGGAAATGGGTTTTGTCTTGGTTTACTATAAACAGCGTTTCACTTTTCAAACAGTTGCCACCCAGTATTAGTTAAAGAAATTAAATATTGAAGAATCTGTATATAAGTGTGTATGTGCTCGCATTGTGAAAAAACGACGATATCAAGAGTATTAAATTTTGAATAATGTACTGGAATGCACAAACGTGTGCTTTTTTCAATTTTGAATTCGTTCTATTATTTATTTCATATTTTATAAAACTTTAATGAATTTTTCGATTAACATCGATCTGAAAGCGAGTAGTTACAGCACTGTTCGAAATTAAACATTTTTTTATCTCTATCACGGGAGACTGTTGTCATTCGGAAAAAATATAAAATATCTGTCTTTCCATTTTAACGAACAAACTCGGCTTTATGAAAAAAATGTGTTGCCGCGGCTGGAAATGAATTACTTTTATCTTCTACACGCGAGCGTGTTGCCATTTGGTAAAGCCTACGATACTTTCAAATTTAAACTATATAAATATGTATTAAAATCAGGAGGTGTCCAATAAGAAATATTCAATATTTTCATGAAATTACATTAATTAGACTCATTATATACTTTTACTTTCTTATGGTTAATTTTTTCGCTTGAACTATAAAATACTATTGCAGTTTTAAGTCATTAACTTAATTTCTAATTTTAAGACATAGAACAATGTGAAAATTTTGAATAAGTAACAGACGAAATGATAGCGTCACGCGCAAAGCAAATAAAATGAAGGTTTATATTATAAAAAGAATGCGTCGAAACGTTTTCGTTTTTTCTCTATTTGTATTGTCTTTATCTAATTGTGTAAAAATATTTGGTAACTGTAAAATTATCATAATAAGTTAAAGAAATATCAAAACTGTTAAAATTTTTTGTGTCCCACAGTTTAAGAAAATCTGCTGTAGCCATTAGTATTCGAATTATATTAGTATTCCCATTTAAAATACGATAAACCGTGTCGTGACCACCAGCTCCCTAAGATGACCACTTCTGAAAGTGACCAGTGTGTCTGAGATCATAAGTAAACACGAAACCGTGCTCGGCCGTCTCAGAGAGCTTGTAATTTTTCTTCATATCCAGTCCCCTGTGGTAAAAGCCACTGTAAGCCACTGTAAGCCACTGGCTGTATTACTGTCGTATCAGTATTGACTGAACTGGTGATCTTACAGTTTAGTTGAGGTTTCATTCGCTGTAGCATGCTGGAGTGTCTGCTTAATGGCTCGAACAATTTTCACATATGGATATCTAAGTTAAAAAGGCATTATTTGTTGAATTATTTGCTGTAATTGTTAATACTACAATAATACAGTACTGGTGCCTACGCAGCTGCGCCTTTTCCTCAGCTATGCAGCATGCAGTTCATGTATGTCCTGTAAAGTCCACTCCATTTCTTTGTCAATTTATACCAAAAATTGCATGACAGGTTTAGAAGACTTTTTGTGAAGTATATGTAAGATGAAAAATATGAAACTCAAAATTACCAGTTTTTTAAATAATCATTAACTTTCTTATTAGTCCTTGATCTTAATTTGGCTACATCCCCTTCCCGAACATAAAGCACGCCATCTGAAATTTAATCCGGTTCTTGTTTATTTAACCACGTTTGTTGTGCAGCCGGATTAAAGGAAATTTTTACTGTAAATACTACTGCTACTATTGCGCATCCATTTTCCCCTGCTTCCCTTGCTGCTGGCAACATATGTGTTCGCATAGCTCTAATTTGTCCTTTGTTCTAAAAATATAATCCGTTAGATGAAAGTGTGGAAGGTGCGATAAGCACGGAAGCTAATATATGAACATGTTTATGCTCAGCATGAATATTCACGAATAAATTAATGTGTTGTTTTCATCAAATTTGTCTCCGTTATGTCACCATGAATCTAAGCAATGAAACCTTACCAACATAATAACACATCTTTAACGGCTAATCCTCTAATCCTCAAATCATTTACACCGAATTATCCCATACATAATATATATTTCGTAAAACCTTGATGCTTTACAAGAGCCCAGGACTGCTAAGACGACACCGTCTGGAAGTTAGAGTAACTTTGTAGAAGTTGTTGGGTAAGGATGGCTGAACGTACTGGTAATTGAACCAGGACAACAATCTTTTTCACTTAATATGTTATTCACATGCGGTTGTATGCTAAGCCATCGTAATATCCGAAATCGTGTTATACGGAGCTGCATTATAATAAAGGAAGTACTGTGTGTACTGCATTAAATCAGTTAATGGATATCTCTGTCTCTGAAGAAACTAATCCGCAAATTATACGCCTATCTCTTTTCAACGCCAGTAATTAGTTGCAAAGGAAGGAGGAAAAAAATGAACAAGACTGAAGATTTTGTCAACAGGCTGTTCGATGACGCAATAAATCCTCGCTCTCCAGGCAACGCTCTCCACTCTGAGAACTAAAGCGACAGAAATAAAAAAAAAAGTCACAATAAAAAAAGAGAGAGATTCGTGACTTTTTTACTTTCTTCGGAAACCTCTGCGCGCCGCTAAGAACAACAATAAAAATAACGACGCAAAAAGAAAGAGAACTTAACAGCGCACGAGGAAAAAAGCAAAGAAAAAAAAAGTATATTTTGTCGATAGGTGGCGCCACATTTTTATAGCTGTGGGTCGGTTCCGCGATGAGAGGTCCGCCATGATTTATTGAGGAAAGACTTCAGCCACGTGGATGGATGAAAAAGGCCGCCAAACTCAGGAGCCATTTTGATTGACGGGATGTCTTTTTCTGTTTCTCCCCTCCTCGTTTCTTTTTTTTTTTTTTCTTTTTGTTTTGTTTTCATTATTCTTTGACTTGCCCTTAAAATAGACTAAAAAGAATGATTTGCATCGCATCTGTTTTTTTTCTTCACTTTTCTATTCTTTTCCTCTGAATTTTGACATGCCAAACGATTCTAACTCTTTTACTTTCCTCATCGCTACCTGGCAACGATGATGCCGCAAACAATAACGTTCAAGAACAAAAGGACTAAGCATGAGAAGGGAATGTGTGTTACTTTTTATAGCTTTTAACCACACTATTTTTAAACCAATAAATAATTTCGGAGAGTCGCTCTTTCTTTCTTCTTACTTTATTTGCGAAAGAAATGATAAAAACAAAATCAGAAAAATTAATTTATATCTAAAAGAGCGATACAATAAACGGAATGCAATAAAAATTGTCATTAACAATTTAAATAATAATAAGAATCAATAATGATTCTTACAAAAATTAAAGAGTGAGTAATTAATTTAAAAAAGTGTGTAAGGTGTCATTTTCTTTCCATTCCTTTAATATTTTTAATACTAACTGCGAAGTTAAAAATATATTTTGTTTCTGAAACTAAATATTTTAATGTAAATTACTGCTAACAATCGCTATTAGCAATTTTACAGAACCGTGTTTTTGAGACTTACTATCTGTAATTCATATTTAACTAGCCGCTGGCCAGGACTTAGAAGAGAACGGCTAGTTCATAGGGCTTTCTTTTCTCCTTGAAACAGGAAGTGAGCAGTGATGACATAGTCATGTTGACACCATGGGCCTTATAAGAAATAGCCAACCCAAACGGGTTTTCTCCCTTGTCTGAGGCGCTGCCCGCTGTCACCTTGATCACATCCGGAGGATTAGGGACGACTTGCAGAAATTTAACATTGGTTGCCTATGGCAGTGTGTATAATTGTCAAGAAAAAGCTGGTTGTAGCGCCTCATTTCACAAATTAGAATTTCTCCATGTTTTTATTTTTGAAATTGAGATTGATTTTTAAAAATTCAGCATATTTATGAAGCATAATTAACGTTCCAAATAATTATAAGGCTATTGCATGCTTTCAGGACTGGATATTTTTTTAGCTTTCCCTATGCTGTAAGGAAATTTGTAACTATTTCTTTTAGAAAATAATATTTTAAATCTAAACTAATAGAAAATTTCAAACAAGCAATTTTCTCTTGCAATTTTTATGCTTTTTATTGGTGTAAATAAGTAAAAAAATACTAAAATATTTAAAAACGAATTTTTGAAAGTTTTGTTTAAAATTCTAAATTGTGCTGCTTTTTTAAAATTATACATGAGTATAATAGCACAATTTCTATAAAGGAATTTTATTTCAATTATATTTCATAATACGTCATAGTGATAAACACTTTTGACTCCATAAAAATTTTTATACATTTAATTCTAATATTAAAATTGTATTTAACCGTAATAATTAATTTTGCTTTTATTTTATAGTGATTATTTTTTTAAGTTTATTTTTAGTTCTGCATAAGATTTTTTTTATTTACTGTTAATTTAATTTAGTAGCTCGAAGCAGCCTTTTGCGCTGTTTCACTTTAAATGTCCGTGTCTCCTTGCAAATTGTTGTGTTACCAAATATTATCGCCTTGTATTATATGTAACGAAATTAAATAATGAAGAATCTGCATGAATACATGTATGTTTTTCGCACTGTGACAAAAACGACGGTATCTAGAGCCATCAAAATTTGAATACTGTAAACCTTCACCCGAACATGGGCATCTGGACGGCCGAATTTCGAATTTGTTTTAATCTATTTCATATTTTGTAAAACTTTAACGAATTTTTGATTAACAAACTCAACGAGTTCCGAGCGAGCACTGTACGCAAAATAACAGTTTTATCTCCAGTGCGGAAATTCTAAAGATATGCTGTTTTCAAATGTATGTGGTTTACGAGCGAAGAACATGGTATTCAATAAATATAGGTAACACACAAAACTTTAAAAAAAGGTTCCTTTTGGGCGTAATATAAAATCTGAGTGCTTCTAGATTTTATTTTATCTTTTTTCTTTCCCTTCATTACGCTCAGAAAATTTTATGCTCCGAAATTTATGAATTATTAAAATAACTAATCCACTTTAATGTTAATAATTTAATGCTCATATAATCAAATAAATATGATCGTTTCGTAATGTTATTATAGTTTGGAAAATCACTGCCTGAAAATGCTCACTAAATTTTTTAAAAAAATTATCAGATCTTGTTTAATTTTACCTTATTTATTTCAAAGCATCACGTACTATCAATCTTATTTAATTTTAGTTTATTTTTACGCAAAATTAAGTTAAAAAATTTCGTGCTTAGAGTTTTTACCGTTTTACCAAAGTAAAGATGTTTGTATAAGAATTACGCGTAAAAAAATGCACGAAATGCAGTAAAAAGTGCTTTAATGACATATATTAAATCCTATTTGAAACAAACTGTGGCTTGCATAATCTCATCACTATACAACGTATCACATTTAATAATTAAAAACAGCTATGTGATACAAACGCCATAGGTTTCAGTGTTAAAGTAAACCAGATTGTCCCTACTCTTTCTTGCCGACATGTCGGTGAAGCTCGCCCCGCCCACTGGGTTAGTCTATTTCTTATAAGGTCCATGGTTGACACTGACTGCAAAAACGCAGCAACGTTCACGAAGCAAAGATTTGAATTTGAAAAAACAGCTTTAATTTAGAAGAGATGTTATTACTTTATTCATTTATAGCGTTTAAAATGTTAATACTACCTATTTATTAATCTTAAAATAAGAGATAAAATATGATACGTTTTCTTAGAAGTTGCTGGTTCTTCGGCATGTGCATTTGTTATTAAACCGTGGAGGGAGGGGACCTTAGCAACAAACTTTTTTTTTTTTTTTTCCCATTGTGGGAGAATTCTATTATCTTCCTAAGATAACTATAATAATAGCTCTATAAAGTTAAGCCAAAAAAAAAAAAAAAAAAAAAAAAAAAAACTTATGTTCGCGTAGACGTAGTTTTGAATGTATATGTCAAGTTTTATTCTAAAGGGCGTTAGTCCAAAGGGGTTATTAATTTCTTTTTGTTGGCATTTTGTGGCGCTTCACTTTTCAGATTGTTGCCATCAAATATCACAGCCCTTCATTTTATTTAAAGAAATTAAATAATGAAGAATATGCATGAATGTATGTATATTGTTGCGTTCTTCATCCTTCTGACACCAGTTGTTACGCTCGTACGGGTTTCGTAGATTTGGAGTGAATAACGACGACACTTGATGAAGTATCGAACACACTTTATTTACCAGTATTGTCAGGACAGCTCCAAAACACGTTTTACAGTCGTCGATGAACTACTATAAACACGCTGACACGATCGATTATCAGCGACACAGCCTTCACACTATCAGGCTATCACGGTGGAGACAGCTTCCTGCAAAGCACCCGACTCTGCTTGGTCGTTCTCTGAACTCCACGTACTCTCGAGACTCTCCCCGCTACAACTCGCGATGCACTCGACGACACACAGAGCACAGCTCCTGACTCTTGGTTCAGTCGTTTCCGGACCTCAACACGCTCTCTCGACGATGCACTAACCGCGATACTGTACGAGACTCTTTCGGTGCACTCGACGACCCACTCGGCACTCGCTGGCCGGCTGTCAAGGCTATCGCCTCCGCAGGGATTGACTCGCTAGACGAGATACACTCACTCGATGACTGCGGACCAGCAAGGTTTATATAGCTTTCGGCTTGTGTTCGAGAACATTCTGGGTTAAACCGGTAAGAATTCTTTCCAGAAGGTTCTCCAACCGTCCATGGTATATCGCCAATTTTGTCGCAAAATGGGTAATTTCTCGCCACATGTGGCAATCCTGCCCTCGTTGCTATTTTATGGCAACCCTAAAACTGCTTTGCGGGGAAGCCGTCTTACCGCGCCTGTACATTTCGTAACAATATTTTTAGCAGTGTGGAAAAACAACGGTACCTAGAGCCATCCAATTTTCAATTAGTAGTACTCCACTCAAATACGCCCCCAGCGTGCCCACGCTACGAAGGCATGCTAAGAAGGCGGAAGAAATACCTTATAAGGTTACTCGCTTTTAAGTTATGCGAGATACATACATACGTACGTACAGACGTCACGAGAAAAATCCCTTCTGAATCCATTTTAAATCAATTTTATATTCCATTTGGGGGGGGGAAGAGTCTTATCCTGTCCTACGGGAAAAAAAAAAAAAAGCAAATGAATTCAGGAATGGTCAAAATGTATATTTCCTTTGAAATATGACACCCGAAATGTTTCGCGATGACAATACTTTCTTTACTTGGTACAATGAAGTAAAAAACATTTCTGTATAATTCTTGCTTATTTATTCAAATAACCGCCGCGTGAGTGAAACCCGCCACGCATTAAGTTCGTTTTGATTTGGGGAAAGCTTTGTGACTGGCAAAGTGGCGTTGGCGAACATTTCCATGCCGGCGAAATCAAAACGATCACCTGCCTAGAATGTGCGAGAGCATCATGAAACCTGCTGCGAACATCAGAGAGAGAGAGAGAGAGTCCTAATGGGTTGAACCATTTCTCCCGGCTTCTGTTTCTGAAGGCTGATTGTGCAGTCTCCTCTCATCCCGTATTCGCAGTTCTGCATAATGGACTGGAAGGGCCGAAAGTACCGCCGAAATGGGCGCCCAAATTACCACCTGCGGATCGCACGCGGGCTCGAAGTTCCACAGGGGCGTTCGTCGTCATTTATCGAATTCCCGCTGAATCATTAATCACAACGAATGGCATGCGACCCCGGCGAGACTTGATTCACGAGCGAGGGTTCTGCGGAGCTCTTCCTTCCTTCCTCCAGCGCTTTTCGAAGTTTTCTTCTTACTGAGCTCCTCTATTCTTTCAGACTTGCCTGAACGTAACAAAGCCCGTTTATCCGAACTAAACATTTAGAAGCCATTTCGGATAATCTTTTTTCTTTTTGGCAGAATGATACACTATTACAGTAGATAACAGCTTTTGTGCATATATTTAAATTCTTTGTAGCATTTATAGGATTATTTGAAATTTATTAATTATGAATTGCAATTTTTAGTCTTTGTGAAAAATTAGTTCTAAATTTCTTACTTTATGTCTTTAATGATAATTTTTTAGCAGCTGAATGCGCGAAAATACTAAGCATGTTTATATTTTGTTTTTTACTGTTTTGTATATACGTATATACATATATAATGTTAATTCAGAAGTCAAACAACAAAAATCAGCGTTATATTTACAAAATTTTTCACAGGACTAGTTTCGATGGTTTTACCGAACTACCATCCTCAGCTGCAAAACCGCAAATTCATTTACGTAAATTGTAAAAAGGAGTTTGTCTACCATAACTGAAATAATGGATCAATTCATTGAAAATGATCAGAATTTTGACAGGAGCTCAAATGTAAGGCGTGGTGTTAGAGATGCTCTGTCCGTTTATGAAGAACTTTTAAGAGAAACAACGCAAAAGAAAAAGGCAAACAACATTAGATGCTTTTGTCACAAAAAGGCAGAACACTGAAAACGCGGAAGGCTAACTAAATATGACTGACTGAGAATTTTATTTGTTTTTTTTAAGAATATTCGTTTTGTTATTTATATTTTGTTTTTATTTTTGCAAAAAATAATAATGTATTAATTTGGGCTTTAAGAAATAAATGTTTGCTTTTATTTTTATTAAAAAAACATACTTTTTAAATTTAATACCTAAACAGTTTCCTAGCCATCTTCCCCTAACCCCAATATTTACATGTAAAGATAGCCTCGTTTAGCGCTGTTTCGCATTACGCTCTACTTTGATGGAACGTATCCCCCGCGTTAAGCGGGGTCTTACTGTATTTCAAATCAGGAGGGAACTAAGAATTGGCCATTCATCTTTAAATGTACCAAGATGGCAAACTGCAAAGTAAAGTCTTAAGACACCCCTACGGAAAATGGGTCAAGGCTCGTTTCTACGGCAACAGACAGCTGCAGACTAACTGATGAGAGCTTTTTTTATGATAGACAGACTATAAACCCGGGGAGTCGTTCCGGGGATGATGGGTAATGTCCCCGTGCGACGGGCAGCCCCAGCGACTGGCAGGTAGCAAATCTTAGTCAACGACCGATGTCGCAAAAGCGATGCGCTTTTGTCTCCAAGGTGCGAGGGCAGGGGTTGAACCCCTATGCCTGGTTTTCATTTAGTTGGCCGAAAAACGAATGCCCATATTTATCTTATCTTACAATTTACTTAATTAACTTCAGTTCGTTTCTTTTGAATTACGCCATAAATGTTGGCTGGTTCTGTAAGCACGAGCTTTGCCTTCCGTCTAATGAAGGCTTTACAACGAATCACGTGACTTATTGAAATTGCTTGAAATAAAGAGAATATAGAGGCCGTTCGCACATAATTTAGACGATTTTCATTTACAGAAATATTTTACGTAAACGTTTCTGTGTTTCAAATGTTCCATTTGATAACCTTTATTCTTCATTATCTTCTTACACCGTAATTTCCAAGACAATCCAACAATGCCCATAAGTCTTAGTTGTTAATTTTTCACAAAAAACACATGAATATTTAATCTAAAAAAAAAAAAAAAAAAAAAAAAAAAAATTCTGATGTGTACCACGTGACTTCCTTGTACGGAATATTAAATTATACGCATTTTTAACTGCATTTCATTTAAACTTATTGGATTGAATTAAATCTACTTCGCCGACAGCGCATAAACCGCAATAGAATAAATGCATTCTTTAAAATTCACTCTAGTATTTGTTTACCATAGCGACACTCTGGCGCTAGATTCACTTAACAGTATTATATTTCATTCATATTATAACTCATAATGCACAAAATTTATATCATTTAAAGAATTATCTAATCGTTGCCACATGTTCTATTCAAATACTACAATAAAGCTAGAATGATGTATAAAAGAAATTAAGCAAACAAAACCAAAAAGAAACAGTTTTTCACAGACGATTGAGTATTTCTCATTCAATTAATTCAGTTCTCACTTCGCGAGAAGGCAAAAATACATAAAAACTCAAAATATCTATATTAAAAATTACGAAGTAAATCTTAAACCCTTATTTCCTCGAAAAAATTCCAGAAGCATGATTTAATTGGCAATAAATAAATGAAGGCGTTATCTTTGTTGTTGCGAAGCTAATCAATGGCCGCCATAAAAAAAGGCTTAGCGGAACTTAAACAACTTTAAAATTGTTGACAATTCTAAGCATATTGCATACAGATTTACTAAAGGCATAAAAACCTTAACCGGAAGATAAAAACAACATAATTCAATTATTTTTAAAGCAAAAAATGTACAATTTACAAACATATAAGAGTAAAGAAACTGAGATTACTGAGCCGGGTAACAGAGTGGATATATATATAAATATATTTATATACGTTTGGCGCGGCCGACTGCAACCAAAATACGATGTGCACATCTACATGTTATAGAAGTCCTATATACAAAATTTCAACGTTCTGAGGCTACTCATTTTTGAGTTATGCGAGATACGTACGTACATACGTTCGTAAGACGCCACGAAAAATTCTCTTCAGAATTAATTTTGAAGCAGTTTTATAATTTTTTTGGAGGAAACTTTTATTCTGTCCTTACTTAAAGATATCACGCAAAATCATCGTTCAATTGCATTCGATAGCGGTCAAAATGGATATTTTCGTTGAAATATGTTACCCGGAATTTTTCGCGATTACAATACTTCCTTTTTACTTTACGTACAAGAAAGTAAAAAGGAGAGTGGAGGAAAAGAAAAAGGCTATGATAACATATTTACGCAAACAAGACCGTGATAAAGCAAATTCCCATGCGCGTTTGTGCGCGCTTGTTTCACCACTCACTTTTCGAACGGCAACTGCAAGGTTTCGTTGTAAGCAATTCTGTTGAGCAATCTGCGGACAAAAGCGGCAAAAACCGCGTAGCTTCGCGGAAATAAACAAAATCGTCTGCGTCCTCGACCCAGCAACCGGAGGGAGAGAGGAGAGGAGAACGCGGAGAGGAGTGGCGGTGGGGTAAACTGAAAGCTGGAGAACTCGGCCTAACTGAGAGAAAGGGGCATGGGGGCTCCGTCCGGCAGATTAGAACGAGAAGGATCGGGGGGGACGAGGAGGGGTGGACGAGATCGATGCCGCACTTTCTCGCGTCCTCTTTTAGCAACGCGTTCGCCGGGAGAGATCTTATGGATGGGAAAGCGTCTTGTGGCAACAGATACATTTGCGGGGCAGGGGCGTCATGAGGAATTAATAAATACTGCGAGAGAGCGTGGTGGAAAGGAGAGCTTGGGCACGGAGGGGTGGACAAGAGGTATCCGTGGAATTTATTTCACGTCGTTCAGGAGGAGATGGGAAAGTTGAGACTCGACGGATTTCGCAAAGGGGGGATGAGGAGTGGAAATAAAAGTATTATGCGCGAGGGCTGTGAGGAAACACCACCGAACGCGTCCGTCCTTATGTATTATGGGTTGGTAGGAACAAGCTATAAGAATTGGTCGCTTTGTTTCTCTCCAAATCCAGAAAGGCTAAGGGATGCTCCGTAGGGTTAGTAGTAGAAAACATTTTTGCTTTTTTATTCCCAATATTTATTTTGCTTTCTTATTTTTAGAAATAACTGTAGCCTTTTAGAAAATTCATCGCATTGTACTGCATAAAAATCTGGCAAAGCGGCCTTGACTTTGAAAACAGTTCTCTTCGGTCAATAATGTAAATAATACAGGGAAAAAAAAAAAAAAAAACTTGGGATAGGAACACAGAAAGCAGTATCAGAGCATTGTTGCGTTTCTACCGGTTTGTAGATTTGGAGTGATTAACGACAACACTTGATGAAGAATGAAAACAAAATTTGTTAGCCAGTATTACTCTGGACAGCTTCAAAAACACGTTTACAGTCGTCGAAAAACTACAACAAGCACGCTGAAATAATCAGCAGCACAGCCTTCAGGCTATGCGGTGAAGACAGCTTCACGTCAAAGCACCAGAGTACAGCTCCCGACTCGGTTCGGTCATTCTCGAAGCTCAACGTACTGAAGATAAAACTCGAAGCGACACTAACTCTCGATACACACTAACGATCAACACGACAGAGTGATCATGATGCATACTCTCGATGCACCAACTCGCGATGCACTACCTCGCGATATGTTCGATGACCAACCCGACACTAGACTGACGATACTCTCAACGATGCACTTCACGATCCGCGGACGACGCACTAGACTGCTCCTCCTTTGGAACTTTGTGGCTATACTGCCTTTCAGCAGGGAATATTATTCTGCTCTCGCCAGTTTCTTATGTAATCTCAGGTAGGGCCTGACAGCGAATAGTCCTGAAGGGAAGTTATTACGGATCATTGTAGATTCTCGGCATATTTAATACGTTTTAATCTCCAGGACAATGATCAATGCTTGGCTTGTGGGAAGTACGGAAATGCAGCTCATTTTATGGAAGAATGTAAACTGACCGAGAGTGTGAGGACGAGATTTGGAAAAATAAATGAACAGAATGTAATTGAAAAATGAAAATTCTTGAATAGCTATGCAGCAGAAATCATGAGGATTGTGAATGAAAACAAGGCTATCATAGGAATAATACATGAAATATTTTAGTTTTTCTTTTGTTTACGAGTTTATGTGTTGGGTGAATGAGTTATGTGTCGTCTTACTATTTTTTTTGTTATGCTTATCATTTTCCTTATTTTGTATTGTGTGAGTGTATTTTTAAAGATACACAATCTGTGTTAATCTGTTTAATCTGTATTTTAATCTTTTGTTTTTATCTTTTAACGATATTTCTGTTTGTCTGCGTCGGGTGTGCTGCGTTAACATTGAGGCCGATTATTACCGTCCAGAAGGGTTGCAGCATACTCGTAAACTAAACTAAACTAAACTGCCCGGTTCTCTGCCACTTCGCGTACAGGCAGATTTTATATAGCTTTTGGCCTGTGTTCGAGAACATTCTGGACCAAACCAGTAAGAATTCATTCTAGAAAGTTCTCCATCCGGCTATGGCATATCGCCAGCTTTGTCATCAAATTTGTGATATCGAGGCAAATATGGCAACTTTAATTCATCAGTGTTTTATAATATGCGAATTTCCAAGTTATCACAACGAAATTTTAAAATTCTTTTGTGAAAGATTCCTTTATTAATTTTTCTAAGCTTTTTAAATACGATTGCAGAAATTAGTATCTTTTCAATGCCTTATTTCTGCAAATGATACATTAAAGCAAAACTGGGTGTGATAAGCTTAGATAATTAAAATAGACGTAATTAGAGGGTTAGATGTAATTTTTAAGTTTATAATAAGTTTATAAGTTGGCTAATTTCTAGATAAGTCCTGCATGCCACACTCGATCGAAAGCGAGGTAGCATGCAGCGACTCCTTTTTTCTTATGGAATTCTCTTGCTATAAATTCGATTAAGTTTAGAATTTGGTGAGTGGTAGAGTGTCCTGCTTTAAACCAAAACTGCTCATTGTCCAGATTATTAATTCGTTCAATATAAGGATTAAGTCTAGTGATCACGGTCTCACTGTCTTGTGATTATAAACCTGACCTTGCGCCCCCCCCGGAACCTGAACTAAAACATAATTTCTTTTTTTTTTTTTTTTCTTCTTTCTTTTCTTGCTTTTAAAGAAATTATGTTTTAGTTCTAGTTTCATCAACAGGTGGCACCAGTAGCTTATATCCTGTCCAGCCTTTCGTATTTTATCTAATCATTATATCTTATCTCGTTCATTTGTGCTTTTGCAGCTGAGAATGATGGTTCGGTAAAACCATCGAAACTAGTCCTGTGAAAATTTGAAAATATAACGCTAATTTTTGTTGTTTGACTTCTAAATTAATATAAGCACCTTGTGTTTGGTACAGATTTTAGTGAAGACTCTATTGATTCCGAGGGCAAGCGGGTACACGTCCCTCTTCATGAGGAGCAAAGAAATGAAACTACGATTGTATTTATACCAAAAACGATTAAAGCTAAAGAGAAGACAGCGTCCTCTCTCGGCAGAAATTATACATATTTTTCTCTTTTATACAAACTAGCGTTTTCCATCGTGGCTGTCCAAGTTGTTAGTAGGTAAGGTTGCTTAAGACTTATCCTCTAAGAAAAAACAGGCGTACATTGTAGTATCCATGAAAAAAAATTTTTAAATATTTTTTTTCACGCTCTCGCTGAGCTTGCAGTCTACCCGTTTGCTGTTGCATTCACTTCTGTTAACCCATTTCTTTTTGTCTTTTTAACATTAAGCATCATTTTCTTCGCACTTACGCTATGGACAATTCAACAGCAAAATTACAAAAATTTCAAGCACCGTGAAGTGTTGGCATAAATTTTTCTGCCCTTTTTATCGGTCTTATCTTAATTATCATATCCATGCTCAGTTGTCTTACTAAAATGACTTTACAAAGCATTTTTTTTATCTTTTTATCATTAACATTTAGTGTGTTTATTAAATATCCCATTCTTGATGTTTACGCCACATAAAATTCCATTCAACGGTAAAATCACAAAATATTTAAAAACAGCCTATCTTTAGAATTTCTTTAACAGCCATCTCGCGCTGGAGATAAAAATGTGTTTTTTTTTTTTTTCCTGCGCAATGTTGCCACTGCTCGATTTGAAGTTCTTGTCTGTTAATGAAAACGTCGTTATTTTTTACAAAACATGAAATAGAGAATACAACAAATTCAAAATTCAAAATTCGGGCTTCCAAATGCCCATGTTCGGATTCAAAACTGAATGTTCATTATTCAAAACTGAATGGCTCTATGTACCATTTCTTTCCCACAATGTGAGAAATAGACATTTATGCAGATACTTTATTATTTAATTTGTTTAATTATTAATAGTGAACCGACGCAAAATGCCAAAACGAATTTAATAGCCCTTTTGGGCTAATAATGACGCATTTTAAAAGCTTTCTGTTGACAATACTCATTTCGAAAATAAGAATATTGTTAAAAGAGATCGGAATAACATATTGATTTTAACGGTTACCAATAAGCAATGTCGGCTCAAATTCCATGGAAGTTTGTCGCCGGTTGTCCTGTAACGGTAAACATTCGAAATTTCAATATGGAATTCCAAAATAAAAGCTGCCTAAAATCCGCGATTTGCTATAAGACGATTTCAAAATACTTTGCAAGTGCGAACGCTTTTATCTTTCTCATTTTATTTTACAGTTCGAAATTGCTGTACAGTTGATTGGCTAGAAGCAAACACCAAATTGATATAGAATTCAAATACTTGAAATCTCGTTAGCAATTATTCAGTTTTTGGTCTTTACAGAGGATGAACAAATGTCACTCGAGTGGGAAACTATAGATCAACTAGATTGACATGAGCTTCAATTTATTTGATAAAAACAAAATTATTCACTATTCGTACCGGACTAATCATTCACCAGTTCTACGCTGGCAGCTAAAGCAATCACCTCGTATGTTTTGTTACTTATTTTATTGTGTCATCTCATCAACATTTATTTATCCTCATTACAGTTCTTATTTTTCGTAATATAGTTCAAAGGAAAAATGCGGCGAAAAAGTAATAATAGAAACAGTGAAGACGGAGGTTTCAAGTCATCTCTTTAAAAAAAATCTGATGTGTACACCACATGACTTCCTTATATTGGAATATTAAATTATACGCATTTTTTCTTGCATTTCATTTGAACTTATTGGATTGAATTAAATCTACTTCGCCGACAATGCATAAACCACAATAGAATAAATAAATTTTTTAAAATTCACTCTAGTATTTGTTTACCATAGCGACACTCCGGCGGTAGATTCATTTAACAGTATTAATAGTTATATAACAGTTAACTTATATAATAATTATATAACGGAAACTAAGTTAACTGTTAAATAATCCAATAATTATATAACAGTCAATTTATATATTTCGTTCATATTATAACTCATAATGCACAAAATTTATATCATTTAAAGAATAGAATTATCTAATCGTTGCCACATGTTCTATTCAAATACTATAATAAAGCTAGAACGATTTACAAAAGAAATTAAGCAAACAAAACAAAAAAGAAACCGTTTTTCACAGACGATTGAGTATTTCTCATTTAATTAATTCAGTTCTCACTTCGCGAGAAGGCAAAAATACATAAAAACTCAAAATATCTATATTAAAAATTACGAAGTAAATCTCAAACGCTTATTTCCTCGAAAAAATTCCAGAAAGAATTAAGCATGATTTAATCGGCAATAATAAATGAATGCGTTATCTTTGTTGTTGCGAAGCTAAGTTTCTCTAGATTGGCAACAAATCCACTAGTCTCCTGTTTCAAATGTAAACATCAATGGCCGCCATTAAAAACAGGCTTAGCGGCAATTAAACAACTTTAAATTGCTGATAATTCTAAAAATATTGCACACAGATTTACTAAAGGCGTAAAATCCTTAACCGGAAGATAAAAACAACATAATTCAATCATTTTTAAAGCAAAAAATGTATAATTTACAAACATATAAGAGTCAAGAAACTGAGATCACTGAGCCGGGTAACAAAGTGAATGTATATATAAATATATTTATATACGTATGGTGCGGCCGATTGCAACCAAAATACGAGGTGCACATCTACATGTTATAGCAGTCATATATACAAAATTTCAACGTTCTGAGGCTACTCGTTTTTGAGTTATGCGAGATACGCACGTACGTACATACGTTCGTACAGACGCCACGAAAAATTTCCTTCAGAATTAATTTTAAAGCAGTTTCATAATTTTTTTGGAGGAAACGAGTATTTTATTCTGTCCTTACGTGCAGATATCACGCAAAAACATCGTTAAATTGCATTCGATAGCGGTCAAAATGGATATTTTCGTTGAAATATGCTGCCTGAAACTTTTCGCGATTACAATACTTCCTTTTTACTTCGTACAAGGAAGTAAAGAGGTTAGTAGCATTCTTCTCTTTATGCTGCTGAAGTTACTGTATGGTCAGGGTACGTGATTTCTTTCACATGACTGTTATCACTAATGTTTCGTTACAGAATCAGAGATTTCATTTTGATTTAAGCAAATGCTTTGAATGGCGTAACACAAACACGTTAGGCTCACTACTACGTAAAATGTTTTAAAGAAATGTTTCTGCGTGTTTTCAAAATTTGCATGTAGTTTTGTTTCTTCGAATACTGGATTAAAAATTTGCGTAGGCTTTAGTTTACAAGTATTGGATTATTATTTTCGTAAGTGTTTAGACTCCATTTACTCAAATTATTTTTTTAATTTGTGTATTATTTCGCTATATTTTGAATTTGCTTATATTTCTGATGCTACAAATTTTTGCGCTGCCTACTTCGGACTGTAGGGTTTGGATTGATAATGACACAGAACAGTTTTATTGTTTTCCAAAGATATTTTCAAATTCTTGAAACACACACATTCCAATTTACATGCGCACAATATGCATCCCATAATTTTAGGGGCGTAGTTTAAATCTTCAGATAATGGACGATAGATATACATAGAAGCGGGGGGGGCGACGTGTTGGTTTGAGGCAAAGAAGCAGAAAAGTGTATAATAAATTCATAAGAAGAGTAGAAAGAAAAGTGTCGATTTCAATACAAATCTGATTCAATTATTGAATAAGAGGTGTCTGCACTCCAGCGTTACGTAAGATCTTGTGACGTGGATTAATTTTCAAATGACGCAGTTTATATTAAGATATTATAAATAGTTACTATTTTTAGGACAGAACGGGCAAGTACTCAAATTAAAATGAAGAATAAAAGGAACTTTTGCCAATAAAAATTAGAAGTTTGCTTTACATAATTTTATCTCATCTATCTATATATATATATAGACACATTATTTCCTTTGTTTATTGCATTATTTATTTTATATATATTTATACTAGAAATCCCGGCGGTTATACGAAATGACCGCTGTTCTAGATGTTATAAATTGTAATTAAAATGATTTGTGCAAAGGTGTCTGCTAATTTAAACTGAATTATCCAGGGCAGGCGGCGAGGACGTTCCTTTGCTTACTGCTTCACGGGGGTTTCCTCCTTCTACTTGCTTAATTGCTCAAAGTAGAGTGCAATGAAGGAAACCACTGGCGGTATATTTCTTAAGAGCCACCGCTAGTTCAATAAATAAAGGTGTTTTAAATAATAAAATGTTAATTCACATGTCAAAGATCTCTTTGTACACAACATTTCTTGTGTAGATCTTTCCATCATTTTTAAGTTCGCCTTGCGGAGGACCATCCATTATTTTTAATTTTACGTCCGTTCTTTCACGAACTCTTGAACAGGCAACATAAAGTTCACCGTGTCCAGATGCAGACTCAGGTTAATAAAATGCCAACACGCTTAAGCGTTTGGACCTGAGACTTATGGATGGTCATAGCAAAGGCAAGTTTTACAGGAAATTGTCTACGTCTCAATTGAAACGGCAACCCTGTGCCGTGGCAACTTCACCCCATTGGCTAGTACAGTTATGCAAGCAACCAATAAACTATCGGCAACAAACAGATACTTAAGCCGCAAATATATATGGGGTGAAGTAACATCATCTCCGAAACGGCTGGCTCCCGGGCTTAGCGAAGCACACCGTTGGATTCCGCAGGTCCGTGGCATGCCATTTTGACCATTCGTGTCTTCTTGGGACTTTAATTAGGAAAAATTAATTAAAAACTAATTTTTCTCTACGTTTTCCCTACATTTTCCATGTTTTTCTTGGGTTTTCCCTATTAGAGGGATTTGGCTACGGGACAAATTCTTTTTTCTCGAATATCTACGGAACGGCGCCGAGTTGAAATTCGAGACGCGTACCCTCGGATTCCTAAAAATTCTCCGAATCCATCGATACCGTCCTCATTTTCGTGCGACTTTAATCAGCTGAGATATTAATTAAAAACTGCGGAAACGTTAATTTCCGCGCTCATTTTTCCGAGTGGCAACAATAAACTATCGGCGACACACACTTTAGTCGCTTATATAATATAAAGATATGTGTGTCAATAATATAAGCATAGGCGACAGAACAGTAGAGTATTTGGCAACCCTCTGTTACAGACGTGCAATGTAAAGTGAGGTGATAAACATCCTTATGAAAATTTTCTTGCACAATTCTGTAAAAAATACAATGGAAAATTACTGCGAAGGTTTTCCTTTAAAATTGTCATAACAGTTATGAAACACATAATTCACTGAAAAGACTCGGATTTTAACGGTCGCCCAAAAGGGTTTGCTAAGGCTTGTTAAGTTCTCGCTGAGCTCCCAGTTTACCAGTCTGCTGTTGCACTCACCCCTGCTAACCCATTTCTTTTTGTCTTTTTAGCATTATTATTACGCAATATTTTCTTCCCCGTTATCACATGCAGAATTTCACAACAAAATTACAAAAATTTTAAAAGCAGTATGTGTTTAGAATTTCCGATGCAGTGTCACGTGTTGGCATATTTTTTTCTATTGGTTTCATGCTTTTCCCAGTTTATCATGCTAATGTACACTTTTCTTAGTAAAATGGCTTGCAAAACTTTTTCTTGTTTTTACTATTAACGTTTTGTGAGTTAAATTTATTAATTACATATCATGTTCTTCACTCTTATGCCACATAAAATTCAGTTGAGTAGCAAAATAAAAAAAATATTTAAAAACAACATATCTTCAGAATTTTCGATAACAGTCTCACGCAGTGAAGGTAACAATGTTTTAATCCCTACAGTGTTGCCACTGCCCGCTTTCAAATCGTCGAGTTTGTCAATCAATAATTCATTAAAGTTTTACAAAATATGAAACATAAAATTAGTAATTCCAGTTTCCAATATGCCCAAGTTCGAGTAGAGGCCTACGTTATTCAAAACTGGATGGTCCTAGCTACCTTCGTTTATTCTATACATATATTCATGCAGATTCTTCATAATTTAATTTCTTTAAAAGTAATACAAGGCGACAGTATTTCGTGGCACCCATATGAAATGTGTTTCAGACATTTCAAACATTCGGTGACATTTTCAGACATTCGAGTGATACTCCTCTAAATTCCGTTTCGAAACTAAAAGCCCATTCCGGCTAACGCCCTTTCAGGCTAATAAACTTCGTCAGATTACTTTAGAATTATGGCCTCTTTTTCTATAAACTAGGTCAGAGATCTCTTATAGAATTGTATAAAATTTTAGATAGAGCTTCTATACAGTTATACAGACATAAATTCTACAGATATGTTTATATACAGAGAGAGATTCTATGAGCTATGGGATGAGATTTCATAAAAATTTGGTCAGTTTCTAAACATCTACGTTTAGAGTCCTGTAGAATGTTCAATGAATCAGCTAACCGAATTCTGTTGAAAATACGAGATTCAGGTTATTAATAAAAAATTTTTAAGCTTTGTAGAGACATTAGGTATTTTTGGAAGCAGGAAAGATGAAAAACGCCTTCGCCGGGAATCGAACCGAGGACCCCTGAAATACACGCCCAGTGTGCAGACCACCACACCACGAAGGCATGCCAAGAAGGCGAGAGAAATACCTTATATACTCCCCCCTTTTAAAGGGCGACTGCGGTTTTTAGGGGACCCAATCGCCAAATCCTGGGTGGGTAGAATCACCATCCACCCCCTTTTAGTTCGGGTGCCACTGTAGAGACATTACGTTAATTGGAAGCAGGAGACATGAAAAATGAGCAACGCCTTCGCCAGGAATCGAACCGCGGACCTCTGGAAGTACGCGCCCAGGGTGCAGACCACCACACCACGAAGGCATGCTAAGAAGGCGTGAGAAATACCTTATAAGGTTATAGAAAACTGAGCCACAATGCAAGAGAATTCCAAAGAAAGTTTGCTTTCATTTTCTACAAAAATCCCATAAAGGCATTTAAAAGCATTATATAAACAACAACACTTTTCTTTTGGGATTATAAAAAAGTGAATAAAATTTTCATTTTTGAATAATAATTTTTAACCTAAATTCTGGAATGATATATGGAGATAACGGAAAGGAATAAAAAAACTTTCGGAACAGATGCCATCTCTTTTTCGTACCAAAAATTTCACAATGGTTTCAATTTAAAAATTTTTTAAATAATATTAAGTATATTTTAATAACGGTTCAACTTCATTAAACTCAAGCAACCATTTTTGTTATCAGGCTTACATATATAATTATTAAAACAATTCATTTCAGGAATTTTTAAGTTTTACACTTAACTGCATAAATTTACTTTTTTAACTAATTTTAGAATTCAAACTGATTTTACGCCTTAGAAGATTTAATTTTTGTACAACATAAGCAATACTGTACAAGAAATGGCCCCAAATACTACAAAAGTTTACAAACTGATATACCTGATATGGACACTGCATGACATCCTTGTACGGCCTTCAAAGTTTGGGTTCGATTGAGAGAAGGACAACTTGGTTTTCCATACGGTACGGTAATGCCAGTGTGTCCGTGGACTTTCCCTAGAGCGATTGAGTCACGCGGACTCCTTGTACGGCCTATTAAATTATGCACATTTTTTGCTGCACTTCGTTTAAACTTATTTCCTCGAATTTCATTAGAACTATAATTCTCATTCAATGAGTTCAATTCTCATTTCGCGGTATCTTCACTAAAACTTGCAAATTACATAAAAACGTAAAACACCAAATACAGTTACAGAAAAACAATTTTTGCACCTAAAATTTGTTTCTACACAAAAACAAGTAATTCGGTCAGCCGATAGGAACACTAAATTTGTTTCGCGTAGAATTAAAACCTAACTCTTGGTCCCACTGAGCAAAACGATACTGAAGTTGGTTCATCAACTGACTTAATTCACTATTCTGCTAAGAGTTTCAAACGCAAACAACTGGTGGCCTCGTTCAATTCCTGATAATTTTACAACTATTGCATGCAGATTAACTAAAGGCATAAAAACCTTATCGCAAATATAAAAACAACATAATTCAATCACTTCCAAGAACAAAATGCACACATGCCAGGAATTAGATAGGAAGTTCAAATGTTTTTTACGGCTCTAGCTAGGTTTTTAACCTCTCATTTTCTTATCAATCTATTTTAAAATATGCAGCTTAACGCGCAATTTTGACCAGCTAGGTCTCAAGTTTTTGTGATTTACTATTTTTTTACTTGACCACACAGGTCTTTTTTAGTTTGTTCTCCTTTCTTCCTTTATTAATATAAATATTTAATACATATTAAATCACTTCAAATAAACATTATTAATATTGTTGAGAAATTGCCTTGCTTTGATTCCAATTTAATTTTAAGTAAAAAGGGAAGTGCACAACTACAGGTTATAGCAGTTCTATATAAAAACTTTCAACCTACTTCGACTAGTCGTTTTTGAGTTATAAGAGATACATACATACTTATGTACAAGAGGTCACGAAAAATGTCTTCTAAATCCATTTTACAATCTGTTTTGAAAAAGGAGTCTTTTAACCTGTAACGTAAAAAAATCCTTTAAAGGGATTCGAGAGCGGTCAAAATGGATATTTTCGTTAAAATATGATAGCCGAAATTTTTCCCGATTACAGCGCTTCCTTTACTTCGTACAAGGATAAAAAGACGTTAAACTAGAGGGAAAAAGATAAAACCTTTACGTCCAAAAATAATTCAACTCTTACGAATGAAAAGTGTTCGCTATTCTGTACCCCATGCAATACAGGTAAAGCTCAAAATTTGGCAGATTTCTACAGACTTACAGTTGTGTAAATGCCCAATTTTTATATGAGTTTGTAAAAGAAAATTTTTATAGCATATTTTTATTTTTATAGAATTTTTACATTTTATTATTTAAAATTTTTATTTCACTGTGTGAAAACTATAAATTTTCTTTAGAATTTTACAAAGTAGCATTTCTGTGTAGAATTATCTACAAAATGCCATAGGAATTTTTATGAAACTCTACAAGGCTCTATAGAAAATTTTCCTAAGGGCGCTTAAATTTTCTTTGCCTAGAGGCGTCAAGAATTCTTGGTCCCGGTATCTGGTTAAGCTAAAGGACAGGTAATTGCTTATGAATTACTTCCACAAATCTGCTTTTTTGTGCTCTGCAATTATTTTTAAATACACAATTCTGAATTGTTATGTTACCGAATACTATTCCTGTTATTAGTATATCATTGCTTGGGACATTTCGAGTTAACAAATTTCATCCTGCTGCAAAAATGTCTCGTTGAAACAATTATTGTTTTGCATCGTCTGCAAAATTTTAGCGATACTCGAGGAAGCCAGATTCAGAAACTTCAAAATATAACACAAAGAAACTGCTGATGGGGAGAAAAATCCGTCTGAAGTACCCTTTCTTCGACTTGCAGCCCCCACATTCTTCAACAAAACGAGTTTCTTCGTAAGGCGTTTTCCGAAAGAAGTTGACGCATTTTAAAAATGACATCACATTCTTATTTCTGCTTTCAGAAAGCATCGGAAAGACAAAAAAATGCTTCAAACTGACTGAATAGTGGTTCCCCAGAGTTGAGGATTTTTAGCTGACAGTTTCCAGGCAAATGAAGGTCCTCTCAGAGTTTTATGGGATCCAGTGTAACCCAGATCTCATATTCTAATAATTCAATTTGTACATTGAAAAGAAAACATCCTTAAAATTCTACATAAGCATTTTTCACGTGTTCTAAGATAAGTACAATAATGAAATCATAACTATTGTTCCGTGCGTACGGGTTCGGAATGGATTGAATGCACACAGAACTAATGACAGCTTGACAAAATTTATTTTCCCGAAACAAACAGTTTACACAAAACTGTAACTTTCCACAAAAATCCTCGTACAGCTCTTCTCAATATCGCAGAGCAAAATTGATAATTACCCTCCAAATTACTAACAACGTTAAACACGACCCAATGCAAAGCTCTTTCAAACATTTAAGCTCACACGGGGATATATCAATACTCCGAGTCAGCTCTGAACTAACAACTGAGAAACTGATGTTTTCTCCTGCCTTATATAGTTTTCCCCCGGTCGCCTAGAAATCTCTAGTACCTTCCACTTCTCCAAATTATTAGAAAGCATATGACGGCTGAACACGTTTGTAGTTACATATAGGGATCAATTACATTTATTCAATTACAATAAGAATTATACAATTGGACCGGACCCAAGTGTCGCCAAATGGTCGCCAAATGTGACCTCAATATTTAATAGCCAAAAACATCGCCAGGTGGGTGATGCATCGCCAATTTAGCAAGATAGCCATCTATCTACCTCAGTGTTAAATAGAATTGTCCCTTATTTTTCTGGCACAGTTTCGTGTCTTTCAACGGGCCCACCAGCGGCCGAGCGGTAAAGTCGTTGAACACTGGTAGTTCGGTCCGTGGTTCGAATCCCGCGAACGGGCTGGCTGCATGGGTGCTTTCGTGGTTTTCCCCATGTGTAACGTGTATACGAACCAGTTTCCCTTAGAAAGTCCTCCACGAAGGCATCCCTCCCCTTAGGCAGATAGCCCTAGTGTGCTTTGCCATAATTAAATACACCATACACCACGTGTCTTTCAACCTTTAATATTAGATTATATATATTGTTGCGTGCGTACGGGTTCGTTACGAAATGAATGCACAAGTCCGATGAAAAATGAACAAAAATTTATTATTATCACAAAAATGCTTAAATTTCCTTAGATATTCGTACAGTATTACACTATCTCATAGTAGTTATTTCTTAACTACTCAAACGTTCAACAGAACTTAATTCAAAACAGCTAGAGGAAGCTAATCCGCAAATTGGCTACAGTCAACGAGAGCAGTTTTCTAAACAAACTCTTAAAACAACAACAAACTAACTAAATACCACGAATTGAGAGGTTTTCCTCCTTTTATAAGATTTTTAATCGCGCGCGAGAACTTTCTGGAACTTTCTCGAAAGAGATATTTATTTGTTATTAAATGCTCGTGTTCTTGTATTTTTAATTTTTCCGGCTTAGCTTTCTCATAATATTCGTCATGCGCTGCACTGCACGGGGAATAAAGCAATTGAATTTATAATTCAATTAACATTAGCTATTTAAATACCAAATCCGTAACAATGTATTAAAAAATCTCAAGAAAATCTGACTGCGTTCAGATTTTACATTACGCCTAAAGGGGCTTTTTTTTTTTTTTTTAACGTTTTGTGCGTTATCTTTATTTATTAGATATCATATTCTTCACTCTTAAACCATAAAATTCAATTCAACAGCAATATTGCAAGATAATTTTAAAATGAGCCTATCCTTAGAATTTCCGATACGAGTCTCGCGCGCCGCAGGTAAAAATGTTTTCAGTCCAAAGGGGCTTTGTCTGTGAAGGACTATTGTTTTCGTTTTGCGATTTTGCGTTGGTTCACTATAAATGTCCGTTTCACTTTTCAAACTGTTGCCAGAGTCCTGCATTGTATTTGAAGAAACTAAATAATGAAAAATCTGCATAAATGTATGTATATTTCTCGCATTGTGATAAAACAACGGTACATAGAAGCCATCGAATTTTGAATGATGTCATCCTACGGCGAATATGGCCATGTGGAAGCCCAAATTTGAAATTTGAAATTGGTTTTATCATCTATTTCATATTTAGTAAAATTTTAACGAATTTTCGATGAACAAACTCAAGGATTTCAAAGCGAGCGATGGCAACGTTGTACAGAAAAAAACATTTTTATCTCCAGCTCGCGAGACTCTGTATCGGAAATTCTAAAGATAGGCTCGTTTTAAAACTATTTTGCGATATTGCTGTTGCACTGGATCTTATGGTTTAAGTGCGAAGAACGGGATATTTAATAAATAAAGGTAACACACAAAATGTTAAAAAAAAAGTCCCTTTGGACGTAATTTAAAAAATCTTTAAATTATAAAATTTAAAAGTGAGAAATATTACTCTTTTTTTTTTTTTTTTTTCTTTTTTCTTTTGTCTCCATAGAGAGTTGCCATTCCTCGCTTTGAAATCTTTGAGTTTGTTAATCAAAAAATTCTTTAATGCCTAACAAAATATGAAATAGATAATAAAAGAAATTCCAAATTAGGGCCTTCACATGCCTATATTCGGTGTTGGATTACGTCATTCAAAACTGGATGGCTCTAGGTACCGTTGTTTTATCCCAATGCGAGGAACATATATACATTTAGGCAGATTCTTCATTATTTAATTTCTTTAAATATAATACAGGGCTGTAATATTTGGTGGCAACAGTTTGAAAAGTGAATCAACGCAAGATACCAAAACGAAATTAATAGCCTTTCTGGGCTAACGTCTTTTGTGCTAAAAATGTAGTTTGAAACGATAGGTGACAGGTGACGGAGGACGGGGACGCCTGGTGTTTAACAGGGGTAAGCAGGCATATGTCCCACGCTTTCCACTAACCAGATGCAACAACTCCCTGGAGCCGCACAAGGCCGCACCTGGAGCTTATTGATATTCCATTCAGATTAAACATGGCCATACAAGGGCGACATTGTGCTACATTGAAATTTGATGTAGATTTGTGGGTGGGGCAGTCTTGTTTGTACATTAAACAGAGCATAAACACATATGAAATGTGCACATAAATAAATAAAAAGAATACATGAATACTAAAAACACCTATAACTTTCAAACACCTAAGACGCTTCAGACACGTAGATACCTAAACACTTAAAGACACTTGAGAAGGTACACAAAAACAATTAAACACTCAATACAATATACAATACAATATGCAATTGAGGTAATACAATGTACAGTGACAATATGCAATAATAAATGCATATAATGCAATACTCAAATTCTCAGAAGATACGTAACGCAGTGCATATGTACACAGTACACATTACGCAGGACACATGAGTGATAATCTGAGATATTAGCATGTTAACGCGCGCAATGCAGTAACAATAGTAGTGTACAATCAATGTGGCTGCAGAGGTAATACAATATGCAATAGAGGTAATACAATATATAATAATACAAAGTGCAATAATAAACACATATTATGCTGTACTCATATGCACAATTGATACCAGACGCAGTACACAGATACATGGGATGCAGTACGTAGGACACAGGATGCAATGCAATATGCAGCGGAGGTAGAAACGATAGGTGCGTGTTTTGCACCCCTGCGAGTCATATGCCAGTGTATACGGTAAATATCAAGAGTTATAACTTAAATAGCATCGCGTCATTTGTGGCCGATCCCCTTCCTGCGAAGAAGACTATTATCACCAAACAGGAAGTTATTCGAAAGAGAAACAAAAACTCCGTTCCGTCGTTCGAACGAACGCGCCTTTCATTTTTGGTAAGTTTAAGAAAGTTAAGACTTTGTTTGTTAAGAACATTCCCCGATGTTGCTTTGCTTCGAGGGAAATTTATTCCCGCATTCTTGTCAAACTGTCAACAACTCCCACCGAACCCTGCACCTGTCTCTCTCTCTTTCTCGCTGACGTGTTCCATCTTTTCGAGCTGTCATTTGTCGGTCAGAAGCCTCCCTTTCGCTTCAAGAGATGCCGGAATTTCGTTCGGTGAAGGCAAAGAACGAAAAGAATTGGGAACGGATCCTCTTTCCTTT
Organism: Stegodyphus dumicola; assembly: GCF_044657685.1. Classification (NCBI taxonomy): domain Eukaryota; kingdom Metazoa; phylum Arthropoda; class Arachnida; order Araneae; family Eresidae; genus Stegodyphus; species Stegodyphus dumicola. Next base: position 246,949,371 of record NC_140771.1, read on the forward strand.
TCAATAAGGAAACCTATCTTACCATGAAAATACGCGGTTGGGGAATAATAAATAAAAATAAATTCTGCCATGTCTGTGCAAAGTTGCTAAGGGTATAAGATGTCTCTGTTCTTTCTTTGACTTTTAAAGTTGTCTATTAATTCTCGAAATGCAGTTATTTTCCGATTTGCAAGAGTAATTTGCAAATTTGACTTAAAATCAGATTTAATCCGAGGGAGTTAAAAAACACAGAAAACGGGGATAACTTCTAATATAACTTGTAGAGACTGCTTCGAAGCAGGAGATGTGAAAAATGAGCAACGCTCTCACCGGGAATCGGGCCACGGACCTCTCGTTTACGCGTCGAGTGTGCCGACCACTACACCACGAGTGCATGCTAAGAAGGCAAGAGAAATACCTTGTAATGATTATGTTAATTTTATTAACAGTCAAATTTTAAGGGGGCTCATACACCTTAAACCCCTTATGATCTTCGAATATGCGACTGTTGCTAGAATTGGGATATTTTATTTATTTTAAAAGCAATTACTTCCAACCTTTCACAGCTGACTACGTAATATAGCTGCTTTGGAAAATAGTAACCAGAAAGTTTGTGTTGCCACAAATATTTTTGTAATTTAATCCTCTTTGTGACAAAATATTTCGCCATGTTACCACCTTGCACGCATGATATTTTAAAAATGGCTAATGGTACATCCTTGAAATTCGATGGAATTCTTTATATGGGCACTATTTTCTAACTGAACCAAAAATCTGATGAATATTTTAATATTGAAAAATTTTATGGACGAAAACATTACAGATTGTTTTAATAAAATACATTTTATAAACACAACTCAAAATAAAATAAAAATTTAACATGAAATGTTTAGAATTTTAGGTTCACAGTAGTTTCCAAATGTTATAAAAGTTATATATTAAATATGGAATTAAATTATGCTACAGAATGTTTTAAACTGTGCGCGCAAGGTGGAAACACGACGAAAAATTTTGTCACAAAGCGGATTAAATTATTAAAATATTTGTGGCAACACAAACTTTCGGATTACTATTTCAGAAAGCAGCTATATTATGTAGTCAGCTGTAAAAAGTTGGATGTAATTGCTTTTAAAATAAATAAGTTATCCCAATTCTTGCAACAGTGACCTATTCGAACATCTTATGGGTTTTAAGGTGTATGAGTCCCCTTAAGTTAAAGTTCCTTTCCTGTCAAATTCTTAACTTCAACTTACTACTTCTGACCCAAGGAGGTTAGAATAGAAGGAGGGAAGGTTCAACTCAAACGGTGAAGCTTGGCGGCCATGTTACTGTTATCGCTGTGACTTGTGCAAGGAAGTCCGTAATTACAATATTTTTTCTTCTTTTCTTTTTGAAGCATGTCAGCTTGTGTTGTATATGAATGCACAAACAGATTTTCGAAAAAAGTTCCTGGGATTACTTTTCCCGCGTAAGTATTGATTTTCTCTTTTTTTATGTAATTTGATAAGTTAGGTAAAAAATATCACAATGTCATGTTGTTTTCTTTCCAGATGTGAAAAAAAGGACTTAATAATAATCAAAATATGTTAAATACATTTTAATGTTTCTGTTTATAGCTGGCACCTTTGTTCCTTAACATACAATGATGTATGCTAGAATTTAAACTATATAATTTGAACGTTTTAGGTAATTCGTTTGATAATTTACATGAAAAGTAAGACACCAATTGTTACTACTTTTATGAATTGTAAAGGTGTTAAACAAAGTAATGCTTTTCTTTATGTATTAATTATTATTAATTTTTTAAGTTTTGTGAACTGTTAGGAATATTATTTGTGTATTTGATCAAGATAAACTAACTTTTCTGTTGTTAAAAGTTTTTTTTTTTTTTTTTGTTTTGTTTTTTTGTTTTATTTTTTAGTGCACGGTGGGTGCTTGCGTATTCCAAATTATGTATAATTAAATTAACTAGAGTTGTTGCTAAATACATTTCCAAAATACCATGTCTTTGATGCTTCAGACTGGTCACCACAGTCTCTACATCTTAACCCGATACAACATCTGTGGGATCTTTTAAGCGAAAGCTATGCTAATCTTATAGTTGACAAGGCGAAGCGAATGCAGTCAGCTAATCAATGCTCCCTTTTATGGAGGATTTCCATATTGTTTTTGTATTCGCTGTTTAATTTATATTTGAGATGTATACTGCTAAAAAAAGGGGGGCAGTTCTATATCTCCCGTTCTACTGGGCCGATTGACGAAATTCAAATGGCGTTCTTCATGTCTCGAAAGCGCAATTTAGGATATATATTAGATTTGTAGAATCGGTACTTACTGTCTAGGAATATGATGTTTGTAAACTTACTTCTTAGGTGGCTGTCTAGGGGCTAATAAACTAGTCCGATTTATGTAAAACTTGAGTATTTAATGAAACATGAATAGTTGCAACAAACTATAAAGTAATTACATACGTAGAAGGAAATAGATGAATTTACATAGATGATATATACAGATGAAGAGAATCGACTGTCTTTTTCATGTAAACATCTTTCAGTCGCGTCATCGTCTTAATGGCGGAATCGTCTGACTTCCATCATCGGTAAAGTAAAAGATTTATTCTCACAGCTTGTCGCGTCATCCGATTACAATGAACGATGCCATCCCACAGATTTATATATACAATTGTTCTAATATAGGTATTTTGACACAAAATCGGACTTTTTTCTGAAATGACATGCCCAATTTTCGCTGAGTTTGTTAACCAAAAATTAGTTATAGTTTAACAAAATGTGAAAGACATGATAAAAGAAATTCGAAATTCTGGCTTCAGAGTGCCCATGTTCGGTTGGAGGAAGACGTTATTCAAAACTGCATGGCTCTAGGTAACGTTGTTTTATGACAATGCAACAAACGTTCATGCATTCATGCCGATTCCTCATTATTATATTCCGTTACATATAATAGATGGCGATAATATTTGGTGGCAATAGTTTGAAAAAAGCGAATCGACACAAAATGTCGTTTTAAAATTAATAGCCCGGTTGATCTTTACATTATGGTAACTTGGCGTTTTTTTGGCGAAAATTTGGCTACCAACTCTCCTACAGCAACTCTCTATTTTTTTCCCCCGCCGCCATTTTGTCTTCACGAAGTAAAAACATGTTTCTTTTCTTTTTATCTACTGAACACTTCTTCCACCAATCTACTAGCCGAATTACACTTATGCTAGAAATTTTATCAAACAAAACTGCTTAATCATGACAAATATTCACTGCAAAATTGGGAAAAAGTGCACAATACCATACTCCTTACGCGTTTTTCAAAATAACACATACACATAAACCATGTACACGCCGACTTATTTTTACTTAAAAAAACATCCCAGAATTGCACAAAAATGGCATTGCGCACACTCTTCACTATATCCATGTACACTGCTTTTTTCTCATAAATTAGAAAAATTTCACGAAAATACATGACAATTTTCTCAATCTTTAAACCCGGTAAAAAAAACATATATGAAATTACCTGATCGCGAAAAAGTAATGAACATTTCCACATATAAAATAAATAAAATATCCAAAAACTTTTACCTCTAAATCATCTATTACATTATACACGTCACCAACGAATTCATACCGCAACCATTACAAATACTTAGTGTCAGATATTTAAATTATTTCCATGCACGTTTACTTCAACTAAAACGTATACTAAATTCCTACAAACATAAAATTCACAAAATAACTATCATTTAATTAAAATATAATTAAATTCAAAAACACTACTTAAAATATAAATGAGCACATACATTAAATTAATCCATACATAAATACCCATTTCGAATTCACTTTAGTTAGGGCCATGGGATCCAAAAATTCACGAACACTGTTTCACACAACACAGAATAAAGCCAAATACAAAATTTCCAGATTTTTTCCCGATTTCCCCCCTTTTCCGATTCAAGAACCGTAATTCGTCCATTAATATCACATGACATATCCCATGATCTCTCATTTCCCTCACACAAAATAATGCGTAATCGGAACTGAGTACTGCTCACATTATTACCAAAGTGCCAGGTAGTAACCTTTATCGCCTCCAAAATGTCGCCAAACTACCAGTTACCATATTGTAAAGATCAACCAATAGCCCTTCTGGCTTAAAAAAAAAAAAATTACTATTCGAGACGGATCGTTTGAGATTAATTACAAGGATTACATGTTATTCAGGACACAGGTACGGTGGTGGGCATTTCAATTTGAAGCATTATTCGGTTTATTAGAGAATCAGTACTTAAAGTACTCCATAATATCCAAAGTTTTCATTAAATAGATCCTTAACAAGTTTGGAAGGATATAAATACGTTGTTGTGACTCATCTCGCTTGTCCGATATCAGAACATGTCCACGAAATTCATCATGGCAACGAGGCACGACTGTGACTGTCGTTGGTAAGCCTTGGGCCCAAACAGGTGACTGTGCTCATTTACAGGGCTGTGGAGTCGGAGTCATGGAGTCGGAATCGGTGTCGGGCAGGTTTTGGGGTAAAAGGAGTCGGGGCTGGAGTCGCTAAAAACAGGTCGACTCCGACTCCAGTTTTCGTTGGACAGTTTGAGGTACAACTCTGATATACGCCCTAATTTCACTAAATGTGGCGATATGTGTTCTGCGCTGGTTTTTGGCGCGATTGCGTGTTGTATGGCAACCCTGTTGATGTTGAAAAGTCTTTCGCTGGAGTTCGTTGGTTCCCGTCATGCTTTGTGTCTGAGAAGTTAGGGGGAAAAGATTTAATGGTGAAAGTTGTTGAATTGAAGTTCGGCATAAGGAAATATCGTCGTGGTCATCCTGTTGAGGGGCAATGGAGGTGTGGAAAGAAGGTATGGGAGATTATTTTTAGTGGTTGTGCGTGATAGAAGTAGGGATTTGTGATTATTTGTTATTTTATTTATTTGTGAACCATAGTATGAATTTTCTGGATAGTGTGTCTGGCTATCATATAAATACGATACTAGTGATTACGTGCCGGTATAAAATTGGTATATCTGCTCTTCGAAAAAGCATTAATGGTAAGTGCATTTTATTTTATTCTTGTTCTTATTTTGTAGAATATAATGTTCATTGTTTTTTTTAGTATGAATTTCTGTCGTTATTGCTGTTTTTTTGAATTGTTTGAAATTTATTTTAGTTATTTTGTTGATTAGTGCGTACCATCTGAATTGTGCAATTCGTAGATGTTTTTTAAAGTTGAAACAGAACGCTGTGTACATGGTATTCTTTGAAATTTATTGTTGTTATGTTAATTTATTAAAGTGAGGTGCGCGTAGTTCGTAAATTCGTTTGTTGCCTAAACTGTGCAATTCGTAGATGTTTTTTTAAGTTGAAACAGGATGCTGTGTACATGGTATTCTTTGAAATTTATTGTTATGTTAATTTATTAAAGCGAGGTGTGCGTAGTTCGTAAATTCGTTCGTTGCCTAGATTGTGCCATTCGTAGATGTTTTTTAAATTAAAACATATCGCTGTGTACATGGACTCTTGTAAAATAATTTTGGTTAGAAACTTCACGGTTTTGCTATCTAAATTTTTTGTTTTTGTTTCGGATTTTTAGCTTAAATTGTGTGTTCAAAACGTGGTTTTTGCATTCGCGAAAACCGTGTTTTTGGAGACATTTTAGGCTTAAAGTTCGAAATGTAGACAAAAAATTTAGATAGCAATATGGCAGCGTGGAGTTTCTCGCCAAAAATATTTGGCGAGAAATTTGGCGTCTTGAGGGCGCATATCATAGTTCCCAGTTTGAATTTGAAATGAAATTTAAATGAATTGAAAAAAAAAAAAAATTAATGACAAGCTGAGTTATTATTTTTATTTATGAACTGTATACATTAATAAATAGTTATTTTCTATTTTATTGATATATTAATAAATAAATATAAGGAAGGAGGATGGATGTGATATGGTAAGCCCCGCCTAACGCTAGAGGGCGCAGAGACTCGATGGATGATGTGCGATTTCTGAGATTGAGATATTATTATATTTAATTAAATCAATTTATATTTTATTGATTGATGATTATTGATTTGATTTATTGATATGAGATGTGATACTATGTTTTGCTGCACCACCACACTTTCGACAAACTGAATTACCACTGAATCTTAAAACCACCAATGCGCATGATATTTAAACTGATTCATTTAGTTACTTCATTTAGTTAACAAATTTCACTGGTAAATTTAGGTAAGCAGCAATAGCAGCAAGAACTCCCAAAATGGATGCCATTCTTATAAAGCGAGCAGGAAAAGGAGCAATTATTGATCAAGCAACGCGATAAGGAAGTACATACTTGATGATAAAGAGGTTGTTAGAATTAAGAACTCTTTTAGAAGATGTAGATAGATAACCCTAATGTTCACTAACAAAAAGACTGTGGAATGATCTTGCAGAATTGGAAACTCTTCTTCCTACACCGCAAAAAAGCTGCCATCTGAAGAATTGACGGGAGGCGAGAATGGAAGAACGTGATGTTTGTTCTTTCTGAAATGGAGGGTTTATTGCAGAAGGAATCATTTCTTCATTGAAGAAAAGAGAAACTAGTTTGCTAGATCTTGCTGGGTTCAATATATGTAGATCCGAATCACTGAGTTTTCTTGGATGACGAACAAATTAAAAAGGCAAAGAAAGCCATCTATATGGACTTTCATTAAGAATGAAATCATTCTCAAAACAATTGAAGAATTCGAAAAAGGACAGTCAAACTGCAGACATTGCAACTGAGTCTCTACCATTCTCTTCCAGTGATGAACTAGATTTTGAGAAATATTTTTGAATAATATTGAAAAGGTTAAAGCAAAGCAAATGAAAATAAAGAACCGAGAGCTTTTAGATATAAAAATGAAAAAATAAAAACAAGATTTATACACAGCCTTTAAGAAATAGAGAAATAGGATTGCGCTTGCAAGACACCTCTTTTAGAACTTATAAAAATCTATCCTGAAAAGTTAAAAGAAGTAGCTCTAACAGTATCAGCTCTCCCTCCTACTCAAGTCAGTGTGGAAAGCTCTGAAGTTTATCAAATCGGATCTACGGCCCTCCAACCAAGAAGATTTTGCAGAAGCTATACTGTTTCTTAGAAATAACTAATGCCAGTTTTTCCATTTCATAATAAATGGTAATTAATATAAGTAATTTACTAAGCCATTATTTTTTCCGTAGCATCTATTACTTCTTTTATATTAAAAAATAAGCTGTAATCCATGTGCATATGTTTACATATATATGTAAGATAAAATTATATGAATCAGAATTATAATATAACTAAAAACATTAATTCTTCCTCTCTATTCTAAAATCGTAATAACTTCTCTGCATTGCGTCATTTCTAGATCACTCTATGGCCCGCGCAACTCCGATGACGTAATAATTAAGAACTGAAACTGTCCTTGTAAACCAAAACTTTTCTCTTCGCGTGCCTCCATCTTGCATAACCACGCACTTCAGCTTTTGCTCTCTACTGTGCTAAGATGTAATTTCGCTGGCTTGCTTTCTATCCCAACAACATCAAAAATGTAAATCTTCTGTGGAAAGGCACGACTAGAGTGCCAAGTGATTGTGGCCACAAATATCAATTGGAAATAAAAATGGAATTAAAACTGCCTCGACTGCCAAGTTCTTTAAATACTACGCAATCAAAATTCTTCTTCAACATGGATCTAATCACGCATCTACACTGCTCCGTTATTTCCTTTGCTTTTATTATGACATATATATAAGGGAGTCGATGTCTTTAAAATTCCAGGAGTCGGAGTCAGTCATTTTCCCTACCGACTCCACAGCCCTACTCATTTACGCCCTCAATTTTGAAGAAGAGCACCCCGGAGGAGGGGAGGGACCGAGAGTGTCCCACCCCCTCTTCCCCTACCGGCAACATCTCGAGAGGACTTTCGGCTTGCCAGATATTTAGGGTACCCCCATGCCGCGCTGACATTGTACATTTACAAGCATCCGTGCCTTCTCCGATACAGCAGTCAGAGTCACTTACTACTATCCCGATTGCGCGGGTGGTAGGAATACTGAAGAGAGTTGCCAGTTAGTGACTAGAATGCAAAGCACAGTTGCTGCGTAATGAAAACTAAAGATGAATTTTCAGATTTTGCTTACACAGGCTGTCCCAGAAGAAAAGAAAGAAAATTCAAGATAAATTAATATTTAAAGTTTCATTTGAACAAAGCATTGCATGAAATGACTATAAATATATTTCTACAATTTAAAATATAAAAAGAATCAATTGAAAATTTTTAGATAAAAATTTAGCAAATCAATAAAAATAATTTGTTTTCCACTTCATGTCACGTCCGTTACCTTGAGATTATTTTACCCCCAATTAGTTTGTAAATCTACCTAAAGAGGGGCAGCACATATTCAAAATACTCGAACTTAGCTTGACTAGTTTATCTGTGTCACTGAATATGTACTGCTCCTTTTAGATAGATTTACAAACTAATTTTGGGTAAAATAGTCAATCTCAAGGTAACGGACTTGACATGAAGTGGAAGATAAATTATTTCTTTCTTGATTTGTTAAAGGAATAAAAACTTCTGTAATTCATTTTTAAAATGACTATAACACACTAATAGTTCATATTTAAAATAATTAAACTTCTTTATATAATAAAATAAATTAAGTTACAAAACAAAGAGGTTCACTAACATGAACTAGAAACGGACAGACTTTTTTGCCTACGATCACACATTTTAAGATTTATATCTAAGGATTTTCAATTTATTTTTTATCTTTTGAATTGTAGAGATACATTTATAGTCATCTTTATAGAATGCATTGCTCAAATTAAACTTTAAACGTAATTTATCTTGAATTTTCTTTCTTTTCTTCTGGGACAGCATATGTAAGCAAAATTTAAAAGTGACCCGAAAACAGCCAGTATTAAAACTGGAATAAATTTGGCTTATAATCAAAGATAAAAAGGCTTGACTTTTTTTATCTTAAAACTAAAGATGAAAACAGACAGAATTGAATATTGAAACTCGAATAAATTTGGCTTATAATCAAAGATAAAAAGGCTTGACATTTTTTATCTTAAAACTAAAGATGAAAACAGCCAGAACTGAATACTGGAACTCGAATAAATTTTGCTCATATTCAGAGAAAAAAAGTTTGTTTTTTTTATCTTAAAACTAAAGCTGGAAACACCCAGTATTAAAACTGGAATAAATTTTGCTTATATTCAAAGATAAAAAGGCTTTGGCTTTTATCTTAAAACTAAAGATGGAAACACCCAGTATTGAAACTCGAATAAATTTTGTTTATATTCAAAGATAAAAAGCTTGACTTTTATCTTAAAACTAAAGATGGAAACACCTAGTATTGAAACTGGAATAAATTTTGCTTTTCAAAGATAAAAAGCTTTCAAAGATAAATTTCAAAGATAAAAAGCTTGACCTTTTATCTTAAAACTAAAGATGGAAACACCCAGTATTGAAACTCCAATAAATTTTGCTTATATTCAAAGATAAAAGGCTTGACTTTTATCTTAAAACTAAAGATGAAAACACTCAGTATTGAAACTGGAATAAATTTTGCTTAAATTCAAAGATAAAAAGCTTTGGCTTTTATCTTAAAACTAAAGATGGAAACACCCACTATTGAAACTCGAATAAATTTTGCTTATATTCAAAGATAAAAAGCTTGACCTTTTTATCTTAAAACTAAAGATGAAAACACCCAGTATTGAAACTCGAATAAATTTTGTTTATATTCAAAGATAAAAAGGCTTTTGCTTTTATCTTAAAACTAAAGATGGAAACACCCAGTATTGAAACTCCAATAAATTTTGCTTATATTCAAAGATAAAAGGCTTGACTTTTATCTTAAAACTAAAGATGGAAACACTCAGTATTGAAACTCGAATAAATTTTGCTTATATTCAAAGATAAAAAGCTTTGGCTTTTATCTTAAAACTAAAGATGGAAACACCCAGTATTGAAACTCGAATAAATTTTGCTTACATTCAAAGATAAAAAGCTTGACTTTTATCTTAAAACTAAAGATGGAAACACCTAGTATTGAAACTGGAATAAATTTTGCTTATATTCAAAAGATAAAAAGCTTCACCTTTTATCTTAAAACTAAAGATGGAAACACCCAGTATTGAAACTGGAATAAATTTTGCTTATATTCAAAGATAAAAAGTTTGGCCTTTCTTTATCTCAGACCTATTTCAAAACAAATATATTATTATAGGGTGCCTAATAGTTTTTGTCAAAGCTGCATATTAGCAATCAACAAATAAACGGTTGTAATTTATTCGTTTTTAAAAACTGAAAAATTATCATTTATACTGAAAATGAAATGACGTAAATCTTAACGAACTTGCTATTAGTTCTTGTTCCTTCACAAAAGTTGGTGTTGACATCTTCTTTATAAAAATGAACGAACAAAACAACACTAATCTCAAAAAGCAATCACGAACATAAGAGGGAAACCTTTTAGGAATGCCTCCGTCGATAAAGTGCCGGCATTTGATAACGAAATGTGTGCAGGAGCTTCCGAGAAAGAGATAGTACGACAGACAACTTCTGGAATTCTCTCGCTGATTCCTCAATATATTGCTGGCAACCGTTCCAGGAAACTAACGCTACCTAATCCCCCAGCGAGAGAGAAAGAGAACTGCCGGCATCTGTAGCTTGACCCGTGCAGGCGAAAGTGTGTTGCATGGAGGCAAACCTCCTCCATTTCCTCATTTTCTTCCCTATTCCCATGGTGATGCCGAACTTACTCTCCTTTTAACTACTATACGCAGACTTTTAAGTTGGATCAAAATAACATGCAGCTATTACATACACTTAATGCTTATGATCAGTGTACGATTCCTCGGATAATATTAGTTCAGAAATATAATGTATTATTATGTAAAAAAAAAAGAAAGGAATTAAAAAAAGAAAATCTGAAAGGTTTCAGATTTTAAATTACGTCCAAAGGGGCGTTTATTTAACATTTTGTATGTTACCTTTATTTATACACTTAAACCATACAATTCAGTTCAACAGCAATATCGCAAAATAGTTTTAAAATGAGCCCATCTTTAGAATTTCCGATACGCAGTCTCGCGCGCTGAAGATAAAAATGTTTTTTTTTCTGTACAAGTTGCCATGGCTCGATTAGAAATCCTAGAGTTTGTTAATCAAAAACGAATTCTTTAAAGTTTTACAAAATATGAAATTGATAATAAAACAAATGCCCATATTAACAGTAGGATTACATCACGCAAAACTGGATCGCTGTAGATACCGTTGTTTGATCCCAATGCGAGAAACGTACATTAAGTCAGTTTCTGCACCAACTTCGGTAGCTTTTTGCCGAGTGGGACCAAAAGTCAAATTTCAATTTTGTGCATCGAAAATTTTGTGCATTGAAACTTAGCAGAATAGTGGATTTGTCGCCAATCTAGAGAAAACTAAGCTTCGCAACAACAAAATAACATCTCCTTTTATTATTACGAATTAAATGATGCTTAATCCATTCTGGAATTATCATTTAAGTTATTAAATTATCCTATACATAGACTCAGAGCCGGCAATAAATTAAATGAGTTTCTACGCCTTCAGTGTCTTTTTGCCGAGTAAAACCAAAAGCAAAATTTCAGTTTTGTGCACCGAAAAATCTGTCTTTCTACCCGTTGGTCGAAATGCTAATTCTTGCGTAAAAACTCTAATTTTAATTAAAAATTTGCATTTTTAACTGTGTTTGGTGTTTTAAGTTTTCCCGTATTTTATAATTTTTAATAAACATGTTTTAATCCCTTTTTGTTTTCTTTTTTTCTTCTGTAGAGTTTTTATGTGTTCTTGCGTTGCCGCCAAGGGAGAACTGAACTGAATGAATGCGAAGTATATCTCCGCTGAAATTCGAGGAAATAAGTTTAAATGAAGTTCAGCCAAAAAAGTGTACGATTTAATAGGCCGTAAAAGAAAGTCATGTGGTGTCCGCATCAGGTATTTTTATTACATGACAAAGCATCAGTATTTTTATGCACGATACTAACTTTGGGCAAACTGGTCCGCATTCACGTTATAACAACGGAAAACGCCACCCAAGTTAGCCCGTTCGTTTGGATTCGAACGTGAGTCGAGCAGCTACTGTTGGGAATGGCATCACTACGCCAGCGAATAAAAAGCCAGATAGAGACTGACGTCATGGTACGCCAGAGAAAAACGAAGAGTTCCGGTTTAGTTTAAGAACGATGTTTGCATGATGTTGTTAGATATTGTAGCTAGGTAAATATTTTTTATTCTTGTAACTTGTCTTTATGTGTAAATAAATCTTTTTGCTTAAGTTTAAATGAAGTACTCCATTTATGACAAGATAGCTGTTAATTCATCGGGTAGATTGACTTACGAATCACTTCTGAGCTAGCCATTGTTCGAACGTAACGCCTTACGTAACATAACAGCTACTGTTCAGTACGAATACACTAAGCAAAATGTTTTTTTCAGCGCTGGTGAATAAATATGCTCAGGGGCAACTGATAAAATATCCTGATCATATATTCTTAGCCTGTAACTAAATAGTGACCCCTCATATAGTGGCAGAAACAATGACACGAAGTTCGAGGTTTGAATGCGAAACATTCTCTGCTACGGATATTCTAATGTGGCTCTATACTACTCGCATCCGTTATGGTAACTTTCAATAGGAGTGTTGCATTATGGGCCGGAAAAGTCGAAACAGTTAACTGTCAACCCATTCTTCTTTCTTCCCCGTACGAGGCAGGTAAACCAGCTAGGAATCTGGCCGTCACCGGGCCACAGTCTGGCGATCAGACGTCCAGTACGATCGGGCGCCGATAGAAAGGAAGGGACAGACGACTATCCGTTGGAACAGAAATCGATGCGAGTGGGGTTGGCATCAGGGTGGGAGAGAAGCAGCGTGACGGGCGAGGACGGATGGGATATTCTCTCGGGGAAAAGGATTGGAGAGATAGGGAGGACGTGGCGGCGAGATAAGAGGGAAGAGACGAAGGTCGTGGAGGCGGTGGTGATGGTGGTGGTGGAGAGAGACAAAGGGAAGGGAGCTATTAGATGGCCGGAGATGTGTTTCGGCTGCTCATTTCTTTGGTAACGGATTTTGCGTCGTAGGAAATGCGCCGTTATAAAAGAAGATATCTTGCTGACCTTATGGCCGAAAATGTTCCTCTCGACAAAGGACCAGAATAAAATTTTATAGATTTCGCAGTGGCCGTCCTTAAAATGGCTGGGAATAATAGAAGGTCACTTGAATAATGAAAGCTTTGTACCAGAAACTTATGCACAGGAATGTTGATGTGTTTATAATTCGTTTAATCTCTTCAGGATTTAAAAATGTTTTTATCTATTTTAATTACAAATTAATAAAAAAGTCTGAAAGGTTTCAGATTTCAACGGTCCTCCAAAAGAGTTTGTTAACGTTTTTTACGCTCCGACTGAGATCGCAGTCTACCAATCTGTTGTTGCACTCACTTCTACTAACACCCTCCCCCCTTTTTTTGTCTTTTTAGCTTTGTTATTAAGCATCATTTTTTTCGCACTTACGCTGTATACAACCGAACAGCAAAATTGGAAAACATTTAGATTTTGCAAAATTGCACTATACGTTTAGAATTCCAGGTGAAGCGTTAAATGTTGGCATTTATTTTTCTGTTTCCTCCCTCCCCCCCTCCCCAAACTCTTTTCTCAGTTCATCATATGAATGTTCCCCTTTCTTACTTCCGACAGACAGTCTCGCACGCTGGAGATAAAAATGCTTCATTCCGTACAGTGTTTCCACTGCTCGTTCTGAAATCGTTGAGCCTGTTGATAAAAAATTCGTTAAATTTTTACAAAATCTGAAATAGATAACAAATTCAAAATTCCCTATTCGGGGTTCCAGGTGCCCGTGTTCGGGTGGAGGACTACGTTATTCAAAATTGGATGGCTTTGCGAGGATGTCTACCACTAATTTAAAGACGTATTAGTGCGAGAAACATAAATATATTCATACAGATTCTTCATTATTTATTTTCATTAGGTATATAACAGGGCGATAATACTGGATGGTAACGATCTGAAAAGTGATACAGCGCATTTAAGTGTTTCCACGCGAAATGCCGCTACGAGACTAATATGCCATTCGGGTCTCTTTTAGGTTAAAAATTATTTAATTAATTACAGTCAAAAGTCGTTAATCCGGACTCGTCGGGACTTCGGCGATTCCGGATTATCGATTTTTCCGGATTATAGATCATCAGTTTAAATCTGGTAAGATGGCATGCAGAAATGATAAAATTAAAAATATGAAACCGTAATTTATGAAATAAAGAACAATTATGATGTAAAGGGTATCAAAATTTACAAAAAAAAAAAAAAAGATTAATATTTATTTGTTTACTTTATTAAACATTTCTTTCAATGTAAGTTGCTTAAGTTGCTTCGTTTTTTATGTGATAATACATTCTCTTTAATTCTATAAACAGACATAATTTCTTGTTCGGTTACAAAGTTCCGCTGTTCAAGTCCTATAATTCTGTGTCGAGAATACCGACTAATTTGTCAATCGAAATTTTTTCGTTTTCAATAACCTCTGTCACTTTCTTCGCTATCGGAAGCGAATTATAATGACGAGGAATTTGATTTAAATCATATCAAAGACGGAGTACATCGAGATGAAATACTACATTTAGTAAGGAATTATAAGCCAAATAAAATAAAAACATCTGCCCTGAAGATAAGGATAGTGCTGACAGATCAACTTCCAATTCATTGCGCGCCGCGGCGTTAAAGATAAACAAAGTTTAGATAAACAAAGGATATGAATTTATCCATTTTTTGCAGCAATTCCACTTTTTGTTTAATGGACTTCGAAACATACTTTCGCTTTGTAGATCCTTTACATATTAGTAAATATATATCACAAATTCTATTTGACATAATCGAAAGTTCAAACTTACTTTTATAAAATTGCTCTAATAGTCTGCAAAAAATAATAAGCCGAATCCAATTCGAAGATTAAGGAACAACGCAATCTGCAACATTAACGGAATTAGATAATTTTAGCTTAGCTTATACCCTCCATTATACATTAAACGCGCATTCGTAAACGTATTTTGCGCACGTGCACACGCATATTCGCAGCCG
The DNA here is from genome assembly GCF_044657685.1 of Stegodyphus dumicola. Classification (NCBI taxonomy): domain Eukaryota; kingdom Metazoa; phylum Arthropoda; class Arachnida; order Araneae; family Eresidae; genus Stegodyphus; species Stegodyphus dumicola. The sequence goes on from NC_140771.1 coordinate 246,964,513, forward strand.
TAAAGGTCTTACGCGCATGCGTCAATGCGACGCATGCGCAGAAAGTTTGTAGCTTTGAGGTCCGGATTATAGATCATTCCGGTTTATGGGTGTCCGAATTAACGACTTTTGACTGTATAAATCAGTCTTTCTACAGATTCTCTTATCTATTTTTGTATCTCTTCCATGTCAATCTTCGACCAAAAAATTTTCATTAAAAGCTGAAAATTTAAATGTACAGAGTAGGCGAAAAGGAATCGTGTGGTTATAATATAACGATTGCAGGCAATGTAAGTGGCACATATTTGCACGTGATGAATCAGATTAAATGTTGACTATCCGTGTTCTTTGTCGTACATAGAGTGATATCCCCATTCAACATTTTCCCAACTCATTCCTGATAATTATTTTGCCCATCTCAGACCAAACCAGCAGTACACTTTGACTGACATTCCTAACGCAGCCTCCCTTTATACAAAATGTATAGGAGAACAAGCATATCTCCGTATTTGTATCAAAACAACCATGGGGTTTGTATTAGTCTACCTTTACACTGACCCTTTTTTAAAGACCCTTTTTTTCTTCTTTTTCTTTTGTTTGTCTATTGCACTATATATTACTCTACTAATTACAACAAGAGTTTTTCTCTCAAAATACTCTTAAAAAAAATCACGGAATGTCCTAAAAAGGGTTCTTTTTAGGGACACATCTTTTAGAATGAAACATGTCTTTGAAAGTGGAAATATGCAATAGGTTTTTTCCCGTTTATTTGCTGTAAAAGAAACATTTTAAAAACATCGAGTCTTCCTTATTTTATTCATAAAAGAATGCGTAAAATCGTAGATTGTGTTATAAATGAGATAAGGGGATATTTTCCGATTAAACTGAGCCGGGAATTTAAATAATCGAATACTTTTCCTTTAAGGCTCAATTGGGAATAAAACGGTCACGGCTGAATCGGGATTAAGCCTAACAGAAGTCTGGTATAAAGACACGGCAATCCGAATCTTGACAACGCGAACACTTTCATCTTATCCTGTGTGAATATCTACGATGTATTTTTGCCAAATTTCGCTTAAGTTTAACAACAAGAATTAAGTCAATTATGAAAAAAATTGCATGTTTTCGCTTTTAAATTTTCGATTAGTAAGAAGTACAAAAAATTACATCAGAAATACGATATTCCACCACCATCAGATTACAAGGTACCACCACCAGTACCACCATCAGATTACAAGCTGTTACATAGTGATCAACAGAAAACGACACTCAAAATAGTAACGCAATTAGTGAGTTTCCTCACTTAAGAAGAATCTGTCACCTTTGAGATATATGAACATTAAAATTTAAGCTCGCTCTTCACTGCAGAGAAAACCGTCAAAAAGTTTTGATATTTAATCTATGTTCAGGAAAGCACCTAATTTCTCTGAAACAAGTTCCTTCGATTTTTTGATAGGGCCTTGTAGAAATTCTCTCAATATGGCGTTTTTAAAACTGCTACGAAATTTGTACATATGTACATAATTTTAGTGAAATTAGATGTGAAAATGTAGTAGTTTTTGTATAATGTGTCATGAAGACCATACTCTACCAGAAAATTAATTATATAGAGGCAAGTCTATTTAACATTGCTGCATGGGCGTTTTCGTGGTTTTCCCCATGTGTAACGTGTATACGAGCCAGTTTCCCTTAGAAAGTCCTCCACGAAAGGCATCCCTCCTCTTAGGCAGATAGCCTTAGTGTGCTTTGCCATAATTAAATACACCACACACCACCTATTTAACATTGACTAATTATCTGTCTCACTAAATTGGCGAGATATCGCCAAGTTGGCGATGGTTTAGGCGACTCATTTTGTTGAGACATTAGGTATATTTTTGGAAACAAAGGAAATGAAAAATGAGCAACTGCTTTCGCCGGGGATCGAACCACGGGCCTCTGAAATACCGGCTCAGTGTGCTGAGCACTACACCACGAAGACACCCTAGAAAGACGGGAGAAATACTTTACATACTCCCCGTTTTAAAGGGCGACTAGGGTTTTAAGGAATCCAATTGCCAAATCCTGGGTGTGAAGAGTTATCATCTACAACTCTTTTAGTTCGGGCGCCACTGTAGAGACATTAGGTATATTTTTGGAAGCAAAGGAAATGAAAAATGAGCAACCGCCTTCGCCAGGAATCGAACCACGGACTTCTGAAATACCGGCTCAGTGTGCTGACCACTACACCACGAAGGCACGCTAGAAAGGCGGGAGAAATACTTTACATACTCCCCGTTTTAAAGGGCGACTAGGGTTTTAAGGAATCCAATTGCCAAATCCTGCGTGTGAAGAGTTATCATCTACAACTCTTTTAGTTCGGGCGCCACTGTAGAGACATTAGGTATATTTTTGGAAGCAAAGGAAATGAAAAATGAGCAACCGCCTTCGCCGGAAATCGAACCACGGACCTCTGAAATCCCGGCTGACACTGTGCTGACCACTACACCACGAAGGCACGCTAGGAAGACGAGAGAAATACCTTACAATTTTTGCCATTAAATTTGGCGAGAAATCTCCGAAAGTCGCCAAACTTGGGGACATTTCGGTTCGGTCTGGTCCCTGTATAACTGTAATGGTTATTGTAATTGAATAACTGTAGTTAATCCTCTATGTAACCATATCCGGCCTTCATATGCCTTCCAGTAGTTTCTAGAAGTGAAGGGTATTAGAGATTACTCGGCGGCAGAGAGAAAATTATGTGAGACCGTAGAAAGCATCAGTTTCTCAGTTCAGAGTCAACTACGGAGTATTGAAATATCTTCGTGTGAGCTTTGCTTTTTAGAAGCCCTTTGCATTGCGTTGTGTTTAACGTTCTGATTAGTTAAGTGTAACTACTGAATACCGTGTGATACTGAGAAGAGGTGCGCGAATATTTTTGGGGAATGTTCCAGAATCGTTAAGTGTTCCTTTCGCAAAATAAATTCAATCTCTTACGAACCCGTATGTATGCAACAATATACTACCTCTGCGAATAATAGCGTTCCTAAAGATTTCCCAAAGATAGTGTTATTTTTGAAAGGATCCTCAATTCTATACTTTTATTTCTGGCGATTGTATTAATTCGTTCAAGAATACAAAATAGATCTGAAATTAGCCTGATTATATTACTCTTATTTATAAGAACTAGTGATGAGTCGCTACTACTGAACCGGGTATTTTGTAACGGGTACTGAAAATCGGTACATCCAAGTACCCGTTACTTCAGTATCGAAATCGGTACTTTTCGGTATTCGTTCCTTCTGTACCGGAAACGGGTACTTTTCGGTATTCGTTACTTCTGTACCGAAACGGGTACTTTTCGGTATTCGTTACTTCTGTACCGAAACGGGTGCTTTTCGGTATTTGTTACTTTGTAACGAAAATATGCGTCTCTTCTCGGTATTTCGGTATTCGTTACTGGAGGATCGATGAGGGTTCAGCTCACTTCGGGTTTGGTACGAGGACAGTAGTATCAGGTTGTATTTGCGAAATGGTGATATGCACTCCTTGTGTCCATGAATGGTCTGCTCCTCAGACACTTCCGTAGTTGACATGTTTTCTGATATTCAAAATCTTACTCCGTACAGATAAAATCAAACACTTGGTGACGTGGCAGAGTTCCTTCAGTGCGCAAAATCGTTAGCTGCATATTTCGGTACTCAAAATCGTTACAAGGGCACTTCGGTACTCCAAATCGTTACTAGGGTACTTTGGTACTCCAAATCGTTACTAGGGTACTCCGGTACAGTAAACCGTTACTAGGATACTCCGGTACAGCAAACCGTTACTCCCGTATTTTGTTACTTCGGTACTCCAAATCGTTACTTGGGTACTCGTTACTTGAAATCGGTTTTCGGTACTTTTCAAAGTAACGGTTACTTGAGTAACGGGTGTTTTGTACCGGGTACTTGTCTGTACCCGTTACTCTCGTACCGGGTACAAGAATGTACCGAAGTTGCTCATCACTAATAAGAACAGTAGTCCAATAAGTTCGCTAACATCTCAACTAATTGAAGGACTAGCTATACAGAATTTGGAATACTAACCCAACTTCAAACTTCACTTTTTGCCGCTTTTTTCGTACAGAAATGGCTGCTAGATAACGTTCAGTGATTATCTTGATTATATAATTAAATTATTGAATTATTTATTAAATTAATAATTAGATGGATTATTAATTAGATTTATTGAATCTGGTGCAAAGACTGTGAAGTTTGAACTCCATCATACTAAATTGCATTTTTAAGGTATTTTCACCTCAGCGCTTTATATTTTCTTAAATTTTATACATTTTACTTTTTTATATTATGCAATAAACAGAAATTCACTGTAATTCGACTGAAATTTATTTAAAAAAAGATTTTTTTTTTGTGATAACATCTGAAATTGGTTTTTTTTGGCAACTTAGTTTCTCATGTGTGTGTGTGTGTGTGATTATGGCAAGGCCTCGAGGGCTATCTGCCTAAGGGGAGGGATGCCTTCGTGGAGGACTTTCTAAGGGAAACTGGCTCGTATACATGTTACACATGGGGAAAACCACGAAAACGCCCATGCAGCCAGCCCGTTCGCAGGATTCGAACCTCGGACCGAACTACCAGTGTTCAGCGACTTTACCGCTCGGCCGCTGGTGGGCCCCTTAGTTTCTCATGATAAAAATCTATATAAAAAAATATTTTGTAGGAAGAAAATGTGCATTTTTCAATTCTCCTATATATATATAGATTTAAAATATGGAAAAAAAAATACGCAGTTTTGGAAGCGATTTCGGTCCACAAATTGAGCAGTCAGAGGGTTAATCAGATGAAAGCATTAATACTTGCGATTCTTGACAGTATGGTACCTGGATATATTTAATTCCGTAATTTCAGAATGTTGTTAACAGGGAAAATGCTCCATCTCATTATGCACAAAGAATTACAGTTCTAGCGGGCCAACATGCCCATAGCTCTAGCATGATAGAAGTCCCGTCTCTTCTCAAGAAACCACAGTTTATATCTCACTGTGTCATTACTTGCTTTGAACTCTCGGAAGGGAAAATTCGTTCACTCGTACAAAAAAGGTGTCCATCTCCTGAACCTGACGAAAAGACTACTTTTATCCTCTTTCTCCCTTCGAGGCTGCAACCGGAATCATTAACAAAGGCCCCTCATTGCACCAGGATCTCACCCCTGAAAATGGTAGCATTGCAATCTGAAACCATTCATCCTAGACAAAAATTCTCTATGCGATCTTATCACAACATGCTTTTGTATTTTAACTTTTCCGGCGGAGCTTTCTCTTAAAATTTCTCACGCGCTGCATTGCACGGGGAAATAAAATAATTTTAATTATAAATCTACTAAAAATGTCCAACTAAATGCGAAATTCGTAACAGTATTTTCGCTTTATTCTTTTTCCTCTACAGAGATGTTATAGTTTAGGATAATTCTTTAAAATATAAATGTTCAAGAACAGCATTAAAAATTTCATTTATTTATTTATATTTCAAATGAAAAGCATACTTGCTGCGAGGGCAAGCCTTAAAAAATTGAATATGTAGGAATTATTATAATTTTCTAACAGTTATTTTGCATTTTGAAACCCTCTCCTTTAAATTCTTGTTTTTCTCCTACAACACCCAACCAGAACGAGATTTCACGTTTTATGTAATGTCTTTGAGTCACATCGTGACTTTAAGGCTATCTTACTACAAACGGCCGTAATCTTACGCGCATATTAGCATTCGCCGACGAGATTTAATTACGAGTCAACTCGGTTAGTTATTTGTGTACAGCTTCGGCTAAAGTTTAGCTAGTTGGAATTAGTTCGTTTTCTTATTTTCCATCTTAAGTTAAAGTCCAGGTGTCTTCCTGTTTCCGCGAAATCATCAATTTTCATCACCCCCTTTCCCAAAGGGGTTACATAGTGGGGGGCCGACTGGGCCTCGGCTTCTCCCGAAATGTAGGAAAGCAAGAAATTTTAGATCTAAAAAAAAAAAAAACAATTAAAAAAAAAATCGAAAAATATTTACGCTCTCAGATTTTTGCACGAATGAAGCTAATAATGTATTCAAAACGGCAGAGAGAGATGTTCAGAATCCGCGATAATTTTTGGCAATGCACTAAAAGATTAAAATTTCCTAAAAAAAATTATATTCTTCCGAAAATCTGCATAAAGGTGAGTTGTAATAAAATCATATTCGTTGCTAAAAGAAAGGTAGATTAACAGAAAATGCACCTCGAATATCATCGCAGCTTCTGATAAATCTTGACAACATCTGAACCTCGACTAAATGGACTCGCTTTAATTGCATTCATCAGAATATCCAAATACATAAATAGAAATCCTTGATAAATTTCTCAGTCGTCGAAGGTAAATTTGTTAGTTTCAAAGATTTAATTCAAAAGTTCCAGAAGTATGGTGCACGATTCAGCAGTGATTGTATATAAGAGTTTAAAATAAATAATTATGTAAGTTAATTATTATTAAATAATTAATAATGTTTTTCTAAGTATCCTATCCATCTAACTTCTTTTTTAAGTGAAAACGTAATTTGTGAGTCACTTGCAATTCCACCTCTAAACGCGGTTCGCAGTTAAACTAAATTTATTCCTATGGTCGCAATATTAAAAACTTCGGAAACACTGGTTCAACTATTATAACTGAATTCAATTAGAGTCAACTTCCTTAAGTCAACTATCAAGTGACTGTGGTTTATTGTGAGGCAGGATACATTCTTAGACCCCCCCCCAAAAAAAAAGAAAGAAAAGAAAAGAAAAAAGGACGCACCAAGAAGGAGTCATCCGAATGGGACGAAAATCGGTAGAAGTGATGTACATGTATTAAAAAAACAAATGATTACAGTTTGAGAAAAATTGGATGATTTATTGGATAGAGCTTCACAAAGTGAAAAAGTGAGTAACACGTCTGTCCACCTCTGGCCCTTAAGCAAGCAGTTATTCGGCTTGGCATCGATTGATAGAGGTTGCGGATGTCCTGCTGAGGAATATCGTGCCAGATTCTGTCCAACTGGCGCTTTAGATCGTCAACATCCCCAGCTGGTTGGAGGGCCCTGCCCATAGTGCTCCAAACGTGCTCAATAGGAGAGAGATCCGGCGACCTTGTTAGCCAAGGTAATGTTCTGCAAGCATTAAGACAAGCAGTAGAAACGTGTGCAGTGTGGGGGCGGGCATTATCTTGCTGAAATGTAAGCCCAGGATGGCGTGACATGAAGGGCAACACAACGGGCCTTGGAGCTTCGTCGACGTACCGCTGTGCTGTAAGATTGAGACGGATGACAACCAAAGGAGTCCTACTATGAAATAAAATGGCACCCCAGACCATCACTGCTGGGTGTCGGCCTGTCTGCCGGAAGACAGTCAGGTTGGTATCACACCGCTCTCCGGGGCGTCTCCAGACTCGCCTTCGCTGGTCATCCAGGCTCAGTTCAAAGCGGGACTCATCACTGAAGACTATTCTACTCCAGTCCGTGACATTCCCGTGCGAATGAGCCCGACACCACTGCAAACGGGCTTGTCGTTGCGCAGAGGTCAACGGTAGTCGGCGCAAGGGGCCCCGTGACTTCAGCCCCCTTTCTGTGAGCCGTCTATGAATGGTCCTTGCGGTTACTGAAGCACTAGTTGCACGTACAATCGATGATAATGATGCATCTACGGCTGTGAGTGCCGCTTTGACGATTGCTCGGTCTTCACGTTCTGTCGTTTCTCTAGGCCTACCGCTTCCTTCTTGACACTGTGTGCGGCCATGGTTCACCCATTCCTGCCAACATCGTCTATTAGTGGCATCGCTCCTGTTCAAATGTCGAGCTCTTCGCCGCGGCTTCTTTGAGCCCAACTACACGACCTCTTTCAAATTCTCTGACATCTGCGCATATCGTTCGCGCACCTGTATGCGAGGCATAGTTACTGTCTACCGGAGTATACGGAATGCAATTCGTGAAGAATTTATGACCTGGAATCGTAATTTCTCCTCTTAAATATCATGCCAGTTGCGCACATCAGATGCGCTGTACCGTTCGTTCATCGGCAGCCAAAATGTAAAATTTTGCATTTTCCGTCGAAACCTGTATGCATATCCATTTGTGTCCAATTTGCTTTACATATTCTCGGTGCGTCTTTTTTATTTTATTTTATTTTATTTATTTATTTATTTATTTATTTATTTATTTATTTATTTATTTTTTGTCTAAGAATATATTTTAAAAGATTGATTCAGGTAAGATGTGAAACCAAAGATTTCGAGAGCAGCCTAAACTAAAACACAATGTCAAGATGAAGACTAGCTTATTCACAAAGAAACTGTCCAGCTCTTCTTAATGACTTATCATGACACTCCCTGAGAAGCTGTGGCAGGAGGACTGTACCCTCCGATTTCCAGGGATCAGGAAGAATTTTGACAAATGCGGAAAGAGGAATCGAAGAAACAAAACTAATTCAAAGCCCAAGTGGAGGCTTTCCTGTAAGCCCGAGAAACTGCCAACTGTCATTATCTCTTTGAGTGAATAAAAGGGTATTTTAACCCTTCTTCGGGACTTATATTTTATATAATTCTAAGGAGACTTGCGAATAGTCCTTAGACACTCCCGTAAAAGATCTAATAGCCAAGGTCACGTAAATTAACTAGAATTTTGTAAAAGTAGCAACAAGTTTCAGCAAATTTATACCAGCATTATCTCTATCTAATAGATTTTTCTCAAGAACTGTATACTTGCCGAAAGCTTAAAACAAGATATGCACAGAAAAAATAAAACGAAACAGAAAATACACTCATGTCCATAAATTAAGGATAATTCGGAGTCACGCGGAAATCGAACTCTAAAATAAATATATCCCCTGTAAAATCACTACATACATCTTCAAGAATCATATGCAAATTTCAGGAAGTAACCAGATGACACCGATGGTACGTCACAATGACTAGAGTGTAAGAGAGCGAAATATAAGGAATACAGGCAAAGAAGTAAAATTGTTCGCAGGCGCTTTATAAGCATTGCAGTGCAATAACCGAATAGTTATGACACAAAAGACGCATTTGTTTGATTTTTTACGCGGTAGAATTATCGGCCGTCTCGAATGTGGGCGTACTCTACTGGAAGTATCAGACGAACTTTGAATTACCCAGACTGTCATCTCCAGACTTTGGCAACGATTCCAAGATGATGGTAATGTGAGTAGACGTTACAGCACAGATCGCCCAAGAGTTACAACGCCGAATGAGGACCGGTATTTGGCAGTTACTGGCAAAAGAAATAGGCGGAGCACAGCCTCAGACCAGTCTCGTCAGCTCTCTTCAGCCACTGGTACGACAATTTCAAGGCAGACCGTGTACAGACGCTTAGGGCAGATTGGTCTATATGCTCGTAGACCTGTCAGATGCGTTCCACCTACTGCAATTCACTGTCGCCTGCGGTTAGCCTGGAGTTGAGAGCAAACATTGTGAACACCGCAACAGTGGGCTTGTGTGATGTTTTCCGACGAGTCCAGGTTTAGCTTGCACTCTGATTCTCGTCGGATTTTCATATGGAGAGCTCCAGGTACCCGTTACCACCAAGAAAACATCATTCAACGACACCGTTACGGTGGTGCAGGAGTGCTCGTTTGGGGTGGAATTATTCTGGGTTCCAGACCTGACCTGCATGTTCAAATTGGAACCATGACAAGCCAAATCTATCGGGGCGTCATTCTGGAACAACATGTACGTTTGTTTCGGGCGCCATGGGCGCACAAGTTGTGTTTATGGATGACAACGCCCGTCCTCACCGTGCAAAGCGAATGCCTTCAATTCTCGTAAGCGAATGCCTTCAATCGGAGGCTATCACCCGTACGGACTGGCCAGCATTCTCACCGGACTTGAATGCAGTAGAGCACGTGTGGGACATGCTTGGCCGACGAGTTGCAGCCCGTCAATCTCCTCCTACATGTCTACCTGAACTTCGGAGAGCATTGCTTTTCGAGTGGTGTAATATCCCCCACGATCAGATCGATAATTTGATACTCAGCATGCCTAGGCGTTGTACAGATTGTATTGCATCGTCTGGGAGACATGCAATGTATTGACAATCATACCAACCATGTAATATTGGTTTTTTGTAAATAGGTTTTTTTTATGTAATTTGCTCCAGGGAGAAAAAATCGCTAATTTTTTTAATAATATCAAACATATCATCTTATTTTGCTCTTTACCTTTTGTTTAATAAATAAGCTTTACGAATGAGTCAAATTTGTTTTGCTTCTAACTCTTCCTTTGCCTGATTTTGCATTATCCTTAATTTATGGACATAGAAAAATAAAATGCTGATAGTAAAGGTTTAAAGCGGCCAGTTGTTATAATATAAAGCCAGAAAGTCCTCGGTTTTCAAGTATTTGAATGAAACTGTTATCCGAGCCTTAGAAAGGAAAAAAAATCTTAGCGATATTACTCGTATCTGGTGCTGCATTTTATTGCACCAGCCATGAAGCCCTATATAACCGACTGATATAGGAAATAAAATATGAGGTGCATAGTGAAAATCCGGGAAAGTACGTGAGCGCAATTTCATTTCAAGTTGGTTCGGAATTCACTTCTGTATTATAAAGTGGATTATTTTATTGCGTTCCCTGTTCATTTTTCCAGTTTTAGATTGTTGAGGCTCTTTGCTGAAATTGACTCATATGCAGGCGCTCGATGGAAAAAATAAATAAATAAAAATTCTCTTTATTTCAAATTTTTAAAACCAGCGCTAGATATAAGCTCCGAGTTCTTAGATGTGAGAACTATCAGTAACACTGAATTGATTTTTCTCATTTATTGTCCCTCGGATGCATGTTTTTGTCATGATTAATTACTGGTATTATTAAAACTCTGAGCTCAGGCTATATATTGTTGCGTTATACGTGTTCGTGGATTTGGAGTAATTGATGATAACACTTGATGGAGAATCAAAAGACAGTTTATTCGCCAGTAAGCAGTGTTACCCAGGACAGTTCGAAAGGCACGTTTACAGTCTTCGAAAAACTACAATAAACACCTTGAAAACAATCAGCAATACAGCCTCCAGTCTATTACGGCGAAGACAGCTTCACGACAAAGCAGTAAAGTACAGCTCCCGATTCGGCCGATTGCTCCAAAACTAATTTTTGAACCCAAGACAGTACTACTCAAGGTACTACTTTCTCCCAGGACAGGCAGGGTATATATAGCTTTAACCTACCTTCGAGAACGTTCCCGAGGAAAACCGCTAAGAATGCGTTCTAGAATGTTCTCCCTCCGCCTATGGCACATCTCCAATTTCGTATTAAAAGTTTCTGATAATCGGCAACTGCCATATCCTACTACGCGAACAACGCTTCTTGACAAAATGCCCTCGCTGTAATAACTATTTCTATTCTCGTTAAGAATAAATAATTAAACGCAATTCTTAATAAACGCAACTTGTTTTTGATTACGCTAACTGCGCACGCTCTATACGCACAATAATCATGCTTCAAAGTTTGATAACGCAAAAAAATCAAACAACCCATTCAAAAATATAAGAATTTTGAAAGAATGTCTGACGCAAACCAATCCACTTCTGAAAACATTGAAGAGAATGAGACAAAGAATGTAGAGGACCATCATGCAAGTATTACCAATTCAGCGTACTATCCATTCAGCAAATTCCTCAAGTGAACATGCTGATTTGTCTGATACTTTTAATGCTACTTTGTTGCGATAAGTTCTATGGTTACTTTATGGAAATGTACTCCAGAGCCGAAGAGTGTTATCAGAAAATCCAGCCATATAAAAAATTAACAGATTTAATTTGTGAATATATGGCAATATATCTCTTTTGAATATATAGCCACATATCTGTCAATATACGGCTATATAGTGACAGATTTAATACACATTTGTTAATCCTGCGAGGAATACTAACCCCCCCCCCCAAAAAAAAAAAATCTGAAATGTTTCAGATTTTAAATTACGTCCAAAGGGGCGTTTTTTAACATTTTGTGTGTTACCTTTCTTTATTAAATATCATGTTCCTCGCACTTTAACCATAAGATCCAGTGCAACAGCAATATCGCAAAATAGTTTTAAAACGAGCCTATCTTTAGAATTTCCGATACAGAGACTCACGCACTGGAGATAAAAATGTTTTTTCTGCACAACGTTGCCATTGCTCGCTTTGAAATCCTTGAGTTTGTTAATCAAAAATTCGTCAAAGTTTTAAAAAATAGGAAATCGATCCTAAAACAAATTTCAAATTTCAAATTGGGTCTTCCACATGCTCATATTCGTTGGAGGATTACGTTATTCAAAATTCGATGACTCTATGTACCGTTGTTTTATCACAATACGAGAAATATACATACATTTATGCAGATTTTTCATTATTTAATTTCTTCAAATATAATGCAGGACTCTAACATTTTGTGGCAACAGTTTGAAAAGTGAACCGACATTTATCCGTCCGACGCAAAATGCCAAAACGAAACTAATAGTCCTTCGGGATTAAAATCCCTTTGGACTAAAACAAAAAAAAAAAAAAAAAAAAAGTCCATTGTCATGGATTTTTTCTTTGTGCTGTTGCTTCTTCTGGGTGCAATTGCAATAAATATAAATTCTGCCTCTTATCTTGAGAACACTCGCAATCATAATGAAACTAAGAAGATAAAAAGGAGCATACAGAGTCTGAATTTTGAACAGCAAAAGTTAAAAGATGCAATTTTTTAATACAGATTGATATAAAAGGGGACATTTATTCACAAGAGAATTCAATGCCTGTACAAGACCTCATATCTGAGCAGCTAGAATGTATGACAACAGACACTTTTTTTAATCAATAAGAAATTCAAACATATGGATGTTGAATTAACTACATGGATCTATCAGAGTAAACTACACGAAATTTATTAAGCCGCATAACCTGTTTAGTGGTTAGCGTCACTGACTGCCGTGCCGAAAGACCTAGGTTCGAATCCCAGAGAAGGCATGGATGTTTGTAAATGTACAGTGTGTACAGTGTCAGTGCGGCAGGGCGGCACTCTAAATATGCGGCAAGCCGAAAAGTCCTCTCGTATGGTTTGTTGGAAGGAGAGAGGGATGGGAGACCCTAGGATCTGGGCCCCCTGATGTTATCTCCATCATAATTGGGGGCGGAACTGAGCACCGTCTGAGCTCTGAGCTAAATCGCACCGTCAACTGAATGGTGCTCAAAGCTGTTGCCAACGGCTGGCGTATTCTAGCGCTCTTTGTCACCACGAAATTCGTGGGCTTCGGCTAACTACGTACGTCAAACAAGTAAGCCTAAGCAACAACACAACAACAACGTAATGAGCACAAGAAATCTCTGAATAAAGAAATTGAAGATTTACAGTGGTAAAATCAAAAGCAAATGGAAAAGAAAATTTGGCATAAAAATAACATAATCTCACAGTGCAACTGCTATACCTCATGGTAGAAGGCCTAGTTCTAATTGATGAGAAAGTCCGATATTTAAATGCTGCTGAATCAACAATTCAAGAAAAACTCTGGGAGTATTTATTACATATAGCCTTCGACGACGCTCTCCAAAATATTAAAAAATTAATGATTTACTAGCAATCAAAGCAACACAGTTTGGACCAAGCCTTAAATTAAAATCAAAGTATTTAGGCACATATAAGACTGTTAAAATAAAGAAAAATGACACCTATGACGTTATAAAGGAAGGGGATCAGGAAAGACTCACAAAAACTGGTACAGTAAGACCCCGCTTAACGCGGGGGATAAGTTCCATCGAAGTAGAGCGTAATGCGAAACAGCGCTAAGCGAGGCTATCTTAACATGTAAATAATGGGGTTAGGGGAAGACGGATAAAAAATGGTTAGGCATTAAATTTAATAATGTTTTTTTTAAGGGGACTCGTACACTTTAAACCCCTCATGATCTTCGAATATGTGACCGTTGCAAGAATTGGGATATTTCATTTAGTTTAAAAGCAATTATTTCGAACTTTTTACAGCTGACGCCATAATATAGCTGCTTTCGAAACTAGCAACCAGAAAGTTTGTGTTGCCACAAATATTTTTGTAATTTAATCCTCTTTGTGAAAAAATATTTCGCCATGTTTCCACCTTGCGCGCATGATATTTTAAAAATGGCTAATGGTACATACTTGAAATTTTATGGAATTCTTTATATGGGCAGTATGCTCTAACTGAACCAACAATCTGATGAATATTTTAGTATTGAAAAATTTTATGGACGAAAACATTACAAATTTTGTTAATAAAATACACTTTATAAACTCGACTCAAAATAAAACAAAAATTTAACATGAAATTTTTAGAATTTTAGGTTCACAGTAGTTTCCAAATATTATAAAAGCTATATATTAAATATGGAATTAAATTATGAAACACAATGTTTTAAACTGTGCGCGCAAGGTGGAAACACGACGAAAAATTTTGTCACAAAGCGAATTAAATTATAAAAATATTTGTGGTAACACAAACTTTCTCATCACTATTTCAGAAAGCAGCTATATTATGTAGTCAGCTGTAAAAAGTTGGTAGTAATTGCTTTTAAAATAAATATGTTATCCCAATTCTTGCAACAGTCACCTATTCGAACGTCTTATGGGTTTTAAGGTGTATGAGTCCCCTTAATAAAAATAAAATCAAACATTTATTTCTTACAAAAATAAAAACAATATAAACGCATATACTTTTAAAAACAAATAAAATTCTCAGTCAGATCATTCAGTCTATTCTGGGTTTCCAATTTTCTGCCTTTTTGTCAAGAAGGCATTATGATAGATTGGCTTAATGGCATATTGCGTTCAATTTCGTCGTCAATCCATATAGACAGTCGTTTTTCCATTTCCTCTATAATGTTATTTCTAGAACGGGTAATTCTAGTTGCAGAGCTTGACGTAGTTGCAGTTGCCGATGACGGTATTTTTTCTTTATTCTTAAGAATTGTCCTTATTGTTGAAGTTGCCAAAATCAATGCAGCACTAATTTGAGATTGACGTTCACCAGAATCTAATCTTCTAATCACTTGCATTTGAGTTTCCAGTGAAATGCTTTTTCTGGTTGCTTTCTTTTCTTGTTTTTTATTATCACCCATGATAAAAACTAAAGATCATAATATTTGCCACCGTATTAATCGTTATAGTATTATATAAATTTAAACTTACAATAATGTCAACAAGTGTTTCAAATGATAAAAATGCGTCCACAAAGCAAGAAACACAACTACACTGTTTCGGATATGTTATTTGGAAACCTACCGCTGCGCACAATTTCGGAGAATCCCCGGGTTGAAATAAAAGAGCGCTAAACCGAAACAGTGCTAAACGAAACAGCGTTAAGCGGGGTTTTACTGTACTACATGCGCTGAATACATAAAGCAATGGACTCAAGAAAACGTATAAGATAATATTGATCGTGACGCATAAACCTGGACGATGAGACTAATAACTGAACTGTGACTTTTCTACTAATTTTGACATTTATTTCAACAAGTTTTTACGTTTATGATGAAATTAAGTTTTCTAATAATATTTTTAAAAACAGAAGATGTACTTCAATTTAAAATACGAAAGAAAATACTAACGATGCTAGAGCAGCAGCCATGAAGGGAAGTTAAGAAGCTTCCTTTTAAAATTGTCCTTACGATCTCCATCTTTCGTTATTTTTATACTCTCTTGTACGAAGTAAAAGTGAGTATAAAAATTGCAATCACGTAGAGTATAAAAATTGCAGTCATAAAGTATTGCAAATTAAAGTATCATAAAATATTGCAAGATAAAGTATCATAAAGTATTGCAAAGTAAGTATAAAAATTGCAGTCATAAAGTATTGCAAATTAAAGTATCATAAAATATTGCAAGATAAAGTATCATAAAGTATTGCAAAGCGAATATAAAAATTGCAGTCGTAAAGTATTGCAATATAAAGTATCATAAAGTATTGCAAAGTGAGTATAAAAATTGCAATCATAAAGTATTGCAATCACGAAAAATTTCGGGTTTCATATTTCAACGGAAAATATCCAATTTGACCGTTATCGAATGCAATTTAACGTTGTTTTTGCGTGACATCTGTATGTAAGAGCAGACCAAAGAACTCTCTTTTTCCCTAAACGAATTATAAAACTGACTTAAAATGGATTCAGAAGAGATTTTTCCGTGGCCTATCTCGCATAACTCAAAAACGAGTAGCCTCAGAACGTTGAAATTTTGTATACGGGACAGCTATAACACGTAGTTGAGCCCCTCTTTTTTGGTTGTACTCGGCTGCACCAAAAGTGTATTAAATTTATGTATATATCCACTTTGCTACTCGGCTCCGTGAGTTCAGATTTTTTATTCTTATATGTTGCTAAATTGTGCATTTTTTGCTTTAAAAATGATTGAATTATGTTGGTCTTATCTTCCGGTTAAGGTTTTTATGCCTTTACTTAATCTGCATGCAATAGTTATAGAATTATCAACAGTTTAAAAGTTTTTAAGTGCGGCTAAGCCTAATTTTTTTTTCTATAGCAGCCATATTTGTTTACATTTGAAACTTAGCAGAATAGTGACTGCACATTCACTGTCTTTTTGCCGAGTGGAACCTGTGGACCGAAAAATCTGCCTTCTCGCCAGATGACTGAATTGCTAGTTTTTGGGTAGAAAGTGTCTTTTTAATAATAAAAATCATTTTTTTAAGTTGGTTTATTTATGCTTTTCTATACTTTCAGTTTCTAATGAAGATATTTTAAGTTTTTTCGTATTTTTGCCTCAAATATTAATTTGTGAATAAATTGAATGTGGAATACATCTCTAATGAAATTCACGGAAATAAGTTTAAATGAAATGCAGGAAAAAGTGCGTATAATTTAATACTCCATACAAGACACACATTATGTATATTATGAGAAAAGTTGTATATATATATATATATATATATTTAAGTTTCAATTCAGTGATGATGATATCTCCTTTTTCAGAAAAGACGAGGGCATAAGATGACCAAAGATGGTATGAAATGTTCCATGAAGTTTCCTTTGACGTCAAGATTATAATGTCGCCGGGTCGACATACTGCAAGAAGGCTGAATGTGGGATTTTTATATATCTGACTTCATAGTGTTCACTTTTTAACACTTTTCTCGCGCATATCCAGTTTAACTACTTGCTGCACGAGTGTAAATGGTGGAACTCTTGCCAGTATTTTTTTAAGTGGGATGACAGAAGTCAGATTAAGACGTTAAGTATATATTAATGTTTCATTCCCCCCCCCTAAAGATTAACCCATCAACCATCTTGCCCATCAACCATAAGTTGTGCCATTTAAATCTATCAGATAAAAAAATTAACAAAATGTTGTTAAGAACCGAGTTCATTAATTTTAAATCGCTTACTCTGTTAATCAATCACAGACGGATTAAATTTGAAAGCGGAAACAAACCCTGGAAGATAAAAATATTTTACTTCAGGCCGTGAGACCATTTTTCTTTTACTTGCTTGTTGATTAAATTCGAAAGGCAAATATATTAAGCTTTACTGAGGGGCAAGACATTTCTTTTAAATCACTGAGTTTTCTGATTAAATTTGAAGCATTAATAATTTAACGTTTTTACCAAGAGGTAAAACATTGCTTTTAAATCGCCGAGTATGTTAATCAAAATTCATTAAATTCGCGCGAACTGCGAAGTAAGTAAAAAACAAATTCGAAATTCAAAGTTCGAGGTGCACATATTCGTATGTTCAAAATGTGGAGACTAATATCGCCGTTTTTCTACATAACAAGGAATATTCATGCACACAGATTCGTATTTAGTAACAGCGAGGGTCAAAAGTATTACACATTTCTGAAGCTTAAAGTTTTGGTGTGCAAATTTTGCATCTTCTCCTTTCGAGATTTGCATCTTCAAATCTCAAAAGAAGAAAAATATATTAAAGAACGTGGCAAAAATATTAAACAAAAACCTTTAAATTAATGAAAGGGAAAAATTTGTTCCCTTTCATTAATTTAAAGGTTTTTGTTAAAAAAATGTTTATTGTTTCACGAAATGCTTACTTGCGATTCACAAATATCGTAAACATTCCCTCCCCCCCTTCAAGCGTGGCGGAAACCAAACGCATGCAGGAAAACTGATTGGAAAATTTAGTTTCTCTTTTTTATTGCGGCGAGTATCTTCTTATTTCCGCAACGAGTGAATTTCGGAGAGGAATTCAGCCGTAAAGATAGCAGTCGAGAGAAAAATTTCTCAGCTACTTCTGTTTCTCTGGACACCATCTCGCGGCCGTCATCTTGTCCATCCGTCCATTAGGTTCAGTGGCGGCGCAACACGCTTCAAAACAAAACTCGATCCCGAAAACATAATACGGAAAGAAGAAATAAAAAGAAAAAAAGTAAAACCGGAGCAAAAAAATAAAAAAAGAACAAATCCTCGGAACGCCTCGTCCTGTTTTCGGAACGCCTCGATTCCATTCAACCCCCATTCCTCCCCTCTCTAGTTCTCTGCTTTTCCCATTCCGAACGCATCCTCGTCGTTCCCGACTCTCCGTTCATACCGCCCCCCCCCAGTGCCATTCCCGACTGCAGTTTTCCTTCCTTCCCCTTTTGGAAGCAGCTTAATGGATCGGCAGACGAGAGAAACTGGAGGGGAAGCGACGAGGGGGAGGAGGGTCGAAAAAGGCGAGTGCTTGGAGGGTGGGGTGGGGGACTCGCCTCGCGACGACCGACCGGTGATTGCTGAGCGTCATCGACCGAGGAGGGGGAAAGACGCCCGTTCACCTTCCGCAGCGACCACCCCACCCTCTGTCTCTCCTTCCTTCCTTTTCGCCCTACCGCGTCCGTCGTAACCGCTTCGTTCTCTGGTCCACTCCCCACTCCCCGTTCGAATCCACTCTGCCGACAGTCTCTCCACCCCCACCCCCCAGCGCTTTCGTTCGGTGTCGGCAGCACGCACGCATCGCCGTTGGCCATCGTCGGCAGGCTCTCATCTTCCTTCCCTTTCCCCGTCCTACCCAGAGAACTAGAGGGTGGCAAAGGGGGAGGACACACAAATTAAATATTGACAATAGTCCGGAATGATCTCTGGGTCGAACGAACGACGCAAGCAAATGTCCTGCAGGCCCTGCTCAAGTATTATCCCGATTCTTCAAAATTCGGTACAACGAATGTTAAGTTTTGAGAAATATTTGAAATCTTAAATAAGCCCTCACTGTTCGAAGAGTTCCACGTCAGTTAGCTACTTACCGAGGCAAGCTGAAAATATTATCTATACTTCTAGGTTAGTTCGTCTATTCGTTCCTGACCAGAAAGTGAAGGAAGAGTTTCTAATTTTCTAATTTCTGTCGGATGTTGAAATGGAAATCATTTCTTGGTTCCTCTGTGAATAAGCTGAATGAAAGAAAATTTAATAATTTTGGTACGTACAGGCAACAAAGTACTTAACTCCTCACATTTCCAATTTCGTTTTACCAGATAGAAAATATTTCTACACTTTCATTTGTATGTAATGTTTTTGTGTTTAATTTCTTTATGATTTTTTCCGAGTGGGATTGGTTCCAGTGACAGATTTTTCCTACAGGTAAAGGTAGAAGCTAGGCCAGCACCACCGTAGTACCACAGGTAATTGAGGTATTGCTGAACCTAGCTAACTGTTAAACTTTCCACCCCAGTTTTGAGAGAGAACACCCCGGGGAGTGGTCCGAGGTTCTCCCGCCCCTCTTTTTTTACCATCAACCACTTGAGACGACTTTCTGAGATAAATGAGTTCTGGTACTAATAGTGTACACAAATCATATTGAGAAAAGACTGTCCTTGAAAAGTTCAACAACTCATGCTTCCAAAAGCAGAAATGTAAGAATAAATGTCTTTTCTAAGGCGGAAGGTGTAATAAGCAAGTCTTTGAAGCTCCCGTCCATCAGCATTGCGTAGATAAATGAAACTGTTGGAACATTAAAATGAAATTTAAAAAATAAATAAATAAATAAATAAATAAAAATAATAAATAAATAATGAAAAATAAAAAATAAAAATATATAAATAAAATAAAATGAACTAGATGTTTCCAAGCACTTCTGAACTAGACGTTTCCAAGCACCTCTATTAGCAACCAAACTTTTCCAGTTCTTAGTGTAACGTTTGAGCACCCGTGATGGATGAAAATAAGAAGAGATGTCTTTTAAATATTTATTTTTAAACTTAGCAAGTTTTCAGGGCTAAATAAAAGTAAAAAAAAAATTACAGACATTACAATAAACCGGCCGCTTCATGCGGCTTTTCGTCGCTGGCGCGACTCCACTCAAGTCTCTCTCTACATAAAATCACGCACAAAAACCTCTTTCTTTCCTTTTAAGTTAAATAGATATTCCGCAGATAGTTATGACTGAAAAATTAGTCTCTGGACAAACAGGAAGTTTTTCTAATTAAGCGAATGTTTACCAGAGGTGTGAATATCGTTACATTAGTTTAAGGACTAAACAATCCCCCTCTACAGCATCTATCTATCGAAGTTTAGATCTTCCACTTGTTCAAGTGTTACCCGGTCTAACCGAAAATATTTCTTTTAGTATTGTTACGAAATGTACAGGCGCGGTAAGATGGCTTCCCGCGGTAAGATAGCAAGGAGGGCAGGGTTGCCATATTTGGTGAGAAATCGCCCGTTTTGCGACAAAATTGGCGATATACCATGGACGGTTGGAAAACCTTCTGGAACGAATTCTTACCGGTTTACCCCAGAATGTTCCCGAACACAAGCCGAAAGCTATATAAACCCTGCTGGTCCGCAGTCAGTGAGTGTGCGTCTCTCATCGAGTGTGTGTGTTTCGTCTAGCGAGTCAATCCCTGCGGAGTCGATCGAGTTGACAGCCGGGCAACGAGAGCCGAGTGGGTCGTCGAGTTCACCGAAGGAGTCTCTTAGTGTATCGCGGTTAGTGTATCGTCGAGAGAGCGTGTTGAGCTCCGGGAACGACTGAACCGAAGCGAAGAGTCGGGAGCTGTGCTCGTGTAACGTCGAGTGCATCGCGAGTTGTAGCATGGAGAATCTCGAGAGTACGTGGAGTTCCGAGAATGACCAAGCAGAGTCGGGAGCTGTACTCCGGAAAGCAGAGTCGGGTGCTTTGCAGGAAGCTGTCTCCACCGTTATTGCCTGACAGTGTGAAGGCTCTGTCGCTGATCGTGTCAGCGTGTTTATAGTAGATCTTCGACGACTGTAAAAAGTGTTATTGTAGCTGTCCTGTTTCGTGTGTTTCGATACTTCATCAAGTGTCGTCTTATTCACTCCAAATCTACAAACCCCGTACGAACGTGAAGGAAGAAAATAACGTAACAACTGGTGTCAGAAGAATAAAAAACGTAACAATATCTTACTGTTGTTCATACGAATAGCATGCCCAGTCCATTTGAGACGGCCTATTTTAATGTAATGAACCTTCGGTATAACTTGGTGTTACGTCTCCTACGCCAGATACCATTTTCCCGATTTCCTCCGAAAACAATTCCCAAGACCTTGCGTTCATAAGTACCCAAGATTCTTTCCACCAACACAGTCACAGTCCAGGTGTCCAAAGTGTAAGTCAGGATAGTACGTACTAGGGTACTCAGTAGATATGGAATTTTTCTATAAGTGCTCATGTTAATTTGAATACTGAACTCCATACTAAATGTGACATATAAACGTGGACGATGAAACTAATAACTGAACTGTGACTATTCTCCTAATTGTAACATTTATTTCAACAAGTTTTTATGTTTAAGATGAAATTAAGTTTTTTAATAATGTTGTAGAAAACTGAAGATGTGTATTAATTTGAAATATAAAAGAAAATGTTATAGTAGGTTAAGTTCCGATTTAAATTTTCCGTGACATACATTCGATCTATATTTAAAGTTGCAGACACATTAGGTTATTTGGAAGCAGGAGAGATGGAAAAGGACTCGAACCACGGATCTCCCCGAATACGCACCGAGTCTGCTGACCATTACACCACAAAGGCGGGAGAAATATTTTATAAAGTAACAATCGAGAAAATACAGGTAATTTAGGTGTTATATAGCACTGTGTTCCGCAGAACCCCGGCGTTCTGCGAGTCGAAATAAAAATCATAAAGCACTGATACTAGTTGATTAGTGTTTATTAACAAAAAATATATTTTTTGGTATAAGGATTTAACAAAATAAACGTACATTTAGTTGTAAGTAATTTTTTTTTTTTTTTTATCCATACAGTTGTTTTATGTTGAGTAGCTTTACTGTCATTCTCACTTTTCGTTTTCATGCCGGAATGCTAATTTTTAGTTCGTGCAAATTCATATGAGGTAGAAAGAGATAGCACTTAAAGGAAGGTTTTACGTTGCTTAATCAGAGCATATTCTGTCTGCTGTTAACCAGAGAACAGGGGCTCCATTACCTAGCTGACATGATGTCTGCCTTACACGGATTAAAGCCCCTGCCTCCAGAAGCTATTTATTATCACTAAGCAAAATAAGTTTACAGTGGCATACAAGGCCTTCAAAAACACAAGGGCATAAGTAACATAGTCATTAATAAACCCTAAAGAAAGCATGTTACAATTAGTACCTATAGCATTCAAACAATAAACCGAGTATACTTTCATAATTTGTACTGCAAATACGAAATATTTTCAAAACTGAGTCCAACTAATTTAAATAAAAACTATGGTACAAACAAACAAACAAAATATAATACATCCATTACTGTATTATACACAATTAATTTCAATTAGATTCACAATATCAAGAAGAACCATTCAATTTAGAAAAAATGCATAAAGGTAAACTAAGACAATAATAAACTGCGAAATAAAATTTCTTCATATGAATTCAGAATTAAGAACCAGTAACTTCGATAACTGAACAATATTATCATAACATACGCTGAACCTGAGATAGTACTACAATACAAAACATAAATTTGGTTTAAAAACAAAACCACTCCAAATAATATAAAAGCTCTACATCAGGTTTGCTGGCAACGCGATAGAAATACAGTGCAAGAATAATGCCAACATAAAGATATGAAAAATTTCAAATTCCAAAACCAAATGCATTCAAAAATAATTCAAAGAAAATTATTATAAAATAGTGCCTTAAATGCAAATTTTGCAATAGAGAACTCAAGTAAAACCAATTGCATTGACAAAAACATGTCAACTATTCAATTCAGACAAGTGCAAAAAGGTATACAAAATAATTATTCTAGATTAGGTTTTGCTGGCATCGCTAAGACAAATGAAAACAAAATAATCATGATATGTACATGATTAAGAACGATTTCAGTACCATACAACAAATGCTATGTGCGTCACAAATAAAACCGACTATTTGTACAATATAAGAAAGTAATAGTAACTTGCAGTCTTAATTTTTCGATAGTAGTTTGTCTTCGCCATTGCATTATTGTTGCCAAGAGGGCTTGATACGCCGGTATAAGTTTGAGCCAACTTGCACCTTAATCAGGTCTGCGTAGCCTTTGGCTAAATTACGACTTAACTGAGTTTTAATTTGTATTCGCTACTTTTGATCCATACAACAATTTTTTTTTTTGTTTTTTTGTTACAACCCATTGCAATCGATCGTTTCGTCAACCGATCAACCCATGCAATACTTTTTTTTATCTGAAGCGTCTTCAAATAATAGACGCAAGGAGATAGAATCATGCTGTACTATATCTTGATAAACTAAAATGCATTTATGTCTTATTTCAATTATTGATTTTTTTAAAGTATGCCTGTATACTCACATAAAAGTTAAAACACATTTTCATGCTGATCCTCCCTGCTTATTGTTTTATCTATTAAAAAAATTCTGCTTTGAAGCAGCCAGTTGACGAGGGAATTCCCACACTTCTAGGATTCTGTTCCCCGGGCTCCTTCTCCTTACTTCTACGATTCGAAACTTTTCCCGAAATGAAAACTTCACTCACGCAGGGAATCATAAATCTGGATCTGCACTCCCGCTCATCCACTTAATTTACGACCTTCCTCTGCTCGACCTCCTCGAAGAGGTTACTCCCATTCTGAACGGCACGCCACCAGCGGGTTGTTTGCAAATTTCGAAAGCGATCCGCAACTTCTTGCAGGGTTTCTTAAACTTTTCCCAGTCGCGACCCCCTTTTACCACTGAGATTTTTTCGCGACCCCCAGGACCCCATAATATTTACAAAAAATTTTGTGGGACTCGGTAAGTATTGCGCAAATCCGACACACACGTGATTGAAATTCAGTTTTTTCACTAGTACTGTAATATGCTATTGCAGTTTTAGGTCATTAACTTAATTTTTAATTTTAAGACATAGAACAATGTGAAAATTTGAAATAAGTAACAGACGAAATGGCAGCGTAACGCGCAAAGCAAGGAAAACGAACGTTTATATTATAAAAAGAATGCGACGAAATGTTTTCGTTTTTTCTTTGTCTGTCTTATCTTTATCTATTTTCAGGTACATTATGTAAAAATATTTGGTAATTGTAAAATTATTATAATAAATTAAAGAAATATCAAAACTCCTAAAAGTTTTGGCGACCCCTGTTGCAGGTACGGGGGTCGCGACCCACAGTTTAAGAAACCCTGTCTTAATGTACGATTCGGCTGTGAGCAAGACACTCATCGTAAAAGGTACTCTACTTCCAAAAAGTCCACTACTTCTAAAAGTCTTTTGAGTACAGTTTTGCATTTTGACAGAAGCATAGTCAAAGATGTCTTCTTCAGACTGTCTCAAAAGAATGGAATAAGGCACATGGCTTGCATTTATAGGATCAACATTGAGTAGGATCGACAATGAGGGGTATCGATATGACACAGAATGGTGATTGGTATCGATATGGCGCATGTATGATACTAGCATAGTATCAGCAAAGCGTAGAATCCACATGGCATTGGACCAATGCTGCGTAAGGTTGACATTGCCATACAATCAGTACTACGTAAGACTGACAGCGGCACTGAGATCGAAACTGCACAGAAGCGACACCGTAAGATCGACTGTGGCATGCAATTGGTACTCTCGGAATATTAACACTACACAGGGTCAACACAGCGTAGTACTTATACTGCGTCATGCACTCGAACTAGCACTTGCATAGAATCGTAGATTGACCTTATTATGGCATTTTTCTTAAGACAGAATTTCACTGGGGAAGTTCCTCCTGCAATAATTTTAAATATATCCTGATTTTTTATGAATTATATTAAAATGTGAAATAAAATTCAATTTATCATCCACAGTTACACCAAGATATTTAATTTCCTTTCTAAACTTTTTTTTCTCTGATTCTTATATTTCAACCTTGGTTCTCGTGTCTGCTTTCCTGCACGGGGAACGAACACAGCATTTGTCTTTTGAATATCGAACTTTAATTCTTCTTTTTCTCCCCAATCCTCTAATTCCAGAACTAATTCATTAAAATATTCTTCGATTATTTCCAAAGATTTACCTTTTATAAGCACCAGAAGGTCATCAGCATAAGCTACCAAACGTATATATTCAGGAAAATGTTTTTTCAATAAATCATTTGCAATGAGGCTCCAGTACAGAGAAGCACTGGAAGACCCCTGAAGGCAAACCTTGCTAGAATCAATAATTATAGATTGACCATCTTCATTTCCATACACAATCTTTCTTTTATTAAAGTAATGTATAATAATGTTTAAAATAGTCCTTGGCATCTTCAATTCAAGTAACTTGACAAGGAGTGGCGGCCAACGAATAGAGTCGAATGCGCTCCAGTAACATCAAAAGAGACGGCTACCACATGATCTATCTTTTTATTATCTCTTATAAAATTAATAACTAAATTTCATACATCCTCTGTGCTCCGTCCGGCGCAAAACCCATATTGATTAGAAGACATAAATTTCTTCTTTTTTATATAATATTGTAAGAGATTTACCATCAATTTCTCCAGCACTTTCCAGTCACCTTTAAGAGACATATTGGCCTCATTCTATCATTGCTTTTAGGTATGAAACTCAAGCATCTTCACTAGGATAAAACTCAAGCATCTTCACTATGCCCGCATATATACCGTCCAAACCAGGGGAGCTTCTTATACGAAGCTGTGTAATAACCGTCCGAATCTCATCCAGCATGAATTCTTTATCATCGGCATTACATTTATTTATTTTTTCTAAGATGAACTCAAAATTATTCCGTATAGGGATACAGTTCCCAAGGTCTCATCTAAAATTTCCCTTTTCATATGCTTTATATTTTCTTCTCGATTACCATCAGGCCTTTAACACTATTTCACTTTTTAACACTATTCCCCCTTTTACCTTATGAGTTGCATGTTTAAAAAATCTGATGTGTACACCACATGACTTCCTTGTACGGAATATTAAATTATACGCATTTTTTCTTGCATTTCACTTAAACTTATTGGATTGAATTACATCTACTTCGCCGACAGCGCATAAACAACAATAGAATAAATGCATTCTTTAAAATTCACTCTAGTATTTGTTTACCATAGCGACACTCTGGCGCTAGATTCACTTAACAGTATTATATTTCGTTCATATTATAACTCATAATGCACAAAATTTATATCATTTAAAGAATTATCTAATCGTTGCCACATGTTCTATTCAAATACTATAAGAAAGCTAGAACGATGTATAAAAGAAATTCAGCAAATAAAACAAAAAAGAAACAGTTTTTCACAGACGATTGAGTTATTCTCATTCAATTAATTCAGTTCTCACTTCACGAGAAGGCAAAAATACATAAAAACTCAAAATATCTATATTAAAATTTACGAAGTAAATCTTAAATACTAATTTCCTCGAAAAAAATTCCAGAAAGGATTAAGCATGATTTAATTGGCAATAATAAATGAAGGCGTTATCTTTGTTGTTGCGAAGCTAAGTTTCTCTAGATTGGCAACAAATCCACTAGTCTGCTGTTTCAAATGTAAACAATCAATGGCCGCCATACAAAAATAGCTTAGCGGCACTTAAACAATTTTAAAATTGTTGATAATTCTAAAAATATTGCATACAGATTTACTAAAGGCATAAAAACCTTAACCGTAAGATAAAAACAACATAATTCAATCATTTTTAAAGCAAAAAATGTACAATTTAGAAACATATAAGAGTAAAGAAACTGAGATCACTGAGCCGGGTAACAGAGTGGATATATATATAAATATATTTATATATGTTTGGTGCGGCCGATTTCAACCAAAATACGAGGTACACATCTACATGTTATAGCAGTCCTATATACAAAATTTCAACGTTCTGAGGCTACTCGTTTTTGAGTTATGCGAGATACGTACGTACAGACGTCACGAAAAATTCTGTTCAGAAGTAATTTTAAAGCATTTTTATAATTTTTTGGAGGAAACGAGTCTTTTATTCTGTCCTTACGTACAGATATCACGCAAAAACATCTTCAAATTGCATTCGATAGCGGTCAAAATGGATATTTTCGTTGAAATATGCTGCCTGAAACTTTTCGCGATTACAATACTTCCTTTTTACTTCGTACAAAGAAGTAAAAATCCATCATAATAACAATTACTTTTAAAAAGTAATTCAATTTACTTTCATATTTTGATTTCTTAATTAATTTTTTATACATTGATAATTCTCTCTTGTAGCATATCCTTCTATGAATTCTAATTTCTTCCGAAATGCATCTCACCTGATAGGATTTTCTTAGTGATCGAACTCTTCCCTTCAACCTAGTTAACTCCGCCGACCACCAAAAGATTTTATTATCCTGTCTTTTTTTTAATACGAAGCAATTTATTTGTATGCAATACAAGATTTTTCTCCATCTCCAAAATAATTTCATTCAACTGGGACTTAGTACCAGCCCTTATAATTCTCTTCTGATAATTCGTAATCTTACTTTTCATTTTTACACAAAATATCTTGATACGAATTGGGTTTCTCGTAATAGCATAGGAACTAGCTTCTCTGTATACAATTCCATCCGCATCTAAAATCAAATATTTATGGTCACTAAGAGTCAATTCATCTGAAATAATAAAATTATAATCTGCAACACTTATATTTGAAGAGCCGATCACCAAGTCAGTATATCCAACTCCAACTGCAGATAAAAAAGTGGGGGCAGAATCAAAATTATTGAATAATAAAAGATTTCTATATAAAATAAAGTCGTTCACCAGACTTCCTCTCGTATCAACCGATGCAGCTCCCCAAGTAAAATGCTTTGCATTAAAATCTCCAAAAATTAAAAATTTTGTATATAAATTTAAAATGTCATCCAATTCAAAGAGACGTAAATTTATATCTTCTGCTGGGGAAAAATAAACACACACAACTCCATATGAATCTTCACCAGTATATTTAATTGTTATAGAGGTGATAAGATCTAAAGAATAATCCGCAATAAAATCAATATCCGCATTAACGTTCTCCCACCATTTTGATTTTGATGAACAACTCTCCAATTTCTATTACTATATGCAAGGGCGCCCTCAGTACAGTATAATTCTTTGAACCAAAATAACGTCTGGGGTCTTGGTCAAAATTTCATCAATCGCAGGGAGCTGTATGGCAGCTGTTTGACAATGATACAAATTAAAATTAAATTAAATCTGAATAATAATTCAAAGTAAAAGCCTCATTAAATAAGGTACAATAAAAACTGTATCCAATAAAAAAAAAAAAATCTGAAATGTTTCAGATTTTAAATTACGTCCAAAGGGGTGTTTTTTAACATTTTGTGTGTTACCTTTCTTTATTAAATATCATGTTCCTCGCACTTAAACCATAAGATCCAGTGCAACAGCAATATCGCAAAATAGTTTTAAAACGAGCCTATCTTTAGAATTTCCGATACAGAGACTCACGCGCTGGAGATAAAAATGTTTTTTCTGCACAACGTTGCCATTGCTCGCTTTGAAATCCTTGAGTTTGTTAATCAAAAATTCGTCAAAGTTTTAAAAAATAGGAAATCGATCCTAAAACAAATTTCAAATTTCAAATTGGGTCTTCCACATGCTCATATTCGTTGGAGGATTACGTTATTCAAAATTCGATGACTCTATGTACCGTTGTTTTATTACAATACGAGAAATATACATACATTTATGCAGATTTTTCATTATTTAATTTCTTCAAATATAATGCAGGACTCTAACATTTTATGGCAACAGTTTGAAAAGTGAACCGACATTTATGAGTCCGACGCAAAATGCCAAAACGAAACTAATAGTCCTTCGGGAATCAAATCCCTTTGGACTAAAAAGTACTAAAAGTTTAATTTAATTCAATTTAAAAATCGTGTAATGGTAAAATCTCTCCTAAAACCGGTATAAATTAAAATTAATTAAGCCAGGAAAAATTAAAGCAAAAACAAATCCGCAGTAGAATTTGTACAGTGAAACTCAAGTATATGCATCCCGCGGCGAGATATTAAATCAGTAAAGATAACATATCAGGACCCATAGTTAAAAACGCATAAGTTCATAAATTCATATGTTCCGTAATATATTTTATTTCTCTCGTAAAAACTGGACATTCCTTAGAAATAGCTTCTGGGCCATCATATGTATTCATTTTATTCCTTGAGTTAAAATTTTTACAATTAATACACTTCTTAAATTTACTTTTACAGTCTTTGGCTAAATGAGAACCTGAACAGGCGTGACAAAGAGTTTCATTTTTGCAGAAGCGTTTAATATGGCCAAAACGAAGGCAATTTGTACATCTCTTCGGTTGAACAAACAAGATTCATGTCCGATGTCAAAATTCATGTCCACGAGATTCATGTCCGATGTTACAGTCGTCTCATACACCATGGAGTTTTGGAGTTTATGTATCCCCACAGGTAAAAATCCAAGGTAGCCAGGTCGGGAGGATCGGGGGCCCATGCGATTGGTCCACCTCTGTCAATCTAACTATCAGGATATGTCCTATCGAGGTATTCCGGTACAGTGCTGCTAAAATGTGCAGGCAAAGCAACATGCTGAAACCAAATGCTTCAGCGTATAGTTGCTGATACGTCAACCACACGATCTGGCAACCTACTTTCCACAAAATGTCACACAAGATGTCCATAAAGGACCGAGTTAGTAAACCGATTCCTCTTCGGTTGAACAAACAACATTCATGTCCGATGTCAAAATTCATGTCCACGAGATTCATGTCCGATGTTACAGTCGTCTCATACACCATGGAGTTTTGGAGTTTATGTATCCCCACAGGTAAAAATCCAAGGTAGCCAGGTCGGGAGGATCGGGGGCCCATGCGATTGGTCCACCTCTGTCAATCTAACTATCAGGATATGTCCTATCGAGGTATTCCGGTACAGTGCTGCTAAAATGTGCAGGCAAAGCAACATGCTGAAACCAAATGCTTCAGCGTATAGTTGCTGATACGTCAACCACACGATCTGGCAACCTACTTTCCACAAAATGTCACACAAGATGTCCATAAAGGACCGAGTTAGTAAACCGATTCCTCTTCGGTTGAACAAACAACATTCATGTCCGATGTCAAAATTCATGTCCACGAGATTCATGTCCGATGTTACAGTCGTCTCATACACCATGGAGTTTTGGAGTTTATGTATCCCCACAGGTAAAAATCCAAGGTAGCCAGGTCGGGAGGATCGGGGGCCCAAGCGATTGGTCCACCTCTGTCAATCTAACTATCAGGATATGTCCTATCGAGGTATTCCGGTACAGTGCTGCTAAAATGTGCAGGCAAAGCAACATGCTGAAACCAAATGCTTCAGCGTATAGTTGCTGATACGTCAACCACACGATCTGGCAACCTACTTTCCACAAAATGTCACACAAGATGTCCATAAAGGACCGAGTTAGTAAACCGATTCCTCTTCGGTTGAACAAACAACATTCATGTCCGATGTCAAAATTCATGTCCACGAGATTCATGTCCGATGTTACAGTCGTCTCATACACCATGGAGTTTTGGAGTTTATGTATCCCCACAGGTAAAAATCCAAGGTAGCCAGGTCGGGAGGATCGGGGGTCCATGCGATTGGTCCACCTCTGTCAATCTAACTATCAGGATATGTCCTATCGAGGTATTCCGGTACAGTGCTGCTAAAATGTGCAGGCAAAGCAACATGCTGAAACCAAATGCTTCAGCGTATAGTTGCTGATACGTCAACCACACGATCTGGCAACCTACTTTCCACAAAATGTCACACAAGATGTCCATAAAGGACCGAGTTAGTAAACCGATTCCTCTTCGGTTGAACAAACAACATTCATGTCCGATGTCAAAATTCATGTCCACGAGATTCATGTCCGATGTTACAGTCGTCTCATACACCATGGAGTTTTGGAGTTTATGTATCCCCACAGGTAAAAATCCAAGGTAGCCAGGTCGGGAGGATCGGGGGCCCATGCGATTGGTCCACCTCTGTCAATCTAACTATCAGGATATGTCCTATCGAGGTATTCCGGTACAGTGCTGCTAAAATGTGCAGGCAAAGCAACATGCTGAAACCAAATGCTTCAGCGTATAGTTGCTGATACGTCAACCACACGATCTGGCAACCTACTTTCCACAAAATGTCACACAAGATGTCCATAAAGGACCGAGTTAGTAAACCGATTCCTCTTCGGTTGAACAAACAACATTCATGTCCGATGTCAAAATTCATGTCCACGAGATTCATGTCCGATGTTACAGTCGTCTCATACACCATGGAGTTTTGGAGTTTATGTATCCCCACAGGTAAAAATCCAAGGTAGCCAGGTCGGGAGGATCGGGGGCCCATGCGATTGGTCCACCTCTGTCAATCTAACTATCAGGATATGTCCTATCGAGGTATTCCGGTACAGTGCTGCTAAAATGTGCAGGCAAAGCAACATGCTGAAACCAAATGCTTCAGCGTATAGTTGCTGATACGTCAACCACACGATCTGGCAACCTACTTTCCACAAAATGTCACACAAGATGTCCATAAAGGACCGAGTTAGTAAACCGATTCCTCTTCGGTTGAACAAACAACATTCATGTCCGATGTCAAAATTCATGTCCACGAGATTCATGTCCGATGTTACAGTCGTCTCATACACCATGGAGTTTTGGAGTTTATGTATCCCCACAGGTAAAAATCCAAGGTAGCCAGGTCGGGAGGATCGGGGGTCCATGCGATTGGTCCACCTCTGTCAATCTAACTATCAGGATATGTCCTATCGAGGTATTCCGGTACAGTGCTGCTAAAATGTGCAGGCAAAGCAACATGCTGAAACCAAATGCTTCAGCGTATAGTTGCTGATACGTCAACCACACGATCTGGCAACCTACTTTCCACAAAATGTCACACAAGATGTCCATAAAGGACCGAGTTAGTAAACCGATTCCTCTTCGGTTGAACAAACAACATTCATGTCCGATGTCAAAATTCATGTCCACGAGATTCATGTCCGATGTTACAGTCGTCTCATACACCATGGAGTTTTGGAGTTTATGTATCCCCACAGGTAAAAATCCAAGGTAGCCAGGTCGGGAGGATCGGGGGCCCATGCGATTGGTCCACCTCTGTCAATCTAACTATCAGGATATGTCCTATCGAGGTATTCCGGTACAGTGCTGCTAAAATGTGCAGGCAAAGCAACATGCTGAAACCAAATGCTTCAGCGTATAGTTGCTGATACGTCAACCACACGATCTGGCAACCTACTTTCCACAAAATGTCACACAAGATGTCCATAAAGGACCGAGTTAGTAAACCGATTCCTCTTCGGTTGAACAAACAACATTCATGTCCGATGTCAAAATTCATGTCCACGAGATTCATGTCCGATGTTACAGTCGTCTCATACACCATGGAGTTTTGGAGTTTATGTATCCCCACAGGTAAAAATCCAAGGTAGCCAGGTCGGGAGGATCGGGGGCCCATGCGATTGGTCCACCTCTGTCAATCTAACTATCAGGATATGTCCTATCGAGGTATTCCGGTACAGTGCTGCTAAAATGTGCAGGCAAAGCAACATGCTGAAACCAAATGCTTCAGCGTATAGTTGCTGATACGTCAACCACACGATCTGGCAACCTACTTTCCACAAAATGTCACACAAGATGTCCATAAAGGACCGAGTTAGTAAACCGATTCCTCTTCGGTTGAACAAACAACATTCATGTCCGATGTCAAAATTCATGTCCACGAGATTCATGTCCGATGTTACAGTCGTCTCATACACCATGGAGTTTTGGAGTTTATGTATCCCCACAGGTAAAAATCCAAGGTAGCCAGGTCGGGAGGATCGGGGGCCCATGCGATTGGTCCACCTCTGTCAATCTAACTATCAGGATATGTCCTATCGAGGTATTCCGGTACAGTGCTGCTAAAATGTGCAGGCAAAGCAACATGCTGAAACCAAATGCTTCAGCGTATAGTTGCTGATACGTCAACCACACGATCTGGCAACCTACTTTCCACAAAATGTCACACAAGATGTCCATAAAGGACCGAGTTAGTAAACCGATTCCTCTTCGGTTGAACAAACAACATTCATGTCCGATGTCAAAATTCATGTCCACGAGATTCATGTCCGATGTTACAGTCGTCTCATACACCATGGAGTTTTGGAGTTTATGTATCCCCACAGGTAAAAATCCAAGGTAGCCAGGTCGGGAGGATCGGGGGTCCATGCGATTGGTCCACCTCTGTCAATCTAACTATCAGGATATGTCCTATCGAGGTATTCCGGTACAGTGCTGCTAAAATGTGCAGGCAAAGCAACATGCTGAAACCAAATGCTTCAGCGTATAGTTGCTGATACGTCAACCACACGATCTGGCAACCTACTTTCCACAAAATGTCACACAAGATGTCCATAAAGGACCGAGTTAGTAAACCGATTCCTCTTCGGTTGAACAAACAACATTCATGTCCGATGTCAAAATTCATGTCCACGAGATTCATGTCCGATGTTACAGTCGTCTCATACACCATGGAGTTTTGGAGTTTATGTATCCCCACAGGTAAAAATCCAAGGTAGCCAGGTCGGGAGGATCGGGGGCCCATGCGATTGGTCCACCTCTGTCAATCTAACTATCAGGATATGTCCTATCGAGGTATTCCGGTACAGTGCTGCTAAAATGTGCAGGCAAAGCAACATGCTGAAACCAAATGCTTCAGCGTATAGTTGCTGATACGTCAACCACACGATCTGGCAACCTACTTTCCACAAAATGTCACACAAGATGTCCATAAAGGACCGAGTTAGTAAACCGATTCCTCTTCGGTTGAACAAACAACATTCATGTCCGATGTCAAAATTCATGTCCACGAGATTCATGTCCGATGTTACAGTCGTCTCATACACCATGGAGTTTTGGAGTTTATGTATCCCCACAGGTAAAAATCCAAGGTAGCCAGGTCGGGAGGATCGGGGGCCCATGCGATTGGTCCACCTCTGTCAATCTAACTATCAGGATATGTCCTATCGAGGTATTCCGGTACAGTGTTGCTAAAATGTGCAGGCAAAGCAACATGCTGAAACCAAATGCTTCAGCGTATAGTTGCTGATACGTCAACCACACGATCTGGCAACCTACTTTCCACAAAATGTCACACAAGATGTCCATAAAGGACCGAGTTAGTAAACCGATTCCTCTTCGGTTGAACAAACAACATTCATGTCCGATGTCAAAATTCATGTCCACGAGATTCATGTCCGATGTTACAGTCGTCTCATACACCATGGAGTTTTGGAGTTTATGTATCCCCACAGGTAAAAATCCAAGGTAGCCAGGTCGGGAGGATCGGGGGCCCATGCGATTGGTCCACCTCTGTCAATCTAACTATCAGGATATGTCCTATCGAGGTATTCCGGTACAGTGCTGCTAAAATGTGCAGGCAAAGCAACATGCTGAAACCAAATGCTTCAGCGTATAGTTGCTGATACGTCAACCACACGATCTGGCAACCTACTTTCCACAAAATGTCACACAAGATGTCCATAAAGGACCGAGTTAGTAAACCGATTCCTCTTCGGTTGAACAAACAACATTCATGTCCGATGTCAAAATTCATGTCCACGAGATTCATGTCCGATGTTACAGTCGTCTCATACACCATGGAGTTTTGGAGTTTATGTATCCCCACAGGTAAAAATCCAAGGTAGCCAGGTCGGGAGGATCGGGGGCCCATGCGATTGGTCCACCTCTGTCAATCTAACTATCAGGATATGTCCTATCGAGGTATTCCGGTACAGTGCTGCTAAAATGTGCAGGCAAAGCAACATGCTGAAACCAAATGCTTCAGCGTATAGTTGCTGATACGTCAACCACACGATCTGGCAACCTACTTTCCACAAAATGTCACACAAGATGTCCATA
This sequence comes from Stegodyphus dumicola, assembly GCF_044657685.1. Lineage (NCBI taxonomy): Eukaryota > Metazoa > Arthropoda > Arachnida > Araneae > Eresidae > Stegodyphus > Stegodyphus dumicola. The sequence continues at coordinate 246,999,781 of NC_140771.1, forward strand.
AAGGACCGAGTTAGTAAACCGATTCCTCTTCGGTTGAACAAACAACATTCATGTCCGATGTCAAAATTCATGTCCACGAGATTCATGTCCGATGTTACAGTCGTCTCATACACCATGGAGTTTTGGAGTTTATGTATCCCCACAGGTAAAAATCCAAGGTAGCCAGGTCGGGAGGATCGGGGGCCCATGCGATTGGTCCACCTCTGTCAATCTAACTATCAGGATATGTCCTATCGAGGTATTCCGGTACAGTGCTGCTAAAATGTGCAGGCAAAGCAACATGCTGAAACCAAATGCTTCAGCGTATAGTTGCTGATACGTCAACCACACGATCTGGCAACCTACTTTCCACAAAATGTCACACAAGATGTCCATAAAGGACCGAGTTAGTAAACCGATTCCTCTTCGGTTGAACAAACAACATTCATGTCCGATGTCAAAATTCATGTCCACGAGATTCATGTCCGATGTTACAGTCGTCTCATACACCATGGAGTTTTGGAGTTTATGTATCCCCACAGGTAAAAATCCAAGGTAGCCAGGTCGGGAGGATCGGGGGCCCATGCGATTGGTCCACCTCTGTCAATCTAACTATCAGGATATGTCCTATCGAGGTATTCCGGTACAGTGCTGCTAAAATGTGCAGGCAAAGCAACATGCTGAAACCAAATGCTTCAGCGTATAGTTGCTGATACGTCAACCACACGATCTGGCAACCTACTTTCCACAAAATGTCACACAAGATGTCCATAAAGGACCGAGTTAGTAAACCGATTCCTCTTCGGTTGAACAAACAACATTCATGTCCGATGTCAAAATTCATGTCCACGAGATTCATGTCCGATGTTACAGTCGTCTCATACACCATGGAGTTTTGGAGTTTATGTATCCCCACAGGTAAAAATCCAAGGTAGCCAGGTCGGGAGGATCGGGGGTCCATGCGATTGGTCCACCTCTGTCAATCTAACTATCAGGATATGTCCTATCGAGGTATTCCGGTACAGTGCTGCTAAAATGTGCAGGCAAAGCAACATGCTGAAACCAAATGCTTCAGCGTATAGTTGCTGATACGTCAACCACACGATCTGGCAACCTACTTTCCACAAAATGTCACACAAGATGTCCATAAAGGACCGAGTTAGTAAACCGATTCCTCTTCGGTTGAACAAACAACATTCATGTCCGATGTCAAAATTCATGTCCACGAGATTCATGTCCGATGTTACAGTCGTCTCATACACCATGGAGTTTTGGAGTTTATGTATCCCCACAGGTAAAAATCCAAGGTAGCCAGGTCGGGAGGATCGGGGGCCCATGCGATTGGTCCACCTCTGTCAATCTAACTATCAGGATATGTCCTATCGAGGTATTCCGGTACAGTGCTGCTAAAATGTGCAGGCAAAGCAACATGCTGAAACCAAATGCTTCAGCGTATAGTTGCTGATACGTCAACCACACGATCTGGCAACCTACTTTCCACAAAATGTCACACAAGATGTCCATAAAGGACCGAGTTAGTAAACCGATTCCTCTTCGGTTGAACAAACAACATTCATGTCCGATGTCAAAATTCATGTCCACGAGATTCATGTCCGATGTTACAGTCGTCTCATACACCATGGAGTTTTGGAGTTTATGTATCCCCACAGGTAAAAATCCAAGGTAGCCAGGTCGGGAGGATCGGGGGTCCATGCGATTGGTCCACCTCTGTCAATCTAACTATCAGGATATGTCCTATCGAGGTATTCCGGTACAGTGCTGCTAAAATGTGCAGGCAAAGCAACATGCTGAAACCAAATGCTTCAGCGTATAGTTGCTGATACGTCAACCACACGATCTGGCAACCTACTTTCCACAAAATGTCACACAAGATGTCCATAAAGGACCGAGTTAGTAAACCGATTCCTCTTCGGTTGAACAAACAACATTCATGTCCGATGTCAAAATTCATGTCCACGAGATTCATGTCCGATGTTACAGTCGTCTCATACACCATGGAGTTTTGGAGTTTATGTATCCCCACAGGTAAAAATCCAAGGTAGCCAGGTCGGGAGGATCGGGGGCCCATGCGATTGGTCCACCTCTGTCAATCTAACTATCAGGATATGTCCTATCGAGGTATTCCGGTACAGTGCTGCTAAAATGTGCAGGCAAAGCAACATGCTGAAACCAAATGCTTCAGCGTATAGTTGCTGATACGTCAACCACACGATCTGGCAACCTACTTTCCACAAAATGTCACACAAGATGTCCATAAAGGACCGAGTTAGTAAACCGATTCCTCTTCGGTTGAACAAACAACATTCATGTCCGATGTCAAAATTCATGTCCACGAGATTCATGTCCGATGTTACAGTCGTCTCATACACCATGGAGTTTTGGAGTTTATGTATCCCCACAGGTAAAAATCCAAGGTAGCCAGGTCGGGAGGATCGGGGGCCCATGCGATTGGTCCACCTCTGTCAATCTAACTATCAGGATATGTCCTATCGAGGTATTCCGGTACAGTGCTGCTAAAATGTGCAGGCAAAGCAACATGCTGAAACCAAATGCTTCAGCGTATAGTTGCTGATACGTCAACCACACGATCTGGCAACCTACTTTCCACAAAATGTCACACAAGATGTCCATAAAGGACCGAGTTAGTAAACCGATTCCTCTTCGGTTGAACAAACAACATTCATGTCCGATGTCAAAATTCATGTCCACGAGATTCATGTCCGATGTTACAGTCGTCTCATACACCATGGAGTTTTGGAGTTTATGTATCCCCACAGGTAAAAATCCAAGGTAGCCAGGTCGGGAGGATCGGGGGCCCATGCGATTGGTCCACCTCTGTCAATCTAACTATCAGGATATGTCCTATCGAGGTATTCCGGTACAGTGCTGCTAAAATGTGCAGGCAAAGCAACATGCTGAAACCAAATGCTTCAGCGTATAGTTGCTGATACGTCAACCACACGATCTGGCAACCTACTTTCCACAAAATGTCACACAAGATGTCCATAAAGGACCGAGTTAGTAAACCGATTCCTCTTCGGTTGAACAAACAACATTCATGTCCGATGTCAAAATTCATGTCCACGAGATTCATGTCCGATGTTACAGTCGTCTCATACACCATGGAGTTTTGGAGTTTATGTATCCCCACAGGTAAAAATCCAAGGTAGCCAGGTCGGGAGGATCGGGGGCCCATGCGATTGGTCCACCTCTGTCAATCTAACTATCAGGATATGTCCTATCGAGGTATTCCGGTACAGTGCTGCTAAAATGTGCAGGCAAAGCAACATGCTGAAACCAAATGCTTCAGCGTATAGTTGCTGATACGTCAACCACACGATCTGGCAACCTACTTTCCACAAAATGTCACACAAGATGTCCATAAAGGACCGAGTTAGTAAACCGATTCCTCTTCGGTTGAACAAACAACATTCATGTCCGATGTCAAAATTCATGTCCACGAGATTCATGTCCGATGTTACAGTCGTCTCATACACCATGGAGTTTTGGAGTTTATGTATCCCCACAGGTAAAAATCCAAGGTAGCCAGGTCGGGAGGATCGGGGGCCCATGCGATTGGTCCACCTCTGTCAATCTAACTATCAGGATATGTCCTATCGAGGTATTCCGGTACAGTGCTGCTAAAATGTGCAGGCAAAGCAACATGCTGAAACCAAATGCTTCAGCGTATAGTTGCTGATACGTCAACCACACGATCTGGCAACCTACTTTCCACAAAATGTCACACAAGATGTCCATAAAGGACCGAGTTAGTAAACCGATTCCTCTTCGGTTGAACAAACAACATTCATGTCCGATGTCAAAATTCATGTCCACGAGATTCATGTCCGATGTTACAGTCGTCTCATACACCATGGAGTTTTGGAGTTTATGTATCCCCACAGGTAAAAATCCAAGGTAGCCAGGTCGGGAGGATCGGGGGCCCATGCGATTGGTCCACCTCTGTCAATCTAACTATCAGGATATGTCCTATCGAGGTATTCCGGTACAGTGCTGCTAAAATGTGCAGGCAAAGCAACATGCTGAAACCAAATGCTTCAGCGTATAGTTGCTGATACGTCAACCACACGATCTGGCAACCTACTTTCCACAAAATGTCACACAAGATGTCCATAAAGGACCGAGTTAGTAAACCGATTCCTCTTCGGTTGAACAAACAACATTCATGTCCGATGTCAAAATTCATGTCCACGAGATTCATGTCCGATGTTACAGTCGTCTCATACACCATGGAGTTTTGGAGTTTATGTATCCCCACAGGTAAAAATCCAAGGTAGCCAGGTCGGGAGGATCGGGGGCCCATGCGATTGGTCCACCTCTGTCAATCTAACTATCAGGATATGTCCTATCGAGGTATTCCGGTACAGTGCTGCTAAAATGTGCAGGCAAAGCAACATGCTGAAACCAAATGCTTCAGCGTATAGTTGCTGATACGTCAACCACACGATCTGGCAACCTACTTTCCACAAAATGTCACACAAGATGTCCATAAAGGACCGAGTTAGTAAACCGATTCCTCTTCGGTTGAACAAACAACATTCATGTCCGATGTCAAAATTCATGTCCACGAGATTCATGTCCGATGTTACAGTCGTCTCATACACCATGGAGTTTTGGAGTTTATGTATCCCCACAGGTAAAAATCCAAGGTAGCCAGGTCGGGAGGATCGGGGGCCCATGCGATTGGTCCACCTCTGTCAATCTAACTATCAGGATATGTCCTATCGAGGTATTCCGGTACAGTGCTGCTAAAATGTGCAGGCAAAGCAACATGCTGAAACCAAATGCTTCAGCGTATAGTTGCTGATACGTCAACCACACGATCTGGCAACCTACTTTCCACAAAATGTCACACAAGATGTCCATAAAGGACCGAGTTAGTAAACCGATTCCTCTTCGGTTGAACAAACAACATTCATGTCCGATGTCAAAATTCATGTCCACGAGATTCATGTCCGATGTTACAGTCGTCTCATACACCATGGAGTTTTGGAGTTTATGTATCCCCACAGGTAAAAATCCAAGGTAGCCAGGTCGGGAGGATCGGGGGCCCATGCGATTGGTCCACCTCTGTCAATCTAACTATCAGGATATGTCCTATCGAGGTATTCCGGTACAGTGCTGCTAAAATGTGCAGGCAAAGCAACATGCTGAAACCAAATGCTTCAGCGTATAGTTGCTGATACGTCAACCACACGATCTGGCAACCTACTTTCCACAAAATGTCACACAAGATGTCCATAAAGGACCGAGTTAGTAAACCGATTCCTCTTCGGTTGAACAAACAACATTCATGTCCGATGTCAAAATTCATGTCCACGAGATTCATGTCCGATGTTACAGTCGTCTCATACACCATGGAGTTTTGGAGTTTATGTATCCCCACAGGTAAAAATCCAAGGTAGCCAGGTCGGGAGGATCGGGGGCCCATGCGATTGGTCCACCTCTGTCAATCTAACTATCAGGATATGTCCTATCGAGGTATTCCGGTACAGTGCTGCTAAAATGTGCAGGCAAAGCAACATGCTGAAACCAAATGCTTCAGCGTATAGTTGCTGATACGTCAACCACACGATCTGGCAACCTACTTTCCACAAAATGTCACACAAGATGTCCATAAAGGACCGAGTTAGTAAACCGATTCCTCTTCGGTTGAACAAACAACATTCATGTCCGATGTCAAAATTCATGTCCACGAGATTCATGTCCGATGTTACAGTCGTCTCATACACCATGGAGTTTTGGAGTTTATGTATCCCCACAGGTAAAAATCCAAGGTAGCCAGGTCGGGAGGATCGGGGGCCCATGCGATTGGTCCACCTCTGTCAATCTAACTATCAGGATATGTCCTATCGAGGTATTCCGGTACAGTGCTGCTAAAATGTGCAGGCAAAGCAACATGCTGAAACCAAATGCTTCAGCGTATAGTTGCTGATACGTCAACCACACGATCTGGCAACCTACTTTCCACAAAATGTCACACAAGATGTCCATAAAGGACCGAGTTAGTAAACCGATTCCTCTTCGGTTGAACAAACAACATTCATGTCCGATGTCAAAATTCATGTCCACGAGATTCATGTCCGATGTTACAGTCGTCTCATACACCATGGAGTTTTGGAGTTTATGTATCCCCACAGGTAAAAATCCAAGGTAGCCAGGTCGGGAGGATCGGGGGCCCATGCGATTGGTCCACCTCTGTCAATCTAACTATCAGGATATGTCCTATCGAGGTATTCCGGTACAGTGCTGCTAAAATGTGCAGGCAAAGCAACATGCTGAAACCAAATGCTTCAGCGTATAGTTGCTGATACGTCAACCACACGATCTGGCAACCTACTTTCCACAAAATGTCACACAAGATGTCCATAAAGGACCGAGTTAGTAAACCGATTCCTCTTCGGTTGAACAAACAACATTCATGTCCGATGTCAAAATTCATGTCCACGAGATTCATGTCCGATGTTACAGTCGTCTCATACACCATGGAGTTTTGGAGTTTATGTATCCCCACAGGTAAAAATCCAAGGTAGCCAGGTCGGGAGGATCGGGGGCCCATGCGATTGGTCCACCTCTGTCAATCTAACTATCAGGATATGTCCTATCGAGGTATTCCGGTACAGTGCTGCTAAAATGTGCAGGCAAAGCAACATGCTGAAACCAAATGCTTCAGCGTATAGTTGCTGATACGTCAACCACACGATCTGGCAACCTACTTTCCACAAAATGTCACACAAGATGTCCATAAAGGACCGAGTTAGTAAACCGATTCCTCTTCGGTTGAACAAACAACATTCATGTCCGATGTCAAAATTCATGTCCACGAGATTCATGTCCGATGTTACAGTCGTCTCATACACCATGGAGTTTTGGAGTTTATGTATCCCCACAGGTAAAAATCCAAGGTAGCCAGGTCGGGAGGATCGGGGGCCCATGCGATTGGTCCACCTCTGTCAATCTAACTATCAGGATATGTCCTATCGAGGTATTCCGGTACAGTGCTGCTAAAATGTGCAGGCAAAGCAACATGCTGAAACCAAATGCTTCAGCGTATAGTTGCTGATACGTCAACCACACGATCTGGCAACCTACTTTCCACAAAATGTCACACAAGATGTCCATAAAGGACCGAGTTAGTAAACCGATTCCTCTTCGGTTGAACAAACAACATTCATGTCCGATGTCAAAATTCATGTCCACGAGATTCATGTCCGATGTTACAGTCGTCTCGTACACCATGGAGTTTATGTATCCCCACAGGTAGAAATCCAAGGTAGCCAGGTCGGGAGGATCGGGGGCCCATGCGACTGGTCCACCTCTGTCAATCCAACAATCAGGATATGTCCTATCAAGGTATTCCGGTACAGTGCTGCTAAAATGTGCAGGCAAAGCAACGTACTGAAACCAAATGCTTCGGCTTATAGTTGCTGATACGTCAGCCACAAGATCTGGCAACTTACTTTCCACAAAATGTCCATAAAGAACCGAGTTAATAAGCCGATTCATCCTTCTGCAACGTCCTCGCCTGAAATGATCACACTTCCCATTCCTCTCATAAGCCTGCGAAACATTGCCCTCTGGTGGTCGTCGTTCGCATCTTCGGACACAAGTTCCTACGTAAATCTTGTTTGTCATGATATGACAGACTAGCGTGTTACGTTTGGCAAGAACCTTTTGAACACACCTCGTATTAAGCAATATTTGGCATCTTAATCGAAAAACATAGTCACAATACGAATGTAATTAAAGTAAAAACATACGTTACTTAATAGAAGATATTCTAATTCTTTAATAGTTCAACACGAACACGTCAAAGCAGTTTCTACCATTTAAGTCAAAGAATAACGTAAGCTGAGTTATTATGCTCTCTTGACAAATTTCAGTCTTTCATAAAAAATCATTACATCCATCTCTAAGTGGCTTTTGATGAATTGTGGGAAAATTTTAACAGTCGTAAATCTCTTCCCTAAGACGACATTCAGATATTTTAACATCATTAGGAATTTTTTTTAAAGGAGGTGTGAAAACGTGCAATGCCCTCCGCCGGGGCTCGAACCTAGACCTCTCGAATATGAGCCCAGTATACCACCGTTACACCACGAACGCACGCTGGGCCGGGTGATTTATTTCATAACCATTACATTGCGCCACTCCAAGGGAGGGAAAAGGTGGCCCTTTCATTACGGGAGCACCTAATAGGTGACCACCGTTGTCTCCTATGAAGGGACGGACAGTTACAACCAGTTACAACAGCCTTCTCCGAGATTCGAACCTGGGTCCTTTGCTACGGCACTCAAGATCACTAACCACTATACCGGCTAGGCGGCTTGGGAGGGAGAAAGTACCTTATAATATATAACCAAACAATGCTGTTGTTACCATATGTTATTAGCATGCCTGGAATTTACCATGCAAACAATAAAAAAAATCTAAATTGAATGAAATTTAAAGAAAAATTAAACATTAATTTCATAGGGTTTTGCCTGTTTGAAAAGTTTTGGTTTTAAAATTTTTAAATTCTTTGTTGCATTTATAGGATTATTTGAAATTAAATTAATTATGAATTTCAAATTTTTGGTCTTTGTGAAAATTTAGTTCTAAATTTCTTGCTTTATGTCTTTAATGATAATTTTTCAGCAACTTAATGCGCGAAAATGCTACGCATGTTTACATTTTCTTTTTAGATTTTTGTTTTGTATTTATATAGAATATAAAAGTAATTTTTCTAAATATTAGTATAGAAACAGAATTAGTTATAGAATGGGCATTAACCCTTTGCGGCACAAGGTGTCCGGTCTGGACAGAGCTAAAGATTTCCTGCTGTACGCACAGAAAAATTGAATGAAAAACGATTTATAGGTTACTCTGAACCTTCTTTTTATTTATAGTAGATGGCAGCTCAACACAAACCAGTCCATATATTTTAGCCATGTTTAGTTTTTTAAGACCCTCATTTTTCAAAGAAATCTTCCAGATTTTTTTTTAGGGTATAAAAGGAATTGTTTGAAAAGAAATTTCTCTGTTATTTTTTTGACTGTATGCTAATCTCCTTATTCTATATTAGTTTTAAATTTTTACCTTGAAATCTTGCCTAAAATCAAACGGCGAACCCTAGGTGTGCCCAGAACGGGCTCACCGATCCTCTAGGACAATGGAGAGTCTGTAATCTTTGTTTCTCCGCATCTCATCGGTCAGTTCATTGATAACAATGCTCGTTTCAGCACTCTTTTCGAAGCTCTATTCAATAAACGGGCCACTTTGGGCACACCCACGGAAATAAACGATAAGTGCTATCTTCATAAAATTTTATTTGTGTACTCCTCTAGGCCTAATTAGTCTGCCTACTTTTTTAATTTTTTTTTTTTTTAATCAAAACTCCGACTTTAAAAGGCAGCGCGCCGGAAAGGGTTAAAAGTTACATTTCGTTATTTCTCAAAATTTGAATTTTCTTTTTTAATTTGAATAGCCAAAACATGAATATTTTCGTCATTTAAAGCACTTCTGTAATTGGATGTATGTGATTAAGATCAAAGATTGTAAAAATAAAGGCCGGGTAAGGACTTCTATGTCGGGTAAGGAGGTAGATATGTATATGTTTGATACTGCCCACTACAATAAAAAAGGCAGTTGCACAACTTGATGTTATAGCAGTTCCAGATACAAAATACGTATGTTTGTGTTTATGTGATTATGGTAAAGCTTCGAGGGCTATCCAAAATACGTATGTATGCACGTACAGGTGTTACGAAGCAATCCCTTTCGAATCTATTTTATACTATTTTGCAATCCTTTTTGGGAAAAAAGTCCTTTATTCTATGCGTGCACATTTGCGGGACATTGCACATCAATGTCCCGCAAAAAAAAAAAAAAAAAAAAAAAAAAAAACCTCCGAATGAATTCAGGAACAGTCGAAAGGGATATTTCTGTTGAAATATGACACATGGAAATTTTTCGACATTACAGTACTTTCTTTACTTAAGTAAATACACTAGAAAGTAATTTTTAGTCCAAAGAGCGTTAGGAGAGAAGGGGTATTAATTTCAAAACGGCATTTTCTGTCGATTCACTTTTCACGCTCTTGCTACCAAATATTATCGCCATGTATTAAAGAATCTAAACAATGAAGAATCTGCATGAATGTTTCTCTCATTGTGAAGAAACAACGGTACCTAGAGCCATCCAGTTTTGAATAACGTAGTCCTCCAACCGAACATATTCACTTGGAAGCCCGAATTTGGAATTTGTTTTATTATCGATTTCAGATTTTGTGAAACTTTAACGAATTTTTGATTAACAAACTCAACGATTTCAAAGCGAGCAATGGCAACACTGTGTGGGGGGTAAAAAAATATTTGTCTCTAGGACGAGACTGTGTATCGGAAACATATGCTGTTTTTAAATATTTTGTGATACTGCTGCTAAACTGAATTTTATATGTTTTAAATGCGAAGAACATGACATTTAATCAAATAAAAGCAACACATTAAACATTAAATGAAACGCTCTCCTGGGCGTAATATAAAACCTAAAAGCTTTCAGATATTTTTTTAATTAAAATTTTTTAATAATAATTTATAAGAAAGTAAAAAGCACGGTCATTATTTCTGAAAAATAGTTGAAATGAACAATTAAATTCGCCTTTCGTTCAACTCACGTAAAAAATATATAAAGAATGAAAATAGATATAACGGCGTCAAGTTTTATCTTTCTCCGGCATATCCAATCTTTCCCCTCGCTGCAAGGGAATCTTCGAGGAGTTGGTAACTGCCGATACAGGAAGACCCTGAAGCGAGCTCACGCGCCCCGATATTTTTCCTTTTTTTGTTGTTTCCCGAGACGAGGAGATTTTCTCCCTAGGCGGTATACTAGTGTGTTGATTCCAGAAGTACATTTTTGTTGGTAAGTCTCTCTTAGGAAGTAGAGCGTGCGCCTGGAAGTGCTTTCGCAAGGATCGATTTTCCTGAAACTACTGATAGTACAGTACAGATGCGTGTGACTACGCAGACGAAGCCATGTTTTCGGGCGGCGAAATGTCTATAAAGATTTTCTCAGCCAAAACCCGATCGCTTATAATAACTCCGCTGATGTTACCGAGGGTTCAGTCCGAATTTAATGAGGAAGCACATTTATTTTGCGCCTATTCGTTTCAGTAATTGTTCTTCCCAACAACTTTTGAAAAAGGTATTTTGTAATTATAGAAGGCCGGAGGAGGTAGTTGTACACCCTTGAAGTTGGGAAAGATTGGATTTCGGGAACCGATCATTTTATGTGAGAAGACCCGGGGCAAAGAATATGTATTCTTTGGAGTTCTTTGCGTGGGGTTCGATACGGACCTTCTGAGAGTGGGTGCAGCTACTGGGGCAGTGATGCGCATCGTCCCTATCCGACATAGGCCTCTTCGTGGCCCCCACTGATAGCCAGGTTCGCCTGAGCTGATTATGTCGAATACCATCCGCGTATTCAGCGATTCCTGTTTCCGCGGTTGTCAGTATCATTCCTGTTTCCGCGAAATCGTCAATCTTCATTGACCCCCTTCCCAAAGGGGTTACATAGTGGGGGCCGTGTGGATCTTGGTCTCTCGCGCAAGGTAGGAAAGCAAACAAAAATTTAATTTAAAAAGAAGAATTTTTTAAAAGAAATAAGCGAAAAATATTTACGATCTCAGATCTTTGCATGAATGAAGATAATACTGTATTTAAAAGGAGAGAGACAGATGTTGAAATTCCGCGATGATTTTTGCAATGAACTAAAAGATTGTTTCTTAAAGTAAAAAACGATATTTTTTTAAAATTCTGCATAAAGGTTATAAGTCATTTCTCCTACTTCCCTAGCGTACCTTCATGGTGTTGTGGTTCTGCACGCTGGGCCGGTATTCCAGAGGTCCGTGGTTCGATTCCCAGCGAAGGCGGTTGCATATTTTTCATCTTTTCTTCTTCCGATTAACCTAATGACTTTACACGTTTAATAAAAAATCTGATGTGTACACCACATGACTTCCTTGTACGGAATATTAAATTATACGCATTTTTTCTTGCATTTTATTTAAACTTATTAGATTGAATTAAACCTACTTCGCCGACAGCGCATAAACCACAACAGGTATCAAGAGGTATTCCAGAGGTCTGTGGTTCGATTCCCGGCGAAGGCTTTTGCTAATTTTTCAATTCTCCTGGTTCCAAACAATACCCGATGTCTCTACAAGGTGAGTTATAATAAAATCTTTCAGAATAAATATTCGTTCTAAAACAGCATTCTTTCTTCTAAAACGGCGACTTCTTTGGACTTAATACGCTTTTACAGCTATTAATTCGTTCATTTATAAACTAATTCGATACTTGTAACCTCTATATAATGTCTAAAACATCCTTATTTATTAATATAAGATATGAAAATAACAGCTAATATTGTAGCAGAATTACAAATGGAATGAAACTTAAGATTTCAAGAGGAGCCTAAACTAAGACACGTCTTCAATCTAACGAAGACTATCTTATTCACAAAGAAACTGCCCAACTCTTCTTAATGACTCATCACGACATCTCCTGAGGAGCTGTGGGAGGAGTACTATATTCTCCGATTTCGCGGGAACAGGAAGAATTTTGAAAAACGCGGGAAGAGGAATCGCGGAAGCATAACTAATTCGAGTCGACTATGTTGGAATTTCCGGAACATTCCATTTATGGGAAGAGATCCGAGGTTCTATTCAGTAAACTGATTAGACCAATGCCTTCGATTACAACCACTAAGCTCTAGGAGACACGTGTGAATTTTTGCTGCTCATCCCATTTTGGATTACGACGAAATTGCTTTTCTTTGGATCGGCTTTTCGGCTGCTTTGGTTTAGCATCTTAACAGCATGGTATGATCAATTTTATTCTCAATATGGCATGGCATTAACATCAGGCATGAATGAGGATAAAGATTTTCAGCTTCAGATAGAACCATCGTACGAGTTAGTGAAGCGTTGTTTTGACGACTTCAAAATCTCATTCGATAGTGATGTTTTATCCGGTTTGGATAAACTTAGAATGCTTCTTATTGAAAGGCAAACAAATCTAGTTTCACATAATTCCTTAGAATTAACGCACCCAATGCAAGAGGTTGAAGAAAATATAATAAATGTTGTCTCAATTGTAATGGACCAGGAGAAATTCAAAATTAACTCAACAGAGAGTCAAAACATTACTAATACTGTAAATACACATCACAACCAATAGCGACCTCAAGTCAAAAATTATCAATCTGCTAAAAGATCCACAGATAAAGATGGTTTTAACATCAACTAAAACTCACAAAAGAATACTATCGCAAACAGAAGCTACTTCCCCAGTACACAAAAATAAGTTCCAAGAATTAGCCTCCGAAGATAACACGGATTAGGATATCATAGATGAAAATTTCTTTATCCCTTTCCGGCACGCTACCTTTTAAAGTCGGAGTTTTGATTTAAAAAAAAAAAGTAGGCAGTCTAATTAGGCTTAGAGAGGAGTACACAAGTAAAATTTTGTGAAGATAGCACTTATCGTTTATTTCTGTGGGTGTGCCCAAAGTGACACACTGATTGAATAGAGCTTCGAAAAGAGTGCTAAAACGAGCATTGTTGTCAATGAACTGACCGATGAGATGCGGAGAAACAAAGATTACAGACTCTCAGTTGTCCTAGATGATCGGTGAGCCCGGTCTGGACACACCTAGGGTTCGCCGTTTGATTTTAGGCAAGATTTCAAGGTAAAAATTTAAAACTAATACGGAATAAGGAGATTAGCATACAGCCAAAAAAATAACATAGAAATTTCTTTTCAAACATTTCTTTTTATAACCTAAAGAAATCTGGAAGATTTCTTTGAAAAAAAAAAAAAAAACCGTGGCTTGTAGAGACATTAGGTTAATTGGAAGCAGAAAAGATGAAAAATATGCAACCGCCTTCACCGGGAATCGAACCACGGATCTCTGGAATACCGGCCCAGCGTGCTACCGTTTCACCACAAAGGCACGATAGGGAAGTGGGAGAAATACCTTATAGGCTAAAATATATGGACTGTTTTGTGTTGAGCTGTCATCTACTATAAATAAGGAAGGTTCAGAGTAACCTATAGTAACCTATAAATCCTTTTCATTCAATTTTTCTTTGCGTGCAGAAGAAAATTTTAGGTGTGTACAGACCGGACACACTGTGCCGCAAAGGGTTATACAACCCAGAAAAACTGCCACACACATCCCCCGATTGTGTTAGACGACTTCGCTGCCAATTGGGTTAAGCTCAAAGAAGATATAGAAAAACTCGGAATTAAAAAAAGTCAAGGGAAACATGAAAGGTGATACCTTAAATCATTAGGCTATTTGAAACTGACTATTTTTGCACCATTTCAAAAATGTTCACGGATAGAGCTGTTCCATTTCATACTTTCAAGGTTAATTCTGAGAAATCTATCAAAGCTCTAGTTGAAAAATTTCCCATGAATCTAGACATTGAACTCGTCAAAAAAGAACTCACAGACTTACAAATAGCTGTTGTAAGAATTAAGCAAATGATTCGTTAGCGTACTGACTTTTCTGCCCCTTGGATGTGGGGACGTTACATGGTGAAGATCTTCGATACCTGTCGTAACCCACACCAGTGTTACCAAATTGATGGCATACCAAATACAATTTTCTAAGATGGATATTCAAATTATTTGTCAAACACTTGAGATCTGACTTCCGGCATACGCGCTATGTGTCAAGGCACACCATAGTGTGTTAGGTGAATACGAATGAGAAATACACAAAGAACATTTGCACTTAACAGGAAATTTTAAATGTGCTCAAAGCAAGAAAATCCAGTTGTGTTCGTAGATAAGATTTAAGCGCTTTATACACTTATTTATTCAGCAGTATTTTGCTTTATCTCTTTTCAGAGTCGTAGCTAGGGTTTTCAGCGCCCAGGGACAACTGAAGATTTCGCGCCCCCTACTGCTTGCCAAGGATGGAAAACATTTAATTCTAAAAAGTCGTAACATCAGTTTGGCGCCCCTTGGATTCTGCGCCCGGGGACAGATGCGCCCCTTGCCCCCCTCTAGCTACGCCCCTGTCTCTTTTCGTGAATCGAGATGTTGATCTCAATGCAGAAAAAGGTATGCATGTAAAAGATACTGACACATACAAAAAAGAAAAAAAAAAAAAATCGAAATCGATAGAGTTTTATATATACATGAAAATTAACTATACAATAATTGCATGAAAATATAATTAAACGAACTGCTAAATAATTTCTGCCTAATTTGAAATGCTTTATTAATCGTTTCTTGTTTAATTTGGTTTTCAGATTTGTATGTCAAAGAGATAAATTCAATATTTCATATTTCCCTATACTTATGAAACTGCACAATATTATCACTGAGAAAAAAACTTATGATATATTGCATTACAACAAATACTGCTTTATTGAAAAGATAAACTATTAAAAGTGTTTGAACAAATTACGATATTTCCAGGGAAGTTCTTGTAGTATATCAAACGTAAAAAATCATAGATACAGAATGCAAATAATCATGCAGTCATCATATACTTTAGCACAGTATATTGTTTCCACGAGAGTTCTCTTTGGAATAAGGAATCTAGATTTTGCCATTTTGGTTAAGTTAAAATTTGTGAAATCAAGAAGAACACCAAGACCTCCCATATTCTTCCCCATGTATTTCTGCCATTAGTCTTATTCCCGTAAACTGACAGTAACTATTTTCTTACTGTATTTGTAAAAAAAAAAGCATTTCAGAAATATAAGATGCTATTCCCTATCAAGAATGGAGATATATTTCGGTCGAAACAGAACCCTGTTGATCTTCCTTCTAGAGGGATCGATCCTAAACCCCTACCGAACGTATCCGTTTCGTGCCTCAGATTAACACTGATAATTCAGGAGCGAGGGGGGAGGCTGCCAAGGACAAAAATATGTCGAGACATACGGTACATATTCATCGCTCATAAAGAAATGACAATGAAAATAGTAATGGAATTAAATCTGATGTATACACCACATCACTTCCTTGTACGGAATATTAAATTATAAGCATTTTCCCCTGCATTTCATTTAAACTATTTTCCTCGCATTTCATTAGAGATATATTTCTCATTCAACTAATTCAATTCTTACTTCGCGGCAAGACACAGATAAAAACTCAAAATGTTTCCATTAAAATAATAGAAAAACAATTAAACTATTTTTACAATTAAACTTACAGTTTCTAAGCAAAATCAAGAAATTCGGACAGCTGGCAAGAGGGCAGATTTTACGGTGCACAAAACTAAGGGTTTCGTCTTGGTCCTACTCGGCAAAAAGACACTAAAGTTGCAGAAAGACTTAATTCACTATTCTGCTAAGTTTCAAATGTAAACAAACTTTGGTAAACAAACTTTAGGCCGCACATGAACAACTTAATATTTGTTGAAAACAATAATTATTAACGAATATATATATATGAAAACAATAATTGTTGATAATTTTACCACTACTACATGCAGATTAACTAAAGGCATAAAACCTTAACCGTAAGATAATAATAACATAATTCAATCATTTTTAAAGCAGAAAATGCACACTTTACAAACATATAAGAATAAAGAAACTGAGCTCACGGAGCCGAGTAACAGAGTAGATATATATATGCATATATTTATATACTTTTGGTGTGCCCGATTGCAACCAAACTGGGAGGTGGACAACTTCATGTTATAGCAGTGCTATATATACAAAATTTCAACGTTCAGAGGCTACTCGTTTTTGAGTTATGCGAGAGAGATACGTACGTGCAGACGCCACGAAAAAATATCTTCAGAATTCATTTTAAATCAGTTTCATAATTTTTTTGGGGGAAAGTGTCCTTTGTTCTGTCTTACGTAGAGATATCACGTAAAACATCGTTAAATTGGATTCGATAACGGGCAAACTGAATATTTTCGTTGAAATATGCTACCCGAAATTTTTCGAGATTACAATACTTCCTTTTTACTTCGCACAAGGAAGTAATAATGAAGAATCCACATAAATGCAATGATGTTTTTCGCGTTGCGAAAAAACAATAGTACCTAAAGCCATCGAGTTTTGAATAACGTAATCCCCCACCCGAACAAGGCCACTTGAAGAGCGAATTATGAGTTGGTTTTATTATCTGTTTCCTATTTTGTAAAATTTTAACCAATTTTTGATGAATAAACTCAACGATTTCAAAGAGAGCAGTGGCAACACTGCACGAAATGAAACATTTTTATCTCCAGTGCGCAAGAATGTCGGAAATTCTAAAGATATGCCGTTTTTAAATATTTTGTGATTTTGCTGTTGAATTGAATTTTATGTGACTTATGCGCAAAGAAAGTGATATTTAATAAATAAAGCAAACACAAAAATGTTAATACCAAAAAGCCAAAAAACATTTCTGTAAAGCAATTGTAACGTCTGAACACACGTGTTAGGTGAAAAGAAAGAACCGTTGTCTTTCAAATATTTATTTTAAAAACTTAATAAGAATTTCTTGATTACTATTTAATTACATAATCACCCATTACAGCCATAATTCACACAATGGCTGCAGGATGCAGCCACGACGCTGTATTGCGTCTTCTTCCGAGTCTTTTGCTACATAAAAAGCTCACACAGAAAGACCTCTCTTTCGCTTTGTAAAAAGTCTTATTGGAAATACCTGGAATGGAGTCCTTTATGTCCGGAAAACGCACGAGGGGATTTCCGCAACACCTTTCCTCAAAGTTCTAACTGCAGTCTCTGAATAAAAACAGGAAGTTCTTCTCATTAAGCACCTGTGTGTCAGAGGTATGTATATGTTACATCATCTTAGTTAGAAAACTGAAGATTGATATGATGAACTGAGAAAAGACTAAAAAAATAGAAAAACGTATGCCAATATTTAGCGCTGCATTGGGAAATCTAATCGCATACTACTATGTTGCTTTTTGCTGTTGAACTGTATACGACATATACGTCGTAAGAGCGAAGAAAATGATGCTTAATAATAAAGCTAAAATGACAAAAACCAAAATTGATTAGTAGTAGTGTAACAGCAGAGTAGTAGACTGCCAGCTCACAGACAGCGTGAAGAAACTTAACAAATGCTTTTGGGCGACCTTTAAAATCTGAAACCTTTCAGGTTTATTTATTATTATCAGATTTTTGTGTGTTCTTTCGTGTTGTGCAAACTAATTGAAAATCTGCCTCAAGTTTCAAAGAGTAATATCACCTGACCGTCAGCTATGTGTTTGGTTGGCTGATTAGCTCTTTTTAGCTTTTGCAATCTAGTTGTCATAGCAACCGATTCCTCGCGAAGACTTCTAGCAACTGGTCTGTCTTGGCAATTGAGAACCAGCACCATCTAGTGGGAAGGAATGGTTGTTAGGACTTCATCAACGGCCGACTGGGTTGAGATATTGAAGTTAGAATCTGTCTTCATACTGGATAAGGATTGCCAGATGCAAAAATAAAGAAAGAAAATATCTATTGGGAATTCATTTGAAATAGAAGACATTTCATGAAAATGAAATTTAAAATATATTATTACACTAGCGGGCTGCAGCCAAAGCAATATTTATAAATTCTACATACTGGAAAAACTGAAAATAAACCGAACTATTGATCAATGTACGAAATACAAATGATAGAATACATTTCGGTATGAATGAAATCAGTTCATTCTTACCAAGCAAGAACCAATTCGTTAATAATTTTTTTGTTGCCAAACCAGGAAACAAACATTTCAGTCACAGAACTAATATGGAAAACAAATCAACATGCCATTCCAGAAAAAGTCCGATTTGTGTCAAAATACCTATGTTAAAACAATGCTACGCATAAATATAATATATATTCTAAATCGAGCCATGAAAAAATGCAAATTAAATTTCGTCAATCGGTCCCAGTATACGGGGAAATATAGAACTAATCATTTCTTTTCCTTCTTTTTTTTGCGCAGAATGTACATGTTCATAAAAAATAACTCCGCATTAATATATTATTAAGAATATAGTATTAAAAATTTACGTAAGTACGCTTGTAAGTACTGTAACAAAAGAGGGATCTTTCTTTCTTTCAAATGAGTTTTAAAATATTTGAGAAATGTAATACGAAAAGAAATCTTTTATAGTACTTGCTACACACACATATATGTAATAGATTCTGTAGTAGAACGCAAGTGATTGTATCTACAATGAACAGCTAGAATTTTGATGCCGTAAAATGCTGAAATGCCGATACACATGGAAAAAGAGATTTGGCAGTCAAGGTATATTTAATTTAACTTTTATTTAAGTAAACATGTTGTGTCCACAAACAAGTTGGCATTATTGTGCCTATTTCAAAAAGCTTACATTTTTGATAACTTTGTAGTAAGAAGAAGGGGCAGACAAGACAGCAATCCAGCTAAGCCAAAGCGGTAAAAGCAAGTGCTATGTTCAGAGTGAAATCTTAATTGAGACCGGGTTAGTTTTGGTTCTCAATTCATTTTGATTGGATAGTTAATATTGTTGAAAAATTACTATTGGCTGCCTGAGTTTTAGTTTCATTTACATCATCAGAATTATGCAAAAGTCATACGACATTTTTCTCGAAATGACGCAGTGCAAATAGAAGTTACTATTTTTAGAATACAGAAGGGAATTAATTTTCGCTGCTAATTTAATCTTTACATATTCTCTCACACACACATATATATATAACTAGGTTGTGAAGCTATTACAGTATCAATTTTGTCAAATGAAGATTCGAAAAAAAAAAATCTTATGCGTTTTAGAAGCTGTTTAAGGATTATAATTAAATTATACACACTTTTTCTAATACCAGAAATATTTTACAATTATTAGTTCAAAGGGGTAATTTGCCGAGAAGAACTATTAATTTCGTTTTTTGCGTCGATTCACTAGAAGCGTTGTTTCACTTTTCAAATTGTTGCCACCAAATATTATCGCTCTGTATTATATTTAAAGAAATTAATAATGAAGAATCTGCATGAAAGTATGTACGTTTCTCGCATTGTAATAAAACAAAGATACCTAGAGCCATTCAAATTTGAATAAGGAAATCCTCCTCCGAATATGGGCATCTGGAAGCCTAAATTTTGAATTTGTTTTATTATCGATTTGACATTTTGTAACACTTCGACGAATTTTTGATTAACAGACTCAAGGATTTCAAAGTGAGCAATAACAGCATTGTACACAAAAGAAAGCATTTTTATCTCCAGTGTAATTGGAAATTCTAAAGATAGGCTTATTTTAAAATTATTTTGGGATATTGCTGTTGAACTGAATTTTATGGTTTAAATTGGAAGAACATGTTATTTAATAAATAAAGGTAACTCACAAAACGTTAAAAAACGCCTCTTTGGGCGTAATGTAAAATCTAAAAGCCTTTAGATTTTATTTATTTTTTATTAGTGTTTCTATTCTCTGCGATTAATAAAAAATTTTAAATGACAGTATTCGAAATTTAATTAAAGCTACTTATAAAAATGAGGCCCGTTTTAAATTTTAACTAGCGCGCGCTAAATGGTTAATTCGAAACTGATAAAAAGCGCTCAGACTACGATAATTCTAATCACATGACACAATTCAGTAAAACTAAAGAATATTTAAATTTTTTACTGTCTTTTGCAGTTGAAGTTCGATTGGCACATTGGTTGTCCAACTAATAAAGATAGGACGAAAACATTCTACAACTTTATTTAACTAAACATTCTTCCATTAGATTGTATTTTGCACTAACGAATGAATGTTTATGAAACTCACTTACATTTTTTTACATTGTCATATTAACGAACTCTGGCATTTATGATCAGATACATATTTAACAATATATTTAATACGGTTTAAAATAAGTTCAAGTTAAATTAGTATTGCATATTGAAAATATACCTCTCAATAATAATACTGAAGACTTACAGAACAGTATATTACAACGAAATGTTTTATAACAATATACTATTACGGAACTTTCAGAAAAGTACAGACTTACGATGTATTACGATGTAGTCTTTTCCAAGTGTCAATATTCTATGTCAGGCATAATCTTCATTCTTTGATTTACGGCATTTATTATCCAGTTCCGGAGTTCTGAATAAGCGCGAAGAAGTCAAATTTTTAACGCCTAAAATCAATTTAAATAAAATGAAAACTTAAATCCAATTTGGCGATAAATAAATCACACATAATCATAACTTTGCATTATTATTTACGAACTAAATACTTGCAAAAAAATATGCTATTTACGAGTAACTTATTTATAATGACAGCTGTTTTTATTCGAATGTACTTCTTTTCTAATTCAAAACCAAACGATTCGATTGGTGTTGCCAAATAAACATGAGAATCATTGAATTATTACTTCGTACAACCTTTGGCTAGTTCACAATACTGTTTGACTATTGGTAGCCTCTAGAGTAATTCTTACCTTGATTAACACTTCGATATCGGTTACCTATCAATCTTGTAGACAATTTAAAAGCTGCTTAAGTGCGCAGCTAAAATGGATCAAATATTTAAATTCTCTCGGGAATTATTACGACTATTTGTTTTCAAATTAGGACATATCAGAAACAATTTTTGTTTTAGAAAGCCATTTGCAATAAGATTTTTATTAAAGCTATATCAGTAGAAAGCTTTAATCTATCTATCTATCTGTCTCTCTCTTTATATATACTATAAAGAATGTCTGTATATTTGTTTGTTCGCCATTAACTCAATCACTACTATAGCTATCGACACCGAAAAAAAAAAGAAGGGAAAAAAAAAAAAAAAAAAAAAAAAAAAAAGCTAAACCAGAGATATTAATTAAAAACTCTGAAAACGCTAATTTTCACACTCATTTTTCCGAGTGGCAACAGTCTTGTACACTCGAGATAAAAATCTACTTTTTTTCAAGAAGTGTTGGCACTACTCGCTTTCAAATCGTAGAGTTTGTTAATAAAAAATTTCCAAGTGTTACAATGGAATAAAAATAGCATTGTCAAATATTAAATACTTTATTTCCTATTCCAAAGTTTCATGTGAAGCCATTTCGACTGTTCCCATCTTCGCACGACTTTAATCAGCCGAGATATTAATTAAAAATTAAAAAAAACACTCATTTTCGCACTCATTTTTCCGAGTGGCAACAGTCTCGCGCGATGGAGATAAAAATGTTTTATTTTGAAAAGTGATGCTACCGATGATTCAAATCGTAGAGTTTTGTTGATCAAAAGTTTGTAAGTTTTACAAAACCTCTCACTATAAATATATATAAAGAAGAATGTCTTTTTGTTTGTTCACGTTATTGATTTATGATCAATTTTTTTGCCACATTTAACCAACTAAAATAGAATATAGGTGAAATATTGGATGGAACTTCAGCTTTTACGGTCATTTGATTAGAAAGACGAAAATCATTGAAATCTGAGCTCCATTGTTGCTGATGAGAGATAATTAGTTAACTTTTCTATCGAAATTTTTTATCTGGGTTCTGTAATGCAGACTGAAAAATGTATGACTATGAATCGTACATTTTTGCATCGTTATTAGAGAAGGATTTAAGCGGATCTCTCTGTTGTCAGATAAATTACTCTTAATCTAACTTAACTGGCATCGAGTACTTCCGCTAGTATTCAGTATTTATGCAGTTAACGTTAATTTCAAAGACAATCTATAATTTTTGTTGCATTCCGTGTTTTCCCACAACTTTTTCAAAGCCATTTCCTATTTTTACAAAAATTTCACATTTCTGAAAAAAAATTTAGTTCTCAAATTAGTTAAATAACTAAAATTAGTTTCTTCTCTTTATGCAAAATATTCTAGCGTCTAAATTTCTATTTTGAGGCAAAAATATGCAACTTCTTCATTACTTTCTATACAGCACCCTCAAAAACATTTTCTCACCATAAAGATTTTGTTTTGCTTTGTTTTATGTTGTTGTTTCCAAGGAAAAGAATGTTTTGAATTTACACAACTCCGCGAATTCATTGTTCTGTGAGCAGAAAAATATTTCACTGAAAAGCACAAAGAATTCTTGTGTTTAAAATTCTCTCTAATACTTATACCACCATTATGTTTTGTGTCTTTTATGCAAAAGCACCTGCCCTCTCGTTCTGCTAACGAGTGCAAAATGAAGGAAAAAATTTCACAAAAAAATAACGCCTTTTGTTCATTTGACGTTATCTTTCCATCTTGCTCCCCTGTTGACATCCCTCCCTCCTCCCTTTCGAATCCTCTTCTCTTCCCTTCATCAATATGTCATCTGGTTCCCCTCTTTCCCCCCCTAAAAGTCTTCTGCTCCAACAATTAGTCGGAACGCCGTTCGTTTTCCGGCTGCTGCTCTCAAGCGTTCTCCACGCTTCCACTGGCTGCCCGCTTCTTCTTTTCTTTTCCAGCTCCTATGTTCGTTCTATTTTTGTTACTCTTATTTATTTTCTCCGTTCCTTTTCTCTTTTTCTCCCCCCCTTTTTTTTTTGTTTCGTTTTAGAATACTTTTTTTGTCGTGGTCTTCTTTAATCTTCCGTTGGAAGATCGGCGAGTTATAATGGTGTTCATACAATTTTGACGCCAGGCAACTTTTCTACTTCTTTTTTGCACTCCATCATCACTTTTTGTTTCCCCTCTGCTCAAATTCTAGAACTCTTACTTCAGAGTTTTGGAAAAATTATGGAAACCACTTTGCCTTTTAGAAAGCTTGATCCAACTCGTCGGGAAAACACAGGATCGACATTGCACATAATCGAGAGTCCCTCTACTGGCACATAATAGAAACAGCAACACAAAAATCAGCTCCAGTCCTATGCATGTACCTTAAAAATAATAATTTAATCAAATTCTATGCCTCCTGATTATATGCTGTTGCTAATTATAATTCTTGGCTATGTTATGTAGTACTAATTACATAACAGTGTCGATCCTACTCCAGCTGTCGATTCGACAGTA
The DNA here is from genome assembly GCF_044657685.1 of Stegodyphus dumicola. NCBI lineage: Eukaryota > Metazoa > Arthropoda > Arachnida > Araneae > Eresidae > Stegodyphus > Stegodyphus dumicola. Next base: position 247,023,727 of record NC_140771.1, read on the forward strand.
TATAGTGTCGATCCTATGCCAGCTGTCGATTCTCAACTCTATATAGTGTTGATCCTATGCCACTTTCGTTCTATGTCGGCGTCAATTCTACGCAGAGTCGGGCTTATGCCTGGTTGATTCTATCTATCTTACGGCCGGATCGATCCTATGCTTCTATGCAAGGTTGGCCGTACGCTATATCGATCTTACACCTGTATCGATTCTGTGCAGCGTCGATCTTATGACGTGCCGATTATATGCAATATATGTCTTAAACCGCATCGATCCTATGCTGGTATTGATTACGTGCAGTATAGGTCCTGTACGGTATCTGTCTTACGCCCTAAGCGATCCTATGCCGGTGCGGATTTCATGTAGTATTTGTCTATGCTATGCCGTGTCGATTACATGCAGTAACGGTTTTATGTCGTATCGATACTATGCCGGTGGCAATTGTATGCATTGTCAGTACTATCGATTATATGCCGAGGTCGAACCTATGCCGTGCCGACTCTACGTAGTGTCGGTCCTATGAAATCTTTATCTTACACCGATGTCGATTCTACGCAGTTGATACGCAGTAATCATCCTATGCAGTGTTGATCTTGCGCCGCATCGATCCTATGCGACATCCCCTAGAACTTAACTCATGTTCCTTCTAGGAGGTGCTCTCCTATGCCGCTGTTTATTTTATGCAGCGTCTATCCTATGGCGTGTCGATTTTACGCGGTGTCTGTCCTATGTGTCCTGTTCCATGCTGTGTCTGTCGTATTCCATACCTATCATATGTTGGTACCAATCTTACACAGCGTCTATTCTGTGCGGTATCGATCCTACACCGATATCAATTCTATACAGTGCAGGTGTTACGCCGTGTCAATCCTATGCCGGCGTTTATGATTCTGTGCATTGTTGACCCGTATTGATACTGTGTTGACCCGTATTCACCCGTATATTATGTTCTCACACCGTATTGATAATATGCTCCTGTCCAACTTATGCAGTGTATGTCGTATGCTGGTAACTGGTATCGGTTATATACCGACATCGAAAAAATGCTCAGCACATGCTGTGCCACATCAATTTTCTGCAGTGGGGACCCTGTGATTGTTAGTTGATTAACTGGGATTAAATATTGGACAGAGCAATACACCTTTCTGTTCCTACTTAGCCGATGTGCATTAAAAACAGTGGAGGGCATTATGGCGAAAAATGGCTGAAAATGTTCACCTCAGGTAGCTATTTCAGAATTTTCCATATCGACGTAATTCTATGCTTGAGAGTCAGTTTCCATGATAGCCTTACAAAAGAAACAAAATATAGAAACTGTTTTTTAAAATATTTATTTTTTTAGACCAAAAAAGGCAATTTGCCCAGAAGGACTATTAATTTCGTTTTGGTATTTTGCCCAGATTCACGATGAGCGTTATTTTACTTTTCAAATTGTTGCCACCTAATTTTAGAGCCCTGTATTAGATTTAAAGAAATTAAATAATGAAGAATCTGCATGAATGCATGTATGTTTCTCGCATTGTGATAAAACAACGGTACCTGGAGCCATCAAAATTTGAATAACGTAATCTTCCATAGAATAGGGGCATGCGCAAACCCTAATTTGAATTTGAAGTTTGTTTTATGATCGATTTCAGATTTTTTAATACTTCAACGAATTTTTGATTAACAAACTCGACGATTTCAAAGCGAGCAATGGCAACATTGTACGGGGTGGGAAAAAAAAATTATCTCCAGCGCACGAGATTCTGTATTCGAAATTCTAAAGATAGGCGCATTTAAAAAATTATTTCGCAATATTGCTGTTGAACTGAATTTTATGGTTTGAGTACATAGAACATGATATTTAATCAATAAAGGTAACACACAAAACATTAAAACAACGCCCCTTTGGACGTTCTTCTGAAAAAAAATCTGAAAGCATTCAGATTTTTTTCCGCCGGTACAGTATTGCTATTGCTCGCTTTGAAATCATTGAGTTTGTTAATCGAAAATTCTTTAATGTTTGACAAAATATGAAACAGATAATAAAACAAATTCCAAATTTGGCCTTCCAGACGCTCGGGGGGGACGTACGTTATTCAGAGCTGAATGGCTCTAGGAACCTTTGTTTTATCACAATGCGATAAACACACATACATTCATGCAGATTCTTCATTATTTAATTTCTTTAAATCTAATACAGGACTTTAATATTTGGTGGCAACAATTTCACAAGTGATTCAGACTTTTAAAGTTTTCGACGCAAAATGCCAAAACGAAATTAATAGCCCTTCTGGGCAAATTGCCCCTTATGGCTAAAAATTACGGTTAAGTCTAAAACCGAGAAGACCATTTTAACAAATTCAAACTAAATAAGGAAGATATCTGTCAATGGAGCTCTAAAAATACGACGAGAGGTTACGTCTGTGCATCCATCCATGTCCTCCTGATCGAAATAAATCCTCTCGTCGAACGCGCTGTTTGTAATGAAGAGCTAATGGCTCGTTTTACCGGAATTCGGAAGATTATTGCCAGATTCAGTCGCTCGGAGCTTTTCAAACGATTTTTTTTTATTGCAAATATCGCATCCTCGCGCATGATTTAATAACATCTGAAGAGGGTACATGTTTTTGATGACAGGAAAGCTAGCGCGCAAAGGCTCGGGAGATAACAATGAAGAGGGAATTCTCTGTCTTTCCTTCCTTTCATTTGAGTATTGCGGCAGGGGGGGCTGCTTTTTAAGCGGCTCTTTCTATTTATCTCCGACGAATCATTTCCTCTTTAAATTTGCTCCCGATACAAGCGAGACCGCTTCTTTCAGCTCGCGAGAAGCAGACGACATGGAAGCGCCGAGAGACAATCTCGTTCGCCCCAGAAAGAAATTAAGCGAAGAGGAGAGGGGATAGATAGTGAAAAAAAAAAAGTAGAAAGAAAACAGAGCGGAACGGAAGAAATAATCAATGGTCGAATGGCAACGCAAAGCTCTTCGTACAGAAACGACGCGTAGGGCGAGAGGCAGATTTCGTTCGAAAAATTGTTCCTCGTGGAAGTTAAATGGCACGGCATTTTTGGTGGCCCCCTTTCTTTTCTGCCCCCCTTCTCAGTTTTTTTTCTTTCCCCCCCCCTCTCAATATCGGAGGTTGAGCTTTTAGCATCGATCTGGTTTTCGTTGCGTGCAGCGGCGATCTAGGTCGTGTGTGGGTTCCATTTTTTTTTTGGTTAAATCCAACACGTTTTTCTTTCTTTCTTTTTCCTTTTTTACTTTTTTTCTCGCCTTGGCGATGGAATTATCGCCCAGTTTATCATTGCGATGTTTTTCTCGGAATTTACTCTTCGATTCTCTATTCTTCGAGGTTACCGACTGCGGTTTCTCGAAGTGGTAAAAAGAGGAACTAATGGAAAAACAAAAGCAAATTCCATGTCTGGGTTGAACGGCTTTTTGCGTTGATATGCCAAAAACGCTTCAGCATTGCCTTCAACGCCATTAATTGATCCACTTCGGTGTCGGGTCTCGTTTGTATAATCCGAAATGCTGGTGCAAATCGATAACATTTTGGAATAGCATTTTATCCTCGCAAAATAAACCTGCCGCCTCTTTTACACTTTTAACGCAAGTTCAAAAGAATGTTTAAACTGCATTAATATATGACAGCGATTCTCAACCTTTTGACTAACGCGTACAATCTAAAACAAAACTAAAAAACTTAGAAACAACATTACATTTTTACACTGATTATTTTTCAATTTCTCAATAAAAATATTTTAAAAAAGTATTTTTCCATTTGTACAACGTATTGTTTATTCGTATAACATACGCACACATAAAAAATATTAGATTGAAAATTGGTTACCTTTTAATTATCAAAATTTAAGTTATAATGCTTTAATTACACTGCACTAAATTTAGTGCGAAATTTGGAATTAGTTCTGTTTCCGCGATTCCTCTTTCCACATTTTTCAAAATTCTTCCTGATCCCTGGAAATCGGAGAGTACAGAACCCCCTCTCACAGCTCCTCAAGAAATGTCATGATGAGTCATTAAGAAGGGCCAGGCAGTTTCTTTGTGAACCAGTTAAGTCTTCGTCGAGACTTATAAGAGACATTTTATTTATCCCTGGTCTTCGTTAGATTGAAGACGTGTCTTAGTTTAGGCTCCTCTTGAAATCTTAAGTTTCATTCCATTTGTAATTCTGCTACAATATTAGCTGTTATATTCATATCTTATATTAACCAATAAGGATGTTTTAGACCTTATTGGAACTAACTAAAAAAAAAAAAAAAAAAACTTTAGTCCTTTATAAAGGTTAACAGTATCGAATTCAGAATAAAAATAAGGAAAATGTAGTTTATTCGATTTGCATAAATGAAAGAATTAAAAGCTGCAAAAGCGCAATTAATTAAAACCCAAGAAGTCGTCTTTTTAGAACGAATATTTAGTCTGAAAGATTTTATTATAACTCATCTTTATGCAGAATTTTGGAAGAAAATTGTTTTTACTTCCTTGTACGAAGTAAAAAGGAAGTATTGTAATCGCGAAAAGTTTCAGGCAGCATATTTCAACGAAAATATCCATTTTGACCGCTATCGCATGCAATTTAACGATGTTTTTGCGTGATATCCGTACGTAAGGACAGAATAAAATACTCTTTTCCTTCAAAAAAATTATAAAACTGCTTTAAAATTAATTCTAAAGAGAATTTCGTGGCGTCTGTACGAACGTACGTACGTATCTCGCATAACTCAAAAACGAGTAGCCTCAGAACGTTGAAATTTTGTATATAGGACTGCTATAACATCTAGATGTGCACCTCGTATTTTGGTTGCGATCGGCCGCACCAAACGTATATAAATACTATATTTATATATATATCTACTTTGTTACCCCGCTCAGTTATCTCAGCTTCTTTACTCTTATATGTTGGTAAATTGTACATGTTTTGCTTTAAAAATGATTGAATTATGTTGTTTTTATCTTCCGGTTAAGGATTTTATGCCTTTAGTAAATCTGTGTGCAATATTTTTAGAATTATCAGCAATTTTAAAGTTGTTTGATTGCCGCTAAGCCTTTTTTAATGGCGGCCATTGATGTTTACATTTGAAACAGGAGACTAGTGGATTTGTTGCCAATCTAGAGAAACTTAGCTTCGCAACAACAAAGATAACGCCTTCATTTATTATTTAAATCATGCTTAATCCTTTCTGGAATTTTTTCGAGCAAATAAGCGTTTAAGATTTACTTCGTAATTTTTAATATAGATATTTTGAGTTTTATGTATTTTTGGCCTTCTCGCGAAGTGAAAACTGAATTAATTAAATAAGAAATACTCAATCGTCTGTGAAAAACTGTTTCTTTTTTGTTTTATTTGCTTAATTTCTTTTATACATCGTTCTAGCTTTATTATAGTATTTGAATAGAACATGTGGCAACGATTAGATAATTCTTTAAATGATATACATTTTGTGCATTCTGAGTTATAATATGAATGAAATATAATACTGTTAAGTAAATCTAGCCCCAGAGTGTCGTTATGGTAAACAAAGTAAATTTTAAAGAATGCGTTTATTCTATTGTGGTTTATGCTCTGTCGGCGAAGTAGGTTTAATTCAATCTAATAAGTTTAAATAAAATGCAAGAAAAAATGCGTATAATTTAATATTCCGTACAAGGAAGTCATGTGGTGTACACATCAGTTTTTTTACTTTAGGAAACAATCTTTTAGTTCATTGCCAAAATCATGGCAGAGTTTGAAGATCTGTATCTTTCCTTTTAAATACAGTATTATCGTCATTCGTGAAAAGATCTGAGGTCGTAAACATTTTTCGATTATTTCTTATAAAAATTCTTCTTTTTAAATTAAAATTATTTTTGCTTTGATACCTTTCGGTGGAGGCCAAGGTCCACTCGCCGCCCCCCACTATGTAACCCCTTTGGGAAGGGAGGGCAATGAAGATTGATGATTTCGCGGAAACAGTAATGATTTTGACAACCGCGGAAAAAGAAAGACACCGAAATTTGGGCCTGTTTAAGGAAGATCAATTTCTTTATGGTTGGTCTTATTTCACTTAACTTTAACTGTAAATTAGAACCCACTTTTTAATTTTTTCAGTGTTTATCTTTCAAATATAACATGGAAGAAAATCCTTGGTCACTGTTTGAGGTCGCTGGTTAGACTATATACTAAAGACAACTTTACAACAACAACAACATTTTTATTTCGTAGACTGTATCATAACTAAAAATTTAAATCGAAAATGATAAATTCCCGACCATACGGGATCAAAACATGTATGCTACGCTAGGAGTTCGAATCTTAACTAACTAAAATTGTGCAGAAACAATGCGCTGTACATAACTTTGAAGTTGCGCAGAAACAATGCGCTGTACAAAACTTTGAATTTGCGCAGAAACAATGCGCTGTACATAACTTTGAAGTTGCGCAGAAACAATGCGCTGTACATAACTTTGAAGTTGCGCAGAAACAATGCGCTGTACATAACTTTTGAAGTTGCGCAGAAACAATGCGCTGTACAAAACTTTGAAGTTGCGCAGAAACAATGCGCTGTACATAACTTTGCAGTTGCGCAGAAACAATGCGCTGTACATAACTTTGAAGTTGCGCAGAAACAATGCGCTGTACATAACTTTGAAGTTGCGCAGAAACTATGCGCTGTACATAACTTTGAAGTTGCGCAGAAACAATGCGCTGCACATAACTTTGAAGTTGCGCAGAAACAATGCGCTGTACATAACTTATATTGCCGCGTAAGAGGCTAGGTTCTGCAAAAAGGTTATAAACATTTGAAATCTTTATTTGAAATGCCTTTAAATTCTTTTTTTCGGTTCCACCAAAAATTAACAAGTGTTATTTTTTAAATCTTCAGTTAGAGTTCGACCACAAGAAATTTCTATCAACTGTTCTTTTTTTTTTTTTTTTTTTTTTTCCACGAGATTTTTTAATTTAATAGTTCAAAATACTCTTTCTTTGCGTACCACCGGTTGAGAATCGCTAATATATGAGGTTAAAAATTCCGAAATTAATTTGAAATGTTTTACCTTTAGTGAAATCAAATTCTTTCACGCCAGTCTGAACTACTTGCAACCATCTGGAATGAAAGGAATTCTATTGTAAATAAAGCCAACACGTTTATGAATATTGATTTACTTTCAAATTGATGCATGAACATTTTAAACTAGTTTAAAAATATCTCACATTTCGAAACTCTATAACTAACATTTTTGAAAATGGCTAAATTTCAAATCAAATCTTACATTTCACTTGTTGGTTCGTTTTTCTTTCCTGGATGTGTCTTCTAGTGTTTCTTTTATCCAGATTTAAAGCCCCACCCCCTCCCAAGAAAGAGCGAAAAGTACGTAACTAAACATAAAACATAAACTTACAAAACGATTTCTGTTAGTAACAGATTAAGTGATAAGCATTTATGTGTAGTTCATGGTGAAAAATTGTTGCTGTTATCGCTAATCTCTGAATTAGAACAAGTGCAATATAACGCCTGTCGTTCACAAGAGCCTTCGGCTCAGGCAAACTCGACGAGTTTTCGCTAATCGGGTCCCCGCGTTATAACGCTATCCCGGCGTAAATGTTTTTCGATTTTCGAATTCGTCAGGTTTCGAATACTTGGTGAAAATTCAAACAAATTGGAGTTCATAACAATAAAGTCTGGGGAAGAACGATGTACGAGTCCGAGGAAAATACCCCCGTAACTGCAGGCCTTGACGGAGATAAGCACGCACGGCAATGGCATATATGGATAAAAGAAATTGCCTATTCTCACTGAATTTTAGAGTCCAAGTGGTGACCAGAAGTTTACATAAATGAATATTAAAATAGACAGTAATAAGAAATAATAAAATATACAAAAGAAAATATATACAATATATACAGCAGACAGCATCCAAAAACAAGCATAGAAAAGTAAGGAGAGTGTACATAAATAAGTTATACATTACATTATGGTAAATATCTTAAGACCGCAAGCGGCCGTTTACTATTTGTTTCATTTGTTAAGTCGTACTGAAGGACAGACAGGTATTGTGCTATTGTTGATACTGGGAATATTATTGAAGAATTTCTCAGCCAGTAGGGCAAAGTAAGTATAAATCTGCCAGTAGGGCAAAGTAATCTCAGCCAGTAGGGCAAAGTAAGTATAATCTAAAAGTAAGTATAAATATAGGAATTTCTAATTCCTCGTGTATTGCCGTGTTCCTAATGAACCAGCGGCTGTTAGTGGCTTGTCTGAGCGTTACATTTTGTAGCACTTGGATTTTCTTAATATTTGTGAAGCTGGTCTATTGTAAGAAAGTATGGGACGCAAAAGGGTTTTGTAAATGAGCAATTTGTTATCTATAGAGAGAACGGAGTTCCGGCCAATTAGGGGGGTAAGTGTTCGTTTACGGGCACAGAACTTGGCAATAAGCTGTGTAATGTGTGGGGTCCATGTGAGTCGCCTATCTAAAGTAATGACTAGGTATCGGGCTTGCTTAGTCCACTGGATAGGGATATCATACATGGTAATACAGTCTTCTGAGTCGATGTTAATACTTTTCCGAGAACCAGATGGCCTCAGACTTGTCCACGTTGATTTTGAACTTCCAGGCATTAAGCCAGGACTCGAGTGTGTGGATGTGTGATTGGATTGCTTGTATAACTGGACCAGATGCATTTTTTGAGAGAATTGCCGTGTCATCGGCGTACATTGCCAGGGTGGAGCCTTCACAAAAGCCTTGGACACCATATATGTACGATTTTGACCAGTTTCACGCATGGAGGTAGGAAGTAGGGTTTCTTCTTACCTGCATGGTTCCACCCCAATGTTGATGCAGAGCAGGTCCGAGGGTCTCTCACCCCTCTTCCCCTACCACCGAACCACACGAGAGGATTTTCGGCTTGACATATATTTATATTGCCCTCATGCCGCAAAGATACTGTATGTTATTTCTATAATTTATAGCTTCTATATGGGAGAGCTTTCGATTTCTATATTCGATTCAAATTACAACTTCGATTCAGTCTTAATGACTTTTTATTTACACACATCTTTATATTTTACAGTATTCTCATGGTAAATGATAATTACTTCAATGACAGTACAGTCAGAAGTTTCGAAATCGAAGTTCATCTTTACGCTCCCGAGACCGGCTCGAATCTCGTCTCGTTCCGAGATCTCAATTAGCGAAAAAGAAAGGAAGAAGGCCCGCCATCTAGTGGCAAGAATGGAACACTGCACATTTACAGTCATCCATGCCTTCTCCGGGATTCAAAACCTGGCCCTTCGGTTCTCTAGTCAGAGTGGATTGGATTGGATTATTTAATTTAATTATGGCAAAGCACACGAGGGCTATCTTTCTAAGGGGAGGGATGCCTTCGTGGAGGACTTTCTAAGGGAAACTGGCTCGTATACACGTTACACATCGTAGTCAGAGTGACTAACCACTATATAAAATATAGTTTTCAGAGAATATTATAGAATTTGTGTTCTAGAAAACACTAGCAAACTTCATTATCGATGCTTAGCCAACTTGTTCCATTATTTGAATAAAGTAAAAATATTTCAAGTTTCATGATACTTTTTCCTCCGTGTGATTATGAAGCAACAAAATTTTATGGTAGCAGTTCTCAACCAGGGGTTAATTCCCTCCTTGAGCAGATTTCTGAACGTTCAGGAAGACAAATGAGGTCAGCCTTTTATTTAGCTTTTAGTTTGTTGTATTTAGTTTTTAGTTCATGATAAAAATAACAAACTAATGAATGTTACAGAGTAGTTAAACACAAAAGAATATTAATGAATTGTACTTAAAGGAAAAGAAAATCCTCCTGGCTTATTCTAATTTATTTATTAACTGACCTCTGAAGTCAAATTGAAAATGGCGTCAAAGACTGCAAATTTTGAAATTAAATACCTCGGTTGTAGATATATTATTATTATTATTATTATTATTATTATTTTTAAAAGCAGGAGACGTGAAAAATTAGCAATGCCTTCGCCGGGACTCGAACCACGGACATTTCGGATACGCGCCGAGCGTGCTGCTGACCACTACACTACGAAGGCATGCTAAGTAGGTGGGAGAAATACCTTATATACTCCCCCTTTTATAGGGCGGGCTGGGGTTTAGGGGACCCATCACCAAATCCTGGTGGTGAAGGATTATCATTCACCACCTTTTAGTTCGGGCGCCACTATACAGACATAAAGGATTATTATTTCTTTTTTAAAACAGGAGACATGAAAAATGAGCAGCGCCTTCGCCGGGACTCGAACCACGGTCCTCTCGAATACGCGCCGAGCGTGCTGACCTCTACACCACGAATGCATGCTAAGAAGGCGGGAGAAATACCTTATAGGTTAACTTTTCTGTTACAGGAATCATACGTTTTGTGCTTTCATTTTTATAACGAGTATCAGCCAGTTTCCTAATTATAAGTATACAAACTGTATAAAAAGATAAATTTCGTAATTTTACTAAATTCATTTTTTTAATCTAAAAAGGTCAAAAGTAAATATTTAAATCATTTAAACCATTTTTGTAATTGGAAGTATATGTCGTCGGTGCAAAGACTTTTATCGACATAGTGCATGGACATTTTTATGGACACTAAAACTTTTGATGATTATTCACTATAGTATTTTAAAATGATGCAATACGCCTATACATTTTTTAATTTTGCAAAATTTTTATAATCTTATCGCTTCGACTTCAGTTATTCATTTTATTCGAAACAGCGTCGAACTTTTGATAAATAAAGATTCTATTATTAAATAGATCTATAATTCTATTATTAATTAGATTCTATAATTATATTGGTTAAATGTTCCTGGACGAAAATGCGTGATCCTTACTGCATTTCATTTATTAAAACATAATTAGCAGTTTACTTAAATTTTATTTTATGGAATTTATAAAGTTATGATTTTTTTTTTTTTTTTTCTTTCGGAATATTTCTATTGGGTCGGTGCATAAGTCTGAGCCGTTCTTCATTGGATCAGCAACACTGCACTGTTAAGTTTCCTGTCTTCGTTTTCCGTTATTCAATTGTTTCTCTTCACTTTGAAGTTTGATTGTTGCCAACAGGAGTCTGTATGCTGTTAACATCAGCTCCTTTTGACCATTTTCAAGGCTAATCAGTATGAAGTGTCGAGTAGAAAAAAATTAACACTTTATTGCCCGGCCTCTCTCTAAGGCTGCTATCATACATGCAATTATTTCGGACGAACAACTATTTCAAAGAGTTTTTTTACCTGCTTTACCACTAAAAGTTTTTCATCCATTTTGCACTTGATACTACACCGCACTTAATCTCACTTGATACTACATCTTTTTTCATTAGCAAAATAAACAGTACGTGTTCAGAATTAGAATACACTGTTTTGATGAATAAAACAACAAAGTAAGCAGTGATAATGAAATAATAAATTACGAACGTCTAACAACACAGTATTCGCACCCACAGCAAAATGCTGAGAACGTATGCACAGACCCAATAGCAAAGAAAATACTACGGAACACGTTCACACATTTTTTGTAACGATTTTGATTTTCTCCATGAATTTATATATTAATTTTAAAATGCAAACGTGACTGGCATCCAGTTGTAATAAGGTTTAATTATCGTCCGCACCATTGGAAATATTCTTTTCTTTAAAATGTCAATGAAAAATAAACAGTGGAGCGAGGCTGTCCGAAGAGAAATACTTTTATTTAACTATTAAAACTAGATGTGAAAAGCATGGTTTTAATATTTCTACACGTAAAATAAGTGGCTATATATGAAAGGAAAAAGATCTTATGTGTACACCACATGACTTCCTTGTATTGGAATATAAAATTGGAATATTAAATTATACGCATTTTTTCTTGCTTTTCATTTAAACTTATTGAATTGAATTAAATCTACTTCGCCGACAGCCCATAAACCACAACAGAATAAATGCATTCTTTAAAATTCACTCTAGTATTTGTTTACCATAGCGACACTCTGGCGCTAGATTCACTTAACAGTATTAATAATTATATAACAGTTAACTTATGTAATAATTATATAACGGAAACTAAGTTAACTGTTATATAATCCAATAATTATATGACAGTTAACTTATATATTTCGTTCATATTATAACTCATAATGCACAAAATTTATATCATTTAAAGAATAAAATTATCTAATCGTTGCCACATGTTCTATTCAAATACCATAATAAAGCTAGAACGATGTATAAAAGAAATTAATCAAACAAAACGAAAAAGAAACAGTTTTTCACAGACGATTGAGTATTTCTCATTTAATTAATTCAGTTCTCACTTCGCGAGAAGGCAAAAATACATAAAAACTCAAAATATCTATATTAAAAATTACGAAGTAAATCTCAAACGCTTATTTCCTCGAAAAAATTCCAGAACGGATTAAGCATGATTTAAATAATAAATGAATGCGTTATCTTTGTTGTTGCGAAGCTACGTTTCGCTAGATTGGCAACAAATCCACTAGTCTCCTGTTTCAAATGTAAACATCAATGGTCGCCATTAAAAACAGGCTTAGCGGCAATTAAACAACTTTAAAATTGCTGATAATTCTAAAAATATTGCATACAGATTTACTAAAGGCATAAAATCCTTAACCGGAAGATAAAAACAACATAATTCAATCATTTTTAAAGCAAAAAATGTACAATTTACGAACATGTAAGAGTGAAGAAAATGAGATCACTGAGCCGGGTAACAGAGTGGATATATATATAAGTATATTTATATACGTTTGGTGCGGCCGATTGCAACCAAAATACGAGGTGCACATGTACATGGTATAGAAGTCCTATATACAAAATTTCAACGTTCTTGAGGCTACTCGTTTTTGAGTTATGGGAGATACGTACGTACATACGTTCGTACAGACGCAACGAAAAATTCTCTTCAGAATTAATTTTAAAGCAGTTTTATAATTTTTTTGAAGGAAAAAAGTCTTTTATTCTGTCCTTACGTACAGATATCACACAAAAACATCGTTAAATTGCATTCGATAGCGGTCAAAATGGATATTTTCGTTGATATATGCTGCCTGAAACTTTTTGCGTTTACAATACTTCCTTTTTACTTCGTACAAGAAAGTCAAAACGACAGAGTTTACATCTGACTGGCAAAAAGTCCATAAACAACCAAGGTACGTACAGCTCTTATTAAATCTAAAGTAACATCTCATGCTTTAAAGGAAAATCCAGCTCCCGAAAGAGTTATTGTAGCTTAAAACAAGGAAAACTTAAAATAAGGAAGGTATAAAAAAATGCCAAAATTATTTCGCATTACTATCAAAAACATTTTTAGCCCGAAAGGCGTTAGCCCAGAAGAGCTATTAATTTCGTTTAATCAATTTGCGTCGATTCACTTTTCAAACTGTTGCCACCAACTATTACAGCTCTGTATTATATTTAAAGAAATTAAATAATGAAGAATCTGCATAAATGTATGTATGTTTCTAGCACTGTGATAAAACAATGGTATCTAGAGCCATCCAATTTTGAATGACGTAAACCTCCAGCGAAAATGGCCATTTGAAAGCCATAATTTGGAATTTGTTTGATTATCTATTTCACATTTTTGTGAGACATTAAAGAATTTTCCATTAAGTTACTCAACGATTTCAAAGGGAGGAATGGCAACACTGTACGGAAAAAAAAAAAAAAAAAAAAAAATATCCTTAGCGCGCGAGACTGTGTATCGGAAGATAGGCTCATTTTAAAATTATTTTGCAATATTGCTGTTGAACTGAACTTAATGCTTTAAGTGCGAAGAACATAATATTCAATAAATAAAGGTATAATACACAAAACGTTAAAAAACGCCCCTTTGGGCTTAATGTTAAATCTGAAAGCTTTCAGATTTTTTTAACACCTATTTTTAAATAAAAATTTCCTTCTCTTAATCCAAACAGTCTTTATTGTGTTAAGTTCAATTAGAATAAGGCTTTAAACCATATCTCTATTTTTTAATTCCGCTGCTCAATTTTTTTAAAAATTGAGAAATGAAACTGGAATATAAGTTATTGCCTTTAAATGCATCCCCCAAGTCTCCTGATGTGTCTGCTATGGATTACTCTGTGCATCTGGACTTTAAACAAGCTCTTTATAAGCGGCATCTCAAAATATCGGACGGACTCTGGTACATTGTGAAGGAGGAGTGGAATAAAATCAACCTTGACGTTTTAAGAAACAACTTTATTTTGGAAATTAAGATGTAATATGATAGTTTAACAAAAGGGCTATCGATTAAACATATTATAAAATAAAATTCTAACGTTTGTTTATATACAAATCTTTGCGAAATAGTTACAAAAATGTGTGAATACCTTCTCTATTCTCTTCGAGCAAGACGTCGCAGCAGCTTTCCGCGTTCGTCTTTTGTAATCATAGCCGACAAACATGTGTTTGTTGACAGTTTTACATATGACGTTACCAGTCAAACACATAAACAGTTTTATATACCAAGTTACCGCCAAGCATATATTCGTTGAATGGCACGCATGAGTGACACGTAGTGATGGGCAACTTCGGTACATTCTTGTACCCGGTAAGAGAGTAACGTGTACAGACAAGCACCCGGTACAAAATACCCGTTACTCAAGTAACCGTTACTTTGAAAAGTACCGAAAACCGATTTCAAGTAACGAGTACCCAAGTAACGATTTGGAGTACCGAAGTAACGAAATACCGGATTAACGGTTTGCTGTACCGGAGTATCCTAGTAACGGTTTACTGTACAGGAGTACCCTAGTAACGATTTGGAGTACCGAAGTACCTAGTAACGAGTACCAAAGTACTCTAGTAACGATTTGGAGTACCGAAATATGCAGCTAACGATTTTGCGCACTGAAGGAACTCTGCCACGTCACCACGTGTTTGATTTTATCTGTATGGAGTAAGATTTTGAATATCAGAAAACATGTCAACTACGGAAGTGTCTGAGGAGCAGGCCATTCATGGACACAAGGAGCGCATATCACCATTTCGCAAATACAACCAGATACTACTGTCCTCGTACCAAAACCGAAGTGAGCTGAACCCTCATCGATCCTCCAGTAACGAATACCGAAATACCGAGAAGAGACGCATATTTTCGTTACAAAGTAACGAATACTGAAAAGCATCCGTTTCGGTACAGAAGTAACGAATACCGAAAAGTACCCGTTTCGGTACAGAAGTAAATACAGAAAAGTGCCCGTTTCGGTATTCGGTACAAAAGTAACGAATACCGAAAAGTACCCGTTTCGGTACAGAAGTAACGAATACCGAAAAGTA
Source organism: Stegodyphus dumicola (assembly GCF_044657685.1). Taxonomy (NCBI): domain Eukaryota; kingdom Metazoa; phylum Arthropoda; class Arachnida; order Araneae; family Eresidae; genus Stegodyphus; species Stegodyphus dumicola. The sequence goes on from NC_140771.1 coordinate 247,039,006, forward strand.
CCGATTTCGGTATTGAAGTAACGGGTACTTGGATGAACCGATTTTCAGTACCCGTTACAAAATACCCGGTTCGGTAGTACCGACTTATCACTAGTGACACGGAAGTGTGAAAATTATCATTTGTGATCTTTAAATAATAATATTAGACAAAAAAAAAAAAATTACGTGCAGCTTTCTTCTGACGGCCTTCTTGTTTCATGGAATAATATAATTATGAGACTGTTAATATCAGAAGCAATCTTAAGCGCTTAGATTATATAAATAGCTGAGTTAATGAATTTAGAACAAAAACCGACTCAACTGTAAAGGCCTTTTTGTGCTCGCAAGTGTATTATTATTATTGCATTTTTGTTGCATTCTCTTCCTTTCATATTGCAGAAAATATTTCCTTTGCAAATGTATACGTTATTTCCATGTTAATATTCCATTACTTTCACATTTCAAATATTCTGTTACCTTAAATGAAAGAAAAAAATCTGATGTGTACACCACATGACAGAATACTAAATTATACCCTATTTTCCTGCATTTCATTTCAACTTTTTTCCTCGAATTTCATTAGAGATATATTTTTCATTCAGTTAATTCATTTCTCACTTCGCGGCGAGACAAAAATACACAAAAACTCGGAATATTTTCATTAAAAATTGAAAAATATAGAAAAACATAAAACACCAAATGCAGTTAAAACTATTTAAAATAATTTTAGAATTAAAATTACAGTTTGCTGGCAAAAACAAGCGATTCGGCCAGCAGGCAAGAGAGCAGATTTTTTGATGCACAAAACTAGAAGTTATGGTCCCACTCGGCAAAAAGACACTGAAAGTGCAGAAATACTTACTATTCTACCAAGTTTCAAATGTAAACAAATATGGCAGCTATGGTAAAAAAAAAAAAAAAAAAGGCTTAGCCGTACTTAAACAACTTTTAAATTGTTGATATATCTCTAACTATTGCATCCAGATTAACTAAAGGCATAAAAACCTTAAACGGAAGATAAGAACAACGTAATTCAGTTATTTTTAAAGCAACAAATGTACAATTTACCAACATATAAGAATAAAAAGAATGAGCCCACGGAGCCGAATAACAGAGTGGATATATACGAATTGAGCAATTGAAGAGTTAGGTTTGGAGGCAACTTCCTCTTGAAAAAATCTGTTTCCTCGCTGCTCAACAATTATTCACTTTATGCAAATTAATTTAGTCTTAAAAATTCTTTGGATTATTAAGTATTTTTTCATGGTTTTAGATACTTAGTTTACATATGCTCTCTAAATTTGAATGTTATTGAAAATTAGTTCGCAGCAATAATTAATCTTTTATTTGTATACAATTAAATTTTCATAATTTTTAATTTAAATTAAACTTTGCTTTAAACTAACTTTATACGAAGGATAGATTATTTGTTAAATTCAAATCTCATTCCTAGCAGCAATGGCACAAGAGAATTATTTAAATTTAATTTAACTTTTCTATTTGCTGAATTTAATATACATGTATAAAAAATGAAACTTCCTTCTCTAATAAACATTATTTGTATACAAAGGTACAAAAGAAGTTACAGATTAAAAAATGGGCAATATTCATAAAGTAATATTATTCAATTTAAACATACCTATCTGTGTTCCAAATCTATATCAGTCCAACTTCTGATATAACTTTTACTTTTCCAGACTGACTACAAATACGGTGCTTTTACTGTTATGTTTTATGTCAGCTTCCAACGTTTTTGCTATTTGCGAAAACCGATTTGTCTCATACTTTCGGAGACTGCATCCGCAGAGAGTGGATATGTAATGAGCATGAAATAATGACTTAATAACCATAACACCTTTAATATGAACAATTTTCATTACACCACGAAGGCATGCAGAAAGGAGGGTGTATTGGTGCATTTAATTATGGCAAAGCACACTAGGGCTATCTGCCTAAGGGGAGGGATGCCTTCGTGGAGGACTTTCTAAGGGAAACTGGCTCGTATACACGTTACACATGGGGAAAACCACGAAAACACCCATGCAGCCAGCCCGTTCGCGGGATTAGAACCTCTGACCGAACTACCAGTGTTCAGCGACTTTACCGCTCCGCCGCTGGTGGGCTCGCAGAAAGGAGAGAGAAACTGCTTTATAAACCTCTGCACCCAACAGTAATACACATTTACGGAGTTACCACGGTGGAAAAATACTTTTTTTCTCTGGGGGGGAACTGCGATTTTTATATTAAATTTGCCCCACTACAGTGCCGTAAGAAGTGCAATGGTAACAGAACGTCACTAACATTGAGAATCTTGTTAAGGGGACTCATACACCTTAAACCCCTTATGATCTTCGAATATGTGACTGTTGCAAGAATTGGGATATTTTATTTATTTTAAAAGCAATTACTTCCAACTTTTTACATCTGACTACATAATATAGCTGCTTTGGAAAATAGTAACCAGAAAGTTTGTGTTGCCACAAATATTTTTGTAATTTAATCCACTTTGTGATAAAATATTTCGCCGTGTTTACACCTTGCGCGCATGATATTTTAAAAATGGCTAATGGTACATACTTGACATTGGACGGAATTCTTTATATGGGCACTACTTTCTAACTGAACCAACAATCTAATGAATATTTTAATATTGAAGAATTTTATGGACGAAAACATTAAAAAATTTTTTAATAAAATACATTTTATAAACTTAACACAAAATAAAATAAAAATTTAACATGAAATTTTTAGAATTTTAGGTTCACGGTAGTTTCCAAATGTTATAAAAGCTATATATTAAATATGGAATTAAATTATGAAACAGAATGTTTTAAACTGTGCGCGCAAGTTGGAAACATGACGAAAAATGTTGTCACGAAGGAGATTAAATTATAAAAATATTTGTGGCAAACTTTCTGATGACTATTTCAGAAAGCAGCTATATTATGTAGTCAGCTGTAAAAAGTTGGTAATAATTGCTTTTAAAATAAATAAGTTATCCCAATTCTTGCAACAGGCACCTATTCGAACATCTTATGGGTTTTAAGGTGTATATGAGTCCCCTTAAAACGTAAACAAGCGGTATGAAGGTATACTTTCCAGTCCTAGCAAAGTCAAGGCGTTCATAAAAGTGTAGGGGAAATGACGTCATCTGCAGCCATATACAATCTTGATGACGGATTATTCCCTGTGCTCGCGGCGCGGTACGGAATGCTTATATGCTTCCAGTAACTACAGTTGATAAATTTACAACAAAATCGGCGAATTTAATACTCTTGGGCAGGTAATGGAGGAGCAAAATGGAAATGGAAGGACAAAGAACTGAAATGGCGGAGTTAAAGAATAGCAGAACGTGGAACTATTTAGTTGTATTTAAAATCTTTTCAAAGAATTTAGAGAAATAATATATGTGACGCAAATAAAAAAAACTGACGGATTTCTGCTATCCTCAGAGTGAGCACGTGAACTCCAAACTTCAAATGTCATCGTTAGCATCGTTAACTTCGTTAAGCATGTAAAATATAAATGATTAATTTGTATAACTTTCCTCTTTAATCTTAAGGGGGCTCATACACCTTAAACCCCTTCTGATTTTTGAATATGTGACTGTTCCAAGAATTGGGATATTTTATTTATTTTAAAAGCAATTACTTCCCCTTTTTACAGCTCACTACATAAAACAGCTGCTTTGAGAACGAGTAACAAGAAAGTTTATGTTGCCACAAATATTTTTATAATTTAATCCGCTTTATGACAAAATGTTTCGTCATGTTTTCACCTTGCGCGCATGATATTTTAAAAATTGCTAGTGGTACATACTTGAAATTGGATGGAATTCTTTATATGGGCACTATCTTCTAACTCAACCAAAAATTGGATGAATATTTTAATATTAAAAAATTTTATGCACGAAAACGCTGCAGATTTTTTTAATAAAATACATTTTATAAACTCAACTCCAAATAAAATAAAAATTTAACACGAAATTCTTAGGATTTTTGGTTCAGAGCAGTTTCCAAATGTTATGAAAGCTATATATTAAATATGGAATTAAAGTATGCAATAGAATGTTTTAAAATGTGAGCGCAAGCCGAAAGATTTTGTCACAAAGCGGATTAAATTAAAAAAAAAAATATTTGTGGCAACACAAACTTTCTGATTACTATTCCAGAAAACAGCTATATTATGTAGTCAATTGTAAAAAGTTGGAAGTAATTGCTTTGAAAATAAATAAATTATCTCAATTTTTGCAACAGTCACACATTCGAAGATCATATGGGTATGAAGGTGTATGAGTCCCCTTAAGTGATCCTCTAAGTTATTTGAGAACATTCGGGAGCTTTAATTCCCCGTATTTCTTTTATTATACTAGCACAATTTCATTTATCATCTTTATACCAGAACGTGCTTGGTACATAATGGAATCATGTACCAAGCACGTGCTGTTTCTTCCGGCGCAACTTTCCTCTGAAATGTGCAAAATTGCAGCAGATAGATGAACCACCTAGTTTAGCAACCGTTGATTATGCTTTGCCAGGTTGGAAACTCAGAGAAATCGTCCTACGCTCGTAATAAAACACACAACCACCCACCGGACAGTCCGTTCGGACTCTAATTAGCTTTCCCCTGCGCAGTCACTCTCCCCCGGACGTGGGGAGGGGGTCGGGCGATGGACAGGAGCATTCCGAAAATAGGCCTCAGCCGTAGATTAGCCGCCGCTCCTCAATTTGACCTCTCCCCGGAGCGAGCTGCTGGTAGGGTCAGATAACGACGGGGGGTGGGCTCTGTTATTAGCGTGGTTGCTATGACGACGGCGCCCGCGGGTCTTTGAAGTGCACAAGTTGGTCCGTTCGTCTGGCCCCCATGTTTTCCCTTTCCCGTGAGTGTCGGCTGAAATTGGAAGGGGGAATGGAACGGAGCAGAATGTGGGAAGGGAGGACAGAGAGGGCGCTTTTAATTTTCTTTCCACCCACTCCGATCGGGTTTTACGCCCGAAGTTATTCGATCGCGGGAAAGGCAACGAGCGCTGTTTTCGCTCGGTGGATGAACGTTAGAGCAGTGCTCGAGAGTTCTGCGAACATTTCCGAACATGTCCCAAATAAATTGGAATTGTTGTTTGGTTGGATGCTGGTGAATGATTAACCACTTTTCTGGGAAAAGCGAAATTCTTCAGAGAATCGAAAAGTACTGGAGGAGAAAGTGATTTTTTTTTTAACGCAATCCAAAAGAATTTTTTTACATTCGCATGACTGGGAAAGGGCGTTATGGTTAATATAAAGCGTTCGAAAAGAAGACATGTCTTTCTTTACTATAAAATCAAGATTTATGGATGAACACTTGATCCGAACTCGATTGAAATGACGAATCTTTCAAAGGCGACGAAATTCAATGAAATATTTTAGTTTTATTACAAAATAAAGATTAATATTAAAATAAGCTTATACGTTGTTAAAGTTTCAATATCGCAAAACGAAATATTAACATTAACGCTGAAATTAACGTACAACCAACTACAGATGTGCCGTCGTATCAGAGAAATGTAATGAAGTACATCATTACATTTTTCGATGTAGCTTACTTTTTGTCAAAAATCTTAACAGATAATTCTAAAAAATCAAAACATATCCTATCTTGTAGAAGCTTTGTGTTTGCTCGTTTTTACAAAGTCCTTATTTTGACCTTTATTGCTGCAAAACAATACAATTTATTTTTATCTTTATCCAATTTATTTTTATCCAATTTATTTTTATCAATTTATTTTTATCTTTATTTTTATCTTTATTGTTTCACAATAATACCCTCCATCTACTTTATAAAGTCCTTGTTTTGCCTTTCATTAATTCTATTTAATTTTTTGTTATTAATAAAGTCCTTGTTTCGCGCAGTAATAGCTTCCATTCCCTTTATAAAGTCCTTATTTTGGCCTTTATTGTTTCACAATAAAAGCCAAAATAATCTCCATCACTTTATTAAGTACTTTTTTTTACCTTTATTGCTGCTCAATAATGCTTTCCATCAATTTATTAAGTCCTTATTTTGACCTTTATTGTTTCATAACAATACTTCCATCCGCTTTATAAAGTCCTTGTTTTGCCTTTTATTAATTTTCACTTTTTTTTTAAAATTTATAAAGCTCTTGTTTTGCCCAATCATGACTTCCATCTCCTTTATAAAGTCCTTATTTTGACCTTTATTGCTGCACAACAATACAATTTATTTTTATCTTTATCCAATTTATTTTTATCAATTTATTTTTATCTTTATTTTTATCTTTATTGTTTCACAATAATACCCTCCATCTATCTACTTTATAAAGTCCTTGTTTTGCCTTTCATTAATTCTATTTAATTTTTTTGTTATTAATAAAGTCCTTGTTTCGCGCAGTAATAGCTTCCATTCCCTTTATAAAGTCCTTATTTTGGCCTTTATTGTTTCACAATAAAAGCCAAAATAATCTCCATCACTTTATTAAGTACTTTTTTTTACCTTTATTGCTGCTCAATAATGCTTTCCATCAATTTATTAAGTCCTTATTTTGACTTTTATTGTTTCATAACAATACTTCCATCCGCTTTATAAAGTCCTTGTTTTGCCTTTTATTAATTCTATTTCACTTTTTTTAAATTTATAAAGCCCTTGTTTTGCCCAATGATGACTTCCATCTCCTTTATAAAGTCCTTATTTTGACCTTTATTGCTGCACAACAATACAATTTATTTTTATCTTTATCCAATTTATTTTTATCAATTTATTTTTATCTTTATTTTTATCTTTATTGTTTCACAATAATACCCTCCATCCACTTTATAAAGTACTTGTTTTGCCTTTCATTAATTCTATTTAATTTTTTTTTGTTATTAATAAAGTCCTTGTTTTGCGCAGTAATGGCTTCCATTCCCTTTATAAAGTCCTTATTTTGGCCTTTATTGTTTCAAAATAAAAGCCAAAATAATCTCCATCACTTTATTAAGTACTTTTTTTTTACCTTTATTGCTGCTCAATAATGCCTTCCATCAATTTATTAAGTCCTTATTTTGACCTTTATTGTTTCATAACAATACTTCCATCCGCTTTATAAAGTCCTTGTTTTGCCTTTTATTAATTCTATTTCACTTTTTTTAAATTTATAAAGCCCTTGTTTTGCCCAATGATGACTTCCATCTCCTTTATAAAGTCCTTATTTTGACCTTTATTGTTTCACAATAATGTCCTGTTTTTAGAATATTAATTTTTAGAATATTAAATTAGCAGTTACTAAGGTCAATTGATATGAATTGGCGAACCTTGTTAAAGTGCCTGACTAATTAATATATTTGAATAATGAAATATGAAACGCTTGTTTTAAAATTGTCTAGGTAACAAAATCTTCCATGTGTGCTCTTATTTACCCACAATGCTTTTTTATACAGTGTCCACAGGAGACCTTTGTGATTGCAAGTAGTATAAGTTGAACATTTGTTGTTAAGCAACCAGATCTCGGTATGTCACAGAAACTGTTATGAAGATTTTGTTTAAATATTCAATTTTTCAACTGTATGCCAGTCTGACCAAGAACCGACCACACAGCAAAGCAAACACGAAATGATATTTGGTCGACGATTTCACCGAATCAGCTGTATATTCATGTTCCCACAACTTAACTTTTCCCGACTGGCAGTGGTTAAAACCTTTAAATAGTACGGAACGAAGTTATTGACTTTTATGCCTTAAGATTATGGCAATAAAAAAGACTAGCTCATTGTGAACGCTCCTTCAATGTTCGTCTTACGCCCGTCAGATCTGTTCAGCGCCTACTAATGAGTGATAACGCCCACTCTGGGAAAATATGACATAGATAAACAAATACAAACTTGTAAAGTCTCGTTTAGTTCTTTAGCCAGTTATTTTACGTTAAACCGCTTTCCTATCCCACTCATTTCGCGATTAACTCAGTCACTACTATAGCTATCATCACCAAACTTTCTACAACTCCTTTCCGTGTCCTGCGAAAGCTCGACGTCCACTTTTTTCCAAAAAAAATTTGCTAAAATCACAGATATTAATTAAAAACTCGGAAATATCATAATTTTCGCCCTCATTTTTTCAGACTGGCAACAGTCTCACAAGCTAGAGATGAAAATCTGCTTTATTTCGAGAAGTGTTGCCACTGCTCGCTTTCAAATAGTAGAGTTGGTTAATAAAAAATTTCTAATTTTTACAATTAATACATTAAAACGAACATTAAATACATTATTCGCGATTCCAAAAATCCGTGAGAAGTCATTTCGACTGTTCCCGTCTTCGTACGACTTTAATTACCCGAGATATTACTTAAAAACTCCGAAAACACTCATTTCTCTGAGTGGCAACAGTCTCGCGTCTTAGAGATAAAAATGCTTTATTTCGAAAAGTGTTGCCACTGCTCGCTTTCAAATCTTGGAGTTGGTTAATCAAAAATTTATAATTTTTACAAAATCTATCTATATATGTAAAGAAGAATGTGTGTTTGTTCGCGGTATTGGTTTCTGATTCATTTTTCGCCACATTGAATCAACTAAAAGTGAATATAAGTGAAATATTGGATGGAACTTGTGCTTTTATGTGCATTTAATCAGAAAGGCGGTAATCATTAAACATTGCGTGCCATTGTTGCTGATATAATGAGAGAGAATTAGTTTATTTTTCTATGGAAATTCATGTCGGTTCCATATCGCATGGGAGTGAAAAATGTACGAATATGAATCGTATTTTTTTTGCATCAGAATTACAGCGGTATCATTCTCTCTGTTGTTAGATATATTACTCTCAATTTAACTAACTGCCATCGGTTACGTCCGCTAGTAATTAATATTTCCAATCTGTTGACGACACACTATAGGTACTAATTCAGTAGACAAACAACAAAAATCAGCGTTATATTTACAATATTTCCACAGGACTAGTTTCGATGGTTTTTACCGAACCACCATCCTCAGCTGCAAAACCGCCAATGAACAAGATAGGAAAAAATGATTAGATAAGATAAGAAAGCCTGGACAAGAATAAGCAAGTGGCGCCATCTGTTGGTGAAACTAAAACTAAAACATAATTTCTTTAAATGCCGAAGGCAAATTTGGATTGGAATTAGGATCGTTAACTAGAACAGAAAGATTTTTATGAATGTGAAATGCTTCTAGAAAATCCAGTTCTCCAATGGAAGATGTTTTTTGAATAATTTTGGCAGCAGAAAAATTGAATGTGTGATTTTCGGACCAACAATGTTGGGCAACAGAAGACTTCCGTGTTTCCTTTTTTCTAACATATGCCTCATGTTCCTTGACGCGAAATTTTAAGGCTCTCTTAGTTTGGCCAATGTAAATTAAACCACACTGGCAAGGAATCCTATAAATACCCCAGGAATTCATATCCGGAATGGGGTCCTTAAGTATGGAATTCGGAATTTTATTGATGGGAGAATAAACAACCCGAAAGTTAAATTTCTGCAAAATATGTGCAACTTTATAGCTAATTGATGGAAAAAAGGGAATGACAACAGAATTTTTATAATCTCCTAAAACAAGAGTGTGTTGAGATGAGAATTTTTTAACTGCTTGATTAATAATGTTGGGTGAAAAGCCCCTGTCAATAGCTATTGCTTTTAAATAATTTAGTTCTTTCTTATTCTTGTCCAGGCTTTCTTATCTTATCTAATCATTTTTTCCTATCTTGTTCATTTGCGGTTTTGCAGCTGAGAATGGTGGTTCGGTAAAACCATCGAAACTAGTCCTGTGGAAATATTGTAAATATAACGCTGATTTTTGTTGTTTGTCTTCTGAATTAGTATTTATTCGGCGTGTTATTGTGTCTTACACTATAGGTAAATAATAAATATTTTCAATCAGTTTAGTTCCAGTGACAATTCATATCAATTTCACTCTCCACTCCACCCCACCTCCACTTCTTTCAATTCATTGAGTCATTAAAGGTGAAGTTAATTGTTCGGAGACAAGTTCCATTTCAGGGCTCGCCGCTTTTCCCGCACCGGGAACTCCGGCCCCACCTTAGGGGCGACCCACCCGCCAATCACCGATACGGTAATCCCGCACCCGAATAAAAGAGAACCAACGGTCAAGACCAACGGACTTCATTACCGAGAATCAATAAGTATGATCGTGGATAAACGTTGGGTGCGAGAAGCGCTAATCATCATCGTCGACCGTCAGAATGAATTAAATGTTTAAAACAGATTCATTCGAAACGGTGACCTCTCACGTGAGGGAGGGTTAATTATCATTTCCTCAATCGAAGGGTATTATGAAGCCAGGCATTCTCTTTGCTTCGAAGAGCTCGGATCAAGTCCCCCCCCCGCAACTATTACCCGCCGACTCGGGAATAAGCGCCATACAGAAGTGCTCGGTGAATTAATTGGTGAGAAATTGGGATAATATCTACGCATTACAATATCGTAAGTAAATAAAAGGCTTCCTTTGTCGGTTTATTTTCACCACTTTCTCTTCCAGTTTCGGTCGATGTTACCAGATAGGGAAGGACGTACACTCGCAAGAAATTAATTAAAAGACTGATTTGAATCGCTGTATTTTATTGGTTGTAAAGAGATAAGATTTGGCATTACGATCCCTTTTAATTAAACAATAATGTAACGATCAAATCAAATCTAATAATGATTCTTAAGCAGAATCAAAGATAGCTAAGTTCTTCCAACGTGGAATTAAGTCCCAAAACTACCAGAAAGGCGCTGCTATGACTTTATGCTGAAAGTGCCGAGTAATTAGTTCCTTGAAATGTCGATAATTTCCTCGCCGAGATTCCAACCCGGGTCTTCCGGTTCCTACGCTAACTCATAATACCACAGTGGCATACAGACAGGGATGCGATAATTCGTTACATTTTCCCCCACTTATAGTGCAGCTGGGGAGAGGCACGAAAACCAATAAAGCAAATCTGTTTTGTCCTCCCCCCCCCCCGTTTTACTTCCGGCGCCATTCCAAAGTTTTCTCGGAGAATAAAACGTCAATAGATAACCATCCCCTTATCATGAAGGCCTCGTAATGTAATTTAATGCACATTAAGATAAGAAAGGGAAATCCACAGTTTACGATCTCACAAAAATATTTGTTAAGTTTTCTTACGCTCTAGCTGACCAGCCTGTTGTTACACTCACTCGTACTAAACGTTTTTTTTCTCTTTTTAACTTTATTATTAAGCACCATTTTTTTTGCACTTACGACATATACAATTCAACAAAATTACAAAAATTTTAAAATCAGCATAGCAGTACACGTTTAGAATTCCCGATGAAGCGTTAAGTGTTGTCATATGCGAAGGGTGTTCACATATTTTTGTAACGATTTTGATTATCTCCATTTATTTAAATATCAATTTTAAAATACAAAGGTGCCTGAAGTCAAATCGGAATACGGTTTCATTATCGTCTGCAGCATTAAAAATATTCTTTTCTTAAAAATGTCGCTGAAAAATAAACAATCAATCGAAGGCTATATTTTTTGCGCTGCCCGAAGAGATTATCAAAAAATCTGATGTGTACACCACATCCTTGCACGGAATATTAAATTATACGCATTTTTTCTTGCATTTCATTTAAACTTACTGGATTGAATTAAATCTACATCGTCGATAGTGCATAAACCCCAATAGAATAAACGCACTTTATAAAAATCACTATATTTATTTACCGTAGCGATACTCTGGCGCTAGGTTCACTTAACAGCGTTACATTTCGTCGATATTATAATTTAGAAGTTATATCTACACATATAAATTTATATCATCTGAAGAATTATCTAATCGTTGCTACACGTTCTATTCAAATACCATAATAAATCTAGAACGATGTATAAAAGAAATTAAGCAACCAAAACAAAAAAGAAACAGTTTTTCACAGACGATTGAGTATTTCTCATTCAATTAATTCAGTTCTCACTTCGCGAGAAGGCAAAAAAAAATACATAAAAACTCAAAATATCTATATTAAAAATTACGAAGTAAATCTCAAACACTTATTTCCTCGAAAAAATTCCAGAAAGAATTAAGCATGATTTAATTGGCAATAATAAATGAATGCGTTATCTTTGTTGTTGCGGAGCTAAGCTTCTCTAGATTGGCAACAAATCCACTAGTCTCCTGTTTCAAATGTAAACATCAATGGCCGCCGTAAAAAAAAAAGGCTTAGCGACACTTAGACAACTTTAAAATTGTTGATAATTCTAAAAATATTGCGTCATTACTAAACTGTCACATTACTGTCATTTACTAAAGGCATAAAAACCTTAACCGGAAGATAAAAACAACATAATGCAATCCTTTTTAAAGCAAAAAATGTACAATTTACAAACATATAAGAGTAAAAAAACTGAGATCACTGAGCCGAGTAACAGAGTGGATATATATATAAATATAGTATTTATATACAGGGTGATTATAATTAAAGTTTAAGTTTCAAAACGCTATAAAAAAAGAACCACTGATGAAAATGATGTGAAATTTGAAAAGAATGTTATTGAAGAAGGCGGAAAGCGTATGGCAGAAGAAAAAATGTAGTTTCAAAAGTTAGCAACAGATGGCGCTGTAAGCGGCAGAATCACGACGAGAAACGATAAACGATTCGTAAAACAATGGCTAAGGTAGAAGTTACACATTAAAACGCATTGAGAAATTAGAATTGTTGAATAATTTTATTTGCATGACTGTACATATCACATCGAAAGGGACAAATCGGTTTCAAGAGTTTTGCGGCGACATACCGCATAAGAACCATTCATCAAAGAAGTTCGGAACTGTCGCGAGACTGGCACAAAACATGTTCAATATGGTATCCACCGTTGTGTGCAACAAGTTGAAAGCGACAAACAGCATGTTCCGCAACGGATCGCAGTGTCTCCGGGGTGATGTTCAGAATGTGTTGCGAAATGCGTGCCTTTAATTCCGCTAAATTTGCAATTGGAGCACGGAACACAACATCCTTCAGATATCCCCACAGCCAGAAATCACACGGAGTAAGATCAGGCGATCGGGACAGCCAGGCTGTAGGGAAATGACGGCTGATAATTCGAGCATTTCCAAAATGGCGCCTCAGCAGCTGCTTCACGGGATGTGCAATGTGCAGAGGAACGCCATCTTGCATAAAAATGATTTCATCCACACATCCACGCTGTTGCAGAGCTGGAATCACGTGGTTGCGCAAAAGAGACGCATACCTCTGACCAGTGACGGTTGCGGTAACAGGACCGGAAGCAGCCGTCTGCTCGAAAAAATATGGTTTTAGGATGAATGATGCCGTAAAGCCACACCATACCGTGACCTTTTCAGGATGAAGTGGTACGGGGTGCGTTGCCAGTGGATTTTCTGTTGCCCATATTCGACAATTCTGGGTATTCACGTACCCTGTCAGATGGAAATGGGCTTCATCTGTCCACAAAATTTTCCACGGCTATTCATTATCCACTTCCCTGCGAGCCAGGAATTCTAACACAAACGTCTCCCTAGCTGTCAGGTCAGGCGGAAGCAACTCCTGCACATGGCCAATTTTGTACGGATAGCATTGCAGGATGTTTCGTATAATTTTCAGCACCGTGCTCGTAGGCCTGTCCAATGTTCGGGCAATTCCTCGTGCACTGCACGGTTGCACACCAGCGGCCGACCCCTCCTGTAATGCTGTGGCCACTTCTTCAACTACCGTCGAATGCACTCGTTTTCTCCCTCTACCAGATTGCACATCAAACGAACCTGTCGTTTCGAATTTTTGCATCATTTTCTTTAGACCTAAGACACTCATTGGACCAACGCTTTCTTTTATACCCTTCAGTGTACCGAATTTTTGCAGAGCTACTCTTGCACAATCATCATTCTTGTAATACAGCTTTACCAGCAGAGCGCGGTCCTGCAGTGAAACACCCATGGCGAACGTCTGAGACGCGAAATGAGGAACAGCCTGGTACCTGGCGGCTTTATAACACTGAAATTTAACTAAAATTTTAATTTACGTCTTCTTCCGCTTGCAGCGCCATCTGTTGCTAACTTTTGAAACTAAATTTTTTCTTCTGCCATACGCTTTCCGCCTTCTTCAATAACATTCCTTTCAAATTTGACGTCATTTTCATGAGTGGTTCTTTTTTTATAGCGTTTTGAAACTTAAACTTTAATTATAATCACCCTGTATATTTGGTGCGGCCGATTGCAACCAAAATACGAGGTGCACATCTACATATTATAGCAGTCCTATATACAAAATTTCAACGTTCTGAGGCTACTCGTTTTCGAGTTATGCGAGATATGTACGTACGTACATACGTTCGTACAGATGCCACGAAAAATTCTCTTCAGAATTCATTTTAAAGCAGTTTTATAATTTTTTTGAAGGAAACGAGTCTTTTATTCTGTTCTTACGTACAGATATGACGCAAAAACATCGTTAAATTGCATTCGATAGCGGTCAAAATGGATATTTGCGTTGAAATATGCTGCCTGAAACTTTTCGCGATTACAATACTTCCTTTTTACTTCGTACAAGGAAGTAAAAAGTAAAATTAAATGACAGAAAAGTAAACAGCTCAAAGAACGCGCGAGGAACTCTTTCTCTTTTCCTTACATTAATGTGACTACGGAATAAGTAAACACGTTGCTTCACTTCATAATTCGTTTGTGAACATATAATTTTTTCGTAAATTTCGGAAGGAAACAACTCGTTAGAAAAATATTTTAAAATTATCGGCGATAGATTTCTGTAGAAAACATATCACATTTTTAATTTGCAGAACTAATATTTTATATAAAAAAAGAATTGCGTGGTATTTATATTTGGGATTAGGACCTGAAAATCTGCGCAAAACCGTGAGCTTCATTTTCTGCGTTAATTCATACAGCACGAAAATCTATAACAGAACATTATTATTTGCTATTCAGTTATTAACAAAACATTTTGAACTCTCCGGAAACTTCAGCCGCAGATGACTTCCAAGCGTTACCAAGAATTGGGTATTTTCTTGCTTCTAAAATTTTATATGTTTATTGTTAGCTAGATACCCGAAAGGCTGTAAACAAGTATTTTAATGCTAAAGAAAAGTAAAGATAGAAAAAGAGGGAGAAACAATGGAATGCAGACACGATCCTTTAGGCAGAAAGAAAAAGTAGAAAAGCTTTTCTGCGAAAGAAGTTGTCTTCCGATACACAAATGCTCTCATCTGTCTGTTTATTTGAAATGCTTATCCGATGTTGGAAGTGGTTTGGGTTAGTCTAGAAATTCTTAGAAATAATTTTGTCGATGGAAGTTGTCTTGCGCTTTATATAAATAGAAGTTTCTTTCTTGTTGAATTTTACTTTATTTATTTATTTATTTATTTATTTATTCTCCCCCCTTTGTGTGCGGGGGTTTCGATAGATATTCGAGATTTCAGTAAAATAGTTATGAAGTTTGTCCTTTTTATTTTTTGAGCAACATTATTCGAAATGTGCAGGAGTGATGTTTTGTTTATTTGCTGCAATTCAAAATTTTATTCCACTGTTAAGAAGAAATATCGTTTATTTAAAAGCATTTGACTGCAGCTGATAAATATTTTGTGGGATTTCAACCTTTTCTCTAACAGCTCAGTGTGTAAGAACCTCATGAACTGGTAAGCGAATAATCGCTTTGGCTCAGGAACGGAGACGTAAACTCGAGACGGGTTAATTACCCTGTAAGGATTATGTTAATTTTATTAACAGTTAAATTTTAAGTTAAAGTTCCTTTCCTGTCAAATTCTTAACTTCAACTTACTACTTCCGGCCAGAACGTAGTTTTGGAATTTGCTGAATACAGTAAGACCCCGCTTAACGCGGGGGATACGTTCCATCGAAGTAGAGCGTAATGCGAAACAGCGCTAAGCGAGGCTATCTTAACATGTAAATAATGGGGTTAGGGGAAGACGGATAAAAAATGGTTAGGCATTAAATTTAATAATTTTTTTTAATAAAAATAAAATCAAACATTTATTTCTTACAAAAATAAAAACAATATAAACGCATATACTTTTAAAAACAAATAAAATTCTCAGTCAGATCATTCAGTCTATTCTGGGTTTCCAATTTCCTGCCTTTTTGTCAAGAAGGCATTATGATAGATTGGCTTAATGGCATATTGCGTTCAATTTCTTCGTCAATCCATATAGACAGTCGTTTTCCCATTTCCTCTATAATGTTATTTCTAGAACGGGTAATTCTAGTTGCAGAGCTCGACGTAGTTGCAGTTGCCGATGACGGTATTTTTTCTTTATTCTTAAGAATTGTCCTTATTGTTGAAGTTGCCAAAATCAATGCAGCACTAATTTGAGATTGACGTTCACCAGAATCTAATCTTCTAATCACTTGCATTTGAGTTTCCAGTGAAATGCTTCTTCTGGTTGCTTTCTTTTCTTGTTTTTTATTATCACCCATGATAAAAACTAAAGATCGTAATATTTGTCACTGTATTAATCGTTATAGTATTATACAAACTTACAATAATGTCAACAAATGTTGTTTCAAATGATAAAAATGCGTCCACTAAGCAAGAAACACAACTACACTGTTTCGGATATGTTATTTGGAAACCTAGCGCTGCGCACAATTTCGGAGAATCCCCGGGTTGAAATTAAAGAGCGCTAAACCGAAACAGCGTTAAGCGGGGTCTTACTGTATTTAATGAGAAGGAGCGGTATTTAAACTACGAAGTTACTTACCGAGAGATAGAGAGAGAAACAGAGTTTCTGAATTACGCGCGTCAACTTTTTGGCCGCTCTCTCTCTCTCTCAAAGCTGTTATACGCTCGGCCCTACTCAGGCCCTTGCTAAGCTTCGTAGTAAAATAGGTTAAGGGGCCAACTCTTATTGTACCTTGATAGCTTCGGCTATACTTAGTTAGTTAATCTTAGTTTTAGTTTAATTCTTAGTCTTTTAAGTTCAAGTCCAAAGTGCTGATTTTATTTGTTCACTCCTAGGCGGAGTTTTGTGAAATCTTATAGAAATAATAAAGGGTTATTTACCCTTCTCTCTTGTTGTTTCCTGTCATCTAGGGATTATTCGCTTATCAGTTCCTAGGTTCCTCACTTCCAACATTAACTTAGATTTCAAGTGAGTGACCTTACAATTTCTGTTTCTCTCTCTGTCTCGGTAAGTAACTTCGTGGTTTAAATACCGCTCCTTCTCATTAACCCCTTCGCGCCGACTGTCGTCAAGCATACGTGCCAGCAACGAACGCACTTACCTACCGGCCGACACGCAGGCGTGCCAGAGGATTGTTCCATTCTCTACCGAATGTCACGTATTTGTGCCAGTACTTTGGAACGTTTTTCAAACTATAATTTCTGCCACAAGATGGCACTGTATGTCCATATGGTTTCAGATACATGTAAATTAGACCTTCTACTCGAAATGAGAGAAGCATGACTCACATGCACGTGTTTTTGATTATATAAACAAACGGGGAAATAAATGTTTCCGAATGGCGTGATTTATGACGTCTCTTTAAATCGCACTTTATTCGCACGTGGTAGTTGTTTACTGTAAGTAGAGAAGTTTTATTTGCTCTAAAGTGTTGGGTATTTCGGTTTGCAGTTCAGTTTTTAGAAAATAATTAGATCTTGTTAGACGTGAATTCTTTGTTTTTACCGTTGCAATGTCGAAGCGTCGAAAATGTTTAACAGAGCATGAAATAGCAGAAATGATGCGAAATATTTCAGATATTGATTCTGAAATTCTGATATTCTGATATTGATTCTGAAAGATTAACTGAAAGACATTTTCCAAAACTTTTTTCAGAAGAGACTGATAAGAAAATGAGACGACGATGCTTCGTTTGTTCACATTCCCGGAAAAATCCTCCAAAACGGCAAATGAGTTATTACGAGTGCAAGGAATGTAACGTAGGACTGTGTGTAGATCCCTGTTTTCAAATTTTTCATACGAAAAGAGAATTTTAAGTAATATATTTAGTTTTCAGATGTATAATGTTAAAATTCATAAAATGGTGAGTAATTAAAATAAAATGTGTAAAATATGCATTTAAACAAGAAATAATGTAATTAAAGTATACATATAAAAATATTTATAAAGCATAAGCCGTTTAAATACTCTATAGAGCATTATTAAACAATGCGTTGATACTTCGGAAATTCCATGGATTTAGGCTTAGTAGCAAAAAAGCCCCCGGCCCTGGAGAGACGCTCGCGTAAGACACTGCTGGCCTCAGCGATAAGCGTGCGTTTTCGCTACCCGGCTCGAAGGGGTAAATAATATTCAGCAAATTCCAAAACTACGTTCTGGCCGGAAGTAGTAAGTTGAAGTTAAGAATTTGACAGGAAAGGAACTTTAAATTAAAATTTAACTGTTAATAAAATTAACATAATCCTTACAACCCTTTATTTCTCATAATAAGAATTGAACAGTCGGCTTCGTTCTCACGGCGTACAGCAAAGCCTCCACTTGGGCTCGAACTCAAATAACAGGAAATCAAACTTAACTAAAAAGATATAGCCGAAGCTATGAAAATTCGAAGCAGTTGGCTCTTAAATATCAACTAAACTGACCAAGCTAGAAGGGGCCTGAAACACGGTCGAGCGTACTAACAGTTCAGAGAGAGACGTAACCCAAAGGCAAATGCGAGCTAGTCAGAATCTCTGGCTCTCTAACGAAGTAGAACTTCGCCTTAACCCTTTGATGGTTATGAAGGAGTTCAGCTCGCAATCGAATCGTGCTTCATAATGCGCGCAAACGAGTTCCGCTCGGGAGCAACATTTTGACCGAAATGGTTAGTAACGAGCGCTACTCGCGTAGTGAAATTTTCCCCCAATGCGCGCTGACGAGCTGACTTCGTTCGCCATTATTATTCTGCACTGACTGTGTTTCAAACGAATGCTATTCGCGAAATTTAGTTAGTTTTACTGTCTACAGATGGCAGTACGAGTTCTATGAATTTCTTTGCATAATGAAGGTGGAATTTTTTTTTTGACCTTGTTCATTTTATACGTATTTTGGCGCGGTTTTTAGGGTGTTTGTACTGTGAAATGGCTCAAAAGCGAAAGTTAGATAGTTATAATGATGATTATGATCGTGATACAGAAAGCTTATCAAGTTTTGAATCTGATGAAGACTTTGTTCACAATATTTCAAGCTCAGAAGACGATTCAAGCGATGAGGAAGATTTTTCGAGTGTTCGACAGTGGTGTATAATTGATTCAAGTTCTCACGCTCCTAGCCGATTTAGTTTTACTGGTGATGTAGGCATGACAGCTTGCGTGACAAATATTTCTGATCCACTAGAGTATTTTGAGCTGTTTTTCACTGATGAGATTATAAATCATATTGTTACGGAAACCAACATTTTTGCTGCTGAAAATTTAAATAAATTTAAGAGCAAAGAATACTATGATGTAACCCGATCTCGACAAAGGAAATATTACAAGAAAATATTTCATTATTTATTGGACATAACAATTTTTAATGCTTTTCAGCTGTGGAAAAAAAAGGGGAATAAAAAATCAAATTTGGAATTCAGAATTGAACTAGCTGAAAGAATTGTTGAGAAATATCACACTCATAGACATTTGAAATTAAAACCTGCTGAAACAGTTTCGAATACTTTAAGATTGTCAGCACGCCACTTTCCTGATTATATTCCACCTACAGAAAAAAAGAAAGAACCTACTAGACGATGTGTGGTATGTTGCAACAAAAATGATGCTAATGGAAAAAGAATTCGCCGTGAAACACATACGTATTGCAAAGACTGTAATGCCCCATTATGTGCAATTCCATGTTTTAAAGTATATCACACACAAAAAGATTTTTAGGTAATTACTGTATTTATACTGTGCTTCATAAAGTTTTACATTAGTTGTATTTATTTAGTCCTTTCAATTTAATATTTGTCTTATATTTATAATTAACTATTATTATTTATATAATTGGTTATAATCATTTATAATTTACTGTTTAATAATTATTTTAAAGTACATAAAAACTGTTATTTATGTACTACAAATACTTTAGGAAATTTTTAAAACGCGCGAGGCGAGCTATCTATGGCATCGCCAGAGAAAGGTGACACTTTCGGAAGAACGGCGAGGGAAAACAGCTGCCACTTTCGAGTACTGTTTACTCCTAATGCTGCGCGAATTAAGTAAACGGAAACTGCTCATTTCCATAACCGTCAAAGGATTAAATACCAATCTTCCTCATTTGCATTAACCGCGTTTCTAAAAACTCATTTTGGTAGGAAATTCTAAGCTGAAGTTAGGAGAGATAGGAACGTAGCTTTAACTAAAGATAAATGTTGAAAACTTTGGATGAACCTTTCAATCTTGCGGAAAAATCTTCTGCGCTAACAATATTGCAATTAAGAAATATTACCAGTATTATGTACTGTTGCTTGAGTACGAATTCGTAATAGATAGAATGCACAAGTCCGACAAAAGATTAATGAAATTTATTCTTATCGCAAGAAATATAACAAAACGCTGGAATTGTCCTCAGAGATATTCCTACAAGTGTTCACAGTATCACGCAATATAATCAGTAGCTATACTCCAAACTAGTGAAAACATTAAATACGAAATACCGGAGTAAGGGTTTGCTGTACCGGAGTGTACCGAAATACGCAGCTAACGATTTTGCGCACTGAAGGAACTCTGCCACGTCACCACGTGTTTGATTTTATCTGTACGGAGTAAGATTTTGAATATCAGAAAACATGTCAACTACGAAAGTGTCTGAGGAGCAGACCATTCATGGTCACAAGGAGCGCATATCACCATTTCGCAAATACAACCTGATACTACTGTCCTCCTACAAAAACTGAAGTGAGCTGAACCCTCATCGATTCTCCAGTAACGAATACCGAAATACCGAGAAGAGACGCATATTTTCGTTACAAAGTAACGAATACCGAAAAGCTCCCGTTTCGCTACAGAAGTAACGAATACCGAAAAGTACCTGTTTCGGTACAGAAGTAACGAATACAGAAAAGTGCCCGTTTCGGTACAGAAGTAACGAATACCGAAAAGTACCCGTTTCGGTACAGAAGTAACGAATACCGAAAAGTACCGATTTCGGTACTGAAGTAACGGGTACTTGGATGCACCGATTTTCAGTACCCGTTACAAAATACCCGGTTCGGTAGTACCGACTCATCACTAGTGACACGGAAGGGTGAAAATTATCATTTGTGATCTTTGAATAATAATACTAGGCAAAAAGAAAAAAAAAAAAAAAAGTTACGTGCAGCTTTCTTCTGACGGCCTTCTTGTTTCATGGAATAATAAAATTATGAGACTGTTAATATCAGAAGCAATCTTAAGCGCTTAGATTATATAAATAGCTGAGTTCATGAATTTAAAACAAAAATTGTGTTGAGCTGCCATCTACTATAAATAAATAAGGTTCAGAGTAACCTACAGTAACCTATAAATCCTTATTCATTCAATTTTTACTGTGCGTACAGAAGGAAATTTTTAGGTGTGTCCAGAGCGGACACACTGTGCCGCAAAGGGTTAAACAGAGATGTAAAGGATAAATTTATTGTATTGAGACACAAGGAAAAAATCCATTACTTCTCCGCAGATATTAAAATTTCTATAGCACTTTCAAAAAACGCCTCTGTAGCGTTTCTTCGCAGAAACTGCTAATATGGGCTGAACCCAAGTTTGGGCCGTACAGAACCTTGTTACCTACGGCTTGCCCTAGGGTCTGATTACATACACTATGTATGAGGAGGAACATGATGGAGGATCCTCTCTCTCAGAGAAGAGATCAGGCATGCGCGCATCTGTACTTCGCCCGGCGAATTTCCTTGCCGGAAAGGTCGGGGTGTTTGTGAGTCATCCGCCTGATAGCCCGCGAAACTGCACTGAAGTACCTCATCCTCGTTTTTCTCACTCCCCCAGAGTCACCCGGGGACTTCCACCGTCCTCCTAACAAGATTAAGCTCTAGAACTAAGGGGCCAGAAGCCGTTGAGCGGGAGTAGGAAGCTCAGGAAATAAGTGCAAAAGCAGAGAGAACCCCTTTCCGTTTTATGGAGAAATTGCTGCGGAACTCCTGCTTATACTCTCGTTCGTGTGAGGAATTCTTGTTTCTGAGCCTTCGATCAGTTTCAAGAAGCTGGAGGGAAAGAAAACAAACATTAGCATAACCTCAAGAAAAAAAAAATCTTCACCGCTTATAATTGACAGTCATCAGTTTTATTCGAAACTGTCTTCCTCGTGAGAGATCTTAGAAAATTTCGGTCAGTTTCAAGATTCTTCTAACACTGGACGTGAAGTCAACATTAGTATGATTGAATGAAAAAATCTTTACCATTTATAATTGATAATATTCAGTTCTTTATTTGATACTTTCGTTCCCTCAAAATCTTTATTTTTGAGCCTTCGGTCAATTTCCAATAGTCTTCAAGAAACACCGTTCAAGTAGTCACAGTTTCAAGAAACTGTCTTTCTCGTGTGAGAGATCTTAGGAATCTTCGGTACCATTTATAACTGACAACATTCAGTTCTTTATTTGATACTTTCTTTCCCTCAGAGTCTTTATTTCTAAGCCTTCGGTCAGTTTCCAATAATCTTCAAGGAACACAGTTCAAGTAGTCACAGTTTCAAGAAACTGTCTTTCTCGTGCGAGAGATTTTAGGAAACTTCGGTTAGTTTCAAGATTCTTCTAAAACTGGACGTGAAGTTAATATTAGTATGATCGTAAGAAAAAATCTTTACCATTTATAATTGACAATATTCAGTTCTTTATTTGATACTTTATTTTCTGAGTCTTCGGTCAGTTTCAAATATCGTCTAAAGCTGGATGAAGTCAATATTATTTAATAATATAATTTATAACTGCGCTCAATCTTTATCTGACACCGTTTTTCCAAATATAGTCCTCATTGTCCTCCGCCAGTTTCAAATTTCTTTCGAAACTGAAAAATGAAGTCAAAATTAGCATGATTTCAAGAAAAGATCTTCACTTTCTCTAACTGACCACATTCAACTTTCGTTTGACATTGATATCAGGTGCATACATGCTAGAAATTGTGGAGAGGAAATAGCTCTCCTATTCACAAGTTTTATTATATTTTTGTGCCCAGTAATTATGCTTATGACAAGGGGAGGGTGTAGTCTCATCTCCGAAAGCAATTAAGCTTGCTCAAATGATGTTAATGCTGTATAAATGTTTCAATTCGTTATTAATTAATGTTCAAGTCACTGCAGCAACTTTTATTTTAATTATAAATTTACGAACACATTAGTTTCTTTTATATAATTTTTATTACTTGTAGAACTTCTAGTTTTTAGTCCAAAGGGACAATATGCCCTGAAGGGTTATTAATTTCGTTTTGACATTTTGGGTCGAAAACTATAAACGCCGACTTATTTTTCAAATTGTTGCCACCTAATATTACTGCCCTGTGTTATATTTAAAGAAATTAAATAATAAAGAATCTGCATAAAAGTATGTATGTTTCTCGCATTCTGCATAAATGTATGCATATCTCTCGCATTGTGATAAAACAACGGTACCTAGAGCGATCGAATTTTGAATGACGTAATCCTCCTACGAATATGGGCATGTGGAAGACCAAATTTGAAATTTGGAATTTGTTTTATTACAGATTGCATATTTTGTAAACATTTAACAAACTCAACGATTTAAAAGTGAGCAATGGCAAATTTCTACGGAGGAAAAAAAAAAAAAAAAAAAAAAAAAAATTATCTCCAGGGCACGGAACTGTGTATCGGAAATCCTAAAGATAGGCTCGTTTTAAAACTATTTTGCGATATTGCTCTTGAACTGAATTTTATGGTTTAAGTGCGAAGAACATGATATTTAATAAATAAAGGTAACACACAAAACGTTAAAAAAAAACGCCCCTTTGGACGTAATTTAAAATTTGAAAAATTTCAGATTTTATCTTTAATATACTATATATATTCGTTTATTAATGTGGTATGACAAAACACCACACATTCAGTAACAAAAATGCAGATGTCCTGTAGATCATGGCTTGTGGCCTAACCGGGTTTGTCTGGAGGGAATTAAGTTTACTTATTTTGATTAAACAGTGGAAAAATTAATATCATTAATCATCAGAGTAAAACAAAACTGCCTAAGGGAAATAACAAAAGAAAAAGGAAAGTGCAGAGATAGCCGATGATTTCGGAATTGCTTCTGTCCATAACAATTTATATGCATGTAATCTAAGTATAAAAAAATATATAATAATAGGCTAAAATATGGGCATGTGGAAGACCAAAGTTGAAATTTGAAATTTGTTTTATGATCGATTTCATATTTAGTAAAACTTTAAGGAATTTTTGTGTAACAAACTCAAATATTTCAAAGCGAGCCATGTCAACGCTCTACGGGGGGGGGGAAACCTTTTTACTTCCAACGCGTTGAACTGTGTATTGGAAATCCTAAAGCTAGGCTCATTTTAAAATTATTTTGTGACATTGCTATTGAACTGAATTTTATGGTTTATGTGCAAAGAACATGATATTTAATAAATAAAGGTAACACACAAAACGTTAAAAACGCCCCTTTGGACGTAATTTAAAATCTGAAAACTTTCAAATTTTTTTTATATAATTCCCCCCCCCCCCCCCGGGTTATTAATCTGGTATGACTAAACACCACACATTCAGTAACAGAAATGCAGATGTCCTGTAAATCATGGCTTGTGTCCTAACTGGGATTATCTAAAGGGAATAAGTTTTTCCTTTAGACAATCCCAGTTAGAACATTTATTAAACAGTGGAAAAATTAATATCATTAATCATCATTAATCTTACTTTGATTAAACATTAATTAAATTAATATTATTAATCTTATTTTGATTAAATAGTGGAAAAATTAATATCATTAATCATCATTAATCTTATTTTTATTAAACATTAATTAAATTAATATCATTAATCTTATTTTAATTAAACAGTGGAAAAATTAATATCATTAATCATCAGAGTAAAACAAAACTGCCTAAGGGAAATAACAAAAGAAAAAGGAAAGTGCAGAGATAGCCGATGATTTCGGAATTGCTTCTGTCCATAACATTTTATATGCATGTAATCTGTAAGTATAAAAAGGAATATAATAATAGGCTAAAATTAAAAACAAATTTTTTAAACCCGTCCTGCGCTATGGCTACAGAATTCAAGTAAAGCATTAACGTTCTAATTGGCTTTTCTGTGTGAGTTTGTGCTGAACGACTTGCGGAGTGAGCGCCAAGACCCCGATATTTTATAAATAAAATAAATATATAAAACGCTATAATAAAAAGACAAAAAAAGGTTTTGTCATCTATCTTTTGCAGACTCCAACACTTATATAGTAGGTAAGTTAGAATTAAAACTTACTATTTACTTGCTTTAAGTATTTTTTTAAAAAATTTTTTTATGTAGTATCTAAGTATTTTCTAAATATGAAATTATATTTTTAAATATATATTTATTTTAAAAACTGTGAATTTGTTCTTTTTGTTTCTTTTTGTTTTCTATTTCTTATTGGTTTATATGGATTATGTATAGTTCTTTTATAGTTTCTTTTTATTGATATGCATATTCGTGTAGGGGAAGTTTCTGTAGACAAGGATTTCTAAAATACATTGGTTTCTAGATTTTTTTATTATTTTATAAAAAATTAATTTTTAAAAAAATTTAATATTTTAAGAAAAAGTTTAATTTTTGACTATACTTGCTTGTTTCTCAAAAGACTTCATTAGTATTTTCCTTTTTGAACTTTAATTCTTAAATGTTAATACTTAAATAAATGTTAATTTCTAAGGGTACCACTTTATTGGAATTACTTTTGGTTTTGACTTTTACCCTTGCCTGCATGAATGACGAAACACGATTTGAATGATTGGAGAGTTAGGTTTGGAGGCAACTTCCCCTTGATAAGTCTGTCTCTTGCCTACTCTACGATCATTCACATATGCATTTTTTAAAAAAAATTGTTTAATTTAATTTTAATTTATTAAATTAGTAGATTTATTTTCATGGATAGATTTTGCACTTGATTTGTTTATGCTTCTGAATTTAACTGATATTGTAGATTAATTCGAGAATTAAATCTTTTACATGTTTGCATATTTTTAAATTATTTTAAATTATTTTGGCTTTTTTACTTTTTTTTAAAAATTTAAATTTACTTTTTACTTTTTTACTTTTATGCGTATTTGTTAAGAATTTAAATTTGTTTAAATTTAATAAGAACACTGATAGGATGAACTGAGAAAAGATTGGATAGGGGAAATAAAAACAGAAGACAAATATGTATGCCGAAGCTTAATGCTACATCTAAACGTATACTGCTTAATAAAGCTAAAAAGATTTTTAAAAAATGGGTTTTTAGGAGGGAGTGTAACAGCAGATAGATTTGTAGGGCAGATAGATTTGTAGGGGTGAGTGTAACAGCAGGTAGATCACAAGCTCAACAAGAGTATAAAAAAAAACTGTAAAAAACTGAAGAAAAAAAGAAAAGAAAAAGAAACCCTTTTGGGTGACCGTTAAAATCTGCAACCCTTCAGATTTTCTTTTTGAGAACGTTTAAATATTCTAATGACCTTTATGGTCGATGAAGTCCAATAGAGTTTTAACACACGTCATTTCTGTTAGGATTAATCTTAGGATTCAGTACCTTCTTCATTTACAAGTCTGTCTCTTATGTTCATGTGACATTTGAAATAATATCCGCATCTCTGGAGCACTAAAAGCCCGCTCCTTCGGACCGCCATCAAACCATGCCTCGATATTTTCCCGATCGACATCAGAGTACAAATACGTACGAAACAAAAAATTCCCAGTTGTCACCAGAAACGGCGCTTTCGCCCTATTGCACGTGCGCGACGAATGGTACAAGGAAATCGTTGAAACTAAACCTAAAGACGCAATTCAGCGATTTTTAAGGCATATTCAGACTTACGCATGTTTGTTTGCTATACACTCTCGCGCACTGAGTATGAGTACATAGACACTGCCACGCACGGATAATAGAGAAGTACACCGTACAAGCAGTTTATTAATAGTATTTTTATGTTTGCTATTCTGTATTAGCGTCGCTGACTGCTGTGCCGAAGCAGCCGGTCTCGAATCCCGGAGAAGGCATGCATGCTTGTAAATGTATTGTTACGAAATGTACAGGCACGGTAAGATGGCTTCCCCGCAAAGCAGTTTTAGGGTTGCTATAAAATGGCAAGGGAAGGCACGGTTGCCGAAAAATAGCCCATTTGGCGACAAAACTGGCGATATACTATGGACGGATGGAGAACTTTCTGTCTCATCTAGAGTGTGCGTGTCTCATCTAGTTAGTCCCTGCGGAGACGATCGAGTTAACAGCCGGCCAGCGAGTGACGAGTGGGTCGTCGAGTGCATCGTCGAGAGAGCGCGTTGAGCTCCGGGAACAACTGAACCGAGTAGTCGGGAGCCGTGCTCTGTGTGTCGTCGAGTGCATCACGAGTTGTAGCGTGGAGAGTCTCGAGAGTACGTGGAGTTCCGAGAACGACCGAGCAGAGTCGGGAGCTGTACTGTAGTGCTTTGCCATGAAGCTGTCTCCACCGTGATAGCCTGATAACCTGAAGGGTGTGTCGCTGATCGTGTCAGCGTGTTTATAGTAGTTCATCGACGACTGTAAAACGTGTTTTGGAGCTGTCCTGACAATACTGGGAAATAAAGTGTGTTTCGATACTTCATCAAGGGTCGTCGTTATTCACTCCAAATCTTCACGAACCCCGTACGAACGGGAATTAAGAAAATAACGTAACACCTGGTGTCAGAAAGAAAAAATCGTAACAGTATAGTGACGATGCGGTAATAGCTGCACCGTCTCGCATGGCGACGGTGGAAAGCGTGCCTCTCGTGTGGTTTGGCGCCAAACCACACGAGTAAGTAAGTGTGGTGACATGACGAGTGTGGTCGATGGCGGCGAACGAAAGAGAGTGTGTGTGTCTTCGGCTCTTTGAAGCTTTGAATTTAATATAAAGATAGGAGTTTAATAAAGTGCAATTTACGGTCCACTGGAGTATTTATTCATTTATGTGCGCGAGTGAGCTATCTTCACAACAGGATAAGGGGTGGGAGAACCCCGGGGTGTTCTTCATCAAAATTGGGACCGGAATGGAGCCAAATCACACTGGCACGTATTAGGTGCATAGGCCATAAAGGTAAGAAAGGACTTCCTACTTCCATGGCTTAACCTCCATGGCTGTTGCCACCGACAGGCGTAATCTTCCGCTCCTTGCCACGAGGAGTTTGGTGGGCTTGGGCCGACTACCATCAGACAAGTGAGCATCAGCATCAGCAACAACAGCAACATGTTAATGTCTTCCATTTCTTAACTACCATATAATTAACAGTGATTTTGAATTAATGTAGACGCCATTCCTGGTATTTGCTCGGTGAATCGGAAGCTGACTGTACTTCTTAGCATTTCATATGAACCAATACGTCAAAAAAACAGGATGTCAAGAAACTTGAGTTTAGTAAAGATGTTTCAATCTCCGCTCCCCCCGTTTACCTACCGCATGGATTTACAACTCACTCATCACGAGAAGCCAAAAACAACTTCTGCTGAACCTTATTCTGTTCCCTTTTACCCTCTCAGCGCACACTCATTTCAAATGGTAGTGAATCAATCCCGCTCGTATCTTTGGTCGCGTGCGTGATCCCAGAAAGACGAAAGTTCTGGAGGGTCAATCAGCCTTCCCCCACCCAGCATCCTTCTCCCGTAATTATTTCAGCCCCCTCCCCCATCCATCTTCCTCTTTTTATGGATGCCGAAATGATAACGACCCGCGACCGATGCGTTCTCCGCCGTCATAAAAACTTCTCACGCCTTGGCGATGCAGAAACGATCGGGGTGCCACATATGGCGATCGATTGTCGTTTCTTTCGCTGAATTTCGAGCTACAGTTCGGTAATTCGGTTGCCAACAAATTTAGTTTTTGATTTATTTAAAATAATGGAACGCGCATGGCAACCTACTCGCCTTCACGATGAAGTTCAATTTGATTGATATTAACAGCCCTATGATTTAAAACACGGGAACATCTATCTCATTACATACTTAGAGCTGTGTTTTCCGATTTAATTTTACAGCACAACTTTTCAAAACTTAATTACAAAATTGCGGCATTTTAACCGAAATTTTAGTTTTAAGTTTCTAAAAAAAATCTGGAAGCTTTCACATTTTATATTACGCCCAAAAGGCCTTTTCGAATGTTTTGTATGTTACCTTTATTCAATAAATATCATGTTCTTCGCACTTAAACCATAAAATTCAATTCAACAGCAATATCACATAATATTTAAAATAGCATATCTTTAGAAGTTCCGATACACAATCTGGCACGCTGGAGAATTTTTTTTTTCCATTGTTGCCATTGCTCGCTTTGAAATAATTGAGTTTGTTAATCAAAAATTCGTTAAAGTTTTACAATGTATGTGTATGTGTATTTAATTATGGCAAAGCACACTAGGGCTATCTGCCTAAGGGGAGGGATGCCTTCGTGGAGGACTTTCTAAGGGAAACTGGTATACACGTTACACATGGGGAAAACCACGAAAACACCCATGCAGTCAGCCCGTTCGCGGGATTCGAACCTCGGACCAGTGTTCAGCGACGTTACCGCTCGGCCGCTGGTGGGCTAAAGTTTTACAAAATTTGAAAAAGATAATAAAACAAACGCCAAATCCCACATTTGGGCTTCCAGATGCCCTTTTTTCGAATGGAGGATTACGTTATTCAAAATTGGATAGCTCTAGGTACCGTTGTTTCTTCACAATGCGAGAAACATACATACATTCATGCAGGTTCATCATTATTTAGTTTCTTTAAATATAATACATGGCGATCATATTTGGCGGCAACAGTTTGAAAAGTGAATCGACGCAAAACGCTGTTTTGAAATGAATAACTTTTCTGGTCTTCTACCCTTTGGGCTAATAAATTTAGCACAGTAATTTTAAAATTTGAAATAAGCATCGAAATTAAAAGATTAAACAGATTTTTGGTTTCTGCAATTTACTTTAATATTAAATTTAGTTACTGCGATGAGCACATGAGGGCTATCTGCCGAAGGGAAAAGATGCCTTCGTGGACAGCTTTCTAAGGACATATGGTTTGTACTCACTTAACAGTAACAAACCTCGCAAAAACCGACAATATAGCCCGCACGTTCGCCTGGAATCTAACCCCCATAGCACAAAATATCCTCAGGATGTCCTATTTAAGTCGCAATATCTCGGGACATACTTAGGATGTCCTGAGTATGTTGATTCTCAGATGTCCTGAGGACTTTACAAATTTCACATCCTGAGGACATTCATACTGCATTGTCCGGAGGACTTCGGTTGTCAAACATTCCGAGGATATTTGTTTTCAAATTTACCAGTAAATTATCTGCCTGACGGGTATTAACACCCGTCAGGCAGATAATTTATTCAAGGTTTATAAAATTATAAGCAAGAAACTCATCTTATGAGCATAAAATTGTTCAGTATTTAACAGATTGTTACGTTTTTCTTACGTACACGTTCGTGGATTTGGAGTGAATAACGAGAACGGCACTTGATAAAGTATCAAAATACACTTTATTGGCCAGTATTATTCAGGACACCTCCAAAGTCACGTTTACAGTCGTCGAGGAACTACTACAAACACGCTGAAACAATCAACGACACAGCCTTCAGGCTGTAACGGTGATTAGCAGATTAAAAAGTCGAATATTTTTTTGCTTCCCTATTTCACAGAATTGGGCCGGTCATCTATCTACCTCTACAGTTTCGAAACTTGAAAGTAAAAATTCGTCACTTTATAGAAATTAAACAGGTACAGGTAGAAGCTAGGCCAGCACCTCCGTAGTACCACAGGTATTTGAGGTATTGCTGAACCTAGCTAACTGTTAAACTTTCCACCGCAATTTTGAGGGAGAACACCCCGGGGGGGGGGGTCCGAGGTTCTCCCGCCCCTCTTTTTTTTATCATCAACCACCTGAGAGGACTTTCTGAGATAACTGAGTTCTGGTATTAATAGTGTACACAAATCATATTGAGAAAAGACTGTCCTTCATTAGTTTATTGAAAAATTCTTTGTGGTTACAGTCTTTCTTTCTCCCCCCTTTTTGTAAATGTGGGCCCACCAGCGGCCGAGCGGTAAAATCTCTGAACACTGGTAGTTCGGTCCGAGGTTTTAGTCCCGCGAACGGGCTGGCTGTATGGGTGTTTTCGTGGTTTTCCCTATGAGTAACACGTATGCGAGCCAGCTTCCCTTAGAAAGTCCTCCACGAAGACATCCCTCCCCTTAGGCAGATAGCCCTCGAGGCTTTGAAGTAATTAAATAACCGTATTTTTGTTAATGTTTGATGTCACAAAACATTTGAAACTGCAAGGAAAATGTATAATGAACGCGAATATAAATTCAAACGTTTGAACGCAAGCTCCGGGAGAAGCAGTAAAAAAAAGAACACTTTTTTAACTTGGGGAAAGTTCAAAACAGGTTCAAGGGAGCCTACTTTTATAAAAATACGCACCAAAAACCTTCAGCATTTGAAGACTGAATTCAAACAAATGTTCCGCAACGACAGATCTGTAGAAGTCGAGCTCTCCCTGCTTTCTGCACTCTTTTCAACCAGCTTTCAGAAAATGGCAGCCCATTTACAGACGAAGCTAACAGAAATTCAGTGCCACTCAGCTATAAAGGAAAATTTCAAAGAAACGGATATCTACACATTTTTAAAATACTTGCCTAGGTCTTTCCTAGAAAACCGCAAATTTGCATGGAACGTGATTTCCATGTTCGGTAGTACACATTAGTGTAAATAAATTTTCGCACTTATGAAAAGTACGGAGTCCACATCGATATCCAGTTTAACTGACATTAATCTTACCTCTATTCTCTAGGCATCCGAAAGCTGCTTGCAGGAAAAATAACATTCTAGATTTCGGGAAAAAAATAAGAAGGATCTATGCACCGTCCTTAATTTCCCTATGTGTCTTCTAATTGCTAAACAACTGCAGTACTGGATAACGTTTAATGTCCCTTTTTACTTCCTTGTACGAAGTAAAAAGGAAGTATTGTAATCGCAAAAAGTTTCAAGCAGCATATTTGAACGAAAATATCCATTTTGACCGCTATCGAATGCAATTTAACGATGTTTTTGCGTAATATCTGTACGGAAGGACAGAATAAAAGACTCTTTTCCTTCAAAAAAAATTATAAAACAGCTTTAAAATTAATTCTGAAGAGAATTTTTCGTGGCGTCTGTAAGAACGTATGTACGTGCGTACGTACTTATCTCGCATAACTCAAAAACGAGTAGCCTTAGAACGTTGAAATTTTGTATATAGGACTACTATAACATGTAGATGTGCACCTCGTATTTTGGTTGCAATCGGCCGCACCAAACATATATAAATATATTTATATATATATCCACTCTCTTACCCGGCTCAGTGATCTCAGTTTCTTTACTCTTATATGTTTGTAAATTGTACATTTTTTGCTTTAAAAATGATTGAATTGTGTTGTTTTTATCTTCCGGTTAAGGATTTTATGCCTTTAGTAAATCTGTGTGCAATATTTTTAGAATTATCAGCAATTTTCAAGTTGTTTAATTGCCGCTAAGCCTGTTTTTAATGGCGGCCATTGATGTTTACATTTGAAACAGGAGACTAGTGGATTTGTTGCCAATCTAGAGAAACTTAGCTTCGCAACAACAAAGATAACGCATTCATTTATTATTGCCAATTAAATCATGCTTAATTCTTTCTGGAATTTTTTCGAGGAAATAAGTGTTTAAGATTTACTTCGTAATTTTTAATATAGATATTTTGAGTTTTTATGTATTTTTGCCTTCTCGCGAAGTGAGAACTGAATTAATTGAATGAGAAATACTCAATCGTCTGTGAAAACTGTTTTTGTTTTGTTTGCTTAATTTATTTTATACATAGTTCTAGCTTTATTATAGTATTTGAATACAACATGTGGCAACGATTAGATAATTCTTTAAATGATTTTTGCATTTGTGCATTCTGAGTTATAGTATGAACGAAATATAATACTGTTAAGTAAACCTGGCGCCAGAGTGTCGCTGTGGTAAACAAAGTGAATTTTAAAGAATGCATTTATTCTGTTGTGGTTTATGCGCTGTCGGCGAAGTAGGTTTAATTCAATCAAATAAGTTTAAATAAAATGCAAGAAAAAATGCGTATAATTTAATATTCCGTACAAGGAAGTCATGTGGTATACACATCAGATTTTTTATTAAACGTGTAGAGTCATTAGGTTAATTGGAAGCAGGAAAGATGAAAAATATGCAACCGCCTTCGCCGGGAATCGTACCACGGACCTATGAATACCGGCTGAGTGAGCAGAACCACTACACCACGAAGGCACGCTAGGAAAGCGGGAGAAATACCTTATAAACGTACTTAATTTCTTCTTCCAGAATTCGAAATTCAGGCTTGATTTAATATAATTGGCCCATTTTTATGATTTATTTTTAAAATTTGTATTTTTATATATATTTTTATAAATTTTTCCAAAAAATGTATTATAACCTATAAAATTTTAAACATCATCTTAAAGTAGATGTATTTCTTCGCACACGTGCAAAAAATTAGTGTTTTATTCAAAATTTTCCAAGATATACGTGAATTGACATATTGGCGCGTTTTGAAATTTGGCTTATTTGTTATAAGCGATAGTAACGCCAAATGTGGTTAACGCACTTTGTTAAAATTATTTGAAAGTATGAACGATTAATACTTTCAAATGTAATTTTTTCCGCTCGTGTAGAATGAAAGAAAGGAAAGGAAAATCGGTTGCTATAAATTAAGAAATTCGCCAAGTAAATTATTCTTGGCGCAAACTGAAAAAAAAAAATGCGCCAAGATAAATTTTTGAATTTTTCCGTAAATTTCGCACCAAATTTTAAAAAATTTTATATTTAATAATTTGAGTCGTAGAATTGAAATATGAAAAAAATTGCCTTGTCATTTCAACAAAAGCCCGATTTTGTATAAAAATACTTATATTAGAACAATGCTATATATAAATCTAATATATATCTTAAGTCTCGGTTTCGAGATTAAAAGGCAATTTTAATTTCGCCAGTCGGTAGAACGGAACATATAAACTTGTCTTACCTTTTTTCCAGCAATGCACATAATATATTTTTATACATTACGTACATTGCTGAACTATGTATACTGTATTTTTATACATTATACCGAATTTTAACAAGTTATTCATGTTTTTAATGCATAGTTACAATAAAACCTGTTTATCAGAACTAATAATTATTTTTCCCTCGTAGAAGTTACTTTTAGCTGGCAATGGTACAAATAAATACCTACAAAATTTTGAAGCGAAAGAATATATTACATTATATTGACTGGCTTATATACCTACAGATAGTGAGCGGCAGGAAGAAATGCTGATAGAAATCTTGATTGGATGTCCGGAACTTCTTGATTAGGTTCCTCTTAGCTTCTAGTGATTACGTCACAGATTCTTTTGAAATTCTACGTCATATGATGGCATCACTGTATCACTGTTATTGATTCCTATCCTTTCATGTCCTAAATTTGAATGAAATTTTGCCTTATGCTGAAATTCTTTGATTGAGAGTTCATGTCTGATGTTCAAGCTTCTGTTGTTGAAGCTCCTGTGCCGCCTCCTTTTCCTTTCATCTATTATCCCCTTGAAAGAAACTTCTATCAATTGCACCTGTAACATTAAGGTTCCCTAGGCGATCGGTATAACTGATGCCACGTATAAATTAAATATATTAATAATTCAAAATAAAATATACAAGTAGAACTCCGATTTTTCGAATCAATAAAAAACCCATTCGGATAATAAAAAATTAGGATAATTGGATTTTTTTCCAAGAAAGGATATACGTACACCTTAACTAATTACTGCATTTAAGACACAATAACACGCCGAACAAATACTAATACAGAAGTCGAACAACAAAAATCAGCGTTATATTTTCAAATTTTCACAGGGCTAGTTTCGATGGTTTTACCGAACCACCATCCTCAGCTGCAAAAGCGCAAAGGAACGAGATAGGATATAATGATCAGATAAGATAAGAAAGTCTGGACAGAAAATAATCTAGTGGCGCCATCTGTTGATGAAACCAGAACTAAAACATAATTTCTTTAAAGGCCGGTGGCAAAGATTGATTGGAATCAGGATTGTTGACTCTAACAGAAAGATTTTTTTTGAATGTGAAATACTTCTAGAAAATCCAGTTCTCCAATGGAAGATGTTTTTTGAATAATTTTGGCAGCAGAAAAATTGAATGTGTGATTTTCGGACCAACAATGTTGGGCAACAGAAGACTTCCGTGTTTCCTTTTTTCTAACATATGCCTCATGTTCCTTGACGCGAAATTTTAAGGCTCTCTTAGTTCGGCCAATGTAAATTAAACCAAATTGGCAAGGAATCCTATAAATACCCCAGAAATTCGTAACCGGAATGGGGTCCTTGAGTATGGAACTCGGAATTTTATTGATGGGAGAATAAACGACCCGAAAGTAAAATGTGTGCAACTTTATAGCTAATTGATGGAAAAAAAGGAATGATAACTGAATTTTTATAATCTTCTAAAACAAGAGTGTGCCTTTTAGTGGAGTGAGGAGGGTGATTCGGTAAAACCATCGAAACTAGTCCTGTGAAAATTTGAAAATATAACGCTGATTTTTGTTGTTTGACTTCTGAATTAGCAATAACTGTATGTTGAAAATAGGAAGAAAAAAAAATCTATTTTTTAGGAAAAATAGGTTTTGATTAATTAAAACCAAAAAGTAACACTTTTACGTCCATGTTAGATAGCGTACTGTACAGTATTTACAAGTGCTGAAAGTCATTGCTTGCTGAATATCTCGGTCAAAGGAAGCTGTTTGACTGTCTTCATCCGTTTTCAGGCAGCCAAGTTGCGAGATTCAAAAAGAACTGTAAAAACCTTCCTAATTCCTTTTATAAGAAAGTCATGTGTGAAAGTATTGTGGAGTCGTGGAACCACAAATTCATTAACTCAAATAAAGGAAGCTTAACAAAGCGATTTTTCCCTTCTATCAAGATGAGATTGTCATGTCATCACTTCTTCACAGACTGTAAATTAACCCAATTTCTTACTGGTCATGGAAATTTCAAAAGTTATTTGAATAGATTTAAGTTGAGCTCCGTGTCTGTGTGTGATTGTAGCCTCGGTGGAGAGGAGAATTGAAAACATGTGCTTCTTCTGTGTCCTAAATGAAAGAACGAAAGAAAAGTCTTGAAACTGGAACTGAAAAACTTAAATATTAACTGGCCTCCAGAATTTTATCAATTTATTTCCGAAAGAAGTGCTTTTAACACTTTTTGGCAATTTATTGTGAAACTTTGTAATCATCCTTAATTTTATTTCAGTTTTTTGTCTTCTGTTTATTTTGTATTGTGTTTCATACTTACTCCTGTAAGCCCCATGGGATACTATGTGGTACATGGGGAACTTATTGTGTTTCTTTAATTAAAAAAAAAAAAAAAAAAAAAAAAAAAAAACCCGCTTCACTAGTTGATGGTCTTGTTTGTCTGCTACAACTTCCAAACTAGGCCATCTCTTCTTCCTCGACACTTTCTTCACTCAAACTTTCAATAAGTTCGTCATCATTTAGAATTTGAAACCCAAAGTCTGACGAATCACGCACCATCCATTCTACTGTATCGTCAGCACTAACTTCTGAACATCCAGGAACTTTCCAAAGAATATTTCTTAATTTGTAGAATGACGCGTCATCTTCATCTTCTCCTGTCTCTTTCTTCTTAACCTTCTTTTTCTCCTTTCCCTTCAGTTGATTTTGAAAAATTCTGAAAGCGATTTGGATAGTCGGAGTTCGGATAATTTGAATTGTATTGTACCTTCAGTTTGCTATTGTTTGTGATCTTCTATGCTTCTGCCTATACGGCTTGTCCTTGTAGCCGTCTCTACTTCAGGTCATGGTATAGCCATGTGTGATTGATTCAATGAAACAACATTGATCAGATGAGCAAGACTCATCGCAATACTGCTTGATGTTCCCGGCATATAGCGTTAGAGGCAGAAATGTACACCTTGAACACATAATAAAAATCTGATGCGGAACCACATGACATCCTTGTACGGCCTCTTAAATTATGCACATTTTTTGCTGCCTTTCATTTAAACTTATTTCCTCGAATTCAGTTTCCCATTCAATTAATTCTGTTCTCACTTCGCGGCAAGGCAAAAATACATAAAAACTCAAAGCATTTTCGTTAAAAATTGAAGATTATAGAAAAACATAAAACGCCAAATAGAGTTAAAAAGTTTTTAAAAAAATTTGTACAATTAAAATTAGAGTTCCTACGCAAAAACAAGCAATTCTGCCAGCGGGTAGGAGGGCAGATTTTTCGTTCACAAAACTGTTTCCTTTTGGTCCCACTCGGCAAAAAGACACTGAAGGTGCAGAAACTGAATTCAATATTATGCTAAGTTTCAATTGTAAAGAAATGGCTACTTCGTTAGGCTTACTCCCACTTAAACAAATTTTAAATTGTTGATAATTCTACAACTATTGCATTCACCTTAAAGTATAAAAATTTTAACCGAAACATAAGAACACCATAATTCAATCACTTTTAAAGCAAGAAATGCACCATTTACCAACATATAAGAAGAAAAAAAAACTTATCTCACCTTAATTAATCACTCGAAGTTAATTGAAACCTTGAATTCTGTCTCTGTCTAGACTATAAGTTAAGTGTGATGATTAAAATAATTAATATCATTCTCCCAAATCAAGTATTACTGTCCGATTATTTCTGTTTAAGAGAGATGAAATGACAAGTTCTTGAGCTACTACAAAGACAGGTTTTTATTTTTATTTGTTTTATTGTATTCATTTATTTATTTCGGAGTTTGTGATATATTATGATTTTATACAACTTTTAAATTGTTGATAGTTCTACAATTATTGCATGCAGATTAACTAAAGGCATAAACACCTTACCGGAAGATAAAAACAACGTAATTCAATCATTTTTAAAGCAAAAATGGGCAATTTACGAATATATAAGAAGAAAGGTATTGAGCTCACTGAGCCAGGTAACACGGCGGGAAAATATATATTTGTTACCAAAAATACGTATTTTCGAGTTATGCGACATACATACATACGTGCAAACGCCACGAAAAAATTCTCTTCTGAAATCATTTTAAATCAGTTTTATAATCTGTTTGGGGAAAAAGAATTCTTTATTCTGTCCTTACGTACGGATGTCACGCAAAAACATCGTTAAATTGCATTCGATAGCGGTCAAAATGGATATTTTCGTTGAAATATGGTAGCCGGAATTTTTCGTGATTACGATACTTCCTTTACTACAAAGAAGTAAATATTAAAGGTAAAAGTGTAGAGAAAGTATAAATACAGTAGATTAATCTAGAACTGAAATAAATTTTAAAAATAAAAGATTTATAGATTTATAGATGTGTAAACAGAATTACCATAAATTTATGACAAATGTAACAAAAAAAAAAAAAAATTTCCAAACATTACCTAAATTCCAAAAAT
This sequence comes from Stegodyphus dumicola, assembly GCF_044657685.1. Taxonomy (NCBI): domain Eukaryota; kingdom Metazoa; phylum Arthropoda; class Arachnida; order Araneae; family Eresidae; genus Stegodyphus; species Stegodyphus dumicola. The sequence goes on from NC_140771.1 coordinate 247,077,549, forward strand.
GAACTAAAAGTAAGAAATTATTTATGTGTAAAATAATAAGAACAACGATGAAGAATTTTTTTTATGCTTAATTTGAAAGCAAATCGATGATGTCTGAGCCTGTGTACTCCACTCAAACGTTCGAATTTAGTATAAAAAAACATTATATTATATTGACTTCCTTAAGACAGCTCGTTTGGGGTGGAATTATTCTGGGTTCCAGAACTGACCTGCATGTTCAAATTGGAACCATGACAAGCCAAATCTATCGAGACGTCACTCTGGAACAACATGTACGTTTGTTTCGGGGCGCCATGGGTGCACAATTTGTGTTTATGGATGACAACCGTGCAAACATCGTAAGCAAATGACTTCAATCGGAGGATATTACCCGTATGGACTGGCCAGCATTCTCACGGGACTTGAATCCAGTAGAGCACGTGTGGGACATGCTTGGCCGACGAGTTGCAGCTCGTCAACCTCCTCCTACATGTCTACCGGAACTTCGGAGAGCATTGTTTTTTGAGTGGTGCAATATCCCCCAAGATCAGATCGATTATTTGATACTCAGCATGCCTAGGCGTTGTACGGACTGTATTGCATCGTCTGGGAGACATACAATGTATTAACAATTATAACAACCATGCAATATTTTTTTTTTTTTTTTTTTTTTTGTAAATACGTTCTTTTTTGTAATTTGCTCCAGGAAGAAAAATCGCTAATTTTTTTTAATAATATCAAACATATAGCATCTTTTTTTGCTCTTTACCTTTTATTTAATAAATAAGCTTTACAAATAAGTCAAATTTGTTTTGCTTCTAACTCTTCCTTTGCCTGATTTTGCATTATCCTTAATTTATGGACATGAGTGTATATAAATATATTTATATACGTTTGGCGCGGCCGATTACAACCAAAATACGAGGTGAACATGTACATGTTATAGTAGTCCTATATACAAAATTTCAACGTTCTGAGACTACTCGTTTTTGAGTTATGCGAGATACGTACGTACGTACATACGTTCGAACAGACGCCACGAAAAATTCTCTTCTGAAATCATTTTAAATCAGTTTTATAATCTTTTTGGGGAAAAAAGAGTTCTTTATTCTGTCTTTACGTACGGATGTCACGCAAAAGCATTGTTAAATTGCATTCGATAGCGGTCAAAATGGATATTTTCGTTGAAATCTGGTACATGGAATTTTTCGTAATCATTTTAAGTATAAAAGATTTATAGATTTATTTGTAAACAGAATTGCCATAAATTTATGACAAATGTAACAAAAAAAAAAATTCCAAACATTACCTAAATTCCAAAAATGAAGCAAAAGTAAGAAATTATTGATCTGTAAAATAAGAACAACGATGGATGAAGATGTTTTTTTATACTTAATTTGAAAGCAAATCGATGATGTCTGAGCCTGTGTAGTCCACTCAAACGTTCGAATTTAATATAAAAAAACATTATATTTATATTATACTGACTTCCTTAAGACAGCTGATCGTACTTAATTCTAGTTGAAACCAATACTTCAGCAGTCTACAAAAATAATCATTTTATTTACAAAGCAAACTGGATTGCATTGATGGTCCATGATCTACTACGTCGCAAACTGAACTAACATTCTTTTCTCAGAAGAGAAGCGCTCTCTAACGGCGATACAAAAGTCGTTTGGGGGTTTTTTCAACATTTAGGTGACCAAGCGAAAATAAAAGTTTTCTTCAGAACGCAGGAAATTTTCATGGGAAGGAATGATACCACCTCAAGCAAGAATTAATGTCCCTAATTTTCTCGCAAATAATTAGCTAAATGTTTTGCCCATTGCCTAAAACTAGTCTTTATTTGTATCGTCTTATTTCTGCTCTCAAACAGGATTTGAGTTTTTATGCTACAGACATAATATACAGGATGTGTCCCCCCCCCAAAAAAAAAAAGAAACAGCCCCACAACATTGCATGGCGTATTCGAGAGGTTAGGAGCGTTCAGACAATGGCTTTACTATCTCAAATAACCGAACGGGGCCCATCAGCGGCCAAGCGGTAAAAACTGCTGAACACTGGTAGTTCGATCCAGGCGAACGGGCTGGCTACATGGTTTTTCCCATGTGTAAAGTGGATACTAGCCAGTTTTCCTTAGAAAGACCTCCACGGGGCATCCCTCCCTTTCTGTGCAGTACCTAAGGGCGGACGGTGCACATAATAAGTAAAAATAACCGAACGTGAACCGAAGCAAACATGAACTGACATTCGGTCGACAATTTATTTATATTTATTTTTTCTGAATCAGCGGCACATTCGCGCACGTGCAATTTTATCTTGCCTCACTGGCTGTAGCTTAATCTTTGCTCCACATGGAATATAGTTTCAGCAAATTGTTCCGTTTACGATATGGAATCCCACCAATGGAATAGTTTCAGCACAGCAAACTAAAACTATTCCATTAGATATATACATGTGGGAGTCATCATCCCAGACAGCGCTGAGACCTGGTCGAGAGCGGAGGCAGACGTGAGCAGACGGCTCACGCGTCTTCAAGTGTTTATGAACTTAGATTGTGCTTTTGATGTTATGTCTTTAGCTGTGATGATTTTAGATTATCATACTATTTAAAGCTATGCTCGAATGTTTGTGTAAAAGGACTGCATCATTATGTTAATCCTGCATACCGTTAACTTCATCTTTATATACTTTACTTAATTACTTTTATTTCTTTCTATTAAATAAACCATTTAAATATTACTTCGTGCTCTCATGCTCATGAATTAAGTCGAATTCTACATACATATATACAATTTAAAAATTCCAAAAGCGTGATTTTCAGTTGTTCCAATCAATTGATCTTGATATCTTATTCTGCGAGTTTTGTTCTTTCTCTCTATAGATCGGCGATTAATTTGGATTCCTTTTATACAGCCACGTGAAATCAGTTGTATTCAAGAAAAGATAGTCTTTGTGGCCATTCAATAACCATTGAAAACATTCAAACGATGCATGGTTCCTTTGAATGTGTGTCACGCAGTCTATAAACATGCGATGTGATGCTACTCTGTGGACCTTATACGAGTCCATATTCCACGAGTTCTTAGGTCCATGTTCTTAGGTTTCTCCAAGGTCCATGCCCTACCCGTTTTCCTCCGTGGTCCCCCCTTCCCGTATCATAAGGGATACAACAGCAAAGTATCATTACTAATCCACCGTATCATACATGATACGCTTCACTTCTCCTCCATGGGCCCATCGCATTGTACGTGATACGGGAGTTAAGTATCACTGGTGGTTCACCGTATCATATTGGATACGCTGAAGCGGAACACTTTATTTCGAATTTTAAATACCCATAAATTATGTCAGAATGCTGTGAAAGTTTTTTGAATGGAATCTTTTGAGTGGTTGTGAAAATTACTTACTATTTTATCCTGCGAATATAAAACACGCGAAACTTACAATGCGCGCTCAGAATTTCGAAACGTTTAACACAGCTCCTGCGACTTAACTATGGATTCACTCTTTTTAGATAACTCTACTAAAATTAATATTAGGAGATAATATAATCAATATTTCTTTAGTAAATAAATTATTATTAACTTACTTTGCAGCTATTGCGCAAGTAGTAGAATAACTCGTTTTCGCACTAAGTGAATTTAAAGATCATACAACATTTAATATGACTATCTATATACATTAAGACCCCGCTTAACGCTGTTTCGTTTAGCGCTATTTTATTTCAACCCGGGGATTCTCCGAAATTGTGCGCAGCGCTAGGTTTCCAAATAACATATCCGAAACAGTGTAGTTGTGTTTCTTGCTTGGTGGACGCATTTTTATCATTTGAAACATTTGTTGACATTATTGTAAGTTTAAATTTGTATAATACTATAACGATTAATACAGTGACAGATATTATCATCTTTAGTTTTTATCATGGGTGATAATAAAAAACAAGAAAAGAAAGCAACCATAAAAAGCATTTCACTGCAAACTCAAATGCAAGTGATTAGAAGATTAGATTCTGGTGAACGTCAATCTCAAATTAGTGCTGCATTGATTTTGGCAACTTCAACAATAAGGACAATTCTTAAGAATAAAGAAAAAATACCGTCATCGGCAACTGCAACTACGTCGAGCTCTGCAACTAGAATTACCCGTTCTAGAAATAAGGACTATAGAATATATATATATATATATATATAAAAGGATTATAGAGGAAATGGAAAAACGACTGTCTATATGGATTGACGACGAAATTGAACGCAATATGCCATTAAGCCAATCTATCATAATGCCTTCTTGACAAAAAGGCAGAAAATTGGAAACCCAGAATAGACTGAATGATCTGACTGAGAATTTTATTTGTTTTTAAAAGTATATGCGTTTATATTGTTTTTATTTTTGTAAGAAATAAATGTTTGATTTTATTTTTATTAAAAAAAAATTATTAAATTTAATGCCTAACCATTTTTTATCCGTCTTCCCCTAACCCCATTATTTACATGTTAAGATAGCCTCGCTTAGCGCTGTTTCGCATTACGCTCTACTTCGATGGAACGTATCCCCCGCGTTAAGCGGGGTCTTACTGTATATATAAAGAAGAAAGTATGCGTGTTTGTTCGCTAATAACTCAGAAACTACTATAGCTATCGTTACCAAATTTCCTACAATTCTTTTCTGGGTCCTGGAAAAGGTCGACGTCCAGTTTTTTTCAAGAAAAAGTAGCTAAAATGAGACATACTAATTAAAAACTCGGAAAAAAGATCCTTTTCGCCCTCGTTTTTTCGAGTGGCAACATTCTCCCAAGCTGGAGATGAAAATCTGCTTTATTTCGAAAGTTGTTGCCACTACTATCTTCCAAATCCTGGAGTTTGTTAATAAAAAATTTCTAAGTTTTACGATGAAATAAAAACAGCATGGCCAAACATTAAATACATTATTTCAGATTCCAAAAATTCGTGGGAAGCCATTTCGGCTCTTCCGATCTTCGTACGACTTTAATCGGTCAAAATTTTAATTATAAAACTCTGAAAGCGCTCATTTTTGCACTTATTTTTCCGAGTGGCAACAGCTTCGCGCGTTGGACATAAAAATGCTTTATTTCGAAACTCTTTCTAATCGTAGATTTTGAAAAACAAAAATTTTTTTTAAATTTTACAAAATCTGTACATATAAAGAAGAATGCTGTTTGTGTGTTTGTTTTTTCGCGTTATTGATTTCTGATTAATTATGATGCATTTTTTTGCCACATTTAATCGACTAAAATTGAATATAGGTGAAATGTTGGACGGAACTTGAGCTTTTACGACCATTCAAATCGAAATCATTAAAAACTGCGTGTTATTTTTGCTGATATAATGAGAGAGAATTAGCTTATTTTTTTATCGAAATTTTTATGTGGGTTCCATATCGCATCAGACTGAAAAATGTATGAGTATGAGTCGTATTTTCTGCATAGTTATTAGAGAAAGATTACAGGAAGTATCGTTGCTCTCTCTGTTGCTAAATGCATTACTCTCAATCTAACGTAACTGGAATGGAATTTTGTCATCATTTAATCTACTCTCTAACAGATTATCGAGTTCAAATTGTGTACAACTGTTAGCGCAAGAGGGTTTCCCCTCCCCCTTCAAAATTCGATTAAAAAAAATTTTTTTTAAATATATATTCAATGTTTAAATGGGTTTTCGCACATATCTTCGCTTAATGAACAAACTAAGAATATCAGAGTTATACTGTTTACCCCACTGAGTAGAGGGGAAAAAATTCTTTTCAATGAAACGTGTATGAAAATTGTAACTAGATTTTTGAAGTTATGGCGAATTCCTGAAAATCGCTTGATTTTTTTAGGCTCTTTCACGTTCATGATTTTAAAATTTAAGACTCTAAAAATGTATCGGATATAAAATTTTCAAAAATTTTCTCAGATTATAAAAGAAAAAAAAAAAAAAAAAGTAGAAAAGAAAAGAAAAAGCTGTGTTCTATTTTTTTAAGAAAATGTGTTACAATCTGAAAGTAAATAAAAAAAATCTGATGTGTACACCACATGACTTCATTGTACGGAATATTAAATTATACGCATTTTTTCTTGAATTTCATTTAAATTGATTGGATTGAATTAAATCTACTTCGTCGACAGCGCATAAACCACAATAGAATAAATGCACTCTTTAAAATTCACTATATTTGTTTATTATAACGACATTCTGAATGCACAAAATTTATATCATTTGAAGAATTATCGTTGCCACATGTTCTATTCAAATACTATAATAAAGCTAAAACGATGTATGAAAAAAATTAAGCAAACAAAACAGAAAAGTAACAGTTTTTCACAGACGATTTAGTATTTCTCATTCAATTAATTCAGCTCTCGCTTCGCGACAAGGCAAAAATACATAAAAACTCAAAATATCTGCATTAAAAATTACGAAGTAAATCTTAAACACTTATTTCCTCGAAAAAATTCCAGAAAGGATTAAGCAGGATTTAATTCGCAATAATAAATGAAGGCGTTATTTTTGTCTGGCGAAGCTTAGTCTCTCTAGATTGGCAACAAATCTACAATTCTGCTGTTTCAAATGTAAACAAATATGTCCGCCATGTTATTTAAAATTTAATCGTACCTAAACAGCTTTTAAATTGTTGATAATTGTACAAATATTGCTTCCAGAATTACGAAAGGCATAAAAACCTTAACCGGAAGATAAAAACAACATAATGCAATCATTTTTAAAGCAAAAAAATTTACAATTTACAGGTGACAGGTGACAGCAGGACAGGGCACCCGGACGGCTTTCTATGACTACTCGGGTATTACCCTGGCCCTGCAACCATCTAGAGACTTAACAGTTGTAAGACGCTTAACAGATGTGTGCTCAATACATGCCACGTTACATCTACAGTATTATATGTGCACTGTCCATTACTGTGCTAATAGCCTTTACGTCGGCCACGTCGGCTAGTGGATAGCTAAAAACAGTTACATTTCCATACTACGGATACATGTACAATTTACAAACATATAAGAGTAAAGATAGAGATTACTGAGCCGGGTAACAGAGTGGATATATATATAAATATATTTATATACGTTTGGTGCGGCCGATTGCAACCAAAATACGAGGTGCACATCTACATGTTATAGCAGTCCTATATACAAAATTTCAACGTTCTGAGGCTACTCGTTTTTGAGTTATGCGAGATACGTACGTTCGTACGTACATACGTACGTACAGACGCCACGAAAAATTCTCTTCAGAATTAATTTTAAAGCAGTTTTATAATTTTTTTGGAGGAAACGTGTCTTTTATTCTGTCCTTACGCACAGATATCACGCAAAAACATCGTTAAATTGCATTCGATAGCGGTCAAAATGGATATTTTCGTTGAAATATGTTGCCTGAAACTTTTCGCTATTACAATACTTCCTTTTTACTTCGTACAAGGAAGTAAAAAGAGAACGAAACATCCTGTTCAGCACTCATTAACTGTCCAGTTTAATATTTTAAAATAAAAACCTAAATTAACTGATAATAAATTAAAAGCACGAATAAATGTTTAAACAATGGATAGTTACAATACAGTTTTAAAATTTTCGTCAAAACTAAGATAGGAAATTAAAATGGTTCAGAAACGAATTGCAGTTTGTAACTTACATAACCAACGGAGACTGAATTTGTGATGACGTCAGAGTCATGTGATCATGCGAAATAATAACGTCACGAAAATCATATGATCTCTGACGTCACGTGCTACTTTTTGCGATTTTTTGATTCATCTCCTGCTATTTTAGTTGTAAATTTTTTTGGAAGAAACCTAACGTTCAGTGAACTGAGCTATAGAGTCAGCAATCCTGTACCTATTATGAAAGATTTTTATTTAATACAACATATAATTTGCTTATTTTATCATAAAAAACATAAAGGATTACTTTGGGTGTCTAATTGTGTACAAGACACGACTGGATTGTACAGGAGTATCAAATTCTCAAAACAAATGAATTATCAAGAAAACTACCGCTGAGATATTCTTACACATGTTGGAGGACTAAATGATGCATTAACCGAAACTTCCTTTCGCATGGCAACGAGAAAAATAAAACGTCAGTGCAAGCAGACGCGGAGAAGATGGATGTGAAGTAGAAGCATACCAACGAAACAATAAGAAGAGGTAGGGAAAAAAAGTTCTAAGAAGATGTCTGTTCCTCTAGCGGCGCTCACGAAAACAAAACGGCAATTTAATTCATTTCTCCGTACCCATCCCGAGTTTTCTCTCTTCTGACTTCCCCACCTTTTGCTTCGTCGATAATGGACCTGTCCCAGGCCGATCGATCTCTAGTGGCGAATCAAGTCGAGTCCGACTTCCCGCCCTTCCCTCTTCGCTAATCTGGCAACGGGGCGACGATATTACATCCGCTTGTCATCGTCCGGTGCATTTCGAATTCTTTTTCGAATCGCGGAGATGTGGAAAGTTTTCTGGAAGACGATGAAATTTTAATTTTTGTTTATTTTTCATTTCTTTTATTGCCTTCTTTTTCTTTTTTTGCCCATGGATCGTCGGATTCTTTTCGATTCGGTGCATGGTTTGGCAAATCTGTTTGCTTTTAATTTATTCTTCCGCTAGAAGGGGAAACATTTCGGCACAGGAATTATTTATTTATTTCCCGCTCTTGTCTTATGGAATGTTTAATTTTCGACTTGACTTTTAACGAGTATCTAATACAAGCGAAGGTAGGACTTGTATGTTGAATTCACTGGCATTTCCGAAGTTTGGATTTAAAAGTTTATTTCCGAATATTCTCGGCTCCAGGGTAGAGCGTCAGTGTGTTTTCATGTAGCATTTATTTTCATATATTGAAAAACAGAATGCTAAGCCCTAAAGGTAGCGTATTTTTGCGCCTAAAACCACGTAGAAATTTTAGTTTTGCAATGTTATACTCGTATAAAATGTTTCCACACACCCGCTGCATTGAAAACTTGTATTTGAATTCTGTATAGTAAGTAAACTGTAATGTTTGAGTCAGCCACAGAGATAATCATAATTACTTGAGTTAAACAAAAGAAAAATCTGAAAAGATTCAGATTTTAACACCGACCAGAGGGTTTGTTAAGGTTTTTTATGCTTTCATTGACATCGCAATTTATTCCTCTACTTCTGGAATCACTCCTAAACTATTATGTCTTTATTATCAAACATCACTTTCTTCGCAGTGACGCGAGATAAAATTAAAGGAAAGTAAATAAAATTTTTAAAAACAGCATTATTTAGAATTCTGTATGCAGTATTAAGTGTTGGCGCACATTTTCTAGCCCACAAGGGCTTCATAGAATTCCACTTCATAGAATCCCACACTTAGAATCCCACAATTCTATGAAGTGTGATCCTTCATAAAATCACACTTCACAGAATCACACTTTGTGTCCAATCTCTTCTGTTGTCCACGTTATTTTTCAAATAATGTAGTTCCTATTAAAATTTAATTAAATTAATAAAATGAATAAAGAACTGCATTTATTGCTTTTAAACCATTTAGTTTATTAATCAATAATAGGCAGATTAAACTGAAAAGAAAAAGTGAATATTTTATGCTTCAGCAAATGGCAACAAACTGGTGCGTGGAAGTTAAAAGTATTCTATATCGGATATCTTTAAAATTAAAAGTGACATACTTTTTTTTTTTTTTTTTTTTTTTTTTTTAAGCTCAAAGGGCGTTAACCCGGAAAGGCTATTAATTTCGTTTTGCCATTTTGCGTTGATTCACTATAAATGACGAATCGCATTTTAAATTGTTGCCACCCAATATTAGAGCCCTGTGTTATATTTAAAGAAATTAAATAATAAAGAATCTGCATAAATGTATGTATGTTTCTCGCACTGTCATAAAACAACGGTTACCTAGAGCCATCCAATTTTGAATAGCATACGTCTCCACCCGAATTTGGAATTCGTTTTATTATCTATTTCATATTTTGTAACGCATTTATGAGTTTTTTTATCAAGAAACTCAACGATTTCAAAGCGAGCAATGGCAACACTATAAGGAAAAAAAATATCTCCAGATAAAGATTAAAAAAAAAAAAAAAAAAAAAAAAAAAACACCACTTTATTTAATATTTTATCCTGTGTATCGGAAATCCTAAAGGAAATCCTAATCCTAATCTTTGAAATAATTTGCGATATTGCTTTTGAATTTAATTTTATGGTTTAAGTGCGGAGAACATAATATTTAATAAGTAAATGTAACACACAAAACGTTAAAAAACGCTCCTTTGGGCGTAATATAAAATCTGAAATCTTTCTTTTTTCTTTTTTTTTTTAATTCGCAATATTATTTCTTTAAAAAAAAAAAAATACAACCCGATAATATTTACTGGTAAGATATTTGTATTTGTGTTCTCCATATATCGATATAGTAATAATAATAGATTCCGTATTGTATAGTTGTAGAGTCATTAGGTTAATTGGAAGCAGAAAAGATGAAAATGTATGCAATTGCCTTCGCCGGGCATCGAACCACGACCTCTGGAATACCGGCCCAGCGTGCTACCGTTACACCACGAAGGCACGCTAGGGAAGTTGGAGAAATACCTTATACAGTAAAACCTGATTCCAGTCAGAAAGCTGGTAACAGCCATGAAAGTGACAAAAAACACAATGGCAATTATAGTAACTGTTATTTTTGCATTCGAAATATACTGTTGCTTCAAATGTGAACATTAGTGACACTATAAGTATTTTTACAGACAGTTTCCATATTACATCGTTAAAATTACCGAAACAAGAAAAAGATATTCAATAATAATAATAATAATTTAATACATTATGAATAAAAAAAACAGAAATTATTCCTAACATATGGGTCATCTTATACCGTATATTATACATGTTTACTAAAACATGAAATAATTTCAAAATAATTGTAATACTTTTACTGGCATTTTCTGATTATTCGCATTTCATAAAGAGTAAAAAAAATTGATTACCTCCTCCTCTTACTACTAAATAATAGTAGTAATAAATAATTACTATATTAATTGGACCAAATAACGAAAACTAAATTTTAATTCAATCTCCTGGTTCCTATATGTATATTATTATCGTTAAACCACACCATTACACCACGAAGGCGGGAGAAATACCTTATAAACTTCTCCCCTCCCCCTTCTGCGCAATTAAGTCAGAATAATTCGAAGAAATAAGTTTAAATAAAGTGCAACAAAAAATGTATAATTTAACAGGCCGTAAAAGGAAGTCAATGTGGTGTCCATATCAGATTTTATTCTATTCGATATTATTTAAAAATTTTTAACTTCGTTACAGATACCATATTTTAAGCTTTCAAAAATTCTGTAGTGGAATTTTTCAAAATTTGTTGCAGTTGTTAGCTACACAGTTGACGAATATTTATATTCTTACGCTTTGAACATATTGCCACGCGGAGGATAAAAATATTTGACTTTTGGGAAGTGGTTAAAATTTTTTTTAAATTATTATTATTGCCTTATTTTATTTTTTACTTCTAATCCTGTAAATTTTTTTGTAGTTGTAAATTTTAAATCTTAGAATGAACAAATATTTCTTGTTATAAAAATAAATAAATAAAAGCATGACCTTTTTAACCGTTATTTCCTATTCGATTAATTATGATGTATTTTCCAATATGTATTATGCATTCCAATATGTAATACATTGATCATTTTCCTGTTTAATCTTACATGACAGGGCTAACGGTGTAGCACCAGGCCGCTAGTGTTTTTTGCATTGGTTTTGGAGACTCATTTGTGCTGACAAATTTGGCGAGTAGTCGCCAAACGTCCCCAAATTTGGCGTCCATTTGGTGACATTTTTCTTCGGTCTCTGGTATAACTGTAATGGGTTGTAACTGGATAACTATAATTGATGCTATTGTAACGTCAGGACACCCGTGTCGGGTGAAAGAAAGACAGGTTGTCTTTTAAATTATTTATTTGATAAACTAAAATAGATTTCTTGATTAAAACATAAAAATAAACTGATCATTACAGCCCTAAATCATACAATATCCGCTAACGCAGATTGGACGCAAAAAACGTCCTTTTTATTGTAGTTACAGCATAAAAAAAAATATTGTTCTACAGAAACCACTGGCGTGATTTTGAACGCAAAAGATGCGTCCTGTCACCTCAAAATCACATGAAAAAAGAACTCTCACACAAAGATTTCACTCGTTTTGTTATCTGCGAAGAGAAACATAATTAGTTTCTTGTGTCCGGAAACTCCCAGGGGTTTTATATCTGCAGTCCTGCTTTTTGCAGGTATGGTCCATTTCGTCCGCGAACAAAACAGGAAGTTATAATTCAGCACCTGTGCCCGCGGGGGGGGGTGCTAGTAGCTGTAACGTCACACTATATGTAACTGTAACTGTATCCTGCCCTTATATGCTTTCGAGAAGTACTAGCGATTTCTTGGCAGTCGGAGAAAGTTATATAAGACCAGAGCATCAGTTTGGAAGGAGTATTTGTCAGTTCAGAGCTGAATTCGGAGTTTTGAGCATAGATGCTCTTTGCATTGCATTGTGTTTAACGTTCTTAGTAAGTTGAGTATAGCTTGTGCTCTGTGGAGAGTTGTAAGAGTATTTTTGTTGAAAGTTTCATAACTCTGGAGTGTTTCTTTTGGTAAAATAAATGTTATTAAGCTACCATCGGTTCTGTGTGTATTCAATTTTTACGAATGTACGCACGCAGCCATATGTAATGTGTGACATCAGTGGATTTGTGAGGATCACCCCAAGATAAGTGACTCGCTTAGCCCAGGCTAGAAGAGTTCCAGAGAGCGTGATATTATTTTGTAGTTCCTTCTTCTAAACAAACTTTAAATCCCCGAGTTTGTTGATCAAATTCGAACGATAAATATTGTTGCGTGCGTACGGGTTCGTTATGAATTGAATGCACAAGTCCGATGAAAAATGAATCAGATTTATTATTATCACAAATTAACAAAATGCTTGAATTTCTTCAGATATTCATACAATAGTGCAATATCTCACAGTAGTTATCGTTTAACTACCCAAAAGTTCAACAGAATTTAATTCAAAACAGCTAGAGAAAGCAAATCCGCGAATTCGCTACAGTCAACAAGAGCAGTTTTCTAAACAAACTCTTGAAACAACAACTAACTGAATTGAGAGGTTTTCCTTCTTTTTATAAGCTTTTTAAATGACGCGCGAGATTATTCTAGCAATTTCTCGAAATCGAAAAGAGATATTTATTTATTTAAATGTTAAATGCACGTGCTTTGTATTTTTAATTTTCTGGCTTTTCTTTCTTCTTTTAATATTTGTCACGTGCTGCACTGCACGGGGAATAAAACAATTTTATTTATAATTCTACTAACATTAGCTATTTAATTACCAAATCCGTAACAATATATCTTTCGTTTTGCCGAGTGGCAATATAAAGCTTTCAAATCGAGGATTTTTTAATCAAAACATACGAACATTCATACAGACTGGCCTTCGAAAGGAAAAAATACAGGCCTTTTCCTGGAGATATAACCAAAGCTTTCTATCGCGTCTGGCTGGGCGCGCATATATACAAAATACAAGATGAATTTTCACTTTTTCCTTTTATAATAAAAGGAAAAAATTTTCATTTAATTCCCTCTAGAGCTATGTTTTTGAATATTTAATTATATACGAATCTCACAGATGTGTAATCGAGTAATTTTTCCTAGCATTTAAAAGTACAGTACCTTATTACATTTGAGATCCTCTTATATTGAAACCAGTATTATAATCCTGAAAAATGTGTGTTACAGGAAAAAATGATTAATTTAAACTTTTGTAACCATCCGAACAACGTATGAAGGCTTTCAATATTTAGTAAAAATAAATGCAGACTTGAATGAAAACGAATTGCACAATGCTTATTTTCCAGTATGTGCCAGTACAAGATTGATCAATGCTTCTTTCCGACGTCCTCAAAAACCAGTTTCAAAAGTGCAGCGGTGCCGATCCTGTGCCGTTATCGATTCTCTGTCCGGATCGATCGTATAACAATTTTTAATAAATAAATAAATAATAATAATAATCAATCAATCAATAATAATAATCCATCTAGATTCCATCCTTCTATCCAGATTATGCACCGTTTCTAATTGTAATCCTTGTCTACTCTGTTTCTAATTGTAATCCTTGTCTACTCTAATTGTAATCCTTGCCTACTCGATCTTAAGGTGATGTCTATTCTATGCAGCATCGATTTCATGTCTGTGTCTATCTCGACCCTACGCTGTGTCGATCTCATGTCGGTTTCGAATCTATGCTTTGCCATTACTTTGCCGGTGTTTATCTTATGGATATGATTATCCTATAGCTATATCGATCCTCTGACGGTGTCAATTTTATGTACTATCGATCTTCTACCAGCGTCGATTCTGTGCACTGTCGATCGTATCATGCCGGGGTTGATTCTATGCTATGTCACTACTTTGCCGGTGTTGCTATTATGCATATTTCTGTCTTATGCCTATATGGATCTATGAAGTATCGATTTTATGTGCTGTCGATCCCCTGCCAGCGTTGATCCTATGTATTGTCGTTTCCATCATGGCGGGGTTCATTATGCATATTTCTGTCTTATGCCTATATGTATCCTATGATGTGTCGATTTTATGTGTTGTCGATTTCTTACCAGCGTTGATTCTATGTATTGTCGATCCCATCATGCCGGGGTTGATTCTATGTTATGTCACTACTTTGCCGGTGTTGATATTATGCATCTTTCTGTCTTGCCTATATCGACCCTACGCCGTTGTCGATTCTATGTATTATCCACCCATGCCGGTTTGATTCTATATACTGTTGATCCCATCATGCCGGTGTCGATTCTACGGCCGTGTCAATCCAGATTCTACGCGGTGCTAATTCCATGTTGACGTCGATTTTATGCACGTATTGATTCCATCCACTGCAAGTCTTATACAGTATTGAGCGTATGTCTTCTCGATGACAAATGGGCGAAGTTTACACATGTGCCTTAATCATTTTACTCATTATCACATCATTATCAAATTTCCTTTTTTGTCCTGTCGATCGTATGTTGGTAACCGTAGTCTATTATTATAAAATACAGTGGTGGCCAAAATTGTGGACACTTTTGGAAATTTTTATGTTTTTGAACATTGTATGCTTATAGAAAATGTTACGTTTCGCAAAATGCAAACTTGTATATATCATTTTAAAGAGAATTTATTACTGAATTCAATACAAAACACAAAATTCAATTATTTGCAATACAAAAAAAGTTAAATGTACTTTAATATAAATAAAAAACACAGTTAGAAAGTGGTTTGTAATGTCTAGCTTTACTGGCCAATCACTGTTCTTGTTCTGAGAACCAATCAAATGTTAGTAACTGCCAGTAGAAGCTGACATCATGTTTACACTTGAAACAATTCATTATTTTGCTTTATTCTGTAGAAGGAGGACCTGTTTCTTATACACTGCAATTACAAGTAGGAATTTTTGTAAAAATGTTTAATATTTAGTCAAGAAGCAATGACATCAAATAAAAGAGTAGATTGGACACATAGAAAGAGATGTAATATTATTGTGTTACGAGAAAGTGGTCTTTCCTATGCTGAAATTGCAAGACAGGCGGGTGGTTCAGTGACTACATCTGGAGTCTGAAAGTTTTGTTTACGATATCAGGAGAAAAATTCAATAAAAAACAAAGAAGGAAAAGGCCGAAAAAGGTTTATCAGATCTATTGATGACAGAAGAATAAAAAGACTATGTCTCCAAGATAGAAGAATGTCATCTGCGGCCATCAGAAGTGATCTGAATGATGCTGGTGTTTCTGCCAGTTCAAGAACAATCAGGAGAAGTTTAACAGATGTTGGACTGAGAGGTAGAATTCCACGAAAAAAACCTTATCTTAATTTTCAGCAACGAAAAAAAAAAAAAAGACTACAGTGGGCAAAGGAACACATTAATTAGACAGATGATCAGTGGTCAGAAGTTATACTTCAAACCACTTCATAACTGTGTTTTTTATTTATATCCAAGTACATTTAACTTTTTTTGAATTGCAAATAATTGAATTTTGTGTTTTGTATTGAATTCAGTAATAAATTCTCTTTAAAATGATATATACAAGTTTGCATTTTGCGAAACGTAACATTATTCTATAAGCATACAAAAGTTCAAAAACATAAAAATTTCCAAAAGTGTCCACAATTTTGGCCACCACTGTAGGTACTTCAATGTAATAACTAGCCTCCTATTATTTGATTGCAACCTACATTTTCAAATCACAGCATATAAGGTACTAAGGGATTTTTAGCAAAACTGGAAGACTCGACCATGCCCCGCAACTGTCGGTATCGTGGTTACGAGGCCAACCAGATGGGAAAAAGTCCATGAAGAAGCTATTCTATAACAACAGATTATAGTGCCCGTTGTGTGGCATTGTCCATTCTATGTCGCGACTAAGGTACGTGGTGTCGATTCAATGAATAACTTGGATGGCGCTTCTCTTTTTACCATTTTATGTGAAGTACTCTTTCGCCCGCTTCTTCAGTACCTTATTCTTGCAAGTTCCGTGAGCTATTTTGGTGGTATAAAAACCTTTAGAAACTGCTCTCGTTCTAATAATCGTTGCTCGGATTTGATGCAGGATAAATAAGAACGGATATTCCTGGAACGTCGAATCGATTCCTTGCTCTTAGTTCTGGGAAACCTCGCGGATCCTGGATAGCGGAAGCCCACCGCAAGGGCAGGAATAGCGCGCCTAAAATAACTAATACCAGTTGCTCCAATCGATCGGCCGGCAGCCCATTCTCGCCTTACCCTCTCCCGCTCACTTAACGAGACTGGCCATTAGAAAAAAGAAAGAAAGAAAAAGGGTAGCGCAAAATAAAAGAAAAGGGGAATGGGGACCTTATTTCCCCGCTTAACGAGATGACGCGCGATCGCCAGCAATTAAAAAGTTCGGCGCCTCCCCTTTCCCGCCCTCTAATGCTCCGGTTCTTTTCATAAAAATCGACCTCTGCCAGAAGGGCCTGAGGATGGAGAGCAGAGGGAGAAGGGAAGAGGGTATAAAAAAGAAAAAGCGTGTGCTTCAGCAAAACTGCTTTTCGAAGAGCGCGTTCCTGGCGTGATTAAAAGGGTGTGATGCAGATTTAACTTGATCTTATTAGCAGTGCCATAGGGCCATAAGCTCGCAGATAATGAAGTGCTTATAACGATGATATCACCACCTATCTAGTGCAATGGAATAAACAAAAAAAGAAGGAAAAAAAGTTGAAACTTACCCTATTGAGTAAAAGGGCAAGCAGGTGCAAGTAAAAATTGCACAAATTAAATATTTCTCCCCCCCCCGTCTGTTGGGGGTCAAGCGTGATGTTCTTCAGCTGTGTTCAAAAGGTTCTCATCGATTTTTAAACTAATTCCTGATAAGCTGTCGAGCTCAAATTTAGCATGCGCTTTCTTTGTTGATGACAATTTGTTAAAGCGATTTTTTTTTTAATTTACAATTAAATATTTTTTTAAAGTTTATTGCTTGTTGAAACGATTTTTTGCACATATCTTCGTCTATCGAAAATTATCTGATATCGACACCCCATGACTTCCTTGTATGGTCTATTAAATTAAACACATTTTTTTCCTTGCACTTCATTTAAACTTATTTCCTCGAATTTCATTAGAGACATATTTCTTATTCAATAATCAATTCATTTCTCACTTCGCGGCAAAGCAAAAATACATAAAAACTCAAAACTTCGTCATTAAAAATTGTAAAATGCACAAAAGCCTAAAACACCAAATACAGTTATAAAAACAGTTAAAAAAAACAATGTTTCTAGGCCAAAACAAGCAATCCGGTCAATGAACAGGAAAGCAAAATTTTCGGTGCATAAACTTGAAAGTTAACTTTCGGTTTCACTAGGAAAACACACACCGAATTCGGTGCATCAATTGACTTGATTCACTATTCTACTAACAGTTTCAAACGTTAACAAAAAGCGGTCTCGTTAGGCCTAGTGCCCCTTAAATTTTTAAACTGACGATAATTCTACAACTATTGCATGTGGATTAACTAAAAAAGCATAAAACCACATTTAAAACAAAAAAATGCACAATTTAATAACATATAAGAATAAAAAAACTCAGCTCAGCGAGCCGAGTAACAGAGTGGGTAAATATATATACACTTTTGTTTGGGTCGATTGCAACCAAAATAGGAGGTGCACAACTACGTATTATAGCAGTCCCATATGCAAAATTTCAACGTTCTGAGGCTACTCGTTTTTTGGGTTATGCGAGATACATACTTACGTTAAGTACGGAATCTCTTCCGGATCCATTTTAAATCCATTTTGCAAACCGTTTTGGGAAAAAAGAACCCTTTTTTCTGTCCGTACGTACAATATTCAGGCAAAAAAATCGTTCAGATGTGATCGAGAGCGGATGGAAATTCCTATTTTTATAGAAATATGATACTGGAAATTTTTCACGATTATAGTACTAACTTCGTACAAGGAAGTAAAAAACTGCAGCTTTCAGAATTTTATTATTTGCATTCGATACAGCGGGAAAAAATTCTTTTAAATCAAATTCTTGTAAAATTTTTTGTGTCTGGTGAATTGTCAAAATTCATTTTCCATTGAGTCCATTTGATGTAATGTAATTGTTGAAAGGAAAAGAGTGATTATTCATTGTCGCAAAAACGATTAGAATAATTTGAATGATTATCATTGAGAACAACAGAACAGCTTTAGAATATCATCGAGAACTGATAGAACTGACGAATATTCTATTCTATTCAAATTCCATATTGAGAACTGATTGAATTTGAATAGAACAGAATATTATTCAGAATTCATATAGAACAATTTGAATGATTCTCATCATCAATCAATAATCTTAATTATTCCCAATTGTCGTTGAGACTAAAAAGATGAAAATAATAATAATAATAATAATAATAATAAAAATCTGAAATGTTTCAGATTTTAAATTACGTCCAAAGGGGCGTTTTTTAACATTTTGTGTGTTACCTTTCTTTATTAAATATCATGTTCCTCGCACTTAAACCATAAGATCCAGTGCAACAGCAATATCGCAAAATAGTTTTAAAACGAGCCTATCTTTAGAATTTCCGATACAGAGACTCACGCGCTGGAGATAAAAATGTTTTTTCTGCACAACGTTGCCATTGCTCGCTTTGAAATCCTTGAGTTTGTTAATCAAAAATTCGTCAAAGTTTTAAAAAATAGGAAATCGATCATAAAACAAATTTCAAATTTCAAATTTGGTCTTCCACATGCTCACATTCGTTGGAGGATTACGTTATTCAAAATTCGATGACTCTATGTACCGTTGTTTTATCACAATGCGAGAAATATGCATACATTTATGCAGATTTTTCATTATTTAATTTCTTCAAATATAATGCAGGACTCTAACATTTTGTGGCAACAGTTTGAAAAGTGAACCGACATTTATGAGTCCGACGCAAAATGCCAAAACGAAACTAATAGTCCTTCGGGATTCAAATCCCTTTGGACTAATAAAATAGAATGAAATAAATGAATAAAGGTTTTTATGAAATAAACTTTTATTTAAAACTCATAAAATCATTAATTAAAAAAGAGGAGAAAAATTTTGTATTAAGTATTTCTTTTTACAAAATTCATCTACAGTTTTATATTACGAATAATAAAATCGGGTACGCCTAAATAACAAATTATATTAATGGAATTAATACGTGTAAGACATTATCTTTATAAATTTATCAAGCCCCCCTGCAGGCTTTTATTGTTCATGATATAAAATTGCAAATGAATTATTTAATGTCTAGTTAGTTTCTATAAACTGTATGATAAATTATTCTCCTTTTATTTAATTAATTATTTTATAAGTTTTAAATAATTTTTTTTAGCATTCTTTTTCGAATAACCACTTAATGTTCCTCACCTGGCAAAATCTGTCGTATTAAAGACAATTAACACGAGGAGGTAATGATCAAATGCAAACTTAAGCTTGAATCAATTAGAAATCACACATGGATTTGCGACTTGATTAAAATTTATGTATTTTAAGTTTCACTAGGTCATTCTGTTAACTAGAAAACAACGTTCAATAATGGGCAATTCACGCTTTTTTATGCGGCTTCGAATTTCGGTGGCAACCAAATTATTTTCCAAAACTCGCTCAATTTATTAGGAAAAGACAGTTATCAACCAATAGGCTGTGTGACAGTGTGTGAAATGATAAACTCCAAAGAAAATAATTTTCCTATCGCACCAAGGCAGTGTTACGGATTAGTAATATGTATAATGTAACATGAACATGTTATAATGTAACATAATATGAATAATATAACTGGTGAGATATTGCCAAACTGGCGATGATTTAGGCGACTCATTTTTAACGCCAAATTCGGCGAGAAATAGCCAAGAGTTGCCAAACTTGGGGACCATATAGCGACATTTATGTCCTGTCTTTGTATAACGGTTATTGATACTGTAAGCGAATAACTGTAATTGATCCCTATACATAAATGTAACCGTACCCGGCACTTACATGTAGCTCTAACCGTATATATTTTACAGTTATTTCGAGAAATGGAAGGTCTAAATAGGTTATCACACATGGCTACAGTCCCTGCTAGACGAGACTTTTCTGAGAAACGTGATTTTTGGTAGCACTGGTTTAAACGGGAGGAATCCTAGAAAAAAGAGCCCCGCCTGAAGCGAAGTCCCGCTTAGCTACGGAAACAATGTTGCGGCTACGCGGGATTTTTTTTCAAACCTCACCGAAAATGTCTCGGGTCCCGTGTAGAGACAACCAATCAGACAATAGTTATGCTTTTGAAGGATCACGTGATCCCGATTTGAGATTATTTCGCGATTGCCCAAAGAAGCAATTTACCCAGAAGGGCTACTAATTTTGTTATGGCATTTTGCATTGGTTGACTATAAATGTTGGTTCACTTTTTAAATTGTTGCCACCAAATATTACAGCCCTGCATTATATATAAAGAAATTAAATAACGAAGAATCTGTATGAATGTATGTACATTTCTCGCACTGCAAAAAAAAAGTACCTGGAGACATCTGATTTTGAATAACGTAGTCCTCCATTCGAATATGGGCATCTGGAAGCCCATATTTGAATTTTTTTATTATCTATATCATATTTCGTCAAGCATTAAGGAGGCTCATACACCTTATGATCTTCGAATATGTGACTGTTGCAAGAATTGAGATAACTTATTTATTTTACAAGCAATTATTTCCAACTTTTCATGGCGGACTACATTATATAGCTGCTTTCTGAAATCGTAATCAGAAAGTTTGTGTTGCCACAAATATTTTTATAATTTAATCCGCTTTGTGACAGAAATTTTCTTCATGTTTCCACTTTGCGCGCACAGTTTAAAATTATCTGTTGCATTATTTAATTCCATAGTTTATATATAGCTTTTATAACATTTGGAAACTACTGTAAACCAAAAAAACTGTGAATTTCATGTTAAATTTTTATTTTATTTGAAGTTGAGTTTATAAAATGTATTTTATTAAAAAAAATCTGTAACGTTTTCGTGCATAAAATTTTTTAATATTAAAATATTCATCAAATTTTTGGTTGTTAGAAAATAGTGCCCATATAAAGAATTCCATCGAATTTCAAGTATGTACCATTAGCCATTTTTAAAATATCATGCGCGTAAAGTGGAAACATGACGAAAAATTTTGTCACGAAGCTGATTAAATTACAAAAATATTTGTGGCAACACAAACTTTCTGGTTACTAGTTTCCAAAACAGCTATATTATGTAGTCAGCTGTTAAAAGTTGGAGGTAATTACTTTTAAAATAAATAAAATATCTCAATTCTTGCAACAGTTACATAATTCGAAGCTCATAAGAGGGTTTAAGGTGTATGAGCCCCCTTAAACGAATTTTTGATTAACGAACTCAACGATTTCAAAGAGAGCAATGGCAACACTGTACGGGGAAAAAAAAAAAAAAAAAAAAAAAAGCTTTTTATCTGCACCGCACGAGATTGTGTATTGGAAATTCTAAAGATATGCTCTTTTTAAATATTTTGCGATATTGCTGTTGAATTGAATTTTATGTGGTTCAAGTGCGAAGAATATGATATTTAACAAATAAAGGTAATACACAAAATGTTAAAAAAACGCCCTTTGGTTCGTAATGTAAAATCCGAGAGCTCTCGCTCGGGTTTTCTTCTTCTCCCCCCCCCCCGTTTTTTTTCCCCGAACGTAAATCTTACATTCTTTAATGCGAAATTTCAAGGTTTTCCTTGCTTGAGCAATGCATATAACTAGTTACAAACACATATTTCAGATATCCCAGAAGTGGGGACACCTGAAATAGTGTCTGTAAATATCGACCTGTGAATTAGGAAAAATAAAAGCAACTCATATAAAATATATGCATTTTATAACTAATCGATGAAAGTATTGGAAATACTACTGGATTCTTATTGATCAAAAGGATGGAATGTTTTTTCTTGCGGGGAGATGAGAATTTTTTTTTTTTTTTACCGTTTCAAGTTAAAAAATTTCTGAAGCTTTTGCTATTGCATTATTTACTTTGTCACCCTTAAAAGCAACTGCCTGCGCCGAGTGGAGAATATAACGTCCTGCTGTTTGTATATCCAGAAAAGATCGGATAGTCACGCCTAGTAAATAGCAAAGAGGGGATAGTCACACTTAGTAATTTACCGAATATATTAAGCCTCGCATCCCCTTGGAGTTTCCGTGCAATCTTCCTGGAGGGGGCTGGCGAATGATTTCTGATTATTCCTCGCTCAATATCAGCACCTCGTACAATGCGCCAGCCTGCGACTGGTGCCGTAGCAGAGCCTGACATGAGCGTTGTGGTATTTGTCACAGCCTCCAATAAGCTTCGCTCTTCTGAGTGCACGAAATGCCAAGTTGTAAACTTTATTCGATTGGCGTAAGTTTCTGATGGTATTATGCACATTCATCGCGGAGAGCGTCTTGCAAGTCCAGATCCTATAGTTTTGGTTAGCAAGATAAGGATAACAGGCTGTCCTGGGTTCTGGTCATTGTTTCGCTTTGCGATCGCAACGCTTGCAGAATATCAGTCTGCTCTCGGTCTCGCTCTTCCTAATCTTCTACTCATTTTTGTCTTTATTATTAAACAACTGATTTCGTCCCACTTTCGCAGCATAAGGAGTAAAGTAATAAATGCAATCTATAACGGAATAAAGCGAATAACATCAATATTCATAATTTGAAAAGTGATTAACTTCCAGCAAAAATATAATACAATAGCCGCTAGGCGACCAGCCTTCGTCTGGCTTTTAAATGTATCGGGAAAATGCCGAAAGGGAACACCAAACGTTAAATTTAAAAACTGGATAGAATTTTACTCTGCAGAACAACTTTACCCCCCCCTAAAAAAACCCAAATTTCAATAAAAATGTATTATATATATATATAAAGAAATACAATAAAATAAGCAATATCCCTTAAGGGGACTCATACACCTTAAACACCTTATGATCTTCGAATATGCGACTGTTGCCAGAATTGGGATATTTTATTTATTTTAAAAGCAATTGCTTCTACCTTCTTACAGCTGACTACATAATATAGTTGCTTCGGAAACTAGTAACCAGAAAGTTTGTGTTGCCACAAATATTTTTGTAATTTAATCCGCTTTGTGACAAAATTTTTCGTCATGTTTCCACCTTGCGCGCATGATATTTTAAAAATGGTTAATGGTGCATACTTGAAATCGGATGGAATTCTTTATATGGGCAGTATTTTATAACTGAACCAAAAATCCGATGAATATTTTAATATTAAAAAATTTTATGCACGAAAACATTACTGATTTTTTTTATTAAAATACATTTTATAAACACAACTCCAAATAAAATAAAAATTTAACATGAAATTCTTAGAATTTTTGGTTCACAGCAGTATTTAAATGTTATAAAAGCTATATATTAAATATGGAATTAAATTATGCAACAGAATGTTTTAAACTGTGCGCGCTAGGTGGAAAGATGACGAAAAGTTTGTCACAAAGCGTATTAAATTATAAAAATATTTGTGGCAACACAAACTTACCGATTACTATTTCAGAAAGCAACTATATTATGTAGTAAGTTGGTAGTAATTGCTCTTAAAATAAATAAGTTATCCCAATTCTTGCAACAGTCACTTATTCGAACATCTTATGGGTTTTAAGGTGTATGAGTCCCCTTAACACAAATATTAATTATCCCAATAAATAAATTAACTTGTAAGGATCCTAAGTTTTACTAACGTTTATTTTATTTTAAATCTTTACTATCACTTCTTATTTTCTACTTCCGGCCAGAATTAAAAGCTTTTACTTATTTATGCAAATTTGTCTTGCCAACGCCAAGTACTTAAGTTGTGGCTTTTTGCCAAGCAAGAGAGAGGAAGGAGTTATTAGAAGCAGGCCGCTGGCCATAGTAGTTTTATTCGTTTGCTGGTTGCCTTCAAGGCCAGAGGTTTAATCCTCTTGATAATTTTAAACGTATCGTAGTTTTAGCAGCTCTCTGTACTACATACGGCTTTTTGTTAATTAACGGCCAATCTTGAAGTAGGCACTTGTATATTAATCCAAAGTTATTTTTAGTTAGAGTTTTAGTTTGTAGTTTTATATTCTTACGTTCAGACCACAAGTGGTTGGTCTCTGTATTCCGAAGTTCCGGAAAGCTCTGTAAAGATAGAAAAATAAAGGGTTTCGTATACCCTTCCTGTGTGTATTGTCTACTTCACAATTTATCGAACATAGCTTGAGTAAGCTCCCCGTTCCGAGTCAGGACAGTTCATGTTTCCAAAGCAAGTAAAGAGGAATACCAGTCCTGATAAACTTCCCGTTGCAAAATCTTAAAAATGCAAATGGTATAAAGGAAGAAGAACTTTGTTTCCTAAAAAATACCATGCAAAAAACTGTTTATATAATTAAAGTTATATATAATTAAAATATAATATAAAAAAATTACAATGAAATAAGCAGTAAATCTCATATTTTCAAGAGAAAACAGTCAACAGTCCAGTATCCAAAGGAATGAATGAAAAACTGTTGCCAAAACCACATTTCCAAAAGAATGAAACTATCGCCAGAAAACAAATAACCTATCAAAATGCTGCTTTGTGGATGACATAATTCAAAATATACAAATCTCTTTGCCATTAGCTAATAAAGAGAGAGAGAGAGGGAAAAAAAAAAAAAAAAGAAATTCTTTCTGTTGTGCCTCTCGAGACATATGCGTGTCAGAGTAAGAAGATTGCCATGTGCGTGTTGCGCGTATAATTAATAACATTTTATATCATATTTTCAACAGTCCAGTATACAAAGCATTAAATGAAAAATCGTTGCCAAAACCAAATTTATAAAAGAATGAAAGTATTCATAATAATACGATTTAATCAAAAAAGATAAAATAAAAAATTTAAAAAAAAAAAAAAAATTCGAATTTTGAAAAAAATCGCTTCGTGGTGCACTGGCTCTTGTCTAGATGCACCTATGTACCAAATTTCCTAGCCCTGGGTCTATTAGCTTACGCGCAGCCCGAATGAAAGGCACACACATACACACTCTTTCTTTTATTATATGTAGAGATATCACATCAAAAATGTACATGCATTTAATATGTACGCTGCGGGGAGGGGAAGGGCATTTCTATATTTCCCGTTCCACTGGGCAGGATTGGCGAAATTTAACCTGCGTTTTTCATGTCTCGAAAGCGCGACTTAGGATACGTATTAGATTTATATATAGCATTATTTGATATAGGTATTTTGACACAAAATCGGACTTTTTCTGAAATGCCATGCCATTTAATTCGATGTTCATTTCAAAATCACGCCTTCAAATGGCTACAGAAAGGCAAAGAATCAGACTCCTAATTCTGCGGATTCATTTGAGTCGGTAGGACATTCTTACCCCAAATTCTGTCTCCCTTTTTTCAAAACCCTAGACTAACATTCTTGTGCACACCTGCATTGAACACAACCCACCCTTTTTGCAGAATTATTTACTTCCACGAGCATTTCTCCCACACACGTGTTGTTCCACATACCGTTTGTCATTTCAGTACACCACCGTTTGAACGCCTAAAAAATATCTTCCAACAATAAGTGCATCGCGCATGTTTCTGCGTAAAGAAAAGGGTGCGCGTTGTACGGCGAATACACATAAAAATTAATAAATGTTGCTTGAAACCATAGGTGCACGTTATACACCGATGCGCGCTAAGTCCGGTGTTGGTGTATTTAATTATGGCAAAGCACACTAGGGCTATTTGCCTAAGGGGAGGGATGCCTTCGTGGAGGACTTTCTAAGGGAAACTGCATCGTATACACGTTACACATGGGGAAAACCACGAAAACACCCATGCAGCCAGCCCGTTCGCGGGACTCGAACCTCGGACCGAACTACCAGTGTTCAGCGTCTTTACCGCTCGGCCGCTGGTGGGCCCGCGCGCTAAGTCCGAATCACTTGTTTCCTCTACGAAGGACTGGATGTCGAAAGGAGCGACAATTCTCAGAACTTGCACATTTCCACGAAACCTACAGACTTGAACGCCAAACAGTAATCGATTATCGCTCAGAATGGGATCACGTGATCCTTCAGAAGCAGAACTTTCGTCTGATTGGTAGATATCTACCCGGGACAGAGCTGCAGCCGAAACATTTTCGGCGACGTTTCAAAATATCCCGCGTAGCGAGTACATCGTTTACGTAGCTAAGAGGGGCTCTTTTTTCTAGGAACCCTCCCGTTTAAACCAGTGTTATCAGAAAAGTCCCGTCTAGCGGGGACCGCCGCTAGATGTGATAACCCCTTTATACGCCGAAATATACGGTACCTCCTTCTGTATTTTATATGAAGAACTTATTTTTAATTAAAGAAAACAACACTATGCTTCGGAAATATTACGTACTGCTTTAAGTTAAAAACTACATAAAACATAATTATACGGCTCATCTTGGAAGAGCACTTCGTTATCCACCCTAACAAAACTCACTCTCACCTCATTCCAAACTTGTTTATTCCTTGAAGAACAACAACAGCGAGAAATTTCGAAACCCCCGCACTTTAAAATTCGAGCAATCATTTCTCAGCACGTGCCCAGTTTTCGCCATCATCCCCCATTGATCAACCCATTTCACAACATTACGCCCACTTCTGCCGTTGGAAATATTGTGAACTGTATGGTTTCATTTTTTTTTTTATCCTTTCTCGATAAAAATACGCCCGGTAACGGATAGTTAGGGGATTATTTGCGATAATTTATGCAGGCAAACCAGCCGTCTCATCAACACTGCGGCGGGAAATTAATGCTCCAGATTTTCTAGTTATTTTCCGTTTTCTGCCGCTGCCGCTATGCCACAAAAATAACAAAGAAGAAAAATCATCACCGCGTAATTACGCTTTTCCCCGCTAAAGCAGCCACAGAGTTGAAAAGAGAAGGAGAGGGCGGGAAGGAACAGCCATTGAACGCGAGAGAAATTTCCGCAGATGAAAACTGGCGAAGGTGACTTCCGTGAATACGTTTTTATGCGGATATTTATTCTCAAACGATAACGGAAGGTACCGCGGGTATAATGATGAAGTAAGGTAGGAATATTAACTGCGATGTAAACACTTTTCGCTGTGAAAGAGAACATTTTTAGGAAAGAAACACGCGTGGAGCATAAACTACCACTGTTATGAGGTCCTCCACCGTGAAGGAATCAATTTTCTGCACAAGCAGATCTTGCTTTTCCTGTGTATATATTTACAGGAATATATATATCGATACTGTTCTAATCAGTCAATGTAAATATTTATTTGTGTTTTGTGAATGTATGGAAGATACTAAATTTTGAACTTATATTTATATGATTATATCTATATTTTATTCATGAACTATTACTATTGTAACCGTAATTATAATAATTTATGGTAACTAATTCTGTTCTTTAACTTTTTACTTGAAAATAACAAAAAAAACGAAGTAATAATAATAACAAAAATTATGATGTGCACACCACATGACTTCCTTGTACGGAATATTAAATTATACGCATTTGTTCTTGCATTTCATTTAAACTTATTGGATTGAATTAATCTACTTCGTCGATAGCGCATAAACCACAATAGAATAAATGCACTCTATTTGTTTACTATAGCGACACTCAGGCGCTAGGTTCACTTAACAGCGTTACATTTCGTTCATATTATAACTGAGAATGCACAAAATTTATATCATTTGAAGAATTATCTAATCGTTGCATAATGTTCTATTCAAACACTATAATAAAGCTGAAACGATGCATGAAAGGAATTAAGCAAACAAAACAAAAAAGAAACAGTTTTTCACAGACGATTCAGTATTTCTCATTCAATTAATTCAGTTCTCACTTCGCGACAAGGCAAAAATTAATTAAAACTCAAGATGTCTGTATTGAACATAAGGAAGTAAATCTTAAACACTTATTTCCTCGAAAAAATTCCAGAAAGGATTAAATATGATTTAATTGGCAATAATAAATGAAGGCGTTACCTTTGTTGTTGGGAAGCTTATTTTCTCTAAAGTGGCAACAAATCTACTATTCTGCTGTTATATTTTCAAATTTTTACAGGAATAGTTCCGATGGTTTTACCGAACCATCATCCTCAGCTGCAAAAGCGCAAATGGAGCAGCGCTTTGCATCGTTTGCATCCATTTGCGCTTTTCCAGCTGAGGATGATGGTTCGGTAAAACCATCGAAACTATTCATGTGAAAATTTGAAAATATAATGTGATTTTTGTTGTTTGACTTCTAAATTAACCGTCTAATATATTAAAACTGGAAAACAGAAAGTTAAAAAAAAAATTACATTCAGTTGAAAAACATTCTGCGCAAGTTGCTTAGCTTTTGAACTGTTCACGATTCGTTCGTAACTTTCGTATTTCCACCCATCTTCGAAATCCACATATCTCTACGAAATACATACATAATCTACGAAAATTATTTACTATTTTAAACCAATAAAAATAAACTTTTTTTAAAGCAAGTGAGAGATGAATCACTGTGTTGAGAAGGAAAATCAAATAAATTTTTCTTGTTTACACTAAATTTCTTCTCATTTATCTATGACCCGAAAAATTCGCTGAAGGGCAAAGAGCTCTAGATTTTGTTCCCGCAGAATCTGTTTTCCTCGGATGAGGTCAAAGTGGATAGGGACGCTGCAGACGCACCGCCACATTCCTACCTCGTCTCTGCTGCTATGGTAACATACTGTGTGTTTGACGGCCGAACATTTTATCCGGCTGCTAAAACTGCAGAGCTCTGCTGTTCATGATCGGATGCCTCGAAGGCTTCTCCTCGTCGGAAAAGTGTGTAGGATAAAGCGGCAAATTTTTCTATTGTTAAGTTATTTCATATATCAGACATAATAAACAAACACATGCAGTATGATTGATTACTGTTTTATTTATTTTTGAATCGATGACCTTATGCAGAGTTTCTTAAACTGTGGGTAGCTACGCCCATGGGGGTCACCAAAAACTTTAGCAACTTTGTAATATTTCTTTAATTTATTATAATAATTACAATTACCAAATATTTCTACGGAATGTATCTGAAAACAGATAAAGATAAGACAATACAGACAAAGAAAAAACGACGCATTCTTTCTATAACACAAGCATTACTTATTTAAAATTTTCAAATTGT
Source organism: Stegodyphus dumicola (assembly GCF_044657685.1). Classification (NCBI taxonomy): domain Eukaryota; kingdom Metazoa; phylum Arthropoda; class Arachnida; order Araneae; family Eresidae; genus Stegodyphus; species Stegodyphus dumicola. The sequence continues at coordinate 247,107,247 of NC_140771.1, forward strand.
TCTATGTCTTAAAATTAGAAATTAAAGTTAAGGACCTAAAACTGCAATAGTATGTGACAGTACAAGTGAAAAAATTATAGTTTCACTTACACGCATGTCGGATTTGGGCAATGCTTACGGGGTCCCCCAAAATTTTCGTAAATATTATGGGATCCAGGGGTCGCGAAAAAAATCTCAGTGATAACAAAGGGTCGCGACTGAAAAAAGTTTAAGAAGCCCTGACCTTAAGAATAAATACGTATTCAAGGGTAAATATGAATAAATGCGAATCTACGCATAACAAATTAACACGATATCTATACCTATAAAGAAGACTGTGCCCTGGTTTGATATTGTAGGGTTTTCCTTATTTTGCATAACAAATTTATTTTGAGTTTGACTCCGGTTCTAAACTTCTCAACTTCCCTCTTACATTCCCTCGCCAGGATGTAAATTTAAAGTTAAGAAGTACTATTTAAACGTGTGATTATCTCTCGGTTTATTCAGAGCGTGTTTCGGTAGCCAAGCGCACGTTTCGTTGTTATTTCGCGGTCACGCTAGTAAGCCTCGTGGCCTTATCAGTTTAGTATCACGACGGTTAGATTTCTGTGAGTCCATCTCTTAAGAGTCATTTTGAAGTGCGTTCTCGCACTCGTTTTATTTTTCAGAATTTGATTTGTATTCTAGTCTATGTTTAGTTATCGCCGCAAGTGAACGGTGTTTTTGTAACGCACGAAGTCTGTGCTGTCTGTTATTTTAGTTTGAGTTAATAAGGGTTATTTTGCACCCTTCTGTGCTGGTATTTATTTCACGCCTGTGTGAGAATTCGCCACGTTCATTGTAGGATCTAATTTAGTTTATATAGGTCTTAGAATATAATAAGTCATACAAATCTACAGTTTTCGCTGCCCTCCCCACCGAAGCAGGGGCGTAGCTAGAGGGGGGTACTGTCCCCGGGCGCAGAATCCAACGGGCGCCAAACTGATGTTACGACATTTTAGAATTAAATGTTTTCCATCCTTGGCAAGCAGTAGGGGGAGCGAAATCTTCAGTTGTCCCTGGGCGCTGAAAACCCTAGCTACGACTCTGCACCGATGCTGAAGAATTTTGCACACCTGACCTCCAAAACAAAAGCTCACTGTCTGCATTAAGGTTTTGAAAACCATGGACCTTTTAAGAGCCCATACTGTATAAGTCCATGTCTTATAAGTTCCATGTTGAAAACCAGGTTCACTCTCTTTATAGTGGTTAACGTGGTTCACTCTCTTTATAGTGTATATGTTACTACTGTAAAAGCCCGAAGTCTGGTAAATCGTAGGTTTTACCAAAGTGGGTTGGTAAAAGTCCGAAGTATGCTTTAATACGATTCCATTTAGGACTTTTACCAAGCCTTTGCGGGAAAAACCTAGGCATTACCAACGCCTTCCTGTGAAAGCCCCAAAAGAGGGATTTACATCGACACTGAATAAACCTGAGCATGCGCATTCCGTCGCGACACTTTTCTGTCCCTGCTTCTTCCTATTTGCGCCATTTGCAGTGTAGCTTCCAGCGAACTCAAACAAGCGACTACTGTCTAAAATAGAAGCAGTTTGTTTCGATTTCAACATATTTTGCGTTTTTCATTTTGCTGAAAGGGAATGAGTGTTGTTATGCGGAAAAAGTTTTGCGACATTTTGGCTGAATCTGTAAAAAACAAGCACGATGACAGTTTAATTTAACAAATGAGCAATACATTTCTTTAATAAATGAAGTTGAAAGAAGCAAGAACAACCAGTTCGTGACAGAAGGTTGAGACGCTATGATATTCTAAATATTGAAGCAGAGGACAAACTTATAGCTCCGTTATCTGCAGAAAAAGCAGAAATCTTGTATTATGTTACAAGTGATGAAATCTTTAACGCCATACACAACACAACACTCATATCGCAGTTGGCCACGGTGGAAGAAAACGTATGATTAAGGAAGTGAATCACAAGTACACGAACGTACCAGTAGAATCTATCCGTCACATGTTTGAGACTACGTGAACCGTGTCAGAAAAAACAAAAAGCTGTGAAAAGGGGGTTTGTAATCAAACCAGTTGTGCATAGGGAAATGAATTCTCGATGCCAAGTCGTCCTAATAGATTTGCAGTCCACTCCGGATTGTGATATGAAATTAATTTTAGTGTATCAAGGATAATTATGGACAACTTCGGTACTTTCTTGTACCCGGTACTAGAGTAATGGGTACAGATAAGTACCCGGTACAAAATACCCGTTACTCAAATAAACCGTTACTTTGAAAACCGATTTCAAGTACCGAGTACCCAAGTAACGATTGAGTAACGAAGTAACGAAATACCGGAGTAACGGTTTGCTGTACCGTAGTAACGGTTTGCTGAACCGGAGTACCCTAGTACCGAAGTGCCCTAGTAACGATTTGGAGTACCGAAATACGCAGCTAACGATTTTGCGCTCTGAAGGAACTCTGCCACGTCACTACAATTTTATCTGTATGGAGTAAGATTTTGAATATCAGAAAACATGTCAATGAATATCAAAACATATAAATATATATATATCCACTCTGTTACCCGGCTCAGTGATCTCAATTTCTTTACTCTTATATGTTTGTAAATTGTACATTTTTTGCTTTAAAAATGATTGAATTATGTTGTTTTTATCTTCCGGTTAAGGTTTTTATGCCTTTCGTAATTCTGGAAGCAATGTTTGTACAATTATCAACAATTTAAAAGCTGTTTAAGTGCGGTTAAGTTTTAAATAACATGGCGGACATATTTGTTTACATTTGAAACGGCAGAATTGTAGATTTGTTGCCAATCTAGAGAAACTAAGCTCCGCAACACAAAAATAACGCCTTCATTTATTATTGCGAATTAAATCATGCTTAATTCTTTCTGGAATTTTTTCGAGGAAATAAGTGTTTAAGATTTGCTTCGTAATTTTTAATGCAGATATTTTGAGTTTTTATGTATTTTTGCCTTGTCGCGAAGTGAGAACTGAATTAATTGAATGAGAAATACTCAACCGTCTGTGAAAAACTGTTTCTTTTCTGTTTTGTTTTCTTAATTTCTTTCATACATCGTTTTAGCTTTATTATAGTATTTCAATAAAACATGTGGCAACGATAATTCTTCAAATGATATAAATTTTGTGCATTCAGAGTGTCGTTATAGTAAACAAATACAGTGAATTTTAAAGACTGCATTTATTCTATTGTGGTTTATGCGCTGTCGACGAAGTAGATTTAATTCAATCCAATTAATTTAAATGAAATTCAAGAAAAAAATGTGTATAATTTAATATTCCGTACAAGGAAGTCACGTGGTGTACACATCAGATTTCTTCAGGTAGGATAACTGACATGATATACTTCATACTATAAACCATGACGTGTTACGTATGCCTATAAACCTGAAGTGTCCAAAGTTTTTGTTTCCGGAATTGGCAACAAAAAAACATTATTTACGAAATGGATGTTTCTTTGAAAGAATGAACTCATTTCATTTATGCTGTGTGGTTTTTATCCATTTTCTTTTCAGGTCTACATAGACCATATAAGTTTTGGTTTCGCCGTAGTTGCCCTCTAGTATTGATGCTAAACAACGAATTAACGAATAATTATACTATATAACGAAGTAACGAATAAATAACGAATTGTCGTCCAGAGAGCATTATAATAATGTAACGAAGATACGCATTTACAAATAAGCACAAACTACATATACGAAATAATATACGAATGAATACGAAACAATATACTGTAAGTACAAACTAATCTATGACTAAGTACGAAACTATATACCTAAAGTTGGAGATACAACAGTATAGACAATCGTAATTGAGATAACATAAAAACAATAATATACAGTGTCTCCAAAAACATTACTTTTGCTTGGCCTTCCTTTTCGCATCCATTTTTCATATACTTCCTATTACAAAATTGTTTCAAATAAAGCAATTATTCATGTTTTGTCATTTTTAAACTTAAAGATTTTTTTTAAATTACGAAATGTAACTTTTTATACTTTCTTTTTATAACTTCTCGTTTTAAAAAAACAAAACATGAAGGCTCTGAAAGAGATTTATTATAAGCATATTACTATTTTTAGGACAAAGGGGGACTAAGCAAATTAAAAGAATTTAACAGCTGTTACGAAAGTTAGAATTTTATCTTACATATATATTCCATGAAATAATGCAATAATTTAGAAAAAAATATTGAAATACTTACAGTCATATCCAGTAGAATAAGCCTTTTATTTCTAGCGTCTGGCTTTTAAATGTACCGGGAAAATGCCTAAAGGGAACATAGAATTTTAAAATTCTGTGTTTAAAATTCTCAATTTAAAAACTGCACAGAATTTTAGCCTGCAGAACAACTTCATAAAAAAAAAGTATTACATAAAAATTACAATGAAATACGCAATATTTCTTAATACAAATATTAATTATCTTAATAAATAAATTAACTCCCTTCCCGTTGCCTTTTCTCGACAAACGAACAGTATCCAAGAGAAACATGAAATTAAAAATCTGCACAGAATTTTCACCCTCATTTTTCCGAGTTTGCCATAGTGCTGATATCAGCAACAATGGCAACAGTGATATATTAGCAACAATGGCAGCGAGCCATTGTTGCTGATATAATGAGAGAGAATTATCGATTTGATGTGATTTCATCAAAAAACATAAAATAAAAATAAAAAAATAAAAAAACTTATTGGAATTTTGAAAAAAATCGCTTCGAGGTGCACTGCCTTATGTCTAGATGCACCTATGTACCAAATTTCATAGCCTTGTGTCTATTAGTTTACGTGTAGCACAAAAAGACACACATACATAGACAGACAGACTCTTCCTTTTATATATAAGGAGAAGAAAGGCTTTTATTGTAGACAAATATTACTGATGAGGGTACAGATAAAATTTGTGTTAGCCATTTTAGCTTAGAAACTATATGGGTACCTTTTACATTTTTGAAATATGTGCGAGAACGGACACAGGAACAAATTGGCCGGAGAGAGAAAGACTGTGCCATGGCTTAGATGAAAACCCGATTCAGAGTGATTTAGTTTTGGTTTAGGTTTATCCCTATTAGTTAATTTTAATTCGGTTCCCAAATTTGGAATGATTATTGGGAAGCCTGCGTCTTTAGCGTTACGTAAACATCATTAATTTTAAAATGACATAGTTTAAGCGATTTATTATAACTACTTACTATTTTTAGGATAGGATAGGAAGGATAAATAACGAGATCAAAAGGAGATTTAAGGGGCTGTTAAAAAGCTAGAATTTTTATCTTACAAATTCTTTATCTTACACAAATGCTTCTACAGAATTTTTATCTTACATATTCTTTATCTTACACAAATGCTACTACATAATTTTTATCTTATATATTCTTTATCTTACACAAATGCTTCTACAGAATTATCTTACATATTCTTTATCTTACACAAATGCTTCTACATAATTTTTATCTTACATATTCTTTATCTTACACAAATGCTTCTACAAAATTTTTATCTTACATATTCTTTATCTTACACAAATGCTTCTACAGAATTTTTATCTTACGTATTCTTTATCTTACACAAATGCTTCTACAGAATTTTTATCTTACATATTCTTTATCTTACACAAATGTTTATACATTGCCCGTAAATATTCGATGAGTATTTATTTATATAAAATTTAGAAGTCATAATGTGATTTTTTGTTTTCAGTTCTTTTCCGCTAAACCAAAATATCGCGTAACGTGTCTAAATGATGTACCCGACGATATTAACATCTTGATTCGAAGTGAGAATTTATATTGCCATCTGCCAAATAGTTCATCAAAGCTATTTTGGAATGACAGATTTCCCAATCTGAGACAGAAATGAGGGCCTCTGCGAAAAAACACGATAAAACTTCTGGAAGGCATCTTCCCGAAGAAACGATTTAAAAGCTGTTCATCTAGGGGGGGGGGGAATTGTGCAAAGAAAAAAAAAAAAGAAGGAAAGGGGGGAGAGTGCAGAGGAAGAGTAGGAATAAATGTTTGTCGCGACTCCTCGCATAAATAAGCCGCGAAAGCGCGTGGTGGTTGGAACGTGTTCCGCATTAAAATCCGACCCCTTTCGCTAATATAATGGATCTGAACGGGCAATCTACTTCACCCTCCTTCGCCCACTTTTTTTTTTTTTTTTTTTTTTTTTTTTGACGACTTGGGGGGAAGGATGAAATTGATTTTCTGATTTCTCCGAACGAAAGGAGTAAAGTAGCTGGCACACTGGATGGGTCGTTCTCTTTTCTCCTAACCCTTTTCTTTCTTTCTTTTGCTTTTTAATTGACGATGGTGCGTCGTTAAAGTCGAGATATAAAGAAAGCAGTCTCTTCTCGTTAGGATCTCGAAATCTGCGAGCTGAGAAAAAAAAAAAAAATGAATAAATAAATAAATAAAAAAGAATGGAAGGAAGGAAAAGAAATGAAATAAAGAAGCAAATGGCGAATAAAAAAATGGCGCCGATGAAGGATGCTCGTGAGGGATGGGAGGAGGTGGATATCAATTAGAACGTGGCTCGCTTCATGCCTCATTAACTAATTCGATAGAACGGGCGGGTAACCGGTTAGCCCCAGCATCGATCTGTTTACGACACCCCTAGTTGGATCGGTCGATCGCATTGCTGGGAGATGTCGATGACCAAGAAGAATAGACAGGCAAACAGTCGGACTCCCTTGCCCACTGTCGCCTAACCATAATAATCCATTGTTGGCGGATTAGGATGCCTCGACACTCGCCTTTATATTACACAAATATTTTGAAAAACTTGTTCGAAACGTTATAATTCTTCTAAGCAGGTCTTCTAAGTACTCGGGACGAAATGGATTAGACACATTTTTGACGTTCACTAGGTTATTCTGCAAGAGGTCCATGTTCAAATTTTGCTTACATATGCTGTCCCAGGAAAAAAGAAAATTCAAGACAAATTATGTTTAAAGTTTAATTTGAGCAACGAATTGTATGAAGATGATTATAAAATATATTTCTACAATTCAAAATATAAAAAAAAAAAAAAATCAATTGACATTTTTTAGATATAAATCTTAAAATGTGTGACCGTAGGCAAAAATGCCTGTCCCTTTCATGTTATTCAACCTCTTTGTTTTGTATCCTAATTTATTTTTTTAAATAAAGAAGTTTAATTATTTTAAATATGAACAATTAGTGTGGTACATTCATGATAAAAATTAATTACAGATGTTTTTTTCTTTAACAAATCGATATAAAAAAAATTGTCTTCCACTTCCTGTCAGATCCGTTACCTTCAGATTATTTTACCCAAAATTAGTTTGTAAATCTGTCTAAAACGGGCAGTACATATTCAGTGACACAGATAAACCAGTCAAGCTACATTTGACTACTTTGAATATTTTATGCAAAGCATTGTAAACGGCTACCTAGCCAAACTGGCGAGATATCGCCAAGCTGCTGACTGTTTTGGAGAACGATTTTTATCGCCAAACTCAACGAAAACTCGTCAAAAGTCGCCAACCTTGGCGAGCATTTGGTGACATTTTGCTCCGGTCCCTCCATAACTGTAATCGGTATTGGGATTGAATAAATGTATTTGAACTGTATATGTAACTGTAACCGTATCCGCTCCTCAAGTTAAGGTCGTATCACGCATTCAAAACATTTCGGACGAACAGCTGTTTAGTACAATTTTTCACCTGATATAAAATAACCAATGACGACGGATCACTCCATGTGAAAGGAGAAACTAGTTCTCCATTACAAACAATGGCTGATGATGAGAGATTCGATACTGATAGCTGACTGATTGTTGAAAACGAACAACTTGTAGGATCGTGTTTTCTTAGGCCACATAAACTGTACGTGATCCTACTAAGGAATCTGGAGACTTTTCGCACAGGTGTAAATGATACCAACACAGAAGAAGAGTAAAAATAACCCTTTATTATTATTATCAGCTAGGAACAGAAAGGCACGTATTTTGTGCTCACAACAACACCGACAACTTGCGGTGGAACTTACGAATCGTCACGCAATCAATTCAAGGCTAAAAAGTAGTGCTTTAACTTAAGGTTAACTAGGTTGATTCGAGAACCTACCCGACGTGATAATTATCTAAATGGCCGAAAAGACGCATCAGCAAGGACAGATTCGTAACGTGCGCTGGCTATCGAAAACACGCTCTGAATAAACTCCAAGATTCGCCCGTTTAAATACTCACTTCACTTAACTTTAAATTTGCATCCTGGCGAAGGAAAGTTGAGGAGTTTAGAAAAGATAATAAAAATTTGAATAATTGGTTATTTCACATAAGGGAAACCCTACAAACTTAGAATATTTTGCGAAATGAAGAAAAAATTGTGCCTCTTTCTTTTTAGTGGCAAAGAAGGTAGAAAATTTTGTTTGAAACAGTTCTTCGTCCGAAATAAATGCATGTGTGATAGTAGCCTTATAGAAAAACCGGAAAAGATCGTAATCAGAAAGGAAGATAAATGTGTCGGAAGTGTTGACACTCTGGCTTTGAGAATGGTGCAGTGTTGCCAACCCAATGATGAACGGCACGGCCTTATACATCGACCCAATATATTTTATTATTAACTAGCTAAAGTATACACGATGTTGTTCGGGCTCTGAGCAGAATGAGGAGGCTTTATTTGTAGGGATAGGGGTAGGTTTAACGTAGGATTAAGTTCCTTCATAATAGTCTGATTGGAAGGCAAAAATTAAGGCGACATTTGAGGCGTGCCCGAATGTCGACAAATAGAGGCAACAAATGTTACAATTAATCGGAATACATTGTAGAGCTATTAGGTAATTTTTTGAAGCCGGAGAGAGGAAAAATGAGCAACTCCTTCGCCGGGATTCGAACCACCAACCTCTGGAATAGGCGCCCAGCGCGCTGACTGCTACTACAATTAATCGGAATACATTGTAGAGCTATTAGGTAATGTTTTGAAGCCGGAGAGAGGAAAAATGAGCAACTCCTTCGCCGGGATTCGAACCACCGACCTCTGGAATAGGCGCCCAGCGCGCTGACTGCTACACTACGAAGGCATGATAAGAAGGCGGGAGAAATGCCTTATAACATCATTAGATACAAGAAAAAGCACATTAAGCTGCGTTCAGACGAGGGCGTAAAGGGCATAAGTGGTTAAAGCCGAGCTCCGTTGCCAAGGCAACCAGTTTGTGCTACGTCACAAAATCTGGTTTAGGGCTCGTGGCATAGGGTTCAAAGTTTTCAACTTTACGCAGAGTTTGGGATAAGCGTCGACCAATCAGAGCGAAGTTAAAATGAAGCGGCGGCGTTCAGAAGATTTCGCTGTTACAAAACAAGCAGAGCGAACGCGGGAAATCAATCGAGCAGGAGAATAGCGCGGGAAAGTTGTAGACACATCCAGGCATGCACAAATTTAGCTTCTCCCATTGGCCACGGCTTACACGCCGTTCTCGCAGGTGTCTTGGATCTTGGATCATATCTTTACTGCTGGCTTTAGCTACTAGGAGCTCTTACCAGTATATTATCATTTTACCATAGGCCATAAAGTTAAAAATTTAAGAGGTGTATTTAAAATACACCGCGCCCGAAGGCGAGATCAATAAATGAGAGAACTCATAAAATAAGTTTTGCTAAGATGCATATCATGGCATAGCATGGGTGATTATATACGTAAATGGTGGCGAGAAGCGAAATGAAATTCTAAGCTTCTGCGTGAGTCAAGAAGAGCAGGAGCACGTGATCAGCGTCCGGCATTTAGATTGGTCGAGGAGTCAGAGTTCGAAAAATGAAGTTTTTGTAGTTTTTGGCAATAAATAAAGTTCGAACATAGTAAAAGCAACATCTATTTGTGAATTTAAGAGTCTTATGTCTTTTGAAACACTTGAAAATCTTCTAAACTTGCGATATAATCATTAAATGAATAGGAAACTGTAAAAGGTGAAAATGAGGTCATGTAGCTCACTAGGGCTAATGAGTGAGAGTAAGCACTTGGTGTTACCACGAACTTTGATTTTAAAACACACGATACGAAATATTAAAAATAAAAAGTAAACATCTTGGTTAAATAAGTAGTAAAACGAAGAATTCATCGATGAAAAATAAAGTCCTAATTTTGCAAAGTTCATCTTTCTTGAATAGTAACTGCAAAGGAATAGTAATTTTTTTTTTTATATATATACATTATATACACTACCACCACTTAGAATTGTGGTGGATCGTTCGAGGTCTTTTCACTACGTTCTCAATAGTAGGGTCATAGTCTGTAAGCGATTTAATAGCTTCATAGGGAGAATTTCTCATATCTTCAAAGAAGTTGTGTGCAGAAATTAGGATTTGGTCGTGAATTGGATTGATATCCAGGTCTTTGTGAATTTGAGAATTTCGCACGAACCAGGGTGCGTTCACTATGCTACGTAAGATTTTGTTTTGGAGTACATTTAATTTTTGTCTGTCTATTTTTCGGGCAGTAGCCCAGGCTGGAACTGCATAGAGGATTATTGGTCGAATAAGTGAGATGTAGATATTTTTCTAGGTACGGAGGCTTAACTTAGAGTTTCTTCCAATTAATGAGTAGAGAGCAATGAAAGCAGCGTTAGCCTTATTTGTAACATATTGAATATGATCTTTGAAATTTAGGGTTTTGTCAATATAGACACCTAAATATTTATAGGAGTTGGCAACAGGAATATCTTGGTTATTGAGTCGGATATTTATATTCACTGGGATATTTTTTCTGTATCTGCGAAAGAGAACTACGCAGCATTTATCAGTATTTAGTTTGATTTTCCAGTCTTGACAAAATTTGTTAATAATGTTGACTTGGAGCTGAAGTTTCTCTAAAGCATTATTTGGACTTCGTGAACTGGTGAGGATGACTGTGTCGTCGGCATATTTGAGTATATTAGAATGAAAAGGTAGAGGCATATCATTTATGAATATTGTAAAAAGCTTCGGTCCTAAAACACTGCCTTGAGCTACTCCACTGTAAATCACTTTTTTTGAAGAGATTGCTTCACCACAGCGCACTTGAAAAGTACGATGTTTAAAATAAGAATGCATAAGCTTAATAAAGCTGTTTGGTAAAAGGAAGTTAGATAGCTTATGAAGTAAGCCAGCATGCCACACTCGATCGAAAGCTTTTTCGAAATCGAGGAAGCATGCCGCTACTCCGTTCTTTTTTGTAAATTCTTGGGCAATAAATTCAACTAAATTTAATATTTGATGTGTGGTATTGTGGTCTTTGCGGAATCCAAATTGATGCTTGTCTATTAGATTAAGGCGTTCTAGATGATTGGTGAGCCGAGCACTAAGTACTCGTTCGAAAACTTTTCCAAGCGCTGGCAGAAGACTGATGGATCTGTAATTATTTGCTAGCTTTGGATCTTTTCCTGGTTTCGGGATCGTAACAATGATCGAATGTTTCCACTGCGATGGAAAGTAGCTGAGTCTAATACAAGCATTAAAAATATTTGTAATTAAGACTATGCATCTTCTAGGTAAAGCTTGCAACGCTTCATTAGAAATCATGTCATATCCTTTAGCTTTGCGCTTCTTTAATTTTTTAATAATTTGCTGAACTTCGTTTGGAGATGCAGGCATAAAAAAATTAATGCTGGGACTGTTGAGGATGCTATTGACAGAGTAATTAATATCTTTTTCGTGATCAGAATTTTTATTTTCATGTTGTTTAAAAATGTTTTCTAACTCTTTTGCATGAATTTCAGCTATGGAGTCTTCGGAGTGGTGAATTTTGCCCATGTGATACAGGGGGTGAATTTGATTGGGTGAAAGATTTCTGAGTGATTTAGCTACTTTCCAAACAGAGTTTGGGTAAAGATCCATGTTTTCTAGGAAATTATCCCACGAATTTGATCGATGGGTGGCGATGTCTTCTTTTATTTTTCTGGTTAAATAATTAATATGACGTTTTTCAGTAGGATTGTGAGTAATATGCCATCTTTTTCTAAGTCTATTTCTTTCTTGTATAAGGGATTTAATTTCTTCTGGGATGTCATAGGGATTTTTATTCTTGACTGTATAGGTAGCATTATTTATAGCGTTTTGAATTTTGGAGTTTAATCTTGTGATTTCCAGCTCAATATCGCAGTCGTAACGAAGTGTGGCTCTGCTGTTAACAGAATTTAGCTGTTCGGTAACCATATACCAATTAACTTTTGTATGAGCTTTAGGGAGAGGGGGATAAAATCCATAGAAGTTGAAGACTATAGGGAGATGGTCAGACGAAAGTTCTGGGAGAACATCAAGATTAGGAATATTAGGAAGGTTTTTCATCAAAACTATATCTAAAATATCCCCTAGTCCGTTGTGCGTATAGTGCGTTGGGTGATTGGGAGCAATGAGATTGATGTTACTATTGTGGATGAAGTTGCTTAAATTTTCTCCATTTCTATTTGTGACTCTACAGTTCCAAGAGGAATGTTTAGCATTTAAATCACCTGCTATTAAGGTGGGGTAGTTATTTTCAGTAAGTAGTTTCAGATTATTGAGATCAAGAGTGCTGGAGGGGGGATTGTATACGGAGATAAAAAGAAAAGGTTCTCTAAAACCACTATAGATAAGTACTGCAGCATTTTCTATAGTACAAGCGGGATTTAAATCATATTTGGCTGTTTTGATATGGTTTTTAATGAGAATTGCGTTTCCTCCCCCTCTATTATGTCTTCTGTCTTTTCTGTAGATGCGGTAGCCTTGTATTTTAAATTTGTCGCAAGAGCGGAGATGGGTTTCATTTACTAGCATAACATCAATGTTATGTCTAGTAAAGAAAATTTGAAATTTCCACTTGTTGGTATCTGATGCCGTTTGCATTATAGTAACAAATCTTTAAGAAGCTATTTGTAGCTGAGATAAAATTTATTTGACTATGAGTTTGATTAAAATTCATAGTTTAGATTTGAGAAATATTCGAAGGCCGCCATACCGACCTCTAGTTTGTCTAATATTGTTTTTGCTGTTTTAAATTTCTGAAAGAATTCTTTAACTTGAGTGAATTGGATTTTTATCCAGTCAAAAAAGCTAAGTGGGTTTGAGTTTGTGTCTTCTGTTTTACTAGTGTTTTCATTTTCCTTGGAAGTATTGTGAGGTGGTGTGAACGTGAACGGAAATCCCGTATTTTATACCCTCATGACTATGCCTCTATGCCCTTTACGCTGCCGTCAGAACGAAGCCTTAGCAAACACAGGAAAAAAAAATATTTAAAAATTGGTCAAAAGGATGTACGCAGAGTAACACGTCAAAAATAGCGAAATTTTGGTAAAAGTGGCTTGTGTTAAAGCCCTAAACTCAAAACTATGATTAAATTCCCAACTACAATTAGCCACCAAACACTTGTTAATTTCACCTTTTCGGACATAACATTCATGTTCCGTGGTACGAAACTTTAAAGCTCTTTGAATCTGGCCAATATATCTCAAGCCACACTGACACGATATGCTATAGGTTACAGCCGAAAACATCGCGGAGAAAAACGTCGCGGAGAAAACAAAGCAAGGCGAAAACGTCGTGCTACAAAACATCGTGGAAAAAACATCGCAAAGAGAAAACATCGCAGTTCTAAAACACCGTGGCACAAAACATCGTCGTCTAAAATAAAGCGGTTCAAAAACTTCGCAATTTAAAAACATCGTTGTCGAAAATATCGTGGTAAAAAATAAAGTATCTACAAATCATCACATGACGATAACATCGCAGACATGATTTTTTCAGGTTTTAGTCATTGTAAATGGATATTTATTCCCCTAATGACTTGTGAGCGCAAGATGGAAAGAAGAATAATTTTTACTTTCATATTTTTTATTAACTAATAAATTTTTGCTGAGAAAATAAGAAGGAAACTTAAGCATAGAAAATTAATGCAACTTGTAACACTTAATAGAATTTTAAACCGACATAGTTAACTAACAAAGGCCATTAATAAATAATTTTTTATAAAGTTTTTACTGGTAATTTTTCATGAAAAGTGTAATAAGTCGCATTTAATTTTCTATGCTTAAGTTTCCTTCTTACTTTTTTAGCAAAAATTTATTAGTTAATAAAAAAAGTGAAAGTAAAAATTATCCTTCTTTACATCTTGCGCTCACAAATCATTATGGGAATAATCATTTACAATTATTAAAACCTGAAAAAAGCATGTCTGCGATGTTATCGTCATGCGATGATTTGTATATACTTTATATTTTACCGCGATATTTTCGACGAAGATGTTTTTAAACTGCGAAGTTTTTGAACCGCTTTATTTTCGACTACGATATTTTGTACCACGATGTTTTAAAACTGCGATGTTTTCTCCCACGATGTTTTGTAGCACGACGTTTTCGCTTTACGTTGTTTTCTCCGCGACGTTTTCGACCGCGATGTTATCGGCGGATACCATGCTATAAGTTCCTCAAGAATTCAAATCGGAAATGGAATCTCCAAGAACCGAATCATAGATTTTATTAATAGACGAGGAAATGACTTTTTCAGGACTTTCCTTCTAATTGCCTTTGGGAGCATTTAGAAATCCTGAATGGGAGCAGGCAGCTTAATCAAACTATGCTCGTGTATGTGGAGGAAATATAACACCAGTACGAAGGGTTAACTTTACCTTTTATTCCTCACAGCGTACAGCCGCTCCCGCACTTCGGCATACAGAGACCAGCACTTTTTCTCTACAACGTAGAAATAAAAAATGAACTAACTTAATAAGAACTAAACTTAGATGCTTTACAAAGACTAGTAACGCGAAGATTGGCCTTTTGACACTACCTATGCAGTGAGCGAAATGCAAAAACAACAATACGCCTTCCAATATCCGCAGGGGCTAAGTTCTGGCCTTAGAGGCAGACATAAACTGACTGAAAAGCACGCGCGTGGTAAGGCAGCAAAAAGTCTCTCTCTCTGTCTCTTGGATAAAAGCCACATATTAAATACCTATTGAATACACCTAAAAGTTTGCAACCTCATAACAAAAACAATTCTACTCGCGCTTATTCTGGCCGAAAATGGAAAGTAAGAGAGGACAACAAAAGTTTTAAAATAAAAATAAACGTTAGTAAAACTTAAAATCCTTACAACTTGAAAACTGAACTTCTGAAAAATCCGTGCAATTTTGTAACTGACAGAAGGATGAAAAGGAAGCACGACAAGGCTATTCATGCAGTTAATGCAAAGTTATTTGACATTTGGGTCTGCAAAAATTATGTAAAAAGCTTCTTCAATCGGCGAAATGGACTTTCTTGAAATTTTTTGAATGGACATCCATAAAGATTTATCTTGTTTATTTAATGACTGTAAGTCCAATCGATGACTTTTTAATGCTTTTAAAATTTTATTAACTTCATTTTTCAATATCTTTACTATTTTTGCCGACAGATGGCGCTACCTTCTCTCTCGCTTTACTACCGCCCGCTGCTTTCCACTCTTGCAGATATTTTTCTGATGAAGAGGGCCTGTACCTGTTTGTCTTCAAATTTCATTGAGTTCTTGACTACATGTATGCCAGATACAAGGTTGTTGCTTTGTTAATTTTATGCATTATATCTGTTACCCATTTTTTGTTTACATGTTGGAAATATGCAACAGTTTTCTTCCTCCCCTTTCCTCTTAAATAATGTATTTTACTTAAATAATCTGTGTTATGTATTTATAATATACTTATATATCTGCGTAAATATTCTCTTCCGTAATCTAATCTATTGTTTTCTTCGTAAATAACAAATATACAAATATGAATATGAATTACTTCTGAAGTACTTTGTTGTATTCAAGGGGGGGGGGGAAACTATATTCATTTGGAAAGTCCTTTTGACGTGAATTTAAGAGTGAAAATTTTCAACCACACTTCCCTTTTTTAAGCTTGTATATTTCGTATCATTCTATCGACTTTCTCCTCCCTGGTGAGTTTGAAAAATATTCGGCGTTAAATTTTACTTGACAATGGTAACTGCCCAAAATGCACTGTCTGTACTGTTCAGAAAGATCTCTGTTTGCTTACAGTTTATCTTCCAGTTGATGTACTTTTACTTGACCTTTCTAACTCTTGGTAAACGAACTTCTTGTCTGTGCATTTCTTGAAGAAATATGATTTGCTTTTGCCAAATATTATGCTATATTTTCGCTATTTTAGCTGCAATACCATAACTGAAACCTTGAGTTACATAGCACGAAAAGATCTTCACAAAAGATGCTGCCTATCAAGCATTCTAAACTATCCCCCTTAGAAAAAGAAAATCTCTTTACCGCAGACTGACGTTCATCTTTCCTTCATGCTTAGGAACCAGCTCCGAGTATTAAAATGTCCGCGAATTTATTTCCCGAACACGAAGTGGAAAAATAGGATAAAGTAGCATTTTATTCGAAAGAAATGCCGAGGGAAATTTGTTTCTCATTCCTTACGCAGCGTTGCCACCCTTCCCTGGAGAAAAAAAAAAAAAAAAAAAGCTTATTGTGGCAAAACTGTCAGAATGAAGAAAATGGAAAGAAGAATAATTATTTATGCAAATAAAATTTATATTTTTCATAATAAGACATAAATAATGAGAATGGCTACAAAATATTTTGTTGCTAACTGACCAAGCAATGATTCCAGTATTTTGAAATGCCCAAGTGGCAACATCAACATCGGGTAGTTTTCATTGCAGAAGAAGCATATCGGCATAAATTCAGATGAAAATGGTAACAACGGGGAGGGGGGTTGATCTAACGTTTCTGCAAGCATTTGCAGCTAGTAGTTTATAGTAATAGTAATAATATACTTTAACTATGACTGAGCTATTTCTTTAACTAGTCTTTAAATAAAAGAACCTTTGCGAAAAGTTTTTCGTTTCCTTGGCATTAAAGTTTTAGTTTAGCATCAATCGGGGACCACCTAATTTTTCAGTGTTATTTAAAAGACAATTTGGTTTAAAACGTATTCATTTTACTCTTTATATTTATTTGCTTATGAATTTCGGATTAGCATATAATGATTTTAGACCAATTGAATTTTTTTGAATACCAATTTTTTACCAAGTGTTTCGAAGGCGTTTAGGGAAAATCCTGGTACATTTGAGATTCTAATTTTCATTTTTATATGAATTTTAGTATCGTAAATGAAAATTTAATATTTCTCTCCTTTTTTTGTCCAAAGGGATTTGAATCCCGAAGGACTATTAGTTTCGTTTTGGCATTTTGCGTCGGACGGATAAATGTCGGTTCACTTTTCAAACTGTTGCCATAAAATGTTAGAGTTCTGCATTATATTTGAAGAAATTAAATAATGAAAAATCTGCATAAATGTATGTATATTTCTCGTATTGTGATAAAACAACGGTACATAGAGTCATCGAATTTTGAATAACGTAATCCTCCAACGAATATGAGCATGTGGAAGACCAAATTTGAAATTTGAAATTTGTTTTAGGATCGATTTCCTATTTTTTAAAACTTTGACGAATTTTTGATTAACAAACTCAAGGATTTCAAAGCGAGCAATGGCAACGTTGTGCAGAAAAAACATTTTTATCTCCAGCGCGTGAGTCTCTGTATCGGAAATTCTAAAGATAGGCTCGTTTTAAAACTATTTTGCGATATTGCTGTTGCACTGTATCTTATGGTTTAAGTGCGAGGAACATGATATTTAATAAAGAAAGGTAACACACAAAATGTTAAAAAACGCCCCTTTGGACGTAATTTAAAATCTGAAACATTTCAGATTCTTTTTCCCCCCTTCCAGTTTTTGATCTCAATAATGAATTACGAGAACGAAACACGTTTAGGAAACATAATTTATCTATTTTTATGAAGCTTTAATTCATTTTTCCCTGATAAGTTCTGAATCGCAGTTTCAGTAAAAGGAGGTTAATGTTTATTTTTATATTTTTATTATCTTGTTGTTCCCCCACCCTTTTGCATGTTAATTTTTAATTTTTATAGTTTTGTACTACTATGAATTCTTATTTTAATTTTGATAAGTTTGGATATTGTGTTAGACCCCTTATACGCGATTACTATTATTAATATTGTTACTGTTTTTGTATTTATTTAGCTATTTTTATAGTAGAATTTGTAATTAAACTTGTTTTATATTCCCGTGCAATGCAGCACGAGACTTATCTGAAGAGAAAGCTACGCCGGAAAAATTAAAATACAGAAGCAGGTGTATTCAACATTTTAATTAATAGATATCTCGGAACTGTACTCTTTTGCTATCCAGAAAAATCGAGAAAATACCAGAATGTTCTCGTGCTGATTAAAAAGCTTATAAAAGCGGGAGAAAAACATCTGAGTTCAGTTGTTTACTATAGTGAATTCGCGGCGAGATCGGATTAGCTTTCTTTGCTTTGAATTGTGTTCTGTAAAAAGTTTTAGTAGTTTAAAAAATAACCACTGTGAGATATTGCAGCCGATTGCAACCAAAAAGGATATGCAACTGCAGGCTATTGCAGTCCCACATACGAAATTTCAACGTTCGTGTTTGAATTATGCGAGATACATACATACGTCACGGGGTAGGGGGAATCTCTTCTGAATCCATTTTATATCCATTTTTTGTAATCCGGTTTGGGAAAAAGAGGCCTATATTCTGTCCGTACATACAGATGTCACGCAAAAACATCGTTCAGATGGATTCAAGAGAGCTCAAGATGATTATTTCCTTTTAAATATTATACCCGAAATCTTTCGCGATTACAAATTGATTTCAGGCTCAAGAAAGATGAAAGGCGCAAACCGAGTGATACAAATCCCGTGACTGTTTTGCATAATGTGAGGAAATGTAAAGAGTATTATACACTTTTTTCTCTAGATTTTTACGGGAGCGGAAGGCCAAGTGTGAGTTGGTAATGATGGGTAAAAAAATATTTGTCTTTCTGGCAGCGATGAGAATAAGTCAGAACGGAGTTGCGAAAAGACAAAATCCAAATACCACCCTAAAATTTATAACTCTCATCAAAAACAAAGCAGTGACAGATTACGTTCTGTACATGATTTCCCTTTATTATTTGTTATCTGTTAGTTGAACTATGCCACTTAGGACATTTGATCTTAGTTTAATTACGAAACTATGTGATCACATCGACGCTGCTCTCTCTTCTTTTCCCCAGTGCGTATAAGAGCAGTTGCCCCTATCAGGATTTACACGTTCTATCCTTCACAAACATTATCTGTCTTTCATTCTTCGCTACTGGAACTTAGGAAACGCGGTCGATTCTATTCTTTGGAGATGCGGGCCGCAATCGAAGGTTTTCCTGAAAGAACCAATTGCAGCAAAAGAGAATCCTCACTTCGCTATGTTTCAAATTATATTTACAACTAGCGGTTGTACACGATGCCAGTTAAGTTAGATTGACAGTAATGTACCTAACAACAGAGAGAACGATATCCTTCTTTAATAAAAATGCAAAAAATACGATTCGTAGTCATACATTTTTCAGTCGGATGCAATATGAAATACACATAAAAAATTTCCATAAAAAATAAACGAATTCTCTCTCGTTATGCCAGCAACAATGGCACGCAGTTTTGAATGATTTTCGCCTGTCTAATCAAAGAGTCCTAAAAGCTCAAGTTCCATCCAATACTTCACCTATATTCAATTTTTGTGAATTAAATACGGCAAAAAATGAATCATAATTGATCAGAAATGAAAGACGCAAACAAAAACATAAACATACATCTTTACATATACAGTGTCTCAAAAAAGTGATGGGACACTTGTGCTTTACAAAAGGAAACTGCAATAAAATAAATCTAAAAAACATGTAAAATTTTTTGTGGGTGTGTTTCATACTTAAAATTAGTAACAATTATTACATAACATACATTTTCTCAAAATATTAAAATATTAATTTAATAAAAATACAATTGTTTAGAACGGAGCATAAAATGGCTCACTTAAGTGATGAGACACTTACTTTTCCATCAAAAAGTTTTAATATTTTGTTGGATTTCCTTTTACTTTTAAAACGTGATTTAATCTTCTTGGGATGAATTCGACTAATTTTTTTGTGATTTCTGGAGTGATTTTACCCCATTCTTCTTGAAGCAATGATTTTAATTGTTGTTTTGAAGAAATGGTGTGTTTGCGAATTCTTGATTCCAATTCTTGCCAAATATTCTCTATGGGATTTAATTGTGGAGATTGTGGGGGTGTTTTTATTATTTCAGGACAGTTATACAGCAGCCAGAGTCTAACGTTCAAAGCACTGTGCTTGGGGTCATTGTCCTGGTAGAATTTAAAATCGTTATGAAGGTTCAATTTTCGTGCTGAAGATTTCAAATTTTGATTTAAAATGTCAATATACTTATACCGATCCATTATACTGTCAATAAAAACAAGATTACCAACTCCAGCGGACGACATACACCCCCATACCATAACTCCTCCTCCACCATGTTTTACTGTTGGCACCAAGTTCTGTTTGCGAAATTCTTCCCTGGGTTTTCTCCACACCAAGATTCTACCGTCAGAACCAAATATATTCAATTTACTCTCATCAGCAAATATAACTTCATTCCAGTAATCAGAATTCATATTTATGTTGGATTTTGCGAAAACCAGTCTGAGTTTTCTATTCTTTTCACTTACGAAGAAGTTTTTCCTAGCTGCTCTACCGTGATATCCAGTAGATCGAATTACTCTTCTAATAGTCTCGGAAATAACAATTACTCTACATAATGCTTGTAAATCAGCAGCAACTTTAGGAGCACTCATTCTTGGATTTTTTTTAAATATTTCGAACGATAATTCGCTTTATTCCATTGGATAGCTTTGATGGTCGGCCAGGTCTTCTTTTATCCTGAATCATATGATTCTTTTTATATCGTTTAATGATATTGAAAACTGTTGAATGACTGAAGTTAACTGTTTCAGTAGTTTCTCTAATAGATTTTCCACGTTCAGTATGCAAATTAATAACTAATTTTCGAATTTCAGGCAAAGATTCTTTTCGTTTAGCATTCATGGCTGCACAGAGCTAAAAAACACAAAATTTCCAAAACAAACTGGAGAGAAATACTGCAGACGATTTTATAAATTATTGGCAATTGCTTTTGAGTAAAAATAAATACCCCAAAAGATATTTTTATTGCTTACTTCAGACGATTTTTCTTGCATAGTACGTAGTGTCCCATCACTTAAGTGAGCCATTTTCTGCTCCGTTCTAAACAATTGTATTTTTATTAAATTAATATTTTAATATTTTGAGAAAATGTATGTTATGTAATAATTGTTACTAAATTTAAGTGTGAAACACACAGACAAAAAATTTTTACATGTTTTTTAAATTTATTTTATTGCAGTTTCCTTTTGTAAAGCACAAGTGTCCCATCACTTTTCTGAGACACTGTATATATATTAAAATGGAATATAGTTTTTGTAAAACTTGCAAATTTTTGATTAACAAACTCTACGAATGGAAAGCGAGCATTAGTAACGCTATTCGAAATAAAGCATTTTTCTCTCCAACGCGCTAGACTGTTGCCACTCGGATAAATGTGTGCAAAAATGAATGTTTTCAGAGTTTTTAATTAATATCTCCACTGATTAAAGTCGTATTAAGATGGCAACAGTCGAAATGGCTTCCCACGAATTTTTGGAATCGGGAATAATGTATTTAATGTTTGGCAATGCTATTTTTACTTCCTTGTAAAACTTATGAATTTTTTATTAACAAACTCTACTATTTAAAAGTGAGCAGTGGCAATACTTCTCAAAATAAAGCAGATTTTTATCTGCAGCCTGCGAGACTGTTGGTCTAGGACCAACAGTTGTTGAAATAAAGGCGGGGTAAGGACTTTTTGGACTTCTGAGAGTTATTCTTTTAGTTCTAGTTGGAGCCTCCGTGGATCTGATGAGAGTTTTAGAAGTAAAGGCCAGCATAAACAGTTCTTCTGTTATGCAAAAGTGAAATCAGTAGAAAAATTATATAAAACATTAGATTTTGCAGTCTTCATAGAATTGATTTTTGTACATTTAAAAATGGCAAAAACGTAATAATTTGCGTCATTTAAAATATTTTTGTAGCATAGATTACATATCTATATAAAACGGTTACGAAAATAAAAACCGGGTAAGGACTTTCGCGGCATGATGTATGCAAAGCGTATATAAAACACAAAGAATACGCTTTTACGTAAAACACAAGGAGGACCATCAATTAAGCTAAGACGAAATAAATGAACAGGTAAACAACTGGTGTTTTTTCGGAAGTCTAAAAATTGTACCCGCTGTAGGAGAACCAACTCCGAACAATATCTTTCTTTGTAAGCATCTGGTTTCCCCTTCAGTAGCGGCACAGACCTCCGCCTTCTTTTATATTATCAATCTTCTTATTTGTCAGAAGCCTGGCCGAATTAAGAGGTGGAGGACGAAGAGGTCTTTGAAGAATGGTGGATGTTCTTTTCGTCAAGAAAATCAGCCATTTCATTTCTGTTGATGAGCCCTAGTATAGTTCGACTATTTGTTACACTAAAGCTGTATTAATAGATTTCGATAGCCTTCCTATCATGCGAATCTACACATATGCATACGGAGATACGTATACGTATCTATACGTATATGAGATAGATACGCATATGCACGTATGCGTATTATACGTCTATCTTATGTATACGCATATGCACGTATGCACGTATGCGTATATATACGTCTAACTTATGTATACGCATATGCACGTATGCGTATATATACGTCTAACTTATGTATACGCATATGCACGTATGCGTATATATACGTCTATCATATGTATGTAAGAAAAATAAAGAATATATAAAGGATTAAATTAGCAGCGAAAGTTAATTCCCTTCTGTATACTAAAAATAGTAATCTCTAGTTGCACTGTGTCATTTCGAGAAAATCTATGTCATATGACTCTTACATAATTCGGATGATGTAAATGGAGCTAAAGCAGCCAATAGTAATTTTATAGCAATGTTAACTATTCGAACGGCAAAAATCTATCATGGAAGGAAAGGCAGCGAGTGAAGAAAGTGAGGGGGGATGCTGTGAATGTGCGACAACATTTGTTCTTTCGCTTTGAATGCTCAAATGCAAGAGGAACCTCTGGGAACCATTCGAGGATTTGACTGCAGGCTTTGGAATTATTCTAACGCAAATAATATAGCAACGATCGAGCTCTGGTGATCAATGTTCGGCGTTATCAGCAAACCAAACATATAAAGCTACGAGCAACATCATCAAATTCAAATGTTCCACAAAAATATTATTTTTACTTCCTTGTACGAAACAAAAAGGAAGTATTGTAATCGCGAAAAGTTTCAGGCAGCATATTTCAACGAAAATATCCATTTGGACCGCTATCGAATGCAATTTAACGATGTTTTTGCGTGATATCTGTACGTAAGGACAGAATAAAAGACTCCTTTCCTCCAAAAAAAATTATAAAACTGCTTTAAAATGAATTCTGAAGAGAATTTTTCGTGGCGTCTGTACAAACGTATGTATAACTCAAAAACTCAAAAACGAGTAGCCTCAGAACGTTGAAATTTTGTATATAGGACTGCTGTAACATATAGATATACACCTCGTATTTTGGTTGCAATCGGCCGCACTAAAAGTATATAAATAGAATAAGTTCTTTGAGTAACAACTATTCGCGGAAATATTTGGCCTGACTAGAATTGCCGGTTTGGCTTTAACTTATAACTCGAGTAAAGACGAAACACTTTCATATTTACGTATTTTTATCAATTATTGATCATTGAACGGGAGTTGGTTTGTTCCCCTTGAAAAGTCAACTAATTTCCGATCAATGACAATAATTACATGTTTTAATTTTTACTTTTACAATTGTAATATTATTCTTCGTGATGATTTAACTCCAGTCCCCGTTAAAACATTATTAACATTTTGCTTTCAAATTACTTCAAAACATCTTTCAAAATATAACTTACCAGTATGGATGCACACTTTTAAAATAATTCTACTTTAATTAAACTTAGGAGATAATATAATCAATTAATCAATACTGTTTAGGAAATAAATTATATATATATATATATATATATATATATATATATATATCCACTCTGCTACCCGGCTCAGTGATCTCAGTTTCTTTACTCTTACATGTTTGTAAATTGTACATTTTTTGCTTTAAATTGAATTATGTAGTTCTTATCTTCCGGTTAAGGTTTTTATGCCTTTAGTAAATCTGTATGCAGTATTTTTAGAATTATCAACAATTTTAAAGTTGTTTAAGTGCCGCTAAGCCTAATAATTTTTCTGATGGCGGACATTGCTACAGACAGAGTAGTGAATTTGTTGCCAATCTAGATAAACGTAGCTTCGCAACAACAAAGAAAACGCCTTCATTTATTATTGCGAATTAAATCATGCTTAATCCTTTCTGGAATTTTTTCGAGGAAATAAGTGCTTAAGATTTACTTAATTTTTAATACGGATATTTTGAGTTTTTATGTATTTTTGCCTTGTCGCGAAGTGAGAACTGCATAAATTGAATGAGAAATACTAAATCGTCTGTGAAAAACTTTTGTTGTTGTTGTTGTTGTTGTTTGCTTAATTTCTTTTATACATTGTTCTAGTTTTATTATAGTATTTGAATAGAACATGTGGCTACGATTAGATAATTCTTCAAATGATATAAATTTTGTGCATTCTGATTTATAATATGAACGAAATATAATACTGTTAAGTGAACCTAGCGCCAGAGTGTCGCTATGGTAAACAAATAGTGAATTTTAAAGAATGCATTTATTCTATTGTGGTTTATGCGCTGTCGGCGAAGTAGATTTAATTAAATCCAATAAGTTTAAACGAAATGCAGGAGAAAATGCGTATAATTTAATATTCCGTACAAGGAAGTCATGTGGTGTACACATCAGATTTTTACTTCCTTGTACGAAGTAAAAAGGAAGTATTGTAATCGCGAAAAGTTTCAGGCAGCATATTTCAACGAAAATATCCATTTTGACAGCTATCGAATGCAATTTAACGATGTTTTTGCGTGATATCTGTAGCTAAGGACAGAATAAAAGACTCGTTTCCTTCAAAAAAATTATAAAGCTGCTTTAAATTAATTCTGAAGAGAATTTTTCGTGGCGTCTGTACGAACGTATGTACGTACGTGTGTACGTACGTATCTCGCATAACTCAAAAACGAGTAGCCTCAGAACGTTGAAATTTTGTATATAGGACTGCAATAACATGTAGATGTGCACCTCGTATTTTGGTTGCAATCGGCCGCACCAATATCTATATAATCCAATATATATATATATATATATAAATATATTTATATATATATCCACTCTGTTACCCGGCTCAGCAATCTCAGTTTCTTTACTCTTATATGTTTGTAAATTGCCCATTTTTTGCTTTAAAAATGGTTGAATTATGTTGTTTTTATCTTTCGGTTAAGGATTTTATGCCTTTAGTAAATCTGTGTGCAATATTTTTAGAATTATCAGGAATTTTAAAGTTGTTTAATTGCCGCTAAGCGTGGTTTTAATGGCGGCCTTTGATGTTTACATTTGAAACAGGAGACTAGTGGATTTGTTGCCAATCTAGAGAAACTTAGCTTCCCAACAACAAAGATAACGCTTTCATTTATTATTGCCAATTAAATCATGCTTAATTCTTTCTGGAATTTGTTCGAGGAAATAAGTATTTGAAATTTACTTCGTAATTTTTAATATAGATATTTTGAGTTTTTATGTATTTTTGCCTTCTCGCGAAGTGAGAACTGAATTAATCCAATGAAAAATACTCAATCGTCTGTGAAAAACTTTTTTTTTTTGTTTTTTGTTTTGTTTGCTTAATTTCTTTTATACGTCATTCTAGCTTTATTATAGTATTTGAATAGAACATGTGGCAACGATTAGATAATTCTCTTCTTTAAATTATATAAATTTTGCGCATTATGAGTTATAATATGAACGAAATATATACGTTAGTTGTTACATAATTATTGGATTATATAACAGTTAACTTAGTTTCCGTTATATAATTATTATGCAAGTTAACTGTTATATAATTATTAATACTGTTAAGTGAATGTAGCGCTAGAGTGTCGCTGTGGTAAACAAATACTAGAGTGAATTTTAAAGAATGCATTTATTCTATTGTGGTTTATGCGCTGTCGGCGAAGTAGATTTAATTCAATCCAATAAGTTTAAATGAAATGCAAGAAAAAATGCGTATAATTTAATATTCCAATACAAGGAAGTCATGTGGTGTACACAACAGATTTTTTATATATGGCATAGCACTATTTGTTTTAAATTGTTTTCATAAGAGGACGCCTTGTGTATAGTTAAATAATAAAGAATCAATATGTAAGAAAAATAAAGAATACGTAAAAGATTAAATTAGCAGCGAAAATTAATTCCCTTTTGTATTCTAAAAGTAGTAACCTCTACTTGCGCTGAGTCACTTCGAGAAAACTCTGTGTTATATGACTCTTACATAATTCTGATGATGCAAATGGAACTAAAACTTAAGCAACCAATAATAATTTCACAGCAGTATTAACTGTCCGATCAAAATGCGTTGAGAACCAAAACTAACTCGGTCTGAATTAAGATTTCACCCTGAACACTTGCTTTCAACGCTTTGGCCAAGCTGCACTGCTGTCTGTCTGCTGCTTCTTACTTGATGCAAAGTTATCAAAAATGTAAACCTTTTGGAATAGTCACAGTTAATGTGCCAACTTGTTTGTGGCCGCAACATGTTTGCTGAAATCAAATTAAATATACCTTGACTGCCAAATTTCTTACTCGTTGTGGATCGGCGTTTCAGCATTCGACGACATCAAATTCTGGCTGTTCATTACGAATTTAACCGCCTATTATGATTCTCCTTTTCTCCAATCTTCGATTAGTTTCCGGAGGCTGTCCTATTCAGCCGTTATGTTACTTCAGTATTTGTCTATCTCCTATCCAAATGACTCATATTTTAAATCTCAGAAGTTCATTAAAATAGTAGGCTGACTGTGATTAAAAAAACTGTTTTCAATATAAAACAAAAATCAAACTCTGATTTGGAGAAGTTTGTGGGGAAATACGCATTTACTGCACTTTAGGGTGTAACATTGTGCAAATATTTTCATTTCAGAAACTTTTTCATTAAATTGGATTGAGTAATCCTGAATAATTAGGTTTCCTTTTGTTGACTTCTCGAAAGCCTAAACCGGATTGATTGTTTACTTCATGAAATATTGTTTCACAACAACGCTAGTTTCACAAATTGTAAATAAGCGAGTAGACTTTTAGATTTTGTTTGCTGTATTTACTTACATTAAATGGCTAAACATGTTTTTAATCCTTTAAAGATAATTTATTGAATCAGCCTTCCATTTTCAAGCACATAACTGTAATTCTGGCATATTTTTATTTCACGTTGTCTTTGTTTTATGCGTTTTTTACAGTATCTATCATTTGATAGACAACTCATCTCATGCGGACAACACATGACTTCTTTGTATGGCTTATTAAATTATACACAATTTTTGCTGCATTTTAGTTAAACTTAATTCTTAGAATTTCATCATAGATTTTCTCTTAATCAATTAATTTAGTTCTCAATTCGCGGCAAGGCTAAAATCCTTAAAAACTCCAAACATCTTCCTTAAAAATTGCAAAATACAGAAAAACAAAATACCAAATACAATTAAAACAGTTAAAAAAACAATTTTTACAATTAAAATTAGAGTTCGTACGCAAAAACAAGTAATTCGGCCCGCAGGCAAGAAGGCAGATTTTTCGGTGCACATAACTGAAGGTTTACTTTTGGTCCCAATTGGCAAAAAGGCGCTGAAGGTGCAGAAAATGACTTCACTGTTCTACTGAGTTTCAAATGTAATCAAATGGTGTTCCGTTAGGCTTAACTCGCCACTTTTAAACTCTTGATAATTCTACATCTACTGCATGCAGATTAACTAAAGGCATAAAAACCTTAACCAGAAGATAAGAATAAAATCATTAAATCATTTTTAAAGCTAAAGATGCTTAATTTACCGACATATAAGAAAAAAAAAAATTACGCTAACCGAGCCAGGTAACGGAGTGGGAATATATATGTATCTATATATGTTACTAAGAATACGCATATATTAATATACGATTGGTGCAGCCGATTGCAACGAAAAAGGGAGGTGCACAGCTGCATGTTATAGCAGAGTCCCATATACAAATTTTCAACATTCTCAGGCTGCTTGTTTTTGAGTTATGCGAGATACGTACTTAGATACGTTCGTACAGACGCAATGAAAATTCTCTTCAGAATTCATTTTAAAGCAGTTTTATAATTTTTTTGGAGGAAAAGAGTCTTTTATTCTGCCCTTACGTACAGATGTCACGCAAAAACATCCTTAAATTGCATTCGATAGCGGTGAAAATGGATATTTTCGTTGAAATTTTTCGCGATTACAATACTTTCTTTTTACTTCGTACAAGGAAGGCGCTACTGTTATGCGTTTTTAAGTTATGTTAGATATATTCATGCATACGTACGTACAAGCGTCAAGCATAATAGCTTCTAAATCCATTTTGCAAACCTTTTTCTCAAATATAAAAAACCTGTATTCTGTTCGTACGTATAGATGTCACACAAGGACATCGTTCAAATGGTTTAGAGAGCAGTCAAAATGGATATTTGCGTTGAAATATGATGGCCGAAATTTTTTGTGATTACAACACTTGGACAAGGAAGTAAAAATGAAGAGTTATTCTTACTATTGTACATTCAAGATATATTAAATTGCTAATAATTTAATTGACCGAATTTTAATAAATGTGTTTTTCATTTACGAAAAGTGAAGATTTATTTTGGTACAATATTAATGATGCTACAATACTGCATGAAGTTTACTAGAGTTTTCCTAACAAAATCTGAGTCATTCTTGATCTGTTCAGATTCAGACAGGTAACGCACGGTTCGATTTTGGCGATTGGAAAATCGAGTCGATCACCAGAGTTGCTTGTGTGCAAGTACTGTGCAGAGTCGTCCCAGACAGACCATTAATACTTAACCAGCTATCGATTCATTTTCGGCAAGATTGATGAATGTGTTTGATGAAGATTTTGCGTTGTGTTTAAACAACCCGAATAGGTCTGGAACGACTACAACGAACCGAAGCAAATGGCTTGCACAAAGGCGCGTATTTCGATTCGACATCGATTAATCAGACTACCGATAGATAGTCTGAACTAAGGCGATAGACACAGTCCAGTACAGATACAGTGTCTCACAAAAGTGATGGGACACTTGTGCTTTACAAAAGGAAACTGTAATAAAATAAATTAAAACAACATGTAAAAATTTTCTGTGGGTGTGTTTCATACTTAAATTTAGTAACAATTATTACATTACATACATTTTCTTAAAATATTAAAATATTAATTTAATAAAAATACAATTGTTTAAAACGGAGCAAAAAATGGCTCACATGAGTGATGGGACGCCATTAGATACTACTACGTCCTACAATAAAAATATTTTTGGGGTCTTTATTTTTACTTAAAAGCAATTGGCAATAATTTATAAAATCGTCTGCAGTATTTCTCTCCAGTTTGTTTTGGAATTTTTGTGTTTTTTAGCTCTGTGCAGCCATGAATGCTACACGAAAAGAAACTTTGCCTGAAATTCGAAAATTAGTTATTAATTTGCATATTGAACGGAGAAAATCTATTAGAGAAATTACTGAAACAGTTAACTTGAGTCATTCAACAGTTTACAATATCATTAAACGATATAAAAAGAATCATATGATTCAGGATAAAAGAAGACCTGGCCGACCATCAAAGCTATCCAATCGAATAAAGCGAATTATAGTTCCAAATATTAAAAAAAAAAATCCAAGAATGAGTGCTCCTAAAGTTGCTGCTGATTTACAAGCATTATATCCAATAATTGTTAATTCCGAGACTATTAGAAGAGTAATTCGATCTGCTGGATATTACGGTAGAGCAGCCAGGAAAAAATTCTTCGTAAGTGAAAAGAACAGAAAACTCAGACTGGCTTTCGCAAAATCCAACATAAATATGAATTCTGATTACTGGAATGAAGTTATATTTGCTGATGAGAGCAAATTTAATATATTTGGTTCTGACGGTAGAATCTTGGTGTGGAAAAAACCCAGGGAAGAAATTCGCAAACAGAACTTGGTGCCAACAGTAAAACATGGTAGAGGAGGAGTTATTGTATGCGGTTGTATGTCGTCCGCTGGAGTTGGTAATCTTGTTTTTATTGACAGTATAATGGATCGGTATAAGTATATTGACATTTTAAATCAAAATTTGAAATCTTCAGCACGAAAATTGAACCTTCATAACGATTTTAAATTCTACCAGGACAATGACCCCAAGCACAGTGCTTTGAACGTTAGACTCTGGCTGCTGTATAACTGTCCTGAAATAATAAAAACACCACCACAATCTCCAGACTTAAATCCCATAGAGAATATTTGGCAAGAATTGGAATCAAGAATTCGCAAACACACCATTTCTTCAAAACAACAATTAAAATCGTGCTTCAAGAAGAATGGGGTAAAATCACTGCAGAAATCGCAAAAAAAATTAGTCGAATCCATCCCAAGAAGATTAAATCATGTTTTAAAAGTAAAAGGAATTCCAAAAAAATATTAAAACCTTTTAAAAAGTAAAATTTTTGGATAAATATTTGATGGAAAAGTAAGTGTCCCATCACTTATGTGAGCCATTTTTTGCTCCGTTCTAAACAATTGTATTTTTATTAAATTAATATTTTAATATTTTGAGAAAATGTATGTTATGTAATAATTGTTACTAAATTTAAGTATGAAACACACCCACAAAAAATTGTTACATGTTTTTTAATTTATTTTACTACAGTTTCCTTTTGTAAAGGACAAGTGTCCCATCACTTTTGTGAGACACTGGATACTGGATCCTGATATATAAACTCTAAGCAAACTTATTGAAGAAGTAAGCCACAGAAAATACTGAATACTTAAGACTGACCATACGTATCAATTTTAACAGAACAATACCGTTTTTTTTCCATTTTCCGAATATTCCGTTTTAAATAAAAGCATCAAATATGATTTTACTATGTTGCCATAAATTATTGCTTTGTTTGACTGTGGCAAAGCACGCGAGGGCTATCTGCCTAAGGGGGAGGAATGTCTTAGTGGATGACTTTCTAAGAGAAACTGGCTCGTATACATGTTACACATGGGGATAAACATGAAATCACACATGCAGCTAACCCATTCGCGGGAATTCGAACTCCAGACGGAACTACCAGTGCTCAAAGACTTTAACCTCTCCGTCGCTGATAGGCTCATAAATTGTTGTCCATAATCTGTAACCGTATAAGATCTCCGGCGCCCCAATCTGTCTATAGGAAACTCTAAAGATATGCTGTTTTTAAATATTTTGTGATTTTGCCGTTGAATCGAATTTTATGGGACTCAGGCGACAACAATGCGTTATTTAATAAATGAAGTAAATGCAAAACGTTAATAATAAAAAGACAAAAAAGACAGAGTTTTGCAACCCATCTTAGTGAGAAAACTCAACACTCATATGACGAACTGAGGAAAGACTGGGGGGGGGGAAGTAAGCCAGTATTTAACGATCCATCAGGAATTCTAAACGTATACTACTATACTGCTTTTAAAATTTTTCTGATTTTCCTTGTTGAGTTGTGTATGGCATAAATGCGAAGAAAATTATGCGTAATAATAAAGCTAAAAAGACAAAAAAAAAAAAAAAAAAAAATCGGTTAGCAGGAGTGAATGCAACAACAGACTGGTAGATTGCGAACTCAGCGAAAGCTTAGAAAAACTTTAACAAACTCTTTTGGCAACCGTTAAAATCTAAGGTCTTTCAGGCTTTGTTGATCAAAAAGCGTTAGCCCAGAAGGGCTACGAATTTCATTTTGGTATTTTGCGTTGGTTCACTATAGACGACGTTTCACTTTTCAAATTGTTCCCACCAAATATTAGACCCTGCATTAAATTTAAAGAAATTAAATAATGAAGAATCTGTACGCACTGTGAAAAAAAACAACGGTACCTAGAGACATTAAATTTTGAATAACGTAGTCCTCCATTCGAATATGTGCATCTAGAAGCCCAAATTTAGAATTTGTCTTATTATCTATTTCACATTTTATCTAACATTAAAGAATTTTTGATTAACAAACTCGACAATTTCAAAGCGAGCAGCGGCAAGACTGTACGAAAAAAAAAAAAAAAAAAAAAAAATATCTCCATCGCGCGAGATTGTGTATGACAAATTCTAAAGATAAGCTCTTTTTAAATATTTTGTGATATTGCTGTTGACTTGAATTTTCTGGTTCAAGTGCTAAGAACATGATATTTAGTAAATAGAGATAACACATAAAGCGGTTAAAAAAAAAAAAAGGAAACCCAACCCTTTGGGCGTAATATGAAGTCAGAAAGATTTCAGATTTTTTTTCCATTTTTAATTTTATGCTTTGTCTGAACTTAATGAATTCTTGATTAACAAACTCAGGGAGATGAACGAAATGTATAACTACTCGACAAAATGTCAAATAATTAAGTTTCAAATATAGTCAAGAAAACTTCGAATTGAAAAAAAATGTTTTGCCATTCGAAAGAAACTCAAAATTTTTTTTCAAATTTAATTAATAAACTCTAATAATAACAATATTAGGAAAAAAAAAAAAAACACGACGCACCGAGAGCAAATTTGACACAAATTGATATGCATACAGGTTTCGAAGGAAAATGCAAAACTTTACATTTTGGCTGCCAATGAATGAACGGTTGTCGCTACAGCGCATCTGATCTGCGCAACTGGCAGGACATTTAAGAAGAGAAATTACAATTCCAGGTCATAAATTCTTCACGAATTTCATTTCGTGTACTCTGGTAGACAGTAACTATGCCTCGCATACGGGTGCGCCTCGTGTAGTTGGACTCAAAGAAGCCGGTTGGTCTTATCGGCGAATAGCTCGACATTTGAGCAGAAGCGATGCCACTATTAGACTATGTTGGCAGGAATGGGTGAACCATGGCCGCACACAGCGTCAAGAAGGAAGCGGTAGTCCTAGAGAAACGACAGAACGTGAAAACCGAGCAATCGTCAGAGCGGCACTCACAGCTCCAGATGCATCATTATCATCGATTGTACGTACAAATAGTGCTTCAGTGACCGCAAGGACCATTCATAGACGGCTCACAGAAAGGGGGCTGAGGTCACGGCGCCCCTTGCGCCAACTACCATTGGATTGGATTGGATTGGATTGGATTATTGTAATTTGGCACAAAACCTGTCAAGGTTATCTGCGCCAGATAAATGGTAACAATGCAATTAGTCATTTGTAAAAACTTCCAACTTAGGTAAGAGACAGATTACAGTCTATGATAAGAGCCGATATCTTTAAAAAAAAACAGGTAAAAGTCTATTATAAAAGCCAATATCTTTTAAAAACAGAAACAAATTACAATGATGTGCTTTTCCAATTAAATTTCCTAAGTCCAGTTCTGAACAATTAAAATGTTTTTGGCGAAAATAATTAAAACTCTGGCATTCCACCAAGATATGATGGACTGTCAGATCTGCATTGCAGTTTGGGCAGCTGGGTTTCTCTTCTCCCTTCAGAAGATACTCATGGGTCAGGCGACAATGGCCAATTCTCAGTCGAGTCAAGAGGACATCTTCCTTTCTGTTAGCCATACATGGCCAGTATCCAATGGTGGGTTTTACATTTCTCAGCTTGTTATATCCAACTACCATTGACCTCTGTACAACGACAAGCCCGTTTGCAGTGGTGTCGGGCTCATTCGCACAGAAATGTCACTGACTGGAGTAGACTAGTTTTCAGTGATTCGTCCCGCTTTGAACTGAGCCCCGATGACCAGCGAAGGCGAGTCTGGAGACACCCCGGAGAGCGGTGTGATACCAACCTGTCTTCCGGCAGACAGGCCGATAACCAAGAGTGATGGTCTGGGGTGCCATTTCATTTCATAGTAGGACTACTTTAGTTGTCATCCGTCTCAACCTTACAACACAGCGGTACGTCGACGAAGGTCTAAGACCCGTTGTGTTGCCCTTCATGTCACGCCACCCTGGGCTTACATTTCAGCAAGATAATGCCCGCCCCCACACTGCACACGTTTCTACTGCTTGTCTTAATGCTTGCCGAACATTACCTTGGCCAGCAAGGTCGCCGGATCTCTCTCCTATTGAGCACGTTTGGAGCATTATGGCCAGGGCCCTCCAACTAGCTCGGGATGCTGACGATCTAACACGCCAGTTGGACAGAATCTGGCACGTTATCCCTCAGGAGGACATCCGCAACCTCTATCAATTGATGCCAAGCCGAATAACTGCTTGCACGAGAGCCAGAGGTGGACAAACACGTTACTGACTTTTTTAGTTTGTGAAGCTCTGTCACTTCCATAAATCATCCAATTTTTGTCAAACTGTAATCATTTGTTTTTCCGTACATGTACATCACTTCTACGATTTTCGTCCCATTCGGATAACTTCTTGGTGCGTCTTTTTTTTTTTTTTTTTTGTTTTGTTTAAGAGTGTAATTTAATTAATAAACTTTGCTCAATAAACTTCAAATTTTGTTAATTAATTAATAAACTGGGACGATTAATGAGTGTCGAATAACATGTTTCTTTCTATTCGACATTATATAACTCAAATTGTTGCAAATAAATTTTCATGTTTATAAAATTATTTTCCAAATGGTCTTATAATGTCAAAGATTTAGCCCTATATACTGCCCTTCCCTCTTTGAATTACAAGTATAGGGGAAAAAAATTATAAAATTAAAAAAAAAAAAAATAAATAAAATAAATTAAATTGTAAAAATACTAAATGCAGAATCATAGTAAACTCAAAGAAAAACTAGAAAAACTGTACACAAATACTTTCGAAAACGTTATTCATTTAAATTATGAGAACTTAGGAATAGTCAATCTTACAAAGTAAAAACATCCGATGTGTACTCATAACTTCCTTCTGCAGAATATTAAATTATACGAATTTTTTCTTGCATTTCATTTGAACCTAATAGATTGAATTAAGTCTACCTCGTCGATAGCGCATTAACCACAATAGAATAAATGCACTCGTTAAAGTTCACTATATTTATTTATCACAGCGATACTTTGGCGCTACGTTCTCTTAACAGCATTAACATGCATTTTATAACTCAGAGTGCACAAAAGTATATCATCTGAAGGATTACCACAAGTTCTATTGAAAATACTATAATAAATCTAAAACGATGTATGAAAGAAATTAAGCAAATAAAAACAGTTTTTTCACAGACGATTCAGCATTTCTGATTCAATTAATTCAGCTCTTACTTCGCGACAAGGCAAAAATACATAAAAGCTCAGAATATCTATATTAAAAATTACGAAGTAAATCTTAAGCACTTATTTTCTCGAATAAATTCCAGAATGGATTAAGCATGATTAAATTCGCAATAATAGAAGAAGGTGTTGTCTTTGTTGTTGCGAAGCTTAGTTTTTCTAGATTGGCAACAAATTCCCTATTCTGTTGAGTTTCAAATGTAAACAAACATGGCCGCCATGGCAAAAATAATTAGGCTTAGCGGCACTTAAACAACTGTTTAAATTGTTGATAATTCTACAAATATAGCTTGCAAATTTACTAAAGGCATAAAAACCTTAACCGGAAGATCAGAACAACATAACGCAATCATTTTTAAAGTAAAAAATGCACAATTTAAGAAAATATAAGAATAAAGAAACTGAGATCACTGAGCCGAGTAATAGAGTGGATATATATCTAAATATATTTATATACGTTTGGTGCGGCCGACTGCAACCAAAATACGAGGTGCACATCTACATGTTATAGCAGTCCTATATACAAAATTTCAACGTTCTGAAGCTACTCGTGTTTGAGTTATGCGAGACACGTACGTATGTAAGTCAGCACGTACGCACAGATGCCACGAAAAATTATCTTCAGAATTAATTTTAAATTAGTTTTACAATTTTTTTGGGGGGAAAGAGGCCTTTATTTTGTCCTTACGTACAGATGTCGTGCAAAAACATCGTTAAAATTGCATTCGATAGTAGTAAATATGGATATTTTAGTTGAAATGGGATACCCGAATTTTTTCGTGATTACAATACTTCCTTTTTACTTCGTAGAAGAAGTAAGAAGTACTTCGTAGAAGAAGCAAAAAGAGCTTACTCGTGAATGTGGCTATATATATATATATATATCTAAAGGTACATTTTTAATAATGTAGCCAACAAACATAATTTGGCTTAAAATATCAGTTAATTACCATTTTCATTTTCAAATTTTTAGAACGCACTTTTTTTAAGCGCCAGAAGGCAATTCGCTGACTGTTCTGTATTGCGAATTCTGGAATTGATACAATACTTAACAGCAGAAATGCGTGTACTGTATATGGCGTGGGTAGAACGTCCAATCTGACGCGACCATCTGTGGTTCAACACATCTACGACCATTTCAATTACAAATCGACGACTTCCAATTTCAGTTTGAAAGATTCGTCTCCGTCTCCATGCGCAGCAGCGAGTATTTCGATCAAGCATCGACTGGCCGAGTCCCAGCAGTCTTCCCAAATGTTTGTTCCGCTCTGTCATGTACTTGGAGCACGCGAGGTCGATTCGGTGGCGAGGTTATTTCCCGAAGCGATGCTCTTTCATTAACCGCGACCGCCTCCTTTTCTCCAAATATCCGATCCGCCCGGGCGCTTAATTCCACGCAGCAGCCCTCGATTTAATTGAATCCCGATCCGCATCCGATTCCTTTACGGATGGAGGTAGAGAGGGGGAGTGGAATAGAAAAAGCCATCTCATTATACAGGATTTCGAGAAATCGGGAGCAAGCCCCGATCCAGCGATCTTGTGTTCCACAGTCGGAAAAGCGACCGGGATAAAATAGAGAGAAGAGCAAGGGGTAAAAAATAAAAATAAAAGGGAAAACTAGAAGGGGGAAAGGAATAAAAAAAGGAAGAAAAGTTCTTGGCTGCCACTTCTCGCTATTCCACGCGAAGAGCGCCGGCGATATCTTTCCTTCCCCCCTTCCCCCCTTCCCATTCTGTCTTCCTTTTTTTTTTTCCCCAGCTCTTCTGTGCGTTTTTCTTTTCTGCTCTTCTTTATCCTCTGGTTCGCTGTCGCTCTTTCGGGCTGGGGTGGTTCGTTTCCGAAGGCGGAAATTGAGGGACCATCTACACAGTGCAATTCTCCCCCGAAGCTTCTGGTATTTTTACAGTTCAGGGTAATACACATTTGTGGAGGTTTAGCACAGTTTTCAAGTTACGCCTCCTTATATTATCATTATTATTATTTTTTTTTCCTGATTGGAGTCTTTTTTTTCCTTCACTGTTTCGCTTCATAGAAATGCTCAGAATCTACAGATTGGCGCACGAAATATCACGCCATTCATTCACTCCATAATTTCTTTTAATATTATGCACTGAATAATAAAAAATGCGTATACTCATGGAAAATCCGTTCGGAAAAATCAGTATTGTACTTTGATTTATCGCGAAACAGCAGTTTGCAGCATGCGGATTATGACCAGTTGATATTTAAAAAAAAAGTGGAAGTTGTAACTTTTCTTTCGTTTTTTTTTGGGGAGGAGAGAAGAAACGAAAAGTTTGGTGGCAACCCAGATACATTTTTATGCACACTTGAA
The DNA here is from genome assembly GCF_044657685.1 of Stegodyphus dumicola. Lineage (NCBI taxonomy): Eukaryota > Metazoa > Arthropoda > Arachnida > Araneae > Eresidae > Stegodyphus > Stegodyphus dumicola. The sequence continues at coordinate 247,144,901 of NC_140771.1, forward strand.
GTTAGAAAAGCAAACATGTTCAACAAAAACTTTACAATGTATTTCTCTCCGCCTTCTTAGCATGCCTTTGTGGTGTAGGGTCAGCACACTCGGCGCGTATTCTAGTGGTCCGTGGTTCGTTCGAGTCCCAGTCAGAGCACTGCTCACTTTTCATATCTCCTGCTTTCAAAAAATACCTAATGTCTCTACAGTGGAGCCTGAACTAAAAAAGGTGGTGGATGATAGTTCTTCACCAGGATTTGGTGATTGGGTCCCCTAATCCCCAATCGCCCTTTAAAAGGGGAAGTATATAAAATATTTCTCCCGCCTTCTTCGCAAGCCTTCGTGGTCTAGTGGTCAACACTCGGCGCGTATTCGAGAAGTCCGTGGTTGCTCATTTTTCATGTCTTTTGCTTCGAAATAACCTAATGTCTGTACAACTTTATAATACAGGCTTCTTGCAAGCAGGCCATACATGGATTGTAACAGAAGTAGGAAGTCAGGAAGTCACTGATTCTTTTGTTCGAGTAGAAACTTTACAAGATGGGTTTCTTACAAACAGGCCCTACATGGATTGCGACAGCAGTAGGAAGTCACTGGTTCTTTGTTCGAGTAGAAACTTTACAAGATAAGTTTCTTGCAAACAGGCAATACATGGATTGCGACAGCAGTAGGAAGTCACTGGTTCTTCTGTTCGAGTAGAAACTTTACAAGATAAGTTTCTTGCAAACAGGCCATACATGGATTGCGACAGCAGTAGGAAGTCACTGATTCTTCTGTTCGAGTAGAAACTTTACAAGATGGGCTTCTTGCAAACAGGCCATACATGGATTGTCACAGCAGTAGGAAGGCACTGGTTCTTTTGTTGGAGTAGAAACTTTACAAGATAAGTTTCTTGCAAACAGGCCATACATGGATTGCGAGAGCAGTAGGAAGTCACTGGTTCTTTTGTTCGAGTAGAAACTTTACAAGATAAGTTTCTTGCAAACAGGCCATACATGGATTGTTACAGCAGTAGGAAGTCACTGGTTCTTTTGTTCGAGTAGAAACTTTACAAGATGGGTTTCTTGCAAACAGGCCATACATGGATTGTGACAGCAGTAGGAAGTCATTGGTTCTTTTGTTCGAGTAGAAACATTACAAGATGTGTTTCTTGCAAACAGGCCGTACATGGATTGTGACAGCAGTAGGAAGTCACTGGTTCTTTTGTTCGAGTAGAAACTTTACAAGATGGGTTTCTTGCAAAGAGGCCCTACATGGATTGCGACAGCAGTAGGAAGTCACTGGTTCTTTGTTCGAATAGAAACTTTATAAGATGGGCTTCTTGCAAACAGGCCCTACATGGATTGTCACAGCAGTAGGAAGTCACTGGTTCTTTGTTCGAATAGAAACTTCACAAGATGGGCTTCTTGCAAACAGGCCATACATGGATTGTGACAGCAGTAGGAAGTCACTGGTTCTTTTGTTCGAGTAGAAACTTTACAAGATGGGTTTCTTGCAAAGAGGCCCTACATGGATTGCGACAGCAGTAGGAAGTCACTGGTTCTTTGTTCGAGTAGAAACTTCACAAGATGGGCTTCTTGCAAACAGACCCTACATGGATTGTCACAGCAGTAGGAAGTCACTGGTTCTTTGTTCGAATAGAAACTTCACAAGATGGGCTTCTTGCAAACAGGCCATACATGGATTGTGACAGCAGTAGGAAGTCACTGGTTCTTTTGTTCGAGTAGAAACTTTACAAGATGAGTTTCTTGCAAACAGGCTCTACATGGATTGCGACAGCAGTAGGAAGTCACTGGTTCTTTGTTCGAATAGAAACTTTACAAGATGGGCTTCTTGCAAACAGGCCCTACATGGATTGTCACAGCAGTAGGAAGTCACTGGTTCTTTGTTCGAATAGAAACTTCACAAGATGGGCTTCTTGCAAACAGGCCATACATGGATTGTGACAGCAGTAGGAAGTCACTGGTTCTTTTGTTCGAGTAGAAACTTTACAAGATGAGTTTCTTGCAAATAGTCCATACATGGATTGTGACAGCAGTAGGAAGTCACTGGTTCTTTTTTTCGAGTAGAAACTTTACAAGATGGGTTTCTTGCAAACAGGCCATACATGGATTGTGACAGCACTAAGTGATTGCTTCTTTGTTCGAGTAGAATCGACAGTGCTCATCAAGTGCCCGCGCATCTAAAATTGGGAACAAGTTTTCTTTTGTACACTCATTGATTAATGTAAGACAGAACCCGCTCTCATATCACAAAAAATGTTCACAATTTCGGCTCTGTCTTGCAGTCTCCAAGTGCGCGTTGCTATTTTCCATCTATGTCTCCACGCTATGAGTGCTGTGACGATACAGCTACTAGCACCTCCGCGGGCACAGGTGCTGAATTATAACTTCCTGTTTGTTCGCGGACGAAATGGACCATACCTGCAAAAAGCAGGACTGCAGATAAAACCCACTGGGAGTTTCCGAACACAAGGAACTAATAATGTTTCTCTTCGCAGATAACGAAACGAGTGAAACCTTTGTGTAAGAGTTCTTCATGTGATTTTGAGGTGACAGGACGAATCTTTTACGTTCTAAACCACGCCAGTGGTTTCGGTCGAACAATAGTTTTTTTATGCTGTAACTACAATAAAAAGGACTCTTTTTTGCGTCCAATCTGCGTTAGCGGATATTGTATGATTTAGGGCTGTAATGATCAGTTTATTTTTATGTTTTAATCAAGAAATCTATTTTAGTTTATCAAATAAATAATTTAAAAGACAACCTGTCTTTCTTTCACCCGACATGGGTGTCCTGACGTTACAGTGCCTTACATGGAATCGGAAATGTAGGAAAAAAAAAGCGTTCAATCTATTTTTTTTTTTTTTTTTTTTTTTTTTGTTAAGCTGCTAAATTGATATTGTTTTTATTTGGACACGGCCGGCTCGTCCCATTTGTTGTTGGAAGGGTTGCGCCTGCTACTCTTCATAAGGTTCAACAAACCAGGTGGAAGGGCTGCGCCCGTATAAAACAAAACAAAACAAAACGCTATTAGTGATGCCAAAATTCCTTCATTACTGAGAATGACTGTTTACATCTTCGTTGAAATGCACCACCTTCTATTGAGCCCGCTCTCAAAAGAGCCTGAGAGGAGAGGATTTAGTAATTTTAATCCCCATAAGAGAAAGTAAAGTCAGTGCTTTCACCGGCATAACACTTTCTTTTATTTTATATTCTTTTCAAGGAACTCTTTTACCTTGTTTTACACGTTTCCAAGGCATGCCACAAGGCAACTTCAAAAGGCCATCCAGATCTGCGTGGTGTTGCCATTCAATGATAAATAAGTTTTGTAATTTAGGGATTTCTCAAGACATAACAGAATGTTTAACCAATTAGGCGGTTTAAAAATAATATGCGTACTTTTAAGAATATTACTAAATTTATGCCGGTAGTACATACAAAAAAATGTTATTTTTATGTGCTCTACCATTATCGTAATTAATAAACAATGTTCAGAACCAGAAATTGTTTACTACTGCTACAAAACTCTTTTAGCTTAAAGTGATACTGTTGCATACGTACAGGTTCGTAATGGACTGAATGCAGAGAACAGATGATAGCCTGATAATCCCTCCTCTCATCTTGCCTCGGTGTTGTAACGGTTAGCACACTCGGTGGGTATTCGAGAGCTCCAGGTTCGAGTCCCGGCGAGGACATTGCTCATTTTTCAAGTCTCCTGCATAATAATAATTCTATACACTTATTCTACCAAAAAATCACTTAACGGTTCTGGAAACTTACCACAAAAATAGTCATATAGCTCTTCTCAGTATCGCAGAGTACAATCGGTAGTTACAGTTGAAACTACTAAGAACGTTAAACACAACGCAATGTAAAGGGCATCTAAAAGGTGAAGATCTCACGGATAATATCGCAATACTCCGAATTCAACTATCAGGAGTGAAATTGATGCTTTCTTCGGTCTTGTATAGTTTTCCCCCGGCCGCCGAGGCACCTCTAGTACCTTCCACTTTCGGAAATTACTGGAAGGCATATGAGGGCCTGATACGGTTACAGTTAGATATAGGGATCAATTCACAGTTATTTAATTACTATACCAAGAGCAATTATAAAGGGACTGGACCAAAATGTCGTTAAATGGTCGCCAAGTCAGGCGACTTTACGCGGCTTATCGCCAAATTTTGAGTCAAAAATTAGTCGCTAAATCCATTGCTAGGTTGGCGATATCTCGCTAATTTAGCGAGATAAACCTTTAGCTCAATGTTAATTAGACTTGCGTCTTTAATGTCACTTTTTCGGTAGAGCTTCGTTAAGCGTTTCATGTTAGGTTATACTATAATTTCACTATAAATGATTTCGCGCAATTTTTTGTAACAACTGTTTAGCTTTCCAAAATGATTAGGATCTCCGATAGGTTATCTGGAAATGACTGATACACAAGAGCCTTATGTCGATTTCAAAGTCCTGTGCGTTAGTAGCAAAATCTAAACCTTTGTCTAAATCACAGGACGAGGTTTCTTTATACACCGCAGGAATTGTCATTAATTCATCCCGACATCTTCACAGTTTACGTCTTTTGCACTTCAATTTTGGCTTCATCTCTTAAGCACACTTTTCTGGTCAACGACCTTTTCGTCTGTACTTATTAAGAGTGCTTCCACAGCGATTGTTATATCTACAAGCCTATTACTTATTTGAATTTTTATGAATGTTTTAGTTTAAAGGACCTGACCAAGGGTTTTTTTTTTAAATTTTTTTTATGAAGAAATCCGAAGACAGGTCAATTCGAACTACGTAATTGTTTAGGTATAATAAATGGACGGTGAAGTGTCATAATCTCATTTTCCTTTACGAGAGAGTGGCAAGCGAAGGCCGATAGGAAGGATGGGTTGACAGCTATTTCCCGTTGGAGCTAAATCGGGAATAAAACCGTCGAAGCTGTTTTGAGATAAAGCTATTTTGGCCCATCGCCTTTCTGTTGCTATAATCCAGCTATATAAGCGAATTTATTCTTAGCATTCTCGAGCTGGGTATCGTTAAGTAATTATAAATTCACATTTGTAAAGGATCCGTGGATTTAGTTGCATTTTACATTCTAAAATTTTTCCTTTTCAGATTTATTATTTCTGATTTGAATTTCGTATCTAACTTATTCTATAAGCATACAAAGTTCAAAAACATAAAAATTTCCAAAAGTGTTCACAATTTTCGCCACCACTGTAAGTTGAACAATGTAAGATAACAAATGAAAAAGCCTGGAGTTCTTTATATTATTCTTTAGATTCCGTATTCGTTTTACTTATCATAAGCAGCAACATGAATATTAAAATAAAGTTGTGGAGACATTAGGTATTTTCTGAAAGCAGAAGACGTGAAAAATGAGCAGTGGCCGCCAGGACTCGAACCACGGACCTCTCGAATTCGCGTCGAGCTTGCTGACCACTACACTACGAAGGCATGCTAAGAAGGCGGGAGAAATACCTTATATACTCCCCCTTTTAAAGCGTGACTGGGGTTTTAGAGAACCCAGTCGCCAAATCTTCGTGGTGAAGAATCATCATTCACCGACTTTTAGTTCGGGCGCCACTGTATAGACATTAGGCTATTTCGAAGCAAACGAGATGAAAAATGAGCAATGCTCTCGCCGGGATGCGAACCACGGACCTCTGGGATTCGCGTCGAGCGTGCTGACTATTAGGTCCCAGTCACATTATGTTTCGGCTACGCGGGACTTGACGTCGAAAGAGACAGTTCTTAGAACCCGCACAATTCGGGAAAACACACGTAGCTAGGTTACCATTCTCACTTGCTACAAAGACTTAAACGCCAAACAATAATCGATTATCGCTCAAATTGGGATCCCGTGATCCTTCAGAAGCAGAACATTCGTCTGATTGGTTGTCTCTACCCTGAACCCGAGACATTTTCGGTGAGGTTTGAAACAATCCCACGTAGCCGCAACATTGTTTCTGTAGCTAGGCGGGACTTCGCTTCAGGCGGGGCTCTTTTTTCTAGGAATCCTCCCGTTTAAACCAATGCTACCAAAATCTCGTTTCTCAGAAAAGTCCCGTCTAGCAGGCACTGTAGCCATATGTGATAACCTCTTTACACCACGAAGGCATGCTTAGAAGGCAGGAGAAATACCTTATAGAAGTAGCCTACTTACTCCGGTGTTCCACGTTCAATTCATTTCTCGCACTGAGAATGTTGGTCTTTATTTCCCATTTGAGATGTTTAACGTGCGTGAAACGTCACATCGCTCTCTTGAACATTACGGAAGCGGGAGACAGAAGCCCTCGCCTAACCCAGATATTAATCCATGCGATTATTTTAGAAGGAATTTTTTCAATGATAAGGTATTCGCAAGGAATCCGAAATGTAGAACAAGTCAAGTTATCGTCTGATCGTGCAGTTCTGAAAGACACGTTCGACAAATGAGAAGATTCATTTGCAAGAGATTGTGAAGCAAACACCAACGCATTCTGCACTAAACTCCCTTTCCATATTCAGGCAGCTAATTAGGCGTTCATTTTGTAACAGATCGAATGATAAATAAATGCGTAATGTACAAAATAAAGGATATGACATTCCGAGAGCGGTATCTACTTATCATTACACACATAAATACAGCGGAACAAGTCTCATCTATATTGCTAAAACAAGTTAACTATACTACAAATGTAGCCAGAAAATATTTTACAAAAAGATGCCAGGTTTATTTTATTTAATACATTATTTTATTATATTAAGTCTTTCCTTAGTTTCTACTTTACCTCAACTCCAACAGAAATGCAAATTAAATGAGTTTGAAGATTAAAAAAAAAAATCTGATGTGTACACCATATGACTTAATACCATTTAAGAGACTCAGAGGAAGACTAAACAGTATATCTCCGAAGGAATCAAACGCCTTTATAGAAGGGCCAAGCTTTATACAGGATTGCATTATATTGTACTTATGTAGGGTATATATGATTGTATATTGTATTGATTGAGAAACGCTGTTTTAAGGAAGTATCAGAATGTTGCATGTGAACATGTCAGCTCAATTAACCAAGGAGAAAACATATTAATGACAGAAAAACACAGGGGCCAGGAAGTTTAGCAAATAAATAAAGTTACGCGGTTTTAGCAGTTAATTAAAAGTTGATGCTGCATAAAAGAAACTTTCTTTAGAAAGAAGCAAATAAAAAAGCCTTAATTAGTCTACTTGATTATCTTAAAAAAGGGTTTTTTTTAACCTACTATTATAAAAACAAATGTAAACAAGGACAGAAAATTCCAAATTAGAATAATTTGTAGTCATTAATAACTCAAGATACATGCCATCAAAATAAGCAACGGATATAAAACAACAAAATGAGGAAAATTTGTTTTCGGAAAAAATTCATAAAAAAGTGAAATAGCATTTTTTTTTTTTTTTTTTTTCCTTCCAAAATAAGTGCTTTATCTTCTACCAATTAATTAATAAGACAGAAAATGAAATCACAACATAAAAATAAACATGAGCTAAGGGGCCAAGTTCCTGAAGAAGAGAAAAAAAGGAAAAAATATACTCGTTCCCTTTTCAAAAACGACGTCTATTTTTGTTTATTATTAAATTTTTGGTCCCGATTCCTGTCATAGGCATTTCTCTAATTTGTTTGCACTACTTTCAATAATATTCATCTTCAGAAAAATCGAGTAAGTGAGGTGTGAATTAATTTTGGAAATGGCGTCTGTGGTACAAATTAACAGTGAATTAATGTTATGTTAATTAAACGCCCGATTTATAGTTAGCTTTTCCTAACTAGGCTTAGCCGATGCGATTAGTACAAAACTAACATCATGACGAACCACTTACATTCACATAATTCACTTGCGCTCGAGATAAAATATGTGAAGAATCAATCGAGAATTGTGGGAAAAACATCTTGTTAATTACTACAAAGGATTAGCAAAAACTTATTCTCCCTTGAGGTTATCTTACCTTTTCCGATAAAAGCTTTCACAGTTCTGTTCTAATGAAAAGTTTTTATTTTCGCATAGTCATTCGAACAGGTTTTGTGCATGCTCAAACAGCTAATAGTTCTCTTCCCCCCTTGTTCTTCTTCCTTCCATTTTTACTTTCTTTCTTTTTTTACTTTCTCGGAAGTGTTGATTTTTAAGCATGATTCATTATATTTTGAGTTTTTTTATTTTTATAATTGTAAAGAATACATAGATTTGTCTCTAATTTAACTTTTAAGAATTGGCAACAGCTTATTATGTTTACCTTTCCTTTCCTGTCATGGAGCTTTTATTGCAGCGTAATAAATGTTTTGTTAAGCTCAATGATCGCTCTTATTCAGTTTGGAGGAATTGGATACCATTTTAACTTCTTTTCTAATAGCATTCTTTCGTCTATTACCCTGCATTAGACAGCCAGCAAATAACAGTTATCCATATCTGTGGCTGAATATGTATGCTTTGTATTAGTATCTGTCGTCCCAAGCTATATTTTATACACAAGCTTAGAATGTCAGCTTGTGACATTCTAAGGTGAAAAATTTCGGGATCTCCCTTTTTTGTCATGAGGTTTGAAATCCAATATTTCCTATTTCATTCTATCTGCATTTCTTATCATAGATAAATATGTGGTTGAATTTAAAACTCTCTGCTTAAAACAGATTTCTACAGCTTGGAATTCGGAGTTCCGCCGTATACCAAAAAAGCAGTTTCCCGAGAAAGGAACAACGAAGTTAAATTATTAGTTTATTTCGCATACAAACAACCGCAAAATTTAATTAAATATTTAAATTTAACTTAGATTTTTAATCAGAAACAAATAAAACTAACATAGATTCTGAAAAGTTCCTTTTGAGGTTATGAAAGAAACCACTAGTTAATTTTGTATGTCTGATTTTACATTATCTTTTATAAAATACTATCATAATATTGGAATTATAAATAGAACTGAAATCAACAATAGTTAAGCCTGTAAAACATTATGTTACACTTCTCACTGCAGTAAATATTATTAGGAATTTCTTAAAAGTATTATCTTTCTGTCACAGTTCTACAATATACAGTGACTCACATTTCTTTCCCAACAGTTGTATTTTTGAAATTTATTTACATAAATCATGTATTAAATATTAAGAAATTGACTTCGTTTTTTCCCTAATATATGAGGTTATAACGAAAGTTTTCCGCCAAATAACGTTCTTAATAAAGTTAGGAAAGGAAACATAAAAGCAGTACCTATAGCACGAGTAGTAATCACCAGCCACATCCATGATTTTCTGCCACGTTTTGATAGTTTTCAAAGCCTTCGTTGGCCAGAAACTTTTTTGCCGCGAGTCCAAAACCAATCATTTTCATTTTGGACATCATGTGCCGAATGGAAAGTAGCACCACCAGGTTGCACCTGCACGTCTGAAAAAGGGAGAAGTCCAAAGGAGCAATGTCGGGGCTATATGATGGGCGTGGCAAAAGCTCCCATTCGAGTCCGGTAGAGTCCAGCCAGTGAATGCAAACACATGTGGTCTTGCATTATCTTGATGGAACATCACCTCCTTGCGCGGAATTAAATTCGACACTTTTCCTTGATAGCAACGTCAGCACGGACTAGCAACTCTCTGTACACCTTACTGTTAAGGGTTTTACCTTTTCCTTCATGGCAATCCCACCAGATACAAAACATGATCTTTTTCGTAGTCAAATTACGCTTTGCTACGCTGCCGACGGGCTCACCGGATGCAGATCAACCTCCTTTTTGGCTTGTGTTGTTGAAGTCGATCCACTTTTCATCACAAGTGACGATCCGGAAAAGAATTTTGTCCTTGCGTTAACATTCGAGCAGATGAGTGCAGGCCTGAACACATCTATCCTTATCTACTTGAATCAGCTCACGCGCTCCCAGCGATTAAACTTGTACGTCAAGTTTATGCGATGCATAGCGCAACTAATGGACATGGCACTAGCGTTCTAACTCCTTAGCAAGCTGTCGAGTGGTTGCATAGTGATCTTTCTCCACAAGTTCTCGCAAGTGGGCCTCATCGACATCCATAGGCCAGCCAGAGCGCTCTGCCATAGTTTTTGTTTCTGAACTTTCAGAACCAAACCTTCACAGTTTTATATGATACAAAATTAGTGCCTAAAATTGCAGACACGATTCGGTAATTTTTTGCAACAGAACTGGAAGTAAATGATGGTTCTAATCTGGTTGCGCGATAGTTTTCATTTCAAATCTCTTGCATTTAATGATAACGGTATTTTTTTACAAATTTCACAACACAGTGTTATAAAGCAAGTTCCTTTCTTTCGAATGCCAAAAATCGTTTGACAAAATATGACTAAACACGACAACGCGAACTGTTTGCGCAGACGATATTTTCGGTGGCGGGAAACCTTCGTTAAAACCTGGTATTATTTTCCTAGGATTTTAAGCAATATTTGTTGTAAAATAATTATCATCAAAATATTCCTTGAAATAAAATACGAGTATCTCACATAAATCGAGCACTCCAAATTTTTGTTGAAATATTTTGGTAGACAGTGTTTTTAGTTATAATTATTTGCTTTAAGTGAAAATACATCACTAGAATTATCGGCTGCATTCGAAAATTTAAGCTTGTTTAGTACATATTAACAGTTTCACATCTGAAGTGAACGTAGCAAGACATTACCAATTAACGAACAGGTCTCTTAGAAATTTAATAATTTATTTTTATAAATACGGTAAAAGTATTATAAATATCGAAAAATTCCTGGATGTAAAGCATTTAACTGTCACTGATGGAATAAAATCACGGAAATTCCGTGGAACATTCGAAAATGCACCGGAATCTTGAGTACATTCCATGTTTTAGGAATTTCAATATTTTCTACTAAAAATCAAAGCACACCTAAAAATTAGTAGTATAAAACGTTCAATAGCTTTAGAAGACGGTTTGCACTAAAAGTTACCCTTTAAGCTTTTAGAAGAGTCAATTAGGGAACATGGATCAGCAAGAAATAAATTCTTCGTCAACAAGAAAACAGAGCTGGCATTCGCGAAATCCTAAGGAAAGTTTTATCATATTGGACCAATGTAAGATATGCAAAAACGTCAAAATTTAATATATTGAGGTTTCGATAGATGAGTTAACAGGTGGCAAAATCAGAATTAAGAATTGAATTCGTAAAACCCATTGTTTGATGTTATGCACAAGAATAGAGGCATAATGGTTTGGGAAGGCTTCTGCCTCTGCAATTAGAAATTTAGTGTTTATCGAAAGTAATATAGATTGGTATATATATATATATATATATATAAATTTTTTGTGGGTGTGTTTCATACTTAAATTTAGTAACAATTATTACATAACATACATTTTCTCAAAATATTAAAATAGTAATTTAATAAAAAATACAATTGTTTAGAACGGAGCAAAAAATGGCTCACATAAGTGATGGGACACTTACTTTTCCATCAAATATTTATCCAAAAATTTTACTTCTTAAAATGTTTTAATATTTTGTTGGATTTCCTTTTACTTTTAAAACGTGATTTAATCTTCTTGGGATGGATTCGACTAATTTTTTTGTGATTTCTGGAGTGATTTTATCCCATTCTTCTTGAAGCAATGATTTTTTTTTTTTTTTTTTGAAGAAATAGTGTGTTTGCGAATTCTTGATTCCAATTCTTGCCAAATATTCTCTATGGGATTTAAGTCTGGAGATTGCGGTGGTGTTTTTATTATTTCAGGATAGTTATACAGCAGCCAGAGTCTAACGTTAAAAGCAATGTGCTTGGTGTCATTGTCCTGGTAGAATTTAAAATCGTTATGAAGGTTCAATTTTCGTGCTGAAGATTTCAAATTTTGGTTTAAAATGTCAATATACTTGTACCGATCCATTATACTGTCAATAAAAACAAGATTACAACTCCAGCGGACGACATACACCCCCATACCATAACTCCTCCTCCACCATGTTTTACTGTTGGCACCAAGTTCTGTTTACGAAATTCTTCCCTGGGTTTTCTCCACACCAAGATTCTACCTCAGAACCAAATATATTAAATTTACTCTCATCAGCAAATATAACTTCATTCCAGTAATCAGAATTCTTATTTATGTTGGATTTTGCGAAAGCCAGTCAGAGTTTTCTATTCTTTTCACTTCCGAAGAACTTTTTCCCGCCTGCTCCACCGTGATATCCAGCAGATCGAATTACTCTTCTAATAGTCTCAGGATTAACAATTACTCCATATACTGGTTGTAAATCAGCAGCAACTTTAGGAGCACTCATTCTTGGACTTTTTTTTAATATTTCGAACGATAATTCGCTTTATTCCATTGGATAGCTTTGATGGTCGGCCAGGTCTTCTTTTATCCTGAATCATATGATTCTTTTTATATCGTTTAATGATATTGTAAACTGTTGAATGACACAAGTTAACTGTTTCAGGAGTTTCTCTAATAGATTTTCCACGTTCAATATGCAAATTAATAATTAATTTTCGAATTTCAGGCAAAGTTTCTTTTCGTGTAGCATTCATGGCTGCACAGAGCTAAAAAACACAAAAATTCCAAAACAAACTGGAGATAAATACTGCAGAGATTTTATAGATTATTGCCAATTGCTTTTGAGTAAAAATAAAAACCCCAAAAAATATTTTTATTGTAGTACGTAGTAGTATCTAATGGTGTCCCATCACTTATGTGAGCCATTTTTTGCTCCGTTTTAAACAATTGTACTTTTATTAAATTAATATTTTAATATTTTAAGAAAATGTATGTTATGTAATTATTGTTCCTAAATTTAAGTATGAAACACACCCACAAAAAATTTTTACATGTTTTTTTAATTTATTTTATTACAGTTTCCTTTTGTAAAGCACAAGTGTCCCATCACTTTTGTAAGACACTGTATATATATATATATATATATGTGTGTGTGTGTAAATATTCTTAATGAAAACCTGAAAGGCAAAATACCTCCAATTTCTCTCAGAATAATGGTCCTAAACATTCAGCCCTAAATGTTCGCTTGTCCTGATCTTATCAAATACGACTGTGTTATGGAATAGTCTTTCACATCGTCAAGAGATGGCGTTAGAAGTCCATCTATTGGTTTACTTAACGCTTCCCCTTCTGAACACGTGTCTAGCAAAACATTTTGAATTTGAGGAGTTAGTCTTCTTGAGAATAGAGTTCGAACTGCATTACGCAATATAATTCGATTATTAGATTCTTTTGAAGGAACTATTCAGTTCTTGCTTTTTAAGCGTTGACATTCGATTCAGGCATTTTAGTCTACATTAAGTATATATGTATTATAATTAAGTTTTAATTAAAATTATGTAAAACCCTCCACAGACCATGCATCTTTTTTTTTTATTATCAATTTGATTCGAACTCGATCTAGAATTTCGTTACAACTGTCCTGATGTTATCAAAAAGTCTCCATATCCTGCAGACTTAAATCTTATGGAACATGTATGGAATGTGTTGGAGAAGTAAGGCAATACGATACTTCTTCGAAAGCTGTACTAAATGCAATTCTTATGGAATTACTTTCAAACATTACTTCAACGATCAGTAATATACAGAAAATTTCATTCTTCCGGAAAAGTTGGGTTTCACACGTTTTCCCTAATGAATATATTTATTATTTCATAATTGAAATTGATTTAGAATCATTTCATAAGATTTATTTTAACTAATACGCTATTTTCAACCCAAAAAGGACATTAGTCCTAAATCGGATTTTAGTTTCGAATAAATATCCGATTTAGGCAATTTGCGTCGAAATACTCAAAGACGTTGTATCACTTTTCAAATTGGTGCTACCAAATATTATCGCCCGTGTTTTATAATTAATTTTTTAATATTATTGAAATAGAAATTAAATTTTTAATCCCGAATTTATTTTATTATCTATTTCATATTTTGTAAAACTTTAACGAATTTTTGATGAACACATTCAACGATTTGAAGGCCAGCAGTGGACCCATTTATTATGGAATAAAACATTTTTATATCGGAAAAAGGCAAGCAAAGGTTTTGTAAAACCATCTTAGTATGTATTGAACATTTAAAACGCCGTCATTCGAAAAACAAACATTTATTACAGAGAAAAAAGAAGAAATACACACACACATAGTACCGAAGAAGTTTACAGAGGTTTATACAGAGGCTGTTCGCACATATTTTAGATGATTTTGGAAAGCGGTAATAAAAACTCGTTTGCTGCAAAAGAAGTAATTGCAATTGTACTATGTTTTTATCATCAAAATTATCGTCTGTGGCTGGAAAGTTTTGTTTTTATTCAAAATGGCGAATTTAACAAAGCAGTGGTTCGAAGGCTACATTGACGCTCTTTCCGAAGAGAAATATGCACACTCCGTTATCCAAAAACGATGCGAGAGTCATTGTTTTGTGATATCTAAAGCGCCGATAGGTAATATCATCAGCAAGAAAGGGAAAAAATGTCAAATTGGAACCTCAAGTGGAACAAAAATTCCCCACAAGTATCCAAGGAAAAAACGGACACCTTCGACTATTGCAAAGGTACGTTGTTTAATGTTAAAAGAAAATCTCCCTAGTCAAAGGACAATTGCAAAATCATTAAAATGCTCGGTATCCACTGTAAACAAAATGATAAACGTTGATTTAAATCTTAAGAAAGCGAAAAAACGCAATGTGCATCGTCTTCTTCCAAAGCACATCGCTCGACGCAGGACACGCTGCAGAATTCTATATGAAAAACACTTATCCAAAGAAAAATGGAAAACAATTGTCACAATAGATGAAGCATGGGTGTATTTAAATGATTGTAACAAAAAAAGAGCCATTTATTATCATAAAAAGAGAGAACAAAATTTAAGTACATGGTTCAAAGAATTGAAAGAAAGTTTTTCTAAGGGATTCATGATTGTTGCTGGTTTTTCTTATAATGGCAAGTTAAAAGTAAAGAGAGTGCAAAAAAATGTCAAGATTAACTCCAAATACTATCAGGAATATATTTTATCGCCAATTTTTCTGAATGAAATACCATCACTTTACCCACAGTGCCATCCATCTGTGCCATCAGGACAAAGCTAGCAGTCACACATCAAAATCCACTGTAAATTTCCTAAAAGAAAAGGAACAAAATACTGGTATCAAGGCCATACCCTTCACTGATATCCCTACTAAATCTCCCGATGTTGTCACCTATAGATTTTTGTGCTTTCGGACTTTTAAAAACTGCATTATCCAAACGTTATCCCAAAACCCTAACAGGGCTCTGGAAAGCTGTTGGGGAGGAATAGGATAGAATGCCTCTTCTGCCACTTCAAAAGGCATTATTATCCTGGAAATTGCGTTGTCGAAAGATAGTTCAGAATAAGTGATGTCAAATGGAACATTTAAAACACAAGACTTTTATGTAATTTAGTTTTGTGAATACAATATACATCGTCTAAAAAATGTGTGAACAGCCTCTGTATATATAACTTTACAGCAGATCATTGTTTAACGAATCACAAACAAGACGCAGAAAACAACTAATCGATAGTAACATAAAGAAAATATAAAAAAATAAAATAGGATTAAATTTCAGAATGCATCCCACGTGACAGAAAGCTATAATTCTTTTTAGCCAATAAGAATGCGATTACAAATATCTCAACAGTATGAAAACTGAACATTGATATGATGATCTGAGAAGAGACTGAAAAAAATAGAAAAGTGTATTGCGACACATAATACTGCATAAGGAATTCTAAACGCCTACTGCTATACTCTTCTTAAATATGTTCGGTAATATTGCAGTTGAATTGTATATGGCGTAAGTGCAAAAAAAGGGTGCCTAATAATAACGTTAAAAAGACTTAAAAAAGTAGGAGTTAGTGTAACTACAAACTGGTAGACTGAAACCTTAACAAACAGTTTTGGGCGACCGCCTAATTTATTTATAATTATTATGTATGATATTGTTGCGTTTTACGTATTAAAGGATTTGGAATGATTGATGACAACATTTGATGAATCAAAACACAATTTATTTAGCCAGTCTCACTCAGGACAGCTCCAAAAACACGTTTACAGTCGTCGAAAAAAATGACATCCCATAAGCACGCTGAAACAATCAGCAACACAACCTTCAGGTTATCAGGCTGTAACGGTGAAGACAGCTTCACGGCAAAGCACTAGAGTACAGCTACCGACTCAGTTCGGTCGTTCTCGGAACTCGCCGTACTCTCGAGACTCTCTACGCTACAGCTCGCGATGCACTAAAGAAAGCCTCAACGATGCGCACTTTCGATGAACCAACTCGCCATACAGTCGACGACCAACTCGACACTAGACTGCTACTCCGCGTACAGGCAGGGTTTATATAGCTTTTGGCCTGTCTTCGAGTCTGGGCCAAACCGGTAAGAATTCATTCTAGAATGTTCTCCATCCGTCTAGGGCATATCGCCCATTTTGTTGCAAAATGGGAGATTTTATGGCAACCCTAAACCCGTTTTGTGGAGAAGTTATCTTAACGCAGCTGGACATTTTGTGAAAATATTATGTGTCTAGAAAAAAGGACAGACTAGGAAGTAAACAAAGATGTAGTGAAGTTACGAAAAAACCACAGAAATAAACTTAATAAGAAAGAACTAAAACAACTTCAGAAGTAGCAGCAGAAGGCAACTATGAAAAAAAATTTCTTCAGGAGGAATAACCAAAAATACCCTTGTTCTCCGATGAGTTTTCAAAGGTATTTTGATGTAACCAATGCCTACATAATTAATTCTCAGGAATTTCTGGAAGCTTCATTTTAATATTATCCATCGCTTATTTCTCACTAACGAAGCCTAGCAGCAATTTACTAGATCATGAATTCGGCCTGGAGAAAAGAGCTGAGGAATGAGGTTTTGAGAGCTTTGACAATAAGGACATTTATGTTATTTCCGATGTTACGTTTCTACGCAAAACAGTGGCTAAGAAGTAACAATGAAGACACGAAGAAGGTACTAGAGAAACATTACAACAAGACTTCAAACAAACAAGAAACAAGACAGAAAACAAGAAAGAATTACACCTTCAGAACATGAATGCAAGATTTTTTAACGTATCGAAATGACCTTCATAAAGCAGTAGCAAATGTACCAAACTAGCACTTTTAGTGGCAATGCCGGGACTCACTTTAAACACATTTTTAAATCGTGGGCACAAACATATCACATTGTTGCGAAATGCCCAGCTGCAGTAAGATACCTTCCCTGCAAAGCGGGTCTAGGGTTGCTAGGAAGACAGGGGTGCCAGATTTGGCGCGAAATCACCCATTTAGCGACAAAATGGGCGATACGACATAGACGGAACGAGAACATTCTAGAACGAATTTTTACCGGTTTTCCCAAGAATGTTTTCGAAGGCAGGTCAAAAGCTATAAATACCGTGCCTGCGGAGGCAACGATATTAGACAAATTTTGATTGAAACAGAGACACACGGGAGTCTCAGGCAGGGTCAAGAAGCAAAAAACAAGGATAAAAAAAGATGCTTCCTATAGGCATTTTTAAGGATGGGAATTTTACATTTAAACAACAACAATTTCCAGGTATTGTTTTTTCATTCCTATTCCATGCCCACCAGCGGCCGAGCGGTAAAGTCGCTGAACACTGGTAGTTCGGTCCGAGGTTCGAATCCCGCGAACGGGCTGGCTGCATGGGCGTTTTCGTGGTTTTCCCCATGTGTAACGTGTATACGAGCCAGTTTCCCTTAGAATGTCCTCCACGAAGGCATCCCTTAGGCAGATAGCCCTAGTGTGCTTTGCCATAATTAAATACACCAACACCATTCCTGTTCCACTACTTTCCAGAGCCGTCGTGGTGGGTTTCAGCTTAGAAAGAATTCTTTTTTAAACGACCAAAGGCACAATAGACCGTGGGTGAAACGTCACGGGACTTCGCAAGAATACGCTGAAAATTTTTGTGTGCAGTACTTGTATCAGTCTTCATTTTGTCAAGACATACAGTCGAAATTTTCGAAGTGTGACTTGTTCCCTTTGTTTTGAGAACGTTTCGCTCTTTGAAATTCGATCGGGTAAAGAAATGGAATTTCTTCTGTAAATATCGGACGCAAAACTTTCTCCTGATAGTACGTTAAGTTGGTTTCAACATTTTTTCTACTCTTCTGATTTTCAGTTTCCCACCGAAGAGAATCCTACGACAGTCATAAAACCCTTGCTGAAACTTTTTTTTTTTTTTTTTTTTTTTTTTAAATAATAAATAGACTTTTTCCGATTGCAGTTACTTAGGTAAATCCATGCTTCACATTTCCATTTATACCCTATTAAATAGCTTTAATACAGTAGGGTACTAAAATGTATTCCGCTTTAAGCCATATGCCTCGGCAAAATCTCGAGAACATTATGTTTTTAAGCTAAGTCGTAAATCTTGGTTTGCTATTTTATTTATTGTTGCTACAGATATATTTAAAGACTTAGAGTAACAACAACTTTAATTAGAAATATTAGAAAATATTAAAAATAGAGAAATATGAGAAACAGTACTTTAATAATACTGTTTATTTTTTCCTTAGAAATTTTAACACCATGCATTTCCCAGCGTTTTTAAATTATGGAATAGGACTATCCCTTCGGAAAGCGCAAAAACATATCCTTTAAGCCATGGTTTATTTTCATGCGATATTTTTAAAAGAGAATAAATATAAAAGAAGCAGCGGTATTTCTCTTTCCAAATAATAAACTGTTGCCAGATATTTTTACTACAAAACAATTGCCTTTTTTTAGTCCTTCTCGGCAACAGAAGGACTATTAATTTCATTCTGGCATTTTGCGTTCATTCACTAAAAACGGCGAATCACTTTTTAAATTGTTGCCACCAAATATTAGAGCCCTTTATAATATTTAAAGAAATTAAATAATGAAGAATCTGCATGAATGTATGTATGTTTCTCGCATTGTGATAAAACAACGGTACCTATTCGGTATTCATTTCTCAATAACGTACGTCTCACCCGAATATGAGCACCTAGAAGCCCGAATTTGGAATATGTTATGTTATCGATTTCATATTTTGTACACTTAAACGAATTTTCGATTAACAAACTCCACGATTTCAAAGCAAGCAACCGCAACATTGTACGGAGCAATAACATTATTTATTAATTATTTATTAATAACGTTCATTAACGGTATTCATTTCTCAATAACGTACGTCTCACCCGAATATGAGCACCTAGAAGCCCGAATTTGGAATATGTTATGTTATCGATTTCATATTTTGTACACTTAAACGAATTTTCGATTAACAAACTCCACGATTTCAAAGCAAGCAACCGCAACATTGTACGGAGCGCGGGGGGAGGGGGGGAATCTCCCGCGCGCGAGTCTGGGCATCGGAAATTCTAAAAATATTCTCATTTAAAAATTATTTTGCCATATCGCCGTTGGATTGAATTTTATGGTTTAAGTGCGAAGAACATGATATTTAATAAATAAAGGTAGCGCAGAAAACGTTAAAAAAACGCCCCCTTGGGAGTGATGTAAAATCTGAAAGCTTTCAGATTTTTTTTTTTTTTTAATTTTATTTATTTATATATTATAAATTCTTTATTGAAATCGTTCTAAAAATGAGTAAACATCCTCTGTATATTTACTTATTTCCATTGGTTTTGGATTACGAACCTCTGCACAAAGTACTGTTGTAAAGTTTCATTAAGCATCTGTGGTCCAAGAAGGAATTAATCCGTTTTACATTAATTCCAATGGGCGAATAGTTTCGATTTACGAACATTTCCTTTGACGAACAGAACAGCCTTTAAGCACGAAGTAAATTCGTGTATCCCTTTTTCACTGTTTGAGGACCAGAGCAACGTATAAAAATTTTAATTTTACATGAAGTAATTTTTTTTTAATTTTAAAAATACGAAAACGTGTATCTTTATATCAATTAAAACATTTTTGTAATTGGAAATATGTGTCTACGACCAATGGTTACAAAAATAACGGCTGGGTACAGACTTTTATGAACACGGATATGTATACATACATACGTGTGGACAAGGTGTATATGTACATAAAACACCGCTTTATTTTTATTGCTTAATAAAAAGCTTTGATTTGCAAACTTTTCAATGCTATTGGATAAAAACTTCAGTTTCACTTTTGCCGTTATCTAAGTGCATGCGTCATAAGCATTCTATACGAATTCAGGAATTCATTTTGAAATGAACTATTCGAAAAAAAAAATTATTTATAAGCATATTGCTATTTTTAATCTGGAAACGGGAAGTAATCAAATTAAAAACGGGACTTAAAGGGTTGTTCCAATTTAAAGTTAGAATTACTAAAGTTCGAATTCCAAATTAAAGTTTATCTTTTCAGGTGGTGTTTTTGTAAAAGAATCTTGAGTTCGAGAGGCTAGAAAAAAGTATTTGCCACGTATAAAATTTCGTTTCGGTTCGGTCGAAAACACATGCGTAGGTTGTTATCTCTGCCGAGAACAGACTTGTCGGGCGGTTATTGTTCAAATATAAATGTACGTATGTGGCGTGGGCAACCTTTTATCTTTTCTGCCGTTGCCCGGGCAACAGACAAACAAGGGAAAAAAATAATAACAACAACAGAGAGAACAAAAAAATATCGAAAGGAAGCTCATCGCGAAATGGGAAGACTGTCCTGTTCCAGCCATTAAAAGAGAAAGACCAAAAAAGAGAAGAAAAATAAGAAAATAAAAAAAAAAAAAAAAAAAAAAGAACGCACCATCCCGATCGACCGCCAGCAGTGGCAGACGAGAACTGCCATCATTCACCGAACGAGCGTTCGGCGAACGAATGTCACGAGACGAGTCCCTCTTTTTGCACGCGCGTCACGCATCAGCTTAGTACCGCGTGAGGCGGTCACGCAAAAAGAACGGGTCCATCCGTACCTTTCCTCGCCGGAGCTTTGGAAAGTTTTTTTTTTTTTTTCCTCGTTTTTTCTGCTGTGGAATCGGCAAGCCTCTATCGTTTCGTTTTGCTTTTCGTTTTTCCGTAACAGACTGAGTAAACAGGAGCCGGGGGCGACGAGCTTGCTGGTCTCTAAATTCGCCTCGTCTCAGTTTACGAGGGAGAGAGCAATTCGAAAGGGTTACCACATTTGGCTATTTATCACAACTTCTACATGACACAATAAAGCAGATTGCTATCTATATCTTATCTTTCGAGAACTATAAAAAGAAATATAAAAATTAAAATTTAAAAAAAAAAATTTAAACCCGTCCTGCGCTATTGCTGCAGGAATTGAAGTAGGATACACTTAAATCATTTAAATTTATTATTAAAATGGAATAAAAGCGAGGCAATTTTTCTATTAATGTAAGAATTGTAACCGTATATAAGAGGTTTAATGCAATAACAAAACAAATCCAATTAAAGAGTAGTAGTTCTCTGTTCTGAATAGTAGTTCTCTGTTCATAGTAGAACAAACTCGAAAAATAAAAATGAGAAAGGGAAAATAAGCAAAATTATACAAATAAAAATTAATCTCCCTTCATTGAAATTCCAATTCAGAATTCATCTGGGGAAAATGGTGTAGGTGTATTTAATTATGGCAAAGCACACTAAAGCTATCTGCCTAAGGGGAGGGATGCCTTCGTGGAAGACTTTCTAAGGGAAACTGGCTCGTATGCACGTTACACGTTGAAATATGCTCCCTGCAACTTTTCGCGATTACAATACTTCCTTTTTACCACGTACAAGGAAGTAAAAATCTGTCACACTTGTTGCTAGCGTTATGATTCTGTTATCACAAGCTTCTTACTGAAGTAGCGATATCGAATCGATTTGGTTTGATTTCGTTTATGTGATTATGGCAAAGCCTCAAGGGCTATGTATCTAAGGGGATGGATGCCTTCGTGGTGGACTTTCTAAGGTCCACGTTATACGTGGACACGTTACACGTTACACATGGGGCTCGTATACTTGTTACACATGGGGAAAACCACGAAAACGACCATGCAGCCAGCCCGTTCGCGGGATTTGAACCTTGGACCGAACTACCAGTGTTCAGCGACTATACCGCTCGGCCGCTGGTGGGCCTGGGGAAAATGAATTAAAGCTTCATAAAAGTAGAATAATATGCTTCATTCTTCTGGTCCATTTGAGATGAAAAACAGTAAAAATATTTCATCAAATTTTTATTCAAAACTTTAAAATTCATATAAAATCGAAAACTCGGATCTCAAATGTACCAGAATTTTCCCTACGCATTTTCGAAACACTTGGAAAAAAGAGTAAAACTTAACATTGTGCCAAAATGACAATTAAAAAAAAAAAAAAAAAAAGGCCACCTAAAACCAATATATGGTAATCCGAAATTAAAAAGCAAGTATAAATAAAGAGCAAAATTAATAGTCATTTAAACAAACTAAAAAATTGGGAGGTTCCCGATTATGCTAAAATAAACTTTGAATACCAAGGAAATGAAAAACTGTGCATAGAGATTTCTATAAATAAAAATTTAAGGGGGGGAAAAATTGAGCTTTAAACAGCTAAAAACTGAAAAACCTATTTGAAACAATAATTGGAAAAAAAAAAAAAAAAAAAAAAAATCGAAAAACGCAAAGTTACTGAAATCTTAACACGATCCTTCTATGCGTAATCTAACTGAATTCTAAAGATGAGCAAACGGTGTTCTTGCTAAAGAATGTAGAATTCAGACTGCGCTGGAGAAGCCGAAATTTTGTAGTTCTTGGAAAAAATATGCGATAAGGTTCAAAGCGTCCAATAGCAGAACTAAGTATTTTAATATGTGTTCGAAATGTCCTACCCTACTATACTTTGTCTGCGGGGGTATCAATGGTATTGTGTGGTCTGCAAAAAATTATTACCGATGAGGAGGTGTGATATCAACCCAAAATGGCGGCATAAGAAGCTGTCCTCTGTAAAACCTTAATCGCGCAAACAGAACTGGCTGAAAGTTGCGGAAACGGGAAAAAGTATATGTTAAATGATAAAAGTCTTCACGTAATCGGGGTACAATTTCGAGAACTGAATATATATAATAATTTTAAACAGACTTTAAAAATTCCCTAAAAGAAAAGCTAATGTAAGAATGCACAAGCTCTTTCGAGCATTTTTAAAAGCTTTCTTTAGCTCGCTTATCGTGTTCTTTGCTATGATCATCATAAATTTTTAACGAATTTATTGATATAAACTATCCAGTTCAAGTTTTGTACAGTGTGGTGATTGGGTCTCCCCGCCCACGAAAAAAATTCGGTTTAAGATTTTTTTATATATTTTACTTCCTTGTACGAAGTAAAAAGGAAGTATTGTAATCGCGAAAAGTTTCAGGCAGCATATTTCAACGAAAATATCCATTTTCACCGCTATCGAATGCAATTTAACGATGTTTTTGCGTGATATCTGTACGTAAGGACAGAATAAAAGACTCGTTTCCTCCAAAAAAATTATAAAACTGCTTTAAAATTAATTCTGAAGAGAATTTTTCGTGGCGTCTGTACGAACGTATGTACGAACGTACGTACGTATCTCGCATAACTCAAAAACGAGTATCCTCAGAACGTTGAAATTTTGTATATAGGACTGCTATAAAATGTAGATGTGCACCTCGTATTTTGGTTGCAATCGGCCGCCCCAAACGTATATAAATATATTTATATATATATCCACTCTGTTACCCCCTGCTCAGTAATCTCAGTTTCTTTATGTTTATGTTTTTTTTTTGGTTGATCTTAGTTTTTTTATGTTTATGTTTTCTTTATGTATATGTTTGTAAATTGTACATTTTTTTGTTTTAAAAATGATTGAATTATGTTGTTTTTATCTTCCGGTTAGGGTTTTTATGCCTTTAGTAAATCTGTATGCAATATTTTTAGAATTATCAACAATTTTTAATTTGTTTAAGTGCTGCTAAGCCTTTTTTTTTATAGCGGCCAATCATTGTTTACATTGGCAACAGCAGACTAGTGGATTTCTTGCCAATCTAGAGAAGCTTAGCTTCGCAACAACAAAGATAACGCCTTCATTTATTATTGCCATTTAAATCATGCTTAATCCTTTCTGGAATTTTTTGAGGAAATAAGTGTTTAAGATTTACTTAGTAATTTTTAATATAGATATTTTGAGTTTTTATGTATTTTCGCCTTCTCGCGAAGTGTTAACTGACATAATTGAATGAGAAATACGCAATCGTCTGTGAAAAACTGTTTCTTTTTTGTTTTGTTTGCTTAATTTCTTTTATACATCGTTCTAGCTTTATTATAGTATTTGAATAGAACATGTGGCAACGATTAGATAATTCTATTCTTTAAATGATATAAATTTTGTGCATTACGAGTTATAATATGAACGAAATATATACTATTAAATGAACCTAGCGCCAGAGTGTGGCTATGGTAAACAAATAGAGTGAATTTTAAAGAATGCATTTATTCTATTGTGGTTTATGCGCTGTCGGCGAAGTAGATTTAATTCAATCCAATAATTTTAAATGAAATGCAAGAAAAAATGCGTATAATTTAATATTCCGTACAAGGAAGTCGTGTGGTGTACACATCAGATTTTTTAATTTTAATGTTGAAAAGATTTTGGTACTATTCCGTTTTCAGGACCGTAAAAAAATTGCAGCGAAAATGTATGGCTCAAAAGCGTCAAATCTAGCAAACGCGCCCATTTAAACAGCTCGCCAATTCTAGCGTACGCGCTAATTTCAGATTGCGTAAGTTTATATAAGCTTATATAGTTCTATATTTCTTAAGACACCATTGAAATGCTAGTTTAATTTTTAAATCCTTTTTTGATATTCTATGGATTTAACAATTTGGGAGCTGCCCGTGGCGAAATGTCGGCAATAGAATTTTGAGTAAAGTGCAGAATCACCCACTGCTTGACGCGTTTTTAAGATTTGCACATACTCGCTATCCATCGACCTATTTTTATTAAAAAAAAAAAAAAATCCCAGAATTGCACAAAAATGGCACTTAGCACACCCTTGACTTTATCTATGTACGCATCGACCTATTTTCACTTAAAAAGTAAAAGAAAATTGACAAAAATCCAATTGTTTTTACCGTTGTAAAAACCGGCAAACAAATAAGTGGGCGATTCTGCACTTTACCGAGAATTTTTTCAAAGAAAAGCGTCATTCATTATAGAAAATTACGTTGGAACATCCAACGAGATGAAATTATGCTTTAGCGATAAGTCGGTAGCGAAATAGCGATGCAGGCATCCATTCAGTTATGTTTAGCAATTTTTATATAAATTATAATAATGATCTGAAATAGTTATTGACTCTTATGCTTCCATTCAGTCATGTTTAGCCTTTTTTATATAAATTATAATAATAAAGAAGTATTATACGAAATTAACATTTTACCTAAATTAAAACATCAATCTTAGATAATTATTTCCTATTATAGTACTTCCTTTCTTGCGTTAGGATTGCAGCAATTATTTTTGGCAGCACTGGCATCAACAATAGTTTGGCGATTTTTAACGACTCTCAAAACCGAATAGTACCAAGATTTTTAACGAAAGAGCTAAAATATCAGAATTTTATTGTTTGCACCATCAGATAGAGCGGAGGGGGGGGGATTCTTCTTTTAACTGAAAGTTAAGTAAAAACTTAACTTTAACTATCAGTTTAACTAACAGTTAACTGTTAGTTAAACTGTTGTTTAAACTAACAGTTAACGAAACTTCTGATTTTTTGGCGAATGTTTCCGACCACTTGAGGCGAAAGAATTGTTGTAAGTAAAAGAATGATTATTTGTCGTTCAAAAACAGTTTTACAAATGAATAATCTGATTGGTAACGCATCATTGAGATTGAAAAGACCTTTTTGTAATTAAAAATAAATAAACTTTGATTTAGAACTCATAAAGCGGTTAATGAACTTAGAGGAAAATAATTTATTATATGGTTTATTTGAACAAATAATGATCTTTACAAAATTCATTTAAAGTTTTAAATCACAAATAACAAAAACTTCGGCTGTTAAAAATAAAGATAATTGAATTATGTCGTCAAAAGTATAAACTATTAGTTACATAAGTTTATCAAGGGTTATTATTTGTGATATAAAATTGTCGATGAACGATATCGGCTTAGGATGTTCTCCGATTACGTTGAACATAATATCTTTAATTTAGTTTTTAAAAGGTATGGTAAATAGCCAATTTCTAGAATATTTGAACAAACTAATGCTACAGTTTTCATTATGGAAAGAAAATCTTGCTGTGTTTTACTCAGTCTGGTCTTTGAAACTCGGTCGACTGCTTGTTCCAGTTCTTCGTCTTTCTAAATACTATATTTCATTGAATAATTTGCCATCAAATCATTACTCGCCTTCAAAATATTTTCTTTCCTCTGTATTTTTATATTATACGATATTTTGGAAAAGTGACGTATTTAAAGATTTCCATATAATTTGATTCTCTTACTCGAGAATGAAACGCAAATGGAATACATTCTTTTCATAAACCAATTTTTTTCCGGACCTCGTCAGTTCCTTTGTGAAAAGTGCGCATTTCATATTTATTTAAGTGTATTAAAGTAATTAATTAATAAAGTAATTTTAATATTACTGTTATTTAGTATTAAAGTAAAACTATGCATTTAGTTTTTGTGTGTATTTATTATTTATTTAAGCGTGTGTTTAGTATCAAAGTTTTAGAATCATTAAGTTTTTCCCGAAGTAGGAAATTTGAATTTCTTTTTTTTTTTTTTCCTTTTGTATTCACAAAGTCTCGACCTTCCGACTACTAGTCGTATGTGCTTGTCAATTACTCCACGAAAGCAAACGCCAAGAAGGAGGTAAAACCTTACATTCTGCCCTCCCCTCCAAACACACTTAAAGAGAGGCATCTGAGCTTCCAGCGCCATCTGGCGAACTTTCGATATAATTACAGAAATAAAACTCCATCTGCGCAGGAATGAGAAGAGCTTCCGTGAATGAGAGGGTGTGTTCCAACTTTCATGAGTTCGAAATGAACTTACATAATCGTGTATATATGTATCATAATATTTCTCTTCTTTTTAATAAAACGTGCCTGTGTGAGATCATTTGGAGCTTGTTTGATTTTTTTCCCAAGTTCTACATTTGTAGAGGATAATAAATGTTCGACACGCGCCATCCAGGGAAAAGTAAGAGACTTAAAAAAAAAAAAAAAAAAACTTTATGAATTTAGTAGTAGTAGTGACGAAGTATTGTCCATGACGTAATTTTTATTATGATTATTATTATTTCGATTGCCATAGATTTATTAGGGTATTTTTGGAGCAAAAGACATGAAAAGCATACAGTACTCTCATCGGGACTCAAACTCTGAAGCTTCCGATTGTCAGTTGGACCAATTACACCGCGAAGGCACTCAGAAAAGCAACGTCCTTATGAAGTAAAAGTGTATATGTGGTATTACAGTAAAACAGTGCATTTAGTACTTATTTAAGTGTGTAGAATGTATTCTTCTAAACAATGCATTTTGTGTATATTCCTTGAAATGTGTGTTTCTGATCACTTAAAAAACGTCAACATCACTGTATGAAGCAGCATTAACAAAAAGAACTTTATACAGCAGTTACTTTTATAAAATGCGAAAACACATACAAAATACTGTTACGAAATGTACAGGAGTGGTAAGATAGCTTCCCCGCAAAGCGGTTGCCATAAAATGGCAAAGGAAGGCAGGTTTGCCACATTTGGCGACAAAATTAGCGATGTACCATAGACGGATGGAGAACCATCTGGAACGAATTCTTACCAGGCTTATCCCAGAATGTTCTCGAACACAAGCCGAAAGCTATACAAACCCTGCTGGTCCGCAGTCAGTATGTGTGTGTGTGTGTGCCTCGTATAGCGAGCTAATAGTCGGTCGTTGAGCGAGTATCTCGAAGTCTTCGTCGAGTTCATCGAGATAGTCTTTTAGTGCATCGTCGAGTTTTGTCTTAGACTGTGCTGAGTCGAGAGCTATACTCTTGTGTATCGTCGAGTGCATCGCGTGGAGAGTCTGGAGAATACGTGAAATTCTGAGAACGACCAAGCAGAGTTGGGAGCTGTACTCGGGTGCTTTGCGGCGAAGTTGTCTCCACCGTTATTGCCCGACAGTGTGAAGACTGTGTCGCTGAACGTGTCAGCTTGTTTATAACAGTTCGACGATTGTAAAAGTGACTTTGGAGCTGTCCTGATTAATATTGGCTAAATAAAGTGTGTTTCGATGATTCATCAAGTGTCGCCGTTACTCACTTCAAATCTACAAACCCCGTACGCACGTAAAGGAAAAAAAATAACGTAACAACTGGTGGAAGAAAAGAAAGAAAAACGTAACAATACGTATAATGTTCCGTGGCATATCTTGAAGCGACACCCTGCACTTGAAATTGTCAGGTATAATCTGAGACATCAGATGCTTTATAAGACACCTAACATACTGCACGCAAGAAACGTACTTTTTACGTTTTGCAGTCTGAGAGTAGAGCGTGGGTCACGTAAAAGTACGTATTTAGTAGATTTTATTGTTAATCGAGATTTAGGCGAACGAGAAAGCATCACTCTGGATTTGATGGACGCTCAGCACGTACTGAAACATGTGCATTATCTTTATACATTACGGCTAAATCTATGGAAACGATTCTATAAAGAATATCTTGGAGAACCGGTTCAATATCCCAAGTCATGTGCACAGAGAAAGACGATTTCTTCAGAAGGAATCGTCCTAGTTGAGTCAAAGTATCCAAACGGGATAGTTGAACTGTTAAGTGATAAGTGAACTGTTTCCTGGCAATATTGAACGTGTAGCAAACCTATGACTAACCAATAGTGAAACCATACCACCCCTTCAGCGAATTTATCCTTTGGAACTTGCTTCTGCCAACAACTTCACTGAAGTATTTAACTCGGCAGAAGTCGCACCAAGAAAAGTTACTAGAGTAGGCGCGTGGGGTATCACATACCCCAATATTTAAAATATAATCAAAATAGTGTTATTTAGTTTTAAAACTTTTTTTTTTTTTTTTGTTCTCGTGTATTATAAATACGTGGTGAATAATAATTGGATTTCAAAAAATTAATTTCCGAAATAATCTTAGAGTTAAAATTAACATAAATGAAAAGAATAAAAAAATAAACATCATGCCTCTAAGTTTCATTGTGTCTCTAATACACCATGCTTATTTTATTTCTTCACGCTTTGAACGAAATACATTCCTGTGTTATTGGCACAGAATGTTTTCACATTTTAAGCATTGCATTCACGTTCTTCTGTCCTTGGGGCGAGGGCAAAAAATTTATCACATCTTTCATACTTAGTTGTTTCGAATTTCATGTATTCGTTTTAATTCTTCGTCGAAACTTCTGCTTTTGTTTTGCATGCAGTACGTCAGTTTCTTGGAAAAGTATTAATATCTGATTCTTTGTTCAATACTTTTTTTCGTTAATTGTAATGCTAAGTCCTTCAAAAACAGACTTCTGTTTCTAGTTGGTGGATTAGCGGTTGAATGTAATATAATTCAAGCATTCATTACAGCAACATTTAGTGCAGGAAAGAAAATTACCATTCGCCACCTCCTTGTTATTCTGGCAACTGAATAATTGGCTGACATTTCATCCCCCATATCCACTGCTCCTTTAGTCATATTATTAAAACATATAATTCCTGACGTTTTATTTTCTCCAATAGTATCATCTATAGTATGATCGTTATATAATATTGAAAACATAAGAACAGTTTTTCATTTTTTTAGGAAAATCAGGAATTAATGTTTTATATTTTTCGAAACCAAAACATGGTAGAAAATATTCTTAGTTTCATCTTCAGTTTCCGAAATGCAATCTTCATCGCTTTCAAAAATTTCTAATAAATCTGACATGCGTTGCATCTCCAGTTCATAGAGACTCATTCTTTTTACCATAATGCAATTAGACATTTTTAAGAATTTAAGGTCAAGTACTTTAAAATCACTTGCGAGTAGAAATATTTACTGTTACACTTTAGAAATAAATTTCTGAACCAAATATTCACTCAGAAAAATACTTACACGGACAGGCGCGTGGGGTGTGTCATACCCCAGTTCCAACAAAATACCGATAACTCTTTTTCTGAAACACACAGGCAAAGAAAAAGCGGTTCTGAAAGTCAACCACAACTTGAAACTCAGCTACTGAAAGCAGCACAGAATTTCAGTTTCACAAGTTAGGAATATTCCACTTTTATGTAGGGTTGGGGTATGATACACCCCACGCGCTTTCCCGCGGGTTAAGAAAACCGAAACTACCCCAGAAACAGAACCTAGTGATAAATAGGTTTCGGAAGATGTAAAGGTAACTCAAAGTGGTCGCCGAGTAGTGCGTGTGAAACACATGGATTTATGAACTGCTATTGTTTTTTTTCCCTAATAGTTGATGACTGTACTGTCATTTTGTGTGTTTATTGTTCTTCAATGTTATGTTCCCATGTTTATAGTTCTTAGTTCAATTTCATTTCATATGTTACACAATTTATGTACATTATATATGTATATTTTTCTTTTGTTTCATTTTGTTTTGTTTTAAGATAAATTTGCCTGCAATAAAAAGATGGAAGGCGTTGCCACTCCTATTAAGTTTAGCATTTCCTGTTTGGTATTATTTTATAATTTATTTTTCAATTTGTTTGATGTATGAATCGGGCAACTCAGTTTTGTTCGGAATGTTTTGATCGAGAAATTACCGTTCTAACGACGCAGCATTTACTTTACGCTACAAAATTACTGAATGTTATTTATCGTTAAGATGTACTGATTATATGGTCAGTTATGCTACACCATACATGTAAATAGCTTCAATAATCTTTGTGTGTTTGCAAAGTGAATGTAAATCTGATATTAAGTTGGAATTCGAATCAAAACAATGACAAAAAATTTTTTAATTTTCATACGAGTGTTCAAAAATGGATAAAATGTTAGAAAATTGAATATGACATACAAGCTAAATGTAATAAAATTATTAATTTTTTTAAAGTTTATGACACATTTTAAAACTTTGTTTGGTGTAAAGTCACTAACTTCTCCGTCAATTGCATGTTCAAATTTCTCTGATCCAACCAAACAAACAAACAGACAAAAAAAAAAAAAAAAAATCAGAACCAAAACCGCATAATCGAAGGTCAGAGCTCTGTGGAACGTTATTCGAAAATGTAACGGACTTCAACCGCCATCTAGTGTCGTTTAAAACAGGACCCACGTATATGAAACCGTGGGTCCTGAATGGAGAATCGCATGATCACTTATATGTGATCATGGCCCTGAAGGGGTCAAATGCGACCATCCACAGTTCTAGAGGATTTTGACTTTTCGGGATGCAATAGTTTTATGTTCTCAAAAATACCAGTTTTATTCAGAAACGTCACCTTAGAGTAAGGCGACAGACGTCCCGCTATGGGCGGGACAGTCCCGATTTTTTGGAAAGAATGCACGGCAAGCTAGGGAACGGCGGAAGAATACGGTTTTCGGCGACCATGTGGCTACTTCGCCAGGATATGAGTCTTATATTATTTTTGTTAATTTTTTATAGTGTTAAATTTTAATAATAACAATTGATTGTTGACAACTGCAACATATCGAGAACTGCTTTTCAAAGTTCGCATTGTTGATCAGTTGTTAGAATTCGACCACTATTGTTTGGACTTATTGGCATTTTTTGGCATTTGGCAATGGGGAAAACATTTTGTAACTGTCTCTCAGACGATACACATCATACTGCTTGCTAGTGCTAGTTAATGTTAAACAAGTGACGTCAACAAATCAGCTATTCAGATAATTTAGGTACGTAATTTATTTATTTCATAAACACATAAATTTTCTTGAATTTAGCAGACAGTACTCTCATTATTTATATTTTATAGTGGCGCAAAAAGTCTAGCTTCGACCTCGAAAGTGACGCTTACAACTTACGTTATGGCACATTTAGAGAAAAAAAAATACAAGTTAGTATTGCTAATATAGGATTAAAATTAAAATAATTTTTAAAATATAGTTACTTTAAACCAAACAAATTAATTTTAATTTTTAAACTAACAATAAAATTTGTCCATGTAATTATGTATGTTTTTAAGCAATATATGTATAGATAAAAATTTATAATATAAATTACTTCTTTAGATTTTTAACATAATGAGTAAGAGCAGAGGATGCAAATTCAAAGACGATCTAAGAAGTGAATTTTCTTTTCTTAAAAAAACGAAAAGCAATTACATGGTAAAATGTGAGAAATGTAATGGTGAATTTTCTATTTCGCCCGGCTGGAAGAATGATATTTCGAAGCACTCGGGGACACATAAATATAAAAGATATTTAAATACTACTGCGTCTTTCTCCAAAATGCAGGAATTCTTTCGGAAAACAATTTATGGAGACGACGAAGAAAAGAAATTAACATTAGCGGAAGGACTTATGTCTTTTCATGCTAATAATCACAATCATTCGTTCAGATCTTGTACATCATAAGTTGTTCAAAAGTTATTCAACAAAAAACGAGAGCAATCTACTAAATAAATACACTAAAATGAGAATTATGCCAAAGAATAAAATAATACTATACGTAATTTTTTAATGAATTATATTTGTAAATTGTACTTATGTTGAAATTAAAAAATATCTATTACAATACTATTTTTGCGCTCTTTGAAATTTGCGTTGCTTCATATGGACCAAATTTTTAATCAAGAATCCTTCTCCCCCCCCCCCCTGTAAATGGTGTTTCGCTTTACCAATGTTAAAATCTGGTCACGATCCCCAGAGAAGGTTCACTATAATTATTTTCTAATGGATAAAGGAATTGATTAAACCTAATATCAATTAAAAATGGATGTTTTTTCTAATAATTTGTTTCCAATTAATTTATTAAACAGACATGTATGAAAATACTGAAAGGCAAGTTTAGAATAACCACATGTGACTGAAAATATAATTGTAGTTTACACCTGTGCACAGATCTTATATTACTTCGCAGGGACCGAGGTATTCATCAGATCAAGTCAATGGGCATTATCACTAAATGTTCCCTATTTTTACAAATGACTCATTCAGTAATCAAATCTTTCAGTTCGAAAAGGAGATGAAACAGGAAAGAACGAAACGGGAAGTCTCCGCTCTAGATGTCACTGTTTTTGCACAAGGCGAGAAACCTATTACGTACAAATTCTTTATTATTTAATAAATGATATTTCTGTAAAGCTAGGCATAAGGTTGAATTATTAACGGCAAAACTCCAGAGAGTTGTCTGCCTAAGGTAGGAATGCCTTCATAAAAAGCTTAAGGAAAACTGGATCGCATTCATGTCATGGGTAAAATCATGAAAATGCCATTGTAGCTAAGCTGTTCCTCAAGATTTTGTTGCTGTGACTTATCTCACTTGTTTGACTGATAGAAACATCAGAATAGGCCCACGAATCTGATCGTGGCCAGGAATAGCTGACGTGTTCCTTGGGCACACATTATACAGTGGTGGCCAAAATTGTGGACACTTTTGGAAATTTTTATGTTTTTGAACTTTGTATGCTTATAGAAAATGTTACATTTCGCAAAATGCAAACTTGTATATATCATTTTAAAGAGAATTTATTACTGAATTCAATACAAAACACAAAATTCAATTATTTGCAATACAAAAAAAGTTATATGTACTTTGATATAAATAAAAAACACAGTTATGAAGTGGTTTGTAATGTCTAGCTTTCCTGGCCAATCACTGTTCTTGTTCTGAGAACCAATCAAATGTTAGTAACTGCCAGTAGAAGCTTACATCATGTTTACATTTGAAACAATTCATTATTTTGCTTTATTCTGTAGAAGGAGGACCTGTTTCTTATACACTGCAATTACAAGTAGGAATTTTTGTAAAAATTTTTAATATTTAGTCAAGAAGCAATGACATCAAATAAAAGAGCAGATTGGACACCTAGGAAAAGATGTAATATTATTGTGTTACGAGAAAATGGTCTTTCTTATGCTGAAATTGCAAGACAGGTGGGCGGTTCAGTGAATACATCTGGAGTCCGAAAGTTTTGTTTACGATATCAGGAGAAAAGTTCAATAAAAAACAAAGAAGGAAAAGGCCGAAAAAGGTGCACCACATCTATTGATGACAGAAGAATAAAAAGACTATGTCTCCAAGATAGAAAAATGTCATCAGCGGCCATCAGAAGTGATCTGAATGATGCTGGTGTTTCTGTCAGTTCAAGAACAATTAGGAGAAGATTAACAGATGTTGGACTGAGAGGTAGAGTTCCACGAAAAAAGCCTTATCTTAATCTTCAGCGACGAAAAAAAAGACTACAGTGGGCAAAGGAACACATTAATTGGACAGATGATCAGTGGTGACAAGTTATATGGAGTAATGAAACTAAGATATCGTTATTCGGTAGTGATGGGCGAAAATATGTAAGACGTAGAATAGGAGAAGAGCTACATCCTGACTGCATTCAAGCAACTATGAAGAACCCAGTTAGTGTTATGATTTGGTCATGCATGTCAGCAGACGGTATTGGTTGCCTTCATGTCATCGATGGAACACTGAATGCCAGAAAATATATTGACACTATTCTAGAACCAAAACTTCTACTTTCCATCAGAGATCTCTTTCCCAACAATGCTTCGTTTATTTTTCAGCAGGATTCTGCTCCTTGACAAACATGACCAAAATATCGAAAGAGCGGTTTCGTACAAAGAGCATTAAATTGTTGTCATGGCCAGGAAACAGTCCTGACCTCAATCCTATCGAAAATTTGTGGCACCGTTTGAAACCTCTTGTCTGAATGAGGCGCCCATCAAATAAAAGGGAACTAATTGAGGCTATAATTGTTTCCTGGCATCATGTAATAATGAAAGAAGAGCTTAAAACTCTTGTCAGCTCAATGAAACGTCGATGTGAAGCTGTAATCAAAAATAAAGGGTACCCTACTAAGTACTGATAACTCACTCAAATCATCACTATCACTTTGGGCTTACACGTTTTGGGCTTACACGTATATCGATAACTATTATCGAACTTTTTTGTATTGCAAATAATAGAATTTTGTGTTTTGTATTGAATTCAGTAATAAATTCTCTTTAAAATGATATATACATGTTTGCATTTTGTGAAACGTAACGTTTTCTATAAGCATACAAAGTTCAAAAACATAAAAATTTCCAAAAGTGTCCACAATTTTGGCCACCACTGTAGGTGACAGTACGACTCTGCCCAGTTCTTTCCCAATTTCGAAAGAGAATTTCACTGGAGATTTTTCACTGGAGGGTTCAAGGGTCTCCCGGCCCTCTTCTTCCCACCAAATCACCTACGAAGACTTTCGGCTCGCGAAGTATTGTAAATGCCTCCTCCCCCCCCCAATGCCGCAAATACAACATACACTTACAAAACATTTAAGTCTTCTCGGAGGTTCAACCCCGGACCCTAGCAATACGGCAGTCAGTAACGCTAACCGCTACATCGATCAGGGCAGTACCAGAATTTGTGCCGGAGTCATCCACTGAGTTCTTGCCCTTGTGAGACATTGCTTTTGTAGCTGATATTAAAAACTTATTATGTTCGAAAAAATAAACGACAGCCATTCATAAAAAAAAAAAAAAAAAATCATTTCGAAAATTATAAGGGAAGGAGGAGGATGGCAAGGCTGAACGACAAACCACATATCTCTCAGGCAAGGTGTGAGCAACGGCGTATTAATAACCAACTGTAGCAACGATTATTACGGTTATACATGGCATAGCTTAACTGTGACATCGCAGCAATTTGCTTTACCACGCCTCCACTCGAGCCGCTACTCAATCCCAAACGAGACGACCCCAGAATCATTTTAACAAATCGATCCTCCAAGTATTAGGCTACGAAGATTTCCGTGCGCCTTCAACTTCGGCTTATCCATTTCCAGGCAGGCCCACGCCGTCGTGGCCATAAAATTCCTTTTAGCACGTCGTTAATAGAGGATTAATTTCCTACGTCAACAGCTGCGCCTTGGCGATCGCCAAGCGGCCTTGTTTCCTTTTCCGTTTGGCAACCCTGTCTCCTCCGATCGTCGGGGAGATAGAAAGGAAGGCGTTAAATTGGCAGCGGAGGTTACGTGGCCGCAGCTGGGACGCTCGTTAGAAGAGAGAGGGCTCTCCCCCCCTCTCGCTCCCCCTTCTACTCCCCCTCTTCCGACCCCTCAAAATAAATCTCCCGGCGTTCGGACTCGCCTCCTCTCCCACGACGAAATCACTTCAAAACTTTGCCGCTGGAGGGTACGGGGTGGGAGAGGGGAGTATGAAAGGGTAGAGTCACGAAAATAAAAACGGAGAGGTGGCTGGCTCATCGCGAAGGGGAATTTTGCATGGCTCGCTTCGTCACGTGAGTGGAGTTTACGTTTCGGTTTGGGTCTTTTTGTTATGATTTTTCTTACGGCAGCTTGGCAATCGCAGTAAGCAGTCAGTGCCCGTGCAAAGTTTTTAGTTGTTTAACAAATTCCAACAACCTGTCAAGCGATAAATGACAATATTTTTAACTATGACATCTAAACTTTCGTTTTAGAAAATATGGTCTGCATACGGATAAAATTTTCTGAGTAGCTAACCGTTCGCTTTCATCCATGGATTCGAGAGCTGAACGGATGATTTTATTATCCAAATGAATCCACTAATCCTGACTTTTTTAAAGAAATTCCAATTAGAATTGAAATTCAGAATTGTTGCCGAGAGCCTCGTCTCTGTTTCTTCGAATTCTAGTTGATGAACTTGAAGACATTGCTCACCAAATTACAGTGGAAGATCTTGAAAAAGGAAACAAATTTTCTTGTTTTGTCCGTCATGCGGAATAGAGATAAAGATCGAATTTCAGCGTGTCATGATTTACTCCATAGGACATTAATATTTTCAAACGCAGTGTGAGTGAAGATGAAACTGGCTGCTTTGTTTATGACTCTGAAACAGTTACCTGTCTGGAATTTTTCTTTCGGATTTATCGATCTTTAATGACCAACAGTCTGAGCGATTAAAAAGCAGTGGTACCACTCTGCTTCATAATTTAAATTTTATTTTTAATTCTAAAAATTTTAATCTTTATTTTATTTTAGTTTTGAATAATATATCCAAATGATGCTATTTAGAGCACACTCGGCACGAAAAAAAAAAGAGGAGCACAGTTTTATACCTCCCCTTCTACTGGGCCGATTGGGTTGCATTTGTCATAACTCGAAAGGATATATATATGAGATTTATAGATAGTACTGTTTCTAACCTAGGTATTTTGACACAAAATCCGACTGTTTCTGAAATGACACACCGATTTTTTTTTTTTTTTCCCCATATTTCGATTCTACGACTCAAATTAAGCCAAACAGCCAAGTTTTGCCAAAATCGCATGAGTTTTTTAAAAATTATATCTCAAAATTTTAGCTCCTCAATGTGTGATTATGGTAAAGCCTCGAGGGCTATCCAGCTCTTCAGTGTTAATCGAATTTGGTATATATTTATTATTACCTCTTTTTTAATTAAACTTATTTGATTCCTTCTTCCACAATTCGAAATTTAAGTTCAATCCAAATAAAATTCGCACATATTTTCTGATTGATTTTTGAAATTCGTAATTTTTAGTAATTTTTTTAATTTTTCGAAAATATTTTTGTATTATAACCAATGAAATTTTTACCATTATCTTGATGGATTTATAGACATACCTGCAAAAAATTAAAAGTATATTATTCAAAATTTCCCAAGATATACGTGAATTTATGTATAGACGCATTATGAAGTTTGGCATATTTGTTATAAGCGATAATAACGCCAAATGAGCTTTATTAAAATTATTCGAAAAAATGAACCATGTGTAGTTCGACCGCCTCATCCGCGACCATGAGAGCAAACACTCATGCGCCATTCGGACCGAATTATTCACAAAATAGGGTGGAAGAATGGGGACTTTCTTTCCCTCCAGCATAGCTCTTTCCGGAGAAGAGAAGACCTTTCGCGTCGCAGCAAGTAATACCGCCCCTTTTGGACGAGTCTATGCGTTTTGGCAGAATGCCAACCAGGGTTGCTCTTCAGACGGTCGAACTATTACTCATTTCTTTTTTCTATCGGGCACAACGAAAGAGAAAGGAAAATTGGTTACCATAAATTAAGAATACCGCCAAGTGAATTACACTTGAGCAGGCTCTAAAACGTGCTCCAAGATAATTTTTTTCATTTCTCGGTAAGTTCCTCGCCCAGTTTTACAAAATTTAATATTTAGGCATAATTTGAATCATGGGATTGAAATATGGACACAAAATCGGTATGTCATTTCAGGGAAAGTCCAATTTTGCACCAGAATCAGAATACCTATGTTAGAACACTACTATATATGAATCTAACATATATCTTAAGTCGGATTTTCCAGACATGAAAAACGCAATTTAAATTTCGTTAATCGTCTCAGTAGAACGGGAGATATATAACTATTCTTCTTTTTTAGGGAGGGTGTGTGTGTGTTGTGTGTGCAGATAGTACATTCAATTTATTACGGGTTTGGAGCAAAGTACGAGATATCTCATTTATTGTGATTATATGTACTTTCCTTAGGTATGGTGTATAACATCTAGGCATTTTATAGAATGCGAAAAGCTATTTAGGCAGAATATTAAAACTCCTAACACCATCCGTAATATTACAGGACAGCGATTCAGGAGTCAATAGACCCGTGGTTAGCGTTGCCACCTCTTGGCTGTCAAAATCCAGGAGAGGAAAAAAAAAAAGTTTTTTTTCAGTCGGAATTGAAAAAATCTCTGCCTCCTTAATCTCGTTTAAAAGTATTTTTTGAGCTGCAGGAGCAAGCACACCCTCGCAAATACTTGTACATTTTGTTCTACCAGAAGGAATCGTTTTTGGCAAAGAAGCATCTGGAAATAGACGCTGTACAATTTGTGCAATCCTCGTTATTAAAAGTGTGACGGTGCTTAATCCTATGATAGACTGAAGTAATTTTAATTACTGATATATTGTCTTGTTCTTCTGAAGATTTCTTCATGAAAAAGTTCGAAACCGATTGCGAAGAATCCCTATACAGTATTAATGAATACACATGGGGAAAACCACAAAAACGCCCATGCAGCTGGCCTGTTCGCCTGGAATCGAACCCAGGTCAAAACTACCAGTGTTCAGTGATTTCAATGCTCGGCCGCTGGTGGGCTGTTTAATAAAATGTTTTATTGAGATTTAACTGACTAGTTACTTATCTTGTAGAGACATTAGGAATTTTAATTTTTTTGGGGGGGCGGAAGCAGACAAGATGAAAAATAGCAAACGCCTTCGCCGGGAATCCAACCACGGACCTCTGGAATACCAGCCCAGAGTGCAGAACCACTACACCACGAAGGACGCTAGGGAAAGGAAAGAAATACCTTATATACTCCCCTTTTTAAAGGGCGACTAGGGTTTTATGGGACCTAGTCGCCAAATCCTGGATGCGGAGAATCATCATCCACAACCCTTTTAGTTCGGGCGCCACTTTAGAGACATTATGTATTTTTTTGGAAGCAGAAAAGATGAAAAATTAGCAACCGCCTTCGCCGGGAATCGAACCACGAACCTCTGGAATGCCGGCCCAGCGTGCAGATCCACTACACCACGAAGGACGCTAGGGAAAAGGAAGAAATACCTTATAATCTTTCATTTTCATTTCGCTTTCGCTTCATTGGAAAGGAAGGAAAAAGAAGGAAAATAATTAAGAAAATTTACATTCACATAATGAAGTAGCTGTAAAGGATTTTTAATGCAATTTTCTTCGCAATATAGTTTATTTTAATTGTTTGTTTTATTCTTAAATTTAATACTGAAAAAAATTCCCAATCTTACATTAACTATTAGTAGTAAAAACTGGAGGGAAAAAAAAAAAAAAAAAAAAAAAAAAAAAAAAAAAAAACACCTTAGAGATTTAAAATAAATTACTACAAATTCTGAAATAGGATCAAGATCCTCAAGATGTCCACAATGTGTCCTGGAATGCCACGACTTAAACAGGACAACCTGAGTACATTATAAGGATCTTAGAAAGATTTGTTTATTAAAAAAAATAAAAAGACAAATATTTTTACATTTCTTTAAATACAATTATTAATATCATTCACGTCCCCAGAAGCACTGGCAAATTTTAAAATCCATTTTTATTTAGGATTTTTTATTTAGGATCTCAAAAATGATTAGAACGATGCGAAAGTTCTTATCACTTGGTATTCGATCCCCCCAACTGTTCTCAGAATACATTTTGGAGGGAAGAGGGAAGACGAACGAGAAAGGAGTGGCATTTCTCCAAGGAGAAAGATTTCTTCTTTCGCCGTTCTGATAGATGGAAAAAAGTACCAGCGGTTTTTTTCGCATTTCTAAGCCAGCATCGAAATCGTCTTTCCTTTCGCAAGAGTCCGACCCCCCCCCCCCAAAAAAAAAAAAAAAAAAAAAAAAGTATTCTCGCTTCCAATCCTTGAGATATTGCGCAGATCGTCCAACAAATCGGATTCCGAATTTCCATGGCTTCAAACATCAGTTACCGGCAAAAAACACAATTTGCCCTCCACGCGGAACTCGAAATGAAGAATGTTTCCACGATCGCTGTTCGGTTATGCGATTGTTATCCATACGTTTCAGATTTTAATAAGAGGAGTACGTATTGTTCCAAAGAAAAGGTAGACCTAGAATTGCGAAGATTTTTGGAAACTAGAGCTCTTCACATATATGCATTACAATGCAAAAATGTAACAAAATGGAGGGGGGGGGGGAATTATCTTGAAATTGTATCATATGTCATAAGTGGTGTTAATGTAGAATGTGTTAATGCATTTTTAGAACGATTCAATTAAGAACTTTTTTTTTTTTCAAGTTTTTAGCCCAAAGGTGTGTTAACTCAGAAGGGATATTAATTTCGTTTTCACATTTACCGTCAATTCACTCTGAATGTCCGTATCACTTTTCAAACTGTTGCCACCCAATATTATCGCCCTATGTTATATTTAAAGAAATTAAATAATGAAGAATAACTGCATTATTTCTCGCATTGTGATAAAACGACGGTACCTAAAACCATCTAATTCTAAATCTAATCCTCCTCCGAACATGGGCATCTGGAAGCGCAAATTTGGACTTTGTTTTATCATCGATTTCCTATTTTGTAACACTTTAACGAATTTTTTATTAACAAACTCAACGATTTCAAAGCGAGCAATAGCAACACTGTACGGGAAAAAAAATAATAATGATAATAATAATTTTTATCTCCAGCGCGCGAGACTCTGTATGGGAAATTCTAAAGATATGCTCATTTTAAAATTTTTTTGCGACACTGCTATTGAACTGAATTTTATGATTTAAGTGCGAAGAACATGATATTTAATAAATAAAGGTAACACAGAAAACGTTAAAAAATGCAATGTCAAAATCTGAAAGTTTCCAGATTTTTTTTTTTCAAAAATTTCTGGCAACAGCTCATAATCTGAAATTAGAAATGGCGTCTTCTTTGAAAAATAGCGCATCATAACTTGCAAGTTTTCGCTCGAAGGGTATGTTTTTTACTTTTCCGAATAAAAATATTATCATTCTACAATTCAAAAATTTTATGAAATGCAGAGTATTCAAATTTCTAAGTCTAAAATAAGAAATATTATTATTCAGAGAGTGGGAGGGAAAACTCTTCAAACATTAATTTTGATAGGAAAGAAGGTTTGATATGAATATGCGAAAAAGGTACGAACCCTTATAAGTTATATCAATTGGCTTTAAATTTGCTTTTTTACTTTTATACGTGTTTGTTAAAATTTAAATTTAATTTGTTTAAATTTAATTTTGGCTTTAAATTCCTCTTTTACTTTTATACGTGTTTGTTAAAATATAAATTGAATTTGTTTAAATTTAAATTTGCTTTTAATAATAATTACTTAATTAAATTTGTATTTAAATTTAATTAATTTATTTAAATTAAATTTATTTAATTAAATTCAATTTTTTCTTATGAAACTAATTTTATAACAGTTATTTTATGTTTATAACCACTTTCCTATCTCTTCTAGCTTCAGCTTACAATTCCTTACCAGAATGAGTTTTTAGAATCGCAAATGCAAATGCGCGTTAAATGCAAATGAGAAGCAGAGAAGTATTTAAGTCGAAGTTCCACTGACTTCGATAGAGAGAGACAGTTAGGATTCCTAAATAGCGAGCGTTTGCCTTTTGGTTACGTCTCTCTAACTGTTACTACTCTAGGCCGTAATACGTGCCTTTAGATAGCTTCTCTAACTAATTTAATATTACGGGCCAACCAGTTTAGAATTTCTAGTTAGTTCTTATTTCTTACATTTTTTAGTTTTAATACGAACGTAATAAAATTTTGATTAACAAACTCAAACAGTTTAAAGGCAATGCGTTGCCATTCTGCAAAGAGTAAGATATCTTTATCTTTCAAATTTAATCAATAAATTTAGTTTTTTATATTATTATTTATTAATTAATATAATAAATATAATAATAATAATAATAAATAATTTTATCTGTGTCGTCATTTGGGAAAGTGTAAGATATTTACTTTTCTTTCAAAATTAATTTGTCTGTTACTGAATAACAAACTAAGAGACTTAAAACCAATAAACTCAATTTTTTAGATCTATTATTATTATTATTAATTATTAGGTGGAATCGTTAAACAACAATAACTAGAATTCAATAAAATTATTCTATATTTTTCTTTTCTATACTAAAGAATGTTATGCAACCGAGAAGCTAGTCTAAAAAAAAAGAAAAATGTCTGGGAGGGAGATTTTAACGATTGCTAAAAAGGGCTGTTTTAAAATTGAATATGGTTTATCAGTAGAAATAGTGAAACATTTTATAGGATATTAGATAAATATGTATTTAGACTAACATGAGAATATTATATATCTTCTGCATATGTAAAAGGCGAAAAAGTATGTAATGTAATTCTATAAAAATATTTAATGTTTTCAATTAGATATATCATGAACTGAAAGCATTTTTATTTAAATTAATCAGATTAAAAAGTAAAAAAATAATATTTTTAAGAACTGCACCTATTCCTTTTAAATTGTTTAGTTTGTTAATTAGCAACAAAAGATTAACCATAAAAGAAAAATACCATTTATTTTTCCGAGGGGCAACAGACTTGAATAAAAACGTGAAACAAAGCCAAATCGCGCCCCATTTGAACTTAAAAAAAAAGTGTAAAAGAAAATAAAGAAAGAAAACAAAATCTGAAAGCTATCAGATTTTATATTAAAGGCGATTTGTAACATTTTGTTTATAACCTTTATTTATTAAATATCTCGTTCTTCGCATTTAAACCATATAAAAATATTTAAAAATACATAAAAAAATACATCAAATATTTTTATCACAAAATATTTAAAAACAGCCAAACTGCATATCCTTAAGAATTCTAATACAGTCTCCTGCGCAGGAGATAAAAGAGTTTATTTTTCGTACAGTTTTGCCATTGCTCGCTTTGAAATCTTTGAGATTTTAATCGAAAATTCGCTGAAGTTTTACGAAATATGAAATAGGCAATTAAAAAAAAATCCCAAATTCCAAATTCGGGATTCAGGTATCCATATTCGGTTGGAGAACTACGTTATTTAAAATTGGATGGCTTACAGATACAGGTGTTTTTTCACAGTGCGAAAAACATTTCTGCATTCAGGCAGATTCTTCATTATTTATTTTATTTAAGTATAATACATGGCGATACTATCTGGTGGCAACCGTTTGAAAAGTGAATCAACGCAAAATGCCAAAATAACAAATCAAAGAATTCCACAAACTCGGTGTCCATGTACCGCCAAAAATCCCCAATATTCGCCACCT
The DNA here is from genome assembly GCF_044657685.1 of Stegodyphus dumicola. Lineage (NCBI taxonomy): Eukaryota > Metazoa > Arthropoda > Arachnida > Araneae > Eresidae > Stegodyphus > Stegodyphus dumicola. The sequence continues at coordinate 247,188,673 of NC_140771.1, forward strand.
GTAAATATATTTTTACCAGAGAGGATTTTGCTGAGAAGATCACTGTCTGTAGTATCAAAGAAAAAAATCTGATGTGTACACCACATGACTTCCTTGTACGGCATATTAAATTATACGCATTTTGTCTTGCATTTCATTTAAACTTATTAGATTGAATTAAACCTACTTCGCCGAAAGCGCATAAACCACAATAGAATAAATGCATTCTTTAAAATTCACTTTGTTTACCATAGCAACACTCTGGCGCTAGGTTTACTTAACAGTATTATATTTCGTTCATATTATAACTCATAATGCACAAAATTTATATCATTTAAAGAATTATCTAATCGTTGCCACATGTTCTATTCAAATACTATAAGAAAGCTAGAACGATGTATAAAAGAAATTAAGCAAATAAAACAAAAAAGAAACAGTTTTTCACAGACGATTGAGTTATTCTCATTCAATTAATTCAGTTCTCACTTCACGAGAAGGCAAAAATACATAAAAACTCAAAATATCTATATTAAAAATTACGAAGTAAATCTTAAACACTTATTTCCTCGAAAAAATTCCAGAAAGAATTAAGCATGATTTAATTCGCAATAATAAATGAAGGCGTTATCTTTGTTGCTGCGAAGTTAAGTTTCTCTAGATTGGCAACGAATCCACTAGTCTCCTGTTTCAAATGTAAACATCAATGGCCGCCATTAAAAACAGGCTTAGCGGCAATTAAACAACTTTAAAATTGCTGATAATTCTAAAATTATTGCACACAGACTTACTAAATGCATAAAATCCTTAACCGGAAGATAAAAACAACATAATTCAATCATTTTTAAAGCAAAAAATGTACAATTTACAAACATATAAGAGTCAAGAAACTGAGATCACTGAGCCGGGTAACAGAGTGGAGATATATATAAATATATTTGTATACGTTTGGTGCTTCCGATTGCAACCAAAATACGAGGTGCACATCTACATGTTATAGCAGTCCTATATACAAAATTTCAACGTTCTGAGGCTACTCGTTTTTGAGTTATGCGAGATACGTTCGTACAGAAGCCACGAAAAATTTTCTTCAGAATTCATTTTAAAGCAGTTTTATAATTTTTTTGAAGGAAAAGAGTGTTTTATTCTGTCCTTATGTACAGATATCACGGAAGTACATCGTTAAATTGCATTTGAAAGAGGTCAAAATGGGATATTTTCCTTGAAATATGCTGCCTGATACTTTTCGCAATTACAATACTTCCTTTTTACCTCGTACAAGGAAGTAAAAATCTGTCACACTTGTTGCTAGCGTTATGATTCTGTTATCACAAGCTCCTTACTGACGTAGCGATATCGAATGGATTTGGTTTGGTTTCTTTTATGTGATTATGGGGATGGATGCCTTCGTGGTGGACTTTCTAAGGTATAGGCTCGTATACACGTTACGCATGGGGAAAACCAAGAAAACGGCCATGCAGGCAGCCCGTTAGCGGGATTCGAACCTCGGACAGAATTACCAGTGTTCAACGACTTTACCGCTCGGCCGCTAGTGGGCCAAGATGGTTGTAGCAATATTCTGTCTCCGGAAACTGCAAATTCCCGAAGATCCAATCTTCATTCCAAAGTTGAAATGAAGGATGGACGCTTTCAAACAAACATCAGCATTCATTTGATTTGCCAGTTCGATATACAAATTATATGCCATGTGCATTATGGTTAGAATTAATCTAGCAGAATGTTGCAGTTTTGAACTTAAATTCTCTGCTTGTCAAATGGTCTTGATCTAACAACTTGTTTTATGAAATTCAATGAAGAAAACCACGATTTTTTTTTCCTTCTCTTCTTTAAAACAATAAAATGTTGTTACCGTAAGATTAACCACAGCTGTTTCCAGTTTCGACTGAGTAAACATGTAATGCATAACATTCTTGAACACATTCATTAGCCCAAAGGTTGTTAGCCCAGAAGGGCTATTAATTTCGTTTTAGCATTTTGCGTTGAAAACTTTAAATGTCGGCTCACTTTTCAAATCGTTGCCACCAAATATTATCACCCTGTATTATATTTAAAGAAATTAAATCATGAAGAACCTGCATAAATGTATGTACACTGAAGTGACAAAAGTCATGGGATAGCAATATGCAAATATACAGATTGCAGCAGTATCGCGTAGAAAATGTATAAATGCGAAGTGCTTTGGCAGGGCTTTCATTTGTGTTCAAGTTATTCATGTGAAGAGGCTTTGACGTGATTATGGCCGCACGACGAGAATTAACAGACTTTGAACGCGGAATGGTATTTGGAGCTAGACGCATGGGTCATTCCATTTCGGGTACCGTTAGGGAATTCAACATTCCGAGGTCCACAGTGTCAAGAGTGTGCCGAGAGTATCTAATTTCAGTCATAACATCCCACCATGGACAGCGCAGTGGCCGACCACCTGCACTTAACGCCCGAGACCAGCGACGTCCGCGTAGAGTTGTCAGTGTTCACAAACAAGCAACACTGCATCAAATAACCGCAGAAATCAATGTGGGACGTACGAGGGACGTGTCGGATAGGACAGTACGGCGAAATTTGTCTTCCTTGGGCTATGCCAGCAGAAGACCGACTCGAGTGCCTTTACTGACAGCACGACATCGCCTGCAGCGACTCTCGTGGGCTCGTGAGCATATCGGTTGGTCCCTAAACGAATGGAAAACCGTGGCTTGGTCAGATGAGTCACGATTTCAGTTGGTAAGAGCTGATGGTAGGGTTCGAGTGTGGCGCAGACGTCACGAAGCCATGGACCCAAGTTGTCAACAAGGCACTATTCAAGCTGGTGGTGGTTCCATAACGGTCTGGGCTGTTTTTACATGGCATGGACTCGGTCCTCTTGTGCAACTGAACCGATTATTGACTGGAAATGGATACCTTCAGCTACTTGGAGATCACTTACAGCCATTCATGGACTTCACGTACTCAAACAACGATGGGATTTTTATGGATGACAATGCGCCATGTCACCGGGCCACAATTGTTCGCGATTGGTTAGAAGAACATTCTGGACAATTCCAGCGAATGATCTGGCCACCTAGATCGCCCGACATGAATCCCATCGAACATTTATGGGACATCATCGAGAGGTCAGTTCGTGCCCAAAACCTTGCACCGTCAACACTTTCAAAATTATGGACGTCTATAGAGGCAGCATGGTTCAATATTCCTGCAGGGGACTTCCAACGACTTGTTGAGTCCATGCCACGTCGAGTTGCTGCACTTCGCCGGGCAAAAGGAGGACCGACAAAATATTAGGAGGTATCCCATGATTTTTGTCACTTCAGTGTATGTTTCTCGCATTGTGATCAAACAACGTTATCTAGAGCCATCCAATTTTGAATAACGTACGTCTCCACCCTAATATGGGTATCTGGAAGCCCATATCTATTTCATATTTTGTCAGACATTAGAGAATTTTCGATTAAGAACCTCAACAATTTCAAAGCGAGTAATGGAACACTGTACGGAAAAAGAAATATTTTTATCTGCAGCGCGCGAGACTGTGTATCGGAAATTCTAAAGATACGCTCAATTTAAAATTATTTTGCGACATTGCTGTGGAATTGAATTTTATGGTTTAAGTGCGAAATATCATATTCTTCGCACTTAACACACAAAACGTTAAAAAAAATCCCTTTGGGCGTAATGTAAAATCTGAAAGTTTTCAGATATTTTTTATTATTTTATTTTTTTTCAATGCTGTATTTTAATTATTAATTTTAATAATTTCCTCTAATTCCCTCCGCGTAAAATAATTAAATTCAATGATGGAACAGTTAAAATACAAGTGATAATGAATATGCCACCTCGAAACCTAGAGCAAACTAAGAGATATCTCTTAGCCACATCCACATCTAAGCTACAGGCCGATTCATCCATTGAAATCTGCAAATTCACCGAGTATTAAAGAATCCAAACAGAAGATGTAAAATATTATTTGTCCGATGTATTGTCCAAGACCGAAAAATTTCTGGATTAAATGCGATAATTATACAACAAATTGGAAATATAAGTGAGAAATTGGGTAAGTTCTCTCATTAAAGATAATGAGAATACGGTGTTGCGAAACTGAAGTGCAATTCTGATGATTAGAGATAATGATAAATAACGTCACCATTTTATTGATTTTATTTATCTTCTTCCAGTTCTTTACTGCTATTAAATTGCCCAAACAGTACGGGGAAATTGCTTAAATCCTAGCTCTTGGCACTTTCTCTGAATTATTCCATGAGCTTGCATCTACCTCTAAACACACTCTCTTACATTTCAGTTAGAAAGTTTCATTTACATGCAATGTAGAGAAGAGTCATTGTCAAAAATCGGAGAACAATAGAAAATGATTAGGTTTATCAAGTAAATTTGCTTTTGTAAGAGTTATTAATCATGAATTTTGACACTCTGATGAATTCACAGAATTTCAATCAGGGTATAAACTTATATAGCTAATTTAAAGTTCACAATCATCAAATTCCGAATCATTTAGGGTTAGAATCTTCGCTCTTTTTAATTCAAAAGGTATAGATTTTTAACACAAGAACGAACTTTCAAAGTAAACTACCTCGAAGGCAACAACAATTAAAGCACCAGTTAGCGACAATTAAAGACATAATGTAAAATAGGTCAAATCGAGGATATGAAAATGACCATTGCAACATTACACAGTGTGCTCCTCATAGACGTTATTAGGCCCGAATGGGATATTAGTCCCGAAACACTTCAATGCGCTGTGTTATTTTTCAAATTGTTGCCATCAAAAATGATTGCCCTGCACTGAAAAATCTGCCCGAATGTATGCATGCGTCTCGCATGGTGAAAAATAACGGTATCTTGAGCCATCAAATTTTGAATAACGTAATCCTCCACCCGGATATGGACACCTGAAAGCCCGAATTTGGAATTTGCTTTATTGTGTATTTCCTATTTTGTAAAACTTTTACGCATTTCTGATTAGCAAATTCAATGCTGACAACAAAAATAGCCCTGACAACTCTGAAAGAAAATAAATAAATAAATAAATAAAAAATTATCTCCAGTGGGCGAGACTGACTATCAGAAGTTCTAAAGGTAAGCTGTTTTTAAATATATTATTGTGTATTTCAAATTTTGTAAAACTTTAAGGAATTTTTCGTTAACAAATTCAACGATTTCAAAGCCAGCAGTGGCAACACTGTACGGAAAGAAACATTTTTATCTTCAGCGCGCAAGGCTGTCTACCAGAAATTCTAAAGATAAGCTGTTTTCTAATATTTTTAGCCCAAAGGAACATTAGCCTAAATGTTCTTGAAACGTGTACGTGTTGTGTATGTAATTTTAAAAAACTCCCCTTTGGGCGTCATATAAAATCTGAAAGCTTTTTCCGATTTTTTAAATTTTTATTTATTTTTATATTTACTTTATTTATTTTAAGTAAGAAAGTGTACGTACCTGCTATAAATTTAGATAAATGATAAATGTATAAATTTAGATAAATGTATAATACATTTGTCGAATTTCAGAAAAAAATGGGGGGCAATAGTCGTTAACATTGGTGAAAGGGGTGTATGGAACAAAAAATATGGTTGAGAATCTCTGTTCTAGAACTTCCTTTGATGTATTTTCAACGAATACATTTCAATAACATTTTGCCTACTACTTTCGTCTACTATTCAAATTTCACTCGAAGCTCTATTCTCGAGACTTGGAAATTAAATATCTGACTTTTTTTCGAACAGCAACACACTGGTGTAAAATATAAAATATTTTGTTTCGGACTTTTAAATCGCTGTGTTTATTGATTAAATTTGAAGCATAAATATCTGAAGCTTAGCCGAATGACAACTCATTAGTTTTAAATCGGTGAGTTTGTTAATGTCGTCAAATATCGTCAAGTCGTATAAAATAGGAAACAAATGAAAATCAAATTCGAGCTTCGAGGTGTACATGTGTGTTCAAAATTTGGTAGCTCTACGTGCTGCAATTTTTCCTCATCTCGAAAAACGAACATACATAAACACATATATACATATAGATTTTTCTTCAGAACTTATAAGAGATAATTTTTAAAGGTTCTTGCGATATTGTATGATCTGAATCTTTCTTAACTGAAATCTTAAAACACATAATATCGCCTTTTTATTTAAATTTGGCACGAAATTTATCCCAAACGAATCCGGTGAAGCAACGGAACTAGCAAGTTAAAAAAACATTATTGAGTTTGTATTACTATTTTGCACCTATACTAATTGTGTTGTAAGCTGCAAAAATGTGATAATAATTACGCTTTCTTTTTGTTTTATAAGGTCACTACATCAATAAAACAATGGCAATAAAAAATAAAATGAAATGTGTTTATTACGCTGAGAGGTCGTAACGGCAACCGATCTACAGAAGCGCCTTGCGTAACTTTGATGCACTCATACGCGTATGGAGAAAAGATTGAGGAAGTTGAAAAATAAATTCTACCAGCTTATGTGTCCAGTTGGACACGAGCTGTCACGGTCGACCTCCCTGCTTGCTCTGCTTCAGAAGCAATTCAATTCGCCAGCATCCACCTGCAACTGAAATATAAAACCCTTTCCCTTTCTTTTCGAAAAGATTCTCCGCGAATAACAGGATTCGGAGACTCTGGTATATATGCGCCATCTGTCGGCTTCATTAATAGCTAAAAGAACTAGGTTGCATAAAGACATCTTGAAAATGATTCAATTTTTTTAAAGAGTTTTTATACGAACAAAAATTTTTAAATAAATTTTTAACGGTGTATGAGGTCATACTAACTCCTGTAATTTCTATGAAATTTATTATATATTAATTTTTCCCTCCTAAGAATTTTTTTTTTACTCCAAAGGGACAATTTGCCCAGAACTATTAATTTCATTTTGGCATTTTGCGTTGAAAACTTTAAATGTTGCTTCACTTTCCAAACTGTTGCCACCAACTATTACTGCCCTGTATTATATTTAAAGAAATTAAATAATGAAGAATCTGCATGAATCGCATTGGGATAAAGCAACGGTACCTAGAACCATAAAATTTTGAATAACGTACGTTTCCACCCGAATATGGGCATATGGAAGCCCGAATTTGAAATTCGGAATTTGTTTTATTATCGATTTCATATTTTTTAAAATTTTAACGAATTTTTTTATTAAGAAACTCAATGATTTCAAAGCGAGCAATAGATTTTAAATTCAGATTTTAAATTACGACCAAATAGGCGTTTTTTTTTAACATTTTGTCTGCTACCTTTATTTATTAAATATCACATTCGTCGCACTTAAACCATAAAATTCAGTTCAAGAGCAATATCGCAAAATAGTTTTAAATTGAGCATATCCTTTAGAATTTCTGATATGTAGCCTCACGCGTTGGAGATAAAAATGTTTTTTTCTGTACAACGTTGCCATTGCTCGCTTTGAAATCCTTGAGTTTGTTACTCAAAAATTCGTTAAAGATTTACAAAATATGAAATCGATCATAAAACAAATTCCAAATTTCAAATTTGGGCTTACACATACCCATATTCGCAGTAGGATTACGTCATTCAAAATCCGATGGCTCTAGGTACCGTTGTTTTAACCCAATGCGAGAAATATACGTACATTTGCGCAGATTTTTCCTTATTTAATTTCTTCAAATATAATGCAGGACTCTAACAGTTGGTGGCAACAGTTTGAAAAGTGAAACGCACATTTATAGTGAACCAACATAAAATCGCAAAACTAAAACAATAGTTCTTCAGGGATAAAGCCCCTTTGGAGTAAAAAATTATCTCCAGCGTGCGAGACTGGGAATTCTAAAGATTTTTAGAAGAACTCATTTTAAAATTATTTTGCGATATTGCTGTTGAATTGAATTTTATGGTTTAAATGCGAAGAACATGCTATTTGATAAATAAAGGTAAAACACAAAACGTTAAAAAACTCCCGTTTGGGCGTAATGTACTCGTAAAATCAATTTTTTAAATATAAATACTATTATAGGGTTTTCTGTGAAATAATACTGTTGTGATGTGATGATCGAATCTCCCATTCATTTATCGTTATTAAATCTATTCAGTGGCTTCGTATGCACGTGACTGGATCGTCACGACATACAATGGACAGCTCTCTACTGACCGTGACTCTCTACTGGCACAGGATGCACATGGCAGATTAAAAATCTGTTCGACTTTAATGGCGGTGTCAATAATTTTGTACGATCATATTGAGGTACCTAAAAAGTTAATAATTCAATCAAGTTCTTTCCCAGTTGATGAGCCATCGGTGCTAAATTATAACCCATGCAAAAGTTATGTAATATCGATTGCATGCCAAAGTCGATCTACGCCATATAAGCAGTATGTCGTAGTCGACTTTCAGCAGTAAGGTCTTAGGCTACAGGTACAGGTACAGGTAGAAGCTAGGCCAGCACCTCCGTAGTACCACAGGTAATTGAGGTATTGCTGAACCTAGCTAACTGTTAAACTTTCCACCCCAAATTTTGAGGGAGAACACCCCGGGGGGGGTCCGAGGTTCTCCCGCCCCTCTTTTTTTACCATCAACCACTTGAGAGGACTTTCTGAGATAAATGAGTTCTGGTATTAATAGTGTACACAAATCATATTGAGAAAAGACTGTCCTTGAAAAGTTCAACAACTGATGCTTCCAAAAGCAGAAATGTAAGAATAAATGTCTTTTCTAAGGCGGAATTAAAACAATAATAGTAATAAGCAAGTCTTTGGAGCTCCCGTCCATCAGCATTGCGTAGATAAATGAAACTGTTGGAACATTAAAATGAAATAAAAAAAATAATAAATAATAAATAAAAAAATAAAATAAATAAGGAAAAATAAAAATATATAAATAAAATTTTAAAAAAAAATATGTTATAGTGACATATGGAGATGAATAAGCATTAGATATGACAAATATCCAGTCCTAGTCTTTGGATATGTACAAAAACGTCTCTGATTTTGGCCCTAAGGGGTCTGTTCTTTATTGCATATTTCTTAAATGGTATTAGATTGTTATTAGGTTTGATCAGATGTTTGCCGTCTGTTAGATTACAGTCAAAAATGTAATGATCAGGGTCACCCCTTTCGCCACATATGCAGAGATCCGTGGGGCACATGCTTCTGTCATGGAAGTAGGTGGGGAAAGGACGTCCTTTCCCCACCTACTTCCATGACAGAGGCATGTGCCCCACGGATCTCTGCATATGTGGCGAAAGGGGTGAGGCTACAACGATGATGTACTGTGTACTCTTAGGCTAAAACGATGATGTACTGTGTTGATCCTATATAGGTGTCGATCAATGCATTATTGTTTTTAGCTGCGGAATCAGCTCCACGTTGTGTTGGCGTGTGCTCTGTGGGTTCTATCTAGTACAGATTATACGGCAATGTTAATTGTATGCAGTGTTCGGTTTTGTGCCATATCGGTTAGAGTAGAGAGAAGGGTACTGCGAAGTTGCTATTTCATTTATCGCCAAGTTGTTGTTTCATTTATGGTAGCCTGAGTAGTTGAATGTTCCAATACCATCTAGTGTGACTATTATGACGTATTAAACCCTATTATGACGTAATCTGTTGCATGTTTGGCGGTAAATTCGTTAGGTGTGTGTGTGTGTTGGTTAGGAAGTATATTGCTTCTTTAGTGGTTTAGACGGTAAAATGGCTGAATGTGGTAAGATTAATTTGAAGGTTCTTTTTCGAATCGTACAGACTCTTCAAATTAATCTTAAAGAGCTTTACTTCAAAGAGCTTTACTTGACTGGTGTGTAAATGAAGGTTTACTTAGTAGAAATTATTAAGTGTCCTGTTTGTAGGAAGGAAATGCGTACGATCGAACGTCGTTACGGAGTATATTGTTGACTCTTATTTTGTGAATTTATGTGGCGACGCCAGTGTACAGATCCTAGTTCAGGTAATTTTGGGAAGTTTTTGGATGCTGTTAAGGAATTTAGTTTCACTGAAGACGTGTTATTTCGTAAATAAGGTAAGTGGATATTTCCTTTGTGTAGTGCTAAGATGAATTTCCTTTTTTTTTATGTTATTTCATTGTTTGATTTGAAATGTAGTTTATTGAGATTATATAATTTTTTATTGGCTGCTCCTTTGACTTTTTAAGTGAATACAATTCGATGTGTACATGGACAAGGTCAAGGGAGCGCGCAATGCCACGTTTGTGCAATTCTCTGATGTTTTCTTAGGTGAAAATAGGTCGATGCGTACATGCATAAAGGGAGAAAACAATGCAATGTTTGTGCAATTCTTGTATTTTTTTTAAGTGAAAATAGGTCGATGTGTGCATGGATACCGAGTTTGTGCAATTCTTTGTCTTATTATTTTGGCTTTGTTTAGCGGTGACTTTTCCGCCAAAAACCGCCGCTACACAAGGCAAAATAATGTCAATGAATTGCACAAACTCGGTATCCATGCACCGCTAAAAATAGCTAACTTTCGCCAAGAGGTACTCTTAAATATACTTTTACCGTCATATCTATCCTATACCTTGTCGACTGTATGAACTGTTGATTTTATGAAAGTGTCAATTTTGTGTAACGTCGGTCCTCAGCCATATCGATCTTATGCTCTGCCGACTACATCAATAGCGATCTTATGCAGTGGTAGAATGATTAAGAAGCTTATGGAGGGGAGTAATTTGACGTTTGTCGCCCAAGACGTCTGTCGCCCAAGTGTTTTTTCACGAGCCTGGAAAGACTTTCAGACAGTAGGTACAGATGTAAGAATGAGTGGTCGCGCTCTGTCAAAGAAAACATCGGTGACTGATTACTGATATATCGCCCTGAAGGCGAAGAGTGATCGAAACCAAACAGTGGGCAACATGGATCAGCAGATGCGCACGGCAAACTGGATGATTTCATAAAGGTGGTCTAGTTCCCTTGTCCTAACTGCTGCATACCACTGGCATCAGCCTATCGACGGTCCATTTATAGTAGTATAGAGAACACAAAGACTGGACACCTTATCCATGGAGTCACGACCTCTGTACGGATGAGGCGTTTCAGTCTGTCAAACAACTCTTGGAGCCAGTTGATATGGAGAGAGATAGGGACACGCTTCCATCTCACTAATTTCAGGAAAGAAATCGTTGGAGTGGTCCTGGCGTGCTTGTATGAGAAGGCATTACGGTGAACGGACGGACGGAGCTTAACATTTTCGACAGAGGTTCACATATCGGAGATCGTTACAGTGATGAAGTTATTTCCATCCCATGAATCTTTTCCGAGCTACCTTTGGTCCTGATTTTTTTCTGTGCATTACATTGAAAACATCCACAGAATGGATTGGCCAGTGTGCTTCCCTGATTTAAATCCCATTGACCATCTGCGGGGTTCTTTAGGGAGACGCCTGGCGAAACGGTCACACCATCCGAAGAACGCCAGAAAACTCAGACAGTTCCTCCTCGAAGAATGGGAACTCTCACCCCAAGAACTGTCAGACAAATCTGTGTTGAGTATCGACTCAACACAGTACTTAGATACTCAACACAGTAGTTAATCTGTCTTGAGTTATCGAAAGACGGCGCAACATAACCATTGCAGTTAGGGGTGGTCATATTCCTTGCTAAGGCTCTTTGGTTCATTTTTCTCCCCTCTTGGACGGACAGTTTTTTGCACCAACGCCATTCTGACAATAAAGCCTTTTTCTATTCATGCCGTACTGTACCCGTCTCATTGATTTTTTTGCTACTATACTTTCCTCATCCTTTAAGTACCAGATTGTTTTTCAGTAATACGAAATTCACGTTTCCCAGTTGAGTTTTTGAGAAATTACGTCCAAAATCAGAAACATTGCTCATGTTTCACACGCTAGTGTATTTATGATAGTTTCCATAGTCTGGATAAGAAATTTGCACAAACCAACAAGAATAAGAACTTACCGATTCACATCAATAGCAAATGCATAAGAAAAGAATACAAGAAACGAGAGGATCGAATACTCTGTACCTGGCTTTCACTTTAGGTCATTGCAGTATAAGAAGGGATATCGCTGTTCGGATTATAATAATATTTTTATTCGCCCTCTCTTTGAAAACTGCATCGAGATTACCTGTAAGAAGAAGTCAACTTTGACAGTTTTATGCCAGTTCGGAACACCAAAATTTATTTCGTCAACCGGTCCACTCTTTTATTTTGCTCTGCTTAATTTTCCTTCCAAGAAAGTTGTGGGTGGGAAAGAAAAAAAAGGGACAGTTCTGAACTTCCCAAACGACATCTCATAAATAATCTAAACGAGCACTAAAACCGATACGGAAGTTATAAACGCACACATGCAAAGTAAGACTTCGATAGGTGTCTCGCGTCAGCTATTCTTCTGTCAGATGTCTTTTACACTTCGCGCCGCGAACTCGTTATTACGCGCCATCATTGAAAACTCTTATTCCCCATTTGTGGTTAAAAAGAAAAACAAAATAAAAGCAACAACAAAAAGGACCGAAAAGAAAACAATTTTGGAGGGAAAAGAGGAATATGTCGAATTCCGGCGGAATTATCCTACGGAGGAATAAATTTTGGCAGACGATAGAGCGGACGAAACGAGCGACAACGCCGTTTGCGGACGCCAGTCCAAGAGCCCCTAAGTACACGGAACCGAAAATTAATATTTATGAACGACCCGTAATTCCGCCTCTCCGCTCGCTCCGGGCCACATCTGGTTTTATCGGTTTTACCCGCTCCGGTGCTCCCGAAACTGGAGCGCCTATGACGTCATTCTGAAATGACTGCAGCGCCTCTCGAAACAAGATGAACATAAAATGCCAAACCACACCTCAGCCATTTTAGATCACCTTGAACATTCTAACTCGCGGGTATCGTCCAATATCATTCCAAAGCAAAACAGCAGACCAATTTTGACCTAAATTTTTTAACAAAACTCTAGAGGACTCCCTTCTTCAGAAGCAAAAACGGTAAAAATATATTTACGAGTGCCCCTTGGCGAAAATTGGCGATTTTTGGCGATACATGGATACCGAGTGTGTGCAATTCTTTTACTTGTTATTTTGAGCGATTTTAGCACCAAAAATCGCCGCTACACAAAGACAAAATAACAAGTCAAAGAATTGTACAAATTCGATATCCATGTACGCATTGACCTATTTTCACTTAAAAAAATAACAGAATTGTACAAACTATGCATTGCGCACTCCCTTGACTTTATCCATGTACACATCGACCTATTTTCACTTAAAAAAACGCAGAGAATTGCACAAACTTGTCATTGCGCACTCCCTTGACTTGGCGATAAATGAAACAATAACTTGGCGATAATACAAGGGGTACCCTTCAGTCTACTCTAACCGCAAAAACAATTATGCAAAAGGGGAGAAACGACGATTCTATTTACATCAAAAGAATGCTAGAAGTATTATATACACTATTAGTATTAGTATTTATGAGTATTTAGCATAAATACAGTACTTCTAGAATTGAATAGGATACTGTATTTATACTAGAAGTAATGCGTATTATATTGTTTTAGAAGTACTATATTTATATCGAGAGAATACTATTTTGTGGTTTGAGATATGTGGCGAAACTAAAATAGCTTAAAATTCAGAGTCTAGGAACACGAATCTTATATCCAAGAAGTAAACAAATCTTCGATAGTTATTATACTTGGGAATGTAATCACACTTTTGACTTTAGGTCAGCGAAATTATTCATAAAGATTTTTCAATTGATAAATTGGATTTCCTTGGAAAACAAAATTTATCGCCTTTCAATAATGACATTAATTCTGATCGGGGCCCACCAGCGGCCGAGCGGTAAAGTCGCTGAACACTGGTAGTTCGGTCCGAGGTTCGAATCCCGCGAACGGGCTGGCTGCATGGGCGTTTTCGTGGTTTTCCCCATGTGTAACGTGTATACGAGCCAGTTTCCCTTAGAAAGTCCTCCACGAAGGCATCCGTCCCCTTAGGCAGATAGCCCTAGTGTGCTTTGCCATAAATAAATACACCACACCACACCAATTCTGATCGAGTCCTTCGTATATAGAATTCTTAATTTTTTGCTATTCATTGCTATTTTTCTCGACAGATAGCGCTATGCTCGTGTTCGCTTTGCTCTGCTAATTTCTTTCAATTTCCTCTTTTGCAGAATTCTTGCTGCTGAAGAAAAGGCACCTGTGTCTGATCGTCCTCGAAATCGATAGAGCTTTGTTCAAAATCTACGCCAAAATAAAGCTTTTTTTTTTTTTTTTTTTTTTATCGTTCCAAATATCTGGTAAACATTTTGCCAGATAATCTTTAACTTATCTTTCAAATCGTAAATACATATTATTTAATAGCGCAGCAGAATTACTTTCATACATTTTAGTGGCAACAAAACTGTTTTAAAAAAAAAAAATCTGTCAGCCGAATAACGGTTTTGTTGTAATTTCTTCCAGCCGAGATTTTCAGATAAAAATTTTAACGGCTTTCCAGATAGACAAGATGCCTGGTTCTGAGAAGTTCTCAGATATGATTTAAAATTAGATTCTACCCATTAATATTGTTGCGTTTTTCTTTTCTTCACGTTCCTACGGGGTTCATAGATTTAGAGTGAATAACGACGACACTTGATGAAGTATCGAAACACACTTTATTTAGCCAATATTAATCAGATAGCTTCAAAATCACTTTTACAGTCGTCGAACTGTTATAAACACGCTGACACGTTCAGCGACACAGCCTTCACACTGTCAGGCAATAACGGTGGAAACAGCTTCACTGCAAAGCACCCGAGTACAGCTCTCAACTCTGCTTGGTCGTTCTCGGAACTTCACGTACTCTCGAGACTCTCCACGCGATGCACTCGACGATACACAAGAGCATAGCTCTTGACTCAGTACAGTCTAAGACAAAACTCGACGATGCACTATTTCGCGATGCACTAAAAGAATCTCTTGATGGACGAGACGACCAACTCGGCGCTAGACTTCGAGACACTTGCTCAATGACTGACTATCAGCTCGCTAGACGAGGCACACACTAACTGACTGCGGACCAACAGGGTTCATATAGCTTTCGGCTTGTGTTCGAGAACATTCTGGGCTAAACCGGTACGAATTCGTTCCAGAAGGTTCTCCATCCGTCCATGGTATATAGCCAATTTTGTCGCCAAATGTAGCCAAATGGGCGATTTTTCTCCAAATATGGCAATTTTGCCTTCCTTTGTCATGCTATGGCAACCCTAAAACTGCTTTGCGGGTAAGCCATTAAACCGCGCCTGAACGTTTCGTAACAATATGTTCTTGCATAAACTCTTCAAACGTATCGATAGCTCTGCTGAAAGAAGTAAATAGATCAAATTATGATTCTACTGCGGATAAAAAATTCAAATGCTCTCGTGCCACTTTTCACGACTTTCACTTTCACGACTGCCACATTTCACTTTTTTTTGAAAAAATGTAAAAAGTATTACACTAATATTATTTACTTTTTATTTAAGCTTACAATTTTAGCTAATAGAAGAAAAAAATGCAATGATTAAAATACATTTTTCTATGCTTTAAGTGTTTTTTTTTAATTTCAAATTTAGTCTGTACGCAGACTTTTGTGACTAACTGTATACATCTCATTGCAAATATTACAAATCTGAGTTAATCTACGCTGAAGAATTTGTCGTTTTAATAGTGTTTTAGTCCATGCACTCCAGTATAAGTCTGATGTATAAGTCTTTGCCGATAAAATTCAGCGGTAATGGGCAAGAAAAAGCAAAGTGGTCTGGAGACCCAATACTTCCCCAGTGACATTTGTCATCTTCCGTGAGATGAAATCGGAATAAAAACGACGGAAAGGGACCGTGTCCCGTGAGAAAAACTGACTGCGCTGTAGATGAAACCAAAAATGTTTCCGAGACCTTTGGCAAAAAATTTAAAAGTTCTTCTGTCCAATGTGGAAGTGTTCCTCCCTTTTTTTCTCCATTGCTGAAGTAAGTTCTCTTTTATGTATATCTTAATATAAGAAAATGGTAAAGGCAATGAATACTGAGGAAGATTATTCCCTCTTACCGCTTCTTTTGCCAACTCATTGCCATAAATCTCCCTATGAGCGGGAATCCAACTCAGAATAAAAGTCCAGAAGGGGCAGGAAGGTTAAGAAGAAGGATTTTTATCTCTGTTACTATTGTATTTTTTGAATATATTTGATTTTTTGTTTTTATCACAATGCGAGAACCATATATACATTTGTGCAGATTCTTCATTATTTAATTTCTTTAAATATAACAGAGGGCTCTAATATTTGGCTTCAAAAATTTGAAAAGTGACCTGTACGTGCCTTAGTACTACATAATCAAGCCCAGTTCAGGTAAATGTTAAAAAAAAATAGGAATGGGAATATTTTACCATCTTTCTCAATAACATATATATTTTTAAAGCATACTCCCAATAAAAATAAACATTTAAATTACAAAAACTAAAATTTTAACTAGCTTGTACTTCACATTTTTATTATTTTCAGAAAATTTATATCACTTATAAAACAAAATACACATAATAAATGTTAATTAGAAACGTGCAAGGGATTCACGTTACAGCAATAATTTTAAAACTTGGCGACAAAAAATTGTCGCCAGCTTGGCGATATCTCGCCAATTTAGAGGGTATAGCCATTTACTCAATGCTGAATAGTCTTGCCCCTGTATCTTTACTTTTCCGACGTGTGTTGAGAAAAACTGCGGATGGAGTATTCGAATTGTGATCCAGAATGGCGATGAGGAAATCGCCCAGTATTTCCAGCGGGCCACAACTCGCAACGAGATCAAGCTTGACTTTTTTTATATATATATATCTCTTTCCGTACACCGCTCGTCTCCCTCTGCTCCAATGCAGTTCGACGTGGGAGTTAAGTCTTCCGATCGTTTGCCTGCTCCTCATTTTTGTCATTATTATTATTTTTTTTATCATTTCTTGCTCTTATTTTCTTTTCGATCGTGCAGTTTCCGTAATAAATTCACCCCGGACGCGTTCGTAATTACGAAGCTCTTTAATTAGATCGGAGTGAGAAAGAGAACGGTGACAGTGCCGCGGCTGTGCCTCGCATCTGCGACGAGAGGAGTAGAGCGCTTCAAGCCTGCCAGCAGTGGTTAAAAAAAAAAAAAAAAAAAAAAAGATAATAATAATAATAATAAAAAAAATGAAAGTGACACTCAATCCGTTTTCGGATTTCGCGACACGGCTTAGAAATTAATTTCTTTGCTCATCCGGCATTGTCGGGAGTGCAAACGTCCCCGGATAGTTGGAAGGCGTGGAAGAATAATATATGCGTAACAAACAGAGTATAAGATGGATATTTTCGCGAGCTGTATTGATGACACGTTCGAGCACGTACGTGCGGTAGCTCGTTGAGCCCACATAAATCAAGTTGCTAGGAGATTTCGAGTTCCAGCACGTAGAGTGATGACAGTTTTTAAACCATGAAGTTAAGAAAGTGCCAGCCATGAAGTTAAGAAACTTCATGTTAACCATGAAGTTAAACCATGAAGTTAAGAAAGCAGTACACTAATGTTATTTATGGCATTTTTATAATTTCTTTTTACGCTGCTTCATGTGTAAGGGTTATCCTAAGTTGCTAACAGTTAATTTAATTAAAGCTACTTTCCTGTCCTTCCTAATTTCAGCTTACAATTTCCTACCAGAATGTGTTTTTAGAATCGCGTTTAATGCAAATGAGTAAGAGTGGTATTTAAGTCGAAGTTCCAGTGACTTCGAGAGAGAACCTCAGAGTTTCTGACTAGCGCGCGTTTGGTTACAGCCGAAAACATCGCGGACGAAAACGTCGCGGAGAAAACAACGCAAGGCGAAAATGTCGTGCTACAAAACATCGTGGGAGAAAACATCGCAAAGAGAAAACATCGCAGTTCTAAAACATCGTGGTACAAAACATCGTCGTCGAAAATAAAGCGGTTCAAAAACTTCGCAATTTAAAAACATCGTCGTCGAAAATATCGCGGTAAAAAATAAAGTATCTACAAATCATCGCATGACGATAACATCGCAGACATGCTTTTTTCAGGCTTTAATAACTGTAAATGGATATTCCCATAATGATTTGTGAGCGCAAGTGATGTAAGGAAGGATAATTTTTACTTTCACATTTTTTTATAAACTAATAAATTTTTGCTGAAAAAATAAGAAGGAAACTTAAGCATAGAAAATTAAATGCAACTTAATAGATTATACTTTTTATGAAAAATTACTTGTAAAAACTTTATAAAAAATGATTTATTAATGGTCTTTGTTAGTTAACTATGTCGGTTTAAAATTCTATTAAGTGCTACAAGTTGCATTAATTTTCTATGCTTAAGTTTCCTTCTTATTTTCTCAGCAAAAATTTAATATTTAATAAAAAATATGAAAGTAAATATTATCCTTCTTTACATACTGCGCTCACAAATCATTATGGGAATATCCATTTACAGTTATTAAAGCCTGAAAAAAGCATGTCTGCGATGTTATCGTCATGCGATGATTTGTAGATACTTTATTTTTTACCACGATATTTTCGACGAAGATGTTTTTAAACTGCGAAGTTTTTGAACTTATTTTCGACGACGATATTTTGTACCACGATGTTTTAGAACTGCGATGTTTTCTCTTTGCGATGTTTTCTCCCACGATGTTTTGTAGCACGACATTTTCGCCTTGCGTTGTTTTCTCCGCGACGTTTTCGTCCGCGATGTTTTTGCCGCGATGTTATCGGCGGACACCGCGCGTTTGCCTTTTGCTACGTGTCTCTGAGCTGATTACTACGCTCGGCCGTATACGTAGCCCTTGATATACGTATTACTACGTAGCCGTATACGTATTACTACGTAGCCCTTGATAGCTTCGCTAGCTTATTCGATATTAAGGGCCAACTACTAAGAATTTTGATAGCTTCAGCTATATCTCTTTAGTTAAGCATTAGTCATTTATTATTATCTTGAGTTCAAGCCCAAGTGGAAGCTTTGCTGTACGCCCTGAGACAGGGCCCATCTGTCGAACACTTATTTTGAGCAATAAAGGGTAATACTAACCCTTCTCGAGTCTCTGTTCCTGAACTAAAGAGATTATTCGCTTAGATGTTCATTAGGTTCCTCCCCATTCAGTTGTTAGATAAAAAGGTTGAACCTCACACATGTATTAAATCGCAATTTTTACGTTACTGATTTTAAAAAAAATTAAACATTCTCATGTGAATAATTAATCAGTTATACGGCTAAACGCCTATTAATAATGTTTTAATTTAAACTCTCTAGTAGATTTATTAAAAGGTTAACATGCCTGGAATCGAGACTTCTCACTCGTAAAAGTAACACCATTTTAAAATTTCTTTTTAAACACTAACAGTTTAGGTTCTAAAAAAGCATGTATATTTTGCCATCTATAAATAAAAAATAATTTTTCACCGTCATGTACAGACCAACGTTATTTATTCAAAACTGGACAGAAATGTACGAGAGTTGTAAATAAAATTATATAAAATTAGGCAAAAATCAAACTTAGGCACGGGCGTAGCCAGAGCTTTTGCTGTCCGAGACAATCCTTAAGTTTGCTCACCGCCAGGTATCAACGCACGTCGGAAAAGTAAGAATACAGGGCAAGACTATTCAGCATTGAGTAAATGGGTATCCCCTCTAAATTGGCGAGATATTACCAAGCTGGCGGCTAAACTTTGTCTCCCACTTTGGCGAGAAATTGCCCAAATGCGCCAAACATGACAACCATTTGGAGACATTTTAGTCCGGTCCCTGTATAACTGTAATGAGTATGAATGTAATTGAATAACTGTAAATGATGCTATACGTAGCTATAACCTTATTCCGCCCTCATGTGCATTCCAATAATTTCGAAAAGGGGAAGATTCTAGAAATGTCCCGGCAACCGAGAGAAAATTATAAAAGACCGGGGAAAGCATCAGTCTCTCAGTAGTAGTTGTTTAGTTCAGCGTGAATTCGCAGTATTGAGATATCTCCGTGTTGGCTTCTCTCACTGGATGCGCTTTACATTGCGCTTTACATTACAAAACGTTCTCAGTAGTTTGAAGTGTAACTGTTGATTGTACTCTGTGATGGTATGAAGAGCTGAACGAGTATTTGTGTGGAAAGTTCCAGAACTGGTAAAGTGCTTGTTCCGGTAAAAATTAATTTTATCAAGCTATCGTCTATTCTTTGTACATTCAATCTGTTAAAAAACTATACGCACGCAGCAAAATCAATTATGTCCCTATATGTAAAAATGGCGTACAGGAAAATTAGTTAATAGTCTAAATTATTTTTCTTCTTTTTCCTCTTGGCAAAACCGTAGATGATGTTGTGAGGTCTATTTGATTGCTCCAGTTGTTGATATGCCGACAATACAGAAAGAGTTCTTTAGTATAAAATATACACAAGCTCAGGTCTTAAATACATCTTAAACGATTTTTATTTAGGAAACTCCTTCTACAACTGGCAACTCTTACAGAAATTGTGAGGAAAATTCGCAGAAATATTACAAGATTTGGAACTTTACTTTGTTCTGAAGATTGTATTTTAGAAATAACAGGTAAAATTCAAAAGGACCAACCACCGTTTTGCGTTCTTGTTCTTTTTTCCTTAGCAATAATGGAAATAAAACACAGCATATTTCTCTCCTAATCAGAAATTCTTCCTTATTAATATTATCGTGATTTTAATTTGGGTTATTCGTATTTTTAATTCAGAAGTTTCGACAAAATAAAGGAAGTAGTCGTTGAAGTCTTGTTGGGATTTCTATGAATACTTAACTGTGAAATCTGTCAGTATCTAGTGTAAAAACCAGAGCTTAAATTGCGCCGAAGCCCACCGGAACGCGGCTCCAGTACCTCTTAGTTTTGGGGACATATTCCAAGTATAGCCTTAGCGCACCAAAGCCCTAAATCAGAAGGCTTCAGCACCTTTTTTATGTAACTGAACAATTATTTCAGTAGAAATTTGATCTAGAAAATTTTACTTTTAGCAATAAAATTATATAAAAAATCGCTTATTAAATTTTTATTTATCTCTTTGCATTTTATTTAATTTTAATAGTTTTAATTATTTTAATAAATAATAATAACTTAAGTATGCATTAATTAAATAATAATTAATAAATATTTATTTTTATACCGATTAAATAA
The DNA here is from genome assembly GCF_044657685.1 of Stegodyphus dumicola. NCBI lineage: Eukaryota > Metazoa > Arthropoda > Arachnida > Araneae > Eresidae > Stegodyphus > Stegodyphus dumicola. The sequence continues at coordinate 247,209,771 of NC_140771.1, forward strand.
TTATTAATTTGATGCTCGTTAATTATTTAATTTTTTAATTATTAATAATTTTAACAGTCATTTTATTTATTTATTTACTCTTGTTACTCTTTCCTGACAGTCTTCCATAGGGCTCCGGGACTTCTACTTTTAGGAATTAAGCCCTGGTAAAAACTATTTTTCATCTCAATTTATTTCTGTATGGTAATTCAGAATTGCGTTATTATTCATCTTGTACAGTCATTAGGTTATTTTGAAGCAGGAAACATGAAAAATAAGCAGTCCTTTCCTCTCGAACCTTTACCTCTCGAATACGTGCCGAGTGTGCTACCGTTACACCGGGAAGGCATGCAGGAACGAGGGACAAAATACCTCATATAGCCCCCTTTTAAAGAGCGACTGGGGATTATGAGACCCAGTCGCCAAACTCTGGTGGGGAAGAATCATCATCCACCACCTTTTTAGTTCGGGCGCCCGTGTAGAGTCATTAGGATTTTTTTAAAGCAGGAAACCGATGAAATTCGCAATGCCTTCGCATGTATTCGAACCTGTAACTCTCGACAGGGCCGTTCCTAGCGAGATTGCAGCGCGTAAATGTACGCGGGTGGCCAAAATAGGCGCGACTGGACTCTCGTAATACCACGCCTAAATATTTTAAATTCCTTATAAATACTTGTCACATGTAAGTACGTTTTATATTTTCGTACGTAAGTAGGTAGTGAGTACGAAGTAAAAATTGTATTAATTTTGAGCATTTTCTTTAAATCTGAGGGCGGCAATCTTTGGAAGCTAGTGGTCAAGGAACGGCCCTGCCTCTCAAATATGCACCGAGTGTGCTACCGTTACATCACGAAGGCATGCAGAAAGAAGGAAGAAAATACCTTATAACCTACTTCGATAATTCGTACGGCAAACCTCTATAAAACAATGATTTATTTGAAAAATGTTGCCCCCAAAGATAGGCTGCCCGCCCCTTCTAACTAAGCCACGAACCTACGTTAGAGTTAGACCAACCTAAAACTGATTTGGGACTAATTTTAAAATCGGCTTATATTTCTTTTATTTAAATCAAATTATATTAACTTCTAAAAGCGAAAACAAAATTTTAAGAAATAAGGAACCCGACGAATGTGATGCACATGCACATGTACAAAATTCTTGAATCATAAGCGGTCGTCTTAGACAGCATTCACTGCTCATACGGGCACCCTCTCGTGGCCATCACGTCTCTAAGAAGACCACTTCTAAAAGAGGTGAGTGTTTCTGAGAACGTAAATTAATATCGATAGTGAATGAGACTTGTTTCAGGCGAACCACTCCCAGAAGTGGTGCTGTTTATAACATTACTCGAATCGAATCATTCTTTTATAATTTTCATATTCCTCTGCAAACGTGTAAATTTTCTGTAAACTCTGTATAGCCCTCTTCTGTAATTTATCATTTTGTTAAGTTTTTATTTTTGAATGTGCGCAACATACATACATACATAAGAGATCTAGCGCTTCACACTACAAGGTAGGCGTGTCGTTATTCAGAAAAGGATTGAGACAGTGACGAGTTTAGTAGTCTGCCGGTAGGAGAGAAACTTGCTCTAAAAAGAAAACCCTGCTGGCAAAGAGAAAAGAGAAGACGAGAAGAAAGGAAGTAGAACAAATAGAACGCCGATCTGCGGGTGGCGCATCCGTTCCGTGTTAATTGCTGTCCCGCCCGCGGCGGCAAGTCTTCGCCGAGCACTACCGGTATTCAATTAACTCACAACCGCGAGAACCCGAAACCCGTCGCCATGGAAACGACACAAAGAGATGATCGGTGAGAGGCCGCCGGGTCCGACAAGTGCAGGAAACTTTCTTACTGGAGAATGCCGGGTCTTTTCGGAGGGAAGAAAAAAAAAGACAAAAAGATGAAGCACGATGGGAGAATTTTTCCTGAAAGAAAAGGCTTGTTTTCCTGCGCAGTGGCTCGAAAGATATATCGAATATTTTACGACAGAATAAACAGCTGAAGCTTCTTTTGAAACATGTGAACTGTGACTCTCGAAAAAAGTAATTTCTCATTGCCGAGGAAATTTTCTGAAAAATAATTCTGAAATTTGTAAAAATTTAACTTCTACCTTTTCTTTTAAAAACAAAATAAGAATAGTGGACACTATGTGGAGTCATCAGGATTTTTTCGAAGCATGAAAAATGAGCAACCCTTCGCCGGGAATCGAACCACGGACCTCTGCACTGCGAGCTCAGCGTGCTGTCCATTACACTACGAAGGCATGCTAAGATTCTCATACCTTATAACTAATTATCGCAATACTGATTACAGTACTGATCAATACTGATTACAGTACTGATAGCAATACTGATTTTCAAATAGTAGAGATCAAAGAAGTATCAAACGTGAAAAATAGTTGAGAAAAAGAATACTGAACCTTTAAGAAAAACGGTGAATCAGCATAAAGATGTCCCACCTTATGAAAAACGCCGGATAGGCATAGAAATGCCGAAGTTTTTATCAATCAGTACAATTTTAACGTAAGATTACGTTCCGAAATTTTGATGAAGTCAAAGCTCCGTGCGCCTACGCGAGCGCGTATGAGTGGCGAGGTCGTCTGATGGACAATTAATGTCTTCAGGTGGTATTATAAGGTATTTCTCTCCCCCCCTTCTTAGCATGTCTTCGTGGTGTAGTGGTCAGCAAGCTCGGCGCGTATTCGAGAGGTCCGTGGTTCGAGTTCCGCGACGACATTGCTCATTTTTCATCTCTCCTATATTTCAAAAAATACCTAATGTCTTTACAGTGTTTGCTGTATTTTATTTTATTTCGCCAAGGTAGTGGTGTCTCGATTTATAGAAATTTAATGAGTGAAGCAGATTGTGTACAGACAGAATTTGCTGTTAAGCAGCACAAGACAGTACAGGATTCAGAAGCAGGCGATATTTGTATGATTGATGCAATTGTTAATGGGCAGTGAAGATTTATTCTAGCATCTGTACCTATTCATCTGACTGTTAATTCTGGAGATGTGAAGATGTTCTTATTTCTGAGACTACTTTATTGATCGATGAAGAGTTTACTATAGATACTGCAGATACAGATGTATCTGTAGATTACAACAGATGTTCCTATTATTATAATGAGAGATTTCAATGCAGACGTAAAACGAAAGGAAAAGGCGTTTGATTTTATGATCATTTTAATCTGAATGCGGTGCCAAAGACACTTGCAGTTCATTGGTTTTAGCATTTACTAGGAATATAACTGCAGACACCTTAAATGATGTATCTTATTTCTCATATCATCGACGAATTTTACGAAGGGTCATTTTGAATGAATAAATGTAATAAATATCTGCATATAATAAAAGAAAGAGTCTATGTGTCTTTCATTCGTTGCGCGTAAGCTAATAGACCCAGAGCTACGAAATTTGGTACATAGGTGCATCTAGACAAGATCCAGAAGTGCACCTCAGTAGTAGGCAGGGGTACTCGTGCGGCCAAAGGATGCCGCCATTACGTAATAGAACAATAGATGACGCAACGGGGCGCGCCTTTGATGTTCAGCCTCCGCCATCTTTGATCACGTGACAGCCGGAAGTCTTGGATCTACCCGAAAGTGATGCGTTGGAATGATGTCATCAAAGTTTTGTTTTTATTTTGTGGCAACGATATTATATTTTGAAAGTTTTTATTTTTTGTGGCAACGACAGTACTTTTTTATGGTTATGGAAACGAGCTCTTCCACATGTTTGGCATGATATCCGTTTTATTTTATTATTTTTAATTATTTAACACATGATTAATATTAGTTATTTTGTACGTCATTAATTTTAACTTCTTAATTATTAACTATTACTTTTAACTATTCATTAAATTACTATACTAAAATAATTTAAAAATAATGGATTAAATTATTAGTACATCATTAATAATTTAATCCATTATTTTTTAATTATTTTAGTATAGTAATTTAATGAATACCTTTTATATAATTGTATGATATTTGAAAATAACTCTACGTCCGGGATTCGAACTCGCTATCTCAGAGACTTGAGCATTACCGCAAGGCTATGCTTTATCTCTTGAAACTTGTAATTTGTCACCTTTATCCCTTTGACCTTTGTGCACCATGATGTCATTAGGAAGGTGTCGGTGTGTATTTTAATTATGGCAAAGCACACTAGGGCTATCTGCCTAAGAGGAGGGATGCCTTTCGTGGAGGACTTTCTAAGGGAAACTGGCTCGTATACACGTTACACATGGGGAAAACCACGAAAACACCCATGCAGCCAGCCCGTTCGCGGGATTCGAACCTCGGACCGAACTACCAGTGTTCAGCGACTTTACCGCTCGGCCGCTGGTGGCTGTCATTAGGAAGAATTGTGCATGTGCGAACCTGCTTTGACATGAAAACCGAGTCACACGTTTGTTTTTTCACGACGGCGAACGAATACAATCTTGGCGGCCAATCAGATTCTTGCTAATAATATCCTTTTTTGTAACCAATGAGTATGTGTATGTTTCTTGAAACGGACTTGAACGGACTTCTGAATCACTCTGTTCTTTGATGTTTTAAATGTAAGATTTTTCCCACAGTTTAATTTTTTATTTTATCGGGATATTTTGAACTGCTTTTTTTTCTCATTTTTACTAAAGTTAATTTATTAATTTTTCATTTAATATGCTTTCCTTTTCCAAACATAAATTTTTTCGTCAATTTATGTTTATTTCTACAAAAGTGAATTTACATTTTCTTTTTACTTTTTATTTTGCAAAAAATTCTTTTTTTCCCAAATTTATTCCTTTTCGTATTTTTACTTAAATTTTTTTTAACATTTAACTTTTTTTTTTTTTTTTTGTTTTTGTTTTACAAAATTAATATTTTTTTTTACAAATTTAATTTTTCCTTTTCGCTTTTTATTTAAAAAAAAGGTGTTACTACATTTTTAACTTAATTTATTTTACAAAAGTAATATTTATTTTCATAAGTTTAATTTTTTCAGTTTTTGGTTTTTATTTTTCCGTTATGTATTTTATTTCCAAAAGTTAATTTATATTTTTTTCTTTCCTTTAAATTTTTTTTTGTTACATTTTTATTTTACCCTTAACTTTTTTAATACAACATGATGTTACATTTCCATTTCTCCGAAAGCAAACTTACCTACATTTCTCTGCCTATGAAATTTTAAGCTGGAATTTACTTGCATATAACTTCACTCTGATAATTCACTCTTCAGACAGATAATATTTTCTGTAACTTAGTACGCACAATGTTCATTCGCACAATGTTCATTCGATATATAGTTTAACTGGAATACTACATTTTTTACTTTTTATACTACTAAGTTGGAGATACTCAGAATTTCCTCTTCTAATGTATTAATTACTAATGACTATATTAACTTTATGAAATACACTGGTTATCATAAATTAAGGAAAAATCACGATTACTGATAAAGTTACATGTAGAATTTTATGAAACTTACGCACAATATGCAGCACATAGTAAGGTATCAAATAACATAAAAAGAAATTACCAGACAATTATGGTAGTATAGAAATTAGCACATGTATAAAATGAACAGATCGAAGATGTCAGTTTGCTATAGTAAAAGTACCTTCAATATGGAATATGATCGCCTCTAGAAGCAATACAGCACATACAGCGATGTCTGATGCTTTCAATTATGCGGTCTATCAGTTCCATAGGAAACAAGAGCCATTGCTCTTGCAAAGCAGTTGCAAGCGCGGCAAAGGTCTATGGGGGCGGATTGAGAGCAGCTAGACGTCTCCCTAAAGCATCCCAAACGTGCGCGATAGGATTCAAGTCCGGGGATCGAGCTGGCCACTCCATGCGCATAATTGTGCCCTGTTGAAGATAATCATATACTGTGTGGTCTTGCATTGTCGTCCTGTAACAGGAAAGCATCACCTATTGCCCCGGCATCAAGGATGTCAAGGCGTACATAAGCATCAAGGATGTCATCGCTATAAATCTGAGCATTCACGGTTTTCCTTGGAAAACATGGAGGTGTTTGCGTCCACCCAAAGAGATGCCACTCCAAACACAGACATTGCCTCTTCCGTATGCATCTCTTTCACGGACGTTTGACGGATGATAACGGGTTCCAGGTTCTCTTCATATCAAATAACGCCTACTATAGGCTTTCTAGACTAAACCTGGACTCATCCGTAAAGAGAATAGCCCTCCACTGCTCAGGCGTCCGGTGGACATGTTGTCGTGCCCACTGCAAACGGTCCCTCCTATGGCGTGACTTGAGCGGCACGCAAATGGTTGTTCGCCTCGCATACAGACCACCTTCGTGAAGCCTTCTACGCACAGTTGACGTTGACACCAACCTTACGGTGGCTGCAGCAAGGGAGGATCTAAGAAGAGTCGGAATAGCGGTTCTTTTCCTGAGTGCACATAATGTCAAATATCGGTCATCGGCGCTAATCGTAGCAGTTGGCCGTCCTTGGCTGAATCTCCTAGGTGCTGATACTGTGATTTGAAATGGCCTTCAAAATCTATGAACCCCAGAGAGACTCATATTTAGCCATCTGGCCACTTCTGTTTTACTTTGACCTGTCTCTATTCTCCCAATGGCTCTCTAACGTAGTTCTGCAGGCAAATGATGCCTGGAAATCATTGTTACGAATTGGCTATCTCAGATTTCTGATGTCACTATCACAGTGAAATATGTGGGCTTCCTCTCAAACATGGACTTTTATGCTCCTCGCTGATGACGAATTCCGAGTGCAGCGCCACTAATTTGCATATTGGAGTTTTACTCAGCTACTCTTACTTGGCAACATATTCAAATTTTACACGGTTTGGCTTATTTTTGAGGGAGTAATCGCTATTTTTGTGATTTTTTCCTTAATTTATGATAACCAGTGTACTGTGCAAAACAATACGAATTCTCTTTCATACATTTTACTTTTATTCAAAAGATTCATCAAACTGTGTCAAAGAAATGTAAATTTTACACTTTCCATTTACGCATTTACCCTTATATTTAACTTATAAAACATATTTATGCTGTATTTCTGATTCCATTTCCCCCAAAATAAATACAGACTTACACATATTTCTTTATTGCAAGACCTACTGACTTTAAACAAATTTTATAAGGAGTAATAAATTTTTCATGGTATGAAGTCCACTCAAACCAATGCATGGGGCATTCCTACCTAGTTAAGTTTAGATACGTACCAATAGTACTTCATTTCTTATTATTTTACTCTACAGACATTTATACGTGTATATTCAGAATACTCCTTTTTTATTCAGCAATAAGATTCATTTATACTACTAATACAAATTTTGTTAACTCTTTGAAATATTTTACAAAAATATCTTGGATTTTTCTTGCATACATCTTACTTAAATCACCAAACATACACTGAACCTTGATTTTTCCTTCATGCGAAAACTCGGTTTCTTAATATGATTCCACCATTTACCGCAGAACTTCATCAACACTAATATATTTGAACTTATCACAGCCTTTCTCTCTTAACAAGGTACAGGATTTTTAACATAGAAGAATACCCACACTGTAATGTATTATTTTAAATTTGCATTGTAGTCACATTTTATGAATGAGAACTCAAAGTCTATAATACACATGGAATTAACATTCAGCCATGGAAATGAAACTTTGTCGCCTTTTTCCCAACTTAGAATTAAAAAAAATGTTAACTTGGAATATTTTTAACGTATTTATTGTAACTTAACTGAAAGATATCCATATTTCACACTGTCAATAATTTATTTAGCACTGAATTCTTTTGAGAACGAAATTTAATGTATCATACCTGAGAAATAACTGATGATACATTACACAGAATATTGAGTAGAGTTCCAAATAATGATCCAACATAATAATTAACTTAAAAGATCTAACACAGTCATTTTAAGATAGAAATTTCAAACTGACATTGCTTAATAATGAACTTTTACAGCTTTTTTGACATTTGACTTCTCATAGATAGCAAATAAAATTACACTCAAATAATCATACATAATACGTAATAATGACAGAAACTCCATATAATGATTTACTATAGTCATCAACTTAAAAAAAAATTGGTACTATTCCGTTTTGAGGACCGTAAAAAATTGCAGCGAAAATGTTTGCGGAAAAGCGCCAAATCTAGTTACGCGCTGATTTCAAATTGCGTAAGTTTATATAGTTCTATATTTCTTAAGACGCCATTGAAATACTAGTTCAATTTTTAAATCCTTTTTTGATATCTATGGATTTAGCAACTTGAGAATTGTTTTTTAAGAACGCGTTTTTAAGCATTGCACATACTTGGTATCCATGTACACATCGACCTATTTTCACTTAAAAAAAAATCCCAGAATTGCACAAAAATGGCACTGCGCACACTTTTGACTTTATCTATGTATACATCGACCTATTTTCACTTAAAAAGTAAAAGAAAAGTGACAAAAATCCAATTGTTTTTACCCTTGTAAAAAGAGGCAAACAAATAAGTGGGTGATTCTGCACTTTACCAGGAATTTTTTCATAGAAAAGGCATCATTCATTATAGAATATTATGTTTGAACAACCAACGAAGTGAAATTATGCTTTAGGGATAACTCGGTAGCGAAATAGCGATGCAGGCATCCATTCAGTTATGTTTAGCTCTTTTTTTATATATAAATTATAATAATGATCAGAAATAGTTATTTACTCTTATGCTTCCATTCAGTCATGCTTAGCCTTTTCTATATAAATCTATACTATTAAAATCTGTGCGCGTCTGTCTGTTTGTGTGTTTGTAACATCATCTCCTCGGGAACGGCTGGGTGTAGAGCTTAGCGGAAGGTACCGTTGGATTCAGAATGCCCGTGGCTCGCCATATTGACCATCGGCATCTTCGTGCGACTTTAATTAGCCGAGATATTAATTAAAAACTGCTTTTTCCCCTACGTTTCCCTACGTTTTGCACTTTCTTTCACCCGTTTTCCCTGTTTTAGGGATTTGGCCGAGTGCCAAATTCGTTTTTCTCGAATAACTTGGGAACGGCGCCGAGTTGGAATTCGAAACGCATATCTCCGGATTCGAAAAAAATCAACAAATCCATCGATACCGGTTCCATCTTCGTACGACAATAATCCGCGGAGTTATTAATTAAAAACTGCGAAAACAATAATTTCGGCACTCAGTCTTCCGAGTGGCAACAGTCTCGGCAGTCGTCGGAGATAAAAATGCTATGGGAACGCCAAGGCCGTTCGCCACTAACAAACTAAGAATAAAAAATTAAAATAACTTAAAGGAATAAACTGAAAAGCTAAAATAAAACTAAAAATAGAAACATTCTCTTCATTTAGTTGTCGTTAGTTGAATGTAGATTGGTTTATGCCCTTGATAAGTCGAGTAAATGACGTCATAGATAAAATAAAAAGTTTTGTTTCCCGGTCTGGCAACAGATCAAATAGAATCAAAAGTTTAGTTTCCTGGTTTGGCAACAAAAATTTATTTACGAATTTTGGATTTGGAAGGAGACCGTCGCAATTTTTTCCAGCATTTCAAATTTCGTAAATATTCTTATTATTACTTATTGCACTTAATCTTTATTTCTTTTTACAGGATATTTGATTGTTTTTTGCATTTATATTTGTAGTTTTAGTAATTTAAAGTAGTATTTTAGACTTTTATATGCTCCTGTTAGTTTAGAACTTGAGAATTCTTCGGAACATTAACTTGGTGACTCTTTTTATATATTTAATGTATTATTTTGTATTTTTTTAAAGATCTATTCATTCGTGTTTTATATTTCTGTTATTGTTGCTCGATAAATTGCATTTACATTTTATATTTTTGACATTTTCCTGTGTGCGATAACAATTATCGTTTTAAGGCGATCGAATGTTCTATATTTTATTAGATTTGTTATTTTGTTAGGTTTGTTATTTGAATTTCAGAATTGATTTCAGAAGTTCCTAATTTATATTTGTATTTATACCTTTTATTTATTTTGTGTTTAGGTTTTCATTTTCTGTTTATGTGCATTGTTCTCAGATTGACCTAATTATTAGAAATATTTTCATAATTTTTATCTGTGCTTGGAATTTTTCATAATATTACCCATATTATTTCTTATTTGCCAGCAATTTTTTAACAGGGAAGTTTTTGTTTTACATTTTTGATTTTTTAAAATTAATTTGCTCTTAAGTGGAAAATTTTTCATTTAGTCTAGGATTATTTTAAAATTTGTGTTGTATACATATAGAATGCATTAATTTTTTTTCCAGCAGTATTGGTTTAATGAGCAATTTTTTTCTTTCATCTGCGTAGTCAATTTTTTGAGTCGAGTTAATATTTTAGTAGTGCTTTTTTTAACGTACTGAAATGCCGAAACGGAAAAGAGGCATTACAGGAGATGCATCAAGAAGACGAAGAGCTGAAGCACAGAGTTTACGGCGAGCTGCAGAAAATGAAGAAGAAACTGCTGCGAGACTGAGCACGCAAGCGCGTCGGCAAGCAAACCTACGCGCTCAAGAAACGGAAGAAGAAACCGCTACGAGACTCGGCAGGAAAGCTCAACATCAAGAAAATTTACGTGCTGCAGAAACGGAACAAGAAACCATTAGGAGACTCAGCAGGCAATCCCAATGTCAAGAAAATTTGCGTGCTCAAGAAAGTGAAGAAGAAACCAGTAGGAGGCACAGACTGGACTCTCATCGTCATCGTCAAGTTCGAGCGGAAGAGTCGGAAGAGGACGCTGCTACACGAAGAACGCGAGACGCTGCACGCCACAGACAAGTCCTATCCGAAGAAACAATGTCCGTACGAGAAGACAGGCTACGCATGAATGCAGCACAACGTTCACGCAGCACTCTTCACAATGCAGGAAGATGTGGACTCGAAGTTTATGTTGAGCAACACAGCGCCGGTTCAATGGAAGCTTCCTGCGATCTCTGCAACGGATTGTTCTTTACGGGAGAAAGGAATGCAAGAGGAAGATACATGCACTGCTGTAACAATGGGAAAATTGTCGAAGCTGAAAGAAGATATCCAGAAGAATGGCACAATTTAATGAATGGGAACCACCCGTTTTCTGAAGAGTTTTTGCCAACATACGTACTTACAACTGCCTGCTCAGTTTTGCTTCATTGGGTGCCAATATAGAAATGCCTTCGGGTTCGGGTCCCTACTGCTTCAGGATTCACGGTGCCATATATCATCGAACGAGCCACCTTCATCCGCCTCATCCCGGTCAAGAACAGTATGCTCAGCTGTACATTTTAGATTCGGATCAAGCCCTCAGGCAGAGAATGAACATATTTGGAAATGTTGCCCTGAACGCCGAACTCCTGAGACAGTTGGACACAGTTTTAAGGAACGTTAATCCATATGCGGAAGCCTACAAGATGCTGAAGGAATTCGAAGAAGAAACTGTACGAGAGCAAGGTGCCGAAACTGCTGCGGATATCCGCATGTACATCAAGGGTGAAAGTGTTGCTGCAGGCGAGCACAGGGGACGTTACAATGCTCCGAAAGAAAATGAAGTTGCAGTCGTCTTCAAGAGTACGGACGGCGCTCCTCCATCGAAACCGAGACATCGTGATCCATCCGAGAGGTGGCGGTCTCATCAACATCAGTACCTTAAATCCCAACTTGGAACCCATGACGTACGTACTTTTCTTTCCTCACGGCGAGCAAGGATTCAGAGTCGGACAGCAATACACAGAGTTACAGTTTTACAGTCACAGGGTGTCCGTACGACGAGATTGCTACAACCCGATTTTGTATGGCCGGAAATTGTTTCAGCAGTATCTCGTGGATGCATACGTAAAAGTTGAAGGCAACAGGATTGCGTACCTCCGGAGCCATCAGACGAATCTGAGAGTGGAAACTTACATGGGTCTTGCCGATCACATTTACAGAGTTGGTCAAGAGACGGGCGTCCGCCCTGGAATACCGGTTATACTTCCGTCAACGTTTATAGGAAGCCCTCGCTGCATGCAGCAAAACTATCAGGACTCGATGGCCATTGTGCGCGACTTTGGTAAACCGGATCTGTTTTTGACTTTCACGTGCAACCCTAAATGGCCGGAAATAACAGAAAACTTATTCCCAGGACAGAAGGCTCACGATCGCCCGGACATCGTTTCGAGGGTATTTGACCTGAAGAAAACGGCTTTGATGCAAGATTTGACAAAGAATCACATCTTAGGTGCGACCATTGCAGATATACACGTCATCGAATTTCAGAAGAGAGGATTGCCTCATATGCACCTTTTGTTGTTTTTAGCGGAAGAAGACAAAATAAGAGATGCAGAGTGCATCGACTCGCTGGTGTGTGCTGAACTTCCAGATGCTACTCGACATCCGGAGCTACACAACATTGTGAAGTCATCGATGATTCACGGACCCTGCGGTGAACTGAATAGAAACTCTCCCTGCATGAGTGATGGTGTATGTTCGAAAGGATTTCCGAAACCGTTTCAGGCAGAAACTAAAGAGAACGTGAATGGCTACCCACTCTACAGAAGAAGGGACGATGGAAACTTTATCGTGATCAAGGGTCATGCCATCGATAACAGATGGGTCGTTCCTTACAATCCGTATTTATCGAAAAAGTACAACGCCCACATAAACGTTGAAGTATGCAGCTCCATAAAATCGGTGAAGTATTTGTTCAAATACGTGTACAAGGGTCATGATGCAGCTAAAGTTGTTCTGGAAGAATCTGGAGATAGAACTTTAATGTGGGACGAGATCAAATGCTTCTTAAATGCAAGATACGTGTCTGCCCCTGAAGCAGCGTGGAGGCTGTTTGAAAAAAGAATGCATTCTAAGTCGCACTCCATCATACGACTACCGGTTCATTTGGAAAACCTGCAGCCCGTCTATTTTGCCGAATCCGAAGAAAGGAATGCTTTCCAGAGAGCTGCCGAGAAAAATACCATGCTCACCGGATGGTTTGAACTGAACAGGACAGTTCCCGAAGCGAATGGTTACCTGTATGCCGAAATTCCTAAACATTTCACCTGGAGGAATCATGCCTGGCAGACACGAGTTAGACTTGGAGATTACATCATTTCAAGAATGTATTCTGTTAGCCCGAAAGATGTTGAGCGTTTCCATCTGAGGTTGCTGCTGTGTCACGTTAAAGGAGCGAAGAGTTTTGCCGACTTAAGAACTTACGAAGGTGTGGAGTATTCAACGTTCAAGGAAGCCTGCCGTGCAAGGCATCTGCTGCAAGACGACGAAGAATGGAAAAATACTCTGGCAGAAGCATCAGCTTTTCAAATGCCACCGCAGCTAAGACAGCTTTTTTGCTTCATCTGTGTTTTCTGCAACCCTGCGGAACCCGTCGCTTTGTGGAATGAATTCAAAGAGTCCCTTTCTGAAGATTTTGCGAGATCTTACTCCTTAGAAGACAGTTTCAGCCTTGCACTGAGAAGTATAGAAGACCAGTTAGAAGTGCACAATGTTTCGCTATGTTCTCTTGGTCTCCCGCAACCAACATTGACTGATGCTGTTTCTCTCGAAGTCCCGCAGTTCGATGTCCAGTATGAAAACGAACAAGCCGAAGTGTTGAACGGGATGTTGAATCCTGAACAGAAATTAGTTTACGACTCGGTTTTGGAAGCTGTACGAGATGAGAATCCTAACACACCGAAGACATTTTGTGTTAATGCGTTTGCCGGAGCTGGAAAAACTTTCCTTTTTAGGACGATCCTTCATGCTGTTCGAGGAATGGGCCACGTTGCCATTCCCGTTGCGTGGACAGGCATTGCTGCTGTGCTGTTGACCGGTGGAAGAACTGTACACTCTACTTTCAAGTTGCCCGTTCCACTTCTGGAAAATTCTTCGTGCCGTGTGAGACAAGATAGCGCTGAAGGAAGGTACTTGAAGACTGCGAAACTTTTCATATGGGATGAATGCACCATGACGCCTCATTACGCTTTGGAAGCTGTCGACAGATTGCTGAGAGACTTGACCGGACTGGATGTTCCTTTTGGCGGTAAAACCTTAGTTTTAGGAGGTGACTGGAGACAAACATTACCTGTTGTCGCACATGGAAACCGAACTTCTGCGATCGAGAGCTGCCTCAGGAACTCCTTTTTGTGGCCACATTTCAAACAGTGCACGCTTTCCACCAATATGCGATTGAATCCGGAAGAACAAGAATTTTCAGAATGGCTTCTGCAGTTGGGAGACGGTCGTCTTAAAAATGACAGTGGCTTGGACGAAGACATTATCGAAATTCCATCTTTGTGTGTGGTCAACAGATCGATAGTAGAAGAAATGTTTGGCTGCGGTAATGAATTCGACTTACAAGACTTGGCCAGTAAAGCGATTTTATGTCCAAAGAACGAGGAAGCTCTGAAGCTTAATGAAGAAATTCTTTCCACGTTTCCAGGTCAAGTTTTCACGCACTACAGTGCAGACTCGGTTATTTGCGATGACGAAGAAGAACAAGAAACGTATCAGCTGGATTTCATCCACAGCCTGACGTCTTCTGGAATGCCACCTCATCGTCTGAATTTGAAAGTTGGAGTTATAGTTATGCTTCTACGAAATCTACATCCATCGGTTGGACTCTGCAACGGAACAAGGCTCATTGTGAAGAGAATTATGCCAAACGTTTTAGATTGTGAAGTCATCTCTGGACAGAATGCTGGATCGAGAGTTTTCATTCCACGTGTTGAACTTTCACCATCAGATTCAAACCTCCCCTTTCAGCTCAAGCGAAGACAGTTTCCCATCAGGCTTGCATTTTGTATGACTATTAATAAGTCACAGGGACAGACACTTAAGAAAGTTGGGATTTATTTACCGCAACCAGTTTTCAGTCACGGAATGCTTTACGTAGCTTTTTCAAGATGTTCGTCTATGAGGAATGTTCGTGTTTTAGTGAAAGACACCAAGTAGCAAGGCCGTTTGATGCCCGCATGTTCTAAAGTATTCACAAGAAATATTGTTTACAGGGAGGTTCTGCAGTAAAAAAGTTACTCGAGACATTGAAACAGTGAGATTTTTGCAACACAAAATGAAGTTAATCAAGCCAAAGCAAAAATGAAAAAGATTTGAGGTTTTTGGATGACTGGGATAAATTGAAGCAAGTCAAGATGAAGCTGAAACAGTTTGAGAATGATGCATTAGTCGGCTTTTATGTCTGTAGTTACAAAGTGGAATTTTGGAGTAGTTAGGCAATCGGAAGCTGTATTATTTTTTCAATGTTGTAAATATTTTTTATAAATTTTCCTTTTCAATTCTACATACAATTGCGTTCATTAATTTTAAAACATTTTATGTATTTTTCTTTTTTAGGTATGTATGGAACTGATTTCAATCACATAAAAATATTTCTTTTTCAGGTGTATATAGAAATGATTTGATTCAAATTAAAATGTTTTTATACATTTCTTTTCAGATGTACATAGAACTTGTAAATACTTTTTTTCAGGTGTATATAGAAATGATTTCATTCAAATTAAAATGTTTTTCTTTTCAGGTGTACATAGAACATGTAAATTTTTGTAAATAATTTTTCTTATTCATTGCTTGCATTTTTGTAAACACATACAAATATATATATATCTTAATTGTGCGTGTGTGTATATATGTATATACAATTGCATCAATATATATATATATATACATATTTATATATAGTGATGCAATTTTGTCTATGATTCTGTAACAGCAGACCAGGGAAGGGGCTGATACCTGGGAGAAAAAATAACCCCCTGGTCGATGAGGTTGCAGAGGAGACATGTCAGGCAGTTTATGCCGTCAAAAGCCCACCAATTTTTTCTGTTTACATTTTTTTTTTTTTTTCTGTTCAAGTTTTTGTGTTTAATATAAACTTATAACTAAGAAATTATTATTATTATTATTATTTCTTTTCAGATAAATACGGATTGTAGCTCGCCCATCTGGCGTACTTACTCGGTAGATTTTAAAAATTATTTTCTGTTTTTCTTTGAACTATTGACGCAATAACTGATTTCATTCATATAAAATATTTTGTTTTGCATGATATTTAATATACTCAAGGGATAGGCCTGTAATGTCTTTCCCAAAGTTGTGTCTTTTATAGACATAGGTACAGTAAAATATTTTACGGGTTCACACGACTGACATTTTATGAAACGTTTGGAAAAGTTTCTGTGTGCTGCCCTACTGTGTTATCCAAAGAACAACAGTTGCAGTAGTTGATGATAATGTGTGTACAGCCCCAAATAATTGGAGACAAGGATATTTTGGAGTTTGTTCAAAGCTAAAAAAATATCATTGATGCAGATTCCGACAAAGAAAACGAAATGAATAATGCAGTTCTTGTGGATGATTTTGTTTCATTGATTTTTTATTAAATACATGCCTATATGCATATCTGCGCAAATAAAATGTACTCTAATAAACTTAATTTTGTTGAAAATATGTTTTTTTTTTTTTTTTTTTTTTTTTTTTTTTTTTTTTTTCCAATATCCTTTAACACGAAAAAATTCTTCAGTCCCTTCGGTTTCGTGTTAATAATAATGAAAGTGAGAAAAACAATTTTAATCATAGATTTAAAATTATTTTTCTGTTTTTGATTTAAATACAAAATATTTCCACAAATTTCACACAGAAACTATTTTAGACACCAGCAAAGAATTGAGTGGGTGCAGCCCACCCATCTGCAATACTTACTCGGTAGATTTTAAAAATTATTTTCTGTTATTTATTTATTTTGAATGCGATAAAAACAGGCGACTAACTAATTTGGTTTATATGTATGTACATATATATTTTCAAATGTATATACAGGGGATATTGGACACATACAACACTATTGACACAATATGAGCTATATCCACACAATGGTGGAACAAGGTGTGCAGCAGATGCAAGACATGGGCATGATCCACATGATATTTGATATACTCGAGGGATAGGACTGTAATGAGCAAATGAGTTTGTTCCACAAAGTTGCGTCTTTTACAAACACCCAACATTCGAATCCCAGTGAATGGGGTGGCTGCATGGGTGTTTTTGTTATTTTCCCCATGCCACTTTCCTTTAAAAAGCCGACAAGAAGGCATCCCTCCCCTTAGGCAGATTGCACTCGAGTGCTTTGCCGTAGCTGAATACGCTACACCACTACATTACACACGGAAGTAAAAATGACACTTCCTGTGGTCGTTGAATAATTATTCAAAATATTTTGATAATTGTTATCTGTTCTTAGAATTTCCATAGCATTGCACATATTATTATTTAACATTCTGTTATTTACCAGCAATTTTATAATCTGCAAGTTTTGGTTTTACAATTTTTGATTTTTTAAAATTAACACCTTCTTACACAATTTGCAAACGAGTTCAATAGCCAAACATTCCCTTTCATATTACATCTGAAGAACTGTTGTAGCATTATGCAACAAACATTTCGCTGTTCATTAAAATATAGGAACACTTTTCAATCAAATTTTGATTAGAATTTGATGTAGATTGAAAAGTTGTTTTCAACTCAGCTGCCTTTACACTCGCAGTTGTATTCACAATTGATTTTCACGCTGGACTTTTATCATTTGTCATATCCGCTAAATTTTAAGTGTCAGCAATTTTTTCTGCGGTAACAGCATCTACGAATGACCATCTGCCATGAATATTCTTCACACATGCACGAGTTTTATTTTAGAACCGCTGATGCTTTGGGTTTATGATACTACTTGCTAATAGTATGCATTATGATAGCATAAGTAAAAAAAAAAATTTACCAGTATAATCAAAATAGAACAAATTCACGACTAAAATATTATCAAGAGTCTTAGAAGACCCTTCGAAGAACATTTTTAGAAGGTAAACAAAGATAACTGACGAAAACTGATCAGCTCGAAAACCCACGCTTGAAAAATGTAAACAAACGCCGCCGAAAGCAGTTACAGTTACGACTAAGATCAAAGGTTTGCTCGCAGTTAAAAGTATTACTTCCGAGCATGAAAAAATTGTAACATAATGCTTTTAAATGTTTTCTACTATTTTAAAGGCATTTAAATGCCAGTATATATTTACTGTTATGAAACATAATTACAAAAGAGATGTTAAGTATAAAATATATAGACAGCAGTTGGAGTTTACCAAAAAGAATTTAAAGAAAGGAATTTTAACAACGAGTATACTGTTGGAATATCACACCCGAAAATTTTCGCGATTACACTTCGTACAAGCAGCTGAGCGGTAAAATCGCTGAACACTGGTAGTTCGGTCCAACTTTCTAATCCCGGCGAGCGGGCTGGCTGCATGTGTGTTTTCGTGGTTTTCCGCATGCAGTATCTTCTGCATGCATACGTTAACAAAGCGGGCGCAGCAAATGTAAAATCGCTGTACACTGGTAGTTAGGTCCAACATTCGAATACCACGAAGGCATCCATCCCCTGAAGTAATGGGCTTCAGCCCGCTCAGCTGGCGGGCTTGCCCGCTAGTCTATACTATTAAAATCTGTGTGCCTCTGTCTGTTTGTGTGTTTGTAACATCATCTCCTCGGGAACGGCTGGGTGTAGAGCTTAGCGGAAGGTACCGTTGGATTCAGAATGCCCGTGGCTCGCCGGATTGACCATCGGCATCTTCGTGCGACTTTAATTAGCCGAGATATTAATTAAAAACTGATTTTCTCCCTACATTTCCCTACGTTTTGCACTTTCTTTCACGGGTTTCCCCTATTTTAGGGATTTGGCCGAGTGCCAAATTCGTTTTTCTCGAATATCTGCGGAACGGCTCCGAGTTGCGATTCGAAACGCATATCCCCGTATTCGAAAAAAATCAACGAATCCATCGATACCGGTCCCATCTTCGTACGACAATAATCGGCGGAGTTATTAATTAAAAACTGCGAAAACGTTATTTCATTTTTCGGAGTGGCAACCGTCTCGGAATTAGCTGAGATAAAATTGCTTTTTCGAAAGCGCCGGGGGGATGACAATTGCTTCCGCTCGAGATTTGTGCTGGCGAAAGGTCACGTGTCAATTTCTTTTTTCTTAAATATCTATGGAACGGCGCTGAGTTGGAATTCGAGGCAGGTGTCTGCGGATTCCAAAAAATTCTACGAATCCAATGATACCATTCTCATCTTCGTAGGACGTTAATCAGCTGAGATATTAATTAAAAACTGTGAAAACGCTAATTTTCGGGCTCATTTTTCCGATTGCAACAGTTTCTTGAATCGCCGCAGATACAAATAAAGGTTATATTCTAAAGTTGAATAAAGCACGCGATTGCATGTTACCTAACTATATTTTAAAAATATTTCGTTAATGTAGGCATTTTAAATAAACAGCTGCTTTTCACAATTTTTTTTTTAATTTCAGGTTAGGATGATTGTCACGTTAATTCTTTTATTGATATTCAATAAAAGTTATTATATTACATTAAATTTAAATGATGACGTTCTTGAAGTTGTACAACTTTAATCAGCTGGGATATTAATTAAAAAATCTGAAAAAGCTATTTTTTAAAAATATGTTGTTATTTTTTTAATAATAAATTTGATTTTTTGGAATAATATATTTTTTTATGTTATTAGATACGTGCACTTAATTTAGATATTATCTTTTAATGCAAATGATATTTTAAATAAGTTCGCACCAATAAAAATTAAATTCACACTTTTTTTTTTTTTTTTTTTTAGATTAAAGATTTTTCTTTGCTCCTTTGAGATGGTATACGGTAACTTTCGAATCCCGGTGAGCAGGCAGGCTACACTCATGTTTTTTGTGATTTTACGCATATCTGTTGTGTATGCAGTGTCTTCTGGATGCATAAATGAATAAAGCTGAACTCTGGTAGTTCGGTCCTAATTTCGAATCCCGGCGAACGGGCTGGGTCCATGGGTGTTTGCGTGATTTTACGCATGTGCCTCGTGTACGCAGCATCTTCTGGATGCATAAGTGAATAAAGCGGCCGAAATTCGCTCAAAACCTCTGATTACTGGTAGTTCGGTCCAACTTTCGAATCCAAGCGACCGCGTTGGCTCAATGTGTGTTTTCGGGATTTTTCGCATGTGTAACGTGTATGCGGTATCTTCTGCATGCATACTTGAATAAAGCGGGAGCAGCCCGCGCAAAACTACAGAACACTGGTAGTTCGGTCCAACTTTCGAATTCCGGGGTACTGTACATAAAATTTGGTCGCATACGTGAATACAGCGCGCGGATACCGGGTAAAACCGCTGAACACTGGTAGTTCGGTCAAACATTCGAATCTCTGCGAGCGGGCTGGCTGCATGGGTGTTTTCCTGATTTTCCGCATGTGTATAGTGTATAAAGTGATTTCTGGATGCATATGTGATAAAAGTGGGCGCAGCCTGCTCAAAACCTCTTAACGCTGGTAGTTCGATCCAACTTTCGGTGTCGGCGAACGAGCTGGCTCCCCGGGTGTTTTCTTGCTTTAATTCATGTGTATCGTTTATGCAGTATCCTCTCCATGCTTATGTGTATAAAGCGGGCGCAGCCCGCTCCACAAAATCGCTGAACACTGGTATTTCGGTCCTACTTTCGAATTCCGGGGTACTGTATATAAAATTTGGATGCATACGTGAATACAGCGCGCGGATACCGGGTAAAACCGCTGAACACTGGTAGTTCGCTCAAACTTTCGAATCTCGGCGAGCGGGCTGGCTGCATGGGTGTTTTCGTGATTGTTCGCATGTGTATCGTTTATAAAGTATCTCATGGATGCATACGTGAATAAAGCGGGCACAGAATACTGGTAATGCGGTTCTGGTAATGCGGTAATTTCGAATCCCGACGAACTGGCTGGCTCCATGGGTGTTTTCGTGATTTTACGCATGTGTATAGTGTATGGAGTATCTTCTGGGTGTATATGTGAATAAAGCGGGCAGAGCCCGCGCAAAGCCACATAACACTGGTAATTCGGTCCAACTTTCGAATACCGGCGAACAGGCAGGCTCCATGTTTGTTTTCGTGATTTTACGCATGTGTATCGTTTATGCACGATCTTCAGCATGCATACGTGAATAAAGCGAACACAGCACGCGCAAAATCGCTGAAAAATTGTATTTCGGTCCAACTTTCGAATCGGCAGCGGGCTGGCTGGAGGGGTGTTTTCGTGATTTTACGCATGTGTACGGTGTACGCAGTATCTTTTGCGTGCACACGTGAACACTGTTTTGGGCGGGCTCCCGCCCAAAAGCGCTGAACATTGGTATTTCGGTCCAAATTTCGAATACCCGCGAAAGGGCTGGAAGCATGGGTGTTTTCGTGATTTTCCGCATATGTATAGTGTATGCGGTAACTTCTGGATGCATAGGTGAAAAAAGCGGGGGAAGCCCGCGGAATGCCGCTAAAAAATGGTAGTTCGGTTCAACTTTTCAATACCGGCCAAATTTAACATAGGATATCTTTTAAAAACGAACAATGATAAGCGAGCTTCAGCCCGCTCAGCTGGCGGGCTTGCCCGCTAGTTATAATAATAAAAAGTATTATACGAAATTAATCTTTCATCTAAATTAAAACAATAATCTTTAGAAAGCTATTTACTATTGTACTTCCTTTTTTGCGTTAGGGTTGCCGCAATTATTTTTGGCAGCACTGGCATCAACAATAGTTTGGCGATTTTTTACGGTCCTCAAAACCGAATAGTACCAAAAAATTTAACGCGGTTTAGTATGACTTATAATAAGAAAAACAAAAAAAGCATTCTTTTAATTAAACATTGGAACCACACAATCCTGCGCATATGTATAACATTTTTATTTATCATGAGGTTGACACATCATAAGTAAATAAAATACATTTCACAAAGTACGAAACACATTTCTCTTTTAACCGGCTGTATTCTTAAAGATGCAGTATGGAATGCTTTGAGCTACTTGGTACCACAGTTCCTCATTTCCCCACGCATTGATTAAATTATATATGTACTTTAAAATCAGTTAAACAAATTCAAATGCAAGTTTTCAAACAGGAATACTTCACAAATTAGATAAAAGATAGGTAGACAATAAACGTGAGTGATAAATACAGAAAACCATGTAAGGACCAAGAAAAATATGTATTCGTGAAGAACTTTTTAAGATAAATTTGCTCTATTTTTGCACTTGGGTTGCATTTTTCATTTCAGATTAAGCAAACATTCAAGATAATTCCTGTGTACCTAGGGCTTTTATTCACACTTGTTAGTAGTGTAATTTATTAGAACAGTCGCAGACATACAGGAGAGGTATGCCATATGCATGGAAACAAATTTTTTCCCAAACCGGACTGTAACAGAGAAATATAAAATGGAATAAGAAAATGTCATATTTCCAACAAAATTAGTATCTGAATATGCAAAACATAAACAAGAAATGAATATTTTTTCTGAAAATGTTCCGAATGTGATAACTCAGGAATAAGAACCTTGACTAGTTTCACGAACAGAGCATGGAAGATAATGAAGTATTGTTAATTTTATTTTGTCTGTAGTACATTTACGTATAATAAAAATCTCCCGTTTCGACGGCTGTATTCTACATTTAGGCACAAGTTGATAAATCACAGAGATTTTGGGGTTTGAAGCTTCAAATTCAGAAATATTACAACTTCAGAAATAATACAACTCAAAAGCGAAAAGATTAAAACGACAAGACTGTAAGCAAGCGAACGTGATAAATTACTCTTTCCGCTGATTTCCATGAATTTATAGATCGGTAGCAAAATTTTAATGCACCGTATATAAACTATGATTTATTTTCAAATTTATTACGGTTACTGTTTTCCATTTAAGAAAACATTTCATGTTAATTTACCCTTTCTTCCTGAGATTTATCTACGTGTTTACTTAATTTTTGCATTTTGTTTATAATTATAATGTCAAAAGAACTTAAAAGAACATTTGTTTCTTGAAAATGTCTATATTTTTACCCAACTATTATTTCTTTCATATTTTTGAAGTAACCTATTAAACACATAGTTATCTTGTATTGCTCAAACAGCCGATGGTCCTGCCAATGCCTGAGGGAAGTCACGAAGGTGAGAATTTAAGTAATATTTTCATCAGTACGAAGAACTTCTTACTGCGTTTCTGATGAAAACGACCAAATTTAGTAGTTCATTTCTAACCTAGGAGCCTTTTAACTATTTTTTATTCGAAAAAACACACTCAGAAATCATCATCAAGATTTTCCATGCAGATATATTTTTCTACTTTTCATGCCATTACATTTCCAATGAAATTTGATGCATTGCCAGATAGTTAAATGTTTAAGACACAATAACATGCCGAATAAATACTAATTTAGAAGACAAACAACAAAAATCAGCGTTATATTACAGAACCACCATCCTCAGCTGCAAAACCGCAAATGCGGTTTTGCAGCTGAGGATGGTGTTTCGGTAAAACCATCGAAACTAGTCCTGTGAAAATTTTGTAAATATAACGCTGATTTTTGTTGTTTGTCTTCTGAATTAGTTAAATGTTTGTTATTTTTTTCGCATACGAATGCATTTCGTATCTCACATACGCTCATTACATATGATTTAACAGAATTACAAAAGAGTTAGAAGTTAAGTGAATATTTCCTGAAATACTGTACATTTCATTTCGGAAAGTTTACATGAGTATCTTCATTTTGAATCCTTCAATGTTTCTTTTCCTGCATCCAAAGTAAATTTTGAGTATAAAATTTTCAGTTTTGTCGGAAGTTATTTACGGATGGCTGTGATGTGCTCGTGTTTTCATAAACCGTTTTTGTGAAGTACCTTATTGGTAACCTATAGAACACTTTGAATATTACATTTTGAATATTACTGCCACTGCAAATCATTGAATTTTCAAATATTTTCTTATTTATGGTTTACAACGCCTTGTAAAGATTTGAGAACAAATTTTTGTTAAATAGTTATATTGTTTGATTTAATAACTTTTTACACGTTTGGAAGATTTAACTTCAACAACAGTACCACGCTGAACCAGAAATTAAGAAAAGAAATGGAATTTTTATCTTAGTATACTATAGGGATAGATTAATTTTCTCTGATTTAAATGTTTTCGAATGTAGATAATATGGGTTAGATAGTAAGGATAGGTAGATAATAAGGGTCCATTACATGGAAATTTTTAACCCAGCTCATACAGACTTTGAATATTTTCTCTCAGTCACCAAGAATCACTGACTTGCATTATCATAGATTTTTCTCATGAAGTCTATTTCTTTCTTAAAAGAAGTTTATATACTAATTTCATTAAAAGCATCTCTAAGAAAATATCTGACATTCATAAGAAACATCAGCGCCTTGATTTAAATTACTAGTTTCCACATATAATAAAAGAAAGAGTCTGTCTGAGTGTCTGTGTGTGTGTGTGTGTCTTTCGTTCGCGCTGCGCGTAAGCTAATAGACCCACGGCTACGAAATTTCGTACATAAGTGCATCTAGACAAGAGCCAGTGCACCTCGAAGCGATTTTTTCGAAATTCGAATTAAAATTTTTTTAATTTTATGTTTTGTGACGAAATCGCGTCATTTTGAGACATAATGGGCTATAGGAAAGCGAGATTTTACTCTACTCACTCCATTTTCACATCGTCATGAAACGCAGGCACTTAGCTATTTTACGAACTTAAAATAAATTTCGTGTTTCAATCAGTCGATTCAATAAGAATTTATTTAACAAAGTGAGCTTAACACCTTTTCAGCCGGATTTTTTCTAAAAAAGTTTATATTTAAAAGTATACAGTTTATTTTTCTTTGATTTTTGGACACGTTAAACTTTCATCCTTGCGATTGCTTTTACAAAAAGAATTTTGGAAAAATGATAATATTCTGTACTTTAAAAAATTTTTTTAAATAAAGCTTCCGAGTACACTTCTCACATCTCACATCTTTAAAAATGTGATTTTGGCAACAATTTTCCTTTCTTATTGTTGTTAATAGATTTTTGATGAAATCGCATCATTTTGAATAGTTTCATTCTTTTAGAAATATGGGTTTGGCAACAATTTTTCATCGTATTTCTTATGTCACTGTTTTTAAGAGATTGGCATATTTCATTGTATTTTTACTTCGTAGAAATATTGTAATCGCGAAACGTTCAGGCAGCATATTTCAACGAAAATATCCATTTTGACCGCTATCGAATGTAATTTAACGATGTGTTTGCGTGATATCTGTACGTAAGGACAGAATAAAAGACTCTTTTCCTCCAAAAAAATTATAAAACTGCTTTAAAATGAATTCTGAAGAGAATTTTTCGTGCCGTCTCTACGAACGTATGTACGTATCTCGCATAACTCAAAAACGAGTAGTGGATTGGTTGCCAATGTAGAGAAACTTAGCTTCGCAACAACAAAGATAACGCCTTCATTTATTATTGCGAATTAAATCATGCTTAATTCTTTCTGGAATTGTTTGGAGGAAATAAGTGTTTAAGATTTACTTCATAATTTTTAATACAGATATTTTGAGATTTTATGTTTGCTTTGTCGCGAAGTGAGAACTGAATGAATTGAATGAGAAATACTCAATCGTCTGTGAAAAACTGTTTCTGTTTTGTTTTGTTTGCTTAATTTCTTTTATACATCGTTCTAGCTTTATTATAGTATTTGAATAGAACATGTGGCAACGATTAGATAATTCTTTAAATGATATACATTTTGTTCATTCTGAGTTATAATATGAATGAAATATAATACTGTTAAGTAAACCTAGCGCCAGAGTGTCGCTATGGTAAACAAAGTGAATTTTAAAGAATGCATTTATTCTATTGTGGTTTATGCGCTATCGGCGAAGTAGATTTAATTCAATCCAATAAGTTTAAATGAAATGCAAGAAAAAATGCGTATAATTTAATATTCCATACAAGGAAGTCATGTGGTGTACACATCAGATTTTTTTTTATATATATAATTTTTTTTTTTTTTTTTTTTTTTTTTTTTTTTTAATAAAGTTGTTCTGCAGAGTAAAATTCTACGCGGAATTTTTTGTTTTTTGAGTTTCTGTCATGTTATTTTTTGCTTATTTCACTATTTGTAAGATATTGAAAAGTTTTGCATGTTTTTTTTCTTCAACGGAAAGTTGGTTAATTTTTTTATTAGGATAATTAATATTTGTATTAAGGGATATAGCTTATTTCATTGTAATTTTTTTCTCTTGAAAATATAAGATAAAATATCATTAATTACACTTTGCTTTTCAGAATTTTTTGTTTTTTGTATTCGTTTATGTTATTTATTGTTCATTTCACTGTTTTTATGATATTGAAAAGTCTTGAGTGATTTTTTTAGGAAACAAAGTTCTTAACCTCCTTTATACCTTTTGAGTTCTTAAGACTTTGCAGAGGGAAGTTGGTTAATAGTTGGTTAATTTATTTCTTAGAATTTATACTTGCATTAAGGGATATTGCTTATTTCATTGTAATTTTGTTATACGTAATAACTTTTTTTTTTTTATGAAGTTGTTCTGCTGAGTAAAATTCTACGCAGTTTTTAAATTTAACGTTCGGTGTTCCCTTCAGTCACTTTTCCGGTACATTTAAAAACCAGACGAAGGCTGGCAGCAAAGCTGCTAGTATGTAAATATATTGGAAACTAGAGAATCAAACAAAATATAATAAAATGATTGGATTAATCAACTAAATGTATTAGATAAATAACACTAGATGTGTTTTTTCAGGGGGACAAAAATTACGGAGTCAAAAATACAGTGATACTATTCAGTTGACACAATCACAGTATTATAAACATTATTAAAAATATAGGTACTATTCCATTTCGAGAACCGAAAAAAATTGCAGCGAAAATATATGCGCAAAAGCGCCAAATCTAGCAAACGCGCCCATTTAACAGCGCGCCAAATCTAACGTATGCGCTGATTTGAGATTGCATAAGTTTATATAGTTCTACGTTTCTTAAGATGCCATTGAAATACTAGTTTAATTTTTAAATCCTTTTCTGATTTTAAATCCTTTTTTAATATCTTACGGATTTAACAATTTGGGAATTGCCCATGACGAAAAGTCGGCAATAGAATTTTGGGTAAAGGGCAGAATCACCCACTGTTTGACGCGTTTTTAAGAATTGCACATACTCGGTATAAATGTGCATATCGACCTATTTTCACTTTAAAAAAAAATCCCAGAATTGCACAAAAATGGCACTGCTTGGCTTTATCTATGTACACATCGACCTATTTTCACTTAAAAAGTAAAAGATAATTGACGAAAAATCCAATTGTTTTTACCCTTTTAAAAAGCGGCAAACAAATAAGTGAGCGATTCTGCACTTTACCGAGAATATTTTCAAAGAAAAGGCATCCATCATTCATTATAGAAAATTACGTTTGAACAACCAACGAGATGAAATTATGCTTTAGCGATAACTCGGTAGAGATATAGCAATGCAGGCATCCATTCAGTTATCTTTAGCAATTTTTATAAAGTATAAATAAATTATAATAATGATCTGAAATAGTTATTTACTCTTATGCTTCCATACAGTCATGTTTAGCCTTTTTCATCTAAATTATAATAATAGAAAAGTATTATATGAAATTAACCTTTCATCTAAATTAAAACATCAATCTTAGATAGTTATTTATTTACTATTTTTAAATTTAAACAAATTTAAATTTAATTTTTAACAAACTCGTATAAAAGTAAAAATCAAATTTAAATCCTAAAAAAAGGAAAAAAGACAAAATAATTTTAAAAAAATGTGCAAACATATGAAAGATTTAATTCTCGAACTAATCTACAATATCATTTAAATTCAGAAGCATAAGCAAATCAAGTGCAAAATCAATCCATGAAAATAAATTCACTAATTTAGTAAATTAAAATTAAATTAAACAATTTTTTAAAAAAATGCATAAGTGAATGACCGTTGAGTTCATTCCTTGCAGCAATGGCGCAAAGAATATTTAATTAAATTTGTATTTAAATTAAATTTTTTTAATTAAATTCAATTTATTCTTATGAAACAATAGTTATTTACTATTATACTTCGTTTCTTGCAGCAATTATTAGGGTTGCCGCAATTATTTTTGGCAGCATTGGCATCAACAATAGTTTGGCGATTTTTTACGGCTCTCGAAACCGAATAGTACGAGAATATATTATACAGATACACTAAAATAATACTCCTTGAGGATTCTACAACATAATTTCTGATAAAAAAAAATATAGGTAACAGGTTTGACCAAGAAAAGAAAGGTAGAAAGCGTTTAGTTCCAATCGACATGTTCTGCTGCACAATATTTTATGGTCTCTGAAAATTTGTTAAATACGGTTTTATCTTCTAATATTATTATTAGTGTTTTAAAGTTAATTTTATAAGTTTTTCGAAAAAGGCTTTGAATGATAACCTTAAAATTTCTGCCATCGTCTTAAAGTAGATAAATTCCTAAGCATATCTGCAAAAAATTAGAGTTTTCTATTTAAAATTTCCTAAGATATACGTGAATTTACCTTTTGGCGCGTTTTGAAATTTGGCGTATTTATTATACGCGATAGTAACGAAAATGTGGTTTACGCTCTTTGTTAAAATTATTTGAAATAATGAACGATCACATTTCTTTGCGCTCGTGGACAGTGAGAAAAAAGGAAAGGAATTAGGTTGCTATAAATTAGAAGTTTACAAAGTGAATTATTCTTGGCTCAAACTGAAAAAAATTGCGCTAAGGTGAATTTTTGAATTTCTCCGTAAATTTCTTATCAAGAATTACAAAATTTAATATGTAGGCATAATTCAAGTCGCAGAATCGAAATATTGAAAAAAAGAACAAACTGGTAGGTACTTTTCCGTTTCGCCGGCGCAAATATCGCCAAGCAAACTTTATTGGCGACAACATACAGTATACACATAAAAAATATTTAAAAAATTTTAGTTCTAAGAATTCTTTTTTTAAAAGGCATAAACATTTTAATATCGCTTAAAACTTTATAAAAAGCCAATAAATAAAGACAATAAATTGGTAAAAAGACATTAATTTAAGAATTTACTATGCTTTCATGGTTCAACAGCCTGATTCGCCGGTTCATATCACGTGACCACAAGCGATTTCATCTCACGTAAACTACTCTACAAAAATCTAACGCTCTCAGTAATTATCTACATTAATTTCAAGTTAAATCTTAATTTGGAACACAAGTTTAAATGCAAGAAATATTTCAATGCGTACGAATAGCTTACTCAGAAATTATGTAAAACTGCAGTGCTTTACTTCACTAATGCATTCTCATTAGAATTTGATGAATTTAACCCTTGACTTTCCTTTTCTATATTTTCGGATTCGGGTAAGAGCTGTGATTGCATTCTAATTGACTTAATTACCGAAAATGGCCTTAGACATAAAACCGAACTATCTGATAAAAATTATATGCCAGTATTGAAAGAAACAATCAATCTGATAAGAAAAAGCTGCGGCTTGTTTTGAAAATGAGGCGTAAACGGTTACCAGCGAGAATATTCCGTTTGGCATCGGTTGTACCGTTATTGGCGACTTTATCACTTGCGCCGGCAAAACGGAAAAGTACCAACTGGTATTTTATTTCAGACTGTGTCAAAATGCCTATGTTAGAACAATGCTATATATAAATCTAATATATATCCTAAGTCGTGCTTCTGAGGTATAAAAAACGCAATTTGAATTTCGTCACTGGGCCTAGTAATACGAGAGACATAGAACTGTTCCCCATCCTTTTTTTGGACAGTGTACATTGATTGACACGTAATAATAATAATAATAATAATAATAATAATAATAAAAGGCAGCGGTAATTTTCCGTTTCGCCGGTGCAAATTTCTCCAAGCAGACTTTATTGGCGACAACATTCAGTGTACATGTTACCGTGAAAGACCGAAATTGGAGAATGTCGACTTTCACCGGAGAATATCATCAACATTCACCAAATACGTCGGTGATAGATCGAATATTTCACTACATTCTTGTATATTCGGACCCTCACCGGTGTACAGTTAGTCAATAAAGTCTGCGTACATCAAGAAAAGTAACATCAAATCCAAATTTTAAGGTGCGAAAAGAGTAGTTTCTTAAAGTTTTATTTTTTAAATATTTAGTTTCAATAAGGGACTTTGAAATTATTTAACTGTAATATTTTCATATCTAATAATTTATGCACACTAATTTTTAAAAGATAAGTGGCCACAAATCAAAGCCAATAAAGTTTGCGTACAACACGAAGGAGGCGGGGGATTTCTTATCTAACTTTTAAACTTCAAACTTGAGAATGCAAAAAAAAAGGTTACACTTTCAAGGTCCTTGACTTCCGAAGCAAATTTCACGTTAATTGGAAGTTGTTATTTCTATTTTGTTTGACGAAAATGACAACCAATAAAGAAATTCCTTTAGTTGTGAGACAACTAATTATCAAATTGAGAGATGAAGGTAAAACTCTTCGTTATATTGGTAAAACCATTGGGAAAACATTTTCTAGTGTGCAAAGAGTTATTGAAAACTATCTTGACATTGGTAGTCTTGCTGTAAAACTAAGATGTGGGAGACCGAAGAAGCTAATGCAGAGAGAAGAAAGAAACATTCTTTTACGAATTAAACAAAATCCTAAACTTTCTGTTGCAAACATTGCAAAAGACATTTTGTTAACTAGCAACATGGAAATTTCTCCTGAAACTGTACGAAAAGTGCTGCGAAAGGCCGATTATCATGGACGCAAACCTAGGTCTAAGCCATACATTTCCAAGACAAATAGAAAGAAAAGAATTGCTTTTGCCAAAACATATTTAAACTCTTCTCAGGACTTCTAGAAGTATGTAATTTGGTCAGATGAAAGTAAATTTACAATATTTAAAATTAATGGCCACCCTATTGTATGGAGAAAACCAGGAACAGAACTGAATCTGAGAAATTTTAATTCAACTGTCAAACATGGAGCTGGCGGTGTGATGGTATGAGGGTGTATGTCGTCGAAAGGAGTTGGAAATTTTCACATTATTGATAAAGTCATGGATAAGTATGTTTATCTGGATATTCTGAAGAAATATGTACGAGATAGTGCCCTAAATTTAAACCTTTCTAATACCTTTATTTTCCAACAAGACAACGACCCGAAACATACAGCTAAAATTGTGAAGGAATATCTCCTCTATCACACTCCAATACAGTTGCGTACTCCTCCACAGTCACCAGACCTCAATCCAATCGAACATTTGTGGGACAAATTGGAGAAACGAATTCGAAAACACAATATTACGTCGCGAAATGAGCTAATTGGTAAATTGCAGGAAGAATGGGCGAAATTTACGTCGTATGACACTGAAAAACTAATTCAGTCAATGCCCATACGTCTGCAAGCTGTTTTGAAGAATAAAGGATATCCTACAAAGAGTATTGATGTAATGTAAAAAACTTATATTTTGCTTTTTTTTTTTTTTTTTTTTAAGTGTGCAAACTTATTGGAGGGAAATTGAGTTTTTTTGACAAAATATATTTTTGAAAAAATGTAAAAAGTATTACACTGATATTATTTACTTTTTATTTAAGCTTACAATTTTAGCTAATAGAAGGGAAAAAAATGCAATGATTAAAATACATTTTTCTATGCTTTAAGTGTTTTTTTAATTTAAAATTTAGTCTGTACGCAGACTTTTGTGGCTAACTGTATGTCGAGAATCACAGATATGCTCTGGTGAAAGTGGAAAAGAGAGGTCATAAAGTCCCATAATAGTTTAAGTTCTTGCAATAAATAAGATTTGAATCACATAATTTAGTAAGTTTTTTATAAATGTTATTTTATTTTCTCATTTAGAACGTAGTGTATAATTAAGTAAGTTTTTAACTTCTATTATTTTCCTTTCTCATTTGAAATGTATTGTGTGTTTTAGGTTCACATGTTCTTAAGTTCTTATTTCAAGTCTCAAGTGCGTTTATTCGCGACTGAATAACGGAGAAGAAAATATAATATTGTTATATGTTCAACATTCACCATTAGTACATGGTAATACTGACCATGGTAGTACTGACCAGTGTAAGTCAGAAATAAGAGTATTTGGAAAATATTTCACCAAGAGACATACACCAAGAGACTATGTGAATGTTGACATTCACCGGTGAAAGTCGACGTTCTCCAGATTTCGCTGTTTCACCGTAGCATTCACATAAAAAAAATGTTAATAAATGTTAGTTCTAAGCATTTTTTTATTTTGAAGGCATAAACATTTTAATATCGCTTAAAATTTTGTAAAAAGCCAATAAATAAACACAATAAATTTGTAAAAAGATATGAATTTAAGAATTTACTATGCTTTCATAGTTCAAAATCCTGATTCGCCTTTTCATATCAGGTGACCCCAAGTGATCTCATCTCTCGTAAACTACGCTGAAAAAAATCTAATTCTCTCAGTAATTATCTACATTAATTATTTCTCAGAAATTATGTAAAATCGTAGTGCTTTACTTCGCTAGTGCATTCTCATTAGAATGGATGAATTTAACCCTTGACTTTGCCTTTTCTATATTTTCGCCTTCGGATGAGCGGTGTGATTGCATCCTGATTTACTTAATTACCGCGATGAGCCTTACGGAATAAAATTTCATTATCTGGTAAAAATTCTATGTAATTATATGCCAGTATTGAAAGAAACAATCAAGCTGATAAGAAATGGCTGCGAATTGTTCTGAAAATGAGGCGTAACATGTTACCAGCGAGGATATCACCTTTGGCATGAATTGTACCATTATTGGCGAATTTAACGCCTGCTCCGGCAAAACGGAAAAGTACCAAGGCGGGTTAACACTGGGGAAAAGAGTCAATTCTAGGTTACCAGAAAAACGATAGCAGCGTCGGTATTTGGCGCCAAATTAAACGGCATCCTTTTCTACGGTAGAGCCCGGCCTTCCAAGGCCAGTTACAAGGATAACGCATTTGAAAAGCCTTGTAACCGAATCTCGAATGATAATAGTATGTACTGTGTGGTCAATTATTACATCTATTTACCGAATTGGGTACTATTCCGTTTTGAGGACCGTAAAAAAATTGCAGCGATAATGTGTGCGCAAAAGCGCCAAATCTAGCAAACGCGCTGATTTCAGATTGCGTAAGTTTATATAGTTACATATTTCTTAAAACGCTATTGAAATACTAGTTTAATTTTTAAATCGGTACTTTTCCACAAATCTCGCCAAGCAGACTTTATTGGCGACAACATACACTATGCACATAAAAAATATTAAAAAAATGTTAGTTCTAAGAATTCTTTTTTTGGAGGCATAAACATTTTAATATCGCTTAAAATTTTATAAAAAGCCAATAAATAAAGACAATAAATTTGTAAAAAGACATTAATTTAAGAATTTAGTATGCTTTCATGGTTCAACATCCTGATTCGCCGGTTCATATCACGTGATCCCAAGCGATCTCATCTCACATAAACTACTCTACAAAAATCTAATGCTCTCAGTAATTATCTACGTTAATTTCGAGTTAAATCTTAATTTGGAACACAAGTTTAAGTGCAAGAAATATTTCAATTCGTACGAATAGCTTACTCAGAAATTATGTAAAACTGCAGTGCTTTACTTAGCTAATGCATTCTCATTAGAATGGATGAATTTAACCCTTGACTTTACCTTTTCTATATTTTCGGCTTCGGGTAAGCGCTGTGATTGCATCCTAATTGACTTAATTACTGAAAATGGCCTTAGACATAAAACTGAACTATCTGATAAAAATTCTAGGGTTTTCATCCGCAGAGAACCCATTGGCGCCGTTGCATTTTTACTCGCCAAGCTCGCGTTTCATCGGCGATGAGCCGAGCCGTAAACGTGATATTTTGTGGACGTGATTTTTAGTGCATGTAAATTCAAGTTAGCAGACAAAACAATATATTTAGCATATGGTAGTAAAAATTCACAGATAATAAGCATGTATATGTAAAACTAACTGGTTAAACGTGATATACTAAATAAATTTGTATTAAATTCAAGTTAGCACAGAAAAGAATATATTAAGTATAAGACAATATATAAGCATTTATAACGGAAATAAAAATTCATTTGAAAAATATAAATTAGTATTAATGTACTGAAATTAACCGGTTAAACGTGATAAACGAAAAAAATGTGTCTTAAATTCCAGTTAATACAGAAAACAATATATTCCTTACACCAGCAGTAGTTTGCTAATTTTGATGACCATAGTGATGCATCAAACTATTCCGTCATCTTAGATAATCAATAATATTTTTTATTTCAATTTAATCATCTATTTATGTCACACCAGCCATCCTCTGAAAGGTTATTGTTAGAAAAGCATTAACAATATGTTGTTAAAATTTAAGCCAGAAAATTGATTTATTCTCATTTTAGATGACAATAAACAATAATAAAAATAAAAGCATTACTTAGTTATTTAAATTGCTGGTTCTTAGAACTGTTTATAATTAAGAACACAACGTGAACAGCCGTGTTACAAATTAGCATTCACCCTTCCCGCCGTACTTTCTTCCTTTCATCCCGAACCGAGAACCGGCATCTATCTACCAAAATATTTCTATCCATTCGTTGTTAACAAATTCAGAAAAAATAATAATAAATAAGAGAAGAATAATATAAAGCTGCAAATGCGAACAACGGCAGTGATAATTCAACAAAATGAACCCAAGAGGAATGGTTGCAAACTTCGAACAAGCGAATAGGATAAATCCGCTGGGTTACCAGGTTTGAACTATTATCGCCAAAGTTGGCGATGTTTACATTTACCAGGTTCTCTGCGGAAGTGCTTCCAAATTCTATGTAATTATATGCCAGTATTGAAAGAAACAATCAATCTGATAAGAAAAAGCTGCGACTTGTTTTGAAAATGAGGCGTAAAAGGTTACCAGAGAGAATAATCCATTTGGCATCGGTTGTACCATTATTGGCGACTTCATCGCTTGCGCCGGCAAAACGGAAAAGTACCTTTAAATCCTTTTTTTTTAATTTTAAATCCTTTTTTGATATCATATGGATTTAAAAATTTTTGCCCCATTACGAAAAGTCTGCAATAGGATTTTGGGTAAAATGCAGAATCACACACTGCTTGACGCGTTTTTAAGAATTGCCCATACTCGGTATCCATTAACACATCGACCTATTTTCACTTAAAAAAGAAAAGAAAATTGACAAAAATCCAATTGTTTTTATCTTTGTAAAAAGCGGCAAGCAAATAAGTGGGCGATTCTGCACTTTACCGAGAATTTTTCAAAGAAAAGGCATCATTCGTTATAGAAAATTACGTTTGAACAACCAACGAGATGAAAGTATGCTTTAGCGATAACTCGGTAGCGAAATAGCGATGCAGGCATCCATTCAGTTATGTTTAGCAATTTTTATATAAATTATAATAATGATCTGAAATAGTTATTTACTCTTATGCTTCCCCATTCAGTCATGTTTAGCCTTTTTTTTATATAATTTATAATAATAAAAAGTATTATATGAAACTAACCTTTAATCTAAATTAAAACATCAATCTTAGATAGTTATTTACTATTATACTTCCTTTCTTGCGTTAGGACTGCCGCAATTATTTTTGGCAGCACTGCCATCAACAACAGTTTGGTGATTTTTTACGGCCCTCAAAACCGATAGTACCAAGAATGGTTTCTATGGTGGGGACTAAACTGATGGTGAATGGAGAACTGCCTTTTATTCAGCTCGTTTACTTGTAATAGCTCTGAAATCTGCCTTGTAGTTTAACTAAAACATTATCATCACTGGAACATGCAACAAAACTATTCTGATATACTGTTAATTTTATTCCCACATGTTATCGACTATTGTCGCCAATTTTGATAAATTATCACCACTACTGAATAAATGCTTTCTATTCGTAAGCTTGAAGAGAAAGAATTTTAATAAAAGGTTCACTTACTTTATCAGCAGCCAAATTCTTTATTTCACATAACAGCTCAGAAGATTTATTGCCACTCAGTTCTACTTCAGGTAATAAGTTTTGTGTCGTTTGGAATTTGGAGATTTTGGAAGATAAATGAACTTGTCCTTAATTGTAATGTATTTCTTGTCTTTTGGTGAATTAATCAAATTATTCGACAGTTGCGATAATATTTCATCTTTCAAATTCATTGAATTAAATCTAAAGTATTATTAGTATACTATAAAGAACAAACTTCTTTAAACGATTTTATTAACAAGAAAATAGGATTGACACAATTGCTGATTAGCCTTTTGAAAACGAAAATCCAGTGAATGTTTATCTTCCGAACAGTCTTTTTTGTTGCCAGTTCAGCGGAAGAAAAATCGAACGCGAAATGTTTCACGCAGTGCGCTTCAGTATGGCAAATGATGTCGTCACAAACTTCACCGAAGCTGACGACGTAATCCTATTTCTTGGGATCTGACATTATTGCAGTATTTTGATATTGTACCTCCAGTTGCAGAAATCATAATTTGGGAAACGGTTTACAAATCGGTAGAATTTTAATGCCTAGTGATGACGGATGTCGAAGTTCATTTTTACTTTCAACATCGTTTGCCGTAGCCGGTTGCCACTATTGAAATGAATGTTAAAATTATACTTTTTTTTAAACCTTCAACTACCTTTTAAATAAGATGATGAGAGTTGAAACGATTTAATTTGCAAAATAATAGTCTTTGTAATTTTTGTAGTGGTGAAGGCGATGCGCGACATTTCGTCGAAGACTGTGAATTATTACGATATGTTAGGAAAAAACATGGTAACATAAAGGAATTCTATTGCCGTAGAAAAGAGTTTAGATTTGCAAAGGATTTGATGAACTTTATAAATAGCATAGAAAAATATTAGGGATTTTGATTTGATGCTTGATTTTTGTTGTAATCTGTGTTGGGTGTGCTGTGTCAGCCATGAAGCCGATTATTACCACCCAGGAGGGTTGCAGTACACTGGTTTATTACATAACATTAAATAAATAAAGATTATAGAACCTGTTATGGATAACAGGAACAATATTTTTATTTTTATTATATTTTAAGATCTGAAAAATAATGGCATTCCCACTTCACAAACGATAAATAGTTTTTAGAAAAATATAGGAGACGTTGCAACATCAATCTGATGAGTCTAGTCAAATAGAAATAAAATTTTCAATTCTTTTCTATGCTAGGAAGAATGGATAGTTACTAACCAATGTTCATCTATCTTTTCTTTGAATTTGATAACCGAGGCAGATTCTGTCCAAACTGATTAACTAGGATAGTTATTAATAAATTCTTAATCAGCCTTTCATTATTTAAGAAACAACAATTAACCAAGGACATTCGTTAAAAACCTGAAAAATGAATGTTATATTAAAAAAGTGGCTATTAGACGTTTTCGTAACTTCAACTATAACTTTGCCTGTAAACAAAAATGGCGCATTTTCCTAGCCCGTGGTTACATGGGCCTCCGACAGGTTCAAATGTTTTTTGTGCTAATTTCAATACAAATTCCGGAAACATACGATCTCCTTTGCAATCGTTTCAGCGGAATCCAACAGTGCCATTCCATTCTTTCCCAGTAAACAACCCTCCACCAATTTCGCCAGGAGCATTCCCAAATAGGCCTCGTTTCCAAAATTTTAGTGATCTAAGTTCACCAGCGTTCGGAAATAGACAGTCAGCATTTGAACGAATGCCACCGCCAAACATACGTCCTCCGAACATGCCACCATCAAATATGCCTACGATAAGACCACATTTTAGTGCTGCAGGAAATTTTGAAAATCGGCCTACACCTTGGCACCAAACGGATAACTTTATCAGGAATCGATCACAGTTTACAAACCGTCCTCAGCCAAGAGATTTCAACAAATTTAAAAAGAATGACAGGAAATTTAAAAGAAAAGATAACCGAAAATTTAAGGTATGTTTATTTGTTTATAATCTTATAATTTGATTTTTCAAATGCATGTCTTAGTAACTTTAAATTTAAATGACAAAGTATATGTATTAAAACTGCTTATTTATTTCTTTGAGTAAGCTGATAGTTAGGTGTTCTCGTCACTGCTATATCAGGAATAAACATAATGAATGTTTCAAATGTTGTATGTATTAACAGTTCTATTTTTCAGAATGGACTTTCTGTATAATTTTATCTCAGGTTTTATTTCAAGTATCTATCATTTGTGCTAAAGTGATTATCATTTGGTAATTTCCTTGGAGTTGTTTTCATGTTGTCTGTTGTTGTGTGAGTAAACAAGCAACATAAAAAATCCCCTGATGTTTTTGCATGAAATAATAGTAAATAGTGACTTGTAAAGATGTAAAATGTGTGTTCTTTCCTCTGTAAACATTTATCTCTGATTCATATGCATTTTAGAATAAATTCATATGAAAATTTTTGGTATTATTTTATAATTAAAGGGGTATATTTTCTGTTAGTTTCTTGTTTGTAATATGGCTAGTTACTTTTTGAAGAAGTTACAAATCATTGTGAGTTCAAGTTACAATGACTTATAAAATGTGTTTCTTGATATTTCATTTGAGACTCTCATTGAAATCCTTCTCATTTTAAAGTCTTAAAATGAGAAGTCATTTTAAAGTCTATTTATTGTAAAATGTGTAACCAGTGATAAAAATTTATCAGTCATGTCACAAACTAAAAGTATATTAGAGGTAATAAAAATATAATGATATTTCTTTGTTTGGCCATAAAGCTTAGCTGACAAAACTTGGAAATTTAATTGCCTAATCTGTAATATGCAGGAATCAAAATGGCCTCTTTAAGAAACACGTTTTGTTGCATATGTCTTTATTTAGCACAGTTTGTGTCAATAAAGCCATATTTTATTTTATTAATTTCTATTTTTCAGAACTATGAAATTACAAGTTAATCTCTTGAAGATACTTTTCTGTTATCAGGACTGGATTCAGAAATGTATTTATGTGCATACATATGTATGTATATGTATACATATGTATGTATATGCACGTATGTGTGTGAATATGTGTATGCAAGCATTGATGCATTTCTGAATTCGGTCTAAATAACAGTAAAATACCTTTTTGAAAACAAAAATTGAGTTAAATTTTTGAAAAAAATTAAAAGCAGCCAAATTATCTCAAACAGGTAATACCTCAGTGTCATAGCAGTGTGTGATCGTGGAGACAAAATTTTAATTAATATAAGGTCTGTGTAAAATGTTTTAGGACTGATTGATTATTAACTGTTGAGTAGTATTAACTGTTCTGTTCGCAACAAATGGAACTGTGGGGTAGAGACTTTACCCCTTGTATTATGGCGAAGTTGTTGTTTGATTTACTGCCAAGTTGTTGTTTCATTTATGGTAGCCTGAGTAGTTGAATGTTATGGAAACCCTATTGTGACGTAATCGGGTGCATGATTCTGGGAAATTTCGAATCATGGGATGTTTTGTAAGCATTTTTGTGGTGTGTGTTGGTTTGATTCTTTAGATGGTAGAATGGCCGAATGTTGTAAGATTAATTTGAAGTTTCTGTACGATTTGGAGCGAAAGGGGAAAAGAGCTTTAATTCACTGGTGTGTAAATGAAGGTTTACTTAGTAGCCATTATAAGTGTCCTGTATGTAGGAAGTATATGCGTCTAGTCAAGCGTAAAAACCGTTTAGATGGATTTGAATGGGTTTGTAGGAAGAAAAGTTCAGATGGTCACTATGTGAAGCGTTTGATCAGAAAGAATACCTGGTTTGAAAAAAGTCATTTGAGTATGAATGACATTTTGATTTTTTCGTGGCTCTGGGTGTACGAAGCGAACTCAAAAATCATGATAAATGAATATTTGCTTTTGGTAGTGCTTAAATGCATAACATGTTTTTCCTTTTTTTATGTTATTTTATTGTTTGGTTTAAAATGTATTTTATTGATATTATGTATTTTTTGTTTGCCTATATTATAGAATTTGGTGCTCCTTTGACTTTTTAAGTGAAAATATATCGATGTGTGCATGGACAAAGTAAAGGGAGTGCGCAATGCGCCTTTATGCAATTTTGGGATTTTTTTTTAAGTGAAAATAGGTTGACGTGTACATGGATAAAGTCAAAGGAGTGCACAATGCCATTTTTGTGCAATTCAGGGGATTTTTTGTAAGTGAAAATAAGTCGATGTGTACATGGATACCAAGTTTGTGCAATTGTTTGCCTTGTTATTTTGGCTTTGTGTAGCGGCGATTTTTGTCACAAAAATATGCCATGTTTATACCTAGATTGCCACATAAATAATTTTCGGTACTTACGTTTTATGACGACTAACATAGCTGTCTCGCCAAAGCTGGCAACCCTTGTAGGTCCACTGTTCAAGTCCTGTAATTGCTGTGTCAAGAATACCGAATAGTCAATCTAAATTTTTTGTTTTCAGTAACCTCTGTCACTTTCTTCACTATCGGAAGCCGTACATCAAAACATGCTTTCGCTTGTAGATCCTTTGGCAGCTCCAGAATCAGAAACTCTTTTTGACATAATCGAAAGTTCAAGCTTACCTTTTATAAAATTGTTCTAACAGCCTGCAAAAAATAATAAGCCAAATCCAATTAGAAGATTAAGCTGCAACATTAGCTGAAATAGATAATTAGATAGTTTTAGCCAAGCTTATACTGACTGTAATACATTAAACATGCATGCGTAAACGTATTATGTGCATGCATAAATGCACATTATGACTTTGTACTGTACTGGATTAAAGACTTTGTACTGTATGTGGCAGTCTGTTTTCACTAAAGAAATCATCAAAGAATTGCACATGCTTGGCATAATGTGAAAAAATGGAAAAAGACACATGATGCCTTTGAGTGAAGCAGCTTGTGCATAGCGAAAGTTAAGACCAAGATTTTGGCGAAGAGGACGAACATTGTATAATTGCAATCACGGTGAAGAAATTGTCCGGAGAAGTCGAAAGTTTTCTGGGATAATGCCATGTTTATACCTAGATTGCCATATAAATAATTTTCGGTGCTTACGTTCTATGACGACTAACCTAGCTGTTTCCCCAAAACTGGCAACCCTTGTAGGTTATACAGGTTAACCCTAACATAGGGTATAAAGAGTGCTAAAATAAAGAGTATTATCCCGCACTTGCCTTTTTTTGCTACATTTACACTGATTATTACATTTAGTTTAAACACATGAAACTTTTTGTGATTATTTTTTCCCAATGTATATCAACATTTTCCAACTTCCTTCAAATGAAGAAGAAGTGATAGAAATTTTCAGAGAGGCTGGAATTTTACCCAAAGTACATGTTTATAAAAACGGTTATGATATGAAATTTTATAATTCAGGATTTTATTGGAGGTGCAATGTCAAAAATTGTCAACAGAAGTTTGGTGTCCCAACTGGTACGTGGTTTGAAAACAGTCGTATTGAATTTTTTTAAGCTTTGAGATTTATTTACTTTTGGGCATATGAACAGTTGTCCATTAAATAGTGCAAACATCAGTTGGATTTATCCAATAAGACTTTTATTGATTGGAATAATTATATGCGTGAAGTGTGTGTGAAGGATTTGGGGGATAATTGAAATATTAAAATTGGATGGCCCGGAATGATTGGCGAAAGCCTTTTTACACATCAAAAGAATAAACAAGGCGGTGTCTTGCCACAGCAGTGGGTCTTTGGTGGAATTTGCCGGGAAACAAAAGAAACATTTCTAGTCGGAGTTCCAGACAATATTGATGGAGGCAACAACATTGATGTGTGAAATCCAAAATAATATTGCTGAAGGCTCAACATTAATGTCAGATTCGTGGCCTGAATATCAAACAGAGGACCTCATTCCTGCCGGTTATGAACATTTTAAGGTGAATCATTGAAACAGTTTTGTTGACCCATCTACGTAGACTCGTACTCAACGCATTGAAAGGATGTGAGGTTCCACAAAATGGAGGAACAAGCAATAACGTGAGACAAGCCGCCATCATTTGGATACCTAGTTATCTGAAAATTTCCTGCCACTTACGATCAATCAGTGCTAGAAGAAATGATTTTTAATCAGGAGGATGCAAGAAGGCTCATGAACTGAACAAAAGTCTTAACTTAAAAGATCATGTTTAATTTTTATACATTATTGTGGATACAACAGTATTTGGAGCATGAAAAAGAAACTTGAATCAAGCGGTGGCTAAGAACCTACTGACGAGTTGTCACAATGATGCAACATCAGGAATAAATAAAAGCTAGATACTTTGACTTTTTGTTGCCATTTTGGTGGTTTGAACTGAAAGGGTACTGTAGTCTGTAATTATGCCGCACTAACAGTAAAAGACAATGGAATTTACACTTAAAAGTAATAATTTATCTAAAGCAATAAATTTTGCAGATTCACAGTCTGTTATTACTCTAAAAAGCAAGTTATATAATTTTAAATAACTGCAGTAAAGAGATGAATTAGCTTCTTTAATATGCTATAAATATGTTCTTTTGTTAAAAAAGTTATTTATGTTAGAACAAAGTACCATTAATTTGCAATGCTGATTTTTTGGAAGATCAGGGTTTGCTTATTTAATCCAAAAATGGTCATGAAGTACAGGCATTTGTGGATTAAGCAGTCATGGATTATTGGAATTCTAGTGTATTTTAACATAAAGTATATGTATTTTATCTGACATTCCATCAAGGCAGACCTGTTTGATTGAATATAAATAGTTGTATTATTTAGATAATTTTTAGGTAGTGCAATATATTTGTTCCTAAGATATTGTGCACATGTTAACTCATATGATTTGCGTACATGTATTTTACCCTGAGCATACTTAAGGCTGCTTAGTCAAGTATTGTTTTACAATAAATTAAAAAGCATGTTGTGCTACTGAGAAATTACGAACTACTA
This sequence comes from Stegodyphus dumicola, assembly GCF_044657685.1. Taxonomy (NCBI): domain Eukaryota; kingdom Metazoa; phylum Arthropoda; class Arachnida; order Araneae; family Eresidae; genus Stegodyphus; species Stegodyphus dumicola. Next base: position 247,252,481 of record NC_140771.1, read on the forward strand.
AAATATACACACTTAACAAAATTGTTATTTGTGAATAAAATAAATTACTTCAGTTTGGTACTTTCTGATTATCATCTGACCATTTGAGTTCTGTTATGTTTAGTTAATAAACATGAAAAATTTTTTAGCTTAGACAATTCCTTCTATATGCATTAATGAAATGTGTGTGTTTAAGCTTTTCAGTATATTATTATATTTAGAAATAATAAAATTACATAACAGCAGATGCCTGATTTTTTTTAAAAAAAGTATCTGTCTATCACTGATTGTAATTAAACTAATATTTTAAGTATGGCTAATTTTAAATAAATATCAATATTGGTGATGACTTAATCTTTCTCAAAGTCAAGCAACTTATATATATATATATATATATGAGACTTCCTTCTGGTTTGAATGTTGGGTCAGTATGAGCTTATTTTGCTGGTATGAGATTCTGCTTTGTATTCAGTTTTCATTTAAGCATAGGGATGTAATTACTATCATTTATCATCATTTAACGATAATGATTAAGCATCATTTATCAGCATAGTGATGTAATCTAGGAAATGGAATAATATTCACATTGTGACTCTTTTTGCCGTAAAGAATATAATTGTGAAGTATGAAATGGTGGGATATGTCTTAAAAATGTCAAAAACTGCATTATATATTTTCTGTAGAATGAACTTTTAATAATTAATACCTTTCTTTTTTAATTCATCCTTATTAAATATGTATTCTAACATCAAGGCTTCTTTTCATATACTCAGCCATTTCTCGGTTAACTAAAATTTTTTGCAAATGTGTACCATTTTTTAAAAAATGTATTAAAATGGTATGCTTTGACTATTATGCATAGGCACTGAATCTGTATTTACTTGTATCAGATTTTAAAACAAAAGATTCTTCGTATTGTTTCTATATGGTATTTATTCCTTATTAACACTTTTCCTGAAGTAGTTAAAGGATGTGAAGAACTTGGTTTATTTTTACCTTAATGCAGTTAGATTCTCAAGCAGGCATCACTAAGTAAAAACAAACAACTTTATTAGTGCTGATTATTAATAAGATACTGCTGACATACTCTGGCACGTTGCCTTAACCGAATTCAGTGACTAAATGCTTCCTATGTCTGCAATAGGTAGATGCTAACTTAACAAAATTCTGAAAATTTCCTCCATTTGTGATTAATATTTTGTTAGCATTTTATATCATTTTTAATTTCATTTGGAAGAATTAATTTGTTTTTATTAGTTTATTAACATGTGTGAGCAAATTTTATTTTCAATCTGAAAACAAAAGGCATCTTACCAAAACAAAGAATGTCATTCCATATATCATACCTTATATCCACATACCTTAGAATTACCTCTAAATAGTAACTGTTTTAAGCTGATGATCCATTACCTGGTGTATTGTAATTCCTAAACCACTTGCTATAAAGGGGTAAGTTAAATTGACATGTAATTGCTACGTCTGTCAGTTATTTTGCAGAGTTGCTTTTAAATGCTTTAATTATTTCAGTATTATTTCAGTTTTTATCTATTTTCATTTATTACCAAGAGTTTTCATTTGTTTATAAAGTATACCAACTGAATAAATGAAAATCTTGGATATGTTTTAAAATTTTTTACTTGTGTAGCACAAATATACAATGCACAAATTACATTTATAAACCGAGAAATGGCTGTATTTTGCTCCTTTGATGCTTGATGCATTCTAATAAAATTCTTTCACTTCTACGTAGGATATACAAGAAGCTCATCTCTCATTTTTCTGGAGTGCACATAGTGTTCATTCTCAATTCCTCTAATATGAGAGTGCCTAAGAAAACTCTGGAATTTGATATGAATGTGTTTCACTTTCAGTAGATCATCTGTTATCGTATTCTTTGTAATTTATTTAAACTTCCTGTTGTTAATTTTCTTTAATACTTGATTTAGATTAACAATATTAATTTAATCATGGAATCTTCGATTGTCCATCAGTCTTAAGATCATCACACTGTGGTATATGCAAGAATACACAGTTAACAAAATTCTTCTTTCCCCATCAAATATGGGCATTAATAATGCACATACATTTTTATTATGGATAAAAATAGAAAATTATTAATGTTTTAATTCCGTAGCATTTTTACTATTATTACAGTAAAACTATTATGCAGTATAATAGAAAGTAATATAAATTAAAAGAGCCAAACGATAAAAATTTAATATAGATCTGAAACAATCACTAAGCAAAATACATTAAAAAGGAGTAAGGGTGAGTAGCCAGTGGATACTAAAAAGTGATGGTTAAAAGACAATGGATAATCGAGTTTTCACTGTATTATGTTTTCTTAACATTTAATAATGTTAAAAAGTGCATCTTTAAATATTGACCCCTGGCATAAGAATCTAGTGTCAGTACGTAACTGTAGATTTTAAATTAAGCGAAAATGCAATGGAAAAAAGTATATGATCTGATCATGGAATGATTGTTACAATTTTAATAAAATTTAGGTAGAAATAGATAAATAATCAAAAGTATTTTTTAAATCAAAAATTGGGTATCTATTGTAAAAGTACAGTATGCTATGCTTTATTCAAAGTATTGCCCATCGCTAGCCTCTACTGGTCCTATGCATGCTGATATATTCCACATATCATATAATTATTCATATCAGCAGTAAAATATTATTTATCGCCAAAGTCGAAAGCCCATCTGTGATCAAGTTGATAAGACTGCTTGACACTGGTAATTTGGTTAGGTTCAAACCCCAGTAGATAAGCTAGCTGCATAGGTATTTTTGCAGTTTTCCCCATGTGTCACTTGAATACATGCCATTTTTTTATTAGAGTGTACTGTGCAAAGGCGCCCGTTCTTTGGCAAATAGCTTCACTTTAATTAAGATCAGTCAGTCAAGTATAGCTTAGATAAAATGGGAGATGCATTTTGGGATAACTTAGATACCCGTTTGCATCATATTTGATTCAACAGTAGTCACTAGGTAAAATTTGTATCTCTGGAATCCAATTCAAAATCTGCTCATTTGTAATTCATTACATATATTGCTTCTTACTGACTTATTCTTTAACTTGTCATTATTGGGAGAGCAGGATAAGTAAGTCTATAGTACTAAGAAAAATTAACATTTATGCGTTAAAAGTGGTTTTGAAAAATAAACTCATTTTCAGAAATATTAAAATTTCCAAATCTCTTAATATTATTTTGTTAACTGAATGAAACTAGTATTTACATGTCAAATGTAGGCATCAAATATTATCATACGCTATGCGAGATACGGCATTAAATATACATTTACAATACTGTCAGACATTTATGTTAATTTGAAATAAAGGGCTCCTTTACAGTTTTTCACCTCCTCATTCACATATAAACAATTTATTGTGTATTGATATGCCAGAGAAATAAAACTGGGACATTTGTCTGTTACGTGATAATTTGACTTCTGTAGAATTGCAGAAACAAGGTGGAATGTGGATTTTACAAGCTCTCTAATAGAATCTGCGGAAAATGAATGTTATACCTTCTAAAGAATCATTCATGGTTCTGTAATATTTATGGGTAATGCAGCATAGATAAACATCTCAAGTCTACTTTTATAACATCAAGGTCAGGTGAACAATGGAATATTTCATAATTTCAAGCTCAGCTGAGTATTCTTCAGATATTATAAAGTGATTATTAGAATATATATTTGCTTGCTGTTTTACTGAAGAAGGTCAGCTTCATCAGAGTGTACATATGATTGGGTGGTAACACCTTTAAAGGCAGGTTAATATAACTTTCATCATTCAGAGGCGAGAACAGGCATAGTGAGGATCGTAATTTGTACTAGGTGAATATATCCTATTCTGTTACCAGCTATCAACAATCTGTACACTGTTGATACTTTCTGGATCCATTGATTTATAGAATTTTCTCCACTTATGAACTCTTCCATTGTCTTGGATCAGTTCTAAATGTGACTCAGATTAGTCAGCTATTTCTGCTGTTCTGTTGTCTAATAGTGATGGTTTTAAATCCAGTATGAAATACAAAAGCTGTGTGTTGTAATGTAAGCAATGGTGCTTGGAGTCAGTGTCAGTATTTTAAAGTATGATGTAGAGATCATGGTATAGTCCTCACACTAATGTTAGCAAAGGTTTTAGAACTACATTTGAATGTTTATTGCTGTGTTGCACATTTGTTGCTTGAACTGATTGTTGAAAAACTACTTATGTCATGATTATCCAGTCTGTTTATGGCCACACCCTACTATTTTTCGATATTCTTATAGTCAAATTACATCATTGACATGGTCAGACTTGTGAAACTAAACTATTTATCTTCAAAATGATATGATCCATATTCCAAGATTCTTCTGCTTGCACAGTCATTTGACCATTTCATTGATTTGTGCCTTTCACACTGGAGGGGAGGAAGGCAGCACACACAGAGCTAGACCTTTAACTAGAAAATCAAACCTGCACCTTTATTTTATTTTGGCAATCAGCCAGTGTCATAATTATAATGTTCGAATTGGCATTTTTTTAATGTATTTTACTTGATCTATAGAACTAACCTACATTGCTGTACAAGAACAATATTAATAAGTAGGGTATTTGATAGTCATTGCTCACATATATATAATGTGAAATTTGTGTCAAAATAATCTTTGATATCTTCTTCTGTTCGTCAAATTAATCTTCTGCATTTTTATGCTGTGAGGCTGTGTTAAAAAATCTGTATGCATTTTATGTGTATACATGAAATGCATACAGAATTTTTATACAGGTTCTGGCAGAAAAAAAACTCCTCCTCAGCATGTAATGGAAGTAACAAAATCGACAGTAATACAATATACAGTTTATTGTACTGATGGAACAGAAGTGGCCCTATGTACTCTTTGTCATTACTGATCTAGGATTGTTTATTCTCACTGTGTTCGATTAATTAATTGCATTTTAGTATAGGATATTATTATTATATTCTCACTACGCATAAACCGTATCAGTTTTTTTGCAAAAGTTGTATTGTTATGCCATTTATATACCTGAATTCTAAATATAAAGTTCTGCATTGCTGTTTTCTTCCAAATGTATGGAGAGAAAGAAATTTCAAACTGTGAGTCCCATGTAATGACCTAAGAGCATGTGAAACAGCTCTTTCAGTTCTTACAAGGATATTCTTGATATTTGTCACTAATTGTGATTTTCCTAGAGTTATTATAAATTACCATGCCAATTCTATGTTGATAGTGACATCTGGTACAGCTAGCTTCTTCTGTTTACATATCAGAAAGCATATGTTAGCTTTTTGTTATTTCCATTTCATAATGGACAGTTTCTTCTGCTGAACCCCATGTAATCTCTCCGTTATGAGACATACACAAGTGTGCTGTCATTTTTTATAGTCTTGGATGACTGATGCAATTTTTACTGAAGTCCAGAAAAAGAACAATTTATATTTCAAAGCAAAATCTTCTGATGATCCTGAAATCTGGCAACAGTTCAGACTTCAAAGGAATCGTGTAAGTTCCCTCATCAAAGATGCTAAAATAAAAGCTGGGCTGATCACACGAAAAACAAAAGAGGTTGGTTGAAATATCAACTTGTAGAACAATGCTAAACTTAACAGTTCACTATATATGCTATAAAATGCACTGTAGTAATTTTTTCCTCTGCATTTTGAACTGCAAAATAATTCCTTCGAAATGATTGATTATCGGTACAAATATTTTAGCTTGAAATTTTAATTGCTTGTATTACAGGTACATGTTTACCATTTTACAGTATGTTTTCTTTAGCTAAAGATAGGGCATTCTGGATCAAGCACTTCATTTAAAACTTTCATATTTTTTGTTCTTTGGATTTAATCATGCATGACATTAAAATTGGCCCAAATCAGCTTTATTTTCCTAGTATATTTCACAAGTCAAATGGTTATATTCGGGTGGTTTTGTCAGTCTAGTTAAAAAATGTATCCTGAACTGATTTATTTTATAGATATTTTTCATTAATGATGAGATACTTATAACATTGCCAAATCTGAGTAGTAATTTTTTATGGTAAAAAAATTATAATAATTTTTTTGAGTTTTTGCATGTCGAGTATACCTTGTGTTTTCAAAAATGTTAGAAATATTTAATGCATTATTATTTTAAATTATGCCATTTATTGAACAAAGAAATCACTTATTTATATATACTTCTGACTATGTCAGCTCTATCTATTTTTCTATAATTTCTTAATAAAGCATTCTCAGTTATATGTTTCATATATTTTTAAGATTTAATTATATGTAATTAAGCATGATACTTTAAAATTCTATATATATTTTTCAGAATTAAATTGAAATTTGTTTTTATTTGATGTATTAACTTAGAATTATAAAGTTTACCTGCTTGTTGCTTATTTATCTCTTAGTATTTGTATTATGTATATTATAAGTAACTATTCGTTTAATGCAAGATATTTTTTCTGTCATGCAATTAGCTAAATGTCTGAATTTTGTTATAAAACTTATTTAGGATGACACAACAGAGAAGCCTTTTTATTGTGATACATGTGACCGAGCCTATGCCTTGGAAAATGAACTTCAGTCTCATCTAATGGAGCACACAAAGGTAACAAATCTAATTTATTTATAGTTGCATTTGAATAAGATGTATAGAATGTCTAGTATTAAAAATACATACATGTATGTAAAATATAAAAAATCTGATGTGTACACCACATGACTTCCTTATATTGGAATATTAAATTATACGCATTTTGTCTTGCATTTCATTTAAACTTATTGGATTGAATTAAATCTACTTTGCCGACAACACATAAACCACAGTAGAATAAATGCATTCTTTAAAATTCACTCTAGTATTTGTTTACCATAGCGACACTCTGGTGCTAGATTCACTTAACAGTATTAATAATTATATAACAGTTAACTTATATAATAATTTTATAATGGAAACTAAGTTAACTGTTATATAATCCAATAATTATATAACAGTTAACTTATTTCGTTCATATTATAATTCATAATGCACAAAATTTATATCATTTAAAGAATAGAATTATCTAATCGTTGTCACATATTCTATTCAAATACTATAATAAAGCTAGAATGATGTATAAAAGAAATTAAGCAAACAAAACAAAAAAGAAACAGTTTTTCACAGACAATTGAGTATTTCTCATTTAATTAATTCAGTTCTCACTTCGCGAGAAGGCAAAAATACATAAAAACTCAAAGTATCTATATTAAAAATTACGAAGTAAATCTTAAATGCTTATTTCCTCGAAAAAATTCCGGAAAGGATTAAGCATGATTTAAATAATAAATGAAGGCATTATCTTTATTGTTGCGAATCTAAGTTTCTCTAGATTGGCAACAAATCCACTAGTCTCCTGTTTCAAATGTAAACATCAATGGCCGCCATTAAAAAAGGCTTAGCGGCAATTAAACAACTTTAAAATTGCTGATAATTCTAAAAATATTGCACACAGATTTACTAAAGGCATAAAATCCTTAACCGGAAGATAAAAACAACATAATTCAATCATTTTTAAAGCAAAAAATGTACAATTTACCAACATATAAGAGTAAAGAAACTGAGATCACTGAGCCGGGTAACAGAGTGGATATATATATAAATATATTTATATATGTTTGGTGCTGCCGATTGCAACCAAAATACGAGGTGTACATCGACATGTTATAGCAGTCCTATATACAAAATTTCAACGTTCTGAGGCTACTTGTTTTTGAGTTATGCGAGATACGTACGTATGCACGCACGCACGTATGTACGTACATACGTTCGTACAGACGCCATGAAAATTCTCTTTAGAATTAATTTTAAAGCAGTTTTATAATTTTTTTGAAGGAAAAGAGTATTTTATTCTGTACAGATATCACGCAAAAACATCGTTAAATGGCATTCGATAGCGGTCAAAATGTATATTTTCGTTGAAATATGCTGCCTGAAACTTTTCGCGATTACAATACTTCCTTTTTACTTCGTACAAGGAAGTAAAAATAATGGCTTTGCTCTATGCGAACAAGCAACCCTTAATTAACTTTCCACAATTTCAGGGTCTTCCCCCCCCCAGACCAGTACTTTTGAGAACATTCCAGCATAGCGTATTACGTAATCGCTTCTATAAATAGAAAACTGCGCCATTTTGCATCAGAGAGACCGCTTTCTCCCTTTGCTACTAAGATCTGTGCTGCTGCTCTTCTGCCTTTCTTTGTTAGAATACTATGATGCATTGAAATTAATTTATTTAGTAAAGAGTGATGATATGCCTTTCAACTGAATAAAGATGTGGAAACAAAACAGTTAACTTCTGTGTTGTCCTTGGATTGCAAAACTTCACTCATGTGCCCAACTGCCAAAATATTACATGTGTATAAGTAATGATACAAGTTTTCTGTATATCAAAGTAACCATGAAAACCATGCATGATTAAAACTCTGCGTGGGAAAATAGAAATAGAAAATATTTTCAATAATGTATCTTGCATACAACAATTATTGAAATTCCTAGTTAAGATATTTTTATTTTTATTTATTTATTTTTTGCTTAATTTTAAATTAAAAAAAAAATATGACTTGTAATTCTTACATACACTGGTAAGGAAATTTCGAGTCAAACTTGCAAAAGTATTTCATCTTTTTGTCTTATTTTCCCATGTCTAGTTTCATGTCAATACATTTTTATTACATTTTGTTTAATTTTTTTTACTTAAGTTTTTTGATTAAGTTCGGTCTTTTTGACAATGCTAATTATTATATATTATGATGTACTTCTCGTGTTGTATTGCTGCTTGGATGATAGTACACCAGGCGTGTTATTTGGAGTTTTATTATTATTTCGTTCATTTTCTTCAACATGTACATGTGTGCTAAAAAATTAGGGTGTAAGGTATTTATTAATTAACCAGTTATTTTATGTTCCACATCTATACTGTCACTTCTCTTCTTCTGTTTTCCTGTCTGAATGCAAATTATCTCCTATATATTTAAGTGAGGGTTTGAGATTGTTTTAATCAGAGGGTGTTCTGCCTGCTGAAAGCCACATTGCTACTTACTCTACGTTAAGCATTCCTGTCTACGATTCTTGCAGATAGTGCTATCACACCAATGTAGGTTAAGATTCAACTTGCATATTTAAATATCTATGCCATAGCCTTTGGCTAATAAACACTTGGATTTAATTTAAATTTAATTTAAAATTCTACTTTTTGAGTTCAGGCCATAAATGCTGGTGATTTGAAAGCACCAGGATTCCCTTCTGTTAAACTTACTTAGTTTTAAATTAAAGGATCTTTTACATCCTTCTTAGATTTCTGTTTTCTTATCTAGACATAGCAATAAGTTGCTTCTGTCTAAGTAGAGTCTTGACTTAGTGTATGTTACCAAAACGCAAGAGACTCGACAAGGCTTTAACAAGTTGATGAAGGTGGTGACGTTTTTTACTTTCATTTAACAAGTTGATGAAGGTGGTGACGTTTTTTACTTTCATTTAACAAGTTGATGAAGGCAGTGACTTCACCAGGTACAAGTTTCTTAATCACATTGTTATTAATGACTAGATGTCGGTTTATCACCGCACACCAGAATCCAAGCAATAGTCAATGCAGTGTCCCACATGAATTCCCCCAATGCCAAGAAATTCAAAACTTTTTTTTTTTTTTAATCTTCTGTTTTCTGGGACAAGGCATTCTACTGATTGGCTTTATACCTCCTGACACTATAATTAACCTTTTGAAGACGGGATGGCCATTATAGTGGCCATAGAGTCCTCTCTTTGAAAAGACGGGGTTGTCCACTTTAGTGGCCATGTCTTTGTCCCCCATTTTCCAGGCTGAAAAGTGGGATGAAATGTCAAATTTGACATCCCTAGGGTTTTAACCACTTATCTCTTTCAAAGGTCTTCCTTTTGCGACACAGATGGACCCCTCTGAGAATCCATTAAACTACACACAAGAATCTTTGTTGCAAATAGGAGGTGATTTCTTAAAGGGAGGAAAGCATTCGGTTCAAGATTCCCCGTCCTTTGGTAGCTTTTACTGCTACCAAAGCCCCGGCCTCAAAAGGTTAATGCTGATATATATATTGCTGGGCTTTGATACATTTCGGATGGGCTGTTCAAAACAAACCTAGGAGCACACTAACGAGCAGAGTCTGCGTGCTTCATGAGAGTACTCATCCTCAAACAAAAGCACTTCTCGGAAGTTCCAAGTGGGAAGTTTTAGACTATTTGCCATACAGCCGGAACTTTCCACCCAGTGACTTCCATGTATTTTTTTACCTGAAGAAACATCTTGCAGGGCAAAACTTCCATGACCATGTTGAAATCAAACTCAGGTTAAAATATGGTTTCTGGAGCAGGTGGTAAACTTCTATGATATTAAAAACTACATCAACTTAACAAATGCTTGACAGTGGTAGCAGCTATGTGGAAAAATAAAACATGTTGTAGTAAATAACTTGTAATGGGAGTTGCATCAGTTAAAAGATTTTTGAATGAATATGAGGCCTTACTTTTCAAAAATGCTTTGTATTTCCTCACTAATACAAACTTATCTTCAAATATTATCCAATCTCCCAGTCAATATTCTGCAGTCGTGATCCTCTGCTCTTTCTGTAATTATATTTTGATTTTCTTTTATAAACTCGTTATGAACAAAACTTGCACATGCAGGCCTAGTTTCATCTTCAGTAATTTCTATACTTCTTTGAAATTAGCATACTGCCTGAATGTTTGTGCATGACATAAACGATGATTCTTTCAATTCATCTGTTTGAATAGGGCTTTTTCCTAGTTTAAAATAAAACTTCACATTTCTTTTTGTTACGTGCTGATTACATAACAATGTTCTTTCTCTGACTAAAATAGTGTAGTATTTCTTATCATGTTTGATAGACAGCATTAAATATTGACATTTAGGTTATAAATGAAAAATGGCAGGAAGTACTTGATGCTGTAGTAAATCTTAGTAAAAGAAAATAGTAGAATTTATCTTTCCCCCTTAATTTGGTTCAACTATGTATGAATAATTTGCAAGTAAAATTTTTTATATTAAAATTCTGTTCCTTTTAAGTTAGTTCATCAAATTGTTTTCTTTTTAACCTGTTAGTCTTCTGGTCAAATGTGTTTTTCTGGCAGAGGAATTTCATCAAGGTGGAAATAAGTTGAGGCTTTAGCTCTAGTGTAGAATTGGGTGCCCCTTCAATTAGAGACAATTTTGTTTTTTAATTTTGGCCATGAAACCTCACTTCTGGTTACCATGATAGTTTTAACTTAGTTTTAGCTTCCTGATTTTATTTAAATGAAAATAGATTGATGTGTACATAGACAAATTTAAGGCAGTGTGCAATGCCTAGTTTGTGCAATTCTAGGATTTTTTTTTTTTTTTTTTTTTTTTTTTTTTTAAGTGAAAACAGATCAATGTGTACATGGACACAGAGTTTGTACAATCTTTGATTTCTTATTTTGGTTTTGCGTAGCGGCCATCTTGAAATTATGCCTTCCTGGCTCTGATCTTGGCGTCAAAAAAGAATCTCCAAAAAGCAAGGGGCACCCAATTGTAAACTTTTACCGAGGCTTTTTCCAGAATAAAGGTTCAAGAGATTGTCGATTGATAAGAGGATTGTTCATGTATAAGTTAGCAACTTCATCATCTGTAGTTAACAACATTTTGGAGCATGCCCTGTAGTTCTGTCACTTGTGCATAAAATTCAGTGCAATCTTTATTTTTTTAATTCACTGCCTCTCGAGGATGTCTGCTGTCATATTTTGACAAAGCTGCATAAATTTCTAAAAAATCCCAGAATTGGAAATTGACTCCTAGTCCTTCACCAGCTGCAAGAAGCAGTAATGTCAGGCTGATAATATGCAACAATATGTGATTCACTTTATGTGTAAGAACCATCTTGGGTGACAAGTTCTCAAGCATACTAGAAATTCCCTCCAATTAGACCTTCCTGTCTAACTATGATGGCATAAACGGGAAATCTGGATATTACTAAAATACACATACTCGAATTATGTGGCTGAGATCTTTCTCATTTTTCCACCATAAAATGAGTCTTGCTACTTAACTGTTAAACTGTAAAATTCCACATGTTCTAAAAATTTTATTTTATCAGTAAATTCGTGTATTGGACTGTTGAACTACCATTTTATTATAAAGTTTTTTTGGTCTAGGTTTTTTAGGTATAAAGTTTCATTCATTCAAAATTAGCTTAAATATGTCATTGTGATAAGTGTTAAAATTATAGTAGCATTTGCATTTGCATTAGCAAAAGTTTTGATATTTTGGTCTGAGCCACAGACACTGATAAAAAGATAATAAATACTGCATATACTTGCCCAAATCCAAGCAAAGGTAATTTGAGCAAAATTTAAAATTTTCTTTTATTAGTATTAATTTATAAATTTATTTTAATGATCATTTGCTCTGAAAAATGCACTGTTACCATAGAAGAACACAAGATAGTTCCATAATTTAAAAATATAAAATAAAATAAAAGTTTTCAAGTTTCTAAAGCATGCAACTTTTATTAAATCTAATGTGTCTTAAAAAAAAAAAAAAAAAGATTGAAATCTTTGGCATTTAACTTAATGAACAAATTTTTATAATTGAATATTTTGATGTATGGGGAAGAGTTTAGATTTTATAGTTTTAAAACAGTTCCACTGGAAATATTGAAATTGTTCTCATAAAATTTTGTAGTTAAATGATATTCAGGATCAGTAGTTAAGGCTTATAAGTTAATTGCTTATGAGTTTTGTTTCAGGTTTGTTGTATGTCTAGATGTTAGTGGTAGATTAATATGTGATTTCTGAATTTTTTCCAAAGTATTTTCAATTTACATTTTCTAGTTTATCGTAATTTGAAGGTATTATGTATTTATGCTTATATTATTAAAATTATGTTTTTTTTTTTTTTTCATAACTCTTTTTACTGTTTTTTTTTAGTGTGATTTTGCTGGTTGCTGTTTTGAAGCCCATCCTAAAATTGTTGCTTTGCATAAGAAAATGGTAATATTTGACTTTCTTAATTTTAAAAGTATTGCAATTTCAGGTAGTGCATTTTTTTTTTTCCCCCTAATGCATAGGTCTTAGTGGCTTGTTCCTCATATGTAAGAAAGCAGTCAAAATATGTAAAGGGTTCCAGGTTCTAAATGCATAATAGTTCAAAACACAAAAAGAACACATAAAGACCAGTCTTTACAAATTCCCCAAACTCTTTAACTAAATCAGTGACTGCACCCTTATCATACTGGCTCCCTGTATCTCAAAAATATGTAAATGCTAGTCTCCTTAAAATCTAGAAACCAGCTGTGCCTTTAAACACTTAGCCTTCTTCGCTGGTTCCTGCCTTTTTTAATAAAAAAAAAATTGCATCAAATTTTCCATTTTGCATTTATTGTCTTTGATGGAGCCTTCAGAGGCTGGTCGCACATTTTTTAGATGAATTTACTTTGCTATAACAAAAATTGTCTGCTTGGAAAAGGTTTTTAACTTCAACTATTATTTTTGAAAGTATAAATTGTTTTCTGCTACTTCACAGTTTTATTTTCATGTAAAATGGAACATTTAATGAAGCCGTGGATGGAAGGCTATGTTTGTGCCCTCTCCGAAAAAAATTATTCATACCTAGTTAATAAAAAAATGCTGTGAAAGCCATGGTTTTTCAATATCTAAACATGTATGATAGGTAATATTATCAACAAGAAAGGAAAAATGTCAGAGTTTGGCTTCAAGTGGAAAAATTTTTCAAAATGCATATCCAAGAAAAAAATGAAATCTTTTGAATTTTGCAAAGGTAAAATCTTTAATGTTAAAAGAAAATCCACCAAGTCAAAGAACAGTTGCAAAATCATTAAAATACTCTGTCGACTATAAGTGATTAATGCTGAATGAACTCTTATAAAGGCGAAAAAACATTATCATTTCTCTGCAACATAGCACCTAAAGCAGAACATGCTTCAGAATTCTTTATGAGAAACATTTATCCAGACAAAAGTGGAAAAATTTTGTCCTAATAGAGGAATCTTTTGTGTGTTTAAATGACTGTAATACAAAAAGATCTGTTTATTATCATCAAAATGGAGAAAAAATCTTAAAACATGGTTCAAAGAATCTAAAGAAAATTTTCCAAAGGGATATATGCTGGTTTTTCCTATAATGGGGGGGGGAAGGAACAGTGGAGAAAAGTATTAAAATCAACTGTACTATCAGGAACATATTTTATACCCACTTTTCAAACATGAAATATCTTCTCTTTATCCATAGTGCTATCAATCAGTAGAACTGCATCAAGACAAAGCAAACAGCCACAGATCAAATTTCATGGGGAAAATAGAACAAGAAACGTGTATCAAGACAATACCCGTCACTCATATCCCTACTAAATCTCCTCATGTATCACCCATGGATTTTTGCACTTTTGGACTTTTAAAAAGTGGATTGTCCAAATGTCGACCTACAACCCTTCTTGGACTGTAGAAAGCTGTTCAAAAGGAATGGGATAAAATACCTCTTCCGATGCTGGAAAAGGCTTTATTTTTGGAAATTAAGATGTAGAAAGATAGTAAAGAATAAAGGTTTTCAAATAGGGCATTTAAAACACAAAAATTTTAGGTAAAATATTTCTGTAAATATGATGAAAATTGTGTAAAAAGTGTACTTGCAGGCTCTGTATTGCTACATTCACATCAAAAGCAATTTCTCTGCATGCTGTACTGTCTCTGATCCTTGTTTGGTAATAAATGTCTCTACCAGTTGCCAATTGACTAGCAGGATTTATATAAAGACTGCTGTAGAAATAAGAATGTGGTGTACTTTTGAATGCAATTACCAAACAGTACTTGCAGGAAATCAGAATACCTATTTAATTGATCAAAATGATTTTAATTGATTTTTTTATGTCGAAAATATATTTCTTTGCCAAAAGGGTCAAATAAGTTGTTGGTGTTTTGGTGGATATTAGTTGTACTGAGTGTTGATCAATTTCATGACAGTTTGATTGTAAGAAACTGGAGTTTCTTTTGCTCATAACTTTTTTTTTTCCTTTATTATTAATTGTATTTCCACAACACAAATAAGTGAGCACTTTTGCTTATTTTAGCATATTCTGAAGAATAGAAGTGTGGTCAAGAACTATAATTAAGTTTGGATTTATAAATGTTGTACAAATACATTCAAGTTAATATTTAGAAATAAGTTTAAGCAAATCATTTGTAATCCGTGTTCTTACTGCATAAAATCTGTGTCTGTCTTATAACTATGAGTTCGTTTGAAAAGTGCATTTCCTTATTTCTTTTGAAAATGAATCATCCACCTGTTTCAAAAAGGTCATCTAAACTCCCTTTCTTTTATTCAGATATTTTACATTTTAACACATTATTTATGCTGTAAATATACATTATTGCAAATACATTATGTGAAAAATTATAGTTTTAAATTTAGTTCAGTTTTAAATCTGTATTGGTATACTTTTTTTATCTTCTATCAACCTATATATATAGGTAAGGGAGGTAATGTTTTCAGTGAATAAGCAGAAATGTTAAGGTGTTCACAACTTGTTTTACTGTTTTTACAATGTCTGTCTGTCTATGTTTGACAGTTTTTTTCAGCCTCAATAACTTGCACCAAACGATCAAACATTTTTGTTTTCTGTGTTTAAGCTTTTTGCATTCATGTAAAGAGTTGATTATATTTTGGGTAAAATTGGACAACAGGAATTGGTACTTTACTTGAAGCCCATACCAGTTTTTAATGAAAAAAAATATTAAAATATAATCCAAAACTTTTCAGTTTTAGTATTTAAGACTTTTATATTAGTGGGAACAGCATATTAGATTTTGGTTAAAACTGATAAAGTGGACTTATACTTTACTAGGAGCCCTGAAGAAATTTTTGTGAAAAAGTATGTTATCATGTAATTCAAAACTTTTCAACTTTGGCATTTAAAACTTGTATACGTATATATAATGCATATAAAATGGTGATTGAGAAGAGGACATTAGATTTTTGAATATATGTGATAAACTGTAAATGGTACTTTACTTGCAATCTTAACAAATTTCTATGGACAGATTTAGAATCACTATAGTAAGAGTTCATTCTAAAATAATGCAGCATACATTAAAGCTATTTCTGTTATATCTGTTATTATTTGGATCAAGCTATTGAAGAAAATAATTTTTATAACAGCCTTTCATTTGCAGAATTTCAAAACTCTTGTACTGTAGACTTTCAAAATATGCACTAGTTATTCTCTTGCAAGGCCTGGTAGCACATTGCGCAGCAGTATGACAGGTCCAGAGTTCGATCCCCAGGCTGGGCTTTCATCCCTTGAATGATGTGATAAAATGAGTACCAAGTTTTGTTGGGGATTAAACACTGGGTGTCCTGCAACAAGCTGACCACTTGTCTAGAGCATATGCTCATGCACCCCAGAGCCTATGGTCAGAAAAGCAGATATCGGGACACTGCAGGTCATAGCCTTTTTTACCAGGCACAAAAGTAAATGCAAATTCGAAAACACCTGTTGCTTTACTCCTTACTGATCCCAGAACGCAGTGTCATTATTCAGCTGTAATTTCAAAAACTAATGAGCATTGCTAATTCAAAAGTCAAACAACAAAAATCAACGTTATATTTTCAAAATTATCACAGGACTAGTTTCGATGGTTTTACCGAACCACCATCCTCAGCTGGGAGGGGGGAATTCCCACCTGATGCAATCTCTGGGGATCTTAAATTCTGCTGCCTAGTGCCTTTCTAAATTCTGCTTTCAGTGCCTGCTCTAAAATCTAAAAGTTTTGTCATTTTTAGATTTTGTTGCTTGGTGTGTCACTAAATTCTAAAACTTCTGCCACACCAGCTCTGTAACCAACCTTTACCACACATATTTCATATTTCTTCTGAATGTTCATCTGAATAATGAAATAAAATTAGCAGCTTTTTACATTTTAAATGCATTTTGTTTTTTTAGAATAATATAAATCTTTAAATCCCAAAATTCTAAAATGAAAACGAAATGTGTTGAAGAAAGAAACGGAATACATAAAGAGAAAGAAAATTATTCTTTAAAGATACTTACAGTTACTATTATGTAAATTACCCAGTTGTTTATAATTTCGGCCTTTACTATAATTTCTCATTTCGATTTCCTGACCAGATTGCAATCACGTAGACAGTTTTTAAATTGAGGTTTTTGGAGTGTAAGACAGAGTGTGTTTCTGACCTCCGCTTGTTTGCTGCATTAGTTTCTGCCATCTCTGATCATTTGTAATTATTCGTCTTTGGATTATCACTGCTGACATTTGAATTTGCTATGAAGATAGAGTTCCTGAGCCTGCATAAATTAAAATTATATTGTATAGTCTTTGACCAGGAGTCCACAGAGTATAGTTTGAATTTGACTTTTCTCGTTGAATTACATTACCACGAGCTGTAATTGATTTTGTTAGCATAAGAACATGCTTTTTTTCAGCTTTTGCAGCTGAGGATGATGGTTCGGTAAAACCATCGAAACTAGTCCTGTGAAAATTTGAAAATATAACGCTGAATTTTGTTGTTTGACTTTTAAAGTAATATTTGTTTGGCGTGTTATTATATCTTAATAAGAACATGTGTTTATGGTCTGAGTTCTTTTGAAGTAAAAGGCTTATTTAAACCTTTGTCTACTTTTGTAGTTACTTTCAGACGTAGCAATAATTTGTTTCACGTCTGTGTGGGGATTTTGGAATATTTAATTTTTACCATATCAAATACAGCATCATAGGTGCATTCTGAGGAGGTTGACAACTTAGGAGATAAAGCATACAGAGACTAGTGAGAACATCGGTTTGCGTATTGAGATAAATTTCTAATTGTTATAAAAGATGCTTAAAGAGAAGCAAATTGATGTAAATTAGCCAAAATATCTGGGAAGGCTTCAAATTACGTGGATGCATAAATGTTTTGTAGATTTTAATGTGTAATTATCCTGATATCGTTTAAGAATCAATGTCGTAAATTACATGTATTTTAAACTGTGAAATTTTATTAGATTGTGATTTTAATAGGGCTTTTTTAACAAATATTGTTAAAAAATAAATAAAATCTAATAGTGACCATGTAAATCCATAAGGACTAAGATTATCTAACTAGCTAATGTAATTAAATTATTTATTACTAACTGCTTACCTTAAAAAATTATCTCTGCATATTAAAAGGTGTTCATTTCATTTATCCTTAGCGTGGTCACAAGATAAAACTCAAAAATGTAAAATTCCTGTAAAACTTATTCTTCGCATTTAGTGAGACTTGAAATAATACAAAACCAACTTAATCACGCTTTGGCTTGTTGGAACCTTATTGTACTGGGTTACAACCCCTGGAACTCTACACAAAGCTACAACATTAACTGCATCAGACAAAGCCCCGGCTAGCTTTCAAAACTTGCCAACCATGCCTAGATTAGGCCTTTCAGGTTTGCTCTGATCAGGAGGTCTCTCTCTAGGCAAACACCAGAGGTGACAACAGCCAGTCTTTTGTTATGAAACATGCTGATTATGATTTTTACTTCTCATTTTAACCTATGCCGCTTGACATAAAATCTACCTGCTATTATTCAAACCTCTAGACTGAGCAAGAACGTGAGACACAAAAAAATCAACATAAAGCCAACTGTTAGTAAAACGTAAATAAAATGTCACTTATTTTCTTTCAAATATGTTCAACTATTATAAGTGTAAAATATTTAACGTTACTTGATAAATTTCATAAAGTTTATTTTATTCTCAAACTTATTGAAAATTATGTTAATTATGTTTAATAATAATGCATCCTACATGCAGATTAACTTTATTTTTAGGATGATATTATGAAAGTGAAGTTCAGGCATAGATAATATTTTTAATTGAATTTATTCAGTTCCCATTTGCTGACAAATTGTTTTCATTAATGGTCCTTAAAAGTATTTAATTTCTGTGTGCAGAAATGTGTACGAACCCTGTGTATACTTACTGACTTGATCATCAAACTGTTCAGTAAGTATCTAGCTATTACGCACTGTATGGGCTCTCCCATCTTTCCAATTTTGAACATTTATCTGCTTGCAACAGATTTCTTTTCTGAAGATTATAAGTGCCTGTTGAAGAAAAGTGGGAATAACTCTTCCCAATAATAATCCCAGGGAACCAAAGAATTATAAGCCACACCATAAACAGACTTTTTACAAATCTTTCTTTTCATTATAATTATGCCATTGATTTTAATTTCCACATTATATGCTTTCATTTTTTGATGATTTTCTTCCTTGATTCACATATAAATTTATGTGTACTCATGTAAATTTTTAATAGTTTAAACTAAATTTGTATTTCAGCAACATGACACTGGTTATGCAGATGTTATTAACAAACTGCAAGATTCTGAAGAAATTAAAAAATGGAGAGAGGAAAGACGGAAGTAAGAACTTTTTGTAAATTGTCTCCATTTCCGAATGCACTAAAAGCCTTTTTTGGGGAGAGGAACAAATTTTTAATGATGCATGAGAAATACACATTGAAAGTTTTTTCATCAGTTTCATATTTTATTTTATTCATTAAGTTTACCTCTTTAATTCACATTCAGTATTTGATATCATAAATTCCATTATTGCATTCATTATTTATTTTAATGTAGTTATTTTATATGAGGGTTGGAACTTTAATAGTGGCAACTACTTATTTACATGGAATACAAAAGTGATTCATGTCACCATGTTTTACAGTCCTTCAATATAGTCGCCAGCATTGTGTACAACCCGTTTCCAATGATGTGGAAGTCGCAGAATACCTCTAGCAGCGCCTGTTTTGTTGATAGTTCGAATGGACTGGTCTACTGCCGTAAGAATCTCAGGAACAGTTTGGAAGCGAGTGCCACGAAGTGGTTCCTTCATCTTAGGAATTAAGTCTTAGATCTGGGGAGTATGGTGGATGGCAAAGCACTTCCCAGCCCCATCACTTGAACAAATCAGTCATAGCTTGCGCTGCATGCGGCCGAGCATTGTCATGCAAAATGAGAGGAGCGTTCTGCAGAAAGTGTCGCCGTTTTTTTCTCAAAGCTGATTGGAGATTGTGCTCCAAAAATGAGCAGTAATACTGCGCAGTTACGGTCTTTAGTGGGGGAACGGTATGCGTTAGGATGACACCATCACAGTCGTACACGAGAATCACCATAACTTTCACATTGCTAGGGTTCTGACAAAATTTCGAACGTTGTGGTAACCCGTGATGACGCCATTCGTTTGATTGGCGTTTCAGTTCTGGCTGGTCCGATCGGGCCCAAGTCTCATCCAGCGTAATGAATGATACAGCGTAAAAAAGCATCTCCTTCGCGCTCATAGCGCTCCAGGTGGGTTCGGGCAGCATCGTATCGTAGCCATTTCTGCATTTCCGTCAATTGATGTAGAACCCATCGTGAAGCAATTTTTCTCATAGACAGGCGTTCCTTCAGAATGTACAGCACATTCGTATGCGCTAATCCTGTTTGTCCGGCTAGCTGACGAATCGTTTGGCGGCGATCACTGTTTATTAGTGTGGCAACAGCTTGCACGTCTGCATCGCTGACACTCGGACGACCTAGCCGCAGCATGTCTGCCACGTTTTGGCGTCCTTCATTGAATGCTTTCACCCATCTTGCTACGGTTCTGTAAGGCAATGCAGATTCCCCGCAAGCCTCTTGAAGCCCTTGATGACACTGTCATGCCGTACGACCTCTGGCACATTCAGTTTTTATCCAACATCGTAGTTCTTGTTTTGAAAACATCCTGACAACACTTACTTTAGACCGCGAGCTAATACAAGGATCCATTTTTCGCGTCACTCCGCATGCGCGTGACGTAGGCAGGACGAGTCTTTTTGCTGAGAGGTAAGGTAGGTATGTAGTTCACGTGTGGTATACGCGATATTCTTTGGTTTTGTTGCGTAGCATTTTTTTCAGCTGTTTTGCCACTATTAAAGTTCTAACTCTCGTACAATACAAAATGTGACACTGAAAAGGAAAAACAAAATGTGCATGTATGCTCGTTATTAATGCATGTACTGAAAACTGGACATCCTCAAAGAGTATTTGAAGCATTAAAAAGATGTAAAGGTGCTATAATTAGCAATGTCATTAGTTTGTTTGTGCAGCTGAGGTTCTGTAAATAGTAGGTAGAATGCACAAGGCTATCAGCAACATAGGATTTGACTTGCATAGATATTTCAGGGAAGTATGTTGTATAATGTGCAATTTATATATATATATATAGCAGCTCCAGAAGAAAAAAGACTTTTCAACACTTCAGGTCCTGAAGAAAGATATCCCTTAAGAAGTTTCAAGGAAAAAGAAAAGTTCTGCAGACACCAGAATTGATAGTTATTTAAAAATGATGTGTCAGACTAAGGTTTCTTTTATTGCCTAATTTTAAATTGTTGAGTTAAGTTGAAACTAAGCTGTTTGGCGACTTAATCCCTCACTTGGTAGTATTTCTCTTTCACTTGGCACTTATCAGAATCTAATTTGACATTATTTGCTGAATTGATCTTTCATTTGATGTCTTTAATTAAAAAAAAATTCTATAATAGTTTAATCATATTATTAACGGAGTTGCTGATCATCACTTAACTGATGACAGTAAGTGATAGATTTTCCATCGTTTCATATCGGTGCCTTTTAATATGATCATGGTTGATATTATCATTTGGATGTTGTTATCAAATTGTAGAGTGTCAGCCATTAGCATACAAGAACATGGAAAATATGTTGCTTTTTAGATCAATAATTCGGTTTATATTATTAAAATATTGCAGAATGAATTTTTTGAACTGAAATAAAAGATCAAGTGTCCTAATTAGGTCAAAATAGTGCACAGAAATTGCTGAATGAGAGAGACTTGTAGCCAAGTAAGGGATCTAAGTAGCTTGATTTTAATTTAATGTAACCATCTGTGAGTTAACCTGTTTTTCAAGTTTTAAGAAGATCAAATCAAAATTAGCTAGTAACTAAATAAAATTGTAAGTAATCTTTCTATGTCACGCCAAAATGTCTACAAAATACCTGAAAAATTGAAGTTGCAGCATTAGTGACAGAAGATATTTGCCAGTCATTTTCTGAAACAAATCCAAGTACACTGTGTGTTAAACTTTATGAAGAACAAAATGATGAAATAAGTCCTATAAATGCCGAAATAAGGGATGCTCTACAAATATGAGTTATATTAATTTAGTTGAATTCAATATTTTGAAGGATATTTCTCTTATGGCTTCATAACATCATTCGAATAATGTTATCAAAATAGCCATGAACAAATGTTATCACATTAAACAGTACCTACTGCACTAACGAGCAGGACTCAGACAAATGATTAACATTATCTGAATGGAACATTAACTTCAATCACATTAAATTAAGCTGCTTCTACTGTATGTTTTTGTCACAAAGGTTAAACAAGTAATGTTTGAGAAAAGAAATTAGCGAACTTTATTGTTTACAGTGTATGACACATGAGCCAAGATATCTTATTCTTCCCTTCTCCCCCACCTTGAAATTTAAGGCTAATAACTGAATTCAGCCTACCTACAAGGAATTGTTTATCTTTATATTAGACTAGACTGAACTTATTTGTAGTTTATTAGTGAAAATAAAATCTATCCTTCGAATGCATTCTGTGTTGACTTTTATGTAAAATTTTGAGGTTTAATACAATTTTTATCTTAGGTGGAAATTAAAGTAACTTTTTTTTCCCCCATTCTGTTTTCTTGTGACCGTATGTTATTTGATTGACTGTCACCATTCTGAAAAAATCTTCAATACATTATTTGATAAATATCGGGTTTTAACGAAAGTCCTCCCCACACATACACTGCAAATATCGTCTGCGCAAACCATCTGCATTGGCATGTTTCATAATATTTTATCAAACAATTTTTGGCATTTGAAAAGAGAAACATGCTTTAGAACACTGCGTTGTGAAATTTGTAAAAATATATATCGTTATCATACAGTACAAGGTATCTGAAAACGCACTATCACGTTACCATCATTTACTTCCAGTTCTGTTGCAAAAAGTCAGCTACAGAATGTCACCAAATCATGTGTATAGCTTTAGGTACTAATGTTGTATCAGATTGTTGGTACCAAAAGTTCAAAAACAAGGAGTATGACATTCAAGAAGCGGAGCGCCCCTGGCTGGCCTACTGATGTTTATCAAGCCCGCATGCGATTACTAGTGGAAGGCAATTAGTATGCAACTACTCAAGAGATTGCTAAGGAGTTAGACGTTAGTGCCATGTCCATTAGTTGTCCTATGCAACCCATAAACTTAATGTACATATACAATCGCTGAGTGTCACATGAGCTGACTCGAGCAGGCATGTTCCAGCCTGCACTAATCTGCTCGAATGTCAATGCAAGAGACAAAATTTTGGACCGGATCATCACTTGTGATGAAAAGTGGATTTACTTCGACAACACGATTTGAAAAGGAGGTTGATCTGAGCCCATGGGCAGCATCTCAAATTGCAATTTTATTAACAAAATGATCACGCTTTGTATCTGGTGGGATTGCCATGGTATTATCTATTCATAAAGATTATCCGGAAAAAGATAAAACTTGAGACTGTAAAATGTACAGTGAGATGCTAGTCCGTGTTGATGCTGCTATAAAGGAAAATTCTTGAACTGAATTCCGACACAAAAAAGATAATGTTCCATCCAGCTATTGCAAGACCACATGCGTCTGCATTCACCGACTGGGCTCTGTACAGATGGATGGGATCTTTTGCCACACCTACCATAGAGACCCAATATTGCTCTTCTACCTTTTATCACATCTACAGCTATGTCTTGCTGGTGTTATCTTCTGTTCTGCACAGAACATCTGAAATGAGGTTGATCTTTTTTTGCACTCTCGGTCGACCAAATTTCTGGGCCCAAAGGCTTTGAAAAATTACCAAAACGTTGGCAGAAAACAATAGATTTGGTTGGTGATTATTACTTGCTCTAAAAGTACTACTTTCAATCCCCCCTAACTTTATTAAGAACATTTTTTTTGGTAGAAAACTTTTGTTACAACTAGATATATGTGTCGAGATGTTATAAGGAATTAACCTCCATAAATATGCGAGTCATGTGTATAAGCATAAATTTATGTGCATCTAAAGAATAGATGCATTATTTTCATTGATGCCATCATTACATCAGAAGGTATTGTAATCATAAAAAGTAAATCTTACGGAAAATAAAGATAGGTAAATAGTGTCTATTTCCATCTTCTTGGAGTCTTTTTATTTCTGACTAGTCCAAGAAAACTTTGTTCTATTCCAGTTTGGAATATTCTGTTCTAAAAATATTTGTTCATGAACAGCGTAACCATTCGAAAAGTTTGTGATGTCAATAAATGTACTTCAAAAGTCAAATTGGAAATTTAAAAAGAAGGGTATTAGGAATTTTATGGGTTTTATAATATGAAATTAAAATGCTGAAAATATTAAATGAAATAGTAACCAGGCATTTGATGTTTTATCGTGTGGCAAACTATTATAAGAACAGATAACTGATGTAGTAGCATCACATAGCATTTTCCACAAGACATCATGTTGTTAGAATAATGGTGAAATGGTTATTTTGCTATAAAATAATACATTTTAGTAAATAAAAACTAGATATTATGTTTTAAGTTCTAATCATTTGCAAATAGAGGAGTAATAAAGTATATTGGTACTTTGCTGATGTGTATTTTGCAATATACATGGTGTTTATAAAGTCTCGGACCTATTTTGATGTTTAATAACTCATAGAATAATGAAGATATAAACAAACTTATGGCATTTGTTGATGGAATAACTTATATATTTTCCTTTTCAGGTTTGAATATCTTTACTTTTGTAAATATCGTCTGCACATGTGGTTAATTTCAGATAATTTCATTTTCCAGTCTAAATATCTGTACTTTTCTAAATATCGTCTGCTTATTAATTGCTTCATCTTTCTGGCATTATTAATCACCATAATGTGCGCATATGGGGATCTGAAAACCCCCATGAATACCGTGAGGCGCAAAGGGATTTCCCAAAGGCTAATGTGTGGTGTGGATTAATGCACGACCGAGTCCATTGGGCCTTTCTTTTTTACAGAAAAGATGGTCTCATCAGTCGTATACTTAGACATGTTGGAAAACTTCGTATTTCCACAACTAGAAGAGCTTCAGCCACATGTCTTTTTGCAACAAGATAGTGCACTGTTTGGGGTACCATCGTTCGTAGTTCTTTGAATGAGCATTTTATAGGAAGATGGATTGGGCAAGGAGGTCCAATTCCTTGGCCACCCAGATCACCTGATATAATGCCACTGGACTTTTTCCTTTGAGGATTTGTAAAGGACAACGTTTACAGGAGGAGTGTGTCGAACATTGATGACCTAAAAGCCAGAATTACAACCGTAATAGCCTCTGTGGATGCCGACATGCTTGCCGGTACCTGGCGTGAAATTGAATGTCGACTTGATATTCTCCGTGCGACAAAAGGGGGCACACATGGAAATTCATTGACAAGGGTCATGAAACTTTTTGAGTTATTCTATCTTTATTATTTTAAGAGTTATTAAACATCATAATGGGTCTGGGACTTTATAAACACCCTGTAGTACAGTATCGACATTATATGAATTATGTGATTGATTGTCTTAAAAAAAGGTTTTTGAAAAAGCTTTGGATGGATAATATAAAATTTTATTGCATTTTTATAAGGAAAAAATTTGTTTTGAAAATATACATTTGTGTATGTTTTCCATTAATATAGGATATAAATACTTAAAATATATGTATATACTTAGGCGTTTTCCAACAGCTGAAAATATAAAGAAACGGAAAGCAGAGCAGGCTGAAAAAGAAGCTCGTGGTGAAGTGTTGGAGACTAAAGATTTTGGGTAAGTTACTATTAAAACTGCAATCTAAAGAAACTTAATAGATTTTCATTGAGCAAACGAAGTATTGAAATCTGTTAGATATTCCAAGTAAAAATTGCTAGCTTTGGCTTTTAGGTTTTTAACTGGGTCTCAAGGCCTGACGTCCTCTCGACATTATGAATGCAATAACCAACTTCAGAAAATTTTTCCTTTAAATGTTATTTGGAACTTGTGTTTTGTACTTGGATTCGACTCTTCTCCGACTTTTACCTTATGTGAGGTATTCCCCATCTAATGTAGTATTTGGGATCTCTTGTCATGGCACCGAATTCATCAACTTAAGATTTGATTGTGACTTTACAGTTTCACATCCAACCCTTCTGTATAAGGCAAAATTTGTCTTTGCTATGTTTTTATGTAATATTTATTTGATTTTCAGAATAATTTGTATAATTTAATTTTATTTTGACTGAATTCTCTTAATCTGTTGTAGATATTTGTAGAACTTTATATGAAGATTCAATCAATGTTTAATGAGTAAATATTTACATTTAATTTTGTTTCACACTTATATATTGTGCATTACTAGTTTATCCACACGATTGTATGCACATTAATTATGTAATTTTCATTATGTTTAAAAGTACCTTGATAAACTAAAGCTTTCCTACCCTATTTTCATCTTTATCAGTCTAAAAGTATAGAAAAGGTACAATATTGTATCAGCCCCCATACAAAATTTTTAATTAAATATTAATGTATTTTACATCAAAATCATATTATACATAATTGAATAATCTGGTTTATGCGTTATAAAGCTAATTTGAGTCAATTTAAGGCTCTTTTGAAATTTTGCCACAGCACAAAACCATCCTGAAAATTCTCACTTTTGTATTTCAAGGTTGGCAGCTATGCTTTTTGCTTAGTTCTAGACAAAACACAATGAGCTGTTAGTAGCAACAAGAAAACATTCTCTAATTTCATGTCAAAATCATCGAAAAAGCTGTTGTGGGAAGAAAACATGACTTCGCCCCCTTTTTCCCCATTATAAGCTGTCATCAATTTCCGCAGTTTTGTAGTGTCTGTCGATTTGAATCTTACAGCAAGATAAAAAGAAATTGTTACATTTATCTGTCATGAAATTATTCCAGAAAAAGTAAATTGTGATTTATTTAAAGTTTTGATTTGCAAAACTCGGTAGATGTTAAATCCTGAATTGGCAGAAAAGTAAGAAGTGTTTTATTCAACAAGCCGCATTTGTGTTTGGACACATTTTTTTTCTTCAGGAACAATGACATTGCTATTTTGGCTTCAAGTGATATTTTAATTTCTTTAGGTAATTATTTAAATGCAGTCTTTCATTGCAAAGAATATCATTTTTAAAGAACCAGGTTAGCCACTTGTTCCTTTTTTTCTTTTCTAAATCCCGACATGCGAAATTCATTGCAGTATTTTTTACATGATTAGATGAAAAACATAATTGTATGAGTGGTAGTTATGGAGAAAATTATCATAAGGAAAGTAATCCGAACCAAACTGATGATACCTGCCACCAATTAAATGCTTGAAAGTAAAAAAGAGCCAAATGGTATGAATTTATATAAAAGTACCCTTACAATCTTGGCATGAAATTAATATATTCTGTAGAACTTGCTTATATATATACAAAAGGTGATCATGTTATATATATTTTAATGATTTATTTGTTTAGCTTAATAATTTAGTAATTGAATTCTTTTTGCCTAGAAAGTTCAAGCGAAGAAAATTTGATCCCGCCGACATAAAAAATAAGAATGTGCGTAATCGTGGAAACCGATTTCATCGATCCAAGACCCATCAGAGAAGAAATGAGAAATTTTCACAACCTGTTGCATCCAAAGCCATGATTACTGTTTCTGATACTGATTCTGACTCAGATTCTCATATATCTCTTCCAAAGTTTTTAGGAATGTCAAGTGTAAATGCTAATAGTGTGGTACCAAATGCTTCAGGCCTTTGTAATCTGAATGTAGATAGTTTAGATCTTCAATCTGAAAGTGTCAGTGAAGTTGAAAAATTATCATGTGTAGATAAGGAATTCTTGAACGATAAATCTGAATCTTGTGAAGTGCCACCCGTTAATAAAGTATCTCTACCTTTATCAAATTTAAATAATGAAGTAAAGGAATCAGATTCATTATGTCAGTTGAATGGTGGCAGTAATAACGGTAAGATAATTTGGCATTTATATTTATCGAAAATGCTTTTACCTCAATTCATATTTTATATATTTACTTGTTTGCTGTGTGTCATTTGTAAACCATGTTTTCATACTAATAAAATATATAGAAATGTGAGAATATTATGAGTTTTTCATGCTCAAATATTCACCTCTTTAAAATGCTCATTAATCTGAAATGGTGAGTTTTACTGGATAAATAATATAACTATAAAATATTTTTTGAGATTCAGTCATGCAGTTATTTAGTACATGCTAATATACACTTTCATTAAGTTCTTCGGAATGCTAATTCCAAATGCTTAAACTGAATGCAGTAAACTCTTGTTGAAGGCTGGGGTTATGTCATTAACGCATTGCATCTACGGCAAAATCCCATTGTGCAAAATTAACTTTCTGTAAAAAAAATGGGCGCGTTAGATATAGTTCAGATTACAAAACCATGTATAATTTATAAAAACCTAAAGAATATTGCAATTAAAAAAGGAAAATGAAATAAATTTTTGTTTTAAAGGAATTTCTGTTAATGCTTAATAAGTAGGTACATGATTCATTAAAAAAATAAATAAATAACTGTTAATTTTTTGCTTGGGACAATATCCAATGTAACTTATTAAATGTTTCACGTGAAGAAGACCTCTCATAAAGTATCATCTTCTTCCTTTATTTGGGTTATCTCCATTTCAAAATCTGACTCTTCCTGTGCCTTTTTTAACAGTTGGTTTAATTTCTTGTATGTTAAAGGCTCTTAGTCTTCAGCGTTGATTTCACCGTCTGCTTCTGTTGTAAGACCATCCAATATGGCTTCATTTTCAGTCATTTGAAATTTTTTAAAGCTGTTGACCATTTCTGGCCAGAGCTAATGCCAGCAAGCGTACATTGCTGATGGATTCATTTGTTCCCATGCATGTTTATTCATTTCAGTGCAGTGGATTTTGTTGAATTGCTTGCAATATACCATTAGTGTGCCATGGAGTTCTTCTTCCAATGGTTTATTTACAGAGAAGGAAACATGCCTGACATAATAGGCTCAGAATGTTTTTAGGATTTGGTACCATTGGATGAATTAAAGAAATGGTGTTCGGTGGAAGGAATAAAATCTCAATGTAATGTTGCGAGGGCTTCAGCACTGTGTCCTAGAGCATTATTGAGAACTAGATAAACTTCAAAAGTTGTGCTTCAAATGTTGTTTTAAGCAACTTTTATCTTCTTAAATGAATGAATTTTTGAACCACCCATTAAAATGACTATCACAATTCAGCCAACATTCTGCAGCAAACTGCATATATAATTGAAATTGGATTCTGCACTGAGTAAATTAAGTGGAGACAATTTCGAAAACACATATGCTCAAATTCATGCTTTGCAAGTCTGCAGTCGGCAAATGTATAACGTATGTAAAACTTTTGCTGCATTAAGGTTTAAAATTACTTAATTAAGGCCATAAATTACTCTCTCATTATCTATGTAATAGCAAGTTTTATTTTAACATCAGGGTAGCAAATGCCATTTTCTATGCACGAAGAAATGCAAAAATTGCATCAGGCCAAAATAAGAAGCATACCAAATATGCACCAAGATATCAAGTCTGTTTTAGGTAACCCATTATAAACCCACTGTGGGTGTGCCCAAAATGGCACACTGATTGAATAAAGCTTCGAAAAGAGTGCTGAAACGAGCATTGTTGTCAATGAACTGACTGATGAGATGCAGAGAAACAAAAAGTACAGACTCTCAGTTGTCCTAGATGATCGGTGAGCCCAGTCTGGTCACAACTAGGGTTCGTCGTTTGATTATAGGCACGATTTCAAGGTAAAAATTTAAAACTAATATAGAATAAGGAGATTAGCACACAGCCAAAAAAATAACATAGAAATTTCTTTTCAAACAATTCCTTTTATACCCTAAAAAATATTGGAAGATTTCTTTGTAAAATGAGGGCCTTAAAAAACTAAACATGGCTAAAATGTATGGACTGGTTTGTGTTGAGCTGCCATCTACTATAAATAAAGAAGGTTCAGAGTAACCTATAAATCCTTTTTCATTCAATTTTTCTGTGCGTACAGAAGGAAATTTTTAGGTGTGTCCACACAGGGTTTGTCAATTTTTTATTGCATGTTTCAAGCTGCAAAAATGCAAGTTTATGCCAACTTGCAGTTGTTGAGTACGAAATTAAAAAGAAAGAAAGAAATTACAAATAGTTTATTTATTTATTTAGAAAATATTTTAAGGTTCTTAGTAATTGTTTTATCTGTTATGCATTTAGGTAATCAATACAAAACTGCCTTTTGAAAGGATAAAAGAGATGTAAATTTCAAAATGTGATTGCTCAACTTAAAAATATATACTGATATGGTTTGGAATGCACATTTTCTTTTTATTACATCTATATTTACTTCTAGAGTGTAATTTTAACGAGTTTTATAGCCGTGCGTTGGTTAGAAGTACATCAGAACTTTATCAGTACAAAATGTATTTTTATCAAGAATCTGTTAGAAACTAAAAGTTATAAGTTGAAAAAAAAAGTCAATCCTCATTGAAATTGCAGCTAACAAAATCAATATTTTTTTAATGGATTAAGGTTCTTTGGTATCTGAAATAAAGGTTGCAAGAGAATAGTTATGTGGAGGTTCACTATCCCTAGTTTAAAATGTTAAGAATGTTTCAAATTTTCAATATTATTAAATGCTGATACAATGCCAACCACATCTCAAAAATTGTATGTTATAGTTTGATCATTATTAGTATGGTGGAACATTAGATAATTAAAAACTCAATTAATAGAGATTAAATTTTAAATCATGGCATTTTATCTTTCAAAAAGTTTCCTGAAAGTAATTTATTGAAATTTTGAAATGAAGTATTTATATTTGCATTGCTCATTAATATCCCTTTTGTGATATTAAATTAAGGTATGTAGGTATTAGCACAACCACTTTAGCTCAATTTGGCTAAATTTTTACAGATGAAAAGGTAAAAGTGATTGGTTATTTGGGTACAAGTAGTTGTTTTCGCAACTTTTTCTAAAGATTCCTAAACTATCAATATTTATTGTAAGTTGGCAAATGTTACGAACACATTCAAAGAAAATGTAATTTAGCAGTTTGAAATATAAATTTTAATAATTAAATAAGAATTATGTAATATATTAAAATATTGTTCTTCAAATCTTTCTGCAATTTGTTTTTGCATCATAATTCTCCCGTAGTATACAGTTATATGTTTAACCTTAAAAAAAAATCAGAGAATTGTAGAGACTCAGTAACAGCAATTATTTACTAAATGCATCTTCTTGAAGTTCCCTTTAGAAATTTTCCAGCAGAATTCTGTATTATTGCAGGAATTTTACTGGAGTTTCTTCCATTCCTGGCAAATTCCACAAGTCCATATTTTAAAGTTAAGGCAAAAAATATATGATACTTGGACTACATCGAAAAGAATGCACACGGAAATAGTAACATTAATTGACTTAAGAATGTGGGCGTGTATGCCAAAGTTTGGCACATTCAGAAAATTTGAGGATTTCAACTTGGATGGTTGCAATAACACGCAAGTACCATATTCCAATTTAAGAATGTGCATTGCATCAACATTATGAGCTAAGAGTAAATCTAATCTAATGTACAAATAAATTTTATAGAATGACATACAGTATTTTACATAATACCCATTCATACGTGAGTAGGATTTCATGTCCAGTCTCTGATACTATTGTTAAGTTTCTAAAACAATTCTGACAAAATAGTGATTTGCTTTAGATATGAAATGATAGGGAAACACTGAGTTGTAGTATAATTTCTAACCATTGGGTATAATATCATAATACTGTAAATTAGAGTAAATCATTCAGGCACATTAAGTCTGTCCCTTGCCTTTTTACTTCCTTGTACGAAGTAAAAAGGAAGTATTGTAATCGCGAAAAGTTTCAGGCAGCATATTTCAACGAAAATATCCATTTTGACCGCTATCGAATGCAATTTAACAATGTTTTTGTGTGACGTAAGGACAGAATAAAGTACTCTTTTCCTCCAATATATATATATATATATATATAACTGCTTTAAAATGAATTCTGAAGAGAATTTTTCATGGCATCTGTACGAATGTATGTACGTACGTACGTACGTATCTCGTATAATTCAAAAACGAATAGCCTCAGAACAGTGAAATTTTGTATATAGGACTGCTAAAACATGTAGATATGCACTGAAATCATATTTTGGTTTCAGTCGGCTGCACCAAACATATATAAACATATTTAAATATATATATATTCACTCTGTTACCCGGCTCAGAGACCTCAGTTTCTTTACTCTTATATGTTTGTAAATTGTACATTTTTTGCTTTAAAAAATGATTGAATTATGTTGTTTGTATCTTCCGGTTAAGGTTTTTATGCCTTTAGTAAATCTGTATGCAATATTTTTAGAATTATCAAGAATTTTAAAGTTGTTTAAGTGCCACTAAGCCTAATAACTTTTTTGATGGCAGCCATTGCTTGTTTATATTTGAAACAGCGGGATAGTGGACTTGTTGCCAATCTAGAGAAGCTTAGCTTCGCAAGAACAAAGATAACGCCTTCATTTATTATTGCGAATTAAATCATGCTTAATCCTTTCTGGAATTTTTTCGAGGAACTAAGTGTTTAAGATTTACTTCATAATTTTTAATACAGGTATTTTTTCAGTTTTTATGTATTTTTGTCTTGTCGCGAAGTGAGAAGTCAATTAATTGAATGAGAAATACTAAACCGTCTGTGAAAAACTGTTTCTTTTTTGTTTTGTTTGCTTAATTTCTTTTATACATCGTTCTAAATATATTACAGTATTTGAACGTGTCAACGATTAGATAATTCTTCAAATGATATCAATTTTGTGCATTCTGAATTATAATATGAACGAAATATAATACTGTTAAGTGAACCTAGCGCCAGAGTGTCACTATGGTAAACAAATACTGAGGGAACTTTAAAGAATGCATTTATTCTATTGTGGTTTATGCGCTGTCGGCGAAGTAGATTTAATTCAATCCAGTAAGTTTAAATGAAATGCAAGAAAAACTGCGTATAATTTAATATTCCATACAAGAAAGTCGTGTGGTCTACACATCAGATTTTTTTAATAATTTGTAACCCATGTTCTTGTAAATGCATGTGGGAATTTTTTTTTTTTTTTTTTTTTTCCTGTCTTCGATGTTATGCTACTTAGTTTGAACCACAATATTCGAATAGGGTTTGGATTTTGATAAGTTAAAAACCTTCAAAAGGTTACTTCAGTAAGCTAAAACAGTCGTGAATATTTATTTTAAATATTACAAGTGATTTATATTAAAATTGCCTGTTAAAAAATTAATAATTTTCTATTATACAGATTTTTTTCTTAATAAATATGTTTTTTATAGATATTGAAATTTATAAATATATATATATATATATATATATATATATATAAGGCATTTCCAATTAAAATTAATGTTTCAAAAAGCTGCTGCTTGGAAAGTATTCAATGGAATGATCAAATGTTTTAATTGGGAAGTTTCTGTACTAGTGGAATTTTGTTTGAAACAAACAGAAAGTTAAATATTGAGGGGATAGCAAGCTAAAGGAATAATATTCACAAACTTAACACTTTACTTACTGATATGCTGATGATAAGGTACACAAAATAATTCAAATAAGTATCTATGTGTATGTAGGTTCCGTGCATAGTTGAAGAACAGCAATGTCTAGAGCCTCCCAGACAAGTACCCCTTGAAGTCCAGATTTTAAATTTTTTTTTGATTTATTTCATATTTTTATGAATTTAATGAATTTTTTAATAACAGACTTATTCATTTAAAAGCCAACAGTGACAACACAGTTGGAAGTAAAACATTTTTACTCGATTTTTACTATGTTGCCATTCAGCAAAAGTAATACATTTTGCTTTTAATTTTACCTTCCAGATGACAGTATGTTGCCACTTGGAAAAGCATAAGATATGTAACTTTTCAGTTTAATCTGTATGCTATTGATTAATGAACCAAGCAATTTAAAAGCTGTAAATGCAGCTCTTAAGAATAGTTTTTTTTTACTGTTTTTTTAAATCAAGGTTTTTATGAAATTATTGTAGTCTATAAAAAAATATTCTACTCATTAAAATCATTATAAATTTTTCTTTTTTATAATTACTATTTTAGAAATGTGGTTAGTAGCTTATAAAAAGACCTGTTGATTGCTAGTCATGGAAATGGTGAAAAGATTCCCAATCTTTCAAGATTAAATTGTGACTGTGCTAATTCAGGGAATAATGGAACTACATTTTAATCTAATATTGTACCCATACCTGTACTCATAGATTGACAGGTACAGATAGAAACTAGATAAGCCACTTTGTAGTACCATAGATGACTGGAGTATTGCTGATCCTAGCTAACTATTAAAACAGTGCTAAAAAATACAAGTTAAAAAGCAAATCAGAAAGTATCTGCAAATTTTTTTATATTGAACTTAAATTTTGAATTGTAAAAGAAGGAATCTAGTAAGTTTAATTAAAAAGAAAAAGATATTAATAAACATATACCAAATTCAATTTGCACTGAAGAGCTAAAATTTTGAAAGCTAATCTTTTAAAAACTGATTGGTCAAATTTTATAAAACTTGGCACTTTTGTATAATTTGAATTGTAGAATCGAAGTATGGGGAAAAAATAGGTATGTCATTGCATAAAAAGTTCAGTTTTATGTCAGAACACCTATGTTAGAACAATGCTATATATAAATCTAATATTTATCCTAAGTCATGTTTTCGAGACATGAAAAACTCAAATTAAATTTCATCAATCAGCAGAGTCAGACAGGAGATGTAAAACCGCCCCCCTCTTATTTTTTTGTGCAAGGTGTACTTACACACTAATATATATATATATTATGTATTTTCAGATATACGAATGGTTATTTTCTGCATTTGAGTAGGGAGTTTTTCTACAGTTCAGTTTAATTTCCTAACAGTGTGTAAATGTAGCTGTAGTATAGCTTCTGTATAAGAGGGAAAAATTTGTTCAAAAGTTACTTTTATAAACCCAGAAAATTATTTTGAAATGTTTATAAATAGACATGTAGAAGTTCAAAACTTCTAATATAAAAATAGATACTTATTTAATTATGTTGAATTGTGAGAAAGTAGTATTTTTTCAAAATCCATGCCCTATTTATGACATATAATATTTAAGTTCATGGCTAATAAAGTCCCATTGAGTTAATATTACAGTGCAATGCTGCACTTCAGGTAAACATAGCAGTGAGCAAATCTTAGCATTCTGTGATTCAAATGGAAGCCAAGGATTTTAGCTTGCCTGCTGAAGTCACAATGCTTTAAGACACTTGTAAGTTTTCTTTCCCTTTTTTTGGTTAGTTTTTCAAATATTTCAATGTTATTTTGTGACTTATGAATAGCGGACATAATTATGGATAGTTCATTCTATGTTGTTGTTATGTAACATGTGGTATTTAATTTACTGCTTGTAAAGTTTAGTTTTGGTTTACATTGTTTGAATAATTTATTGTGCACAGTTTGCTGAAAACGTTTTATTACCCTTTAGTTTACACTCATTTGATAATGTAATAGTGCTCTTGATAATTAAAAAATGAGGATCACATTAACATCTGATTTTTATCGATGTTTTGTGGCAGTATCATTTTAATTCCATGTCTTTCTTAAATTTGATAAGCAGTGTTTGTGAGGGGATATAACTCAATAAACATGCTTGCAACAAAGAATTATTTCTTTTAAAATAGCAAACTTGAGTTGAAAGTGAAAGTAGAAAGCTTGTCATAATTAAGAACCTTCAGAAATATAATTTTTTCTTTGTAGAGATATAACATCATTTTTTTAATGCATTCATAATGAATTGTATGGAAAATAAAGTCCTAGGAAATCTGTTGTAGTTAGCAGAATCTCATTAAGGAATTGCAGAAGAAATTGTTTTATGACGTTTTAAGGTTTTAAGATTATCTATTTATATATAGAGAGAGGGGGAAGATTTTATAATATTCAAATACCTTTTCTTTTAAATTAAGAATGAATAACTGAAAAGAATACAAAATATTGAACTGAGCATTTTTGTGCAATATTTTGTTTTGTGTGACTGCTTCTGTCATTTACTTGACTCATGTACTATCATGTGATCTCATCTGTTATCGCTATACTTCTTTAGATTGGCGCAGATAATGAGAATACCTTTCAGACCTTTTTCCTGTGTTCCAGTTTTTAAAAAAAAAAAAAAAAAAAAAAAAAAAAAATGTTGCTATGCAGTCTTCAAAAATCTCTTTTTAATTAAATCAGATTCATATATTACTTTATGATATATTTTCTTCGTACTTTCCAATGTGTGTTCGGGAGGTCCGGAGTTCAAATACCGGTGAGGGCACTGCAGAGTTCTTTGATTTCCTTTTCTTTGAAAAATTTAGTTATTCCTTTTCTTGTTCTCTTTCCAACTAGTGATCATTATTTCATTCTTTCCTCTCATCAGTCTTGAACTATATTGTATCATCCAGTTTATTTGTGATCAGTGTAATGCACATTTTAGATTTGTTGTTATGTATGATTCACTTTTTTTTAAATATTTTTCTATCAATATTGCACAATAATTAATGAAAGATATAAGAATAATTAGTGAAAAAGTTATAAAACTGTCATGGTGCTTGTGATCTAGCTATAGTTAATAACAAATATAATTTTATATTATTTTATGGCATTTAAATCTTTGCAACTTATAAATATATAGTCACCATCTAAACTAGAATAATTCTTTCAGTTTTTGAGCAATTTATAGGCGGGAATAATATAATTTTTCAGCAGTTTTACATTGTTAATATCATTTATCTGTTATCTGTTATTAAATAGTTTTTAATTTATTGGTGTTTATTAAAATTATTGAGTACATTATATAATGAGAATGCATTTTATATTTTACTATAAATACATCAAAAGTGCATCTAACATTTTGATTTAATTTGTAAAAATCATCAACTTCTGATATTATATGTATGCGATCTTTATTTCAGGTCTAAGACAAACCTGCAAAAGGATATGTGTATATTTAAATTTTAGCTTACTTCAGATAATTCTTCCTTCCCCCCCCCTTGTACCAAAATTTTCATTTGATTTCTTTAAATGTGTTATTAAAATTAATTATGTGACTTAATCTATAATAAGAGGTTTTATTTGCAGTATTTCAAAAGGTTTACATAACCACATGTGTTTTTTTAATATTTCAAGCTTTAATAAAAGTATGATTAATGAAAATTTATTCATAACTTCTGAATTCTGATTATTCGTGTAGGTTCTGATGATCTTCATGTCAGCGAGAATATAAAATCACCATGCCATATCGAAGCTATTAATATAGGTAAATATTTATATTTTGAGTAAAACAGTTGTTTGGTATTAAAAAAAAAGAGCTTGAACAGGAATTAATAATTATTTCCTTTAAATAAAAATAATAATGATTAAACTTCAAGTATAAAATATACATTTTTAGAATAATTAAATAATTCCTGCACTATAAATTCAATGCTATTAGATTCTTATCTTCTACTTCCTGATGCAAAGAAAATGTAAAAATTTATTCTTTATGAAGATCTTCAGTCTTGAACTTAAAACTGATTTTTTTAAAAAAAAGTACTGGTTTTTATGCATAAAAAAAATTATACGAGTTCTTTATTGCTGCCAGTGACAGTCAATAAGACATAGCAGTAGTTTAAAAGCTTGGAAATTCACAAAAGTATTCCTGCATTACCAAATATATTTGCATACTAAGTTACTGAACAAAAATATAGTTATATTACTTGCATAAAATCACATTCTTATAAATCTTGTTTATATGTTCATGGGATTTACAAAATGATTTTTATTTTCTGCATTCTGCTTTAGAATCGGATGATGAACCACCCACTGTGCTTCCAATTCTGAAAACTACTGTGACTGGAAACTCGAATTCAGTGGACAATCCAGGTACAGAAACACAGTTTCCCAAAAATCTTCCAGAAAGTTGAATTTATTTCTTAATTATTCATTGTTCTGTTTTATTGCATAAATTTTGCTCTGCGTGTTTAATGTATTTTTTATCCACGTTGCTCTTTTATTCAGTATTATTATAACAAATTAGATATGAATTCTGTAATTATGAAACTGGGTTAACTTGATGTTTTTGCTGTAAATCATTAATAGAAGTTTTATATGTATTTGAAGCTGCAGATGATTTCATTGAGATATCTCTAGGTATATTTTTTAAATTTTCAAGCAAAAAGAATAAAGTCTGGTTGGGAATTGTGAATATATTGTACAGATGACTCAGCCAACAACAGTATCAGACACCACTGCACGTTTGCTTTTTATAGAAAGTTTGTATATTATGTGCAAAGAGATGATGATTACAATCTGAATATATCAAGTAGAAGTGTTCCTTATTATGATAATATAAACTTAGGTTACAGACATTTAAAGAAATCAGCATTGGGTATAAAGTACCTTTTTGAGGAAAGTGCATTTGATAGCGTAAAAATTAGAAATACCTAATAATCAAAATAATTTCCACTGTGTCGTATAATTTTTGTTCTTTACTGATTGTCACCAGCATGTAAAACGTGTATTCATTAATTTCATGTAAAAAAAAATTCCTGCATGTAATATCAGACCTATCATTTAATTCTAAAGTTCTGACCATTGTTTAAAATAATATTAGGTCCGTTTTAGTAAAAAATATCTTTAATTCCTGTTAGGTGGAATTGAAAAAAATACAATTGATTGAAATTTTCTTATGAACTCTTCTTAGCTTTTACTTTCATGTTGGAAATAACAGCACTCATTTGATGGCAACTTACATCTGTAGCTCTCTAACAATTTAAAATTGCAGCATACTGCTGTCATAAAAGCAACAATTTTCTTTTATCCAACCCCTACTTTCCATGTCTTATGTCTAAATCAAGATTGTTCAGGTATATGCTTTAGGAGGTCGAGAAATTTTAAGGCACTTCCAGTGAAGAATGGCTCTTTGACGAGTTCCTTCCCGTTGCAAAATTGATAGTAATGAAAAAGCTGACTTCTTTACTGAAAAGGGAGTCATGGTTATGCCAAAACATAAGAGCATCTGCCTCCATTCTTTAAAGCTTTTGACAAATTTAACTTACAAGCAGATTTGTCATGCAGAATTATTGCAACCATGTAGTGGAAGGATTGGGATATTTTTAGTGCGATTTCATATATATTCTGAATTCACCCAAGTATGTTATTATCACAAAATTCAGACTTTTGACAGGATAGAATTGCCCACGGGCTTATTTTCATCGATTTGGGCTGGCTGATTCTTCTGCTGGGATTCCGTGTTCTAGACGGCAAATGACACATGGATGAATGCTTTGCACTAATTCATTTCATTTGTATTGTTCCAAAATACTGCAAAGCCAGAAGACCTAGTAGTTAATTAACTGAAATTTAAAAAATAAAATAAAGGTAATTAAGTTTATTTTCTGTAAGGACTGAATTTTTATTCATTTTATGTGTCGTTATTTAATTTATTTTTCATTTGACTTAGATTCTGATGACGAACCACCCACAGTTATCCCAATTATTAAATCTTCAATTGAAAGTTCAAATTCTGTTGACTATCCAAGTGCAGAGGTACCATGTTCTAGACGTGCTGCTAAAGGTGAGAACTAATTATAAAAATGATGTTATGATGCTAGTCATATTTGAGTATGTTTCATATTGGCTTTGTCACTTTTTATTTAATATTTATGACATATGATTTGTACATAAAATTATATACCATTTTAGTGAGCAAAACTAAATGTTTGGTTTCTTATTCCAAAGGTGAAGAAATTATACTTTAGGTTTGTAGCCAAAAAGTGCTTTATATGGTTGTGTTCTTATTCTAGAATGAAAAGCTCTGTTTTTTATAAATTAAATGAACTGCAGTGCCTTATTTGTCATTTTGCAGTAAAATAAAAAAAAAATAGTAACCAGTCGTCTAGGCTAACTATTTGATATAACTATATTCGTGAAAATACATTGATTATTATAATTTGATTTTTAAGTAATTAGCTTTAATTTAATGTTATTCATATCATTTAATGTTACTTCTTCCTTCTAAATTTTTTTATTATTAGTAAATAATACAAATTTCAGGAAATTTTCTCTGGCATAATCCTAAAACTAATTCCAGCAATATGATGACATACCATCATGAAATTTAGTGCACATATTTTTTTGCTTACGTATGCTACTAAATAAATACAGGGTTGCCACGCTACCTGGAAAACCGGGAAAGCCGAAAAAAGTCAGGGAATTCGGAAATTGACCAAAAAATTCAGGGAAAAATCAGGGAACTTCATACAACGGTCCCACTAAAAAAGGCGAGTTTTGCGCCGACGTCGGAAGAGATCACTTTTTTTGTGAATTGTGTATCACGTGAGTGTCATTTGGGCAGCTGGCATAGAGCCAGTTTTCGCAGCTCCAAATTGATTGTCTTTTTAGAAAGGCAAAGCAAGTTTCCCGCAACTTTTGGTTTCCAGTAACCTCGAAAATCGCATGTGCAGTGCATGAACTAAAGAAAGTACCTGTTCTCGTATAAAACAAAATGGGTTTAATCCTAGTATACGGTACCATGAAGGTTAGAATTAAAAAAATATGTATTATAAAGAAGGAAAACCTCTCTGCAACAGACGTGGCTCGGTTCCATCATAGCGGGAAACAGCTGTGCATGCGCGATATATCTGTCGCCAAACCGGTGTCGAAGTTCGAAGGTCACGTTATCAAGAGTTCATAAAATGAATATCGTTTAAAATGTCTTTAAACTCTAAAGGAAAAGAAAATATTTTTTGGTGCAAGTAAGTTAATTCATGGATTAGTTATTTTGAGGGGGGGGATCTACGAAAATCCATTTTTTAAATTATTGCGAAAAATCCAAGAAAAAACGTTCTTTGATAAAACGTTTCTTCTTAGATTTTTCGCAGTAATTTAAAAACGGATTTTCGTAGTTTTCTTTTTTGTCAAAGAACGTTTCATCTTAACACGTGTTTCTCAATTTCCTGTACACTTCGCAGAGAAGGAAATTCTCTCCGTTCCGTCGTCAAATCCCTTGGCAAATTTTCCCTCCGCTTTTTACATAGACGTTCTTTGGTGAGAATAATCTCCATGTATGGTACAGCGGGATTTGGCGACATGATGATGAGCAGTAAACGGGTCATTTTGTTCTAGGCGACAATTTTCAAAATCATGCGAAGGCCATATCGTATACTAGGATTTTACCGCAAAATCTTTTTTTTTTTTCTTTTCTTTTCTTTTTAATAAATACCTTGTCATTTTCCAGTAAAATAAAAAAATAGTAATCAATCATCTAGGATAACCATGTAATATAACTATATTCGCTAAAATATCATTGATTATTCTAA
Organism: Stegodyphus dumicola; assembly: GCF_044657685.1. Taxonomy (NCBI): domain Eukaryota; kingdom Metazoa; phylum Arthropoda; class Arachnida; order Araneae; family Eresidae; genus Stegodyphus; species Stegodyphus dumicola. Next base: position 247,294,036 of record NC_140771.1, read on the forward strand.
TTAAATTTTTAAGTAATTATCTTTATTTTTATGTTATTCATATCATTTAATGTTGCTTCTTCCCTCTAAATTTATTTATCATTAGTAAATAATATTTCCAAATTTCAGGAAATTTTCTCTGGCATAATCCTGAAATTAATTCTGGTAGTATGATGACATCACGAAATTTAATGCACATATTTTTTCCTTATGTATGCTACGAAATAAATATAAAATACCTCAATTTAGTAAAAAAAATATCATTAAATAGATATCTTTCTTTCGTTTAGCTGCAGAATGTCTGCAAAAAAAGCCTTATTTTATTCCAGATTGGGCAGATTCTGATCTCAATCTTCAGTGGAGAAAACAACTCCTATTATAGTTATATTTGTGTTTTCAAGTGTTAAGGTGCCTTTTAAGAAGACACCTCACACAAATTAAATTTACCTAAAATCTAACCTAACTTTTAGCATTGCGTTGTGATTTATAAGAACCGGATTAGCCTCGTGTTGAACTGGGGATGATCATGAGTAATAATTAAATAAAACGTACAGTTGTTATCCAATGTATATATCTTAAATTTTATTAAGTTTTTTAAGCGGAAAAGTAAACAAAATTATCAAACAAAGTGTACCAAGAATAATTAAGAATAAATGTCCTCTGGGATTTATTGAATAATTAAGTGAATTTGCTACACAGTACAAGTACCATAATTAATTTACCTCTTAGCACAGCCAACGTACATTACGCTTTTAGACTGGAATTTTCTCGAAACATACCTGGAAAACCTGGAAAAGTCAGGGAATTTCATTCTCCCGTTTGAGTGGCAACCCTGAAGAATGGAACCCTTTAGCTCAACAAGAAATGGTTGTGTTCTTATTCTAGAATGATAAGCTTTGTTTTTCATAAATTAAATGAACTGCAGTGCCTTATTTGTCATTTACAGTAAAATAAAAAAAAAAAAAAATAGTAACCAGTCGTCTAGGCTAACCATTTGATATAACTATATTCGTGAAAATACGTTGATTAATGTTACTTTTTCCTTCTAAACATGAATGAAATTATGTGTACTTGTAGAATTAAAGAGAGAGCATTACCATAAAAAACAAAGCAACTTCAAAAAAAGAAAGTTGAGAGAAAGTTTAATAAAGCAAACTAGTAAATATAAAGCGGTGCTCCCCCCCCCCCCGATTCTCAAGGCAATATTTCATATTTATTCCCCTTTTTAATTTATAATTTCTACATGTCAGTCATCTAATTAGATTTAAACAGAGATCTAATATCTTAAATCGCCAAAATTCCGATGGATCTGGATCTCAGACTTTGTACTGTAGAACTGTGATTAATTGTGGATTAGATGCTCATGGAATGACACTCCATGAACATCTGTTCAAATTCAAGTGTTAAAGGAAGGCAAACTGAATGTTAAATTTATCGTGATGCTTTTGATTTAATTTTGAAGTATTAGTTTTAGTTATTCACATCTTCATTCATGTGTGTGTTCCATCAGATAAATATCTTTCTTGTAGTTTTCTGAGCTGCAGTTATTATTTAATATCACTAATGAATAATTTTTTGGTTTATTAAATTTAAAATGTATGCTTTCAAGTGGCCTTTTTTTGGTGGAATTGGTTAATCTTAAATAAAATTCTTAGCACATCTTAAAAAATAGGTTGTGTACCTACTCATTGCTATTTTTCAAATTCCTCTTTTCATTTTCACAGCTGTTTTCTGCTTTCAGGTGATACAGATCAGAGGCATATTGATAAAGGGGAGGGAAATATAAATCCTAAACGTTTTGAGAAAAATAACAAAAAGATAGATCCACCAGCTGTTCCTGTGCGTAAAAGCACTCTTCTAGAAAAGGTTTGTTATAATTTTTGTAATAAAATTTAGTTAGTCCATAAAATAGCATATTAATTATTTATTAAGTTATGAATAAGTCAGGAAATCATATCTTAAAAAGAACTGATTTATATGTTATTTTGACGAAGAGGATTATTAGGTTTCAAATAATATTTAAAAAATAATTTGATTTACATTTTAAAGATGATCAGTGGGACTTGGTATAATATCATGTTACATTTTAATGTTATTTTTATTTTTTTACTTACTGTATTTGCATTTCTGAATGAAGCTTTTTTTTTCTCTCCAGCTTTTGGCTGATGACATAAGGCATGAAAGAAATGTCATCCTACAGTGTATTCGTCATATTGTGAAAAAAAACTTTTTTGGTATTGGAGGTGCAGTGAAATGGAAATCGCCATGACATGCCTAACATTATTTTGTACATAACTGATGAGACAAATATTCCTTTTACATATAAAAATGAATATTTTTAGAACTTTCAGTTGTTGCCATTCATGAAAATTCTGCATGTTACATTATGCATAATTTTTTATAAAAATATTTGACATTAAAAACATTGACATTGAAATTTTTGTCTTTACTTTATTCAGTCCATTATTTTTTAATATTTTTGAATGATAAGAAATTTGTATAGGTTCTCTAAATAATCCTTTATGCTGTCTCTGTTTTCAGGTACATGTTTAAATTAAAATGGAATGAAATTCGCCAAACTTTAACATTTAAGATAGTTTATATGGGTTATTATACAATCAAAAATTAGAGCTAATTAAGTGTACATTGACTGTTATATGTTTAATGCAGTTCTTGCACAGCTTACTTGATGTGTTCTAATTTTTAATATGATAGTGCTGAAAACTAATCTGAGAAACAGTATATTTGTAATCACTTTCATGAAAAAAATAATTTTTGGACAATTTTTTTTGTGTTTGTGTATATGTGTAATATCTGAATGTTACATAAGACATAAATTTTTTTAATAAAATATAACTTTATTAGCAATTTCACATAACTAAATAATAAGCTAACTTTGTTTTTTGATTGCAAAAGAAATCTAGACCTGTCCCTTATTTAAAAATTAGTTATAATTTTATAAAAATTCCCTGTTATATCAGTCATCCTTTTATTATTATTATTACTATTATTCATAAGCAGTGTGCCCATTATTTGCTTGGAGGAACTGTTTAAATAAATTATTGGATAAGTTTGGAGAAAGCGGGCCAAAAAAACCTGGTTTTAAAAAAGTTTTTAAAAAATTACTCATCATAACAATGAAGTATATGATGTTATGTGTTGTATCAAATCTTTTTTAAATACGCTGCAGCTTGTTTGTTGTGCATTCTGAATATGCTGATGAACTTTCAATATGATGGAATATCTTATTATTGCATGTTGTGTATGGCTTCGTAATAGATTAAATGCACAGAGAACTGATGGAAGCTTGATAAAATTTAGTACCTTCCACTCTTCAGAATTACTGGAGGGTATATGAGGGCCCGATACAGTTACAGTTGTGTATAAGATGAATTATAGTAAATCAATTACAATACTCATTACAATTATACAGGGACCAGACCAAAATCTCACCAGGTTTAGCAACTTCTGGTGGTTTCTCAGCAAAACCATTGCCAGCATAAGGATATCCCACCAATTTAGCAAGATAGCCATTTATTTGCTCAGTGTTCCTATATAATTTTTATGGCAGAGCACCTTCTCTTTCAAGCATTTCATGTTATACAAAAAATAGTACAATTTCACATTTAATTTTACTAAAATTATTAATATATGTGTAAAATTCATAACAATATTTTCACCACCACATGGATCTTGTTACACATGATTGGTGAAAATGGAAGTATTTATTGCATTTCTCCGTCCATGCTGTCACGGTGTAAAATGATTAGTATGCAGGGCAGTCAGTTGGGAGATTCTTCATTCGAATCCTGATGAAGGCAAGATTGATTTTTTCACATTTCCCTGCGTTAAAAAAAAATTCTACCAGTCCCCCATTTCCCTTAGTGATTATGCTTTTCCTCCATATGTAATCTGAATACAAGCCAAATATTCCAACTAAATCCTTCTCAAAGGTATTTGTTTTCTTAGGCAGATGGCCTTGTATACTTTGTCATAATACCTAACAATTAATTTGATTTTTATGACCATATGGACTAAAATTGTTCATTTGTACCCTAATTTTCAGGCACTGTGTGATTAGATGTCGTGTTTCTTTATCATATTCTCATCCATGCTTTTCTGTGGCTTTAACTACATCTTGCAAAGAAGCTTTTGTAACCTACTAATTCAGTTTGCAACACAACCTTTGGATTTAAAAAAAATGTCATAATTTAAATTTCAGCACTGTGTACTATTACAACGGAACGATGCCCTAATAGCATACTAATACAAAGGTAATGCATTTAAAAAAAAAAAAAAAAAAAGTAGTATTGTCAAAAAGGCATTTTGCATTGGTTCACTATAAATGGTGTGTCACTTTTCAAATTGTTGCCACAACATATTATCACCCTATATTATTTTAATGTGTACCTTTCCACTTCAAACTTGGGCATTGAAATATTCAGTGAGAAGGAATTGCTTATAATTAATTTTGATTATTTTCCCCTTAAAGCATATTACAGTTTTATACATATTACATATTTTTCCCTTAAAGCATATCTCTTATTTGATATATACTCTCAGTATTATCCTCATTATACATAATCAGTAAACACTCTTGCATAACAATTCATTCAATCTTCTGTTTCTCATAAATTATTATCCCAAAAGGAGCTATTAGTTTCAAAAAGGTACTTTGCATTTGTTCACTACAAATGGTGTGTCACTTTTCAAATTGTTGCTACGAAATATTATCACCCTATATTATTTTTAAAAGAATTAAATAATGAAGAATCTGCATATATGCATGTATGTTTCTTACATTGTGATAAAAACAACAGTACCTAGAGCTATCCAATTTTGAATAACGTAGTCGTCCACTCGAACATCGGCATCTGGAAGCCTGAATTTTGAAGTTCAAATTTGTTATTTATTATATATTCTGTGAAACATTAATGAATGTTTGATTAACAAACTCAGCGATTTGAAAGCATGCAGTGATAATATCGTTTGAAATAAAACATTTTTCTCTCAAACACACCACTCGGAAAAATGCAAGATCTTTCGTTTTCAATTAACTAACTCTATGAAAGCAATGTGTAAGCTGCAGCCGGAAATAAAATACTATTATCTTGTACATACCAGTGTGTTGCCATTCAGTAAAGCCTAGGATACTTTCAAATTTAATTTGGAAGGTTTTTGAATAATAAACTAAGCGCTTTAAAAACAATAAACACAACTCTTAAGGATATTTAATTTAAATAAACATGTATTAAAATCATGAGATGTCTAATTAGAAATATTTTATATTTTTATGAAATACTTTTTCTTTATTGCGATAACTATTTCAGGTGGCTTGTTTTTAAAGAAATAATATAGCAAATACAAAAATATGTATGGTAACCTCTGACAGTATATTGGGAATTCTAAAGATATGCTGGTTTTAGATTATTGTTTATTATTTGTTATATGCATTTTGCTGTTGAAATGAATTTTATGTGGCGTAAGTGCAAAGAACGGGATATTTAATAAATAAAGTAAACACCCAAAATGTTAATAAAGAAAAGACACAAAAAAAAAAAAAAAAAAAAAAAAGTTTTCTAAAGCCATTTTAGTAAGAAAATCAAACACCGATATGATGAAATCATGGCAAGTCAAAAATACATAAAAACTCAAAACACCCTCATTAAAAATTGTAAAATTCAGAAATATATAAAACACCAAATACAGTTAAAACCAATTTAAAAAAAAGAATTTTTACAATTAAAATTAGAACTTTTACACAAAAACAAGCAATTTGGCTAGTGGGCAGGAAAAGAGATTTTTTGGTGCACAAAACTGAAAGTTTACTTTTGGTCCCACTCAGCAAAAAACTCATTATGTGGAGGGTATAAGGCTTGAAAAACTAAGCATCTTGTTATTGAGTTGGATCCACGAGTTCCTTGCCTCATGCGTAAAGAAATGCTTACGAGAAAACAGTCTCCCATTAAAGTGCCGTTTGGTTATTGATGATGCATATGCTCTAGATCGTCTAGGTTTGACAAACAAGTTGGCGGAAGAGTTAGATTTCTTCACAATAGAGTTCCTGATTCCTGTGTACCATAGTCGCATCTCCGTCAAATAAACAAACCTGTTCTAGGCTAAATATTTATCTTTATATACAACTATGTACAGATTACAATTTAGAAATACTTTAAAATACATTTTCACTACAGTAGAGCGTGCAAAACTAGCATCCGCTATTTTCTCTTTCACATCTCAATCTCTCTTTCTCTCTCCCACCTGCAACCAGGGGGGAAAGCCCACTCCCCTCTTCCAGCCAAGGCGAGAAGAGGGTTCTCTGTCCCTTCTTTTAGGGTGGGTGACCAAGTGTTCTTCAGAGAAGGGGAATGTTACACCTGGTATGACTACAGCCCATTTATTATTAGGTTATTTCAAATTTCAAGAAGCTGAAACATTTTTTTCCCTCTCAACTGGCATTTTGTAACGACTTCTGACACAGAATTAATTCCCAGAAGTGTGTGGAAACAACATTTTAATATTCCCCATTGCTTAATTCTCCTAGACAAAACCTGGCAACAAGTGACTTACATGAATTCGGTCGGCGAAAATTGTGGCCAGATTGTATTCCAGGCAAAGGAATGCTCTGAACTGAAGTTTTTTTATTATTATCTTTATTTGATATTGTCTGTTTAGGCAAAAACATAAGATAGGAAGTTAACACTGAAGGCGTGGATTAATTACTGTAGGACCACAAAAATTAACTCGATGCGTAAAAACTGAAATATGATGGTTGTGGAAGAAATGTCTTCAGAGAGAGAGAGAGAGAAGGAAAAAGAGAGGATGTTCCAAGCTATTTGATCCAAGAAATTTATGCATATTGGTGTGAAGTGCATTTTTCAATGGTTTAATTTTGAAATTATCATTGGCTATGTAAATCAAGGTTTGGTTTATTTGATTATGGCAAAGCACTGTAGGGGGATCTAAGGGGAGGGGTACTTTCATAGAGGACTTTCGAAAGGAAACTTGCTGGTATGCACATTATGCATGCATGTGGGAAACCACTCCCCAGCGTTTTTGTCTGGAATTGCTGGTGGGCTCTCAGTGCAAAGTTTTCAAAACATATCACTCTGATACAGCAGCAGTTTTCAATGACAATGGACATAGGAACGTTTTAAAATTAGACAAATACAAATCACATTGGACAAGTTTTTAGTGGGGCTAAGGACAAGCAGAAAGTGAGAAGACAGTAGCCTACCTAGTATAGGCAGCCTCCAATTTTTTTTTTCCTTCAATAGTGCAAAAAAATTTTCACTTCCATGCCCTTGCTCCCACGTACATTAATAATAAAGTCTCAAAGTAGAAATGCAGGCTGTCGAGCTGGTTATTGCATTGATACTTTGGAAGGCGTTTCTTGTTTCTGCCATCCAGATTATTTCTTTTCTGCAGTTCTTTTTGATACCACTGAGCAAAGTTGTTAAAGGTTGTTGCATTTTCGCACAATTTGGTATGAATCTGTGATAAAAATTCACCATACTTAAAAATTGTCTTAAACTAGTAAATAACTTTGGTTCTGGGAAATTTTTGATGGCTTCAATTTTCGTTGAAAGATGTTTAAGTCCTACAGCTGACACTTTGTATCGCAAGAATGCAAGTTTTGTTTGACCGAATTTACACTTTGCCGAATACACAGGCCATATTCATTTAGTCTCTCGAGGACTGCTCGTATATGTTGTCGATGAGATTTTTCATCTGGAGAGGCTATTAGAATGTCATCCAAACAGCAAAACACAAATTCTAGTCCATTCAACACACTGTTCATGAAACTTTGGAATGTTTGGGCCGCATTTCGTAGACCGATCGTCATGAAAGGGAACTCAAAAGTAAGAATGGCCTTTTTCGGTATATCTTCTTCGCGAACCGGAATTTGTTAGTACGCTCTAATGAGATCCATGGATGACAAAACTCTTTTTCCAGCTAAAATGAAACTGCAATCTGTTAAAAATGGGAGAGAGTATCTATCAGGAATCGTGGCGCTGTTTAATGCTTGATAGTCTCCGCAAGGTCTCCAATGATCTGATTTCTTCATAGTTAGATGTAGTAGGCTCGACCAGTTATTTTGGATAGCCTGCATAAATTCAAACTCCTTTTGAGCCACTTTGAGTTTCTCAGCTGATAGTCTCCTAGATTTAGCGAAAACTGGTGGATCTCTGGTTTTGATATAATGCTCGAGGTTATGATTTTTAACTTTATTATTAACTACTTTCAGTTTTAACAAATCCGGAAAATCGTTAATGATACGTTTATATAGATCAATTACGCCATTTAAAATTGGAATATTATTATTATTATTATTTTGAAAACAAGAAGTTCCATTGGTTGTTAACAATGTAGTACCATCAATCAACTTGCAATTTTTGGAATCTACCAAAAGGTTAAAATTTACAAGAAAATCCATGCCTATTATTGGTTTGTTTACTTCCGCAATTACAAAAGGTCATGTGAATGATCATCTGAGTCCACGATCAAGCTTGAGTAATTTTGGGTCATATGTTTTGATTTTCGTGCCGTTTGCAGCAAAGAGTTCTAATTTTGAGATGGTTTTTTTATCTGAAGGTAAGAGAGGCATGACGGAAATTTCTGCTCCGGTAATCTATTAAGAATTGGATAGCCGATTCTTTGTCGCTGATGAAAAGATGTCCCTCCATCATCAATAACTCCGATCTCTTGATTTGGATCGGTTACGACAATAGAGACGACTGTGACGTTGCTTGGATAAAGCAGCAACTTGTAAGCTAAGTTCACTAACCTGGTTTTGTAAACTTTCAATCACTTCCGTTTTTATGCTATGGATGAAGTGGCAGCTATTTGGTGATAACGGTTTAATTCCCAAATTTTATCGGCCATTGTAGCCACGTTTGACAAATTTTCACCACTAACAGATATAGTGCTACGCATATTAACAGGTGGCCACAATGTATTTAGGAAAGTATCCGTTACTTTATTGCCCGCCAAATTACGCATCTCGTACAGCAACTGAGAGGGCTTTTTGTCACCCAGTTGTAATTCACTCAGTAATTTTTGGGTTTTTTGAGTCTCTGAATCTGCATATAATGAAATTAGTCTATTTTTAATTGCCTGATATTTATTATCTTGTGGTGGACTTAGCAAAATATCAGATACATGTGACAAAATATCAGATTCAATGGAACTTAATCATATTTTGTTTGATCTGCATTTATTTTTGCATTTCTGAATTGTGCTTCTAGTTGAATAAATCATATTTATATTAAAAGGAGGAACACTTACTTTGGCGACAGACACAGTTCCTGCTTTAATTTCGGTTTCATCGTTGTCAACCATTGTAGAATTTGATCACGTCCGGGTCACCAGTGAAGTGTATGCAAATGTAGGAAAATAACACTTCCTTGACTTCAATAGAATCAATATTTTATTCCTTATGACGTTATAGATACTTATTCATGAAATTTATTTATATTTTACATGCACGTTAAATCACATAATAGAATACCGAACTTTGTTTGCTTCGTTCTTCGCGGAGACTAGAAAGCATTGCCATTCTGCTTTAACTAAATTTATTTAGAAACTTGACGGAACTGAAGCGACACTATAATTGGTAACATTCACTTTGATTTATTTCATCAAGAAAGACAAGACTCTTATTAAATTTGGTGGATATTAATCAATTGTGAAAAGCAAGGAGTTTTATTTAAGAGGAAAAGCAGATCATAAAAGAATTTTGGCACTTGTGTCTCTTTTTGTGAGAAAAGTGCGTGTGAAGTATGGAGTTAACTAAGTATCCCATTAATTAGAGTATAATGTAAATTCTATTCCATTCCCCAAAATGGTATATCCTTGATAAAAGTTAATGTTTTTGTAGACCAGTTGCCTCGAAGAATTATAATTGAATGTGTTGATAATGATCATCTCACGCATGTTTTTCCAAGCATCCGTTAGAATTTAAATTTTATATATAAACAATCTGTGCCTTACAATCTTAAAAACCTCCTTAAATGTAAGATCATCCATTGTTATGAACACGGACTATCCAACAGAGCCCGGGAAGCATTAGATGGCCTTTTTTCAAGACAAAGGAATTAGAATTTTCTGACTCTTAGACAGTCTCCCGATTTTTATGGATAATTTTGATGACAATGAATTTTAATTGTGCGACAAATGAAATACAAATATTTACTAAAGCAATTATTATGGAACATTTCCTAATTCAAAAAAGTTTCAAAACTTATTAATTTATCGGTTGTTATATGTTTGTGTCTATAATGTCATATCTATATCAATTCGTTCAGAAATTAGACACTGTTTAGGTTAATTGCATATGGAAAAGCACACGGAGGCTGTCTACCTAAAGAAAAAGATGCCTTCGTGGAGATCTTTTAGAGGAAATTGGCTCGTATTCACGTGGGGAAAACAACGATAACCGACCGATGCTGTTAGCTCGATCGCCTGACGTCAAACTAACAGCATTCAGCGACCTTAACCGCTCAGTTGCTAGTAGTGTTCAGAAAGTAATTAATTTTATATGAGAATTGTGTTTCAAAGGGAATCAAATTTAGATATTGAAATACTAAGCATGTATTCAGAAATTCATCTGTACCACTTTTTAGTTCCCTGAATTTAATCCTCAGTGCGAATCTTCTTTAATATTCATCAACTCAGCATGAATCTTCATTCCCAATTTCATTACTCCCAAAGAAAACAAGTGTAAATAGCTTGAGATCTGAAAATTTCCCATAACAGCTTGATACCTCAAAGGTGATTTTAGCATTCTGAAAATGTACATCATAAACAACTGAACAAATATTTCGCTATTCGACAAAGATGTTTACTTTTTGAAATATCAATGCGTTGCATTCAAAGAAAAAATGGTGTAGCAATATGAATTATCGAACAATTATCATACAAAATAATATCTATCAACAAAGTAATATCTTATATCACTAAGTGTTAAAACTAAATTTTTGCTACACATTAAAACTCAACAAGGATTTTATTTTCTAAAGCTCCAGGGTTTGCATCTGCATTTCTTTCTTGAACCAAAAACTATGAAGCGGTTAAAAAAAATTAAACATCTTATATACCTTATGTAAAGGCAGATCAACCCTGGGATCGCTATTTGCAACGCCACATGGAAGAAAAATAAATAAAAAATTTCTTGGCTCATGCACTGTAAATTTTTAGTACAGTACAAACACAGTAACCAATTTCTATTTCTCTAGAAATGAATATTACCATAGGTGTAAAAGTAATAATGTTATGCAGACGAAAAACAGAATGATATTCCATTACAAAGTTTGACTTTTAATGCATGTGGAGCATATTCTATTTATTATACAGTGAAACAAAGTTAAGCTATGTGTGCAATCTTTGGAAGTTTATGTTGATTTTAGATTGTACCAATTTGTAAAAAAAACTTATGATGCAAGAATGATTTTCTAACATCAAAATATTTAAAAGGTCTTTGTTTTTTATTTTTCTGGTTGAATAAAACAGCACTTTTTCAGCTTATAAGAATCAAAGTGTATTGTATAAGGCATGTTTTCTTAAAAATTCTATCCATTTTTTTCATCCAGCTCAATAACATGTTCGATGGTTTGTGATCATTCTTCTTCTGAAGGAAAGAAGATAAGTTTACTGAATTCCATGATCAAAAGAACTAATGGTAGAAAAAGCTGCTGGCAAAAGAACAGAGAAAACTTTCTCCTCATTGTATAACTAGACTTTTCTTTTTATAAAGAGATGCATTTTATTCATGGAGGTAGGAAGTAAGATGGAGTTGCCCTAAACAAGTTTCTCCCGTACCCTGCTCTGAAGTACCATCGATCCCTACGTGGTGACCAAAACATTGGCTCATTTACCATTGAGTTCAGTGGGATTTGACGCATTTGGATGTAAATATTTTGTAATTACCTCGTAAATATACATATAAATGTATATATTTTCTTTTTCTTCAACACTTCGGAGTCCTAAGTATATGAAAACAACATATTTTTAAACAAAATTTCATTCTGAACGGAATTAAATGCTATACTTTTCACAGGACAGTTTTCTCAGAATGGTTTAATTTGAATGAAATATTTTCACAAGTTTTCATTAATTACATTAGAAAAAAAAAATTAAGGTAATTCGATTTTATTCGGTTAAGGTACAAAAATTAAGATCAAAGTTTATTGTATCATTAATATTAAAATTATGCATTATTTCTTTTCTATTTATAGAGCTTCTTCCTAAAATACTTTCTTAAATATGACATGATTTTTTGGCTTCTGAGGCATCTTTTAAATCGAAAAATGTAAGTCAATTTATAATTAATGCTCTATTCGGTTCATTTTAAATTTGATAATTATTAGGAATTAGCGAAATACTTTAAATAGAACTTGACTTTCTCTGAACATTTCTGAAAGGGAACAAAATAAGTTTTTTTTTTTTTTTTTTTTTTTTTTTTTAAGTATTATTTAAAACTTGTAACTGAGTTGTTATAAAATGTAATAATTCTTTTAATTATACTTATCAGATTTTTTTTTACCCTTCATTTCAACAGTACATATTCCAAAACTCCTTATTACTTTCTTAAGTGCACATCTCATAGCAATTGCCTTACAATACCTTTTAACAGATTGCTTTCCAATACGAATAATTCTTGCTTAAATAGTTTTATAACGTATTTGTCAACAGGATTTCAATTTATGTTTACAATTCAATATTAAGGTGATTATATATTTAGATAACATTTATAATCATTATAAATTAGATACATTTAATAATTAGATTTCTTCACAGTACTTTCACAGTTGTTTATAAGTGAATAAATTCTTCATTTCAAATACATTTATAAATAATTTAATAAATATTTATGTATTTTGTCAAAGGCAGATACATGCTTTTTGCAATAATAAACAATAATATATGGATGTGAAAAAAATTGTTTTATTTAAAACATTTTGGCGTTTGGAAAATAAAATAAAAGTAGCGAATACTCTATCAAGGGTATCGAAAGACGTATACAATTTTAAATGTACCGTAAGGTATTTTTCATTCTTTAAGCATAACATTTTTCTTAAAATCTATATTTTTGTAGTTCAACAGCTTAGAATTTTATAAAACAAATTCATAATCAAAATCGCGCTGTTGTTAGTTACCGAAAAATAACCAAGATGTGATTTTTGCGTAAATGTCACTAAACTATACAAATTGCTATTATCCATCACACTATGAATGTTTCTTTCATGCGAAAGTGTCCCTTTTTCGATTTGTATGGAACTATTGTGTGTCGAAATACTATCAGAACCGTGTCAAGCAAGCTTCTGAATGTAAACAAAGAACACCCCATCTGGTGACCCAAGCTTCAAAGTAGCGAGTGCTTCACTTTTAGTGCCGACTGGCCCCTCCTTCCTTTCCTACCTCCATGATTTTATTGACAAGATTTTGTAAACTAAAGGTGCTAATCGAGCCTTTCGCTTGGGAGAAACGAAAAGATGACTTTGAAGCAAGTATAAGGCACTCATATGTAGTTTTTATGACACTGATTGGGCACTTTCATAGCAAATCGCTTGAAAATTTACTTTTGACCATTAGTTTCACTTGTTGAATTGGTTTTCTGAGCAGTTCAGCATTTTGTACACAAATGAGAAAAGAGGAAAAATGTTTGACTTTTTATAGAGTCTCTTAGAAGCGACCATAATCTGAAGCTTTTTGCATAGCACAATATAAAAAGTTCTTCACACGCAAACAAGGGCAGATTATTTCTCCTGCAAGTAAGTCACAAAAACGGGAACAGTTTACATCATCCAGGTTACATCACTTCTTTTTTGGTTAGATTTGAATTTCCCCCCCCCACTAGACCTCATACATATATGTCTTTAAATGAACGAAACAACACTTGACGGCATTTCTCCATACGTCCAGTCCATATGATGCTCATTCTGAGATACCCATGAAACATTTATTGTGTTTTCTTGTCGAAATCTTCAAAGGAGAATGGGAATGAAAGTTCCATCTACCACGATCTGTTCGGTCACCTACGGGAAAATCTACAAGTTCTTTAATAGCCGACAGTCCTGAAAATTGCTGGAAAATTTCGAAGACAATCACCACAAAATGACTAGCAAAGGTTTGGTTCCGTTTGACTTATTTCATTATGGCAAAGCTTGCGAGAAGTATCTGCCTAAGCTGAAGGAGGATGTTTGAAAAGAAACTGGCTCGTATGCAGGTTACACATGCGAAAAACCACGAAAATGCTCATGCGCCAGAATACAAATCCAGATATAACTACCAGTGTTCAGCAACATTTAGCTCAGTCACTGATGGCCCCAGACTAGCGAAGGTGGTAGGTGTAGTATTTCTTGTTTGTAAAATTTCATGTTCTTACGCGCATTGAGTCGGATGTTTCGGCTTTGAGATTGACCAGTGAATAACTGTAGGCTTCTGAAGTAGCATCCTGATACATTTCTTGAAAAACTCGTTCTTTTCTGCGCATAACTGCCTTCTCAGGTGTATAATCTGAAACTTCTCTCTTGTATTCTTAAAGAAAACCATATAATTAACGTTTAAATACAATTCCCTAATACCTTTATAACAATATTTTGTATAATGAAAATGGCATTAAGATTTTCAGGAGGAGAGACTTTGATATTTAACAATCTTACATCATTGTCGAGTTCCAACATAAGATCTTCGATAATCAGAGAATTTAATGAAGTTTTAATGTTTTCAGACAAACCATCACAAAATTTAAAATGATTCGTTTCATCATAAAGACTTTGATAAGCACCATAACATCAAATAATTTTAGGAGGAAAGGGAATGAATCTATGATTCTCAACTAATTTTTTAATAAATGCAGTTTTTCCGCTACCACTAGTGGGAGAAGCTAATATCAGGAAAGCATGCTTAAATTTTAAGAGTTATATATGAACTAAAGTCTTATTCAAAAAGCAGTTCTTTTTATAGCTGTAGCTCACTTTAAGAAACAAATTCAATGGGTAATTTTTGACAGTCCATCGTCCAAGATCAATCTTTTTGTATCATAATTACACAGTATCGATATATGACATTTGCTGGCTAAGCGTTGAGCAGGTGCGAGTCCACAATCGTGATGAAGGAGACAGAATGATATTCCATTCTGCTTGTAATTCTTAAGGAAAATAGGACGTCACGAATATGATGAAATTCGTATGCAGAGGACAGTTTAGCACCAGAGAATTTTTCTTGTGTTCTGTGCCTGCCGTTTTTCCTGTTACTTAAAGAAATGTATGGAAACTTGGTGAAACCACAAATTTTTTAGCCCTCTTCTCATCGATATTACTAGGTTAATTTGCTTACTTTTTCTCAAATTTTCCATCATTTTCCCCAAAACCGCATTATTTAGGAACTTCAAAAGATCTTTCTCGAAGCTTGTTTTAACCTGTTTCTGCTCCTCAGTAACAAATGAAATGTAACTAATGGAGATGCTTGAATTTAAGTATCCGATGGATTTGAGTTACTCGGTGACCCAAGAACACGTATAATTTTAAACTCATTTAAGGCATTTTAGGAGAAGGTCGTAACACTCCTTTGGAAAAAGTTTAGGAACTAGCTTCACACTACTGCCCATGGTGTGTTGGTACTTATTTGCTAAATTTACGCAACAATATGGCAGCATTTCCTAGGAGGTCTGCATCTCCTGCAGTGAGAGAGGGTAATTATTGTGTAAGTCATGCATCTCAGCTCTATCGAATATTCTAAGTCTACCTCTAAGATGTAGCTCTAGTCAGCTTCTTCCGAGATATACAGGTAATCTCGACGGGTTCATTCACCTATTCGAACCAGTGCATGGGAAGGTATTGAATCATCGCCCGTCTAAAATAAAAGAATAAACATTTAGAACTAAAACAAAAGTCTTAGATAAATAAAGCAAACGAACAATTTAAAAAATGAGATTAATGAAAAATAATTTACCGAAAAGCTTATAGCATCAAAACAAATTATATATTTGGAGGACTGATACCAAAACAGGTGATTTAATAGCATCTCAGTTGTGATGATGATGTGATATCATCAAAACGCCGCCACGAATACCCCGCTCTATAAATAAATGTTGCTTCAGGTCCATGAACCGTTGCAGGCTAACTCCAATCGTCTTTAAAGCAGCTTGCCAAGCTAATCCGAAAGTAGTGTAAAAGTGCATTGGATCAAACTGACAGAGCTTGAAACTTAAATGGCAGAAATTTTGAGACATCTGCTAAGAAAATGACATCTTAAACCACATATAAATCATGGTAACATCTGAGATTAGTGAGATCAAAGGTTTTTCAAATGGTATGAGTATAGTTCTCATCGCTAATGGGCTGTTTTGTAAGTTCGGATTTAGTGCCTGATGTCCTAATGCCAGGTATTAGTAAAAGCGTACTTATTCACTCTCGTACTCATCCAGCTGTGTGTACACCAACTGTACTCTACGTGCTTGCGTGTATGTATCCAGCTTAAGTGTGTTCTCTGTATGTGCTTTATAAAGAGTTGGCCAGCTGTACTCATCCAGTCTGGATACTGCAGCTGGATGAGTACTCAATGCTATGCGTACTTATCCAACTTCGATACGCCAGACAGAATTGACAATACCATGGAGCTGAACGAAAAAGAGGGAGTCATTTGTAAAGTGTTTGTCTCTCATGCCTGCCGTCCTTGAGTCTTCTTTATTATCACCGCAGGCATCCATGGTGTATAATGTAACATAATATTTACATGTTCCTGCAATTGAATGTAATTACACAGGCTGAAGTCCCAGCTGATAACCTTCATATTTGGCAAGGGGTGATAGTCCAACCAAATATCAACTTGGAGATGATGGAAATTCATTTATCGAGCACTTGGGTACCACACCGGGTTCATAAGGATTATTTTAAAGTTCTCCGACCGCACTTTGGAGCCGGGCCCGAGGGTAGTGATGGGCAACTTCGGTACTTTCTTGTACTCGGTACGAGAGTAACGGGTACAGACAAGTACCCAGTACAAAATACCCGTAACTCAAGTAACCGTTACTTTGAAAAGTACCGAAAACCGATTTCAAGTACCGAGTACCCAAGTAACAATTTGGAGTACCGAAGTAACAAAATACCGGAGTAATGGTTTGCTGTACCGGAGTACCCTAGTAACAGTTTGCTGTACTGTAGTACCCTAGTAACGATTTGGAATACCGAAGTACCCTAGTAACGATTTGGAGTACCGAAGTACCCTGTAACGATTTGGAGTACCGAAATACGCAGCTAACGATTTTGCGCACTGAAGAAACTCTGCTACGTCATCACGCGTTTGATTTTATCTGTACGGAGTAAGATTTTGAATATCAGAAAACATGTCAACTACGGAAGTGTCTGAGGAGCAGGAGAGCACGGCGGGTTGTTTCTGGTGTTGGGTTTGTGTGAATTGCCTTTGATGGCCAGTGGGGGTTGGGAGAATTGGCACGGGAAGTGGATGGATGGAAACATTTTCGCTTTCGGTTGTGTCTTGTGTGCAGGTGCAGCAAAATCGATGGGTGCTTTTTATCAATTTCATGAAAGAGGTCGTCCATAAATGATGTCACGCTTGGAGGGGGAGTTAGTGAAATTGTGATAAGACGGGGAAATCATATTTTGATTAAAATAAAAATGTTTAAAATCAGCAGATTGAATTTTGGAGTTATTTTAAAATTACCAAAATTTGAAGGTATTTCCTTAATTGGGGCGAAACTTTCATGTGATTTTTTTTTACTTACATTCCTTTCTTTCCAAAAAAATAAAAGGCATTCAGAGTAGGTTTTGAGAATAGGGTAGCGGCAGAAATTGTAATTTTATTGCTATTGTGTATTAATTATGTTTTTGCTGTAAACTTTTCTCTTATTTCATACAAAATAAGTGCACGAATCATTATTATTGTTATATTTACAGATGTCATTAAAACATTAAGTTTAAATTTAAAAATAAAGTCTGAAATATGATCTATAACGTAGTGCTACGTTTTTGAACTGCAAGTATAAGTTTACGTAATACAGTCAAAAGTCGTTAATTCGGACACCCGTAATCCGGAATGATCTATAATCCGGACCTCAAAGCTAAAATCTTTCTGCGAATGCGCCGCATTGACGCATGCGCATAGGCGTTTTACTCGTGCGCGCAAGACATTTACGACTGCGCATATGCGTCTGCGCAAGTGCAGAATACGTTTTCGCGTGCGCGTTTAATGTATAACGAATGGTATAAGCTAAAATTATCTAATTATCTATTTCAGTTAATGTTGATAATTGCGTTGTTCCTTAATCTTCGAATTGGATCCGGCTTATTATTTTTTGCAGACTGTAAGAGCAATTTTCTAAAAGTAAGCTTGAACTTTCGATTATGTCAAATAGAATTTCCGATGCTGGAGCTCCCAAAGGATCTAGAAAACGAAAGTATGTTTCGATGTCCATCAAACAAAAAACGAATTGCTACAAAAAATGCGGTAAAAGCATATCCTTTGTTTATCTAACCGTTCCGAAATCTGTTTATCAATTTCACGCTGCTCTGCGCGGGGGGGGGGACGTAGCGGCGCGCAATGAACTGGAAGTTGATCTATCAACACTATCGTTATCTTCAGGGCAGATGTTTTTATTTTATTCGGCTTATAATTCCTTACTAAATGTAGTATTTAATTTCGATGTACTCCGTCTTTATATGATTTAAATCAAATTCCTCGTCATTATAAATATCACTAATACAAATCAAATAGTTTTCTGGTTGCAATTTTCTAATTTCGGCTATGCGTAAGGTATGCTTTACGCATCCGCGCGTTGAAAGAAATGTTGAATAAAGTAAACAAATAAATATTAGGCTTCTTTTTTGGTAAATTTTGATACCCTTTAGATCATAATTGCTCATTATTTTATAAATTACGGTTTCATATTTTTAATTTTATAATTTCTGCATGCCATCTTACCAGATTTAAACTGATGATCTATAATCCGGAATCGCCGAAGTCCCGACGAGTCCGGATTAAAGACTTTTGACTGTATTGCGTGACATGTGACAAAGGGGGGAGGGTTTATGTTGAAGTGTGACACTTTGTGACAAAGAGGGGGAGGGGGGTCCAAAATGTTGCAGAAAAGTGTCACATCATTTATGGACAGCTGCAAATGAGCATAGTTGCGTACTTGAAAAACGTCGGAAGATTTTCTTTGTATGATATTGAAGGAAGGGAGAGTACACTATTTTTTTCGGCTGTGTTCTTGGAGGGAAACAAAGGGAAAAAAATCGGAAAATAGAAATTTTGATGCAACTTTATACTATGAGTAAAAATGTCGCAATAAATTTAAAATAGAAAATTAACTATAACTAGCTGTGTAGCAACCCGATAGGATGCAGTTTCCTAAGTAAATATCAGAAATTTAATGATCAATCTGTTTTAACATGATATTTTTTATTTATACGGATAAATAACATACCACAGAAGTCGTTTAATACCTACAATTCGGTAGTAAAGGGCGTAGGGTCTAGACATTAAAATAATCACAAACCTTTATGCCACTGATAGATTAGATAATGACCTTCAGTATCACTGCGAAATAAAACTTATTCAAGCTACTAAATTTAAAAAAAAGATAAATCTCTTATTCTCTACTCTCCCCTATATATATTAAAAATTCTGAATAAAAAAGTAAGGTAATTTAAACATTAAATATAACATAAATGACCTTGTGTGTTTAATTGTACAATACTGGCATAAAATAAAATTTACACATTTATTCATATACACATGGTTGAAGAGCTTTTCCACAAAAAAGTTTATACTGTTCCTTTTTAAATTACATTTAGGTTTATTTTGAGTTAAATTTGTACTTTTGGAAATTTGGCACCGTACAATAAACAAAATGATTAGAAATATTGGTAAAAGCGCAGAATAGGCTGCATCAACAAAGTTCAGTATGAGGAGCTGCGTGACGTCATTAAATGGGTGGGACTAAGCTTATGACGTCACAATGTAGTCTCGCATTTACACTACGTGTACTTTCTATATTCTCTTAAAAATAACAATAATAAATTGTTTATTATTGTAAATTAATATCAAATTCTTTACTTTTAATTTACATTTATAACATTTAAGTTTAGGCGTTACTGATAATAAGTATAATAAATCGTTTATATTTAAAATTACCATGCTACAGTGAGCGAATTCTACCAATTATTAAAACGATAAACAACGTCGCAGTCTCTAATAGTTGTAGAGCTTCAATATTAAATTATTATTTTTTTTATTAATTTTTTTTATTTATACAAATAAAATATTTTTTTTTAAATTTAAATTCATATTGTGGAACATTTCAATTTTATCATTTTTACAAATTACTTTCTTGCTACGTAACGACATAATTCCTTACATACCAATAATTAGACAATTTTCATTATTTCTAAAAATTTTAAACTTTACGTTAATAAAAAAAGAATATTTTTTATTGCATATGAACATCATTACACAGCTTTCATATCAGTTTCTAAAATTCCTAAATCACGCTATATTCTGTGCAGGCATGCTAGAATTCTACGCATTAATAAATAAAAAAATCTAGAATTCTACGCATTAATAAATAAAAAAATCTAATTTCTCAGAATGAAAGAAAATAATATAATAAAATAAATACTACAAACTTGGAACACTAAGCAATGCTTCACATACGCACACACACATATTATTTGCAATTACGATACCAAACACTAAGTATTAAAATATGAGGTAAACGTTACTTCAAGGGTTAAAGTTTACAGTTTTGCTACTGTTGAGTCGATCGTCGTACTATCCATATATATCGTAAATCGGAAAGCGTTATAAACATATCGAAAAACAAAAAATTAAAAATACAATTTAAATGAAAAATTATGTCTTAAATATAATTCACAATTAAAACAACGATACAAATTTAAAATACACAAACGATATGTTAAACATTGCACATAAATAAAGTTACATTACTCCTCGACATCACGCACAACCTCGTTTTCCCTTTTACACAACGATCAGTATTCGCTCGAAAAACATTAAAGAATTCCACAAACTCGGTTCCTTGTGCTCATTTATCTATTTTCACTTAAAGAAAAATCAGAGAATTGCTCAAACTCGGCATTGCGCACCACATTGGCTTTGCCCATGTGCACATCGATCTATTTTCACTTAAAAAAACATCCCAGAATTGCACAAACTCGGCATCGCGCACAAACTCGGCATTGCGCACCACATTGGCTTTTCCCATGTGCACATCGATCTATTTTCACTTAAAAAAACATCCCAGAGTTGCACAAACTCGGCATTGCGCACCACATTGGATTTGCCCATGTGCACATCGACCTATTTTCATTTAAAAAAACATCCCAGAATTGCACAAACTCGGCATTGCGCACCACATTGGCTTTGCCCATGTGCACATCGATCTATTTTCACTTAAAAAAACATCCCAGAGTTGCACAAACTCTGCATTGCGCACCACATTGGCTTTGCCCATGTGCACATCAATCTATTTTCACTTAAAAAACATCCCAGAATTGCACAAACTCGGCATTGCGCACCACATTGGCTTTGCCCATGTGAAAATCGATCTATTTTACTTAAAAAAATCAGACATCAAATAAATTCTCCATTGCTCATATACTCAGAAATTTGCTTTCACTTAAAGAAATCAGAGAAGTTTGCAAAAAATGTGTCCAGAAAAATGATACAAAAGAAAAATAAAGCTGCCAGAATAAAGCAACTACCAAACATCCAAACTGCCATATTAAGAAAAGCACCCAATATTTTACTTAATAATAATAAATGAAACTTTCCTTCAGTCCTCTTTTGCAGAATATATGGCTGTGATCTCACTGAGAAGTATACGCATCAGTTGGCTGGCGTCGGATTTCTTGTGCTTCCTTCTCCAAATATATTCCGCAAGATAGGAATCAAACTGTCCTTTTGCCTTACTAGAGCCACGGAAACTTCTTTTGATTGTCGCCCAAGTTCCTTCAATACTATTGGTATGCGCACCTGTTTCTGGATCTTTAAAACTCAAGCTATGATTGACTTTCAGGTGCGCATACCCTTCGAACTCGAGACAGTCGTACGCTTTCCAACAATCGGATATAATAATCGATCCTGGTAGAACATTCTCTTTAATGATTTCTAGCAATGTTTCGGCACCTCTGTTTTCTACAACTCTAAAGACGCATTTATCTGTTCCTCTCTCAACCAAACCAAAAAACCATTTTCCTTCGACTCTTTTCCCTCTATGATACTTTTGCTTGCCAAACTTGCTTTCGTCGATTTCGACAATGACACCTTCCCCACCCAACTTAACATTCTCCTTCAAACATAACTCCATGCATACTTCTCTACAAAAACTTTTCCAATCTGTCACCGTATTTTTAGCAATACGTAATTCCGTTCGTATAAAATCATTCCCGCACTTACCCAACCACATATAGGTAACTTGCAAAACATCACACATGCTCAATTTACTCTTCGCAAACCAGGAGTTCTTTCGAATTGATTTTGAAATTCGATGCCTACATTCGCCTCCAGTAACTCTGCACATCCACTCAAAACCGTCTATACGGTTTTTTCGCTCTACTAGTTTCATATTTGTTCCACAAATCGGGCACTTATACGATATTGCAATCAAACCTTTCTCCATACACCACTCAATAACACATTTTTTATCTCTTCGCTCCAACTGATAAAAGAAATCCAGATTCAAATACTAATCCATTCTGCAGTAAGCACCGAATTAAACACACTCATGAATAATCAAAACATTCTTTAAGCAAAAGAATTCTTTTCTGTATTTTCAGAAGTTACAGTTATAATTTTTAATTCATGCATTCAATATTTTCAATCGTTTGCTAATGATCGTTTTCAATCGTTTGGTATCTTAATAATACATTTGTGAGAGATAATTCGTTGCGTTAAATGCTAACAATACCACACAACACACAAAAGTAGATTTACAATTTAAAAAATCTCGCACAGAACATTATAAACCTACCATTTCAACTCAGTTAAAATATAATATAAGTTTTCTTTAAATACGAAGCTATAGCATGCTTGTTTTGAAGAAGAGGCGTAACCAATATTACGTCATAAAAAGGCGTGTCAAAGCATAAGAGAAGTAAACACAGCATCGACTGATGCAGCCTATTCTGCGATTTAGCCGAAATATTTTTAAAAACAAAAAATATGATTTTAAAAAAATGCATAAACATATATATTTGATTTAAACTTTTTTAATTACCAAAAGCACTAGAAAATGAGGTATGTTTTGAAAAGTGAGATAATGTAATATATTTGGATGTACTACAGTAATAAGTAAATTTCAGCAAAATGGTTAAAAATATTTTTTAAAACGCACAATATGATTTTAAAAGGCACAATGAATATAACAATTTTGAATTGAAGATTATCAAAAAACACTAGAAAATAAGATAGCAAAGGGTTTAAAACTGTGAGAGCGGAATACCTGGATGCAGTAACTGCTGTAAATACAAAAATGCAACAGAATGGTAAAAAATATTTTTAAAACTCAAATTACAGCCAAAGCGCATTCGACATAAGAATTTTGAATGAAAGGTTATTAAAAACACTAGGAAATAAGGCAGCATGTCTTTAAAACTACGAGAACGTAATATCTGGATGCTGTAACAGCAAAAAGCAACAAAAATATTTGTAAAATCGCATTATATGAATTCAATAAGCACATTCGATATAAAAATTTAAATTAAAGATAATTTAAACACTAGAAAGTAAGATAGCATGCTTTCAACTATATGAGAATTTAACATATGTGAATACAGCTATGTAAATAATAGAACTGTAGAATTTTATATTATATTAATAATCTAAATACAATTTCAAAATAATATTTTTTTTTAAGAAATTGACATTTGAATGAAGTAATATTTCATTTAATTAAAACAAATAAAACTTTGATAAGCTGCGCAAAACGTTATAAAAGTATCAAATTTTTTAACTTTATGGAAATTTTAGGCATTTAATTCCTTCTATTTTTTTTTTTTTTTTTAATAAAGACCACTTAAAATATGTAACGAAAAATTAAGCATACAAAAATTGACTCCCAGAAACAGTTTTGAAAATAATGCAGCAAAAATAAACATTTTAAGCTGAACTTAGGTTGGAATTTTAAGAAGGTCAACAAATGATTAAATATTATAATTGTAATGTAAGAAAATTAGTTGTTCAACTTTTGTCCACTTAAACGGTTTCGCCGATCATTCAGTATTAATCCAGCTTTAGAGAACACCCTTTCGCATGGCACTGAAGAAGCCACAAGGCCTAATTTTTTCCGTGATAATTCATACAAATTAGGAAATACATTTTTATTCTTTTCCCACCACTCCAGTGGATCAGATTTCCTGGAAAGAATGGGCTCTTGTAGGTATCTTTTCACTTCTGCCGCAGCTTTGTCGATCGCCGCGTCTGCTGCGGGAGCTGATGAAGTTCGAGTCTTTAACTTTACTCTCAAACTCGAACCAAACCGATGATTCGTCTATCTCTTCATCATCCTCTTCCACATCCTCAACAAGATTATGGGTAGTTTGTGCAACTACCGATAACTCACAGATAATATCACTTTCAATTTTTTTAGCGACATCACATTTGAGCCCCAGTTTTTTTATTCGGGGGTCAAGGAAAGCGGCTTGAGCAATGTCTTCTCTTGAATCGATAGTTGTAAATCTATTACCCAATTCACGTTGTAGTACTAGTACCACATTTTGTACTTATTCATTAACACTTTTACTAAGCAGATTTTCACAGATTTTTTGAAGTCCGCCGATTAACACAGGCGCCATAGATGCTGACAAGTATTTTTCCGAACTCAAATCGCAAGTCACCTTTTCAAAAGGTTTCAAAACGTCACAAAGATGTTGGACACTTTCCCATTCTGGCACATCAAGAGCCTCTGGGGGGTCGTTCATCAAACCCATTGTAAAACGAATAGCGTCTTTCAGTTCAAGGAAACGTTTTACCATATAAAACGTGCTGTTCCAACGAGTCTTCACACCTAAGATGACTTTTAAGTCTTTTCTCTCCTCGCTAGAGCACAGATATTTTCGCAAATTTTTTGCAGCGATATTACTTCTCCTGTAAACTATCACAATATCCCTAATTTTCGTTAGAAGGTCGTTAACCTCGTTTAGAGAATTTGAGACAGCCAAATTGAGAGAGTGCATCCTAAGTGTTTTAACTTTAGTTCACTGTCGACAGCGTTAATCATATTTTTGGCATTGTCAGTCACTATTAAAGACACTTTTTCCATCGGAAAATATGGTTGGCAAATGTGTATGATATTTTCTGCAACATTTTTGGCTGAATGACGTTCATCAAAAATTGAGCAGTCAATCAGTACCGTTTTCCTTTGCATGTGTTCGTCAATAAAATGGCCTGTCACGGCCATGTAACTTTCAGCCTTTTGGTTGCTCCAACAGTCTACAGTCAAACAGATATTTTGTACAGCACTAAGAACGTTTTTTAAACTATTCTTTTTTACTTCATAAGCAGCAGGAAGCAAGGATTTAGAAACCGTTATCCGTGAAGGTAAATAATAGGTTGGGTTAAAAGCCTTTGAGTATTCTTGGAATCCCTCATTTTCTACGATACTTATTGGTTGTAAATCCTTATATACCATTTTGATCAGTGCGAGATCGATTACTTTTTTTTATGTACATCCATCGTATTTCTCTGGACAAACTGCATTATGCTGGACTGGGATTTTTGTGAAAACACACCAACAATATCACAAGCACTGTTGTCTACCGTAAGTTGTGTAGTCTGCTGGGATGTGCATGGTTGCCCACCATCTGCAGGGCTAGTGACGACAGAACGGGCTGGAGCGGCATCAATATCATCAACATCTTGATTCGGCAAAGCGCGTTTCTCGTGCAGATTTACACAAGGATGCTTCCTTTGCAAATGTTTTTTTAAAATTTCCTGTTGAACCACCTTTGATAGATAAAAGGTCTTTACAAATGTCATACATAACTTTTTCGTCTTCATTAGTATAGGAAAAGTGCTGCCAAACCAAGCTGAATTTCCTTTTTTTACTAGACATTTTGTAATTCGATTTTTTCCCCTGAGGCGTAAGAAACTGATAGAGACTAAGCAATTCTATAACGTACCGATACTCACCAGTACGAGAAAAGAATGAATCTTATGGGAAAAGTGACGAAGTTGGGAGATGGTCATCAGCATCGTCAGATAAGCATAAAAAATTCTATTAACGACTTCCGCTGTTCACTCCAGCTGCAAATTCTAAAATCAGCACTACGCTGTGAAAAGGGTAAGTACAATATTTCGTAATGATTCTATTAATCAGGCATGAAAGAGCAAAAAATGAAAAGGAAAAAAAGGGAGGGACATGTATGTTTACATAAACATGTCCGGATAATTTCCGGTGTTCCATTCGATAGTTTTCCCCTCAAATAAGCTCCAAAAGGAGTAAAAAAAAAAAAAAAAAAAAAAAAAAGAAGATTTGGACTGCCAGGTCAAAGTTCACCTCTCTTCCTATCGGAGGAGCGTCGTTACGTCCTGGCAGGTAAAGCAGGCGTTGACAATCCTGCGTTAGACACGTGACCTGGGTTTAGTTTTTGGCGAGATGAAAATCTGTTTTTAGAAGGGGGAAGAATTATCATAAGTGGGTCTTTCATTAGAAATCTTTGTTCTTTCATTAGAAAAGTTTAAAATTGCGTCTGTATTTTATGTTGATTGGCTTAGTGATCCACTAGATGCTGTGACATTTTCTGAAGTAGGTACAGCGGGATAAAAAAAGGATCATATTTATTTAAAAAGGATCATATGATTTACGTTGCCCTATTAAGCAAGCAAACGAAAAATATTTTTCATTATTTATGCTAAAAATATGTTGAGGAAAAGGAAGTAATCTACTTGGTAGTTGATTCCATTCACCAATCCAACAACAGCAACTTACCAAATCAATCATTTCAGATCCACTCAGTTTTTCTCCTACAAACGATGAAAAATTAAAACATGCACAATTCGGATTGCAAATCATCTAGCGCTCCCCTCCCTTTCCCTCCTGACTATACCGACTCCAATCACAAGCGAGCAATGCCGGCTAGAGTGACTCCAACTGCTACTATTCCCCCCCCACACACAACGAACGGCCTTTCAAAAAATTTCCACTATTTCACACTCGTCCTCCCGCGCACACAAAGGCTGTGACATTATACTACCTCAAACTATAGTCTCCTATAGTATAAACTATAGTCCAAACTATAGTCTAAATTATACTACCTCAAACTATAGTCTCCGTGACGAACGGAACGGAAGTTTTCCCCTTTCACGTTTGCCATTCCATGCCCTATTTCAAGGTCATTCATGGACACAAGGAGCGCATATCGCAAATACAACCAGATACTACTGTCCTGAACCCTCATCGATCCTCCAGTAACGAATACCGAAATACCGAGAAGAGACGCATATTTTCGTTACAAAGTAGCGAATACCGAAAAGTATCCGTTTCGGTACAGAAGTAACGGGTACTTGGATGTACCGATTTTCAGTACCCGTTACAACTAAGTACCCGTCACAAAATACCCGGTTCGGTAGTACCGACTCATCACTACCCGAGGGTCACCACTCCTTCGTCTTGGCGCTACTTGTACGGCCTGAGCAATTCACCTCGAAATTTGACTGTCATTTAAATGATCCCGCCAGTATTACGCGAGCTGCCCGTCACCGAGGACATTACCCAGCACAGCCCCTACCAAGCTACTCGTGGCTTCGACTCTAGGACTTACGACAATCCCCCCCCGGATCTGACTGTAACGTCCTCGAGAAGTCGGGGAGGGAGGCTCGCCTTCCTTCCCTATGCTGCGCGCCACTAAGTGGCGTGGAAGCACAGAAAAACTTTGAATTGAATTGAAACCCCGTGGCCATGACTGGCTAGATCAGTATCCTAGTGGCTTCCCCGGGTTATCGGCATTTGAGTATACACTATGGAGTTTGTGGTGTATTCAAAAGTATTGCATTCAAGTTAATTTGGCCAATACATTAGCTCAGGAAATAGGTTATGTAAAATGTTTAAAAGAATGCAGTTTTACTTCGAGGCAGGTATGCGAGATAGAAAAGAATCAATTTGGTTTCAGATTTGTTGTAGCCACCAACGACTGAGAGATAATATCGTTGTAACACTGGTAGGTCGACGCGATTTCAAATCTCGGCGAACTGCCTGGTTGCATGGGAGTTTTATTAGTGTTTTTTCTAATGATAGCATAGCTCGACGAAGTATAAGTGAATGCTTTTAGAAGCGATCGAAGAACACGATATGATTTATATTTTTGCAAGTATATGCTGTATTTCTTGAATAGTATTAGGATATATGGTATTAAGTTAGAAAAGAGTTTTCAGGTCATCATATTCCAAACTTTGGAAGTTTTGTTTTGCTTTTTGAGACATCAAGATCCGATGTTGTAGTCAGCTAAATCATTCTGATAACCGATTCTGGTTTGTTTGGTAGAAGAGTTGGTGTAGTCTCAATAAATTTAAACCTGCTGTTATGGCAGACTTTCAGCAAAATTGGTGGAACGATTTTGTTTTGCCAACAGAGAGTTTATCAAAAATTCAAAATAAAGATCAATGCTAGAGATCATGAAGTTCAACACACAGGTAAGGCAGCTACTGTAAATTTAAATTGATTCAACATATGAAATCAAAAGACCAAAACATAAAAGTAAAATAAATCCTAAACATAAAAACATTTTTGAATAATGTTAAATTTCAAGTGTAAATACTTCCTTATTAAAAAATAAAATATAAACAAAATTAATTTGTATCTGTCTTGGTATTGCGTTTATTTTCCGCGTGGCGTCAGCACAGACGAGAAGGGCATCATCATCAGCAACATATCATGGCGATCTGTTTTGGGAAATGCGACGACTGCTTGGTTTTGTGGTATTTGTTTTGACAGTATAGTTACTGAATGCTGCAGGTGTCGATATGTTAGTGTTGTGCGTGTTCTAAAGTTCTCGCCAATTTGTATACACAGCTTTCTGTTGGATATGGATAAACCCGGTGAAATCAGGATCAGTTTAATGATTTTGTAGCTATATTTAAAATACCTGGTAAGAGTTTTTGCAAAATATAATCATTTGTTTCTTGCTTTCTCAATACTACGTCAAGTGTAGAAAAATCCGTTTAATTTGTATAGGAATATTTTTTTTGGTAATTAAAAATGATATTAGAAAAAAAATTACAGTATTAATTATATGAAGATATAGTCATGCCGGTAATTCAACTCGGTTAAGGAATATAATTGTACTTAAGAAACGTATGTCATTTCATATTATCTCAAAGACATTGGTCATCCCAGCTTTCACAACGTAAATAAATGTAATCTGTGGTTAACGATGTTTTGGACACTCGTAAAAATATCAGTATGCATTTAGACTTGAACCGGTTCCAAAATTTATAATACAGTGTGAAATTTGATATGAGAATTCTTTATTTCAGCGGTGACCACACATTCCTTTTTTTCTCGTGTTAGCATATGTCTATTTTCTTAAGTCGTATATAATCGTTTGGCAGAGTTTGAAATTAAAGTGAATCGAAGACTAGTAGTGTTGTTGAGGTTTTAAAGTAAATGTTCAGATACCTTATAGTAGTTTTATAACTGTTTGTAAGGATAAATTTCTGATTTTGGTAATAGGAATTTCATACTGTGTACTTGTTTTTTTAGTCTTATACTTCTAAATGCATTTATGTAAGAAATGAAATTGACTGGTAGTTTTGGCATTTTATGTTTTAATTTGCAGTAGTTTGTGCTTTGAAAAAAGTGTTTTTCTGTTTTCCTTCTTATTTATAAAATGTAAGGTTGAATTTCTGTGTACTTATTTGACTGCAGTCCATTTCAGATCAAGGTAAACTACTTTTGTAATATTGATAGTATGTGTGACTTTTATAATGCATTTAGTCCTTGTGCATGGTTACATATTGTTGGCATTTGATTGTGTCACATTATGCCTTACAGAAACTATTTTAGAACATACTGTGTAGTTTCATTATGTGGAAAAAGTTTTACGTACAAATTATCTTTATGTGGAAAATTGATTGATATATATGTTTATAAATAGAATATTTACAAGGTATTAACTATTTTCTAAAAGTAAAATAAAGGATAGGACAAAAAGAATAAAGTGTAGTGTGAAATATTAAGATAAATTGTTTTGAAATTGATAGAGTTATATTTATAACAGCTTTATTTTATGACTAAATGATTATTTTACAGAATAAGAAGGAAGAAAAGAAAAAACTCCGAAATTATTAATGGAATTTTAATGTCCTTGAGATACATTGTTAATATGCATGTATTGTGAAGAAACTATAAATGTAATTGTCAGTTTTTATGTGTATCATGTATACAAATGTAAGTGTGCAAGACATTTATCATGCATTGTAATTGTTTAAAAGTAATCTGTGTATAACTTTTTAATATACATTATCCTACTATACAAATATTTATATTTACAGGGTGCTTATTCAAACATTTTCATGTTTTGAATATCGAAACTTATATGGTTTGGTACAGAGTCTTCTTGTTTCACTAAATGTGTGTGTGAACTGTTGGTAACGCCGTAAACATGGCGTTCAATGAGGTATGTTTTTTTACATGTATAATTATTTTATATATTAATTTTATTTGAATGAAGGGTATAAGTGTAATATTATGATGTTACTCTATATAGAATATTAGCTGTGATGATTATGATGCCAATATGTCTGATGTATAGATTGTCTTATAATTTTTCCTGAAATGTGAATTGAAAAAAAATTCCATATGCTTGTTGAATGATTTTTTAAAAGCTTGACTAACTGATTAAACAATATACTGCGTATATTTTTAAAAATTAGTAGAAAAAGGTACATTTCTTGTGAAGGTATTTTCTACTTAATACAGGTTTATTTTTTGCTAGTGTATAGACACATAAAACCTGATTGGGATTTTTACAAAAAGAAAATTCATTCTTAAAAAGATTGATTATGTTATTTTAATTTTCTGTTCTATATCATATTTGTTTAGCAAGCCTAATTCATTATTATTCAGAATTAAATTTATGTACGTTTTTAACATGCTTTTAAAATTCACTTTCATATAAATCACTAAATTAAAGGCATGATGGTATTTGACCTTGTGTAATTTAGAGGAATTAAATCTCTTAATGCCTTGGTTTGAAGAAATTTTATTATTATTGTTGCATTTTAAATTGAAGAGGTGTGGTTTCAGTTCTGTTTGGGACAATAAGTCATGTCGCTATTGCATTTAATATCTAAAGATGCTATTTAAATCAGAACGTTTTTTAGATTTTTTTCAGCAGAAAAATGTAGAGTTTAGAGATTTATCTAATCAAGTGTAGAATATTAACTTTATGAGATATACTTGTTTCTTAAAATTAGTTATAAAATAGTCCCAAATTTCAAAAGAAGTATAATATTAATTAAATTTTTTTTTAAACTGTTCTTTTGTATGGTATTTTTATTAAAATGTATATTAGTCATGATTCTGATAATTATATGTAATATAAAGTCATTTAAATTACCTGAATATGAATAAATTGATCCATAGCATATCTAAAGGGAGCAGTCTGTCCCAAGCAGCACACAGCAATATTTTTTATGTAAAATGTAATCTTATAGTGGTTAGTCATACAGCTCATCATAGCAGAAAGAAAACCGGAATTTGTGTGCATTATTAGCAGTGCCTACTATCTCCCGAATGGGAGGGATGCTTTTGTGGATGACTGAAGTTCTTCACGAAGGGCTGAAAAACTGAGAACTTGCTCATATTCATGTTACAGAAGGAATACTAGCTTGTAATCATGTTACATGTAGGGTTAACCATGGAAACGTTCTTGTAAGCAACCTGTTCTTTGGAATTTGATCGCAGGTTGAATTGACAGTATTCATCTTTCTTATCTATCATGTTGTAATATTCCAATCTAAAATTTACAGCTAAATGTAAACTGGTAAGTGAATAATTGCTTTAGTTCAGAAAACAGATACTCAAAAAGGGTTAATTACCCTTTATTGCTTAAAGTAAAGTTTACAGTCGGTCCTCTCTCAGGACGTACAGAAATGCCTCTACTGGGGCTTGAGCTCAAGAATACTAAGAAGTAAAACTAAACTAAAAAGATATAGCTGAAGCTATCAAAATTCTACAGGAGTTGGCCCCTTAACGCTAACTAAATGGCAAAGCTATCAAGGGCCTGAAATATGGCCGAGCGTAGAAATAGCTTAAAAAGAGTGTACCCAAAAGGCGAATGCACGCTGGTCAGAATCTTTGACTCTCTAACGAAGTTAGTAGAACTTCGACTTTAAATACTTAGCTCTTTCGCATCGAAGTCGCCCAAAACGCCCGACCATTCAGACATTGGCAGGTCACCTGAATCATTTCCTACCTAGTGCTTCCCCCCATCATGTTTCTACATTGCTCATTGCTTTCAGGAGTTGTTAAATGACATGCAAATTATTCTTTTGAAGCGACTAAAAGTAGTTGTTTTACTTTAATGCATCTTCTTTTCCTTTGTTTACTGTCAACGTTTAGCTATTGATGATAGAAGTTGCAATTCTGTCCCAAGGGAAACTTCACACAGTGTGAAAGCGTCAGAGAAAGAAATTGTTCTTTACTTAAGTAGGATGTTGTTAGCATTGTAGTATTCTACACTGCTGGCCACTGTAAATGCAACACCCTGAAGGAAGCATGCAAATAACATGAAATTTACAACATGCATTAGCGGAGGGGAGATATGCAAAGGATTAGAATTTCAACGCAGACGCACATCACGCGTGCCTGTGGCACCACTTTAAAGCGCTATTTAAGGTTTGGAGTTTTCTATGATTTCAAGTTCGGCAATTGTGTTTTTCTTCTGGTTTTTTTCAAAAACACGATCAATTATGTGTCGTAGTAAACAGCGATCATCGTTTGATCAAGTATCCGAGTTTGATACAGGAAGGATAGTGGCGTACCGAGAGTGTGGATTATCTTTCAGGGAAATCGGTAGTCATGTTGGATGAAACCAAACAACTGTGATGCGGATATGTGACCGTTGGATGCAGAAGGGTACGACATATTTGATGGCATTCAGCGCAGTGCACCACTTCATGTGATGACAGGAACATTGTGCGCATGGCAGTGACGGATCGCTCAGTCACATCACGAACCATAGCACAGCACATTCAGTCTGCACCGCATCCTCCAGTGTCTGCGCGTACCATTCAATACCGTTTACAGCAGAGTGGTCTGTCTGCAAGATGTCCATTGCTTCGTCTACCCTTGACGCAGAACCACAGACGTCTCCACCACAAATGGTGCGACGAAAGAAGGATGTACATGGCAGAATGGAATGAAATTGTCTTTAATGATGAGTCACGTTTCTGTCTGCAACACCATGATGGTGGGATTCGAATCTGGAGACACTGTGGTGATGGCGATAAGGAGCGCGCCTTGCGCCCTCCGATAAGTGTGGCAACCCTAGAGAAGTTTCTTACGAGTAGCGAGCAGAGCGAAACAGGCAGGCTGTCGGGCAGTGTGCGCGAAGTTCCTAAATAAAGCTTAATTTTTATTGTGCACTATGTCTTGTTAATATTATATTAATGCAGTAAGAACATAATCTGTGATATGGAATTCGAGGATTGGTGGTAAAAACATAACCGGAAATAACCATAATGGTAACCTGGACTGTGTTAAATCGTATGAACAGTTCTCAAGCACTTTCGGTTTTGACAAGCCATCACTCAAGATCTCCAAACCAGAAGTAATGGATTACATCAGTTTTCGTCCTCCGGATCACAGATGAGCAGTAATTATACATCATTTTATAATTCTGTTTACTACTTATCATTTAATTTCATTTTCTTTAGTTAAATTTTTGCTTTTATTTTGGCTTAAAATCCTTGCACAATGTCTGATGTTTATGCCGTCCAAATTCCGGTTTATAACCGATCAGACCCATCTTTATGGTTTATTATGTGTGAAAGTACCTTTGCTCTTGCCACCCCCAAACCTATCACAGAATCCATTACTAAATATAATTATATAGTAGCTCATCTTCCTCCAGATACTGCATCAATAGTACGGGATTTACTTATGAAACCAGACCCTATTGATCCATATACAAAGCTCAAAACTGAGTTAATAAATCGTTCAGGAGAATCTTCTCAGCAAGAAATTCGCCAGTTATTATCTGGAGAAGAATTAGGCTCTCGAAAACCTTCCGATTTGCTTAGAAATATGAAGCGTCGAGCAGAATCTTTAAATGTTCCTGATAACTTAATGTTAGAATTATTCCTTCAACGTTTGCCTTTGACTGTTCAGTCTATTTTGGCAGCGGTTTCCAATTTAACTGTAGATAAAGCTGCAGAAATTGCCGACAGAATTTTAGAAGTAAATCCAACCCCAGGGACTTGTGCCGTTTCTCGCACAGTCGATCAGTCTCTTGAGGATAAATTATTTAAACAAATAGAAAAATTAAACAAACGTATTGATCGCATTTCTCTTTCTCGTAGTCGCTCGCCAAATCGCGGAGATCGCAATAAGGAAAGAAGCAATTCCAAAAGGAGAGATTATTCTGTTTGCTGGTATTATAGACGTTTTGGGGAAAAGTGTAGAGATGACAAATGTACAAAACCTTGTTCATGGCAGGGAAACGAAACCAGCAAAGAATAGAGGCAACTTATTCTTTGCCTCAAGTTTCACGTCGCCTGTTCGTTCATGACCGTAGAACAAACCTTTCATTCTTGGTCGATACCGGCTCTGACGTGTCCTTACTTCCAGCAAATAATTCTCAAAAACGGAATTCGTCCCAACAAACACTTTTCGCTGCTAATTCTTCTACTATTCATGTTTATGGTCAAAAAACACTTTCTTTGGATTTCAAATTAAGACGATTGTTTACATGGACTTTTCTTATAGCAAATGTTAGTACACCCATTCTTGGAGCAGATTTTCTCCATTTCTTTGAATTGGTGCCTGATCTCAGAAACAAATGTCTCAAAGATTTAAAAACGCATTTTAAAACCGTCGGTTGCGTGAAAAATGCAAGCATTTATTCAGTAAAATATGTATTTAGTGATACACCATATCACAAAATTTTAAAAGAATTTCCTTCAGTTACTAGATTACCAGATCCTAACCAACCTGTTAAACATAACACCGTTCATTATATCATAACTAAAGGTCCACCTGTGGTTGCAAAACCTCGTCGGTTAGCTCCAGATCGCTTAAAAATAGCAAAACAAGAATTTCAAACTATGATGCAATTGGGGCATTTGAGACCTTCGAGCAGCAATTATGCATCCCCACTTCACATGGTTCCAAAAAAGGGAAGTCTGGAATGGAGACCTGTAGGAGATTATCGAGCATTGAACGCTGAAACAATAAAAGACAAATACCCTATTCCATGCTTAGCCGATTTTACTGCTGCATTGCACGGTACTAAAATTTTTAGTCATGTCGACCTGATTAAGGCATACCATCAAATACCAATTAACCCAGCCGACATCCACAAAACCGCCATATGCACACCATTCGGTTTATTCGAAAGTACCTGTATGCAATTCGGCTTATGCAATG
Organism: Stegodyphus dumicola; assembly: GCF_044657685.1. Taxonomy (NCBI): domain Eukaryota; kingdom Metazoa; phylum Arthropoda; class Arachnida; order Araneae; family Eresidae; genus Stegodyphus; species Stegodyphus dumicola. The sequence continues at coordinate 247,329,644 of NC_140771.1, forward strand.
CATCCGCGACTTTTCAACGTTTTATAGATGAAGTCACGCGGGATTTAGAAGGTGTTTACGCTTTCGTCGATGACTTGCTCATAGCCTCTTAAAGATTCTGAGGAACATTGCAGGCATTTGAAAGCTTTATTTTCCAAACTTCAGGAATATGGACTTTGCATAAATGTTTCAAAATGCACCTTTGGTGAAACATCTATTGATTTCTTAGGTTTTCACCTTAGTGAAAACAGAATTGAACCTCTTCCTGACAAAGTCAAATGTATTTTAGATTTTCCTCAACCTACCACTCTCACTCAGCTTCGCCGATTTTTAGGCATGTTTAACTTTTATAGATGTTTCATACCTAAAGCAGCACATATTCTTTCTCCTTTAATAAAATTGTTAGAAGGCTATATTAATAAAAAGAAATCTCGTTCTCGTGTTCAGGATTCATCCCCACAATTAAATTGGAACCAGAATGCTGAACAAGCCTTTATTGCTGCCAAAAATGCCATTGCTCAGGCTACCCTTTTGAGACACCCTATTCCCGGAGCCCAGCTAAGCATCTGGGTAGATGCCTCAGACGTCGCAATCGGCGGCACACTTATGCAGTTGTCTCAACAAACATGGGAACCTATAGCATTTTTCTCTATGAAACTCAATAAAAGTCAACAGAAATGGTCCGCGTACGATAGGGAATTATTTTCAATTTATTCTGCAATTAAGAAATTACGACACATGTTAGAGGGCAGAAATTTTATAATTTATACGGATCAAAAACCGTTAATATACGCTTTTAAACAGAACCCTCATAAATGTTCACCTCGACAATTGCGACATTTAGATTTTATTTCTCAGTACTCTACTGATATTAGGCATGTGCAAGGTTCAAAAAACGTCGTTGCTGACGCTCTTTCAAGAATCGAAATTGATTCCATAACAAAATCTCCATTTTTGGATTTTAAAAAATTTTCGGAAGCTCAACGGCATGATCCGGAGGTACAAGACCTTCTCAAAAACAACACATCATCTTTGAAACTGGAATTTAAACCGTGCCAATATTCTGATGGTAATATTCTTTGTGACATATCAACGGACATTCCTCGTCCATTTGTTCCGAATTCCTTTCGCAGACTCATCTTTAATCATCTGCACAATCTGTCACATCCAGGAATTGCAGCTACTACGAAGCTTATTTTTCTCGTTATGTATGGCCCGACATGAAACGTCATATCAAAAATTGGGTGAAATCCTGTGAATCTTGCCAAAAATCGAAAATTACTAGGCATACTAAAGCACCACTGGGCACATTCTCTCTTCCTGATGCACGTCTTTCAGAAATCCATATGGATATCGTCGGACCGTTACCTCCATCAGAAGGCAATGTGTACCTTTTAACTCTCATAGATAGATTTTCCAGATGGCCTGAAGCCATTCCCATCCCGGATATGAAAACGGAAACCATTTGCAGAGCCATCTTCAACTGTTGGATATCTCGTTTTGGTTGCCCATCGATCATAACAACAGACCATGGTTCTCAAATGAGATCCGCACTTTTTGCAGAATTCACGCGCATTTTGGGTACGAACAGAATCACAACAACAGCCTATCATCCAATGTCAAACGGCATTGTTGAACGATTTCATCGACATTTAAAATCTTCTCTCAAGGCTCACGAGACCAATAACTGGACTGAAACACTACCAGTTGTTATGCTTGGTATTCGGACAGCCGTAAAGGAAGATCTACAGTCATCTTGTGCTGAACTGGTGTACGGCACAACTCTCAAGCTGCCTAGTGATATGATAACGTCATCTAAGATATCTCCGTATGACACACAATTTATCACGAATCTTAGGCATAGAATGCAACAGTTGAATCCAATAGCAACATCTGCACATTGCCAAGAAAAATGTTACGTAAGTGCTACCTTAAAGTCGTGTACGCATGTATACTTACGTGTCGATCGAGTAAAGCCACCTCTGTGCCAACCATACACAGGTCTGCATAAAGTCCTTTCTAGAACGGACAAAACTTTCACAATAGATGTTAACGGTCTGAAATCTACTGTGTCTATAGACCGTGTGAAACCAGCCTATTTGCTTTTGGACTCTAATTTGCCTGAACTGAAAACAAATAAAGACTTAAAGACAGTTCAGCAGAATAAATCTGCAAACGAACTCTCTAAGACACAAACTGTCACCAGATCGGGAAGACATGTTCACTTCCCTAAGAAACTTGCTTCTTACGTAACAATTTAAAACATTTCTTTTAAAATTCATATCGTAACATATTTCTTGTTATTTCATGTTTATTATATGTGTCAATACCTTGTTATATATTGAATTGCATTTTGATCTTTTCTAATTTTATATTCTAATTTTGTAATCATGTAAAAAATACCCGACAGCACGGATACTCTGAGATAATTTCATAACCTATGTCGTTCCTTTGAATAGCCATTAAAGGAACTGGGGGGAAACTCTGTGGTGATGGCGATAAGGAGCGCGCCTTGCGCCCTCCGATAAGTGTGGCAACCCTAGAGGAGAAGTTTCTTACGAGTAGCGAGCAGAGCGAAACAGGCAGGCTGTCGGGCAGTGTGCGCGAAGTTCCTAAGAAGAAATTTGTTATGGAATCAATTTCGATTCTTGAAAGAGCGTCAGCAACGACCTTTTTTGAACCTTGCACATGCCTAATATCAGTAGAGTACTGAGAAATAAAATCTAAATGGCGCAATTGTCGAGGTGAACATTTATGAGGGTTCTGTTTAAAAGCGTATATTATCAGTTTTTGATCCGTATAAATTATAAAATTTCTGCCCTCTAACATGTGTCGTAATTTCTTAATTGCAGAATAAATAGAAAATAATTCCCTATCGTACGCGGACCATTTCTGTTGACTTTTATTGAGTTTCATAGAGAAAAATGCTATAGGTTCCCGTGTTTGTTGAGACAACTGCATAAGTGTGCCGCCTATTGCGACGTCTGAGGCATCTACCCAGATGCTTAGCTGAGCTCCGGGAATAGAGTGTCTCAAAAGGGTTGCCTGAGCAATGGCCTTTTTGGCAGCAATAAAGGCTTGTTCAGCATTCTCGTTCCAATTTAATTGTGGGGATGAATCCTGAACACGAGAACGAGATTTCTTTTTATTAATATAGCCTTCTAACAATTTTATTAAAGGAAAAAGAATATGTGCTGCTTTAGGTATGAAACATCTGTAAAAGTTAAACATGCCTAAAAATCGGCGAAGCTGAGTGAGAGTGGTAGGTTGAGGAAATTCTAAAATACATTTGACTTTGTCAGGAAGAGGTTCAATTCCGTTTTCACTAAGGTGAAAACCTAAGAAATCAATAGACGTTTGACCAAAGGTGCATTTTGAAACATTTATGCAAAGTCCATATTCCTGAAGTTTGGAAAATAAAGCTTTCAAATGCCTGCAATGTTCCTCAGAATCTTTAGAGGCTATGAGCAAGTCATCAACGAAAGCGTAAACACCTTCTAAATCCCGCGGGACTTCATCTGTAAAACGTTGAAAAGTCGCGGATGCATTGCATAAGCCGAATTGCATACGGGTACTTTCGAATATACCGAATGGTGTGCATATCGGCTGGGTTAATTGGTATTAGATGGTATGCCTTAATCAGGTCGACCTGACTAAAAATTTTAGTACCGTGCAATGCAGCAGTAAAATCGGCTAAGCATGGAATAGGGTATTTGTCTTTTATTGTTTGAGCGTTCAATGCTCGATAATCTCCTACAGGTCTCCATTCCAGACTTCCCTTTTTTGGAACCATGTGAAGTGGGGATGCATAATTGCTGCTCGAAGGTCTCAAATGCCCCAATTGCATCATAGTTTGAAATTCTTGTTTTGCTATTTTTAAGCGATCTGGAGCTAACCGACGAGGTTTTGCAACCACAGGTGGACCTTTAGTTATGATATAATGAACGGTGTTATGTTTAACAGGTTGGTTAGGATCTGGTAATCTAGTAACTGAAGGAAATTCTTTTAAAATTTTGTGATATGGTGTATCACTAAATACATATTTTACTGAATAAATGCTTGCATTTTTCACGCAACCGACGGTTTTAAAATGCGTTTTTAAATCTTTGAGACATTTGTTTCTGAGATCAGGCACCAATTCAAAGAAATGGAGAAAATCTGCTCCAAGAATGGGTGTACTAACATTTGCTATAAGAAAAGTCCATGTAAACAATCGTCTTAATTTGAAATCCAAAGAAAGTGTTTTTTGACCATAAACATGAATAGTAGAAGAATTAGCAGCGAAAAGTGTTTGTTGGGACGAATTCCGTTTTTGAGAATTATTTGCTGGAAGTAAGGACACGTCAGAGCCGGTATCGACCAAGAATGAAAGGTTTGTTCTACGGTCATGAACGAACAGGCGACGTGAAACTTGAGGCAAAGAATAAGTTGCCTCTATTCTTTGCTGGTTTCGTTTCCCTGCCATGAACAAGGTTTTGTACATTTGTCATCTCTACACTTTTCCCCAAAACGTCTATAATACCAGCAAACAGAATAATCTCTCCTTTTGGAATTGCTTCTTTCCTTATTGCGATCTCCGCGATTTGGCGAGCGACTACGAGAAAGAGAAATGCGATCAATACGTTTGTTTAATTTTTCTATTTGTTTAAATAATTTATCCTCAAGAGACCGATCGACTGTGCGAGAAATGGCACAAGTCCCTGGGGTTGGATTTACTTCTAAAATTCTGTCGGCAATTTCTGCAGCTTTATCTACAGCTAAATTGGAAACCGCTGCCAAAATAGACTGAACAGTCGAAGGCAAACGTTGAAGGAATAATTCTAACATTAAGTTATCAGGAACATTTAAAGATTCTGCTCGACGTTTCATATTTCTAAGCAAATCGGAAGGTTTTCGAGAACCTAATTCTTCTCCAGATAATAATTGGCGAATTTCTTGCTGAGAAGATTCTCTTGAACGATTTATTAACTCAGTTTTGAGCTTTGTATATGGATCAATAGGGTCTGGTTTCATAAGTAAATCCCGTACTAGTGATGCAATATCTGGAGGAAGATGAGCAACTACATAATTATATTTAGTAATGGATTCTGTGATAGGTTTGGGGGTGGCAAGAGCAAAGGTACTTTCACACACAATAAACCATAAAGATGGGTCTGATAGGTTATAAACCGGAATTTGGACGGCATGAACATCAGACATTGTGCAAGGTTTTTAAGCCAAAATAAAAGGAAAAATTTAACTAAAGAAAATGAAATTAAATGATAAGTAGATAACAGAATTATAAAATGATCTATAATTACTACTCATCTGTGATTCGGAGGATGAAAACCGATGTAATCCATTACTTCTGGTTTGGAGATCTGAGTGATGGCTTGTAGTCAAAACCGAAAGTGCTTGAGAACTGTTCATACGGGCTTGATTTAACACAGTCTGGGTTACCATTATGGTGATTTTCTGTTGTCTTTACCACCAATCCTCGAATTCCATATCACAGATTTATGTTCCTACTGCATTGATATAAATATTAACAAGACATAGTGCACAATAAAAGTTAAGCTTTATTTAGGAACTTCGCGCACACTGCCCGACAGCCTGCCTGTTTCTCTCTGCTCGCTACTCGTAAGAAAGTTCTCCTCTAGGGTTGCCACACTTATCGGAGGGCGCGAGGCGCGCTTCTTATCGCCATCACCACAGATGAATGTTCTTTTTTAAAGATTACTTTTTCAAGTCACAAATTGGTACTTCTAATAACCTTTATGCCTTGGCACCCTTATAAAAGTTTCTGTTTTTTGGAAAAGGGACAAACTTTCATAAAGATATTACACCTTTTTGATGGTGCAATATCTTTATGAAAAGAAAGAATGTGAAATAATTCCTTTATAACAGCTTGTGCTAAGTTTAGTTGAAATGGTCATTCGTTGATCAGAGCACATGGCGTTTGGATCTCATTGATACTCAACTGATGCCATAATGACATTATAATAAGAGAATAGTGCAATCTGATGAGTGGTGATCCTAGAGACAAGGATAGGGCCTTCACCATACACAATATTCACAATCTACCGAATGAGAAAATTCTATATTAACCTGTTTGTTGTCTGTGTGTGTTTCATTTTTTCCAGTATCTCATGTTGAATTTTGGAATTAGACTTCTTGTAATAAAATGCTGTCATTTGTAAATTAAGTGATCTTTACTTTTTTAAATTAAAAAAAAAAATTGTCTCTAAATGCGTTATTTATTAACCCTCCCACTTGTCAAACCTATATACAATAAAAACTCAGGAAATCTCAAATTCCAGATATGCCAAAATTTCTGGTAATTGAATGTATAAAAGAAACTACTCTTATATGCCCTCTCAGGTTGCCAAATTTCCCACGCCGCCATATTACTACCTAAATTTTTTGTCTGCATTTAGAATTTTAAGCCTAAAGTGTCTCCAAAAACGTGGTTTTCGCATATGGAAAAACCATGTTTTGAAAACACAATTTAAGCTAAAAATCTGAAACAAAAACAAAAAATTTAGATAGCAAAAACGTAAAGTTTCTAACCAAAAATACTTGACAAGAATCCATGTACACAGTGATATGTTTTAACTTCAAAAAACATCTACGAATTGCACATTCTAGGCAGCGAAGGAATCTACGAACTATGCACACCTCGCTTAAATAAATTAACATAACAAAAATAAATTTAAAAAAATACCATGTACACAGCATTCTGTTTAAATTAAAAAAAAAATCTATGATTGCACAATCCAGGCATTGCGCACAAATCAACAAAATAAACTAAATTGCAAACAATTCAAAAAACAACAATAATATCAGAAATTCATAGTAAAAAAACAATGAACATAACATTCGTAAAATAAAAACAGTAAAATAAAATGCACTTACCGTAATACATTTCTGAATAAAATTTCGCCAGTCACACAATGTTTCTGAACAAAATTTGCCACGATTTTGCTATATCACATGGCTTTCTGAGATTCAAAATTTCGAAAGTAATGATAAAAACTTCCTCCAAAGTTAACTTACTACACGAAAACCACAATCCAAATCTTAAACTTCGCCGACAGCCACAAACTTTACCAGTAACCACTTGACACCAAATCCACACAAGAACTATCAGAAACGCCCTTCTTCATCCGGGTTCTCATAGCTCTCTCCATATTTCCGACTCCGTTTTAAAAGTCTCACAGAAATTCCAAAAATACACTTCAATCCTCATAAACACACCTGTGAACAAAAGACTCATTAACAACTCCAACATCGTACCTTTTAATACTAAATTTACTTTCCGCACAATGTAAAATACGCGACTGAAATCTTGCCACCGTGTCTATCATTGCAACATAGGCCATTTCAAAACATGAACCAGCGAGCAATTAAACCACTCCAGCAGAAGATTTTTCAATGTCAACAGGGTTGCCATACAACACGCAATCGCACCAAAAACCAGCACAGAACACATATCGCCACATTTGGTGATATTCGGGTGCATATAAGAGTAGAGCCATATAAAATTTATAATTCATAGTGGAAAAGCCAAATGAATGGGGGGAATCCAGCTAAAATTATAAAAAGTGTCATTTTATTTGTTATCACTTTAACTACCAACTGCCTACCTATAAATTATGTAAGTTTTCGAAAGAAAAAAGAGCATTCTAGACGTAAATGCCCAAGTGAAACTTTGCATTCGATTACAAAATTGTGTCGACCATGAGAATTAGTGGAGATCTCGCCAAGTTTGGGTCTTTCATTCCAAGAGAAGTTTAAAAGAACGGATCCCTCTTTATAATAGTTAATCAGCATATGCAAATTATGGACAAAGTAGGAGGATTGTTTTTGAATTTCAATCAAGAAAATACCACTTATGTTTTTTGGGAGCTTTAGAGTTTCCAGACCAAACCCTTAGAAACTTTTAAAGTAAACAAACATGATTTCTGTGGATATATCATAAGGCTTGTTTATGTTTATTAAGATGTGAAGGTTTGGATTAGAGATTGATTTTTTTCTAATTTTTGCTACAGAGTGAGGGTCACTGGTATTTGTAAAGGCAATTTTTTCCAGTATAACACTTTTGTTTCCTGTGTTTCACTTTAACCGGGACCAGTGCCAGAGCCAGTGTAAACAGTATGGACATACAGAGTGGCAGAATTTAGGGCCGACATTTTTACAGTTCAGGGAAACTGCCTATCAGAATTTAGTAACCACAGACACTGCACCCGGTGTTAAAAACCCTAGTGCCGACCCCGACTTTAACAAGTGTGTTAAGTGTTTTTAATGAAACTATTTGTTAAAGTTTTTATTATGCTTATTCTCGTACACAGGTTTTATGAAATAAAATTTTTCTGGCTTTTCGCCTGAAAATCATTTAAGATATTATACTTTTTTTTTAATGTGCATACAAAACCTTCCCCTATTGTTTAAGAAAATGGTTCTGTATTAATAGAAATATTCTTAAAAAGTAGTAGGCGTGCTTTTAACATTTTTAAAGTATCTAATGTAAATTTACTCAATATAGTGAAGTTATTATTTTTTTAAGGCTAAAGTTTAGTATGCAGTCGTATATCATATGTGGCATTTATGCATATGTTTTCATGCTTAACATTAGTATTTTATAGCTTCGTTTGTTTATATTATTGTGTGCATATGGGCTCGTAATGGATTGAACGCACACAGAACCAAATTTAAAATTTATTTTTACCAAAAGAAACACTTTACCAGTTCTGGAACTTTACACAGAAGCACTTGTACAGCTCTTCTCATTATTGCAGAGCTCAATCAGTTATACTTCAAACTATTAAGAACGTTAAACACAATGCAGTCCAAAGTGCATCTAGAAAGCGAAGCTCTCACGGCTATCTCAATACTCCAAAGTCTTTCTGAACTAACAACTGATAAACTGATGCTCACTCCAGTCTCATGTAGGTTTCCTCTGAGAAATCTCTAGTATCTTTCATTTCTTGAAATTATGGAAGGCATACGAGGCTCAGATATGGCTAGTGTTAAATAAATATATTAATTACATTTATTTAATCTTAATACCAATTGCAATTGTACATTGTACGGGATGGAAATATTGTGAAGTTGGCGACTTTTGGTGATTTCTCTCCAATTTGGCGAAATTATTTGTTGTGAAAACTGTCGCCAGCTTGGCGATATCTCGCCAATTCAGCGAGATAGGCATTTACTTAGTATTAAAATAGTCTTGCTCCCTGAATTTATTTTTCAGGAAGAGCATCTTTCAACCATTTCATATTATATTATACAAAAAATAGTACAATTTTAAACCAACTTCACTAAAATTATTTACATATATATAAAATTTCCTAATAATATCTTAATAGTATTTTACATATGCAGTAACAGTAGTACAGATGCTGCAACCAATAAACATGGCTGCACGAGGCGGAAGAATATAGAAATGGCGGAAACTGTGATGGGTAGCTAACAGCCTTGTTCTGATTTTACATATACTGTATATTTAATTTTTTTCCAGTTGGAGATGTAATGTTATTAGTCCAAAGGGACTTGAGTCCCGAAGGACTATTGCTTTCGTTTTGGTATTTTGCGTCAGACTCCTATAAATGTCGGTTCACTTTTCAAACTGTTGCCATAAAATGTTAGAGTCCTGCATTATATTTGAAGAAATTAAATAATGAAAATCTGCGTAAATGTATGTATATTTCTCACATTGTCATAAAATAACGGTACATAGAGTCATCGAATTTTGAATAACGTAATCCTCCAACGAATATGAGCATGTGGAAGACCAAATTTGAAATTTGGAATTTGTATTATGATCGATTTCCTATTTTTTAAAACTTTGACGAATTTTTGATTAACAAACTCAAGGATTTCAAAGCGAGCAATGGCAACGTTGTGCAGAAAAAACATTTATATCTCCAGCGCGTGAGTCTCTGTATCGGAAATTCTAAAGATATGCTCGTTTTAAAACTATTTTGCGATATTGCTGTTGCACTGGATCGCATGGTTTAAGTGTGAAGAACATGATATTTAATAAAGAAAGGTAACACACAAAATGTTAAAAAACGCCCCTTTGGACGTAATTTAAAATCTGAAACATTTCAGCTTTTTTTTTTTTTTTAATACAGCTTTTCTCTCTCTAAATCTACCAGCAGCTGAGCAGCTAAAGACTGGTTATTCAGCCCATGTGCAACTCTGATGAATGAACTCACTGTGTATAGGAAATTTACTGTGAGTTTTCACGTGTGTGTTGTAAATTTGAACCAGTTTCCTTTGAAAAGCCGTCCACAGAGGCATCCTCCTCATTAGACAGATAGCACTCGAGTGCCTTGCCATAGTCCGAATATTCCTAAATTGAAAGTTCTCTCTCTGTATGTATGTGTCAATAGTAGATTCTTGTGAAGAAAACCAATCTGTAAAGAAATAAATGCAATTGTAACAATTTTAACATTTCTTTCATTGTAGACGGACATTTCTTACAGAGCTCTCTGTACCCATTATTGATTGATAGCATTTGTGCCTTTTTTAACATCATTGTAACTGTATATTTGATTGGAAAAAAGATAAGCAATGATATGTTACCACAGCAAGAAAAGGTATGAACAGATTCCAGTGTGAAGATTTAAGATTAATACAGCTTTTGGTTTCACTTTATTATTGTTAGCTAGTTTAGCTTTCAGTTTGCAAATTTTAATGCTGTTATTGGCTGTTACTTGATACAAGTGCATGAATCATTAGCATAATGTAAGAATCATATCAGGGATTAATTTTAAAATGGTGCAATTTGGAGAGATTTATTATAAGCATATTGCAATTTTTAGGATCAAAAGGGAAAACAATCCAAGCAAAAAGGACACTTAAGTTACAAGTTGTTACAAGTTAGGATTTTATTGTATGTTTTCTTTATCTTGCAGTAAACATTTCGGTATATTATGGTATAATTTTTTTTGTATGTTACAAGACTGCAAAAAGTTGGCAACATTTTGACGATGAAATAGATTTTGGTGGTAAATGATTATGTATTCAAGCTGTTTTTTGTCTTTAAAATGGATTTTAATATTCAGTTTTTCTATTTTTTAATATGTAATAAATAATGTATCAAAATTTAATTAAATAATCTAACGCATAAAGTAAAATAAGTTGTTGTAAATTAGGAAATTGGAGAAGAAATTGGTTTAATTTTTAAGGCATTTCAATTTGGGATATAATTTTTGAAGAAATTTTATATAGGATATTCCTCTGTAAGATTACTGTAAGTTGGCTGAATGCATTGTTCTGGTCAGGAAATCATAAAAATATTTTTCATTTGTACGTTTGTACTATTTCGTTTGTACTATTCGTTGCACTATTACTCCTCGGGCCCGGTTCTGGTGGTGGGATAATAGGATACTTTTGTGGGTATATGGGTTTTCAGCAAGAGAAAAATATTCTGCTCATAGTAGTTCCTTAGGAAATTCCATGTTGGGCCTGACTTTTGAAGAAACCGAAGTGCAGCCCTCCAGGTAAGAAGTAGCTAAATGAAGGAAAGAGAAATGAACTTTGCCAGTGTAGAAGTTGTCCTGGTTGAAAAGCTGGAAAAGGCAGTGCCACCGACCGACAGAAATCTTCGAGCAGGTGTTCAGTCCGGAAAGTAGAGAGTAAGGTCGTAGCACTGGAGTAACAAAGCAGACCTGTAGAAAAGTAACTAATAGACATGCCATCTTAACTGTCCAAGTGGTGCCATCTGCATGATGGCAGGGAAAGTTCAGAAAGTACATATTATAGAATGCATAGAGAAAAGGCCAGGAGACCTCTGTCAGCCAATCATGAATATGAAAATTTTACAAGCCTTTAGAATTCATTCTCGAAGAATTTCACTGATCCTGAAGTGTATCGAAGTTTTTGCAGTAGCGAACTAACTGGTTTTACAACATAATTTTACTGTCTCTAAAAGTCTACCCAGAGTATGGGAAAATCTTAAATTTTGGTTGATCATAAAATCGAAATTTTGTTCAAATTTATTATACACTTTCACATGGGAGGAGTTCATGTCAAATGGTTTTTCCGGAGTAAGAAAGTCTGAAATTTGAGGTTTTCTCATAAAAACTCTGTTGCGGGAGAAGTTAGACTTTTCACGTTTGTTGCTGGGATGGAATGGACATTTGGTTGAAGTGACTAAATTCTTGGAATTGCATTTAATGCAGGTGGTCTCTTGCATCCATTGGTACTGAGAGCAGTAAAGGCACCTAGGATGGTTGTTGCGTCTGGTTTGCACAGGTCCGAAGCGTTGAAATCTGAAACATATTTTTGGCTGTTTCCTTGATCCCCGCTTTTTTACCTTGATTGTAAGAAATAGACGGATTTTACATGAAAAATCTGCTTGGTGGTGGAGCTAAGGAAATTTTAATGTAAGACCAAAGGTGTCCGTTGTGGGACCCAAACACCCGGCAAGCTGAGTTTTTGATTTCCAAGGTGGCTTTTTGGCTGGAATATTACTCCTTTCCTAATATGGGATTTTCAGCTAGGACTCTAGCCCATGTAGTTGCACAATTTAATTGCGGAAACACATATACATTTTGTTGTTATTTCCCTTTCCCTGTTCTTTTTAATATGGCATATGATATTGCAGGGTGTTCTTCAAAATTGGGGCAGAACTGCACAGTTATTGCAGCAAGAGACTGAGGAACAGTATGGGGAACACCATCAATATCTCGATTTTATGAATTCCTGTTAACTGTTCGTAGAATTGAAAGCTTGTAAAGGCAAAAGAAAATGTGCATTCAAATATGTGAATGTGTGTATACATATAAGGGAGAGAATCAGAATTTTAACTTTAAGAGGGCCCACCAGCAGCCGTTTGGTAAAGGTGGCGAATACCGGTGGTTCAGACCTCAGTTTGATTCCGGATGAACGGGCTGGATACGGGGGCATTTTCATGGTTTTCCTCATGTGTAGCGTGTATATGAGCCAGTGTCCCTTAGAAAGTCCTCCAAGAAAGCATCCCTTCCCTTAGGCAGATAGCCTTCGTATGCTTTGCCATAATTAAATAAAACTGAACCAAACCATCTAACTTTAAATAGCAATAATCCTTTGGCTTTCCATTTTAATTTGGTTATTTTTCCTTTCCATGCTAAAAATAGTAACTGCTTACAATAAATCTCTATTAACTGCACCATTTCAAAATTAATTGGCTGTAATAAAATTCTTACATAGCGCTTCACCAAGAATGATTTCAATGAGAAGCAAAACTTGTGGGGACAAATGGACAAACAAATGGAGACAAATCTGAACTTGATCATTCTGCAGCAAACTTTCATCTAAGACACGTCGCCTTCTATTTCGATCTTTTTTGTTACCAACTTGCTCGCATCTGCTGCTTTTTCTGTCTGTAAATGTATTTTAAAAAAATCTTTAAAGATACTGATGTGGATATACAAAAACAGTTGTGCTTACAGCTTCAATTTATCTGTGGTGGCTTTTAAAATGTTTGCCAAGTAAAAGGAGAGGTCGGCCATGACTGCAGCTAATTCTTTAAACATCGACATGACTTTAACATCCAAATTATTTTATATGTATACTCAAAATTCATAGAACTGTTTATTTTACAGCAAACTATGCAACACGCATGTGCCTATAGTATTTCAAATTCCTAAATCATGTGGCATCAGACGTTTCAATTTAAACTTCAAATCTGGTGGTGTTCAGACCTGGAGGCCGAGTGCTAAAGTCTCCAAACAGTGCTTATTCGGTCCAGGGTTCGAATCTCGTCAAATGGGCTGTTTGCTGCATGGGCCTTTTCCAGGTTTTCCCATGTGTAATGTGTATATGAGTCACTTTCCCTTAAAAAGTCCTTCATGAAGGCATCCTCCTCTTTCCTTTGGCAGATAGGCCTCGAGTGCTTTGTCATAATCAAACAAATCGAACCCAGCCAAAACAAATTAACGGTGTTCAGCGGAATTTCCGATCACCAGTATTTATCTGCGTGCATCGTCTGGATCAGGGTTCTCAGCCCCCTTTTTGTCCATGTACCGCTTTCACTACTAGATGGTCTTTCCCACTTTCTGTTCCAAAACTCAAAATGTACATACACATTTATTTAAATTTAGCTTATTAGCCAAAAGGAGTGTTAGTCCAGAAGGGCTATGAGTCTCGAAATGGCATTTTGCATTGATTGGCTATAAATGTTCGTTTTGCTTTTCTTATTGTTGCCACAAAATATTATCGCCCTATATTATATTTAAAGAAATTAAATAGTGAAGAATCTGAATCAGTATATGTATGTTTCTCACACTGTAAAGAAACAATGGTACCTAGAGCCGTCGAATTTTGAAAAACATAGTCCTCCGCCCGAATATGGGCACCTGGAAGCACAAATTTGGAATTTGTTTTATTGTTTCTTTCATACTTTGTAAAACTTTAACGTTTCTGATTAACAAACTCAACGATTTCAATGCCTGGAGAAAACATTTTTATCTCCACTACGCAAGACTGTCTATTGGAAGTTCTGAGGATATGCTGTTTTTAGTTATTTGTAACCCAAAGGGACTTTAGCCCAAATGCTCTCTGAACATTTATGTGTGTGTGTAAATGAAAAAAATGCCCATTTGGGCGTAATATAAAATATGAAAGCTTGCAGATTTTTATTAATTTTATCGTAGACTGTAAATTAGCTACTGCATTGAACCTAAGCTTAAAAAATGAAGAAGGAAAAATCAATAAAAAGTTTCTGTACTCTTGTAGGCTCACAATCCAGAGTACAGATCTTCAATTGGTTATTTTTTAAAATTTGTTTTGTAAATTTAAAAAAAGAAAAAATTATGTTACCTAACCCTGAATAAAATTACTTTTTACTTATACGAAGTAAAGTAAAGAGTAATTTTATTCAGGTTTTTATTCAAGTATTGTAATTGCGAAAATTTTCAGGTATCATATTTCAAAAAAAATTTCCATTTTGACCAGTATTGAATGCAGTTTAACGATGTTTTTTAGGGATATCTGTATGTAAGGACAGATTAAAGGACTCTCTTTCCCAAAACGGGTTGCAAAAAGGATTTAAAAATGGATTCAGAAGAGTTTTTTTTTTTTCCATGACATCTGCACTTACCTACATATGTATGTCTGTATCTCGCGTAACTCAGAAGTGAGTAACCTCAGAACATTAAATTTTCTATATAGGACTGCTATAACATGTAGTTGTGCACCTCCCTTTTTTTTTTCAGTCGGCCATTCCAAAAGTATGTATGTATATCCACTCTGTTACTCCACTCCTTGAGCTCAGTTTTTTTTTTTTTTTCTGATATATTGGTAAATTGTGCATTGTTTGCTTTAAAAATGGTTAATTATGTTGTTCTTATCATTAGTTGTAGAATTATGAGCAATTTAAAAGTTGTTTAAGTGCGGCTAAGCCCAATTTTTTTTACCATAGCGGCCATATTTGTTTACATTGGAAATTTAGCAGAAATGCGGATTAAGTCCGTTTCTGCACGTTCACTGTTTTTTTGCCGAACGGGATCAAAAGTAAACTCTCAATTGTGTGCACCAAACTATCTGCCTTCGTGCACGCTGGCCGAATGGCTTGTTTTTTGCGTATAAAGTGTAGTTTTAATTGCAAAAAAGTTTTTAAAAAATTGTTTTAACTGTATTTTATATTTTTCAATTTTTAATATAAAGATATGATTTAATGAAGTTTTATGTATCTTTGCCTTGCTCCGAAGTGAGAACTGAATTAATTGAATGAGAAATGTATTTCTAATGAAATAAATTTAAACGAAATGCAGCAAAAAATGCGTATAATTTAATATTGCGCATAAGGAAGTCATGGTATCCACATCAGATTTTTTATATTCATAAAATAAAACTAAATACTTGCAGGTTCTTTAACAGGTAACAAAATTCCCCTCTGGTCGAAAATCCCCATTCTAGATCATGTGCTACTCATGATCTATATGAGTGTACGATTTCTAAAATATTGCCGAGATCGAAAATCCCCGAATTGCAATTTCATATATGCCATCCACAGATGGTATTCTGTAAGCGAGCAATGTGCTTGCAATAACCACCTGTTGGGACGATGTTGAAAATTTTCCTATTCGTTTTAAACGGAAGAACATTTAAGGGATATTTATTGCTCCTTCAAGATCTCAATGATAACGTTTCTTTTCCCCCAAGGGACATTTTCAAGACAAATTTTATCCCTTGTCTTTTAAGAGAAAATGGATTGCAGCAGATTTAAGCATTCCGAATGCTTTCTTTGAGGATTAACTAAAAGCTTCTTACTGGACTACCCAAACATTCGTGTGTTTCACCTGTAAGGTTGATCGAAGTAACCAACTGCCCTTCCGGAGTTCGCTCGTGCAGATGAAGGTCCCGATTATATTCACGTATTAAAGGACAAAAAAGATTTTTTTCCTTTCGGAAGCGAACAAAGAAACTAGGCCAAACGCCAGCTTAACTTCCAGTGCCATATCCGTTTGAATACGGAAGAGTGTCCGGTGCTACTTTTTGAACGGAGGGAATTGCGGAAAGTTGGAATTTTATTGGTCGCTGTCTGTTGTGTTGAGTCATTTTATTTTTTAACTGTTTTATAACATTTTTTTGTGAAACTCCTCGTTTGATAATTCTGGATGCGTAATGTTACGTAAGCTTTATCAACAATGAGTAATTTGGAGTGGATTTGGAATTGCTTTTCATCCAAAGCCTAAGAGCAACACGTCATCACGGTTTTGCATACTTTTAAACTCTGGTTGAAGTGTTAGTCATCTGTTCATTGCAGCGAGGCTTGTTTTCAGCTATTTTTCTTTCGTTTCGTTCGTTCCTGAAAGAAGATTCTTGCTTTCGTGAAGCCCGATTTGTTGTTCATTTTTAAAGGGCTATTTCGCTTTGGAATTTTGCGTTGGTTCACTATAAATGTCGGTTCACCTTTCAAATTGTTGCCACTAAATATTACAGTCCTGTGTTATATTTAAACAAATTAAATAATGAAGAATGTGCATCAATGTATGTATGCTTCTCTCATTGTGATAAAAAAGGTGCAAGAAGGAATGAGGAATGTTTTTACTTTTATATTTTTGGAGTAACTAATAAATTTTTGCTGAAAATGTAAAGAAGGAAAGTAAAGCATTCCAAGACTGCAAATGAGTAGAAAAATAATTCTAGGTATAGCCGTGAATACAATTTTAAACTTTTATAGTTAACTAATAAAGGCCATTGATTAATTAATCTTTTTACTTCCTTGTACGAAGTAAAAAGGAAGTATTGTAATCGCGAAAAGTTTCAGGCAGCATATTTCAACGAAAATATCCATTTTCACCGCTATCGAATGCAATTTAACGATGTCTTTGCGCGATATCTGTACGTAAGGACAGAATAAAAAACTGTTTTCCACACACACACACACAAAAAAAATATATATATATATATATATATATATATATATATATATATATAAACTGCTTTAAAATGAATTCTGAAGAGAATTTTTCGTGGCGTCTGTACGAACGTGTATCTCGCATAACTCAAAAAGGAGTAGCCTCAGAACATTGAAATTTTCTATATAGGACTGCTATAACATGTAGATGTGCACCTCCTATTTTGGTTGCAATCGGCTGCACGAAACGTATATAAATATATTTATATACGATCCACTCTGTTACCCGGCTTAGTGATCTCAGTTTCTTTACTCTTATATGTTTGTAAATTGTAAATTTTTTGCTTTAAAAATGATTGAATTTTGTTGTTCTTATCGTCCGGTTAAGGTTTTTATGTCTTTAGTAAATTTGTGTGCAATATTTTTAGAATTATCAACAATTTTAAAGTTGTTTAAGTGCCGCTAAGCCTAATAATTTTTTTGATGGCAGCCATTGCTTGTTTACATTTGAAACAACAGGATAGTGGATTTGTTACCAATCTAGAGAAACATAGCTTCGCAATAACAAAGAGAACGCCTTCATTTATTATTGCGAATTAAATCATGCCTAATCCTTTCTGGAATTGTTTCGAGGAAATAGGTGTTTAAGATTTACTTAGTAATTTTTAATACAGATATATTTTGAGTTTTTATGTATTTTGGCCTTGTCGCGAAGTGAGAACTGAATTAATTCAATGAGAAATACTCAGTCGTCTGTGAAAAACTGTTTCTTTTTTGTTTTATTTGCTTAATTTCTTTTATACATAGTTCTAGCTTTATTAAAGTATTTGAATAGAACATGTGGCAACGATTAGATAATTCTTTAAATGATATAAATTTTGTGCATTCTGAATTATAATATGAACAAAATATAATACTGTTAAGTGAATCTAGCGCCAGAGTGACGCTATGGTAAACAAATAGAGTGAATTTTAAAGAGTGTATATATTCTATTGTAATTTATGCGCGATCGGCGAAGTAGTTTTAATTCAATCCAATAAGTTTAAACGAAATGCAAGAAAAAATGCGTATAATTTAATATTCCGTACTAGGAAGTCATGTGGTGTACACATCAGATTTTTTATAAAGTTTTGTAGGTAGTAATACTAGGTTCGAAAAAGGGAGATGTGTAACTGCATGTCTGGAATCTCTATTTAAAATTGTTTGATTAATTACGAGATTTATGTTCTGACGTATTAACAAGATAGGTTCAAAGAAATAACGCAGCTCTAAATTTAATATCACGCTATATTATTGAAACAGTTTCACTAGTTAAAAGTGGCAACAGTGCATTAGTAGCTCTGTACATTAAAAGTGGTTGCTAAGAGCGTGGTATATCCGAATTTACTTTCTTCCTGTTTTTGTTCTGATGTATAAACGAGATAGGTTCAAAGAAATGACGCATCGTTAAATTTCTCATGCTGTGGTATCGAGATTATTTCACTAGTTATCCAGCAAGTTTGATCCATTTCTTGTTCGTATTAAGTTCTCTGCTTGCTGCCGGCGATAAATTATTGATTATTACCCGGTGAGAGAGATTTAACAATGGTCAACCTCCTTTAAAAGAAAATACGTCAGCTTTTACTGTGATATATTTCCTATAAAACTTCGAAAGCGCAGTGGGGTTTTTTTTTTTTTTTTCCTCCTGTCTTCTTTTAATTTTTTTTATTCCTTTTTATTTCAGCTTGTTATCTGAAAAGAACTTAAATTCTCGCCCCTTCCCCATCTGTACAGTGCCGCTTGCAGATTTCTTTGTCCTTTCGGTATGGAGAGCCAAATGCATCGGTACCACATCTTAAGGGAACTCGTACACCTTAAAACCCATAAGATGTTCGAATAGGTGACTGTTGCAAGAATTGGGATAACTTATTTATTTTAAAAGCAATTACTTCCAACTTACAGGTGACTACATAATATAGCTGCTTTCTGAAGTAGTGATCAAAAAGTTTGTGTTGCCACAAATATTTTTATAATTTAATCCGCTTTGAGACAGCATTTTTCGTCATGTTCCAACTTGCGCGCACAGTTTAAAACATTCTGCTTCGTAATTTAATTCCATATTTAATATATAGCTTTTATAACATTTGGAAACTACTATGAACCTAAAATTCTTAAAATTTCATGTTAAATTTTTATTTTATTTTGAGTTGAGTTTATGAAATGTATTTTATTAAAAAAATTTGTAATGTTTTCGTCCATAAAATTTTTCAATATTAAAATATTCATCAGATTGTTGGTTCAGTTAGAAAATAGTGCCCATATAAAGAATTCTATCAAATTTCAAGTATGTACCATTAGCCATTTTTAAAATATCTTGCGCGCAAGGTGGAAACATGGCGAAATATTTTACCACAAAGAGGATTAAATTACAAAAATATTTGTGGCAACACAAACTTTCTGGTTGCTAGTTTCTAAAGCAGCTATATTATGTAGTCAGCTGTAAAAAGTTGGAAGTAATTGCTTTTAAAATAAATAAAATATCCCAATTCCTGCAACAGTCACATATTCGAAGATCATGAGGTGTTTAAGGTGTATGAGTCCCCTTAATACTCTGCTCCAGGAATTTTCATCATCATTGGGTTTTTATCGCTAGTCTGACGTACCAGTGGGATGTAACTTTCTCGAACAGAGGGAAAATGTCTTAGAGGTGGATGTATTTTGTGAAATATGATTCTTGCTTTTGCTCTGTTGCGGTATTTCATTAAAAGGGAATCATCTGAGAGGAGATTCAGTCTTATCTGAGACGGACGAATTGTGCAAAGGTCACTGTTATTAAACTCCTACTATTAGCTCACACTCTCCCTATACCTTGTTCAAATTTTCAATCGTTAATAGAATACATTTTATTCATCCACTCATATTCAAATACCATTTTTTTAAACCTGTAGTGGATGACACTTGCTGTTAATACAGTTTTGTCAAATATTAAAGTCAATTCTTCCTTATTGATTCCTGTTAATCGGAACGCTGTTGTTATTGTTGCGTGCGTACGGGTTCGTTACGAAATGAATGCACAAGTCCGATGAAAAATTAACAAAAATTTATTATTATCACAACAAAAATGTTTAAATTTTCTCAAATTATCATGCAGTATTACAATATCTCACAGTAGTTATCTTTTAACTACTCAAATGTTCAATAGAACGTAATTCAAAACAGCTAAAGAACGCTAATCCGCGAATTCGCTACAATCAACAAGAGCAGTTTTCTAAACAAAACAAACTAAGCAACTCCTACCAACTGAAATGTTTTCCTCCTTTTATAAGATTTTAAAATCACGCGCTAGAATTTTCCAGTACTTTCTCGAAATCATAAAGAGATATTTATTTATTTAATGCACGCGCTCTTGTATTTTCAATTTTTCGGCTTAGCTTTCTTTTAATATTCGTCACGCGCTGCACTGCGCGAGAAATAAAACCATTTAATTTCTAATTGAACTAACATTAGCTTTTTAAATACCAAATTCGTAACATTATTAAATATATCATAAGACTTTCAAATAATGACCGTTTATTAGGAATTCTCACTTGCTGTAAAAATTAATTTTAGAACAATTTATAAATAGCAGTACACGGTTGTGATAAATGGGATTGTAATATTTAACAAAAATAAGTGGCAACAGTAAAACAGAGTTCTAAAGATTTTTAAAGTGTATGAAATTAAAGAATTGTAGTTTTACAGAGTTGGATGAAGCGGATATAACGTCCAATTATGCAGCGAAAATTCTCCCCGTATTTCTATGTTAACGTGATGATAATATATGTTTAAAATATAACCCTTTAAAATGTCCCTTGCATATTAAAATAAATAAATATCTCTGTAGATTATGCAATAATATATCTAGGACGAAACCTCTTCGCAGCAGGTCACGCATAGGTCGCCTGGAGTCGTGTGAAATCAGATGGAATATTAATTGAAGAATTGGACTGCTCGAAACTCACTGGAAAGGTTCCTTGCAATAATGAAGCTTTACAAAGAGATGGATAGAAGAGAAATTATAGACCACCATCAGCTTCATAAGTTAGAAACGAAAAAATGTTAATAATATTAATAAAAAGTAACTAAAGTAAAATTTTTCTTTGTTGACTCGAGTAGAAATTGATTTAAAAACATTTTTTTTATATTACTTGTTTTTCCAATATATTTAAAATAACTATTATATAATTACAGTAAACCTTCGTTAATACGAATGCCAAGGGATCATTCTTATTAACTGAGGACTCAAATTTTATTTTGTGAATAGTTTTTCCTATACATGAACCGTTTACACAGTTATATACTTATCACGGTAATACACTATTTCGTGTATGTCGTCATAGAAAACACCGCACTGCTGGCGCCCAAACGGGCTCTGACTATGATACAGAATGGCCCGGCTTCGACTCACGGAGAAGGCACGGATTTGTGCCGTAAACGTGACTGAATTCTGTTGTTGTTACGTTCCGGTTAAAGTTTTTATGCCTTTAGTTTAATGTGCATGCAATAGTTATAGAATTATCAACAATTTAAAAGTTTAAGTGGCGAGTTAAAACCGCCATAAGATTGACAAGACAGTCATTTATTTGCATTTGGAACTCTTAGTAGAATAGTGAAATAAGTCAGTTGGTGCCCCAACCTCAGCGCCTTTTTGCCCAGTGGGACCAGAATTTAAGTTTGTGTAGTTGTGCACCGAAAATTTGGTCTCCCTGTCCGTTGGCCAGATTGCTTGTTCTGGCGTGTATTTGATGTTTTAGGTTTTTCTGTATTTTACGACTTTTAATGAACGTGTTTTGAGTTATGTATTTTTGCCATGCATCGAAGTGAGAACTGAATTGATTAAATGAGAACTGTATCTCTAATGAAATTCGAAGAAGTAAAAGTTAAAATGAAGTGCAGCAAAAAAAAAAAAAAAAAAAAATGTGGATAGTTTAATAGGCCGTACGAGGAAGTCATGTTGTGTCCACATCATATATTTTGTTTTATATGTAGTGATTTATATGGTTATATGAACTTCTTCAGAAAGTACTGCTGTAAAGTTTAAATGAGCAATTGTCTATTGTACAGGAACGAATGAATTAATTTTATATTAATTCCTGTGTGTGTGTGGGAAGGGTATAGTTTTGGTTTATGAACATTTTGGTTGACGAACAGCGTTGGGGAACCAATTAAATTCATGAACTGTGAGGTTTCACTATATATTGTAACAGCCTGCACTTTAAGTTGTTTTACACTCAACATTTTTTTATGTCAACACTTAACATATCTTGAACGTAGGCCGATGTTGCACCAAATGGGCATCATTGGTTTGAAGATTCATTGGTAATCCAACTTTCAATAGTGTGGTGGTTCAGTAAACATAATATTACATCAAATTTTAATAAATCGACAATCAATAAAATATAAATTGATTTAATTAAATATAATAATATCACAATCTCAGAAATCTCATATCATCACTGCGTCACATCTTCCATCAACGAACTCAACACACCCAGGGCGCTCTCAGCGCCCTCTAGCGTTATGCGGGTCTTACCAGATATGTTTTACTCAAAACGAAAACTAATACAGCATAATATAGCAATTTAATGCATAAAAATGCAGTAAATGCCCATAAATAAAAATTATGCAAAATACGTAATAATTTTTTTTTTAAAAAAGAGACATAAAATAAATAAATAAATAAAAACAAATGCACATTAAATATTGAATGGGAAAAAGCCAACCCGAATCAAAAATATAAAACGTTAAGTATAAATACTGACATAAATTTACATAAATTGCACCGTCACATTAATAAAATGCAGTTTAATTATAAAATAACGCTCATGTTAATTACAAACTTATGGTTAATTATAAGTCTCATAATTACATATTACATTAATGCCAGGAAATAGAGCAGCAATAAAATAGTACAGTCTGTTGTTCTATTTTCTGTAGTGCTTTTTCTTTTCTTATATGTCTATCTAGGCTTTTTTTTCTTTATCCCTCAGTCTTAAGGGTTTGTTGCTTTAGTTTATTCTTAGAGTAATAAAAACCTAGCGTGCATTTACTGTACAGTAATCATTTGTAAGATAATTTTCACGTGCTTTTCACAGCACAAATTTATCCTTGCAAAATTTAAATTTATATTTTTTAGTTTGTTTTTAGTTGCCAAATGGCGTTAGCCCAGAAGGGCTATTAATTTCGCTTTGGCATTTTTGCGTTGAAACTTTAAGTCTGAATCTCTTTTCATACTGTTGCCACCACTTATTAGAGCCCTGCATTATATTTAAAGAAATTAAATAATGAAGAATCTGCATCAATGTATGTATGTTTCTGGCACTGTGAAAAAACAAGGGTACCTAGAGCCATCCAAATTTGAATAACGTACGTTTCACCCGAATATGGGTATCTAGAAGCCCGAATTCGGAATTTGTTTTATTATCCATTTCATATTTTGTCAAACATTAAAGAATTTTTGATTAACAAACTCAACGATTTCAAAGCCAGCTATGTCAGCACCGTACGGAAAAGAAAACATTTTTATTTTTTAATCTTCAGCGCGCGAGCTCTGTATCGGAAATTCTAAAGATAGGCTCATTTTAAAATTAATTTGCGATATTGCCGTTGAACTGAATTTTATTGTTAAGTGCGAAGAACATGATATTTAATAAGGTAACACAGAAAACGTTATAAAACGCCCCTTTGGGCGTAATATAAAATCTAAAAGCCTTCAATTTTTAATCTAGAGGGACTATTAATTTCGTTTTAGCATTTTGCAGTGAAATATCGGTTCACTTTTCCAATTGTTGCCACCAAAATGTTATTATATTTAAAGAAATTAAATAATGAAGAATCTGCATAAATGTATGTATGTTTCTCGCATTGGGATAAAACAACGGTACCTAGAGCCATCCAATTTTGTATAATGTACGTTTCCATCTAAGTATGGGCAACAGGAAGCCCGAATTTGGAATTTGTTTTATTATCTATTTCATGGCTTGTAAAACTTTAACGAATCTTTGATTCACAAACTCAAGTATTTCAAAGCGAACCATGGCAACGTTTTACAGAAAAAGCATTTTTATCTCCAGCGGGGCGGGAGACTGTGTATCGGAAATTCTAAAGATGTGCTCAATTTAAAATTATTTTGCGATGTTGCTCTTGAATTGAATTTTACGGTTTAAGTGCAAAGAACATGATATTTAATAAACAAAGGTAATGCACGAAACATTAAAAACGCTCTTTTGGGCGTAATATAAAATTCAGATTATTATTGTTATTATCAATATTTTTAAAGTTTACATCATGTAATCCGGTATTCTTTTTAATATGTCAGACCCCCCCCTAAATATCGCTCACGCGCACTTCTATAACCGCAAACCGTTTCATTCTATTAAACATCTCCAAAACTTTTATGTAGATTTAGTATATGAGTATTATTTGAACTGCGAATTTCGGGCGAACTGTCTCAATCTGCTGCAGAAACTAGAAGCAAAAAATTTGCAGACGAGTTTTTGCAGTCTTTGCGGTCAAAAAATTGTAATGGAACGAGTAACTTCGGCTGATGTCATTTTTTTTTATTTATTTATTCTCTCTGAAGGAAGGAGACGCTACTGCTGGTTGACGCCATGTTTAGTTTTCTTCTGGAGAACGTGACTGTTGAGAAGATCTGTAGTTTGAAGTTGTTGTTTATTTTGATGGATTCTGTCTAATAAAAGTTTTTATGTGATTGAAAAGGATGGAAAAAAAAAAAAAAAAAAAAAAAAAAAAAAAAAAAAAACCAAACTGAAATGTTTCAGATTTAAAATTACGTCCAAAGGGGCGTTTTTTAACATTTTGTGTGTTACCTTTCTTTATTAAATATCATGTTCCTCGCACTTAAACCATAAGATCCAGTGCAACAGCAATATCGCAAAATAGTTTTAAAACGAGCCTATCTTCAGAATTTCCGATACAGAGACTCACGCGCTGGAGATAAAAATGTTTTTTCTGCACAACGTTGCCATTGTTCGCTTTGAAATCCTTGAGTTTGTTAATCAAAAATTCGTCAAAGTTTTAAAAAATAGGAAATCGATCCTAAAACAAATTTCAAATTTCAAATTTGGTCTTCCACATGCTCATATTCGTTGGAGGATTAGGTTATTCAAAATTCGATGACTCTATGTACCGTTGTTTTATCACAATACGAGAAATATACATACATTTATGCAGATTTTTCATTATTTAATTTCTTCAAATATAATGCAGGACTCTAACATTTTGTGGCAACAGTTTGAAAAGTGAACCGACATTTATGAGTCCGACGCAAAATGCCAAAACGAAACTAATAGTCCTTCGGGATTCAAATCCCTTTGGACTAAAAAAAAAAGGATCAGTTTATTTCCTTGTGGAGTTCAAATACGAATGCGTAGCACGTGGTAAAAGTGTGAAAAGAATGAGGATCGCAACCATCTCTGCGTTTGTTTCTTTACGTATGGTGTGGTTTCGTCTGTTAACCATTCTGTGAATGATATTAAAATTTTTAAAGATGAAAAACTGAATACGCAGCTCTTTTGCATTTTTCTGACATTTATTAAATTGAAGAATCTCTATTTGCATTTCAGAGTCTTTTTGCAGCATTGTGATAAATTGTGCATTATCGTTCAAAGGTGTTTTCAGTAGTAGGATCGTAGTCAGCAAACTGAACGATATGGGCATCATTAAGAGTTCATTATTTTCCTGAAGAAGTTGCGAGAATATGAATCTTGAGCATGCGGAATTTCAAGACCTTGGTGGAGTCGTTGATTTCGCAAATAATAACTGCTCTATAAGGTATTTTCCCTGCCTTCTTGGGTGCCTTCGTGGTGTAGTGGTCAGCACACTCGGCGCGTATTCGAGAGTTTCGAATCCCGGCGATTGCATTGCTTATTTTCCAGGCCTCTTGCTTAATAACGTAATGCCTCTACAGCTGTCAGGATTTAAGTTTAAAATATTATGATTTATTTTCTTCCTGTAAGTCCTGAATGCTGTTGCCCACACGGGACGGCGTAGAATAAAACAGGACAAATGAAAGTGACGCATAAGTTTTTTTTTTTTTTTTAATGCATAAATCTAAGGTTTTTTTCCTATGAGACTGTAAATCGTCATGTAACCAGCCAGGTTTTGTTCAAGGCATATATTACGTGCTCTGTATAATTTAATTGTTCGTCTTAAACAACTCCTAAATATTTTATGGAACTGCGCGAAAACACTGCAAAAAAAAAAGGAGGGTCAATTCTATATTTCCCATTCTACTGGGCCGATTGACAAAATACAACTTGCGTTTTTCATGTCTCGAAAGCGCGACTTAGGATATGTATTAGATTTATATATAGCATTGTTCTAATATAGGTATTTTAACACAGAATTGGATTTTTTCTGAAGTCACATGACACCTTTTTTTTCCTTATTTCGTTTCTACGACTCAAATTATGCCTAAATATTTAATTTTGTGAAATTTAGGGCAAAATTTACGGGTAAATTAAAAAATTTATCTTGGCGCATTTTTTTTCAGGTGGTGCCAAGAATAATTCACTTGGCGAACTTCTTAATTTATAGCAACCTATTTCCCGCCCCCTTTTTTTTTCATTGTAAACAATCAGGGGAAAAGTCATCGTTCATTCTTTCAAATAATTTTAACAAAGTGCGTAAACCACATTTGGCGTTATTATCGCTTATAACAAATATGCCAAATTTCAAAACTCGCCAATATGTAAATTCGCGTATATCCTAGGATACTTTGAATAAAAAAACTATAATTGTTTGCAGGTATGCTTAGAAATACATCTAGCTTAAGATGATGGTAAAAATTTTGTAAGTTATAATTCAAATTTTTTTTCCAAAAATTTGTAAAAATTATTTTAAAATACAAATTTAAAAAAAAAATCATAAAAAATGGGCGAATTTTATCTGAACCTAAATTTTGAAATATGATAGAAGGTATCAAGTAAGTTTAAAAGAAAAAGAGAGATTAATAAATGTACATCAAATTCAATTAATATGGAAGAGCTAAAACTTTTAGAGCTAATTTTTTTAAAAACTACTCGTGTGATTTTTACAAAAACTTAGCAGTTTGGATCATTTGGGTCGTAGAATCGAAATATTGAAAAAAATTGGCAACGTCATTTCAAAAAACGTCCGATTTTGTGTCAAAATACCTATATTAGAACAATGCTATATATAAATCTAATACAATCTTAAATCGCGCTTGAGGCATGAAAAACGAATCTTGAATTTCGTGAATCAGACCTGTAGAACCGGCAGATATAGAACTGTCCCCATTCCCCCCCCCGTAGTGTACAACGTGGAGAGTTTGAGTATTTATCAATCTTGTTGAAATTTTAGTTTAACTTGTTGGTTCATTTTGTAACGTCTAAAAAGGTCGACGCAGCATTTATATGCGTTCAATTTTAATTTAAACGTATATTTAAATTTCCATAAAGCACACCAATGTGCAACTACAGGGTGGGTCAGTAAAAAAGTAAAAACGGTTTGAACTGTCATAGAAAATTTATTTTCCAATCTACAAGGTTAAATTCACGAGAAAAGAAAGGCTGCAGTCCTATTCGAAAAATAAGTGTACTTTCTAGTCAAACTGAATGTTCCAAATGGTGTTTAAAAGTTCAAAAGGTTTTGTTTAAAGTAAATGTTCAAAAAGTTTGGAAGTTTACTATTGCAACACCAAAATATCTCTTCATATAAAAGAAAGAGTTTGTCTGTGTGTGTGTATCTTTCGTTCGCGCTGCGCGTAAGCTAATAGACCCACGGCTACGAAATTTGGTACATAGGTGCATCTAGACAAGAGCCAGTGCGCCTCGAAGCGATTTTTCCGAAATTCGAATTGGATTTTTTTTTAATTTTACGTTTTTGTGACGAAATCGCGTCATTTTGAGACATAATGTGCTATAAGAAAGAGAGATTTTACTCTACACACTCCATTTTCACATCGTCATGAAACGTAGGCACTTAGCTATTTTACGAACTTAAAATAAATTTTGTGTTTCAATAAATCGATTAAATACGAATTTATTAACAAAGTGAGCTTAACACCTTTTCAACGGGATATTTTCTAAAAAAGTTTATTTTTTAAAATGTACAGTTTATATTTCTTTGATTTTTGGACACGTTAAACTTTCATCTTTGCGACTGCTTAAAAAAAAAAAAAAAAAAAAAAAAAAAAGGAAAAATGATATTTTGTATTTTTTAAATGAAGCTTCCGAGTACACTTCTCAAATCTCACATCTTTAAAAATGTGATTTTGGCAACAATTTTCCTTTCTTATTGTTGTTGATAGATTTTTGATGAAATTCCATCATTTTGAATAGTTTCATTCTTTTAGAAATATGGTTTTGGCAACAATTTTTCATCGTATTTCTTATGTCACTGTTCTTAAGATATTAGCATATTTCATTGTCATCTTTTATATATATAATACGTTTTTTTTTTGGTAAAATTGTTCTTCTGCACAGTAAAATTCTGCGCGGAATTTTTTGTTTCATGTTATTTTTTACTTATTTCACTGTTTGTAAGATACTGAAAGGCTTTGCATGATTTTTTTTTCTTCAACGGAAAGTTGGTTAATTTTTTTATTAGGATAATTAATATTTGTACATATTATTATATTCGTATTTGATATAGCTTATTTCATTGTAATTTTTTTTCTCTTGGAAATATAAGATAAAATATCATTAATTATACTTTGCTTTTCAGAATTTTTTGTATTCTTTTGTGTTATTTATTGCTCATTTCACTGTTTTTTAAAAATATTGAAAAGTTTTGAGTGATTTTTTTAGGAAACAAAGTTCTTAACCTCCTTTATACCATTAGAGTTCTTAAGATTTTGCAAAGGGAAGTTGGTTAATTTGTTTATTAGGATAATTCATATTTGTATTAAGGGATATTGCTTATTTCATTGTAATTTTGTTATACGTAATAACGTTTTTTTATGAATTTGTTCCGCAGAGTAAAATTCTACGCAGTTTTTAAATATAACGTTTGGTGTTCCCTTCAGCCATTTTCCTCGTACATTTAAAAGCCAGACGAAGGCTGGTAGCGAAGCTGCTAGTAATGAAATAAATTTTTTAAAGTTTAAACACGAGCAGATTACATGCGTGATTGTTATTAACTTAAGATCTCTTGGACAGTATTGCGAGAGATTGAAGTGAAGCCAGTTTAAGACTTTTAGAATAGTTTTTCTATATTAAACGTATACGATATGTTGTGTCTACCGGCAGATGTTTTCTTGTGTTATTTTTTTCACTTGCTTCTTGCGAACATTGAAACCTGTTCCGGTTTTTAACCCTCTGGCTCGAGAATGGAGAGGGGAGAAAGCGATGAAAGTAAGAAAACGAGAGAAAATTGTAAACGCCGTTCTTTTTTTTTTTTCCAAACAGTTTAAAACTTGAGCTTAACAGCGTACCTGCCTGTTGCGTCTATAATTTCATGCCCATTACGTACGCTCATAAATTAAATTTATCCTGTTTTCATAGTGGTGATGTTAAAAGTTTTTTTTTTCCGTAATTTTTTAAAAATGTCTTTATTAACCTCAGACTTTTTTTTTTTTTTCAGATATTTTCATAAACATAGACAGGAATTTTTCATTCTATCTTAGTACTTTCGTATGTAATTTTCTTCTTTCCGTTCAACAAAGCAGACATAGAATTTTATAAATAAATAACTTTTCTGAAATTTCCATGTGTTTTTTATTTATTTTTTGTGTGGGTGTGTGTGTTGCGGGGGGGGGGAATCAATAATCTTGAGTTTACTTAATTTTGATATAGACGTGTTTTAGCCAGAAAGGGATATTAATTTCATTTTGGTATTTTGCCTTGATTCACTAAAATTGCGAATTACTCTTTAAATTGCTGCCACCAAATATGATCGGCCTGTATTATTTTTAAAGAAATTAAATAATGAAGTCTGGCATTGTGATAAAACAACGGTACCTAGAGCCATCCAATTTTGAATAACGTAATCTTCCACTGAATATGGGCATCTGGAAGCCTTAATTTGGAATTCGTTTTATTATGTATTTCATATTAGTGAGCAGTGGCAACACTGTAAGACGACCGGGAGGGGGAACTTTTTTATCTCTTGCGCGCGAGACTGTGTATCGGAAATTCTAAAGATATGCTGTTTTAAATATTTTGTGATATTGCTGTTGAATTGAATTTTATGGTTTAAGTGCGAAGAACATGATATTTTAATAAATGAAGGTAACACACAAAACGTTAAAAAAAAGACCCCTTTGGACGTGAAATAAAATCTGAAAGCTTTCAGATTTTTTTAAAATTTCTTTTAGTATTACAGGTTTCGCTGATCCCCGTTTTCTATTCGTATCACTTTTCAAATAAAAGGATGTTGCCTCGAAAGTTTATCGCTATATATTATTTTTAAAGAAATAATACTGCAAATGTATATGAAAAAATGTACGCCAACACTTAACACTGGAGTCGGGGGTTCTAAATACGCTGTTTGTAAGTATTTTGTGATTTTGTTGTTGAATTGTATGGGAAGTAAGTACGAAGAAAATTGTGTTTAATACATAAAGTTAAAACTGGGAAAAAAAAAAGTTCTTTGTCAACTTACTAAAATTGAACAATGATATGGTGAACAACTAAGAAAAGACTTACGTGGAGGGGGGGGGGAATCTGAAGGAACTCAGATTTTAACCTTGCACCAGAGAGTTTAAGATTTTTCATGCTCCCTCTGAACATCGTAGATTACCAATATGCTCTTAAACTCAATTACCAATATGCTCAAAAACGTTTTTAGCTTTCTTTTTATGTATCACTTTCTTTGCGCTTATGCCACGTACAGCTTAGAAGCAAATTCACAAATCTTTTAAAAGCAGCATATGTTTAGAATTCACGATGAAGTTTTAAGAGTTGTCATATTTTTTTTCGGTTCGTTTTCACTTTATTATATCACTGCTCTGTGGCTTATTAAGATGACTAACAAAACATTTTTATTAGTACCTTTTTATGTTGTTTACTTTATTTATTAAATATCGCGTTCTTCGTACTTACGCCACAACAAATTCAACAGCAAAATAACAAAATATTTAAAAACTGCATATCTTTAGAATTTCGACTAGAGTGTTAGGATTTGCAATACCTTTTCTTTTATATTCACTGTACTGTTTCTAGCGGCTGGTAATTTTAAAAGTGAAACGGACAACAGAATTAATTTGACGCAAAAATGAGTTCGAGATTAGTAGCTCTTCAACTAACATTGTATCGGAAATTTAAAAGCTATGCTGCTTTAAAAATTTTGCCATTTTACTCTTAAATTTTATGGTGTAAGGGCGAAAGAAGTAACGTTTAATATTAAAGTTTAAAAAGACAAATGAAGTTATTTCTGCAACTAAATTTGTATAAAATGTAGATTTTGTTAAAATCATTGAATAAGCCTTTGTTAACAGTTTGTGCCCGAAACTGGCAATATTTGAAGGAGTATTATGTTTGTGAAGTTGTTCTGTAACAGTTAATGGAATTAAAACAATTGTTTTACTTTCGAAACAAAGGTACGATGGAATGGATCCACATGGAATTTTTTGTCCAAAGGGGCTTTGTCCCTGAGGGACTGTTGTTTTCGTTTTGCGATTTTGCGTCCACTCACTCTGAATGTCCGTTTCACTTTTCAAACTGTTGGCACCAATTATTATCGCCCTGTATTATATTTGAAGAAATTAAATAATGAAGAATCTGCATTAAATGTGTGTATATTTCTCGCATTGTGATGAAAGAACGGTACCTAGAGCCATCCAATTTTGAGTGGCGTAATCCTACTGCGAATATGGGTCTGGAAGCCCAAATTTGAAATTTGGAATTTGTTTTATTATTGATTTCATATTTTGTAAAACGTTAACGAATTTTTTATTAAAGGATTCAAGGATTTCAAAGCGAGTCATGGCAACGTTGTGCAGAAAAATATTTTTATCTTTAGCGCGTGAGACTGTGTACCGGAAATTCTAAAGATAGGCTCAATTTAAATTTAATTTGCGATATTGCTGTTGAACTGAATTTTGTGGTTTATGTGAGAAGAACATGACATTTGATAAGTAAAGGTAACACACAAAATGTTAAAAAAACGCCCCTTTGGACGTAATTTTAAATCTGAAACCTTTCAGATTTCCTTTATTATGCTGTCGAAAAAAACTACTCTTGCGGATTATGATTTTGTTTTGTATACGACTGCTTATTCAAACAATGTGAATGAATTTAGAATTTTCTATCGCAGAAAATGCACTATTATTGATGGATGATTCGCGGGAAAACGAGTCTTCTTCCTCTCGTCTGGAACGCGAAACCGCGTGAAGAGAAGCAGCATAAACTTGTACGGTGGCATTGTAACGGAGAAAAGAGTTGAGTGACCCAGCTGACTGATATAAACGTACAGGTTTTAGCATAAACAGCTCCCCTTTTTCGACTTTCTTCCTCCCTCCCCCTGTTTTCCTAAACTGACGGCTGCTAGGAACTTTTGCTTTCTGCGTCGTCTGCCGGTGTTTCCGCCTTGTCGTAGATATCGTCGATATTTGTTTTTAAAGCTTCGTTCGCAGAGGTGTATGCATATCAAAGGGTCGGCAACCTGACTGTAGTGTTTTTCTGCTATTGACCATTTCGTGTTTTAAAATTCCGAGCTCTTTGTTTTTAAACCTTCGTTCGATATAATCAAAAATGCTATTTCAATGAAAAATAAATAAAAGCAAATTTTTTGAAATAAGCTTTTATTTAAAACTTGTAAAATAATAATTTAACAAAAAAAAAAAAAAAAAAAAAAAAAAAAAAAAAAAACTGAAATATTTCAGATTTTAAATTACGTCCAAAGGGGCGTTTTTTAACATTTTGTGTGTTACCTTTCTTTATTAAATATCATGTTCCTCGCACTTAAACCATAAGATCCAGTGCAACAGCAATATCGCAAAATAGTTTTAAAACGAGCCTATCTTTAGAATTTCCGATACAGAGACTCACGCGCTGGAGATAAAAATGTTTTTTCTGCACAACGTTGCCATTGCTCGCTTTGAAATCCTTGAGTTTGTTAATCAAAAATTCGTCAAAGTTTTAAAAAATAGGAAATCGATCATAAAACAAATTTCAAATTTCAAATTTGGTCTTCCACATGCTCATATTCGTTGGAGGATTACGTTATTCAAAATACCGTTATTTTATCACAATACGAGAAATATACATACATTTATGCAGATTTTTCATTATTTAATTCCTTCAAATATAATGCAGGACTCTAACATTTTGTGGCAACAGTTTGAAAAGTGAACCGACATTTATGAGTCCGACGCAAAATGCCAAAACGAAACTAATAGTCCTCCGGGATTCAAATCCCTTTGGACTAAAAAGATATTTGAAAGGTTTCAAATTTTAAATTACGTCCAAAGGGGCGTTTTTTCGGATGTTTTGTAGGTTACCTTTATTTATTAATTATCATGTTCTTCGCTCTTAAACCATAAAATAAAGTTCAACAGCAATATCACAAAATATTTAAAAGAGCATAACTTTAGTTAGAATTACGGATTACAAAATATGAAAATAGACAATAAAACAAATTCAAAATTTAGGCGTCCAGATGCCCCTCTCGGGTGGAAACGTACGTTAATCAAAATTGGATGGCTCTACGTACCGTCGTTTTATCACAATGCGAGAAACATACATGCATTCATGCAGATTCTTTGTTATTTTCTTTAAATATAATACAGGGCTGTAATATTGGGTGGCAACAGTTTGAAAAGTGAACCGACATTTTAAAGTTTTCTACGCAAAATACCCTTTGGGGCTAATAATAATTCAGTTTCTCTGCAAGACGTTAATTGTTACCCAGCTAAAATCCAAATCGAAATTGTTGACCTACAGCAACATAACACTGAAAAGTAAATATAAAAAACTTATTTCAACTGCAAGTGATCCAAATTATACTGAATATTGGAAGTTTGTACCTACTACATATTAAAAAGTACGTTAATTAAGTACTGATTGTTTGATAGTTATTTAGAATTAAAATGTTTCAAATTATTCATTTTTACTTTCTTGTACGAAGTAAAAAGGAAGTATTATAATCGCGAAAAGTTTCAGGCAGCATATTTCAACGAAAATATCCATTTTGACCGCTATCGAATACAATTTAACGATGTTTTTGCGTGATATCTGTACGTAAGGACAGAATAAAATACTCTTTTTCTTCAAAAAAAATTATAAAACTGCTTTAACCCTTTCAGGGGCGGTGGTTTCGCCTTGAAACCGCATTTTCAACAATTTTTTTTTTTTTTTTTAATTTAGAAAATTTGGTTTTTTTTCTTTTTTTTTTTTTTTTTTTCTCAATATTGCTGCTAAAATTAAATTACTTCTTAAAGCTGATAACAGACGATAGCAGCAAACCTTTCTGGGCATCCATTAATTGATACGAATCATTCAAAAATAGTTTCTTTTGCACACTACTCTTTTTGACCCATTTTAAATGTAAAAAACCCAAACATTTTTAATTTTTCCACAATATATTTCATAAGCAGGCAGCAATGAGTAATGAAATGTCCTTAGTTCACAAAAAAAAGTAACCTTTTTAAATTCGAATTTTTAAATTTGGAACCTTTTTAAATTTGAATGTTTACATTGCGGTTTCAGTATGAAACCACCGCCCCTCTGGGACATCGAAGAAATGATCAAATGACGCAGTTGCGAGATTTTTTGCAGTTGTGTTTATTGCTTTCGGATCACTGCTGTAAACAGTTGCACAATATCTTCATTTGAGTGACTTCAAAGATGAGGATTTATGGAGCTTTTGAGAGAGGGAAAACATTTCTTATTTTTTTACAGAGCACACTGAAAAACACTCGTAGTTGCGTTTTTATTATGCTTCTCTTAGCGGTCGCTTTTCTCATGCTTCTAGTTCATAGTAAAATAATTGTATGCATCTTAATTTATTTTATTTTTACATAAAATTTTCTTAGTTTTAAACATAATTTTTAAAAATATTTCATAGTTTTATGCAAGTAATTTAGTGCATTATTAGTTACTTTTTGTCTCATACTTTTTTGTTTCCTGTTTTAAATTTTTATTTATAATTAAAAATGCGTGTTTATGCAAATATTACTTACTTCATTAGTTACTCAGTAATTTACTAGTATAATCTGCAATTTGGGTTACGTTTAGATACTTTTCAGCAAAGTAAAGATAAATAACCAAATGTTTAGTCTATACAGGCGCTGGTTTCAAGGCGAAACCGGTCCCCTTTCCATAAAGGGGGACGAAAAAAATTTTTTTAAACTCATTTATGTTGTCTATAGGACCATTGCATGTCATTATACTTACTTTTTCATAACTTTTAAAAAATCATAACATGGCGCCCCTGAAAGGGTTAAAATGAATTCTGAAGAGAATTTTTCGTGGCGTCTGTACGAACGTATCTACGTACGTATCTCGCATAACTCAAAAACGAGTAGCCTCAGAACGTTGAAATTTTGTATATAGGACTGCTATAACATGTAGATGTGCACCTCGTATTTTGGTTGCAATCGGCCGCACGAAATATATATAAATATATTTATATATATATATATATCCACTCTGTTACCCGGTTCAGTGATCTCAGTCTCTTTACTCTTATATGTTTGTAAATTGTACATTTTTCTTTAAAAATGATTGTATTATGTTGTTTTTATCTTCCGGTTAAGGTTTTTATGTCTTTAGTAACTCTGTATGCATTATTTTTAGAATTATCAACAATTTTAAAGTTGTCTAAGTGCCGCTAAGCCTTTTTTTTTATGGCGGCCATTGATGTTCACATTTGAAACAGGAGACTAGTGGATTTGTTGCCAATCTAGAGAAACTTAGCTTCGCAACAACAAAGATAACGCATTCATTTATTATTGCCAATTAAATCATGCTTAATTCTTTCTGGAATTTTTTCGAGGAAATAAGCGAAGATTTACTTCGTAATTTTTAATATAGGTATTTTGAGTTTTTATGTATTTTTGCCTTCTTGCGAAGTGAGAACTGAATTAATTGAATGAGAAATACTCAATCGTCTGTGAAAAACTGTTCCTTTTTTGTTTTGTTTGCTTAATTTCTTTTATAGTACATCATTCTAGCTTTATTATAGTATTTGAATAGAACGTGTGGCAACGATTAGATAATTCTATTCTTTAAATGATATAAGTTTTGTGCATTATGAGTTATAATATGAACGAAACATATAAGTAAACTGTTATATAATTATTGGATTATATAGTAGTTAACTGTTATATAATTATTGGATTATATAACAGTTAACTTAGTTTCCGTTATATAATTATTATATAAGTTAACTGTTATATAATTATTAATATTGTTAAGTAAATCTAGCGCCAGAGTGTCGCTATGGTAAACAAATACTAGAGTGAATTTTAAAGAATGCATTTATTCTATTGTGGTTTATGTGCTGTCGGCGAAGTAGTTTTAATTCAATCCAATAAGTTTAAATGAAATGCAAGGAGAAATGCGTGTAATTTAATATTCCGTACAAGGAAGTCGTGTGGTGTATACATTAGATTTTTATTTTATGCATAACCTAACTGACTGAACCTTGAAAACTGTTTATTAAAAATAAAACCATAATTTATACATTTGTTTTATTTATTATATTATTTTTAAATGTCTAATATTGAAAGACTTACTTTAAAAAATGTGCTATCTGCTTAAAAATCCCATAATCAGGCCTATAATTATCATTTTTTTCACTTTATATATTTTAGTAAGTTGGAAAAATTGAAAGTGGCATGCATAACCTTTTTATTCAGGTAGTGCCACTCTTCCCAAAAAGCTTGGTCACCCCTGATTAAGGCAATAAAATGATTTCGAATGATGCTGTAATAATTTAATGGCTGCAAGAACTCGAAAGAAATAATACTATAGATGATAAAAACCAAAAATAATTTTAAGATTTAAGTGAGTGATAAATCACAGTTTCA
This sequence comes from Stegodyphus dumicola, assembly GCF_044657685.1. Taxonomy (NCBI): domain Eukaryota; kingdom Metazoa; phylum Arthropoda; class Arachnida; order Araneae; family Eresidae; genus Stegodyphus; species Stegodyphus dumicola. The sequence continues at coordinate 247,366,933 of NC_140771.1, forward strand.
AAATAAAGAATTATAAGTATGCTGTTATGACTAAAACGTAATAGGAATAGCCCCAAAACAAGTGATTTTTATTTACTGGTCTTTTATTTTAAGTAAGTCTTGAATAGTAGACATTTAAAAATAATATAATAAATAAAACAAATGTATACATTATGGTTATTACATCATCTTTAAAGTAATTGCTGAGCAATGCGTTTCTTAAACGAACGCTTTTCCAATCCTCGAAATTTGTTTCAAAATTGTTTTAGCCCTTTCAGGATTTGTAACGAATTTCGAATTTCTTTTTATTAAAAATAATTACATTCAAAACAGCGTCGAAGCATTGATTATTTATTTAGAAGTTAATACGCAGCTAGTGGAGCCGTATTTGTTGAATTTATGACTAAAGATTTAAGAGCAAGTTGTTATGAAAAGAAAAATGCTATTGAAAAAGTGAAATGAATTAAAAATGAATTGTAGATGCGAAATTTAATGCAAGATCTTTGCACTCGCCATTTTGGATCGTGAAAGCAAAAATTCTTTGTTCGTTGAGAGCGAATTTATCTGCAGACGATAAAAGGAATAAAACACGAATCGTTGCCAGAGATGTTGATAAAAATTTAACCTTTAAAGAGAAAGAAAAAAAAAAGTTTTGGTTACTTTACATTTCACTTTTGCTTATGATATCTACTGAGTCAGGTACTACTAGATTAGTATACAAGATTTTCAAGTTTAATTACTTCTTTCTACGAAGTAAAGGAAGAATTATAATCGCGAAAAATTTCGTCTGTCATATTTCAACGAAAATATTTTAAATTAAAATCCATTTTAACGATGTTTTTGCATGTCATTTGTACGCGGGGACTAAAAGACTTTTTTTTTTTTTTTTCCGAAACGAATTGTAAAATGGATTGGATTCATTTGAAAATAAGTGAGAATGATTACACATCTACAAGATCAATAATTATTAAAATACCTTACTACATAAATAATTTTTTGAACATTTTATGTTTTTTCACAATACTATTACAAAATGCCTAGCTACGATAAGATAGCTTCTCCGCAAAAAGGTTTTAAGGTTGCCAGAAAATGACAATAAAATGCAGGGTTGCTAGATTTGGCGCGAAATCGCCCATTCGGCGATATTTGCTGACAAAATTGGCGGTATGTTATAGAAAAAGCGAGAACATTCTAGAAAACGAATTCTTACCGGTTTTCCCGAGAATTTTCGAAGACAGATCAAAAGCTATATATAACCTGCGTGTGGAGTAGGAGAGTATGTAGAGTAGCTTGAGAGTAGAGTATGTTGAGTTCAGTAGTAGAGTGTTTAGTTCAGAGAGTAGCTGGAGAGCGTTCGAACGAGTCGGGAGCTGTACTTTAGTGCATTGCCGTGAAGCTGTTTTCACCATTATAGTGTGGTAGCCTGACGCCTGTGTTGCTGATTGTTTCAGCGTGTTTGTCGTAGTTTTTCGATGACTCGAACGCGTATTTGGAACTGTCCTGAGTAATACTGGCTAATAAATTGTGCTTTCATTCTTCTTCAAGTGTTGTCATCAATCACTTCAAATCCACGAATCCGCAGAACGTAACAATACCAATTACAGTTATACAAAAACTACAATTTCGATAAAAGATCGCCAAGTTTATATCGCGACTTGGCGACAAAAATTAGTCGTCAAACCGTCGCCAGCTTGGCGAGACATCGCCAATTTACGGAGATAGCTATTTGCTGCAATGTTAAATAGACTTGCCCCTGTAATTTGTTTGGCAGAGCTTTGACTCTTCATATTTTAATTACAATTTTAAACATGAAAAGTTGAAATTATTATTAATAAATTCAGTTACAATATCTGTTACTATACAGGAACTGGACCAAAATGTCGCCAAACGCTTGTTAAGTTTGGGGACTTTTAGCGATCTCTCGCGGAATTTGGCGAACAAAATGAGCCGCCAAAACCATGGCTACCTTGGCGATATTTCGCCAGTTTAGTGCGATAGCAATTTAACTCAGTGCAACTTGTTCGCGTGGTCTTATTCTTTCTACAGAGCTGCGCGTTTTCAAGCATTTCATCTTACATTATACAAAAAGTACTACAATTCTAAACATAACTTCACTAAAATTGTTTATATTTACACAAAAGTTTTTAACATTATCTAACATTAATATGTTTTTCCTCTTCTTATTTCTGTTGAGTTCTGCAGTTTTTATGAGTAAGAAAGACGTGACAGCCGTTTTGAGAGGGTGATAGAAAACGTAATTCGAAAGCAATTTAGGTTGGTTTTACGGCTGCATGAATGGTTTACCGAAACGATTCCATTCTTTGCTAGGAAATCAATCACTCTTGATGTAATTGATGACGGAAACTGGAACTTCCTTATTATTCTACAAAATGGGCTTTCACATTGTATTGAGTCTGAGGTGCTTGAGAATTGGCATTGTTTAGCCTAAAAAAAAGTCTCTCCTCTTTCTGCATTGTCTGACATTGAATTAACGTTACATACTGGACACTGCTTCATGTGTTGCCTTAAGTTTCATTAATTACATTTTATCCTCTCCTTCGTTGTAATATGGTAATTTACAAGGGAAATGCTTTATTTTCTCCCATTTTAGTCCAAAGGGGCTTTGTCCCTGAGGGACTATTGTTTTCGTTTTGCGATTTTGCGTCGATTCGCTTTGAAGGTTCGTTTCACTTTTCAAACTGTTGCCACCCAATATTATCGCCCTGTATTATATTTGAAGAAATTAAATAATGAAGAATCTGCATAAATGTATGTATGTTTCTCGCATTGTGATAAAAAAACGGCACCTCGAGCCATCCAATTTTGAATAACGTACGTTTCGACCCGAATATGGCATGTGGAAGCCCAAATTTGGAATTTGTTTTATTATCGATTTCATATTTTGAAACAATTTAACGAATTTTTGATTAACAAACTGAACGATTTAAAAGGGAGCCATGGAAACGTTGAACGGGGGGGGAAGACATTTTTATGTTCAGCGCGCGAGACCATGTATCGGAAATTCTAAATTCTAAGGCTAAATTTAAAATTATTTTGCGATATTGCTGTTGTACTGAATTTTACGGTTTAAGTGCCAAGAGCACGATATTTAATAAATAAAGGTAACACACACACACACACACACACACACACACACAAAAAAAAAAAAAAAAAAAGTAATTTAAAAACTGAAATCTTTTAGATTTTCTTTTTATTTTTTGTAACTAATTTTATTATTCGAAAATAGAGAGGGAAAAATTATACGAATAATTTAATTTCTTGTCAATAGTACAGGGCGTTTATTGTCGTTTAACATTAAAGACCATGTTGAGATTTATTTCGTTTTACCTAGCGACAGACCTTTTAAGTCAGCAAGCGATTTTCTGAGCTTGTAAAGTTTTAAAATCTAGTTTGAAGTCTTCTGTTTATGAGGTATTTTTTCCCTCCTTCCGGCATGTTCTCGTGTTGTAACGGTTAGCACACTCGGCGCGTATTCGAGACGTCCGGGTTCGAGTCCCGGCGAGGGCATTGCTCATTTTTTTCAGGCCTCCTGCTTCAAAAAAGGCTAATGTCTTTATATGCTTTAAAAACCTGGCTAATCTTTAGAATATGGTAACAGGTAGTTTGGCGACATTTTGGTAAGGCGATAAAGGTTACTAGCTAGGACTTTAGCAATAATCTGAGAAGTACACAGTTCGAATCACAGATTATTTTGTCACAGAGAAATGAGAGATCATGAGACATGTTATGTGACATCTTCCGGAAAATTCCGATCGTGATTTTAGCTAATAAGCACTTAGAAACAATTTCGCTGCTAAAGTGCAGAATCGCCCACTTATTTGTTTGGAGCTTTTTACAAGGGTAAGAAGAATTGGATTTTTGTCAATTTTCTTTGACTTTTTAAGTGAAAATAGGTCGATGTGTACATGGATACCGTGTATATGCAATTCTTAAAAACGCGGCAAGCAGTGGGCGATTCTACACTTTCTCCCAATTTCGCACCTGATCTTCGTCATGATTAAGCACTTTTGTTCCATCATAAAATTTCTAGCATAAGCGTAATTCGGCTAGCAGAATGTTGGGAAAAATGTTGAATAAATAAATAAAAATAAAAATAAAATAAAAATAAATAAATTAAAAAAGAAAAACTTTAGTTCGTAAAAACAAAATGGCTAAAAAAAAAAAAAAAAAAACTGGCAGGTTGCTGTAGCAGGGTTAATCGCCAAAGTTTCGCCAAAACATCGCCAAGTTACCATAATGTAAAGATTCACCAAAAATCTTTTCCCATCTTCCTTTAAAGCGCTGATAGAAAGCAAAATTCGAAATCAATGATTAAAATCCATGACATCAATTAGTTGATGCTTGGAGAGTTTCACTAATGGAAGAGATCAGAGGAGTGTCTTGCCAATTTTATACAGCCTGGAGGTTTTTATCGTCCATTAACCTTTTATTATAAGTGCTTTTAAAGTTTTAATTGAATCGATGATATAAATAAAAAAAAAATTATAAGAGCCTGGGATCTTTCTCTTAAGGATTACCGTCCATTTATGCAAATTTAAGATTAACTGAGAGGCATCTTTCCGAACCGTGACGTCACACCTAGCTGGGAAATTAAATGGGACGTGTAGTCGACTTCTGTTTGAGAACTACTGGTTCTGGGATTCTTTTTAACTCTGCGAAGATACGACGTACACGAGGACGTGTCAGTTCTCGAGTTCGGTTCTTAATTAGTTGTCTAATAAAAGAATGCCGTGGCACTTTTAGCCAATCTCTTGGAACCACCGAAAAGGGAATTCTCATTAAAGTAGAGGGAAGTGGTTGGTAACTGGAGCCGAACGTATTTTTCGTGATCGTTGAATGGCTAATGAAGTGCAGTTTTGTACGTTTGCATACATACAATGAACTTTTTTTAATCACTTGTCGAAAAAATATCGAAACCCTCTCCTTGTTTTTTTACTTCCTTGTACGAAGTAAAAAGGAAGTATTATAATCGCGAAAAGTTTCAGGCAGCATATTTCAACGAAAGTATCCATTTTGACCACTATCGAATGCAATTTAACGATGTTTTTGCGTGATATCTGTACGTAAGGACAGAATAAAAGACTCTTTTCCTTCAAAAAAAAAAAAAAAAAAAAAAAAAAATATATATATATATATATATATATATAAAACTGCTTGAAATTATAAAAAATGAATTCTGAAGAGAATTTTTCGTGGCGTCTGTACGAACGTATGTACGTACTAAGTACGTATCTCGCATAATTCAAAAACGAGTAGACTCAGAACGTTGAAATTTTGTATATAGGACTGCTGTAACATGTAGATGTGCATCTCGTATTTTGGTTGCAATCGGCCGCACTAAACGTATATAAATATATTTATATATACTATATCCACTCTGTTATCCGGCTCAGTGATGTGAGTTTCTTTACTCTTATATGTTTGTAAATTGTACATTTTTTGCTTTAAAAATGATTGAATTATGTTGTTTTTATCTTCCGGTTAAGGATTTTATGCCTTTAGTATATCTGTGTGCAATATTTTTAGAATTATCAGCAATTTTAAAGTTGTTTAATTGCCGCTAAGCCTGTTTTTAATGTCGGCCATTGATGTTTACATTTGAAACAGGAGACTAGTGGATTTGTTGCCAATCTAGAGAAACTTAGCTTCGCAACAACAAAGATAACGCATTCATTTATTATTGCCAATTAAATCATGCTTAATTCGTTTTGGAATTTTTTCGAGGAAATAAGCGTTTGAGATTTGCTTCGTAATTTTTAATATAGATATTTTGAGTTTTTATGTATTTCTGCCTTCTCGCGAAGTGAGAACTGAATTAATTAAAGTCACATTGAACAGTTGTAAAACATGTGAATTGCATAACCACCAAACCTCGCTTTTTGTTGCCATGTACAATGCCCACGGGTTAAAGGTGATGGCATCATTTCTGTTGAGCAAAGCCTATAAGGTATTTCTCCCACCTTTATAGCGTGCTTTCGTAGTGTAGTGGTTTGCATGCTGGGCGCATATCCCAGAGGTCCGTGATTCGATTCCCGGCGAAGGCGTTGCTCATTTTTCATCTTCCCTACTTCAGAAAAATCCTAATGTCTCTACAGTGGCGCCCGAACTAAAAAGGGTGGTGGATGATGATTCTCCGCACACAAGATTTGGCGATTGGGTCCCCTAAAAATCCCAGTCGCCCTTTAAAAGGGGAGTATATAAGTTATTTCTCCCGCCTTTTTAGGATGCCTTCGTGGTGTGGTGGTCGGTGCGCTGGGCGCGTATTCCACAGCTCCGTGGTTCGATTCCCGGCGAAGGCGTTGATAATTTTTGAAATCTCCTGCTTAAAAAAAAAAAAAAAAAAAAAAACTAAAGTCTCTAAAAGCCTTTTAAGCATAACAAAGGTGTGGGTTTCCCCATGTGTAATGAGTATCCGAGACAATTTCCCTTAGAAAGTGCTCCCCGGAGGTATCCCTCAGGCAAATAGCCCTCGAGTGCTTTGCCATTATTAAATAAGCAAGCCAACTCATAACAAGGTTCCTGTAGTAAAAATTTGGACATTTTTTAATTATTTTGGTGGGAAAACTAAGAAGACTGATTTACCATAAAGCGCAGTATATTGATTTAAAGGCCCACCACGGCCAAGCGGTAAAAGTCGCTGAACACTGTTAGTTCGAATCCCAAACAGGCTGACTGCATGGACGTTTTCGTGGTTTTCCTCGTGTGTAACCGGCATACGAGCCACTTTCCCTGTGAAAGTCCTTCACAAAGGCACCCCTCCCCTTAGGCAGATAGCTTTCGAGTGCTTTGCTGTAATTAACTAAGCCGTAGTGATTTAAAATCAGGTCTACCATTCTCGATGACTCTATATAAAAAGAGGATAGCATGTAAACGCATTATTTGTAAGTGTTATTTTACTTGCTAAATGCAAAGGGTTGTTCACACATTTTTATAACGATTTTCATTTTCTCCATGAATTTAAATATTAATTTTAAAATACAAACGTGACTGGCATTCAGTTGGAATAAGGCTTAATTATCGTCTGCAGCATTGAAAATATTCTTCTCTTTAAAATGTCGCCGTCGAAGGCTATACTTTTGAGCTGTCCTAAGAGAACTACTCTTATTCAATTATTAAAAGAAGATTTGAAAAGCATGGTTTTAATAAAATCTGATTTAAAGTTAATCAAAACAACAACAACAACAACAACAACAACAACAAAAAAAAAAAAAAAAAAAAAAAAAAAAAAAAAAAAAAACATGATATTCGTCGCCTAACGCGAAAACATATTTCTCGGCGTTAGACTGTGTGCAGATTGCGGTATGAAAATTATTTGGCAGGTGAAAAATGGAAATTTATAGTTATATTTGACGAGGTGTGGTTGCAACAGAAAAAGATCGATTTAGGAGCAAAGACTTAGTAAAAAATGTAGTAGAAAAAAATGTCAAAATTAATTCGGGTTACTAACAGAAATATCTTTTAGCGCCTATTGTTAAAGGAGAAATCCCATCCCTTCATCCAAACAACTATTTTAAGTTCCATCAGGATAAGTCTCCAAAGCCATACCTCCAAATCTACTGCTCTATTTTCTGAAAAAAATGAGAAGTGAAACCGAATTTGAGGCTATTCCCTTTAAATGCATCCCACCCAAGTCCCCTGTTGTGTCTCTTATGGATAACTGTGCATTTGAGCTTTTAAAACAAGCTCTTTATAAGCGGTGTCCCGAAACATTGGATGAACTCTGAAAGATTGTGAAGGAGAAGTGGAATAAAATCAACCTTGATGATTTTAGGAAAGGACTTTTATCTTGGAAATCAAGATGTAATATGATGGTTCAACGAAAGGGCTGTCAGATTGAACATATTAGAAAATAGAATTCTAATATAAATCTTTAAAAAATGGTTACAAAAATGTGTGAACACTCTCTGTAAAGCTAGGAGAAATAATTACATATCTTTTTTCGGTGTGCAAACATAACGATCCGCTTTCATGCGTTCTGTTATTTCTTCATCGAGTTAATGTAGTCTGGATTGTTACTGGTTTTTATGTGTCATACCTTATCTTAAATTGGGAAAAGTTGCTGGCGAAAAGTTATATGTCGCGCATACAGAATTGTAGCCGCGTTGCATCAGGTCGAAAAGCAGGTCAAATGTTTTTGTTTTTTGGCAATCTTATTAGGCAGTATCCAGAAAATTAAAAAGGAGCGCTTTTAAAAGTAGACTGGTCGTGTACCAGTTTAGTGTTTTATTATGGTCGCAATTTCAGCACGTAAACGAGGAAACTTTCAGTGCGATTTTTCAGTCCTTGTTGCTCTAATCTTTATAAACGGTTTGCTGTCCGAAGCCAGAAGTCGAAAGAGCGATGATGAAACGCATTTTTTATTTGTTGCGGACGCTGCGAATGGTTGTTGTTCCTCTCTTTTATTTTGTACTCATTCATTCACTTTTAGGCTTAGATTTGGTTTGTAGATGTACCTGTATTTTGGATTTTTTTTTTTTTTTTTTTTTTTTTTTTTTTGTATGGCCTCATTCAATGTTCGGAAAGAGCTGTTGTTTTTAGGAGGCGATCAACTCTTTGAGAGGCAAGAAAAGGCAATTAACTTTTTCAGCAAAACTCTTGTTTTATTTACTATATCAGGAGTTACCAGGAAATTATTGGCGACAATCACACACATTTTTCCCAAAACGCGTGAAAAAAATGACCCCGTCTGGTGGTTAGCGTCAGTGACCACCGCCCACAGAGCACATCCCTACAAATCAGTCTCTATGGTACTGATGGAAACAGTTTTTCTTTTTCAAGCAGAGTGCAACTTTGCATGTGCTGCATTCCCACACCGTTCTTACAGGCTTTTTCTCGGTGCTGCAGAGTGCACATCGTCGTGATGCTGTCTTCGATGGCTGATGCTTATTTTCTTGAAGACGAATTGCTGTATCAACTACCGGCTTATGTTTCTTGATTGCCATCTAGTGAGCTACGAGGGAACTTCAGAAACGGTCAGTCTTGAAAAACCACTCACACGAGTGAGTAAGACTTTCAGTAGAAAAGGTGGTTACTGGTAGATAACCACCGCCCTTCAAAGAGTTAAGACCACTGGACTGTAGCAGATGCAGGCCGGATTCGATTCCTGAATGGTATGGTCTGAATGCATGATTATTGTATGGTTTTCTCCGTAAACAGATAAAGCAGTAATTTTATCGCTGAGAGATGCGAAATCGCTGAATTTCACGTCTACTGTTCACATTAATAATTTTATGGCCCGTGAGATAGTAATACAGATAAGTCGTCCGTGACTAAATAAGCGTTGTATTAGATACCTTAAAAATGGATAGTTACTTTTTAATGAACTACGTGATGTTGTTCTACTACTGGTGATGTTGTGAGTACTGTTATGTGCTTATGTTACTGCGAAAGATCAATGTCGACATTCACCGGTGAATGTCAACATTCACATAGTCGCTTGATGTATGTCCAAAACATTTTATATAACGCTTCGAAGTGTGAACCATTTGCACTCTATGCCTTTTTCGTTCGGGCGAACCAGCAGTTCTAGACAATTTTCTATATATTTGTGAATGAATGTCTTACAGCTAATGTAAAATTATTCCGTTGAAATCTGATGTTTTTTTTTAATATATATATATTTCGGAAGGTATTTGCGGTCGTACGGTCTTTCGCCTGATTCGAGCGGTATTTCTTCGGATTGCACGTTATCCATTCTGAATTTTACATTCTCTTTTGGGGACGGAGCTCTGTCCAGTAAACTGGCTAGACCTGGCTACCAAACTCGACTTCTGGGGTTAAATAAAAGTCTTTACAAGACCAGAGCCATCGTTTATTCGGTGGTAGGTCCAGGCTTGGCAGGGACCGTACTGGTACTGTCTTGTCTTCCCATCCATGTGTCTTCCCCTTGGGTGTAGGCATGGAGGTAAGATTTCCTACTGCCATGGGTGTACGGACACTACATTGTCAGATATCGAAGGATGTCCGAGGGGGATGGGCTGTCCTTTGTCAACACTTGGGGAGGGACGGTGTCTGACTTTTACACTCGCCCCCTTAATTGCTCGGAACAGCGTTCTATCTTTGACAATAAATTACTCATTTACAAAGCCATGCTACGTTCCATAATTACTTATGCCTGCCCTGTCTGGGAGTATGCAAATGATACTGCCATCAAAAGATTGCAAGTTTTGCAAAATGTTGTGTTAAGACAAGCTGTGGATTGTCCGTGGTTCATTAGGAACTCGACAATCCACAGAGAATTTAAAATCCCTGAAATTCATATTTGTATGGCAACTCTTGCCGAAAGAATTTTTAGTAAAATGTCTCAAGTTCAAAACTCCATTAAATTATGATTATAATGATGGGGCGAATAGAAAAAGACCGCTTGCGGTACTCAGACATCTCTTATAACTAATCTAAACATCATGTGAACATGATTTAATCTATGATCATGTGAACACGATCATTTTCTATAATTATCTCATGTGCCTCAATTATTATGATGCATATTTTATATCTTTGTGCTTATATCCATGTCCACATTGTATATATTTATGTCACTTCATTTGTCATTTATGTGTAAACTTTTCGACATCTTTATTGCTTTGTATAATGTGTTCAGATAGAATTATTTATGTATGTCACACATAGACTCTCAGACTCTTTTGCAATCACTGGCATTTCTTTTGCTTTGCATTGTACCGTTCTCAACTTACTCACGGTTTGCTCCGCCTGATTTGCTACAGCCGTAGCACACTGGTCTCTGTCGACTCTCCATTTATTCGCCAAGGACTATCCTACTGGTTATGCCCTTCTGTGCATCATAGTGCTTATCATCTGCAACTACTTTTACGATCTGCACATACCTTCGAAGCATCGAAAATCGGCACTTAGTTATTCCAGGGTAGCGCCAAGTGCGCCCCCTCCTCTGGTATTCTGTCTTTTCTGCGGAATCACTGTCGCTTTCGCATTCACTGTTTATTATCCTGATTTTTCGCCTTTTTACAGCTCTTACTTCATCGCTGTCTTCACCACGACTTTTCCACTGTCTATCGTCAACTAGCCTATGGACTACTAGACGTAACTTCATCAACAGAAAATAGCGATAATAATATGCAATAATGTATATAACATGTAATAATAATAATAATAACAATATGTGTAATAATAATTTATATAATGTTATCTTTCGTCTTCTCTGTCGTCATGTAGTATACGCATATGCGTAATTTCGTTCTTCCTGAACGAAGAATCGAACTCATCTTCACTTTGACTTCACATCTTCACTCATATTTTGTAAAACTTTAACGAATTTTTGATTAACAAACTCCACGATTTCAAAGTGAGCAATGGCAACACTGTACAGGAAAACAAAAAAATATCCCCAGCGCGCGAAACTGTGTATCGGAAATTCTGAAGATGTAGTCACTTTAAAATTATTTTGCGATATTGCTGTTAAATGGAATTTTATGGCTTAAGTGCGAAGAACATGATATTTATAATAAACAAAGGTAACACACAAAAAAAAACATTAAATAAAAATTTTTTTTGGACGTGAAAGATTTCATATTTAAAAAAAATTTTTTTTATTTTATTTATTTACGTAGATAACGTTAGATTTCTTGCAATGCGCACGCATAAGCAAAACGGGAAATTTTGAAAAGAGGACAAAGGGTCTGGATGGACACGCTTATCGTATCAGAAATCGCTTATCCTTTTCCTAAAATTCAGTTACAAGTGTGGGTTTAGCACGTTTGTTTCAAGTGTGTAGTTGTGCTAGTAGGCTAATTGAACAATTTTTTAGTTTCGAATGCGTAATTTTCGCTGGAATAAGCTATATAAAGTTACATTAATTGACTGCATATTATATAATATTACAAATTTAATTTTTTAACTTTAAAACTCACGATTTTTTTTTTTAAATATATATATTGGCCAAATTTACTCTGTGCAGTGCTGCCTGGAATATTTTCATCTGAATATATTGTCAGCATTCCCTTCTTCCATCTTGGTTCATTGTTGCAAGCAAGTCGTACGTTTCTCTGAATTTATTACTGTTGGTGGAGAACAATACTTGCTGGTGTAACCGTGATTCATATTTCGTGCAGAAGTCCCCCCCCCCTCCTTTCTGACTCCCTCCTGTCACCCTTTCCTTTCGTGCTTTCTGATTGCGCTTGCGCCCATGGATATTGTTCTTCATCTTATCCAGTCATTATCTGGTAGTCGAAGTGGGATTATATCGTCTTGGAAACTGCGTAGGCGAGACTTGTTCAATCCATTCATACTTTAGTTCGGAGCGTCTTTGAAAATACAATTGATTCGCTGCGATCAGCTTCATAGTCTCCAGGGGCTATGCGTCGAATATTGTTAGGGTTGGCTTTCCTTCGTCTTCGGCATTGTTTGTTTTGTCTGAATCCACAAAACTGCTGAAATAAAATTATCAGTGCGCTGAACGGATGAGCAACTAGGACAAAGAAATTATCGTCAGTTTCTTGTCAAATATAACAAGGAATTTTTTTTTTTTTTTTTTTTTGAGAGGGGGCGAGAAGATTTAATGGATAATAAAGTAACCGAAATCACTCGCAGGCCGTGTGTCAAAATTTCTTCGTCATAAAATAATACGTAAAATATACGAATTTTAGCATCGTAAAATACGCGTTTTCCGACTATACTTATTTGTGGTTGAGAATTGTTTACGGTTTTATTAATTTTAGCTGCCTTTATGTAAGACTTACCAAGGAATAATATGTTGCCTTTTGTAGCCCCCAAACGGCTGAATTATTTTCTTTTCTTCCCATTATTCATTCTTTCACTCTCTAAAATAGAACATAATCATAAATCTACTGACTATACATGATATTTGTAACAAAATTAATGGATCGACTTCCTTGTAACACCGACTATTTACCGTTCTTACCAATATTCATCCTTTCCCGCTATTAAAATGTAAACCAAACACTGTAAATGAAATTATGTTATGAAATTAAACGCTCGGCTTCCTCCCGCCTCCGACTGTATGCCGCTTTTCACCATTATTCCCTCTTTTGGTAACCAGAATACAATCTCCAAATCCTGCAATGAAATAAATGCAATTGCTGACTCTAAAGGTCGTGAATTATAAATAAAGGAAACAGAGTTATGGCAACATCAGAATAAAATGGTGTTCTAAGATATGACTAAAGTTATGTACAGGTAGTGAGGTATCAAGATTCTAACAGAGTTGGCCCCTTAACGCTAACTAACGAAGCTATCAAAGGCCCTAATGTACGGCTGAGCGTAATAATAGCTTTAGAGAGAATATCGTCAAAAGGCTCAGAATCACTGGCTTTCTAACGAAGTCAGTAGAACTTCGCAGTTAAATACTTCTTGTCCTCATTTGCATTTGATCGCGACTCTCAAAATACGTTCTGGCCGGAAGTTGCAAGCTGAAATTCAGAGAGGACAGGAAAGTAACTTTTAACTAAAAATTAACTGTTAGAGAAATTAAGATAAACCTTACAACGCTTTTCCGAAATGGCAACATCAGAATAAAAAGATGCTCTAAGATCTGATTAAAGTTATGTAAAAGATCGTGAATTATGAATAAAGGAAACAGAGTTATGCTTTGCCGGAATGGCAACATCAGAATGAAAAGATATTCTAAGATCTAACTTAAGTTATGTACAGATAGTGAGGTATAGATAAAAAGAACAGAGTTATGCTTTTTCGGAATGGCAACATCAGAATAAAAATATGTTCTAAGGTCTGACTAAAGTTATGTACAGATAGTGAGTTATAGATAAAGGAAACAGAGTTATGCTTTTTCAGAATGGCAACATCAGAATAAAAAAATGTTCTAAGATCTGACTTAAGTTATGTAAATATCGTGAATTATACATAAAAGGAACAGAGTTATAATTTTCGGAATGGCAACATCAGAATAAAAAGATGCTCTCATATTGAACTAAGGTTATGTAAACATCGTGAATTATGAATAAAGGAAACAGAGTTATGCTTTGCCGGAATGGCAACATCAGAATAAAAAGAAACTCTAAGATCTGATTTAAGTTATATTAAGATCGTGAATTAAAAATAAAGGAAACAGAGTTAAGCTTTTCTGGAATGGCAGCATCAGATGTTCTAAAGATATAAAATTTTGATTTGGTTTTTATTATTATCGATTTTATTGATAGTTTTTATTAAGATGGAGGTGTTTTATATGTTTGAGTTTGAAAAGTGTAAATAAAATTAATTAATATTATCCAAGATGGCTTTTTATTGACAAGAATCGAGTTTTTACTTTATTGAAATAAAATGCGGGAAGATGGCATTTCGTCTGAATGTGAAATAAATAAAAGGGACGGGAAAGTTTACTGTGACAGCATTTCGTGTACCTGCACCACAAAGAGATGCGATTTCGTATATCCAATGGCCTGGATATTTAACAGTCGAAACGAACATTTACGATATTCTTAAGGAAAAATCCAAACATCAGTGCTATATAAAATCTCCAAAGATTTATGAAGTTACCAAACCAGTGACCAGAAATTGAGCTTTCTGACCCAGTCTCAAACGACAAATTGACCGAGGCAACCTTCAGTGACAAAAGAATCTGCATATTATCTCCAAGATCTCTTATCAAAAACAATGATATTCGTTTAATCATTCTATTAGTCGACACGGCAAAGAGTGATCTTCCAACAGGTTTTTTTTTTTTGGGGGGGGAGAATTATAGAAAGCAAATTGCTAAAAGATAGTATCTGTAACATGAGTTTTAATGGCTGCATTTAATTTTACAGAGATTCCTCGTTCATCGTATTAGCGATGATGGACGAACATAATGACAAATTAAAAAGAAATATTTAAATGTAGGTTAGTCTAAAGCAGTCTGATTTAACTGATTCACAGCTCCGAGGCTAGATTTATTTAAAAACTTTCAGCCGAATGCCTCCACGATCGCATTTAAATTCCTGTAGTCATATAACGAACCGTTCTATAGGCCCAAAACTACTCATCTTCGAAGTCAAGAAGGTAAATCTGCGTAGAAAATTGGATTACTCGAAATTTAAACACGATACCAGTCTTCTATAAATTGCAGAAACGAAACATTTGAAGCGAGATTCAAAGAAATGTTGATTAAAAAGTGAACCAGCACTTGCGTTCGGTTAGTTGGTAATTGATTATAAGAAAGCATTTGAGGGTTATCTACGTTAGAAAATTTGGTGCTACTTTGGTAGACGGTTGCAAGGATTTTGGCGAATAATACAACTTATGGTAAACCCATTGCTGGATAAGTTATTTATGGTAACCGATACTTTGTTGTCGTTTTATTTAAAAAATAATGTGTTTTATTGTGCATAAATTCCGTGTTTTAAATATTATTTATGGCTTCTAAATATTAAAAATCAATTTAATTTTGCATTTTTATTTGAAATAAAAATTTTATTGTTTATCATATTTTATGAAATTTTATGTTGTCGATGATGTAATCAATGACGTCACCTTACTTTAAAAGTAATTGGTTTTAATATGTATAAATTTAATCTAATGTTTTAAACATTATTTATGGTTGTTAAATATTAAAATACAATTTAATTTTGCATTTTTTTAAAAAATGATTTTATTATGTATGAATTTTTAAATAATTTTAATTCTAGGCGTGATGTAATAAGCTCTCTGATTGGTTACAGAATATTTGTGCATTAACGAGCTGTAATTAGCTCCCTAATTGGTTACTGACAATTTGTGCATTTCCGCGCCGTTTTAAAATTTAATTCATATCTTCGAATTCCTTCAAAGATGTTATCTAAATTATGATTTCGATTTTTTTTGTGCTACTTATCAATAAACAACATGTTAAATGACTCAAAAAATGTAAGTACATATTTTTCTTTTATTTTATAAATGTATACTTCAATTTTGTTGAGAAAAATTAATACACTATTTTCAAAAATTGCTAAGATAATTATTGTCCATATGTTTTAATGTTAATTATATTCTATATAACGTATTTTAAAGTATTTGAATTTAATAATATTCTAATTCTTTTAAATGTTGGTATGATGGTTTTTAATTCGATATTCAGTTTCAGTAATATTTTAATCTAAGTAAACGTTGGCATAATGTTTTTATAGCGGTGTTTTTTTTCTCTTTTTTGCTACATGAAAGTAATAATAGTCTTACTTTAGTATTTTATACTCATAGTAAATGTAGTTATTTACACTTGCCTGCCATCTTAAAAAACGACATTTTCAACAAAAAATTAATCCATTACTTTTAACGATATTTATTTTTTTTTTTAAGTGTCGGATACTTTACTATGCGTAAAAACAGCGTTTTTCAAGATGGCTGACGATTGTAAAAATCGCGCCAACAATTACGCCAACGTAAATCGCCAAAAATCTGTGCAACCGTCTACCAAAGTACCAGCTTTACTGTTAATGTATAAATCACATTTTGTAGATGAAATATTCATTATATAGTCAAGCATGAAGAATTAATTACTCAGACATTTCGGAGATATTTTATTTATAAAAGGATTCTTTAGATTTTTTCCTAAACTTATATATATATATTATATTAAAGAAAAAAAGGGGGAAAAACGAAAGTTTTCAGATTTTAAATGACGTCCAAAGGGGCGTTTTTTTAAATATTTTCTGCGTTACCTTTATTTATTAAATATCATGTTCTTCGCACTAATTGGTTATTATTCAATTTCTTCAAATATAACACAGGGAGGATAATATTAAGTGGCAACAATTTGAAAAGTGAATCAACTCAAAATGCCAAAACGAAAATAATAAGTCCTTCTGGGCAAATTGTCCCTTTGAACTGAATAATAATAATAAATAAATAAAATAAAATTAGAATTTCACAATAACTTGGATGAATTCGACTTGACAATACTTAGGGTCACGTTAATATAGTTTGGTTTAGACGAAAACCGTCAAATTCCACTTCGTGAAGTCTAATGATAATCAATAACTTAAACCATAAAATTCAGTTCAAGAGCAATATCGCAAAATAATTTTAAAATGAGCCTATCTTTAGAATTTCCGATACAGATTCTCGCGCGCTGGAGATAAATTTTTTTTTTTTTTCGTACCACGTTGCCATGGCTCGCTTTGAAATCGTTTAGTTTGTAATAAAAAATTGTTTGAAGTGTTACAAAATATGAAATCGATAATAAAAAATTTTCAAATTTGGTCTTCCAGATGCCCATATTCGCAGTAAGATTACGCCATTCAAAGTTCGATTGCACTGTTTTATCACAGTGTGAAAAACATACATACTTTCATGCAGATTCTTCATTATTCAATTTCTTCAAATATAACACAGGGAGGATAATATTGGGTGGCAACAATTTGAAAAGTGAATCAACTCAAAATGCCAAAACGAAATTAATAGTCCTTCTGGGCAAATTGTCCCTTTGAACTGAATAATAATAATAATAAATAAATAAAATAAAAAAATAAAATTAGAATTTCACAATAACTTGGATGAATTCGATTTGACAATACTTAAAGTCCCGTTAATATAGTTTGGTTTAGACCAGAGTTTCTTAAACTATGGGTCGCGACCCTAAATGGGGTCGCAAATCAAAATTTTTGGGTCGCGAAGATTCACTTCGACAGTTGAATTTAAAGAAACTACATTCATAAGACTTTTAATGAAAGTACATTAATTAACATTAATGAGATTAGACTTTTATAGATTAATTACCTGTTATATAAAATGCAAAAGAAATTTGCAAGGCTATCTAGCGATTCAACTTAAAACTTGAGTTTTCACAAAAATCGTTGTTGAATTCTGGATCGGAGTTAGATTTCTCACTATTTCTAAAATGGCATTAAATGTTTTTCTCTCAATCCAGTACCACATATTTTATAAAACTACTTTTTCACTTTGAGGCTGATTAAAACCAAATGTCGCTCAACGTTGAAACATGTTGGAGAAGCTTTATGTCCAGCAGTGTCAAATATCGAACCAACATTTAATTTGTTATGCAACAGAAAACAACCATATATGTCTCATTAGAATTTTCTTTAATTTTTAATTTATTTTATTTTTGCTTAAAGTAAATCCTTAAACTACTTCTATATATATATATATATATTGTTTACCCAAAAATTATTTAAGGCAGGTATTTATTTTTATATTTTTATTTTATATTTGGGGGTCGGGGAAAAAAATCTGTTATAAAAAGGGATCGCGACTGAAAATATTTTAAGAAGCCCTGGTTTAGACGAAAACCGTCAAATTCCACTTCGTGACGTCTAATGATAATCAAATAGGGCGGCGGAAGAATGGTCCTGTATAAAATTTCCCTAGGTAGACATAACCATTTCCGCCCAGTGTACTTATTTTCATCCGTTTGTGCTGCTTTTGTTCTTTTATCATCCGAAGTCATGAGCGTAACACAGCGATTGAAACTATTCCTTTCTTCGTCTCCTCCGCTTTCATGAAAAGAGTTGCTAATAGGAGAACAGCTGTTCCGAATGGATGCGTTCCTCAGGTTTCTCTCTCTCTTTCCAGCTGTGCTCAAGTTTGTTGCACTTTTCCTTTCGAGAGCTGCTAAGCGTGATAAACAGATGGATGGTATGTTAGCCCGCAGTCACCGAATGGACGGGCCAAATTTTCAGGAACAACCAACCAACTATGATGTGCTTCATCAGATCTATGACGCTTCGTTTGGATGAGCAGTTTTGAACCCGATTGAAATTTTTATGGCGTTATTTCTCCCTCCCCCTATCAGGTTTTAACCTTTCGCCTACGTACATCGAAAGTTCAAACAGTTTTGCGGTACACTTTGATGGCAACAGTGGTAGACATGTGCTAAGATGGTATATTATGCTAAAACATTTTGTGCATAGTACTGTAAAGGCTCTTATTTTCGGGTATCCGCCGATAACATCGCGGCAAAAATATCGCGGACGAAAACGTCGCGGAGAAGAAAACGTAAAGCGAAAACGTCGTACTACAAAACATCGCGGGAGAAAACATCGCAGTTCTAAAACATCGTGGTACAAAATATCGTCGTCGAAAATAAAGCGGTTTAAAAACATCGTCGTCGAAAATATCGCGGTAAAAAATAAAGTATCTACAAATCATCGCATGGCGATAACATCGCAGACATGCTTTTTTCAGGTTTTAATAATTGTAAATGATTATTCCCATAATGATTTGTGAGCGCAAGATGTAAAGAAGGATAATTTTTACTTTCACATTTTTTTATGAACTAATAAATTTTTGCTGAAAAAGTAAGAAGGAAACTTAAGCATAGAAAATTAAATGCGACTTATTACACTTTTCATGAAAAATTACCAGTAAAAACTTTATAAAAAATGATTTATTAATGGCCTTTGTTGGTTAACTATGTCGGTTTAAAATTCTATTAAGTGTTACAAGTTGCATTAATATTCTATGCTTAAGTTTCCTTCTTATTTTCTCAGCAAAAATTTATTAGTTAATAAAATATATGAAAGTAAAAATTATTCTTCTTTCCATCTTGCGCTCACAAATCATTAGGGGAATATCCATTTACAATTACTAAAACCTGAAAAAATCATGTTTGCGATGTTATCGTCATGCGATGATTTGTAGATACTTTATTTTTTACCGCGAGATTTTCGACGACGTTTTTAAATTGCGAAGTTTTTGAACCGCTTTATTTTAGACGACGATGTTTTGTGCCACGATGTTTTAGAACTGCGATGTTTTCTCTTTGCGATGTTTTTTTTTCCACGATGTTTTGTATCACGACGTTTTCGCCTTGCTTTGTTTTCTCCGCGATGTTTTCGGCTGTAACCTATTTTCGCGAGGCTTTAATTTTCGGGAGCCCGTCGTAATCGCGAAAATTTAAGCCTCCCGAAATACTTTTTTTAACCGCCTCAAATAATAATAAAAAATCAAATTTTTCACTTACCCAAAATTTAATGATTTATTGCAGTTACAAGCTTTTTCATGACAACTTTCTTTCTTATACCTATTTTTTTGAATAATATACAACTATATTTCTCGAATATAAAACAGTGTAATTAATAGAAGGCAGCTCATTCACTTAGAATACTATTTATACCAGCTTCTTTGAAGCCATTCAAAATTATCTCATGTTTGGCTTCGATACCGTTAAGTACGCGCACAAGCCAAAAAGCATGAATCGGTTTCAGTCGTGATATGCGCAAGTCGACAGATTCGTTTTCCTCTAGAAATTGAAGCTCATTAGAATACCACTCAATAAACTCATTGAGCAAACGCTTGAACTCGCCATTTACAGTTAAGTCCAAAGGTTGGAGCTCTCCTGAGCTGGAAGCGGGCGCAAAACCTGGTTAGGTTAGGTTATTCAATTACGGCAAAGCCTCGAGGGCTATCTGCCTAAGGGGAGGGATGCCTTCGTGGAGGACGTTTTAAGGGAAACTGGCTCGTATACACGTTACACACGGGGAAAACCACGAAAACACCCATGCAGCCAGCCCGTTCGCGAGATTCGAACCGAACTACCAGTGGCACAAAACCTGGAATACTGGAACTGAACTCTTCTCTAGTTCAGTCAGAAAAAGAGGATCTTGGTGTGCCGTAAAAACGTCGAACAATTCAATCGAATTTTTCAACTTTCTCAACTTAGGTACTTTTGAAATTTTTCAACTTTCGGTTCTGTTCATATAAAATTCGCGAAATTTGCAACTCGCGAAATCACCGATATATTCGTTTTCGCGAAAATTACGGCCCGCGAAAATCAGGGCCTTTACAGTAATTAAAGAATACTTACTGAAACTTTTAAGGCGACAGTATTTTTCGAACTTAATCTTTTGCTTACGTACGTCAAAAGATTCCAGCACTGTCTCATCAACAATTTGTTCGCCACTCAAGACAGGCTGAAGCAGTACACTATGCTAAAAGGTTTTCCATATAAAATTTGGAAGATACTTAGTGAACTTTTTTATGGCATCATTAC
This sequence comes from Stegodyphus dumicola, assembly GCF_044657685.1. NCBI lineage: Eukaryota > Metazoa > Arthropoda > Arachnida > Araneae > Eresidae > Stegodyphus > Stegodyphus dumicola. The sequence continues at coordinate 247,387,844 of NC_140771.1, forward strand.
ATTTTCATAGAAACAATTCGTGAGAAATATAACTTCTACTATTTTTTAAAAACTAAATTGGGAGCACAAAGCTTTTAAATTTTTGGTCAAAAGTTTGTTAAATGAATGCAAAATATAAGTATAAAAAGAGCGCGGACCCCGCAGGGTGGTTTTTGAGAAATCTTATGTAGATACTGAGCTTCCTTTTTGTGTTGATGGTGAAGTGTGCTATATTTCATCAAGATCGAAATAAAACTCTAGATTAGTATGAAAGACAAAGCCATTGACACTTTTCTTTATTTATATAGATTTATACTTTCGCATTTCAATCACTGACGCTGTTGCACGTGACACACGTCAGCATTCTTATTACGACGTCTAATTACGACTTTTAGAGGTCTCAAAAAGTTAAAGTATAGTAAAAGTATTTAGGTGCCCCCACAGATATTTTCGGGGTACAGCACTATACAGCGCCTGATCCCCCCCCCCGCCATTTCTTCTGTTCAGTTTTGGTTTAGTGACATCGTACATTTCATGGTAAAACCCAGGCTTAAATACAGGTTCTAAGTCCTGGGTTAAAACCATTAATGGAAAATTTTTGTGGTTCCTCCTTTCTTAAGCCCTTAAGCAGTGGTATCCCCTTTCCTTGACGCCCTAAGCACCTGCTTATTTTGCATTTCAATCGTTAATGTAGCTTTGGCATTCTCCTTCACATATATTTAAAGTAAAAAAATGTAAGGATTTTAAGTTTTACTAACGTTTATATTAAAACTGTGCTATCCTCTCTTATTTTTCATTTCCGGCTAGAATAAGCGCGATTAGATTAATTTATGCAAATTAGCTTGTAAATTGTTAAGTATTTAAGATATGGCTTTTAGCCAAAAGATTTAGAGAGAGACTTCTCGAGGCCTTACCACGCGCGTGCTTTTCAGTCAGATCCTGCCTGCCTTTGAGACCAGATATTAGTTCTCGCTGATATTTGAAGACGTATTGTAGTTTTTTTTTTTTTTTTTTTGGCATTCTACTCACTCCACACGTAGAGTTAAAAGGCCAATCGTCGCGTTACTACTCTCTGTAAAGCATCTAAGTTTAGTTCTTATTTAGTTAAGTTTGTTTAGTTCTTATTTTCTATGTTTTAGACCATACGTGCTAGTCTGTGAGAAATAAAGGGTAGTTTTAACCCTTCTCATCTTTGTTTTATCTTCTACGCAAGCACGAACATAGTTTTGAGTAAACTTCCTGTTCCTGCTCAGGATTCCAGTTATATTTCCAAACGCAGTCCTGACAAAAATAGCTAGGGAAAAATTCGGCAATGTAAATTTTCTGTAATAAGCTTGTTTTAGTTCACAAAGTTTACAAATGAGAGGAATAGGTCTAAAAAATAGACCTTACGATCTTGTTTGGGTCGCCTCTAAGTTCACCACAAAATAAGGAATCTAACCACAGAAACAAACTCAAGCACAATTACAACATTAAAACACGAACTATAAACACACAATTTTCACATATCAAGTAAAAAAAAATATATATATATATATATATGTAATAATAAAATTCCATAGTCAAGAATACAATTAAAATTCTAACTGTATGTTCTTTTCATTTTTAATGGCGACGTTCTCTTATTTGAAAGTACGTGGAATTAAATGCACAGCCCCGTAGTCAAGTTGTTTTTCCCGCCTTTTCTACACGTACAGTTTTATAATGTTCTGGAGATATTTAAAGCGAACTGGATTGGCTGACGAGGCTGACGTCATTTCTTGGAAGCTCCGCCTTTCCAGAGCCTATAAAAAGACTCGCAGAAGAATATCGGGGTTTTTTTTTTCTTAAATGTCACGATGCAGTAAACTTCATACAAAAAGTTATTAGTAATTCTTTTTATTTACTCCGGATATCTGATTTTTGTAACTGCTATTTCTCCTGAATAATAATAATAAATGGATCCTGTTTTTTAAAACTATCGTCTGATTATTTAAACTACGACTAAAGCTAATACATCACACACACACACACACACATATATATATATATATAATCGAAACAGAAATTGAAAAGCTAACAAGTAATGAGACGTAAGACCTATTTGGTCTTATATATATATATATATATAAATAATAAAAAAAAATAAAAAAAAAGACATATAGAATTAAGGAATCACAAGGCATAAAATTAGTACCGGAATAAGTCAAAACGAATAAAATTTTAAGTAAATTTATAAAATTCTAAGATCACTAAAATGCAAATAAAAATACAATAAAAGTCACTGTTTAGTTAATACAGCTATAATTCTGATTATGTAAAAACACCACATGCACTCCGTTTACCATTACTTTCTCCCTCCTTTCTGCATGCTTTCGTGGTGTAACGGTAGCACACTCGGCGCGTATTCGAGAGCTCCAAGTTCGAGTCTCCGCGAGGGCATTTTTCATAACATGTTTCACATATCCTGCTTAAAAAAAACCTAATTATTGGACAACATATATACAAAATTTCGAACACTAGAGTGAATCGCATGTAGAAAGTGTATTGTAATAAAAGAAGCAAAACATCAGAAAAGATATAGTACAAGCAGTATTTTCATAACAAGCGAAAAACCTTGTAATTACCATTTTTATGGCTCCGATGAAAGCAGTCATTAAATATACTTCCCGCCGTAAAGTTACGCGCTAATTTTAGGAAGAATAAAATACGTAGCAAACATACACACGCTTATTTTCCATTCAAAATAATGATGCATTTTTTTTTTTTTTAAATTGCATACAATGAAAATGAAGAAATAATAAAATTAATAAAGTCTCTTTAAAATTACTTCGCTCTACATCTCTTGACGGATGAAACGCTGTATTTGTATTTCATTCATTTGCGAACATATAAATGAATGAAAGTACCTAATCATTTCCGTTCTGTGATAAAAGGCGATAAAAAATGAAATTATTGATTACCAAGAATCGAAATACACGAATCATGTAAGGACGGTTTATTAATGTTATGAATTTTGTACATCTAATATAAAGAAGAATGTGTTTGTTCGCGATTAACTTAGTCACTACTATAGATATCGTCACTAAACTTTTTACAATTCTTTTCTGGGTCCTACGAAGGATCGACGTTCACTTCCCTTCCACTCCCCCCCAGAAAAAGCTAAAATCAGAGATATTAGTTAAAACTCTAATTTTCGCCCTTATTTTTAGGAGTGGCAACACTCTTGCACGCTGGAGACGGAAATCTGCTTTATTTCGAGAAGTGTTGCCACTGCTTGCTTTCAAATTGTAGAATTTGTTACTAAAAATTTTCTAAGCTTTACAAAATTTTTATATATAAAAAGGAATGTCTGTTTGTGCGTTTGTTTGTTCGCTTATTGATTTCTAATCAATTATGATTAATTTTTTGCCACATTTAATGGTCTAAAATGGATGGAATTTATTATTAGTGAAATATTGGATGGAATTTAAGCTTTTACGACCATTTGATTAGAAAGACGAAAATCATTGAAAACTACGTGCCATTGTTGCTGATATAACGAGAGAGAATTAGCTTATTTTTGTATGGAAATTTTTTATGTGTGTTCCATATCGCATCAGAGTGAAAAATGTATGACTATGAATCCTATTTTTTGCAGCGTTATTAGAGAAGGATTCCATCGGTATCGTTCTCTCTGTTGTTAGATACGTTACACTTAATCTAACTTAACTGGCATCGGGTACTTCCGCTTGTATTTAAATAATTTTAGTGAAATTGTAATTTTTTCCCCCTTCCTTCCCCAAGTCTTTTCTCAGTTCATCATATCAATGTTCAGTTTTCTTACTTAATAATAAGATGTTTTTACAAAACGTTTTATTTGCCATTTTATTATTAAAATTTTGTGTGTTTACTTAATTTATTAAATATCACATTCTTGACGCTTACGCCATATAAAATTCAATTCAAAGGCAAAATCAGAAAATAGTATTTAAAAATGGCACACTTTTAGAACTTCCGATAGACAATCTCACGCACTGAAGATAAAAATGTTTTATTCTCTGTAATGTTGCCACTGCTTGCTTCGAAATCTTTGAGCTTGTTAATCAAAAATTCGTTAAAGTTTTACAAAATGTGAAATAGATAATAAAACCGATTAGAAATTCAAAATTCGGGCTTTCATGTGTTTGTGTTCGGGTGGAGGACTACTGTATTCAAAACTGGATGGCTGTAGGTGCCGTTGTTTTTTTCAGAATGCGAGAAACATGCATACATTCATGCAGATTCTTATTATTTAATTTCTCATATATTACAGGACGATAATATTTATTGGCAACAACTGAAAAGTGATACAGCGCATTTAAGTGTTTCGAGGCTAATATCCCATTCGAGACTAAGGTTCCTTTTGAGGTAATAATTTAATACACCTGGAATATATTGTGTGCAGTGTGCTCTTTCTGAGTGATGCTGAATTCCTTTCGAGATGTCTTAGATGACAGCCTTTGAGTGATGGCTGTAGCAGTTGATAACCGCAGCCATTTTGGATCACATGAAAATTTTAATTTTAGACAAGAAAAATATGGAGGTAACTGTCTTCGAGGACTGTTGCATTCTTCTGGTTAGTAGAGGTAGAATTTTAAATACGTTGAACAATTTAATTTGGTATATAAAAAAATAATGAAATGCATTACTAGTACTTACAATGCGTGAGTTTCGTAGATTTTGAAGAGAAGGACGATCAGTGTTTTTGAGAACATAAATCGAGCTCATTTTCGTCTTTATATACTAACCGCGAATATTAAAAATAGCCCACGTCCACTCATTTCTCTGCGAAACGTCACATGGAATTTGCTTCTTTTTACAGAGAACAGATTTGAAATCTGTGTTCTTTTTCTGTCTATAGTTTCGTGTACTAGGAATCATCTTTACAAGTCGACTCTAGGAAGTTGACTAAAATAGTACCTCCCGTATCTAGGCCAAAGCCACATGGGAATGGCATTTGTTTTGGTGTCGCAGTTGAAATCGCTGAACTGCTTCATAAATGGTTCGTCACATTTCTTCGCGGGTAACTAAATAATTCTGTTGTTTTTCGGCGTTAGTAAAACATCGTTGGTGGAATTCATTGTGCAGAGGAAGTTTACGCAATATTAGAGCGATTTTGGGGCTAGTGTAAAATTTAAATGACGGTTTGCGCTTTTTAAGAGACTAAAGACACAAGAGTCTATGGGTAAAATGTCAGGAGATTTCACGGGAATACGTTAAAAATTTTTATATGCAATATCTGTTTCAGTCTTCATTTTTTCAAGGAATGCGGTGGTACTTTTCGAAGTATGACTTGTTCCTTTGTCTTGATATAGTTTCATTCTTTGAAAGCGATTGAGATAGAGAAATGGAATTTTCTTTCTAAATATCAGTCGTAAAATTTCTCTTAATAGTACGTACATTCAGTTGATTTTAACATTTTTCACCAGTCTTATTTTTAATTTCTTATTGTAATAGAATCATGTAACAGCTATAAACTCGTTGCTAAAACTGTCTATGCCACCCCTCCGCCAATTGAGGGTTAGGTTAGGTTAGGTTATTTAATTACGGCAAAGCCTCGAGGGCTATCTGCCTAAGGGGAAGGATACCTTCGTGGAGGACTTTCGACATACACCAGTGAGGGTCCGAATATACAAGAATGTAGTGAAATATTCGGTCTTTCACCGACGTATCTGGTGAATGTTGATATTCTCCGGTGAAAGTCGACATTCTCCAATTTCGGTCTTTCACGGTAACATATATACCATTGTTCTAACATAGGTATTTTGACACAAAATCGGACCTTTTCTAAAATAACATACCAATTTTTTTTTTTCCCCTATTTCAATTCTACGACTCAAATCATGCCAAACTACGAAGTTTTGTAAAAATCGCAGGTGTAGTTCATAAGAACTTCATAAGAACTACTAATTAGCTCTCAATATTTTCGGTCCTTAATGTTAATTGAATAGGATATATACTTATTATTAATCTCTCTCTTTTTTTTATTAAACTTACTTGATTCCTTCTTCCAGAATTCGAAATTTAGGCTTAATCCAAATATATTTCGCTTATTTTGTATGATTTATTTTTTTAAAATTTATATCTTTAAATAATTTTATAGATTTTTCAAAAAACATTTTGAATTATAATCGCTAAAAATTTTACCACCATCTTAAAGTAGACGTATTTCTAAGCATACATGCAAAAAATTATAGTTTTTTATTCAAAATTTCCGAAGATATACGTGAAATTATATATTGGCGCGTTTTAAAATTTGGCAGATTTGTTGAAAGCGGTGAAATATCCATTGTGGTGTATAGACTTTGTTAAAATTATTTGAACGTAGGAACGACGTAACTTTTTTCCGCTTATACAACAATGTAAGAAGGTACTTTTTTTTCCGGTCCGGCGTAATGGAAGGGAAAAGAAAATTGGTTGCCGTATATTAAGAAGTTCGCCAAGTGAATTATTCATGGCGCAAACTGAAAATTTGTTGCGAAATTTACGGAAAAATTAAAATTTTTATCTTGGCGCAAATTTTTTAGTTTCTTGGCGCATACTGAAAAAAAATGCGCCAAGATAAATTTTTGAATTTCTCCGTAAATTTCGAACCAAATTTTACAAAATTTGATATCTAGGCATAATTTGAGTCGTAGAATGGAAGTATGGGAAAAAATTAGTATGTTATTTCAGAAAAAGTCCTATTTTGTGTCAAAATACCTGTTATATATAAATCTAATACATATCTTAAGTCGCCCATTCCAGACCTGAAAAACGAAAGTTGAATTTCCTCAATCGGCCCAGTAAAACGGGAAATATAGAACCCCCTATTTTTTTCCCCCTTTTCGTTTTGAATAATAAATTAACCTTTTCTCGTTGCTGTGATTTGGGTAAATACGTGCTTCATCAGGGGTCACTATGTATTCCCATTTATCTCCTGCTAAATAGTTTTCATATACAGTTCTGTAAATTGTTCTATGTTGAGCCGCATGCCTCGATTAAAACTGGTGAAGAGTAGTTTTTTACCTCTTCAAAACTGTTAATCTTGGTTTATTATTTTATTTTTTGTTGCTGCAGATGTGTTTAAAGACTTTGCGCTTGATTTCTGCGTCGCGGATTTGCTCTTGTTACTAACGATTCAACTTTAAAATTATTAGAAACACTACGTGCATTGCGAAAAAAAAGGGGGGGAAGCAGTTCTATATCTCCCGTTCTACTGGGCCGATTGACGAAATGTGTGTTTTTCACGTCTAGAAAGCACGACTTAAGATATGTATTAGATTTATATATAGCATTGTTCTAATATAGGTATTTTGACTCAATCCGACATTTTCTGAAACGACATGCCAATTTTTGTCCATATTGCGATTCTGCAACTCAAATTACGCCAAACTGCCAAGTTTTGTAAAAATCGCGCGAGTCGTTTTTAAAAAATTAGCTCTGAAAATTTTAGTTTACCCGTGTAATTGAATTGAATGTGGTATAATATTTATTAATATTTCTTTTTTTTTATTAAACTTATTTGATTCTTCCTTTAATATTTCGAAATTTAATTTCTTTCCGAATAAAATTCGCGCGGTTTTTATGATTTATTTTTTGAAAAATTGTATTTTAAAATAATTTTTAAAAATTTTTCGAAAAAAGTTTCAATTATAAGCTATAAAATTTTTACCATCATCTTAAAGTAGATCTATTTCCAAGCATACCTGCAAAAAAATTAAAGTATTTTATGCAAAATTTCCGAGGATATACCTGAATTTTATATACTGGCGCGTTTTGAAGTTTGGCGTATTTGTTGAAAGTGATAATAACGTCAAATGTGGTGTAGGAACTTTGTTATATTTATTTGAAAGTAGGAACGAGAGAATTTTTTTTCCCGTTCCTCCACAGTGTAAAAAGGGAAAGGAAAATAGGTTGCCATATATTAAAAAATTCGCCAAGTGAATTATTCTTGGTGTAAACTCTAAAAAAAAAATTGCGCCAAGATAAATTTTTGACTTTTTCCGTAAATTTCGTACCAAATTTTACAAAATTTAATATATAGGCATAATTTGAGTCTTAAAATCGAAATATGGAAAAAATTGACATTTCAGAAAAATTCCAATTTAGTGTCAAAGCACCTATATTAGAAAACTGCTAGATAGAAATCTAATATGTATCCTAAGTCGCGCTTTCGAGACATGAAAAACGTAATTTGAATTTCGTCAATCGGCCCAGTAGAACAAGAGATATAGAACTGCCCCCCCTTTTTTATTACATACACTGATTTCTAAAATGGCGCTGTTTTACATTCATTACAGTGCAGACTCATTGAACTGGTGAATATATCAAACTATTCTGCATTTAAAGGATAAAACATGTGGCATTAGAAGCATCTTTATCTATAGGGTGCATTATAAATTATGTCAGTGTGATTTATTATAAATGTTTCAATTATATTCAGTATAAAGAAAGAACGCCGCGTCGAATGGCAACAAGTTTGGAACTGGTTGTCAGGCCACGTAGAAGCTAAATTAAATGTCTTAAGGCCTTGGAGGAATGGCAATGTTTGCAAGGTTATGAAGATGATAAATGCCTTGATAGCATAGCATAACAGTCAGTGATCAGTTCGCGAACTATATTCTATTGAATTTAATGTACTGTTATAAATTTGAAGTGGAATTAAAGTTTTGCCAATTTATTCGCAGAAACTATATTTGTCAATAGGAGATGTTTATCGAAAGGTCCACACTGTAACAGCTTTAAATAATATTAAAATCTTGTAGATTAAATAATTTAAATAGATGAACATTAAGGTATTTGTGAATGGCAATATTTGAAACCAGACTCGAGTGCCTCGTGCGACTCTCGCACGAAGAATGTAATTTATTTTTAAAATGATAGAATATGTTTTCTCTTCTTGTTTGTATGTCGCCTTTTTTTTTTTTTTTTTTTTTTTTTTTTTTTAGTGTTAAATTAAATAAAAGTTATTGCTGTGTTCCATCATTGGAGTTGCTTCATATCGCCAAAGAAGTATTACAGTCTTAATTATTTTTCCAAAATAATTTGTGACTGTGATGCTTCTTTGGCAATATATATATCTACCGTATGGACAACTAAAATAAATATTAAATATAATATCAAATACGGTAATAAAATAAGACAATTTATTATTAACAGGAAGTAATAATCTGGTATCACTAATATTGCGTTCAGTGATGAACTAATAAAATAAAGCAATTCTATATGAACAGAAAGTAATAATCTGGTATCACTAATATTGCGTTCAGTGATGAACTAATAAAATAAAGCAATTCTATATGAACAGGAAGTAATAATCTGGTATCGCTAATATTATGTTCAGTGATGAACTAATAAAATAAAGCAATTCTTTATGAACAGGAAGTAATAATCTGGTATCACTAATATTATGTTCAGTGATGAACTAATAAAATAAAGCAATTCTTTATGAACAAGAAGTAATAATCTGATATCACTAATATTATGTTCAGTGATGAACTAATAAAATAAAAATACGCACGATTATTCGATCTCGGTCGGTGCCTCCAAAATAATTAAGACTGTAATACTTCTTTGGCGATATGAAGCAACTCCAATGATGGAACACAGCAATAACTTTTATTTAACACTTAAAAAAAAAAAAAAAAAAAAAAAAAAAAATGGCGACATACAAACAAGAAGAGAAAACATATTCTATCATTTTAAAAATAAATTATATTCTTCGTGCGAGAGTCGCACGAGGCACTCGAGTCTGGTTTCAAATATTGCCATTCACAAATACCTTAATGTTCATCTATTTAAATTATTTAATCTACAAGATTTTAATATTATTTAAAGCTGTTACAACACAAATTAGGATAGTCTCCTATCCATTATCCGCATTTCAAAGATTTTTTTTTTTTTAAATCAAATTACTGTTGCCAGCGTAGAATGAAAGAGCAAAAGGTTTTCAAACAGTGAAGTTCAACTTAGTGAGCAATAGTTGAGATACCAACAAAATTTATAATAAAGCTACGGTATCTTAACGATAAGTCGTAGAAGTGAATTGAAGAGTGAAATTGCTCAAAACCGTTAGAGCTTGCTCTTGCAGTGCTATCGAAAGAAACGTTCACGGGAGGGGGAAAAAAATAATAATAATAAAAAAATTATTTCGCAGCATCAGTTTCAGCAAAACGAAAAGCACTGTTCGTATGCAGCTTATCGTCTGATTGTTTTCCCGACTTCCGCATTCATCCAAACTGAGATCTTTTCCGCTGCTTTGTTATTTGCTGGGTTGTTTTTTGAGAAAATGAATTCAAACCCATCAACCTTGCTCTCTCACGCTTACGATTTCTTCTCGGGCTTTTCAAAAGCGATCGTTTTTATTTTTACCCTTTCTTCAAATGATAGGTTTTGAAGGCGGTGCAGTCTCTTGAGCCTTAAAGCCGGTGGACCGTGAATGAATTTTTGAAAAGACATATTTTCGCTCTTTCGGTGTGTGTGTGTGTGGGGGGGGAGAATGATAAAAATGAACCTATCTGCATTTGTTATTCCCCCTCTCTCTCTTCATTTTGAGAACAGCTCGAAGAAGGGTGTAATTGTGTAAAGCTACGGTTATAAGTCGCTAAAAATCCGAAATTAAAATTATGTGCTTTTGTTAGTTTGGGTCTCAGATAACACAGCGGCTTTCCCTTGGAGATGAACATGCTCTGATTTCAGCAGTTGGGGGGGGGACACTCCCCCCTCAACTATTTAGATGTTTTAAAATCTAAAAGGAAATAGTTTATTAGATAAGCAGCGTGTTTAATGCACTGAGGAATAATGAAATCTCCATACGCATATTTTTCTGCGTATGAAATCAGACATATTCTGAACTGTAGATGAGATGTGATATGCAAATAAATTGCCAATCAGTGTTTGTGAGTCAGAAGATAAATGAATGTCTTGGAATTTTTAATAAAATAGCCCATATCGATATTCGTTTTAACGTTTATTCATCAACTGTCATTTCATTTCAATATTTTGATGGCTGCCTTAATGGATGAATCGTTTTGAAGACTTCTTACTAGGGGCTACAATCAAAGCAAAACTTCTAAGTACTGAAAAACTGAAATTAAAATAAAACTATTAATGTACTGTACACAAAACAAAATTTATGAGTTTCCTGTACACCTGAAAAGAAAGTGCATAAAACATTTCAGTATGAATCAGTTCATTCTTTCCGAGCAACAACCATTTCGTAAATAATTTTTTTGATGCCAAACCAGGAAACAAAAACTTTTCACATTTCAGGTTAATAAGCATACGTATGACGTCATGATTTAAATTTAATGTAATATAACAACTTTTTTGTCATTATCAATAAAAGAATTAATGTGGCAATAACATATCGTGTCAAGTATTCTAACCCGAGACAAAAAAGTTGCCAACAGCAGCTATTTATTTAAAATGCTGACATTAACGAAAAATTGTACATCGTACATGCAGTGACGTCACATGAAGTCGCGTGCTTTCTTCAACTTCAGAATATGACCTTATATGTGTACCCAGAATATGTCGAATGTTTAGAATTTTTTTTTTTTTTTTCATATTTTGCAAAACCTACAAATTTTTAATTAACAAACTCTATGATTTGGAATCCAACAGTGGCAATGCTTTTTGAAATAAAACAAATTTTTATCTCCAGCGCGCGAGACTGTTGCCACTCGGAAAAATGAGTACGAAAATGAGCGTTTTCGTAGTTTTTAATTAATATTTCTGCTGATTAAAGTCGGACGAAGACGGGAACAGTTGAAATGGCATCTCACGAAACAAAATAAATAAATAAATAAATAAATCTGAAAGGTTTCAGATTTTAAATTACGTCCAAAGGGGCGTTTTTTAGCGTTTTGTGTGTTACCTTTATTTATTAAATATCATGTTCTTTGCACTTAAACCATAAAATTCAGTTCAATAGCAATGTCGCAAAATAATTTAAAAATGACCTATCTTTAGAATTTCCGATACACAGTTCCGCGCTCTAGAGAGAAAAAGGTTCCCCCCCCCTCCGTAGAGTGTTGCCATTGCTCGCTTTTAAATCGTTGAGTTTGTTACTCAAAGTTAAAGTTTTATAAAATATGAAATTGTTACTCAAAGTTAGTTTTATAAAATATGAAATCGATCATAAAACAAATTCCAAATTTCAAATTTGGTTTTCCACTTTCCCATATTCGTAGGAGGTTTACGTCATTCAAAATTCGATGGCTCTGCGTACCGTTATTTAATTTCTTCAAATATAATACAGGGCGATAATATTTGGTGGCAACAGTTTGAAAAGGGAAACGAACATTCAGATTGATTCAACGCAAAATCGCAAAACGAAAATAATAGTCCTTCAGGGTGCAAAGCCCCTTTGGACTAAAAATTATACAAATTAAAATTAGAGTTTCTATGTAAAAGCAAGCAATTCGGCCAGCAGGCAAGAAGGCACATTTTTCGGTGCATAAAACTGCAATTTTACTTTTGGTCCCACCCGGCTAAAAGTCACTGAAGGTGCAGAAACTGACTTAATTCACTATTCAGCTAAGTTTCAAATGTAAGCAAATATGGCTATAGTGGTTTAAAAAAATTAGGCTGGCTGCACGTAAAGAACTTTTAAATTGTTGATAATTCTATAATTATTGCATGCAGATTATTTAAAGGCATAAAAATCTCAACCGGAAATAAGAACAACATAATTCAATCATTTTAAAAGGGGAGGGGGGAATTTGCACAATTTACTATATATAAGAATAAAAATAAATAAAAAAAAATAGTAATAATAATAAAAACCTGAACTCACGAAGCTCAGGTTATCAGGTTCAATGTTTCTTCTAACCTTCTTCGGAAACATACAATGACCTGACTAGAACAGAAAGCTTACTAAAGCTATGTTCACTAATTGTAGTAAGTAGACAGGATACAGACGAAGGGTATACAAAACCCTTTATTTTTTCTTTATATACAATGACTTCCGTACTTCGGAATACAATGACCCTCCACTCGGGGTCTAACTTAAAAGATATCAAAATAAAACTAAACTCTAATTTAACTTTAGAATAAGATTGGCCTTATAATAACAGAAAGCGTATGTAGCACAGAGACTGTGAACACTACAATACGTTTAATTTATCAAGAGGATTAAAACCTCTGGCCTGGAAGGCAAAGTAGCAACTGCGTAACTTCTAAGGTAAGCGGCCTGCTTCGAACTCACGGCTTCCTCTCTCTGCTTGGCAAAAAGGCCACACTTAAATACTTGGCGTTCGCCAGACAATTTTGCATAAACTCCTTCACGCTTATAATTCTGGCCGGAAGTAGAAAATAAGAAGTGATAGTAAAGATTTAAAATAAAATAAACGTTAGTAAAACTTAAGATCCTTACATACTTCCCGCCAGAGTTAATTAGTTTGAAACTGAGGTCTAAAACGACCTTGTTGAAAACTTTTAGCTCTAGAAACTAACGCGAGGCCAACCTTTAACAATCATAACTTAGCTAGAAACTAGAAAATTTTAAAAGAAAGAAATTTGTTACAATAGCAGCTCCCGGAATATACAACAATCTTTTTTCTTTTTCATCTGTACTGCATCAAAACAGGAGCTTTATTCAATTCTGGTTCCTTCCAGAGATCTGGAAGGAAAACTAGTTTAATGAAATGTTACAGAATGACATTGTAAATAACATATAGAATATACTTTTCTTAACATTCTTATTTCATTCATGACTATTTTAATTATCTCTCCCCGTGCTCTCTGACATGTGTTGTAAAAACACCAAACACGAATGTGTTTCTGTCTATGTGTTCAACACTTCCTCCTACAATCAAAACACTAACGTGTTAAAATTCAACATACGAGACCTCTTAACACACCCTAATTTCAACTCTAGACCCTGAGGTACTATTCTGAAAGTGGCTAACTCTAAAGTGTAGCGTCAGAGAGCCTAACTACATCATTCAACCTTTAACACATATTCAGCATGATTTAATCTTTACAGTCACACGAATAACAAATTTTTTAACATTACTTTCACTTTTACCATATCACGGTATTTCTAAACATTCAAAATAACAGTTCACATGTATACAAGAACATATCAAGATGCCGTTAATTTTACACATTTGAAAACATACATTAGTAGTACATTGTTAACTTCTATTCTTTTCAAAGCAAGTGCCAATTCTTTCTACATTGAAATAATACTACATTTCAAAAAGTCTTTCAGACTAAAACTTCTTTCTTGTTAGAATGTTTTAAATAAAATTTATACAATAACTTTTTACAATATTTAAGTCTTTATACAACGCTATTATACATCAACTTTAGTTTTACGCGCGAGTAATTGAAAAACATAATAAGAAAATCGGTCACAACTCATTTCTCGCCCTTTTGGCGATAAAGGTAGACCTCGCATGAGGTAAAACTTCTTGAAATCTGCCACTTGCAGTAAGAATGAAAGATTAACTTAAGTTTGTAAAGTAACATAAAATTTTACTTATCTTTGTAATATTCAGACATCCTTTTCTGGGCCCAGTCTTTAAAGGTGCTGCAGACCGTAGCTTGGTTGATCCTCCTTCTTGTACGGGCTCGCCCTTCAGCGCTTTCCTCTGGAAGCTTCCGTTTTTCACCACTACGGCCACCCTTGAACATCTTCCTTTTGTGCTCTGCTTGTGGTTTTGGCCGTTTGAAGGCAGCTGGTCTTGGTGGAACCGGGAAACTTCTGTCGTGATCCTGCTTGGACCTCGTTGTTGGCCGTTCAAATTTTTCTTGTACTTTTTCTCCGCCGCTGATGGCCCTTCCGCAGTTCGGCGACTTTTGCTGCGGAGAGTTCTGTCGGATGAGTCAATCTTCCGTTTCACAGCCGGGTTATAGTTGCCGTCCTTTCTCCCGGTCTTTTCCACATACGTCGTCCTTCTCCCTTCTTCATTCTGGGGGTGTTCGTGAACTCTGTTTTTTGGACGGTGGAACGGCTTCTTTTTCTTTGTACCTTCAATTTTTCCGCGGGGCAATTTTCTTTTCACTTGCTTCTGTCTCTCATTGGCTTGCCCTTGTACTTGTCGTTTTCCCACCTCTGGAACTTGTACCTGCGGTGTCTGCCGTACCGGATCCTGCAAAAGATCTGAAAAGATTTGCATTTTATTACGGTCATAGAATGGTTTTATCTGGTCAATGTTTGCGGAACAGGTTTCACCATTTCTTGCCTTTAACACTACAACAGCGTGAGTTATTTTTTCTATAACATATGGTCCTTCAAAGCGTGGAAAAAATTTGGCAGTTTTATCTTCTGGTGCTGAAGAAAGTGAATGCTTAATTTTTAGTACTTCATCCCCTACTTTATAAGTTACTCCCCGTCGTTTCAAGTCATAATACAATTTTTGTTTTCTTTGTGCTACTTCCGTATTCTTTTTTGCTTCTTTTATTAGTTTTTCTATATCACTCATTTTAAATTCTGGGGCTCTTTGTTGCACATAAAATAGTTTATCTAACGGTGTTATAACCTTTCTGCCTAGAAATAACTCAGCAGGAGTTTTGCCCGTTGTATCATGTTTTGCGGTCCTAAGGGCGAAAGCAAATTCATTGACATAGTTATCCCAGCTTTTATGAAAATTTTTAACATAACTACGGATAATTTTCACTATATTTCTGTTGACCCGTTCCGCTATATTTGATTGCGGCCGATACGGGACCATTTTTAAATGACGTATGCCCAGTTTTTGGCACATGTCTTCAAATATATTACTTACAAATTGAGGACCATTATCCGATATAACTTTTAGGGGCGCCCCGTATTTTAAAATATATTTATTTAAAATAGAATCGGTAACTAATTTCGCGGAGGCTCGTTTTAAGGGAACAATTTCGGTCCATTTACTAAAATGATCAACTATAAAAAGGAGATAGCGACTTTTGTTTAACTGACTTTTTGGGAAAGGGCCCAATAAATCGATGCCGATTATTTCATTTGGAAATTCGGATTTAATACTATTTAGAAACCCGGCCGGGCAGAAATTAATATAATTAACGGCTTGACATGTTGGGCAGGACTGGACATACGCCCTTGTTAACTTTTGCAGTTCAGGAAAGTAGACTGCCTCGCGTACGCGTTGAGTAGTTTTTCGAATACCAGCATGAGAAGCTAAAGGGCTGTCATGGAGCTCTTGCAGGATATTTAATCTAAGACTAGCTGGGATAACAGGTCGAAATTCGTTGTTGGAATTCGTAGTTTTTGTATAAAATAATAGACCATCTATTAGTTCGTAATGGGCCGCCCTATTTCTTATCGCCACAATATCTTGGTGGCTAAAATTTTCAGGATCCTTCAAATACTCATAAATACTTCCAAACTCAGGATCCTTACCCAGTTCGGTTATTACAGTTTCTCGGGAATTTATTGTACACGCTGTCAGCATTGCAACTTTTACGGTATTACCCTGTTCGTCTAATTTAATTCGTGACAGGGCATCTGCTACGATATTTTCCTTTCCGGGGGTATGCTTGATTACCAGATTATATTCTTGCAGCTTGAGTGCCCATCTTATTAACCTTGGGGATAAATTTTTTCCAGAGTACAATCTAGTTACCGCCGCATGATCAGAATATACTGTTATCGGCGCCTTTCCAAAATAGACTCGGAACTTTTGCACTGCTAACAGAACTGCAAGTGCCTCTCTCTCGGTCGCGGAATAGTTTCTTTGTGTTTGATTTAAAGTTCGGCTAAAAAATGCTACTGGCTGCTGATTTTGCGAAAGTACCGCTCCTACCGCATAATCCGAAGCATCCGCTGAAATTTCTAAATTTTCATCCTTTTCAGGAAATTTCAACACAGGGGCTTGCGTTAATGCTTGTTTTAATTTTTCGAAAGCACTATTGGCTTCGGCCGTCCACGAGAATCTTGCCTTTTTCCTTTTTAATTTTAACAATGGCTCAGCGATAGCCGCAAAATCTTTTATAAAGGACCTATAAAATGAACAAAGTCCTAGAAAAGAAGAGAGCTTCTTCGCCGTGTTTGGAGTCGGATACTTTTGTACAGCGATTATTTTTGATTAATCTGTCTCGAACCCTTTTTGCGATATTTTGTAACCTAAATATTTTAATTCAGGGGCTGCAAATTTGCATTTTTCGACGTTAACTTTTAGACCGGCCTCATTTAATAAAGAAAACACCTGTCTTAAATCCTGTACATGTTGGTCTAGATTATCACTAGTAATAATGATATCGTCTAAATAGATAAATGTGGACTTTCCGAGAACAGGTCTTAACACAATGTCCATGCATCGCTGAAATGTTGCTGGGGCGCCTGAAAGGCCAAACGGCATTCGCAAAAATGCATAAGTGCCAGACTTGGTTATAAAAGCAGTCTTAGGCACGTCCTCAGGCCTGATCCCTATTTGAAAATAACCATTCGTTAAGTCTAAAGTTGTCATAAATTTGGTTGATTTTATGTTCCTTAAAATTTCTTCTATAATCGGTAACGGATATACCGGATATTTCGTTATGGAATTTAATTTACGGTAATCAATAGCGAATCTCCACCTTTTTGGATGCTCCAAAGGATAATCATTATTTTTCTTACATAAAACCACTGGACTAGCATAACTACTTGAGATAGGCGTTACGATCTTTTTACGTAGCATATCGGTAATATGCCATTCTATAATTTTTTCCTTATTCTTATCATACCGGTATGGTTTTTGACGAACCGGCAATGCATCTCCGGTGTCAATACTATGGTTAGTAACCTGGGTAAATCCTGGAATATCACTAAATAAGGAAGCAAATTCACTTACCACTTGTCGGATTCTATCTTGCTCGTCATTAGGCAGGTGGTCAAGATTTAACCTCGGCGGTTCAACCTTTTCTACACGCACTGGTTTCATCGTCAGCTTAAGAGACGCTTCATTAAAATCCAGTGTAGCTTGTGCGTCTGAAAGAAAGTCTATTCCTAGTATTAAGTGTGCTTGCAAATTCTTTACTATAAAAAACATCACCTTTACTTGTTCGTCCTTGATACGGATGTACAAAGGTACTTTACCTACGCACTTACATTGTTCTCCTTGCGCCGCTAATACTGTTGTATTATCCGCATTATATATGCGGTATTTGCGAAAATACTTTCTAAAAAAGACTTCTGCCACACAGGAACACTGCGCGCCGGTATCCAGGAGTGCGGTGGCCGGGATATTATTTACCAAGACTTCAATCTTCGGAAGAGTTAAATTTTTCACCATTACTGTATTTAACTTGTAGGAAGAGGGGTTTTCGTGGCCTTCGGATTTCCGCACCCTCTCGTCAGCAGAAATCCGTTTTAGTTTAAATTATTTTTTCTTTCGGTGCTTTCCTTCTTTCTCCACTGGCCTTGAGACTTTTTTCCTGGGTTGCTATTGAACTGTCGACGTTCGCCGGCTGTTTTTGAATGCTCGGGTTTCCTTGCCCACTGATTCGCTTTTTCTCCGTAGCCATGTGCTTGAGTTTGCTGTAGTCTTGGCGTACCAAATTGGTTTCGCTGTTGATATTGGCGTCTTCTTTCGACGTCCGCCGTTCTTCTACTTTCAAACTGGATTGCTAGCTCAAATAATTTTTCCAGTGTAGTCGGATTTCTCAATTCAATAAAGTCTTGCACTTGGGGTAGTAACCTCGGCAAAATCACTTGAATTATTTCAGGATCCGGACGGTTTCCATACAAGAGCTTGAAAACGTGAATTTTTCTTAAAATAAAGCTCGAGAGGTTTTCGATTCTTTGTTGATATATACTGAAAAGTTCCGTTTCTAATTTCGCACGATCCCTTACAACAGGAAAGGCTTTTAGTAGGGCAGTCTTGAAATTTTCGTAGGTATAGGTGGGACTTCCTGCTTGACCCAAGAGACTTCTGCCGATACATTTGAACCAGTTAAGCGCTTGGCCCCTCAAAGCGCTGGTAGCTAAGGTAACTTTTTGAAACTCGTGCACGGGGTAGAGCATGAAGTGGTCATCCAGTTTTTCCAAAAAACTGGTTACCTGTGAGTTTCCATTAAACGTTGCTTCTGGTTTCATCGAAGCGCGCATGGTCTGGACAATATACCCAAATCCTTCCAGGGCGGCAGCTGGCATTTCTGGATTCTGAGCTGTTTCTGCAGGCAGCACAGGTTCTTCTTGAAACTCGGCCATGGTTATTCTTCGTCGGGCGCCACTATCAGGTTCAATGTTTCTTCTAACCTTCTTCGGAAACATACAATGACCTGACTAGAACAGAAAGCTTACTAAAGCTATGTTCACTAATTGTAGTAAGTAGACATGATACAGACGAAGGGTATACAAAACCCTTTATTTTTTCTTTATATACAATGACTTCCGTACTTCGGAATACAATGACCCTCCACTCGGGGTCTAACTTAAAAGATATCAAAATAAAACTAAACTCTAATTTAACTTTAGAATAAGATTGGCCTTATAATAACAGAAAGCGTATGTAGCACAGAGACTGTGAACACTACAATACGTTTAATTTATCAAGAGGATTAAAACCTCTGGCCTGGAAGGCAAAGTAGCAACTGCGTAACTTCTAAGGTAAGCGGCCTGCTTCGAACTCACGGCTTCCTCTCTTTGCTTGGCAAAAAGGCCACACTTAAATACTTGGCGTTCGCCAGACAATTTTGCATAAACTCCTTCACGCTTATAATTCTGGCCGGAAGTAGAAAATAAGAAGTGATAGTAAAGATTTAAAATAAAATAAACGTTAGTAAAACTTAAGATCCTTACAAGGTAGTTTTATCTAGTGGTGTTCATTTCAGGTAGTTTTATGTGTTTTTGGATTAATCGTAATCTTTCTCGCTGGTTTTTACCTCGTTTAATGAAAATTTAAAATTTTTATAGAATTTTCTGAAATGCGATTCTACAAGTGTGTGAATTTCATTTTGTCTCGATGAAACTTGCGAAGTATGAATTTATTTCCCTTCGATAATAATTATTACATTCTTGACTGTGTCAGATGCGTATATTATACTAATCACTGCGAGTTTCTAGATCTCGAAAACTTTATAATATGATTTAAATAAAACTGCTTAGTTATAATAATGAAATTTATATAAGAGAGGTTTAAGTTTTTCATTTTCTTTATGTATTATTGTACATTGCTATTTTATTGTTAATAATTGCAATTTAGATATTGAATTGTATTGGATTTTAAACTGAAATCTTTTCTATTGCAGGTAAGAAGGACTGCTTTTCTGTTTCTCATTTCATTGCGTTTCATATTACGTGAGTAAGAAACGTGAGATTTTTATTGTATTTTAAACATAATCAACCCATGATATTTCAATAATAGTAAAATATAAATTGAGTATTCATCTTCTCTTTTATCTTACGTGGGAAATAGCATGCACCTGTAACTGTACTTGTATGACGTAACTTTCACGCGCCATGTAGATGAACGCGCAGACGAAATGTTAGCTATGTCGAATGAAGAATTCTTTTTCTTTTCATTTTAATTTATATAAATAAATCATAATCAAAAGCGATTAATTTAATTGATGGGGACGTTAAAGGTTTTAGAATGATTTATTTAACGCGATGCTGTATTTACATAATTTTTAAAGAAAAAGCAGGCTACAATTTTCCAGCGTTAAATTTCAATGCAAAATAATGCTGAAAAGCAGCATTTGCTGCAGAAGCGAGATTCTTTTTTATTCTTATCAAATGAGGTGAATCTGTTTAATCATTGAATTTAAAAGAGAGAATATTCAAAGAAACTTTAACTGCCATCGGAAACTGTAATTCCACAACTGTAGCAAAATTATCTAATTATAGATGTCATTTCTTGTGTTTAAAAATTAAATGCATCAGAAGACAATGAACGCAAATATTGAATATTGCTATTATGAATCGTCTGTAAATGAACAGTCACGTTTTTTGAAACATAAAATATCATTAAAATAAAATTAAATCCAATAAAAAGTTAGACATTCTTCCCTTTAAAGAAAACTTTTATCTATTCCACTTCTCTATCAATCTGTATTTAATAATTCTTTTCATAAAATCTGTTAAGCATTTAAACATTCAAAGGATGTTCATAAAATGAGTAAACAAAGCTGTCGAAAGATAAATGTGTAAAAGTGAATAGATTTCGAAGAGATTCACAAAGTAATAAATAAAATTAATGTTGCATTTTTTTGTAAGTTACTTAACTTTATTTTTAAACTTTCGCAAAGTTAAAATTTTTAAAGCCAAATACCCTTTTAATGTTCAAAAGTTAAGAGAGGGAATACATATTATTCCTAAGCATTCATGCGAACTGTCTTTCACGTTGGCAATTTGCAGTGAATGAGTTTATCTGAATAAAACACGTTTAGCCTTCTTCCATTCTTGTGAGAATTTTGTGAAGTAATTTCCGAATAGCAGGAGTTTCATTTGTGTTTTAGCTGTTTACCTATTATTTAATTAATTTAGATTTTTATTTAATTACTTTAAAATGAATAAATAAATCGATTTAAAAATTTAGATTTCTTAAGTTCAATTTAGGTTCTATGATTAGACGCAACTGAGAAGATCACAGATGTGAACTGGGATTTTTAGTGTATTTTATTTATTTTTAGTGTATGTTATATTTCACTGTGGCTCTTGTCATCTGAGGGCAGACGACGATGTAGGCTGGCCGAATTTTGTGGGAAACGGCCTTGTAACTGTAACCGTATTATGTTGGTCTCGATGGTGACGGTTATACCCGACGATTGATGCCTTTACACACGAAATCGAAGTTGCCATTCATGCGATAGGAGTCCAAATAATCGGAAATGTTCTGAAAAATTGGGTTGATCGGATGGGGTACCGTCAAGCCAGCCGTGGCAGTCATTTAAACGATGTTGTGTTTCATTCTTAAATGAAAACGTCCAATCTTTCTAATTAACTCAATTTTTTTTTTAAATTTGAATTTTGAAAAACTCATTAATTTTTTTCAATAGCCGATTCAAATTCCAAAAGTTAGATGTCCCACCCTAAATATGTAAAATATAAAATTTCTACCTTTCTAATAATAAAAACAAAAGCCCTTTACTCCTCTTTTAAATTTGAGCTTACTTCCTGTTCATTCTAAAAATATCAAAGCAATAACTTCTCTAATATGATCTTTATTTCTTGTAATTCTGAAAAGTGATCTCGTCTGTACAATTATTTCTGGAATGCGATGAAAATCTTAACTCCACATCCGAATCTGTTGTGTATCTGAATTTTAATTCACTTAAGGTATCCGACCTCGTTCGGGTACCATTTTTTAAGAAATGGTTTTTATTTTAACTATAAACGTATTAATTTGAAGATAAGTACACTAATGAGTGAAAACAGCTTAAAAATTAATGCTAAGTAATTTTAATTTTGCAAAATAATGAAAAAAAGGATAACTTTTGCTTAAATTTTGTCATTACGGCAACAACCACGGTGAACAAACAATGTATACATAAATATACAGTTTTTTTTAAATTTGTATTTATGTTTACACTTATTTTGTATGTAATGAAGCAAAATAATTAAGAAATATTCATATGTTCTTGAGATATGTCAAAATATATAGTATTAACTGCATATTTTCCTATTATTGCATCCAAAATCTAAGAATAAAAAGTAACAATTCAACTTCTAATTAATATTCCTAAAATCTGCTTCAGAGCATGCATCAGATTATATGAAACATGCATAGAAAGTATCATTTACTTTTATTCATAAAATTGTGAGTTATGGCTGTTACCATTGGCAATATTTACTGAAAAACACATTTTTCAGAAAACAAGTTTAAAGTTTTCAGAAAACAATTTCTTAGTGAAAATTGCATCCCTGATAATTAAAATCCCCTTCTTTTTAATTGACACCTTGTTTGTATTTTCACAAACATTGCGCTTTTTCTTTCGAACAAAGCGTAATTTTTTTCTTCGGGCTTTTGTAAAACTTGCGGAATGGCGCCAAGAGTCACGATTTTGCACTTTATCAAGTTTTAGAATTCCCTGCTCAGTGTAAAATTCAGAACACACAGCTAACCTTGAAAATGCTTCAAGCAAACCTATAAATCCATCATTAAATAACATTAAATAACAACTCTTGTTATTTAATGTTATTTAATGATTGCTCCAAACATTAATATTCGCGATGAACAATTTGCAATAAAATGCCATTAAAACGTTTTTTGATATTTTGAGTTTTGCTATGTATGCACTTTTTTAATAACCCTGGTTTATGTAGTTAACTCCATATATGCAGGTTTAATTAAATTCAAAATATATGTTGATGTACCAGAGGTTTTTGGCTGATTTTTTTCTTTTCTGCAATCGCACATTGATAGTTGCACTTACTTGTTGATTGAGGAGGGCATTGGCTTCGAAGAAGAGCTACAATGGAACAAGCAGCTAGTACAGCCTGCTGCATCTCAATTAAGTTTCCGACATTACTTCTAATTGCAATCCCTAATTCTGTAGTTTATCAATGAAATCAGTTTACCTTTCCCTTTCAATCCAAGAGTGGAGTTTTTTATTTTTCGTAGTGCACTACTAACTCTTTTCTGTACATGTCCAATGCATTCCGGTTTCTTGACCGAATCTTTACCATATATATTTTTCACAATTAAAAACCCCTTAGAATCTCCATCCTCATAATACTCCGTGTACTTCAGCTTTCGTAATTTAATAGATCATTCAAAAAGCGAATAAACTGCTTCCATACCCGAAGCTGCTTCTTTATAATTTGCAGAATAATTATGTTACGCTATATATATTATGAACTATATGTCGTGCTTAAGATTGCATTCCATTTTGTTTAGTTTGTTGCAAATGATGCAAAAATGTGACATAGCCTTCAAATCAAGACTGTCAACGCTAATCGACAAAGCAGTAACACATCTATTCAACGTCGAATACCCTCTGCACCAAACCTAAATACGAAGTTAAGGGAAAAAACTACCGCCAGATTCTTAAAATGTATTACGAAATACCTAAACTTAGTACGATGGTTCATAATTTACAAAATCTTGATGATAAATAAAGTTTCTAAATAAGTATGTCTATTTAAACGCTCACTTCTGGTCCAGAATATTGGAACTTCCGGTTTATTCCGTTACAGAAAAATGCTTATAACTTCAGTTCTAATTAACATATCAACAAGCAAAAACTTGTATTTGATAGCAAAAATATATTTTTGAAGTTTATCCAATGCAAAACGTTCTTTAAGAAAGAGATGCTGTAGCGCCGATTTCATTTGTGTTGGATTTTAAATAAAAATGTATGCCAGCCTAATAAAAAGGAAACAATTGAATTCGGCCACGACTGCAAGTTTCTGTTAATGCATCCGTCTATCACGCCAAGTTATTACAACGAGCTTCTTCTAGTTTCATCGTATATATATATGTAAGATAAAAAATATGTAAATCAAAATTATAATTTAAACTAACGGGTAACCCTTTAATTCTCCCTTTCTGTTTTACAAATCGTAATAAATTCTCTGGATTGCGTCATTTCTAGATCATTCCATTTTGCATTGTCTGCGCAGCGCTGATGACGTAATAATCGGGAACTGAAACTTTTAACTCAAACTAAAACCTTTCTCTTCGTGTGTGCTTTCATATTGGATAACTACGCACTGCAGCTTTTGCTTAGACGCTGTTTCATTCTGATCTGTTCCTATCGCAACAATATCAAAAACGTAAATGTTCTTGGGTACTTACGTATTATCGCAACCAGGTTGGCGCTATTTGTAAGTTTGAGTAAAAAAGTATGAATAGAAAGAAAATGTACATTTATTAATTACAGATAATTTTTAATACAGTTTTTTATATTATTTTGTTTTAAAATATAAAATAGCAATTAAACCCTTCCGGTTTCGAATTTGAATAAGTTGCAGACTTATTTTTTCGGCGGAAATCTTTTGGCTATTGCTTTTAGCACTGATTGAAAACCGTATTCGCCATAACCATGTACACGTCGACTTATTTTTACTTAAAAAAAATCCCAAAATTGCACAAAAATGGCATTGCGCACACTCTTGACTTTATCCATGTACACTGCTATTTTCTCATAAATTACAAAAATTTGCACGAAAATGCAGGAAAATTTTGTAAATCTCCACATGCTCTTTTTACAAAACTACGTATAACACGTAGGGTTGCCTTAAGTAGGGTCGCCAAATTTGGCAATTTATGCGAATTTTGGCCTGGTTGCGTTAATACGTAAGTACCTGTTCTTGAATAGGCACGACTCGAGTGCCAAGTGAACTGTGGCGACAAATATCAATTGCAAATAAAAAGTGTAATTAAAACTGCGCCTCGACTGCCGAGTTTTTTAGATATTACGAAGTCAACATACTAGCATACTATGCAATCAGAATTCTTCCTCTTCAATATGGATCTACGATCTATAATATCTAGGTATTACGCATCGACATTGCGTACGCAACAACGGGCAGAATTTCAGAGGGGTGTTATTCTCCCTCCCCCCGATTTAGGTAAGAATGTTTTTTGTTCATGACCACATTTACTGTATTGTCATGCCATGTATATCAGAGGCCGCAGAATTCCCATGAGTCGCTCGAGATTGGTAAGCAGCTTTGAGTGCTTCCTTAACTGGAACAACCAACGTCTGAGAGATGTTTGAGAGAGAATTGTTCTTGGTAACTGTAAAGGGCCGTGTTCCCACTGGGATTTATCTAAGGGAGACAAGTCTAAGGAGACCGACCCATCTCCAAAACCAGGTTTTTCCCATAGGGCAGCAAGTTGGAAAATCTAAACTGCAGGAGGAGCGGAGCTAGTCGACATAGGGAACTGACTCGGTTAGCTCGGTTAAACCCCAGTGTGAATGGCCTTTAATATTAAAGACAGGTCGTTTAAATTTGTTAATGTTATGTAATGAGTGAATTGGCTTTTACAGTCTAGCTTTATTTGTAACCCAGCAGGAATGATCCAGTAAAAATAGTTTTAATCTTTACGGGCAGTTCGATTTTCGTCAGGGCGATAATTCGTCAACAGTAAAGAAATAATCCAGCGTCAAGTAGCATTAAGTTGGTTAGCAGAGTTACAAAGTGATGTTGACAGAATAAACAGAAGCATAGTTATGAGATCGCAGTTATGACGGGCCGTGATATTTAGGCTGAATTACTGCGTTTTAGATAATAATCATAATCTGTGTGTTAAGATAACGGGCTTCAGAAATTGTCACAAGGTGGTCATTTCGTATATCTGTCCTAGGAATTAGGTTGGATGAATCTTTACATTATGGTAACTTGGCGATTTTTTGGCGAAAATTTGGCGACCAACCCTGCTACAGCAACCTGCTAGTTTTGTTTTGGACGCCATTTTGTTTTCACGAAGTAAAGGCATGTTTTTTTTTTTTACTCAACACTTTTTCCAACAATCTGCCAGCCGAATTACGCTTATACTAGAACTTTTATGGAACAACAACAATGCTTAATCATGACGAAGATTAGGTGCGAAATTGGGAGAAAATGCAGAATCGCAAACTGCTTGCCGCGTTTTTAAGAATTGCACATACGCGGTATCCCATGTACACGTCGACCTATTGTCACTTAAAAAATCATCCCAGAATTGCACAAAAATGGCATTGCGCACACTGTTGACCTTATCTATGTACACATCGACCTATTTTCACTTAAAAAGTCAAAGAAAATTGACAAAAATCCAATTCTTCTTACCCTTGTAAAAAGCGCCAAACAAATAAGTAGGCGATTCTGCACTTTAGCAGCGAAATTGTTTTTAAGTGCTTATTAGCTAAAATCACGATCGGAATTTTCCGGAACATGTCACATGGCATGTCTCATAATCTCATTTCTCTGAGACAAAATAATCTGTGATTCCAACTGTGTACTTCTCAGATGATTGCTAAGTCCTAGCTAGTAACCTTTATCGCCTTACCAAAATGTCGCCAAACTATTTGTTACCATATTCTAAAGATTAGCCTTAGGTTGTTTAATATAAAAAGCGTTGGTCCTAAAAGAACATCCCCCTCCTTAAAAAAATTCAAATTTGTCTTATTTAAGCGTTTAAAGTTGTCCTGTTTGTGACTGGTATCGGAAAAATATGGACATCACAGATTTAATAGTATTTTTTGCTTTTAATCATCTTGCTTCTTCCACCCCCTCGCGCAAATCACAGCGAAATACTTCATTAAATGTGGCCTCACAATACTTATTTTCAGTCCCTTCTTCACGAATCCCATCTCTGCCAATTAATCAGAAGCACGTACCGAATGTCATTCCTGACACCGCCTTTCGTCTTTCTGCTCCGGCACCGTGACTTAACAGTTCCGCGCCATTCGCAAAGCGTGTCCGACTCCGCAGACGACAGAACAACACGGACGTACCCTGACTTCCTGACCTTGTGTCCGACGTGTTCCGTTAGGTCCGTGGCGTGTTTTTTCGAATCTTTCTTTTTCTTTTTTATTGACTTGCTTCCGAAACATTTGCACTACTTTGTAAGAGAATAATAATGGGGGGGGGGGGGTATGTTCCGCTAAATTTTTAAAAATCTTCAGTTACTTTGTTGAGTTTATTTCAAATGCAAATCTTTTTTTTTCTCTTTTATTCACATATTAATCTCTACATATAATAACAGAAAGAGTCTGTCTGTGTGTGTCTTTCGTTCGCGCGCTAATAGACCCAGGGTTACGAAATTTTTCACATAGGTGCATCTAGACAAGAGCCAGTGCACCTCGAATTGATTTTTTCAGAATTCAAATCAGATTTTTTTAACTTTATATTTTTTTCGAATGAAATCCCACCATTTTGAATAATTTCATTCTTTTAGAAATGTGGTTTTGGCAACAGTTTTTCATTCAGTGCTTTGTCTATTGGACTGCTGACTGTTTTCTCTGAAAATATGAGATTTATTGCTTATTTCATTGTAATCTTTTTATATTATGTTCCAATTATATAAAAAGTTTTGCATGATTTTTTTAGGAAACAAAGTTCTTAACTTCCTTCATACCATTTGAATTAGTAAGATTTTTGCAGCGGGAAGTTGGTAAATTTATCTATTAGGATAATTAATATTTGTGTTAAGGGAAATTTCTTATTTCATAGCGGATAATGTGTGTGTATATATATGTAATAATAAAATTCCGTAGTCAAAAATACACTTAAAATTCTAACTGTATGTTCTTTTCATTTTTTAATGGCGACGGTCTCTTTTTTGAAAGTACGTGGAATTAAATCCACAGACCCGTAGTCAAGTTGTTTTTCCCGCCTTTTCTACACGACAGTTTTATAATGTTCTGGAGATATTTAAAGCGAACTGGAATGGCCGACGAGGCTGACGTCATTTCTTGGAAGCTCCGCCTTTCCAGAGGCTATAAAATGACTCGCAAGAAGAATATCGGGCTTTTTTCTTAAATGTCACGATGCAGTAAACTTCATACAAAAAGTTATTAATAATTCTTTTTTTATTTACTCCGGAAATCAGATTTTTGTAATTGTTATTTCGCCTGAAATATAATAAATGGATCCTGTTTTTTAAACTTATCGTCTGATAATTTAAGCTACGACTACATCTATGATTCTTCACCAATCTATTTATTCCGGACAAAAGCTGGTACATCATATATATATATATATATATATATATATATATATATGATGTAATAAACGATTTTATAATACGAAAACTTTCATTTCTCCAAGGAACACAAATGCCAATTAAAACCATGAATGAAAGAAAAAAAAATTTTTTTTTTTTCAAGCCATAATTTAAATTAGTATTTTAAAGTAATTTCAACTTCTTGTGTAAAATTTCCTAGGAAAATCTTAAATCGCAAAACACAAAAACCAAAAGAGTAAATTCTAAACATTGAAAAAGTAGTTATTATCATTGATAGCGGATTAATGGACTTATCAAGGGGATAAACCTATCTAACCATCAATTAACAAAAACTCTTTCAATGTTTAGAATTTACTTTTGGTTTTGGTGTTTTTGCGATTTATGATTTTCCTAGCAAATTTTAAACAAGAAGTTGAAATTAATTTAGAATACTAATTTAAATTCTGGCTAAAATTTTTTTTTTTCCATTCATGGTTTTAATTGGAATTTGTGTTCCTTGGAGATGGTATATGGAAAGTTTTCTTATTATAAGTTATTATGAATAATAAGTTTATTACTTTGCAGCTTTAGCGCAAGTCATAGGCTATTTAATTTACTTTTAGAACGATGACACACATGAAATCATTTGGCGATTTTTGCATGATTAGATGAGTTCTCGTCGTTCTTGTTCTTCAGATTTCATTCGTAGCGTCGATTATTCGTCTCTTCCTCGTTCAAATTGTGGAATCGAGGAGTCGTCTAAATAACGATGTCAAAATGGATTGTAAATGCGACGACGCCATCACAGCGAGACTAATGACGCCAACCCATATCTCGGTTGTCCTTCCTTTTACATATTGTCGATGATGAGGCCGACCCCGGCATTAACTGTCATATTAGATGAAAACAAATCTTGCCAAATTTAAGAACAATGCACGTCCTGCGTGTTAGTGTTTTTTGAGATATATTCTGGTTCGAAGCATTAAAGAATGTGTAATGAGTGAAGAAGCACTTAGTTGGTTTTGTTAGAGAACGGGCACCAAGTGTGTTTGCATTTTAATGCGAGGATTGCACTTTTTGTTTCTGTAGTCTTTCTTTCTTTCTTTCTTTCTTTCTTCTTCTTCTTCTTCTTCTTTTTCTTTTTTTTCTTTTTTTTTTTTTTTTAAAGCCCGATGGTTATTAATTTCGCTTTGGCATTTTGTGGCGTTTCATTTTTCAAATTGTTGCCACCGAATATGATCGGCCTGTATTATATTTAAAGAAATTAAATAATGAAGAATCTGCATAAATGTATGTATGTTTCTCCCATTGTGATAAAACCACCTTACCTAGAGCCATCCAATTTTGAATGACTTAATCCTCTTGCCGAATATCGGCATCTGGAAGCCCAAATTTTAAATTTTAAATTTTTTTATTATCGATTTCATATTTTCTAAAACTTTAACGAATTTTTAATTAAAAAACTCAAGGATTTCAAAGCAGCAATGGCAGCGTTGTGCGAAAAAAAAAAAAAGAATATTTTTTTATCTCCAGCGCGCGAGACTGTTTATCGGAATTCTAAAGGATAGGCTCATTTTAAAATTATTTTGCGATACTGCTGTTGCACTGAATTTTATTTTTTAAGTAAGAAGATTTGGACTAAAAATATGTCGTTTTGTCAGATGGTCACAGACTGACGCGTAGATAATAAAAAGAATTCATTTCATTGTGTGGCAACCCATATTTTAAATCGCCGAGTTTTTTTGATTAAATTTGGAACATAAATATCTTATTCCTTGCCGAGCGGCAAAACTGTTTTTTATATCTATAGTTTATTAACAGGTGGTCAGTTATGTAGCAAGAATATTTAGAATAAGAAATAAATGTTTTTCAAGTAATTATCATTTCTTCCATTAATATTGGGACTTAATAAAAAGTTACCGGAGACTGGGATACTAAACTATTTTTGGTCTTACTTTCCGTCTTCGAATTTAATATTGTTTGTGTTTTATCAAAATCTGACGTTCAGCACTCCTTGCATATTAGTGAAATAATATCATTTTCGTCTATGAATTCCCTTCACGTTGCATACTATTCAGTTTTTTTTTAATTACTGAATCTTTTCGTGCCTGCATGTATAGCTGTCGTCATCCTATTGGCCCGAAATGCAGAAATCTTTTCCCAGCAGTTATTACGCATCTTGGAAGCTTCTCGTGTTTGATAGACTGGTACCGTTAAACTGTGTGTGTGCCTTGACTCGCAGTTCGCAGGCTGTTTCTCTGATTGTATTTTCGACCTTGCTTACGTGGGAAGCTGCGTCAATGAAACAGATGTGGGTATGATTTGGTCTATAAATTAATTGAGTGAAAAATGAGTAAATGTGTGTTGTTGCGAGATGGCCGTGAAATTTATATAAAGGTACGGGTTATCCTTTCTTTTCAGTTAAATATCAACTTGGTTAGTGATGAGTCGGTACTACCGAAACGGGTATCTTGTAACGGGTACTTAGTTGTAACGGGTACTGAAAATCGGTGCATCCAAGTACCCGTTACTTCAGTACCGAAATCGGTACTTTTCGGTATTCGTTACTTCTGTACCGAAACGGGCACTTTTCGGTATTCGTTACTTCTGTACCGAAACGGGTACTTTTCGGTATTCGTTACTTCTGTACCGAAACGGGTACTTTTCGGTATTCGTTACTTCTGTACCGAAACAGGTGCTTTTTGGTATTCGCTTTGTAATTAAAATATGCGTCTCTTCTCGGTATTTCGGTATCCCGTTACTAGAAGATCGATGAGGGTTCAGCTCACTTCGGTTTTGGTACGAGGACAGTAGTATCTGGTTGTATTTGCGAAATGGTGATATGCGCTCCTTGTGTCCATGAATGGCCTGCTCCTCAGACACTTCCGTAGTTGACATGTTTTCTGATATTCAAAATGTTACTCCGTACAGATAAAATCAAACACGTGGTGACGTGGCAGAGTTCCTTCAGTGCGCAAAATCGTTAGCTGCATATTTCGGTACTCCAAATCGTTACTAGGGTACTCCGGTACAGCAAACCGTTACTCCGGTATTTCGTTACTTCGGTACTCCAAATCGTTACTTGGGTACTCGGTACTTGAAATCGGTTTTCGGTACTCTTCAAAGTAACGGTTACTTGAGTAACGGGTATTTTGTACCGGGTACTTGTCTGTACCCCTTACTCTCGTACCGGGTACAAGAAAGTACCGAAGTTGCCCATCACTAAACTTGGTTAGTATATTTATTCGTTGCTTTTGTTTAGTCCGATGGCTTTATTTAAAATTTTGAAATAAGAATGTACATATTGCAAACAAAAAAAAAAAAAAAAATCTGATGTGTATACCAAATGACTTCCTTGTATGGAACATTAAATTAATACACATTTTTTCTTGCAATTCATTTAAACTTATTGGACTGAATTAGATCTGCTTCGTCGATAGCGCATAAACCACAATAGAATAAAATATTCACTATATTTGTTTACCATAGCGATACCCTGGCGCTAGGTTCACTTAACATCATTACGTCTAATTCATTTTATAACTCAGAATGTACAAAATGTATACCATCTGAAGAATTATCGAATCGTTGCCACATGTTCTATTCAAATACTGTAATAAATCTAAAACGATGTATAAAAGAAATTTTAAAAAGAAATTTTTTTTTCACTGATGATTCAATGTTTCTTATTCAGTTAATTCAATTCTCACTTTGCGACAAGTCAAAAGTGCACAAAAATTCAAAATATCTATATTAAAAATTACGAAGTAAATCTTAAACACTTATTTCCTCGAATAAATCACAGAATGGAATAAGCATGATTTAATTCGCGATAATAAAAGAAGGCGTTTTCTTTGCTGTTGCAAAGCTTAGTTTCTCTAGAATGGCAACAAATCTTCTATTCTGCCAAGTTTCAAATGTAAACAAATATGGCTGCTACGGTAAAAATAATTAGGCTTAGCCGCACTTAAACAACATTTAAATTGTTGATAAGTCTACAAATATTGCATGCAGATTCACCAAAGGCATAAAAACCTGAACCGGGATATAAGAACAACATAATTCAAAATCATTTTTAAAGCAAAAAATGCGCAAACATATAACAAAGTATATATATATATATATATATATGCACATATTTATATACTTTTGATGCGGCCTATTGCAACCAAAATAGGAGGTGAGTATCTACATGTTATAGCTGTCCTATATACAAAATTTCAACGTTCTGATGCTAATCGTTTTTGAGTTACGCGAGATACATACATATGTACACACGCTCAGACGCCACGAAAAATTCTCTTCAGAATTCATTTTAAATCAGTTTTATAAATTTTTTTGTGGGAAAAGAGTTTGTTTATTCTGGCCTTAACGTACAGATGCCACGCAAAAACATCGTTAAATTGCGATCGTTAGCGGTCAAAATGGATATTTTCGTTGAAATATGGTACACGAAATTTTTCGCGATTACAATACTTTCTCTTTACTTGGTTCAGATTTTTCTTTTCCCCCTTTTTTCTTTTCCCCCTGTTTTAGACTTGGTTTTGCACGCTAAATACAGTATCATAGCAGATTATCTTAAGTTAATTTATTTAATATGAAATTAATATAGAGAAATTCTCAGATTCTGAAGTGCTTGTGTGGCAACACCAGTCGCATCGTTTGGTTTTGATTGGAGAAGAAGCGTATTCGAAAGAAAATGGCCATGTTTGATCAATTTTATTTCTTAGTTGATCTCTTTTATTTCTTTCTTTCTTCTTTCTATTTTATTTATTCTTATTTATTTTCTATGAATGTTCATGTCTAGTAATTTGTAGGAATAATATAATGTTTAACTTTGTCTGAGTTTATTTTATGTATCGCACTTTGATTCTGTGGGAACGTTGTATTAGCTGTATTCATATGGCAAGAAATCCATATGAAATTTAAATAGTATGATTGATGTGAAAAAATTATTTATTCGCGCATTGTTTTTCATTAGTAGCACAAACAATCTATATCGATGTAATAATATACGTTGATGTAACTTCTGCTCAGAAAAAAGGGCTATAGTCAACGGGCTTCAACATTCTGTCACAGTTAATATTCCTCTATATCGTCGTATTGAAGATCACCAAAATAATTCAAGCATCTAGTAAGTTCGTAAACTTGCTTTACTGATCTAGTGGCGCAAAAGGAACTCTAATGGATTGGAAATTACGTTCTTGTATGGCTTTGACCACTCCTGTTTTTTTGCTGAGTATAAAGGTTAGGTTTCTGTAACAGTAATTTACTGAAATGACATCAAAGGAAGAAGAAAATATTATTTATCTTATGACTGCTAGGTTTATGGGAATGCTGTCGCTTCAAAAAGTGTATTTTTACTTCCTTGTACGAAATAAAAAG
This sequence comes from Stegodyphus dumicola, assembly GCF_044657685.1. NCBI lineage: Eukaryota > Metazoa > Arthropoda > Arachnida > Araneae > Eresidae > Stegodyphus > Stegodyphus dumicola. The sequence continues at coordinate 247,421,716 of NC_140771.1, forward strand.
GAAGTATTGTAATCGCGAAAAGCTTCAGGCAGCATATTTAAACGAAAATATCCACTTTGACCGCTTTCGAATGCAATTTAACGATGTTTTTGCGTGATATCTATACGTAAGGTCACAATAAAAGACTCTTTTCCTCCAAAAAAATTATAAAACTGCTTTAAAATGAATTCTGAAGAGAATTTTTCTTGGCGTCTGTACGAACGTATGTACGTACGTACTTCGCATAACTCAAAAACGAGTAGCCTCAGAACGTTGAAATTTTGTATATGGGACTGCTATAACATGTACATATGCACCTCGTATTTTGGTTTCAATCGGCCGCGCCAAACGTATATAAATATACTTATAAATATATCCACTCTGTTACCCGGCTCAGTGATCTCAGTTTCTTTACTCTTAAATGTTTGTAAATTGTACATTTTTTGCTTTAAAAATGATTTTGAATTATGTTGTTTTTATCTTCGGGTTAAAGTTTTTATGCCTTTCGTAATTCTGGAAGCAATATTTGTACAATTATCAACAATTTAAAAGCTGTTTAAGTGCGGTTAAGTTTTAAATAACATGGCGGACACATTTGTTTACATTTGAAACAGCAGAATTGTAGATTTGTTGCCAATCTAGAGAGACTAAACTTCGCAACACAAAAACAACGCCTTCATTTATTATTGCGAATTAAATCATGCTTAATCCTTACTGGAATTTTTTCAAGGAAATAAGTGTTTAAGATTTACTTCGTAGTTTTTAATACAGATATTTTGAGTTTTTATGTATTTTTGCCTTGTCGCGAAGTGAAAACTGAATTAATTGAATGAGAAATACTCAATAGTCTGTTAGTTTTTAATACAGATATTTTGAGTTTTTATGTATTTTTGCATTGTCGCGAAGTGAAAACTGAATTAATTGAATGAGAAATACTCAATCGTCTGTGAAAAACTGTTTCTTTTTCGTTTTGTTTACTTAATTTCTTTTATACATCGTTCTAGCTTTGTTATAGTATTTGAATAGAACATGTGACAACGATTAGATAATTCTTTAAATGATATAAATTTTTTGCATTCTGAGTTATAGTATGAACGAAATATAATGCTGTTAAGTAAACCTAGCGCCAGAGTGTCGCTATGGTAAACAGAGTGAATTTTAAAGAATGCATTTATTCTATTGTGGTTTATGCGTTGTCGACGAAGTAGGTTTAATTCAATCTAATAAGTGAATAAATGAAATGCAAGAAAAAATGCGTATAATTTAATATTCCGTACAAGGAAGTCATGTGGTGTACACATCAGATTTTTTTACGTCTTCTTTGTTAAAGAATTCAAGTGTAATATACTACTTTTTTTAATATCTTTTTCCTTGCCGATGTATTATCTAGCTATGCATCTATAAGGAAGAATGTCTGTGTGTTTGTTCACGATTAACTCAGTCACTACTATAGCTATCGTCACCAAACTTTCTACAATTCTTTTCTATGTCTTGGGAAAGGTCAACATCCACTTTTTTCCCAAACAAAAACATACGTACCTTTATGCAAATTCTTCATTATTTAACTTCTTTAAATCTAATACAGGTCTGTAATATTTGGTGTCAACGTTTAGAAAAGTGAATCGACGCGAAACGAAATTAATAGCTTTTCTCGGTTAACGCCGGTTGGGCTAATAAAATAAATAAATTGTACTTCAACGAATTTTTGTATGAATAGCAGATTGTGGTTCTAAAATAATAAAACTTCATGAGAATATTAATCATGTATTTTTGATTTAAAATAAACGTATAAATTACTTATAAATAAATTAAAAAAATTCTTACGCTTCGCCAAATAGCAACAAACTGGTGTGTGGAAGATAAAAGTAATTTATATCAGGCACTGGTAAGCCATTGTTTTTAAAACTCGAGTTTGTTAATCAGAATGTCATTAAATTCACACAGAATTATGAAGTTATACATGCGTGTACGTATATTCTTCATTATAATAGTGGTAGCAGACAATCATGCCGTAAGAGGTAGTTGTTATTGAAAATTTTTGAACAAAAAAATATTGTGGTGAACAATTTTGTCGTAAAACCATGAGTATTTTCTCAGATGAATGAAACGTAAAGAAGTCGAAACATATACTGACATTGTTGGGATTTAAATAAATGTCCGGGAAGGAGGGTGAGGGCATTTCAGTGCACATCTGCCAGCAATACTCAAGACTGGCGTTGAAGATTGTTGACAAGATTGAAAACATATACTGTTTGCCAAATTCTTTCTTAAATTATACCAGCTGTTATGCAACACAAAAGTTTGTCATGGAGCTCGTCGTATGAAATTCTTTTTCCGGTTATTGTGATAAAGATCACGTACAAATCCGAAAATGAGAAGGGAGTGAGGCTAATTCATAGTCCCCCTTTTTAGTCCAAAGAGGCAATTTGCCCAGAAGGATTATTAATTCGCTTTGGCATTCTGCGTCGCTTCACTTTTCAAATTGTTGCCACCAATATTAGAGCAAAATTAATATATTTAGCGAAATTAAATAATGAAGAATCTGCATTAATGTAGGTATGTTTCTCGCATTGTGATAAAACAACGGTACCTAGAGCAATCCAATTTTGAATAACTTAATCCTCCAGCGAATGTGGGCACCTGGAAGCCCTAATTTAGAATTTGTTCCATTATCGATTTCCTATTTTTATAAAACTAAAACATTAACGAATTTTTGATTAACAAACTGGAGGATTTCAAACTCCAGTGCGCGAGATTGTGTATCGGAAATTCTAAAGCTATGCCCATTTAAAAATTATTTTGCGATCTTGCTGTCGAACTGAATTTTATGGTTTATGTGCGAAGAACATGATGTTTAAAAAAAAAAATTGGCCCTTTGAGCGTAATGTAAAATCCGAAAGCTTTCAGATTTTTTTTTTAAATAAAGAATATCCATCTTCTTAGTCGGGGCTTATGAAGAATGCCCCCCCCCCCCGAAAAAAAAAAGGGCGACTGCGTCCTACAGCCAGAAAGAAAGAAAAGGGTGTTGGGATTATTTTAATTAGGAGATATGAGTCTTCTGAGCTGCCGCCCTGGTTGGTATAGTGGTTAGCGGCGGTGCCTGCCGTGCCGATGGGGTGGGATTCGAATGCCGGAAATGGCGTGGATGTTTGTAATTGTACAGTGTTCTGTGCTTCATGGAATCATTTAAAATACAAGTAAGCCGAAAGTCTCGTTGAGTTGTTTAGTGGTATAGGAAAAGTCGTTGGAGATTCTCAGTTCCCCGGGGAGGGGCGTTCTCCATGAAATTGCGGCGGAACTGCACAGTTTGAGCGATTACATGAGAGACCAGTGGTGGAATATGGTAGATCAATGGTGGGTATCTCGCCCAATTGTACCCCTACCCATCTGCAGGGTTTTATAATGTCACTTCCGTTTAGATAAATGAAGGGATATTATGATACAGTTACGAACCGTCTGAAATGGCATGAGTCATCAAACTCTTGTGCTGAAATCGGCGACCGTTGATGCAAGTATAAGTGATGTTGTCTCGTCGGATGAAGGGAGTCTTTAACACATTAAAAAATACTTGGCATCGTCAGAATGTTGTCGAAGGCTAAGTGAATGTTCGCAGTGAATTCCTCTTCAGTATTTAAGAGTTTCCCATAAATTCAAGTGACCGCATAAGATGAAATCCGTGGATTCCAACAAGGTCAACAGTTCAACAAAGCATAGGTTCTTTCCAACGCTTGAGTTCAATGACGTGTTTACGATGCAAAAGGGAATAGTGAAGAGTTGCTTTCTAGCAGACTATGAGTCGGTGACGTCATGGAACAGCAAATCTTGTAAGTATAATAATCTCGAATTTCAAGGCCGCGATAGACAACGAGTAGCTGCAAATGGCGTCATAGTAGTTTTGGAGTATCCTATCTTCTAAACGAAGTCATGTATCGATGCCATTCTGTTTTCTTCTAACCTTCAGCATTCTGTGTGCAAAGTTGTTGTTGCTAATGCTCACTTGTCTGACTTACAGTCCGCCGAAGCCTACCAAGGAGCGCTAGTTTACGCCTGCCGTTGGCAACAGCCTTGAGCACCATACAGGTGACAGTTCGGTTTAGCTCAGTTCCGCCCCCAGGTTTTGAGGGAGAGCACCCTGGTAGGGACGGGTGTGCCACCTTTCTTCCCCTACCATCAACCTATCGAGAGAACTTTGGCTCGCCAATATGTAGAGTGCCTTCTCCGGGGTACGGGCCTTTCGGCGCAGCAGTCAGCGATCGGTTGGACGGCGCATGCGAATTTGTGGCATTTTGTATGGGATATTTTGCCCATGCGTCGGGAGTATATTCCTGTTCCTGTGACGCATGAGCAATTAAAATATGAAGACTAACAAGCCCGTCTTGATATATTAGCCCGTTATTATATTAGTTTTATGTATTGTTTATAGACTTTATTTCTTGTAATGAATGCAAAAGTTTCCCTATATGTAAATCTAGAGAGCAGTGAATCGTATAATTACGGATACACAGTCTCGCGCGCTAGAGATAAAAATGTCCCCCCCTGTACAGTGTTGCCATCGCTCGCTTTGAAATCGTGGAGTTTCTTAATCAAAAACTCATAAATGCTTTACAAAATATGAAATGGATAATAAAACAAATTTTGAAATTCCAAATTTGGGGTTCCAGGTGCCCATACTCGGGTGGAGACGTACGTTATTCAAAATTGGATGGCTATAGGTACCGTTGTTCTATCCCAATACGAGAAACATACATACATTTATGTACAGTGTTCTGTGCTTCATGGAATCATTTAAAATACAAGTAAGCCAAAAGTCTCGTTGAGTTGCTTGGTGGTATAGGAAAAATGGTTGGAGATTCTTAGTCCCCCCAAGCAGGGGGGGGGCGGTTTCTCCATGAAATTGCGGCGGAAGTGCACAGTTTGAGCGCCCCCCCGATTATCATTATTTATAGATATCATTATTTAATATTTTATAGATTATGTATCATTTTATAGATTATCATTATTTAATTTCATTAAATATAATGCAGAGTTATAATATTTGGTGGCAGCAGTTTGAAAAGCGATTCGCCGTTTATAATGAACTGACGCAATATGCCAAAATTAATACACCCTGTGGCGTAATAACTTAAATATTTAGATAGTCCTTAATTATTACATTGTATTTGCAGTTAATTATATAATTTTACTCATTTGCTCGTGCGTAATTTTGTACCTAGCTCATTATATTTGGCAGCGAAACGATTCAATTTACGAGAGAGGAAAGTTGAATTTCGGTAGAAGGCCACGTGAAAACATGTTCTATCGAAAATATTCTTTTTTTCAGTGAAACTATTCTCTTCCGAGCTCTCCCCCCTTTAAATGAAGCGGCTTATGCACGGTTAACAATTCCAGTCGGGTGTTGCGTGGGAGATTTCTATTCCTTTTCATTTTTTTCGATCACCGATCGAATGCTAGAAAGACGGTAAAGGCCGGCGTGCCGTTCGATGTTCACCCGATGACATTTAAGCCCGTTCGTCTGCCACTCCCATGTTGTGGTAGAAGCTTCCCGCGATTAATATCCCATTCTGAGAGCTTTTAATAGCCGAAGAAGCTTAGTTATCATCCCTCGTATTCGGAAACCCTTACGTTGGCGCCCGTCCAGCAAATAACGGAGAATCGCCTTCTTATCACTTTTAGCAATAAGCCGCTATCGCTTCGGGAAGTTTTTGTTTTTCCGGGTTGGAAAAATTTGCATTCATCTCGCGTTCGTCCTTCGTTTGATCTGCGTATTTTTAGATTGATAGCGACTCTTATTTTAGTGTCATTCGCGGTTCCTGACTCAGTCAAATAGAGTCTCTGGGCAGTGCAGTTTAGCAAAAGAAATATTCCCAGTATTATTGGACATATTCGCTTTGAGTGTGAAGTATATAAACTTTTAATAAAACGTAATTGAAAAAAAGGTTTATCGCACATGAAAATAATTGCGAATATCAACTCTTTTGCGCATTGTCACGTCACGTTATTTGTTATTCCGGCCGATAGTATAAAGGAAAATAGATTTTTGTAATGGTTTTGATACTGATTAAGGCGACCAGATTTCGCAGTTCGAAATTCGGGGCGTTATATATATATATATATATATATATATATTTTTTTTTACAAATAAATTATTTTATTATTAATGTTATTGCGATGGAGATGGTATGTAGATGGGGAAACAAATTGTGCAAAGAAATTTAGAACCAGAAATATATGTATTTAAACTTTTTCGTTTTCGCGCTACTGATTCGGGACAAATGCTATAAATTCAGAACCGAAAAACAAACTATAAAAAATCGGGACAGGGACTGAGAGTTCGGGACTGTCCCGGGGAAATTCGGGACGTATGGTCACCATATTGTTACGAAATGTACAGGCGCGGTGACATGGCTTCACCGCAAAGCAGTTCAGGGTTGCCATAAAATGGCAAGGGAAGGCAAGGTTGCCACATTTGGCAAGAAATCGCTCGTTTGGCGATAAAGTTGGCGATATAACATGGGCGGATGGAGAACCTTCTGGAACGAATTCTTACCGGTTTAGCCCAGAATGTTCTCGAACACAAGCCGAAAGCTATATAAACCCTGCTGGTCCGCAGTCACTCAGTAGTATTGAGTGTGTGGCTCAAGTTGGTCTGTGCGCAGTCGATCGAGTTGAGTGCCGAGTGGGTCGTCGAGTGGATGGAAGAGTCTCTAAATGTATCGGGGTTAGTGCATCGTCGAGAGAGTATGTTGAGCTCCGGGAACGACTGAACCGAAGAGTCGGGAGCCGTGCTCTGTCTGTCGTCGAGTGCATCGCGAGGTGTAGCGTGGAGAGTCTCGAGAGTGCGTGGAGTTCCGAGAACGACCGAGCAGAGTCGGGAGCTGTAGTCTGGTGCTTTGAAGTGAAGCTGTCTCCACAGTGAAAGCTTGATAACATTAAAGCTGTGTCGCTGATTGTGTCAGCGTGTTTATAGTAGATCTTCGACGACTGTAAAAGGTGACTTTGGAGCTGTCCTGACAATATTGGCTAAATAAAAAGTGTGTTTCGATCAGAGTCGTAGCTAGGGTTTTCAGCGCCCAGGGACAACTGAAGATTTCGCGCCCCCTACTGCTTGACAAGGATGGAAAACATTTAATTCTAAAATACCGTAACATCAGTTTGGCGCCACTTGGAGTCTGCGCCCGGGAACAGATGCCCCCCTTGCCCCCCTCTAGCTACGCCCCTGGTTTCGATACTTCATTAAGTGTCGTCGTTATTCACTCCAAATCCACACGAACCCCGTACGAAGATGAAGGAAGAAAATAACATAACAACTGGTGTCAGGAAGAGAAAAACGCAACATTATATTGATAGTTGTTATTTTTGTTGGTAATGCTGACTTGTCTGACCTATAATCAGCCCAGACCCACGAAAATCCTCGTAGCAAGGGGCACAAGTTTAGACCTGCCGTTGGCAACAGCCTTGAGCACCTTACAGATGACAGTGCGATTTAGCTCAGTTCCGCCCCCAATTTTCATGGAGGACTCGGGGGGGGGACTGAGAGTCTCCCAATCCTCTTAGCCTACTACCCTCTCGAGAGGACTTTCGGCTCTCCGCCGAAAATTTAGAGTTCCACCATGCCGCACGGTCACTATACATTTACAGACATTCATGCCTTCTCCGGGATTTGAACCTGGGCCCTTTGGCAGGGCAGTCATCGACGCTAATCACTTTACCACTTAGGTGGCAATATTGATAGTTAATTTGTTAAAACCGTGCAGTCTATAACTTTTTGTGGAAGAGTTTAAAAAAGTCGCTCGTCTTTCTTTAGTTTTAGATCTGCTAGTGCGTAATTCAAAACAAATTGGTTGTCTTAAATATGTGTGATAAAGCTTCTTGGAGTGTAACAGATAAGACAGCGAAGAAGTTCGGTGTACTTGCTCGGTCAAAGTAATAACTGCTGGTTTTCTTAGTAAAATCGAACAACTTTCCTCCTTTGATAGGCACATAGCCATCCATTAATTAATGTCAATCATTTTGCCTTAACCAATTAATCTAATCGAATCTTCCTTTGCTTGGTGGCGAACCTTCCGTCATAAAATGTACACGTGGTGGCTGTACAGGCCTCAAACAAAAAAGAAAATATAAGGTGCTTTCAAGTTGAATGGGACAAAAGGAATAGCATAGTACAAATTCTATAATTTATTTATTAAACCGAAACAATTGATTTCTGAAATTACAATTATACAAGTTTTATTTGGCAACAGCGAAAAATCATCCAGTTACAAAATCGCTGCCAGAGACACTGTTAATCGAAACGCCGCTGTCCATGCAGAAGAAAGTGTACTGAGTTTTGAAATATGCCACAACATCGTGATTTTTCATCGTTCAAAGACATTTTTGCACAAAATTTGGTAAGGAGCCATCGCATCGTCACAACAACGAACGGTGGGTGAAGCAGGTTCAGGACTTCTCGGAAGTCCCACGAAATCAATGTGCTGTACGAGTTCTGAACTTAATATGCTTTATACAATGGTGTCGTGTGATTTACAAAAGCGTCTGCAATTCCGGGAGTACACCTTTCAAACCCTTCACAGTAATTACTTTTCAAATGTTGATGTTTGTAACTTTTTTTTTGGGGGGGGGGGTCATCTACGTAAATCGGCCGCATTGGAAGCGATATAAGTCAGTTTAATTATTCCTTCAGATTCTTGCAACTGTATCGGGATCCTACTAATTAGTGATTATTTTGGTTTGTGGTGGATTTGATTTTGACACTTTGAGCTGTGGTCATTTTGATGACATTTGACATTCCTTACGTGTTTAATGATAATTTATTTTATCATTATTTTTTATTTATTTATTTTTTTACTTGAACTGTTTATTTTGCTGTATGAGTTGTTATTTGTTTCAATAAAATGTTGTTTTTTTATCATGTTAATCTGGCGACATTATTAAGAAAGTAAGTCAGTTTAATTACTTCAGATTCCTGCAACCGTACCGGGTTCCTACTAATTAGTGATTATTTTGGTTTGTGGTGGATTTGCTTTTGACACTTTGAGCTGTGGTCATTTTTAAGACATTTGACATTCCTTGCGTGTTTAATGATAATTTATTTTATCTTTATTTTTTTTTTTTATTTTATTTTATTTATTTATTTTACTGGAGCTGTTTATTTTGCTGTATGAGTTTGTTTCAATAAAATGTCGATTTTTTTATCATGTTAATCTGGCGACATTATTAAGAAAGTAAGTCAGTTTAATTACTTCAGATTCCTGCAACTGTATTGGGTTCCTACTAATTAGTGATTATTTTGGTTTGTGGTGGATTTGATTTTGACACTTTGAGCTGTGGTCATTTTTAAGACATTTGACATTCCTTGCGTGTTTAATGATAATTTATTTTATCTTTATTTTTTATTCATTTATTTTACTTGAGCTGTTTATTTTGCTGTGTGAGTTGTTATTTGTTTCAATAAAATGTCGATTTTTTTATCATGTTAATCTGGCGACATTATTAAGAAAATAAGTCAGTTTAATTACTTCAGATTCCTGCAACCGTATCGGGTTCCTACTAATTAGTGATTATTTTGGTTTGTGGTGGATTTGATTTTGACACTTTGAGCTGTGGTCATTTTGATGACATTTGACATTCCTTGCGTGTTTAATGATAATTTATTTTATCTTTATTTTTTATTTATTCATTTATTTTATTTATTTATTTATTTATTTTATTCCTTGAGCTCCTGTTTATTTTGCTGTATGAGTTGTTATTTGTTTCAATAAAATGTCGACTTTTTTATCATGTTAATCTGGCGACATTATTAAGAAAATAAGTCAGTTTAATTATTCCTTCAGATTCCTGCAACTGTATCGGGTTCCTACTAATTAGTGATTATTTTGGTTTGTGACGGATTTGATTTTGGTACTTTGAGCTGTGGTCATTTTGATGACATTTGACATTCCTTGCGCGTTTAATGATTTTTTTTTTTTTTTTTTTTTCCTTGAGCTCCTGTTTATTTTGCTGTATCAGTTGTTATTTGTTTCAATAAAATGTCGATTTTTTTTATCATGTTAATCTGGCGACATTATTAAGAAAATATTTAACCCTTAAATGCATGTAGTTGCCATTTGGCAGCATACTCATATTTAGTCATGTGAATCAAATCAAAACACAAATTTTAGCTCACTGCATAGTGTAACCTATTGGATACATACTGTTTTACTTATATAGTTCTGAAAATTTCCATGTTGTAGTACCACTCACAGTATAACAGTCCTGATTATCTTGAGTTGTTTCGTAGGGTGTGGACGTGTTTGTTCTTAATTTGATGTATTCAAAGTTTTACATTTGTTTGAAAAAGTTTATAAGGTATGTATTATTACATAAAATTGTTATTACACATTTGCCTGTCATATGTTTGTGTGTTACCTTTACTTATTAAATATCATGTTCTTCGCAGTTAAACCATAAAATTCAATTCAACAGTAATATTGCAAAATATTTAAAAAATAATATCTTTAAAATTTCTGATACACAGTCTCGCGCACTCGAGATAAGCCCCTCCCCGTACAGTGTTGCCATTGTTCGCTTTTAAATCGTTGATCAAAAATTTTTAATCAAAAATTCCTTAAAGGTTCCCAAAATATGAAATCGATAATAAAACAAATTTCTTATTCCAATTTTTAGGCCTTCCAGATGCCCGTATTCGGGTGGAAACGTACGTTATTCAAAATTGGATGGCTCTGGGTACCGTTGTTTTATCACAGTGCGAGAAACATACATTACATTTCTGCAGATTCTTTATTATGTAATTTCTTGAAATATAACACAGCGGAATAATATTTGATGGTAGCAATTTAAAAAGTGAACCAACATTTATAGTTAATCGACGCAAAATGCCAAAACGAAATTAATAGCCCTTAGGCGTAAAAATTGTAATAAAAACTTAGTTTAGATTTTTTTATTTTTTAAATATATTTCCTATTTTATTTGATATCAGTTCTAATGTATTTTTGAAGTAAAATTTCTAGCATTTAAGGGTTAATAGCCGATTCTTAGCAGTGGTAGGAAAGGTTCACATGATAAAGAAAGAAGTAAAAATAATATGGAAATGACATTAATGAAAAATAGCATTAAATATTGTATGTGTTTCGCAATTTAAGTTTCTTTCTATAATGGTTATTTTTCATTTATTACCTCATCTTTTCCAACGAAATTTCTTCTCAGAATGAGCTTTTATTTTTAGAACGGTTACGAAATTAACAGTTGTGCAAATTTATGATGTTTTTGTTGGCAACCGTGACTCTTTTATTTAACGAACACGAATGAGTCATCTGCAGGAGGAGAAATTCTGAACTACGTATTAAAAAGCAATTTTCTATCAATCTTCCGTATTTGTTATGACTTTCTTTTCTTTTTTTTGAATGTCTCTTGTCTTTTCTTTTTAAAAGACTTTTTTTAGTTGTTATTGTTTTCATTTTCCCGAGATTATACACAGGCTTGAATATCAAACCCGAAGACAAAGTTTGTTTTTCGTTCTAAGTGTAGCCATAGATTTCGTGTCACAGTAAAAAAGAATCACTCGTTAAAAATATTTATTTTTTAATGTTTTACAACAGTATTATGAAATTTGTACAAAAAATGCTTTTTATTATTATTACTGAATAAACTAGTATTCAGTAATAATAAAAAAAGTATTTTTAACGTAAGACACTTCTACCGCAGAATTTAAAATTCTACATTTGCATTATCGCTTGTATTAAAAATAAATCTAATGATGACGACAAAATTGTATAGTGACGCATAGATTGCAGCTGTTCGTTTTTAGCCCAACGGGCGTTAGCCTAGAAGGACTATTAATTTCAAAACGGCATTTTGCGTCGATTAACTTTTCAAACTGCTGCCACCAAATATCGCCATGTATTATGGGAAGGGTACGAACTGCGCCAAATTTGATCGAAGATCCCCGTCCCCCTCTTATCTAATCCACGAACTGCGTGACGTTTCCTGTCCCCTATTTCTTTACCAAGAGGACTAGGTGCTACAAAAAGTCATTTATCGCCATTAATGGGACATTCTATTGAGACTGCAAGCCTTTATTTTCGTTTATCAATATTGTAAAAATTGTGCATGCAAAACAAATATTAATTTAAAATCTGGCTTGGGCTAAAGTAAAAATAAATTTCTTTTAAATTCATTTTAAAGTTTTATGATGCTTAAAGGAATGATGAGCCAGATTTTTTTTATTCTGTGTAAGAATTAAAAACTTTTCAAGTTAATTTATATATATATATTTAAAGCTGATATATATATATATATATATATATATAGTAAAATTGATAGATTAATGACATTCACAAAATTGATACATAATCAACCTATCAAATATCAGATTTGTAGCTCACCTTAAATAAATTTCTTATCTAAGATAAATATTAACAAATTTTCTTAGATAGCAGAATGGTTTTAACTTTCAAATTTACCATTTTAGGTAAACAGTTCTAATTTAATTTAATCAATATATATTATAAATTAATGTAACATAATTTTTTAATTAATGTAATTTTGTGATACTTTTATTATAAATTAAAGTAATGATAAATGGTAATAACTAATGTAGTTTTATGATAATTGTATTTTAAGTTAACAAATAATTTTATTATATATTAAAGTAACTACTGCAATAAAATAATTTACGATAATTTTATTAACGATAATTTTATTATCGTAAATTATTTTATTGTAAATTAAAGTGTTACATAAAGTTTCAATTTATAATGAAATTAACTTTATTATAAATTGATGTGATAATTTTCTTATAAATTAAAATAATTTTATTACAAATTAATGTAATTTTAATAATAACAAATTTATACTTTAATCTTTTATTTAGTGCAATTTTTTTAATGCGTATAGAAATAAATTTAATTTCATTTATATTATATAGTTATATTTATATTATATAGTTATCATTCTAGAATTAAAACTTAGATCTTGGTTGAGTTTAAATTGACTTATGATTTAAATAAATCATATTTTTTAAAAAAATTAAAGGATCATCTCAGGCATTATTATGTTGTTATTCGGAAGTTTAAATATTTAGGCATACTCGTGTCATGTAATATATTAATAAATATTTATTTATTTAATTTATCATTTAATTAATATTTATGACTTCGTCCGAGAGGTCTTACGTTATGTACAATGCTGTATTATTGATAACATTAATAATTAGTTATATTTTTCTCTCCGCCCATAACGTATATTCTTATAAGAAATTTATAATGAATTTTCTGTATAGAAATCGTCATGAAGCATTTGAAAATATCGGAAAGGGGGGCTGTAGGGAAGTTTTGTCCCCCCTCCCGCAAAAAAACAGCGTATACTTTCTTAAAATCTCGATTCAAAATACCTGCGGAACAAACACTAGCACCTGTGTTACGGCATCATACTTCCTGGCACATGATTGATACCGGATACGAATAATAAAGACGTAGGTATTTTTCCTACATCTTTTTCATGAAAATTTGAAACCTACTCAAATTGTACCCGAAAGAGCAGTAAGAAATTACTTTTATTTTTATTTATTCTTGAATACGAAGTACCAAAAATTTGGAACTTAAAACATTGAAAGTGCTGCCATCTATTGTTTATTTCACAAACTCAGTATAGATAAATTCTGTAAAATTCTTTCATTTTCCGCAATTAAATTCCTTAACTCTTTTTCCCTCTCCCCATTGTTTATAAAATACCCTTTTTTTTTTTTTTTTTTTCAAAACGTGACTTTATAAACTGTTATAATTCTTTAAATGGGTGTTTAAATTCGACTGTTAAATTTATGATAATCTAGAATAAGTGGCAAATATGTTTCAGCTTTTTGCATAAATAGTAATCTCTTATTACAGAAATCAAACTCGTGTTATACTTCTTTGTATTCGATGGAGACCGCTCCCTTTCCTGAAATTTGGATTAATTTTAAATAATTTATTATTAATTAATTTATTATTTAATTTTAATTAATTTTTAAATTATGCAAATTCAATTGCAAACAAAATAATTATGTTTTTCTAGTATTTACATGCTTGCACTTTATTTACTTATGTTTTCGGAATTTAAATATATTGCAGATTAATTCGGAGCAATGATTAATCAATTTATGTTATTGTGTTTGTAATTGAATTCGCATAATTTAAAATTATAATTTGCTGTATATGAGTGAGATTATAATATTGTATTTGTTAAATTCATATTTCATTTCTTGCAGCATTGGCGCAAGAGAATTATTTAACTTTACTAATTAATTTTTAATGATTTATATATATGTATTTATGAAGAGCACATTGTTGCCATTATTTTTTTTATTTTTTCATTTATTCAGAAATAGCATACCGAATACAATATATATATATATATATATTTTTTAAAATTCATAGTTTTAAATTGAATTTGTGTTTTTGGAGATGGTATGGAAAGTTTTATGATAAATTTTTGGTTTATGTATATATATTTGTATTCAGTATGTTAATTCTTTAAAAATAACGCAGCATTTGGTGAAAACGTTCTTTTATTTGTATTGCCATACTTTTTTTTAATATTTGCTATATTATTTCTTTAAAAATAATACATGATAATAGCATTTGTGGCAACATCTTTTAATTTCGTAAGTGATACGGATTTTGAAGTGATGATCGAAATAGTAGCATTTCTAATAATAAAATCATCTTTTTTCGCGTAGATGTACGCCTTCAATTTATTTCTCAAACATATCGATTCGAATCGTGTAGCATGTCGTTTCATCGAGGTGGTGTTTATACATGTGGACAATCAATAGCCAACCGGCAATTCTCGGTATAAGTTATATTGATTTTCCTTGTATACCGAGTTAATTAATGTCCACTGTAAACCAGATTTTAGGGCACCAAAGCCGATAATCGCTCTGATCCCAAGGGGAAAATAACTTCCGGAGGTAATTTGTCATCAATTTTCCCCTTGGGGACATTTATATAACGTATATTTGGAATGTTGCCAATATTGTGTCATGTTCGCAGCTGCAGGTGAAAAAGATGAACTAAAATTAAAATAGAAACTGACAAAATAATATTTGGCATTTGTTGAAAATTCGAATGCGTAATAATTACTTTCATTAGGATATTTTTTGTCGAAGTAAGTATTTCCGATTTTGAAATATGTCTTAATAAATAGAAAAGACATTAATTTTAA
Organism: Stegodyphus dumicola; assembly: GCF_044657685.1. Taxonomy (NCBI): domain Eukaryota; kingdom Metazoa; phylum Arthropoda; class Arachnida; order Araneae; family Eresidae; genus Stegodyphus; species Stegodyphus dumicola. Next base: position 247,436,890 of record NC_140771.1, read on the forward strand.
ATAAATTTTTGAGAAGACCGTAACGTTTAATAAACATACTTAATATGTGCATAAAAAGTTAATAATAAAAGGACGAAGAAGCTTTTTTTAATTAATCATCTTACTAAGAAACATCGTTCGAAATAAAACATTTTTATCTTCCTAGCGTGAGACTGTTGCCATTCCGAAAAATGTAAGAGATTTATCTTTCAGTTTTAATTAACAAACTCGGCTCTGTGAAAGGAATGTGTTGGCGCTGCCGGAAATAAAATAACCTTTATCTTTCACGGCCAGCATGTTTCCATTCAGTGTACAGTGTGAAAATAAATGGCACACAGTTTGAAAGCCTATGAGATTTTCAAATTTAATCTGGAAGTTTATAGAGCGATTTAAAAGCAGTAAACCCAGTTTTTAAGAATTTTTTTTTTCCTGTTTTTTAATGTCATTGATTTAAATATGCAAACATAAAAATCATGAAATGCCAAGATAGAATTAACTTATTTTGCCATCTTTTTAGTTTCATTATGCTGAAATATATTTTGCATCAGTGGTTGGTGACTCTGTCTGTCGTACTGAAGGCCCCAGGTCCGAATCCAGGCGAAGACATGGATGTAAATTGTCTGTTCCCTTCATAGGAGGCAGCGATGGCCCACCTATTGGGTGCCTCCGTAATAAAGTGGCCACCGCTTCCAGCCTCGTAGTCGTTTACGCTTATAACGGCTAGTACCCGCCATTCAGGAGGGGTATATATTTTGCGAGAAGATTTAGAGAACTGGGTGTTTTAATCTTTAAAGAAATTTTATCATTTCTTATAAAAAATTCGTAATTTTCTCATGAAATTATAAAATATACATCAGAGTCGTAGCTAGGGTTTTCAGCGCCCAGGGACAACTGAAGATTTCGTGCCCCCTACTGCTTGCCAAGGATAAAAAACAAATTCTAAAATGTCGTAACATCAGTTTGGCGCCCCTTGGATTCTGCGCCCGGGGACAGATGCCCCCCTTTGCCCCCCCTCTAGCTACGCCCCTGATATACATGCAAGGTAAAATATCCTATAATCATTATTTAGGAATGGAAGATCGAAAAGATGACGAAAATTAAAATAAATGTTATTGTAGTTTTTATTGGTAATAAATTAATTCATTTGAAATTTAAGTTGAAACTCATTGGTTAAGCTCGGTCAATGAAAAGCTGAAACCATGAATCAATACCTTTAAACACCAAACAACCTTCCCTGCCCCCCAAAAGGGCAGTCAACTCATTGCATTTTAGTGCCAAAAAAGTAAAACTATCCAAACTGGCTTCCGTTACAAAAATATAAACACTGTTTGTTCACATTGATAAAAACAACTATCTGAAGCGAACTGAATGGGGCTACTTTCATGCACGTGTACAACTTCAAGCAATTTTATTTGCAAACAAAATCGCAATATCTTTAAAGTATATGGTGATAACATAATCTTTCGATTTTTTTTTTTTTTTTTTTTTTCTCCCTGTAATTGTTAGAAACAGAGAATCACGTGATTTCACTGCTACTGCTTTAAGCCCTTGCGATGACGTGAATTCTAAACAAATGCCATAAATGGCAGTCGCGAAACTCCCGATGCATTTTGGCTGTGGTTAATTCGTGGACCATTGTGTGATCACAGTTTTTATGATATATTTTGGAAATCGTACTGAAATTTCTGATGCATCATGGTCTTAACTCACATATTTCGTATCTACAAGCAAATTTCATTCCTGCGGTTTTGATATTACATTTTCATAAACACATATACACGCATGCGTTTTCTATAACAATTTTATTCGTATAGCACAACGTTAGATCTATTTTTCGGTATTTTCATTTTCTATTAAATAAATTTTCATTAGCAGAAAGTGTAACAGATTATAAAATAAATTTTAAATGTAATGATTTACGTCAACTAATGCCTAACAGATGGCGCCACGTGACGTAGAATTTTTCTTCAAGTGTGAATATCGCAATCGTGACGTAACCTCATGCACCATGAATCAGCGTTGGCAGATGATCCATTTTCAGATAAAGCAACTTTCTGTCGTTTTTCTCAGGCATTGGATTTCGTAATTCCTACTGAAGAAATCTAAAATTTACTTTATTTGAAAATATTTTTCATTGTTTATAGAAGTTAAATCATTCTAATTCTAATCGTTTTATATCCCCCCCTCGTATTTTAACTTTGTACAAAGGCTGTTCGCACATTTTTTAGACGATTTTCATTGTAACTACAGAAATATTTTACCTAAAATTTTATGTTTTAAATGTTCTATTTCATAACCCTTATTAGTTCAAAGGGGCAATTTTCCCAGAAGGACTATGAATTTCGTTTTGGCATTTGGCGTCAGTTCACGATAAGCGTTGTTTCACTTTTCAAATTGTTCCCCACCGAATATTATCGCCCTGTACTATATTTAAAGAAATTAAATAATGAAGAATCTGCATGAATGTATGTATGTTTCTCGCATTGTAATAAAACAACGATACCTAGAGATATCCAAATTTGAATAATGTATTCTTCCATAGAATATGGGCATGTGGAAGCTCTAATTTGGAATTTGTTTTATTATCGATTTCATATTTTGTAACACTTCAATGAATTTTTGATGAACAAACTCAAGGATTTCAAAGCGAGCAATGGTAGCGTTGTACAGAAGAAGCATTTTTATCTCCAGCGCTCGAGACTGTGTATCGGAAATTCTAAAGATAGGCTCATTTTAAAATGATTTTGCGATATTGCTGTTGAACTGAATTTCATGGTTTAATAAGTAAAGGTAACGCACAAAACGTTAAAAAATGCGCCTTTGGGCGTAATATAAAATCTGAAAGCTTTTAGATTTATTATTTTTTTTTTCGTTGCTTATCAGACATGCTGTTCAATCATTGGCTACCACAGTTCTTATTTGTTGCCTTATTCTAAAGTTTTTTACTGCTATGAAATTTTTTCGATAATGTAATTTGTAAGATATGTAAGATAAATGTAATTTGTCTCAGATTTGATTTCTAGTGTCTCAGATTGCATTTCGCCAAGTCCGGTAGTATTTTCGATGGGCAAGTTATATTATTAAAAAGATGGTAGATTTTTTTAATCATAAACCTTAAGTGTGGTATATGGAATGTAAGTTATATGAAGCAATCAGAAGTGCAGAGAATGTGAGTTATTATTGAAGAATCAGTAGTACAGTATTTACTGAGATTGCGAATTTGTTTGCAAAAGGCTTTAAAGCAGTTTATTGAGAAAGTTGACCTTCGTAAAGCGATTAAAATGTGCAAATGGACCGTGGAAGATTATCGGTTGCTATTGAGGTTTTATTTAACCTCTTGAATTTGCTTAATATCTTTCGTAAGAGCCCCCATTCGCGGTCAGTTTTCTCCCAATTCAAATCAGTACCTGTTAATGGTGTATTCAAATGATGTGCCATTCCGCGCCGTTGCTTTCATGTGCTCTGCTTTTGCCTTATCGAGGTTTTCTCACTTGAGTACATTTGCATGGAGAAACGTTCCTAGTTAAGCTATTTTCAGATCCCCCCCCGTAAAGTGTTTGGTAATCGTGCTCTCATCTTGGCAGATTAATTGTTTGTTAAGGGGTATCAGAAACCCCTATACCGACAAAGTTAAATTGGCCATTTTCGATGTACCTTTTCTCAAAATCTGCTGTAGATACAAGCTTGAAATTTGTTCTGTAATTAAAGTATACCTATCTGATTATACTGAAATGAGCTTTTGAAACATTTTGAATTTTAGAGTAAATTACAGGATATTTTGTTACGCACAGTAAAATTTCGGGTGTTACTTTGGAAGACGGTTGCACGGATTTTGGCGATTTTCTTTTGGCGAGTAATACAACTTATGGTAAACCCATTGCTGGATAAGTTATTTATGGTAACCGATACTTTGTTGTCATTTCATTCAAAAAATAATGTGTTTTATTATGCATAAATTCCGTGTTTTAAATATTATTTTTGGCTTCTAAATATTAAAAATCAATTTAATTTTGCATTTTTATTTGAAATAAAAATTTTATTGTTTATCATATTTTATGAAATTTTATGTTGTGGTTGATGTAATCAATGACGTCACCTTACTTTAAAAGTAATTGGTTTTAATATGTATAAATTTAATCTAATGTTTTAAACATTATTTATGGCTGTTAAATATTAAAATATAATTTAATTTTGCATTTTTTTAAAAAATGATTTCATTATGTATGAATTTTTAAATAATTTTAATTCTAGGCGTGATGTAATAAGCTCTCTGATTGGTTATAGAATATTTGTGCATTAACAAGCTGCAATCAGCTCCCTGATTGGTTACTGACAATTTGTGCATTTCCGCGCCGTTTTAAAATTTAATTCATATCTTCGAATTGCTTCAAAGATGTCTTCAAAAATGTTATTTAAATTATGATTTCGATTTTTGTTGGTACTTATCAATAAACAACATGTTAAATGACTAAAAAAAATGTAAGTACATATTTTTCTTTTATTTTATAATTGTATACTTCAATTTTTGTTAAAAAAAATTAATACACTATTTTCAAAAATTGCTGAGATAATTATTGTCCATATGTTTTAATGTTAATTATATTCTATATAACGTATTTTAAAGTATTTGAATTTAATAATATTCTTTATTCTTTTAAATGTTGGTATGATGGTTTTTAATTCGATATTCAATTTCAGTAATATTTTAATCTAATTAAACGTTGGCACAATGTTTTTATAGCGGTGTTTTTATTCTCTTCTTTGCTATATGAAATTAATAATAACCTTACTTTAGTATTTTATACTCATACTAAATGTATTTATTTACACTTGCCTGCCATCTTAAAAAACGACATTTTCAACAAAAATTTAATCAATTACTTCTAACGATATTTATTTGTTTTTTAAAGTTTCGAATACTTTACTATGCGTAAAAACATCGTTTTTCAAGATAGCTGACGTTCGTAAAAATCGCGCCAACAAATGCGCCAACGTAAATCGCCAAAAATCCGTGCAACCGTCTACCAAAGTAGCACCAAATTTAGCACTTCTCACACACTTAGTTTATTACAAAAATCTCATTTCAGTAAATATTAGGAAACCTAATAAATAAGCCATAAAAAGTTTAGATACCTGTGAGCAGTAGTTCCTGAGAAAAGGTACATCGATTATAAAAAAATCACGTTTGGAGAAAAACGCGTTTTTATGTAAAAATACTCATTGATCAAAGCAGTAGATGACAAATTATAAACTAGATTTTTTTTACAGTTGTAATTTTCATAGATTAAAGAATGGTATTTTTAGAAAGATAAAAGTGTAGAGAATTTGAAAATGCAAAAATCCGAAATCACAATTTTTTGAAGATTTTGGGGTTCTTCCAACACCCCTTAAAACTTGCTCTGCGAATACTTGAAATGTGATCCCGGATTCTTAGATTCGATAATCTGAAAACCGCATTAGAGATCCAATTGTAAATTTCCCCATACCGCGTGGAACATCTCTCAAGATCCGGAGAAACTGTCTTCCAAAGTCGTGCTTAGCTTTATAAAAGTGAGATTACCAGGATCTTTCGGAATGTGCTATGAAATGTTGGAAGACTGGCCTCACCTTGCATTCGATGGAAAAAGAATCTCACCATCTGAAAATTTGGTTACAGATTTCCGATCCACTAGAACGGAACAATAAGAAAATAAGTAAATAAAGATCTGAAAGTTTTCAGATTTTGTATCACGGCCAAAAGGGGCTTTTCTTAACGTTTTGTGTGTTACCTTTATTGATTAAATATCCTGTTCTTCCATAAAATTCAGTTCAAAAGCAATATCGCAAAATAATTTTAAAATGAGCGTATGTTCAGAATTTCCGATACACAGGCTCATGCGCTGGAGATAAATTACCCCCCCCCCGCGTGCAGTGTTGCCATTGCTCGCTTTGAAATCGTTGAATTTTGCTAATCAAAAATTCGTTAAAGTGTTACAAAATATGAAATTGATATTGGAACAAATTCCAAGTTAAGGTTTCCAGATGCCCATATTAGAATAGAGATGTACGTTATTCAAAATTCGAGGCTCAAGGTACCCTTGTTTTGTCACAATGCGAGAAACTTCATGCAGATTCTTCATTATTTAATTCCTTTAAATATATAAAACAGGGTGGTAATATTTGGTGGCAACAGTATGAAAAGTGAAACACCGCTTGTAGTGAATCCACGCAAAATGCCAAAATGAAATTAATGGATCTGCTGGGCAAATTGCCCTTTGAACTATATATATAAATCTCCAGCGCTCGAGCCTGTGTATCGGAAGTTCCAAAGATATGTTTTTTAAAAATAATTTTGTGATACTGCTGTTGAATTGAATTTTATGGTTTAAGAGTGAAGAGCACGATATTTCATAAATAAAAATAACACACAAAACGTTAAATAAACGCCCTTTTGGGCGTAACATAAAATCTGGAAGCCTTCAGATATTTTTTTTTTTTAATAATGTAGTATCTGTATAAATCTAAAGAATGTATAAATCTAAAGAAGCGAAGCTCTGTCAGAAAAGTAAAGAATACAAGGGCAAGTCTGCTTAACATTCAGTAAATGGCTATATCACTAAATTGGCAAGATATCGCCAAGCTGGTGATGATATTGGCTACTAATGTTTGTCGCCAGATTTGGCGAGAAATTATGAAAAGTCGCCAAACCCGGTTCCATTTTGATCCGACCGCTGTATAACTGTAATGGGAAGTGTAACTGAAAAACTGCAATTGATGCTATATGTGGCTGTAGCCGTATCCAGCCCTCATACGCCTTCGAGTAATTTGGAGAAATGGAAGATACTAGAAAAGTCTCGGTGGCTGGGAGAAAACTAAACAAGAGCGAAGAGGGTATCAGTTTCCAAGTAGTTGTTGTTTACTTAGCGTGAGTTTCGAGTAATCTCCATCTGAGCTTTGCTTTTACGATGCGCTTTGCATTGCATTGTGTTTAACGCTCTTAGTAGTGTAAAGTGTAATTATAAGGTATTTCTCCCGCATTCTTAGTGTGCCTTCGTGGTATGGTGGTCTGCACGCTGGGAGCGTATTCCGGAGGTCGGCGGTTTGATTCCCGGCGAAGGCTTTGCTCATTTTTCATGACTCCTGTTTCCTAAAAAAAAATTATAATGACTGTACATAATTACTGATTATGCTGTGTTATACTGTGATGAGCTGCACGAGTATTTTTGCGAAACATTCCAGAACTGTGAAATGTTGCTTTTGGTAAAATAAATTTTATCAAGATACCGGTACTGTGTACATTCAATCTAATACGAACCCGCACGCATACAACAATATTAAGGTCATTAGAAAATTACGTATGCATTTAATTGATGTTTTTGTAATACTCCAATGATACTGAAAAGGAAATTGCTACATATCTGTTTTTTTATCGTGAGTCAAATGATGGAATGAATTACGGTAGTCTGAAGTATTCGGCCTATCGGCCTTTACTCGAAAAATTTAAGTCTTAGTGAAAATCGTAAACAGTAAAATTTGTACGTCTTCCTTGGCGAGGTAATAGAGGACGGCGAGACTTAGCGAGATTAAATACAACACCTAGTTGCATTCTGTTTGACTGAACATGCAGAGTAGTCAAGTGAAGAATAATGACTTCCAATATCATTAAAAATTGTCCGAGTAATAAAGTTTTTGCATTTTTCGTAAGATAAATGTTCACAGTTCATGGAAAAATACGAAAATTTTAAAAAAGATGAAGTAGAATTAATGAAAAATGAGAAAAAATAAATAAATAAATAAAATAAATAAATAAATAAAATAAATTTGTGGGCGGGACTTAGCCTTCATCAATGCTATGATGTCCAATAGTCATCTGACGAAACCACATTCTTGAGCAAAGACTATTTACAGCAAACTATTTACAATACGATACGATTTCAATAAAACTTGAACTTCTGGGATAAATATTAGCAATTTGAGCTAAAAAGATTTAGCAAAGATTATTTTACAACACGTTTACGGGTTCTAATTAAACTTGATCTTCTGGGAGTGAAAAGCCTGCGTATATTCACCCCGAGTTACACAAAAGAATCAAATCAAATAAAGTGTAGAATTCTCTCGCTCCCACTCGACGACGATTCGCGTGAAATACGAACGACCTTGAAAAGGCAGCCTACTTGCTCTACAATTTGCATATTAACCTCTTTTAAGTAATGCTCTTTTTGGGTGTCCCTGCGAGTACCATGGCAAATAAGGGTAGGTCCCGAAGCAGCACTGGTACTCCTCCTGGAGTAAATGTTGCCTCCTCCCCCCCCCGTGTGTTTCTCAGCGATGATGACGAGATTGGCGTATACTTTCTCTCCCTCACCCACCTGTGTTGTTGAACCTTGGGGGTTGGTTGACTTCATCGAACTTTGACTCCCAGCTGGTAAATCATTCTTATCGGGCTGTTTCTAAATTCTGAGTCATGTGCAGTTGTGCGTGGGAGTGAGTATAGACAAGAGAAGCTGACTCGGCTGCGAGTTCAGAGAGGACACTTCGCTAGCGCATCTGCGGCTGTGTTGGTAATGGAGGTGAGGCGTAACTTTTTCTAGGAATAGAGGGGGGGGGGGGGGGTCGAAGAAGCAGTTTTGTGTATCAGTGATGTAGGTGGATGTGTGGCTTGTTTATGTTTCCAGCAATTGAAGCGCTGCTTATATGGGGAGGTGGGGGGACGAGGGCTTGCTTGCGTACGCAATCGATATGTACCTTTGTACGAATGTGGAATATTTCCTAGGTGTAAAAATTCTGAATGCACAAGTTTCAGATATAAACGAGGGTGCTGCTAAGAGCCATATCCGATAAACGTTTCCTTGGAATTAAGCTTAAAGTCACAGTATCGTCGAAGATATTTTTTAACGAAGGGATTCCTAGCCTTTTTACTTCCTTGTACGAAGTAAAAAGGAAGTATTGTAATCGCGAAAAGTTTCAGGCACCATATTTCAACGAAAATATCCATTTCGACCGCTATCGAATGCAATTTAACGATGTTTTTGCGTGATATTTGTACGTAAGGACAGAATAAAAGACTCTTTTCCTTCAAAAAAAAAAATTACAAAACTGCTTTAAAATGAATTCTGAAGAGAATTTTTCGTGGCGTCTGTACGAACGTATGTACGTACGTGCGTAGGTACGTATCTCGCATAACTCAAAAACGAGTACCCTCAGAACGTTGAAATTTTGTATATAGGACTGCTATAACATGTAGATGTGCACCTCGTATTTTGGTTGCAATCGGCTGCACCAAATAAATATAAATATATTTATATATATATCCACTCTGTTTTTCGGCTCAGTGATCTCAGTTTCTTTACTCTTATATGTTTGTAAATTGTACATTTTTTGCTTTAAAAATGATTGAATTATGTTGTTTTTATCTTCCGGTTAAGAATTTTATGCCTTTAGTAAATCTGTGTGCAATATTTTTAGAATTATCAGCAATTTTAAGGTTGTTTAATTGCCGCTAAGCCTGTTTTTAATGGCGGCCATTGATGTTTACATTTGAAAGAGGAGACTAGTGGATTCGTTGCCAATCTAGAGAAACGTAGCTTCGCAACAACAAAGATAACGCATTCATTTTTATTGCCAATTAAATCATGCTTAATTCTTTCTGGAATTTTTTCGAGGAAGTAAGTGTTTGAGATTTACTTCGTAATTTTTAATATAGATATTTTGAGTTTTTATGTATTTTTGCCTTCTCGCGAAGTGAGAACTGAATTGATTGAATGAGAAATACTCAATCGTCTGTGAAAAACTGTTTCTTTTTTGTTTTGTTTGCTTAATTTCTTTTATACATCATTCTAGCTTTATTATAGTATTTGAATAGAACTTGTAGCAACGATTAGATAATTCTATTCTTTAAATGATATAAATTTTGTGCATTATGAGTTATAATATGAACAAAATATATAAGTTAACTGTTATATAATTATTGGATTATATAACAGTTAACTTAGTTTCCGTTATGTAATTATTATATAAGTTAACTGTTATATAATTATTAATACTGTTAAGTGAATTTAGCGCCAGAGTGTCGCTATGGTAAAGAAATACTAGAGTGAATTTTAAAGAATGCATTTATTCTATTGTGGTTTATGCGCTGTCGGCGAAGTAGATTTAATTCAATCCAATAAGTTTAAATGAAATGCAGGAAAAACTGCATATATTTTAATATTCCGTACAAGGAAGTCATGTGGTGTACACATCAGTTCTCTCTCTCTTTTTTTTTTTTTTCCCTTCCATTTTACACGAGCGGAAAAAAGGTCATCGTTCGTACTTTGAAATAGCTTTAACAAGGTGAGAAAACCACATTTTGCATTGTTATCACTTATAACAAATATGCCAAATATCAAAACGCGACAATATATAAATCCACGTATATTTTGAGAAATTTTGAATCCAAGGCTCTTAGTGTAGAAATACATCTACTCGAAGCTGATGGTAAAAATTTTGTAGGCCATCATTAAAAAATTTTTCGAAAACTTTATAAAAAATTACTAAGAAATCCAAAATTTAAAAATAATTCGGAACCTGCAAATTTTATTTGGATCGAACCTAAATTTGGAATTGTGAAGGAAGGAATTAAGCAGTTTAAAAAAATAAAGATATATAAATAAATGCATACCAAATTCAATTAACATGGAGGAGCTAAAATTTTGAGAGTTTAAGTTTTTAAAAAATTACTGGTGCGATTTTTACAAAAATTTTCACTTTGGCATAATTTGAGTAGTAGAATCGAAATACGGGAGGGGGCATAAAAAATAATAAAAATAAATAAATAAATATAAATAAAAAGCGGTATTTTATTTCAGAAAAAATCCGATTTTGTATCAGACTACCTATATTAGAACACATGTAATACATATCCTAAGTGGCGCTTTCGAGAAATGAAAAATGCAAATTCAGTTTCGTCAGTCTTCCCAGTGGAACGGGAGAATAAAAAAAAAAGGGGGGGGGGAGGGGGGTCTGTCTTCCCTCCCCCCGCAAGGTGTACTTTTAATCAGATTACATTGTACGTTAGTTGCGAGTCTGTTGCTCAGCATGTGAGCTCGATTCTTATTCGTAACTTTTAGCGTCTCTTTTTTAAATTTCCAGCAAACTTGTCCATTTAGACGTCTGACCTCCCAGAAGTTAACATGTGTTAATTTCACCCGGTTCTCTTTGAGATATCGTTTGAAATAACAGTTCTCTTGAAGGATTTGTGGGCGTAGGGCCACTTGCCACACCCTGAATTGAAATTTTTCCTCTTTGCTTTTCTTGGCTTGGTGGCAATAATTGGAACTTTAAGAACAGAAATTTCAAGATTTCTGACCGGGGATAATTGGCTTAAGTTTCTGACTGTGGATGACGCACCATTCATTAACTGCTTAGTAAATAAAATCGTAGAAGTCTGGTGCTTTTCAAGATGTGGTGAAGGAAAAAGTTCTGTTTTTTTGGGGGGGGGGATTAAATAGCTACGTCAGGTACTTTTTAATCACCGAATTAAACAAACAGCTATCTGTGTTAAGAAAGACGGAGGACCTTAAAGAAAACTTATTTTATTTCGTTATGCACGGGAAAAAAAACAGGCGAACCTGTGTAGTTTGCCTGTTAAACGTCGGGATTGTACCTCAGGAAATAATAATTGGAGAAAACGAAAGAAATAGCATCCCTCCGAAAGTAGTTATTTCTAAGCATCGCAGGCCCACTAGCGGCCGAGCGTTAAAGCTGCTGAACACTGGTAGTTCGGTCCGAGAAGTCTGCGATTCGCTGGAACGGGCTGCATGGGCGTTTTCCCCATGTTTGTACGAATCTCTTTCCCTTAGCAAGTCCTCCACGAAGGCATCCCTCTTCTTAGGCAGATAGCCTCTTTTGCCATAATGGCACAAACCAAACCAAACCTAAACCTAAACATCGCTTTATAATTTATATAAAAAAAATTGCACAATTTACCAATATATAAGAATAAAAAAAAAAAAAAAAAAAAAAAAAAAAAAACTGAGCGCACTGAGCCGAGTAGCAGAGTGGTTATATACGTTTAGTCCGGCCGATTGGCAATTGAAAAGGGAGGTGCACAACTGCATGTTATACAAGTCCTATAAACAAAATTTCAGCATTCTGAGGCTACTCGTTTTTGTGTTATGCGAGATACAGGGGTTGGACAAAAATATGGAAACACCTTTAAAAAAACGTGTTTCTTTGCTTAATATGGTGTAGGAAACCCGTTGGCATCCAAAACAGCTTGCAGTTTCCTCGGAATGGATAAATACAGTTCCTGTATGTTTGCCAAGGGAATATTATACCATTCTTCCTGCAAAACGGTGGCAAGTTTAGATAACGATGTTGGCGGTTGATAACGAGAACGCACTTTCCGTTCCAATGTAGACCACAAAGGTTCGATAATATTCAGGTCTGGTGACTGTGGTGGCCAGGGGAGATGGGACAACTCATCCTCGTGCTCAGAAAACCAGTCCTGGACAATGTGAGCTGTGTGAACAGGGGCTTTGTCGTCTTGGAAGACACCATCACCATCGGGGAACAAAGTTTGTACCATGGGATGAACTTGATCGGCCAAAATGTTCACATAAGTCTTGGCAGTCATGCGCCCTGACACAGTTATCATGGGGCTAGCAGAGAACCACGATATGGCTGCCCAAACCATAACAGAACCCCCGCCATGTTTCACTCTTGGCAACAAGCAGTCTGTATTATAGGCTTGAGATGGCGTTCTCCAGACGTAAACTCGGCCAGAAATGGGAAACAATGTGAAAGAAGACTCGTCAGACCATATTACTCGCTTCCACTGCTCTATAGTCCAGGCTTTATGACTTCAACACCACCTTTTCCTGTTACGGGCATTAGCATCACTGATGAGTGGCTTCTCCATTGCAGCACGGCCAGCAATTGCCTGTTTATGAAGCTCCCTTATAATTGTTTTGGTACTCACAGGGTTCGGTAACACAACATTCATTTCAGCAGTAACTTTTGCAGCTGTGGTCTTCTTATTTTTCGTCACAATTGCCCTTAATGATCGATCGTCTGTCACGATCACTCAGGACACACTTTCGTCCGCGCTGTGATTTAGCAGATGATGTTTTTCCGCTTTTCAAATATGCGGAATAAATCTTCGATTCAGTACCTCTTGAAACACTAAACACTTCGGCTACCTTGCTTACGGAAGCACCTACCATACGTGCTCCAACAATTTGGCCACGTTCGAAGTCTGTTAACTCTGACATAATGCAATGACAACCTCACATAACAGTACTCCGACAACAACTGAACTGTTTAGCACATTTACGAAGTTGTATAGGTGGTGTCAATAGTCAAAAACGCCAGCGCCACCTACATATTTCATTAAAATCAATCTTTCTTTTCAAACATGCATTTCACAAGGTGTTTCCATATTTTTGTCCATCCTCTGTATGTACATATGTCCTGTACACACAAGATGCCACGAAAAAAAAAAAAAAAAAAAACTTTTCTGAATACATTTTAAATCCGTTTTATAATTCGTTTGGGGAAAAAAAAAACTGAATACATTTTAAATCCGTTTTATAATTCGTTTGCGGGGGGGGAAGAGTCCTTTATTCTGTTCTTAGGTACAGTTGTCACGCCAAAAAAACCGTTAAATTGCGTTCGATAGCGGTCAAGGGGCCCACCAGCGGCCGAGCGGTAAAGTCGCTGAACACTGGTAGTTCGGTCCGAGGTTCGAATCCCGCGAACGGGCTGGCTGAATGGGCGTTTTCGTGGTTTTCCCCATGTGTAACGTGTATACGAGCCAGTTTCCCTTAGAAAGCCCTCCACGAAGGCATCCCTCCCCTTAGGCAGATAGCCCTCGAGGCTTTCCATAATCACACACACACACGATAGCGGTCAAAATGGATATTTTCGGTGAAATAGGGTACCGTTAATTTTTCGTGATTACACTACTTTTTACTTCGTAAAAGGAAGTAAAAAATATATAAAAATATCAGAAAATTCATTTTTTACAGATTCTTTCTAGCGGCCACAGTTCAGGAATTGCTGCCAATCATGCTTCAAAATCAGGTATAGCGTCCTTTTATCAATGATTGAAAGATTGAAGACAGTAAATATAATGAGTATTTTACAATGGGAAAAAAAAAATATGTTGACCCAATGCTATTACGAAAAGCAAGTTAGACGTGAATTACGTAAACTGTTTGTTTGTTGTACATGAACAGACCGATAACCGTTTGATTCTCGCTAGTGAAAAAAAATAGCGGAATCCATTTTTTTCGCCTAATTCGCTACAGAAGACAAGTACTTGGAAACTTTTCTACCTGCCTACCATTACGCAAAAGCCAGGATAGAGTTAACAATTAAATTTATTCAATTTCAGTACAAATTACCGAAAAAACTTTTATTCAATGTTTAAATGCACGTGCTCCTGTATTTTTACTTTTCCGGCATAGCTTTCTCTTAAAATTTGTCTCCGGCTGCTACTAAAAGTAGCTACCGAAATGCAAAATTCGTAACAATATTCGGCTATACTTAAATTCCCGGAAGTATTATCCGAAAACAGGTGTCAAATGTTTCGGATGGGTATTTCGTTTGAATATGATCTCCTATTCCTTATCAATATGATTAGGAGAAAGGAAGTGAGAATCGGAAAGAAATATGTTCTTTCGAAAACTTTTCCCCTGACATAATTTCCCCTGACTGTCTTTTATTATTAAATGGAAGGAAGCTGTCCTTGAACCGGCGCTCGAGTTTGTCCCGAACTTGCCCCGCAAGTTAAAGAATGTTACTAACGATATCATTAAGAGACAGTTTATTTTATTGGCTGATTGATTATCGCCCCAAAAATGTTTTTCGAATAAATAGAAGCTATAGAAAATCAGGTTTTTATCGCTGACATGTTTTCTGTTCCGGATAAATATCACTTTTGTAGTGGTTTTAAAATCTTGAACAGTTGTTTAATTTTTGGATATTTCACATACATCTACATTAAATAATTTGATATTAGATAACTAGTCTTCGTGAAAATATTTTCTTCCGGAAGTTAAACTTTCCTGTACATATTTACCTTCCGCATATTTTTCAAAACGGTGTAGTAATAATGTACATTAATATAACATGTCTTGGTATTGTTAATATAGTCAAGCCTGACTAATTTATATCTTTTCCGGTGTCTCGTTTAGTCACAGGGTCGCTCATTCCAGAGATTATGTTGGCCCACCAGCTGTCGAGTGGTAAAGTGGCTGAACACTGGTAGTTCGGTCCGAGGTTCGAATCCCGCGAACGGGCTAGCTGCATGAGCGTTTTCGTGGATTTCCCCATGTGTAACGTATATACGAGCCGGTTTGCCGTAGAAAGTTCTCCACGAAGGCATCCCTCCTCTTAGGCAGATAGCCCTCGAGGCTTTGCCATAATTAACCAAACCAAACATTATGCAGATTTGAGTGGCAAGCAGTGTTATATAAAATCAAAGGAACACCTCGTAACCGTTTGCGAGTTAATTAAAAACCAACTCAGTTATATGTTAGACACCAATTCAGTTATTTATTAGAAATCAATTCAATTATATGTTATTCAGCTGCCCACTAAAATAGAATTTTAGCTAAAAAAATAAAATATCGGAGCAAACGTTTGATAATGTGGGTATAAATTTAAATAAATAAAAAATGTACAAAGAAAATCTGAAAGGTTTCAGATTTTAAATTACGTCCAAAGGGGCGTTTTTTTTTTAACGTTTTATATGTTACCTTTATTTATTAAATATCGTGTTCTTCGCACTTAAACCTTAAAATTCAATTCAAGAGCAATATCGCAAAATAATTTTTAAATGAGCCTATCTTTAGAATTTCCGATACACAGTCTTGCGCGCTGGAGATAAAAATGTTTTTTTCCGTACGCGTGAAAAGTGAACGGACGTTTATAGTGAATCAAAGCAAAATGCCGAAACGAAATTATGTTCTTTGGGCCTAGTCCCCGAAGGACTATTGCTTTCGTTTTGCGATTTTGCGTTAAATCACTATAAATATTCGTTTCACTTTTCAAACTGTTGCCACCGAATGTTAGATTCCTGCATCATATTTGAAGAAATTAAATAATGAAAAATCTGCATAAATGTTTGTATATTTCTCGCATTGTGATAAAACAACGGTACCTAGAGCCATCGAATTTTGAATGATGTCATCCTCCTACGAATATGGTCATGTGCAAGACCAAATTTGGAATTTGTGTTATTACCGATTTCATATTTTGTAAAACTTTAACGAATTTTTGATTAACAAACTCAAGGATTTGAAAGCGAGCAATGGCAACACTCTACGGGGAGGGGAAAAACCTTTTTGTATTTCCAACGCGCGGAACTGTGTATCGTAATTTCTGAAGATAGGGTCATTTTAAAATTATTTTGTGACATTGCTATTGAAATGAATTTTATGGTTTAAGAGCAAAAAACATGATATTTAATAAATAAAAGTAACACACAAAACTTTAATAAAGCGCCCTTTTGGACGTACTTTAAAATCTGAAACCTTTCAGATTTAAAAAAAAAAAAAAATTTTTTTTTTTTTTAATTTTCATTTATTTATTTATTTTTGTCTTTTTGCTTTAAAGTCTGTGGTATTTGTTGACACGTGTGCAAGATGGCTATTAGTTGAAAGTTGTTCATCAAGAACTGGTGCTAACTCTGTCTGAAATCCTTACGGGTACGTTCTGCTTTGCGTTCTTCGTTGTCGCATTTCACTATGAAAATGAAAAGGGAAACGTGATAGCAGTCATGAATTTCTTATTTTACGACTTGTGCAGCTAAGAATTCGTGAGCTGAACTTATGCAAGCGTTCTAGTTTCCGCAGAAAGTAAGTTTGCCGCATCATGCGGGATGGTGGAATCTGCATATTGTGGAGAGATAGTCGAGTTCTAGTTCTTCCGCGAGATGCATGTATAGTATATGAATTATAAAAACTTCTGAGAAACTGGTTTACCTCTACCTGGGGAAAGGCTTGGCTCTTCTTAGCCAGGGGAGCAAGAATGCCGTCCGCGGAAGGTCATTTGGATCGCCGTGACGTGGATTCTGGAAGGGATCAAACTCAAATTAAAAGTTTTGGATCCGAGTCGGTTCAGTTTATTTATCCTCGTGAGTTTGTGATATAATTCTATAAAAGTGCCCGTGGAATTGGTCAGCATTTTGCACTTCGTTCCAGCCATTTAGAATCGGCAAATTTCTGAACGAAAGAACGGATTCCATTGCAGAAAAGTTCCAAAATATACTCTACAAAAAGATCATACAAATCTGCTTAAAAATACGTTGTACAGAGGCTGTTTGCACATGTTTTAGACGATTTTGGTAAGCGGTAATAAAAAATCGTTTGCTGCAAAAGAAGTCATTGCAATTGTACTATGTTTTTAAAAGTCAGAATTATCGTCTGTGGCTTGAAAGTTTTGTTTTTATTCAAAATGGCGAATTTAACAAACCAGTGGTTCGAAGGCTACATTTACGCTCTTTCCGAAGAGAAATATGCATACTCCGTTATCCAAACACGATTTGAGAGTCATGGTTTTGCGATATCTATGGGTAATATCATCAACAAGAAAGGAAAAAAACGTCAAATTGGAGCCTCAAATGGGACAAAAATTCCAAAGAAGTATCCAAGGAAAAAACGGACATCTCCTACTATTGCAAAGGTACGTTGTTTAATGTTAAAAGAAAATCCCCCTAGTCAAAGGACAGTTGCAAAATCATTAAAATGCTCGGTGTCCACTGTAAACAAAACGATAAACGTCGATTTAAATCGTAAGAAATTGAAAAAACGCAATGTGCATCGTCTTCTTCCAAAGCATATCGCTCGACGCAGGACACGCTGCAGAATTCTATATGAGAAACACTTATCCAAAGAAAAATGGAAAACGACTGTCACAATATATGAAGCATGAATGTATGTAAATGATTGTAACAAAAAAAGAGCCATTTATTATCAAAAAAGGGGAGAAAAAAATTAAGTACATGGTCCAAAGAATCGAAAGAAAGTTTTTCTAAGGGATTCATGATAGTTGGTGGTTTTTCTTATAATGGCAAATTAAAAATAAAGAGAGTGCAAAAAATGTCAAGATTACCTCCAAATAGTATCATGAATATATTTATTTTATCGCCAATTTTTCTGAATGAAATACCATCGCTGTGTCCACAGTGCCATCCATCTGTGAGATTCCATCAGGACAAAGCTAGCAGTCGCGCATCAAAATCCACTGTTAATTTCCTAAAAGAAATGGAACAAAAAACTGGTATCTAGGCCATACCCTTCACTGATATCCCTACTAAATCTCCCGATGTGTCACCTACGGATTTTTATGCTTTCGGACTTCTAAAAACTGCATTATCCAAACGTTGTCCCCAAACCCTAACAGAACTCTGGAAAGCTGTTCGGGAGGAATGGGATAGAATATCTCTTCTGCCACTTCAAAAGGCATTATTATCCTGGAAATTGCGGTGTCAGTAGATAGTTCAGAATAAGGGATGTCAAATAGAACATTTAAAACACAAGAATTTTATGTAATTTAGGTGCATTCTAAACAAAGTTCGTAAAGTGCCTACGTTTCATGACGATGTGAAAATTGAGTTTGTAGAGTAAAATCTTGCTGTCCTATAGCCCATTATGTGTCAAAATGACGCGATTTCGTCACAAAATCTAAAATAAAAACAATTCTAATTCGAATTTCGAAAAAATCGCTTCGAGGTGCACTGGCTCTTGTCTAGATGCACGTATGTACCAAATTTCGTAGCCCTGGGTCTATTAGCTTACGCGCAGCACGAACGAAAGACACACACGCACACACACAGACAGACTCTTTCTTTTATTATATTTAGAGATATTTTTTGCAAGATTTAGTAGGACTTAAATTGTTTAACATCTCCTCTACTCCAATTATCGCGATAAAGGTGGTAGAGGATGTAATGTGTTTTGTGTATAGGTGAGATAATTCATTCGAAATGTGTGATGGATTGGAAAACCTGTGAAGCGAATCGAAGAAGAGTTCAAATGCTAAACCCGTTGTAGTCAACAAATGTATTAAAGGGTTACTTATTCTCTTCTGAATAAAAATGAAATAGATGTAACCTTGTTATGCCTGTTCGATAACAAAAATAGATTAATCATCTATGTATTGTCCTACAAAAGACGTTCCGTAGCCCATCTTTCTGATTTCGTTCTTAATTTGTAATTTCCTCTACCACTTATAATTTTTCTGTTCTGCAAAATTCGTCGAAAATGGCATATATTGTTGTTAGGAAGTGGATGAATTGTTAGTCCTAAGGGGCAATTTGCCCAGAAGGATTATTAATTTCGTTTTGGCATTTTGCGTTGATTCATTATAAATGTCGGTTCACTTTTCAAATTGTTGCCACCCAATATCAGAGCCCTGTGTTATATTTAAAGAAATTAAATAATGAAGAATCTGCATAAATGTACGTATGTTTCTCGCATTGTGATAAAACAACGGTACCTAGAGCCATCCGATTTTGAATTACGTAATCTTCTACCCATGTATCTGGAAGCCCTAATTTGGAATTTGTTTTATTATCAATTTCATATTTTGTAACACTTTAAGGAAATTCTGGATTAACAAACTCAACGATTTCAAAGCGAGCCATGGCAACGCAGTACGAAAAAGAAAAAAACTTTTTTATCTCCAGCGCCTCGAGACTGTGTATCGGAAATTCTAAAGATATACTCATTTTAGAATTATTTTGCGATATTGCTGTTGAACTGAATTTTATGGTTTTTAAGTTCGACGAACAGGATATTTAATAAATAAAGGTAACACACAAAATGTTAAGGACGTAATTTAAAATCTGAAATCTTTCAGATTCCCCCCCCCTTGCAGTGTGCATGTACCACTAGTGGTACATAACGTTATTTTATGTGGTAACATTATTTTTGGTGGTACATAACATTATTTGCACGAAGGATGTAAATAGATTTTAAACGAAACTCCTTTAACATTTTATTTGACTGTTTATGATTCAGGTAAAATTTTCCCGTTTTTGCACCTTCGAAAAGACTGCACAGGACGTGTTATTCGTTGCTGGTTTCTTGGAAATCTAGAAATTGGAAGTTGGATAAGAGATTCGTTTGATCCTACTGCATTAAGTAATATTTTAGTTTTAGAAAAAGTTCAGCTCTAGGACAGAAATCTCGCAAATAAGTTAAAAAAATGATATGTAGTTTTGGTTAAAAATAAGCGGTGGATATATTTTCGACGAAGCCATAGAATTTTGAATGTCCTTCAACCCATCATATATCTGCGAAACTGGATTTTCAGACATGCTATTAATGAAAAACAAATATATAGGACACGGCTACAGACTAAACCCGACTTACGCTTCAAATTAATGAAGATAAAAAAAAAAAAAAAAAAAAAAAAAAAAAAAAACGTGTATCGAAACTGGTTACAATGGAACAGGCTCGTTCGTTACATTTATACACATCATCTTCATGTTTCCTATTACATATTATTATCCATTATTTAATACAATATATAATGTATTTATATTTTATTGTAATGTGAAACTCTTATTTACGAATAGTATTGAATAATATAAATTATAAATGTTTTATTCTTTGGTTATGAGCCCTGCATTTAGAATGCACTGATTTTAAATCGGAAATTGCTGTTAGGATCGTGCATGTAATTTTGATTCTTATTTATGTGCCATAAAATTTGAAAGGTTTCAGAACCCCTTAATAATCTGATGGTACTATCATATTTCCTAGTAAAGGAAGTATTGGAATAGTGAAAAATTTCAGGTATCATAATTTCAACGAAAATATCCATTTTGACAGCTATCGGATGGAAGTTAACGATGTTTTTGCATGACATCTGTGCATACGAATTGTAAAATCGATTCAGAAGAGATTCCCCCCCCCTGACATGTGTGCGTACACACATATGTATGTAACTCGCATAACTCAAAAACGAGCAATCGTAGAACATTGAAGTTTTGTATATGGGACTGCCATAACGTATAGTTGTGCACCTCCCATTTTCGTTGTAATCGGCCGCATGAAAACGTATATAAATATACATATATGTATATATTCCCAGTCTGTTACCCGGTTTGCTGAGCTCAGTTTTCTTTTATTCCTATATGTTAGTAAATTGTGTATTAGTATATTTTTATGTGTATTGTTAATAAATTATATATGTTAGTCAGTTGTGCATTTTTTATTTTAAAAGTGATTGAATTATGTTCTTATGTTCCGGTTAATATTTTTATGCCGTTAGTTAACTGCCGGGAGTAATTTTAGAATGATCAGGAATTTAAAAGTTCAAGCGGCGCTAAGCCTAAGGAAGTACATTTTTATGTGTATTCTTAATAAATTATATATGTTAGTCAATTGTGCATTTTTTATGTTAAAAGTGATTGAATTATGCTCTTATGTTCCGGTTAATATTTTTATGCCGTTAGTTAACTGCCTGCAGTAGTTTTAGAATTATCAAGAATTTAAAAGTTTAAGTGGTGCTAAGCCTAACGAGGCTGCCATTTGTTTATATTTGGCATTCTCGAAGTAGACTAGTGAATTAAGTCAGTTTGTACACCAGCTTTAGTGTGTTTTTACCGAGTTGGATCAAAAGTGAGCTCTTAGTTTTGTACACCGAAAAACCTCTCTTGCAGCTGCTGTCCAAATTGCTTGTTTTTTTGCGTAGAAATTATAATTTTATCTGTTAAAAAAAAAAAAAAAAAAAAAACCTGTTTCTAAATGTATTTAATGTTTTATTTTTTCTGTATTTTACAATTTTTTTTATGAAGATGTGTAAAGTTTTTATGTATTTTTGCCGCGCCGCGAAATGAGAAGTGAATTAATTGAATGAGAAGTAGATCTCCAATTAATTTCGAGGAAATAAGTTTAAATGAAATGCGGCAAAAAATGTGTATTAAGTTAATAAATAGGCCGTACAAGAAAGTCACGTAGTGTCCTCATCAGATTTTTATAAGAGCAGCCCAAGACGGTGAAGCACAGGTAAGGGCACTTATAAACTGATGGTCTCTCCGTTGTTATAAAGTTCTGCCCCGGTCCCCGAGAAATCTCTAGTACCTTCCATTTCTCGACATTAATGAAGAGCGTGAGGGACGGATACCGTTACAGTTACATATGTAGATTAATTACAATTATTCAGTCACAATGCAAATTACAGTTATACATGGACAGGACCAAAATGTCGCCAAGTATGCTGACGTTCGGCACTTTCTCGTCAAATTTGGTGATAAAATGAGCCGCCCAAATCGTCTTCATAGTACATTGTATAAAAAATACTAGTTTCTTTAACATTATTTACATATAATTTATTATAATTTCACTAGCATTATTTACATATATACAAAATTAACAACAGCATGTAATTTAATTAATCCGTATAAGAAATGTTTTTCATCATGGGAAATATAGCCCACCAGCGGCCGAGCGATAAAACCGCTAAACACTGGTAGTTCGGTCCGAGGTTCGAATCCCGCGAACGGGCTGGTTGCGCTGCATGGGCGTTTTTGTGGTTTTCCCCATGTGTAACGTGTATACGAGCCAGTTTCCCTTAGAAAGTCCACCACGAATACATCCCTCCCCTTAGGCAGATAGCCTAGTGTGCTTTGCCGTATTCTCAATGCACAATACACTCACCATCATGGGAAATATGGTCTGGTAAATAAACATAAATGCGAAATCATACTTTCTTTGTCCGATACTGGGGGGGGGCAATGTCTAGCTGCAGTTGGAGTTTTTGTTACATTCGGTCATGCGTCAATTGCATTTCATACATTGCATTATTAATTTGCATACATTCTATGATTATTTTCTTCAAGTTTTCAATTATTAGATGTATTTGTAAAATTACTGCACGGTTGCCGCCTACCCAAGTTTCTCATTCTTGCAGTACATTTCAATAACATCGATAGAATCGTTCTTAACGCATTGTACAGATAAAGTTCAGTAAATAGATATACTTGTTCATCGATTACTGTCGAACTCTGAAAACTGTGCTGGATTATTAGACTTTTGGTGGCTAATTTTAATTTAGCAGTAGTCCTTTTAATTCCTCATTTTAATCTGGCTACGTCTCCTTCTTGTCTGAAGTTACTAATAAATGAATTGAAATTGCGTCATCTGAAAATTAATCCACATTACGGCTGCTACGTTTCATTATGGATACTTTTCATCCAATCGCTGCTGAAAATTTAAACAAAGGAACCAAGTCTATAAATATTGCTGTTAGTATTTGCGCAACATTTTATTTTTATTCAGTTTCAACCAGCACTGGCAAATTTTAGGGGCAGTTCCGAAATTGTGAGCGAAAATTCATAATGTGCGTGTTTATACCTTTTTTCATTCTTATATGAAATCGGAACTTTTCTATTTATATTTTGTTGAAATTTACTCAACATTTTAAAACACAATTTATTTTTAAAATGGAAAATGAACACGAAGGAATTTTCGTAATAATTTTATCAGAACTGGTATTTATAAAATTACCCAAACACGTTTTATGCATGGTTTTCACGTTTATTGCATTTCATGTTTTAGTTTATTAGAGTCAAGGGCTTTTTCTTAGCCCAAGGGCCCGGAAGGGCTATTAATTTCGTTTTGGCATTTTGCGTTGATTCACTTTTCAAACTGTTGCCATCAAATATTATCGCACAGTGTTATATTTAAAGAAGTTAAATAATGAAGAATCTGCATAAATGTTTGTATATTTCTTGCATTGCTATAAGACGACGGTATAGGTACCGTAGTTTTACTCGAGCCATCGAATTTTGAATAACGTAATTCTCCACCGAACATGGGAATCTGGCAACCCTAATATGGGATTTGTTTTATTATCAACTTCATATTTTGTAACACTTTAACGAATTTTTGATTAACAACCTCAAAGATTTCAAAGCGAGCAACACTGTACGATATATATATATATATATATGTTACCGTGAAAGACCGAAATTGGAGAATGTCGACTTTCACCGGAGAATGTCAACATTCACCAAATACGTCGGCGAAAGATCGAATATTTCTTTACATTCTTGTACATTCGGACCCTCACGGGTGTATGTCGACAATCAGAGATATGCTCTGGTGTAGGTCGAAAAGAGAGGAGTGTATGTACACGCTGTCACTGCAAAAAGGAAGTGTTCCACAAATAAATGCGGTTGTAAAAGCAAGGGCCTCTTGTGCAATTCAAAGTATCATAATAGTTTAAGTTGTTGCAATAAATAAGATTTGAATCACATAATTTGGTAAGTTTATAACTCCTATTATTTTCCTTTCTTATTTGAATGTACTGTGTGTTTTAAGTTCTTATGTTCTTAAGTTCTTATTCTGAGTCTCAAGGGCGTTTTTTCGCGAATGAATTACGGAGAAGGAAATATAATATTCTTATATGTTCAACGTTCACCATTAGTACGTGGTGAATGTCGACATTCACCGGTGTAAGTCAGAAATAAGAGTATTTAGAAAATATATCGGACATACACAAAGCGACTATGTGAATGTTGACATTCACCGGTGAAAGTCGATATTCTCCAGATTTCGGTGTTTCACCGTAACATATATATATATATCCAGTGAGCGAGACTGTGTTCTAAAGATGTGCTCAATTTAAAATTATTTTGCGATATTACTGTTGAACTGAATTTTATGGTTTAAGTGCGAAGAATATGATATTTAATAAATAAAGGTAACGTAATTTAAAATCTGATTTTTTAGTCCAAAGGGGCTTTGTCCCTGAAGGACTATTGTTTTCGTTTTGCGATTTTGCGTCGGACTCATAAACGTCGGTTCCCTTTTCAAACTGTTGCCACAAAATGTTAGAGTCCTGCATTATATTTGAAGAAATTAAATAATGAAAAATCTGCATAAATGATTGTCTATTTCTCGCATTGTGATAAAACAATGGTACATAGAGCCATCGAATTTTGAATGACGAAATCCTACTGCGAATATGGGCATCTGAAATCCCAAATTTGGAATTTGTTTTATTATAGATTTTATATTTTGTAAAACTTTAACGAATTTTTGATTTACAAACTCAATGCTTTAAAAGCGAGAAATGGCAACGTTATATAAGGGAAAAAGAAAAAAAAAAAAAAAAAAAGTACTTTTATCTCCAGCTCGCGAGACTGTGTATATCGGAAATTCTAAAGATATGCTTAATTTAACATTATTTTGCGATATTGCTCTTGAACTGAATTTTATGGTTTAAGTGCAAAGAACATGATATTTAATAAATAAAGGTAACACTCAAAACGTTAAAAAAACGCCCCTTTGGACGTAATTTAAAATCTGAAACATTTCAGATTTTTTTTTTTTTTTTTCTTTTCTTTTTTCAAGTATGAGTCCTAGCAAAGAATAATTCATTTTGTATGTCGGATGTTTTAGAGATATTTGGTGACGTCCGTCGACAGGAACGTCGCTTTCGATTCTTTATTATTTCGTCATTCCTGCACGTGCCTCCGCAAAGATTCTTCTTCTCTTGAAAGATTGTGCTTCACGTTTTTAATAAAACATGACAAAAAAAAAAAAAAAAAAAAAAGAAAGAAAGAAAGATCGTCTTCAAGGCTGTTCCAGAGATTGTGGGAGCATTCTGCTCTTCGTATTCTCTGTATTTTGTCGTTACCCCGTTCCCTTTTTATCGTCGTCTTAGCAAGTTGACGATTTTGCTGGCAACAGATATCAGAGAGTTCCTCATTCCAATTGTTTCACTCCAGCGATCAGCCCCGAGGCGTTGCGAAGTTGCAGCGCGTATTACTTACTGCGAGTTATGTGTTGTTAGTCGAGTTGTGAGTTGTTTAGCCTACCTACCTACCTACCGAGCTGGCGTTCCATATTCGATCGTCATTTCCTTCCTGACGCAGCTGAAGCTCGTATGTGTCTTTTTTTTCGTCCGCGAAGAAAGGGTACTCTCGCGTTTTGTCGAAGATTTTGATTTTGTTCGTCGTAACGTGGGTTTTTTAATAGAAACGTGACTCAACTGTTGTGTGTGTTCTCTTTCATTCTTCGGCGTGACGTAACGACGTGGGACCCCAGGTATTCTGCCATTGTCCGCACCATCTGGATAAGCGATTGAGAACAGAAGGGACGAAATCTGTCCTAGGGATTACCGGAGGCCCCTTTTCGACAGTTTGCAAGCTGTGTTAGCTGCAACGGATTTAATGTCCGTCGAAGATTGGTAGTTTTAAACTGTTCTTGGAATGTGATGTGCCGGGATATTTCGCATGCATCGGTGCCAGATTTACAGTAATTGAGTTAACTGAATGTAATGCAGATCGAAACAGTTGTGTTTATATCTGTGTCCACCGATACCAGCATATTTTAATGGATTACAAAATTCTGTTTTCGTAGTATAGCAGCATGTCTTCAGTTTTCCTTGCGCGTGTAGTACATACAGATCATGAAAGTGAAATGAAAATGGATGTGTTGTGTCCATGTGCGACTTGCCAAAAGCGCAATCTGTGAGCCACTTGGAATGTGTTGCATCAATTCTGTTTGTCCTCTATCGTCAGTAAATCATTCGATCTGTCGCATGCTTTCAATAACTCCAGTTCCGAATTAAGTTTACAGAAAATATGGTATCAAGGGATTTCTGCCTCATTGAGTTTCAGTTGATTCTCCTGACCAATGATATTCGGTTTGCTTTTTGGAAAGATTGATTCCACTGCCAGTGTCTTTGTCGCGCCAAGTTGTGTTTTTCCGGTCTTCCCATGATCCTCGGCATGCCGACCAGGTTCCACACGCCGGCGAACCGTGGTAATTTTAACAACTGCACGATGCCCCCTGCATGGGGATACCAGCACCAGCCCCAGTTTCTGAAATGGAGGACTTGGGCACAGCCAGCACGTCCATCCCATTCTTTGGTGAGTAATGCTTTCCATTTTGAAAGATAAGTCAATGTTTGCGTGTTTCATAGATAATAATGGCGCTCAGTTAATATTAATTAGTGGTAACGTTACCTGTTCGGGACGTTCATTAATTCTATGTGATAATTGGAATTTAATGAAGCCATCCCATTCTTTGGTGAGTAATGCTTTCCATTTTGAAAGATAAGTCAATGTTTGTCTGTTTCATAGATAATAATGGCGCTCAGGTAATATTAATTAGTGGTAACGTTACCTGTTCGGGACGTTCATTAATTCTATGTGATAATTGGAATTTAATGAAGCCATCCCATTCTTTGGTGAGTAATGCTTTCCATTTCGAAAGATAAGTCAATGTTTGTGTGTTTCATAGATAATAATGGCGCTCAGTTAATATTAATTAGTGGTAACGTTACCTGTTCGGGACGTTCATTAATTCTATGTGATAATTGGAATTTAATGAAGCCATCGCATTCTTTGGTGAGTAATGCTTTCCATTTTGAAAGATAAGTCAATGTTTGTGTTTCATAGATAATAATGGCGCTCAGTTAATATTAATTAGTGGTAACGTTACCTGTTCGGGACGTTCATTAATTTTATGTGATAATTGGAATTTAATGAAGCTAGATAAGCGACAAGTTGTCCCGTTCTGCTCGTTCTGATTTTTAACCTAAAGGACGTTAGCGCAGATGGAGTATTAATTTCGTTTTGGCATTTTGCGTCGGTTCACTATAAATGTCAGTTCACTTTTCAGATTGTTGCCACCGAATATTAGAGCTCTGCATAATATTTAAAGAAATTAAATCATGAAGAATCTGCATGGATATATGTATGTTTCTCCCGTTGTGATAAAATGATGGTACCTAGAGCCATCCAATTTTGAATAACGTATGTTTACATCCGAAAATGACCATCTGAAAGCCCTAATTTGGAATTCGTTTTATTATCGATTTCATATTTTATAACGCTTTACTTTTTGATTCACAAACTCATCGATTTTAAGGCAATCAGTGGCAGCACTGTTAAAAAAAATTATCTCCAGCGCGCGAGACTCTGTATCGGAAATTCTAAAGGTATGCTCATTTAAAAATTATTTTTCGATTCATCCGTTAAATTGAATTTTATGGTTTAAGTGCGAAGAAGATGACATTTAATAAATAAAGGTAACTCACGAAACGTTAAAGAAAGAGTCCCTTTGGGCGTAACATAAAAACCTGAAAGCTTTCAGATTTTATTATTATTATTATTTTTTTTAATTTGCTTTTTCAGTTACATTTTTTATTACTTCTTTGCACGAAGTACTATAATCGCGAAAAATTTCGGGTATCGTATATCAGTGGAAATATGATATTCCAATTTGACAGTTCCCGAACCCATTTGGACGACTTTTTTTTTTCTTACGTCTGAGGCATACGCCAAATTACAGAAGTGTTTTAAATAACGAAGATATTCGTGTTTTAACAATTTCCAATTGAAAAAAAAAGTAATAAACTTTGCAGAAATAACGAAATCTAACTTTGAATGCGTCTCAGTTGCAGTATATTTTGATCTCCTATTTTGGAAAGCTTTATAATTCCTATGAAAATGTAAAGATACAAGAAGTTTGATTGGCTACAACAAGAACTGACCAGGATATTTAATTCTAAAGTTTGCGATTTTTTATGTCATTTTCAACTTGTCTAGAGGGATCGGCTCAGTAAGTTAGAATAACTCGAGAAAATACTTTAAATGAAGTGCAGCAAAAATTCTAAATTTAATAGGCCGTGCTAGGAAGTCATGTGGCGTCCACATCATATTTTGTAAAAAAAGTTACCTAAAATACTTATAAAAAAGAAGAAAGGATTTTAATGAATACAGCTAATGTAGTTTCACGGGTCCAGCTAGTAATTAATAATAGTAGAGGAGAAATACTGTGTTTATTGCTTTTAAACCTCTTAGTTTGTTAATTAAATACAAAATAAATTTCAGAGAAAAATTAAATATCTTTCTGTTTGCCAAATGGTATATATATATATATATTTGAATTTAACAAATATTCTCTATTATATAAAGCTAATTTAAATTTTAAACTGTGATAATTTAATTGTACACACACACAAAAAAGATGAATTATTGCTGCGAATTTATTTGCAATATCATTTAAATTCAGAAAACATATGCAAATTAAGTGCAAGTATCTAAATACATGATAAAATATTTAATAATCCTAAAAGGGACAAAAATATTTTAATTAGGGAAGTAGAATTTTTTTTTCTTTCTTTCTACCGCTTAGTTTGGTGATTAAATTCGAAATACAAGTGTTCGAAATATTGCGTTTCGCCGAGTGGCAGCACACTTCTTTTATTTATATCGCTGGTTTCTTAATCAAAAGTTCTTTAAATTCGCTCAAAATATTAAATAAGTAAAAATCCAATTCACAATTCTGGCTTTGAGACGCACATGTTATGGTGGAAGACTTTCTGTATTCAAAACTGGGTTATTTATTCTATGTGCTGCCATTTTCTGACAATGCGAGAAACATTCATACATAATGTACGGATTTGTCATTTTTTAATAATCGGGATTTGGATTATGGAGTTTGAAGTGTTTCTGAGATTTAAAATAATTCTTTAAAGATCAGCACAAAGCAGATTTAAAGTAATTATATCTTTCACAGCGAGTAAACCGTACAAATTTGCTGTTTTTCAAAATAACAGTAAATGCAATCAATGCCACTAACATCGCATGAGTAGTCCGAAGTGAGCCACACCCTCAGCAGAAAGTCAGCTCAAAGGCATCGCCATATATATCTGCAAAGAATGTAAAGGTAGAAATTTAGAAATCGAACTTTTTTCAGAGAGCGGTGTGATCGAGGACCCTATACAACGATTAACTACTATTAACATAGCATAATAATTAGGGTTTTATATTAGAGATGACGTAATATAATTGAACTCCCAAAAATAATTGTTTGGTTTTTTTTTTTTTTTTCTTCATTAATATTTCGTATTAGACTATTGATTTCTTTCTAAATGTTTCATAATTACTACTTTCATTTTGGCAACAATTGTCAGTAAAATTCTGACATCGATAAAAAATGAAACGTGTGGCAAAACTACGATTCGAATACTTTTCCCAGAACTTTTATTTCCGTCTCGCTTGTCATTTGATGATTTAATCAGAAATCCATCTTGTCCTTTAATTGCGGAACCATATTCGATACAGAATCAAAATGCGGGTTCAATTAAAATTCTTTTCCCGTATTAATTGAGAACTGTGATTTATCAGCATTTATAATTTTGGCAGACGATCCCAAATAAACTGGTATTTTCTCGTGCATGATCTATGATTTTCTTTATTGCGTAGATGTTCAAATTTGCAGAATGTAATTAACAAGTAAAAGGAAAGCTAGCTGTCATATGATATTGTTGTCATTTAGTGAACTAGCCTCTGAAAATAGTTCTTTTTTTTAAAAAAAAAAGAAAAAAATATATATAGCGTAATTTCTTAAAAAAAGTATTATTTATAATTAGACATCTCATTATTTAAATGCATTTTTATTTAAATTGCTCAGATTAAAAAGGAGAAAAAGCATTGTTAAGAACTTTGTTTATTGGTTTTAAATCGTTTAATTACATCTCATTATTTAAATGCATTTTTATTTAAATTGCTCAGATTAAAAAAGAGAAAAAGCATTGTTAAGAACTTTGTTTATTGGTTTTAAATCGTTTAATTACATCTCATTATTTAAATGCATTTTTATTTAAATTGCTCAGATTAAAAAAGAGAAAAAGCATTGTTAAGAACTTTGTTTATTGGTTTTAAATCGTTTAATTACATTTCATTATTTAAATGCATTTTTATTTAAATTGCTCAGATTAAAAAAGAGAAAAAGCATTGTTAAGAACTTTGTTTATTGGTTTTAAATCGTTTAATTACATCTCATTATTCAAATGCATTTTTATTTAAATTGCTCAGATTAAAAAAGAGAAAAAGCATTGTTAAGAACTTTGTTTATTGGTTTTAAATCGTTTAATTTGTTGCTGAGTAACTTTTCGGTTTAAATTTAACTGAATTTGCAAGTTAAATCTTTTACTCTTTGCCGAACGGTAAGACGCTAGTGCTCGGAAGATAAAAGTATTTCATTTCAAGGAATGGCAACATATTGCTCTCATATAGCCGAGTTTGTCGATTAAAATTGTAAGATAAATGAATAGCTTAACATTTTGCCAAATAGCAAAAGAACTTTCATTTCGAATAGTGTTGCCAGTGCTGGTTTTTAAGTCGCAGAGTTAATCAAAAATTAATTTAGATTGTAGAAAATATGAAATAAATAAAAATCAAATCCTAGCTTCGAAGTGCGCATGCTCGGGTGGAGATTTGTGTATGTTCAAAACTGAGTGGCTGTAGGTATCGTCGATTTTGCACCATGCGAGGAACCAAGGCTGTGGAGTCGGTAGGAAAAATGACCGACTCCAACTCCTAGAATGTTAAAAGAATCCGACTCCGCCTCCCTCATATATATATATATGTATGTAAACATATACACATGGGTTATAGCTTGTTTTTACTTCCTTGTACGAAGTAAAAAGGAAATATTGTAATCGCGAAAAGTTTCAGGCAGCATATTTCAACGAAAATATCCAATTTGACCGCTATCGAATGCAATTTAACGATGTTTTTGCGTCATATCTGTACGTAAGGACAGAATAAAATACTCTTTTCCTTCCCCCCCCCCCAAAAAAAAAAAAAAGCTTTAAAATGAATTCTGAAGAGAATTTTTCGTGGCGTCTGTACGTGCGTACGTACGTATCTCGCATAACTCAAAAACGAGTAGCCTCAGAACGTTGAAATTTTGTATATAGGACTGATATTATAATATATAACATGTAGATGTGCACTTCGTATTTTGGTTGCAATCGGCAGCACCAAACGTATATAAATATATTTATATATATATCCACTCTGTTACCCGGCTCAGTGATCTCAGTTTCTTTACCCTTATATGTTTGTAAATTGTACATTTCTTGCTTTAAAAATGATTGAATTATGTTGTTTTTATCATCCGGTTAAGGATTTTATGCCTTTAGTAAATCTGTGCGCAATATTTTTAGAATTATCAGCAATTTTAAAGTTGTTTAATTGCTGCCAAGCCTGTTTTTAATGGCGGCCATTGATGTTTACATTTGAAACAGGAGACTAGTGGATTCGTTGCCAATCTAGAGAAACTTAGCTTCGCAACAACAAAGATAACGCATTCATTTATTATTGCCAATTAAATCATGCTTAATTCTTTCTGGAATTTTTTCGAGGAAGTAAGCGTTTGAGATTTACTTCGTAATTTTTAATATAGATATTTTGAGTTTTTATGTATTTTTGCCTTTTTGCGAAATGAGAACTGAATTAATTAAATGTAAAATACTCAATCGTCTGTGAAAAACTGTTTCTTTTTTTGTTTTGTTTGCTTAATTTCTTTTATACATAGTTCTAGCTTTATTATAGTATTTGAATAGAACACGTGGCAACGATTAGATAATTCTTTAAATGATATACATTTTGTGCATTCTCAGTTATAATATGAATGAAATATAATACTGTTAAGTAGACCTAGCGCCAGAGTGTCGCTATGGTAAACAAAGTGAATTTTAAAGAATGCATTTATTCTATTGTGTTTTATGCGCTGTCGGCGAAGTAGGTTTAATTCAATCTAATAAGTTTAAATAAAATGCAAGAAAAAATGCGTATAATTTAATATTCCGTACAAGGAAGTCTTGTGGTGTACACATCAGATTTTTTTTAATATAAAAGAAGTAATAGATGCTACAGAAAATTGATGGCATAGCAAATTATTTATATTAATTAGCATTTATTATGAAATGGAAAAACTGGCATTAGTTATTTCTAAGAAATAGTATAGCTTCGGCAAGATCTTATTTGTTGGACGACCATAGATCCGATTTGATAAACTTCAGAACTGAGAAGAGTCTTTCCACACTGACTTGAGTAGGAAGAAGAGCTGTTACTGTTATGACTACTTCTTTCAACTTTTCAGGATAGATTTTTATAAGTTCTAAAAGAGGTGTCTTGCAAGCGCAATCCTATTTCTCTATTTCTTAAAGGCTGTGTATAAATCTTTTTATTTTTTCATTTTTATATCTAAAAGCTCTCGGTTCTTTATTTTCATTCCCTTTTAGCCTTTTCAATATTATCCAAAAATATTTCTCAAAATCTAATTCATCACTGAAAGGGGATGATAGTGACTTAATTGCAATGTCTGCAGTTTGACTGTCCTGATTCGAATGGTTACAGCCGAAAACATCGCGGCAAAAACATCGCGGACGAAAACGTCGCGGAGAAAACAACGCAAGGCAAAAACGTCGTGAAAACATCGCAACGAGAAAACATCGCAGTTCTAAAACATCGTGGTACAAAACATCGTCGTCGAAAATAAAGCGGTTCAAAAACTTCGCAGTTTAAAAACGTCGTCGTCGAAAATATCGTGGTAAAAAGTAAAGTATCTACAAATCATCGCATGACGATAACATCGCAGACATGCTTCTTTCAGGCTTTAATAACTGTAAATGGATATTCCCATATTGATTTGTGATCGCAAGATGGAAAGAAGGATAATTTTTACTTTCATACTTTTTATTAACTAATAAATTTTTGCTGAGAAAATAAGAATGAAATTTAAGCATAGAAAATTAATGCAACTTGTAGCACTTAATAGAATTTTAAACCGACATAGTTAACTAACAAAGGCCATTAATAAATAATTTTTATAAAGTTTTTACTGGTAATTTTTCATGAAAAGTTATAATCTATAATTTGCATTGAATTTTTTATGCTTAAGTTTCCTTCTTACTTTTTCAGCAAACAATTATTAGTTAATAAAATATGTGAAAATAAAAATTATCCTTCTTTACATACTGCGCTCACAAATCATTATGGGAATATCCATTTACAATAATTAAAACCTGAAAAAAGCATGTCTGCGAAGTTATCGTCATGCGATGATTTGTAGATACTTTATTTTTTACCACGATATTTTCGATGACGATGTTTTTAAACTGCGAAGTTTTTGAACCGCTTTATTTTCGACGACGATGTTTTGTACCACGATGTTTTAGAACTGCGATGTTTTCTCTTTGCGATGTTTTCTCCCACGATGTTTTGTAGCACGACGTTTTCGCCTTGCGTTGTTTTCTCCGCGACGTTTTCGTTCGACGTTTCGTTCGACGTTCGCGATGTTTTTGCCGCGATGTTATCGGCGGACACCGATTCGAATTCTCCAATTGTTCTGAGAATAATTTCATTCTTAATGAAAGTGCATAGATGGCTTTCTTTGCGGTTTTAATTTGTTTGTCGTCTAAGAAAATTCGGTGTTTCGGATCTGCATATATTGAACCCAGCAAGATCTATTGTCTAGTTTCTCTTTTCTCTTCTTTGAAGAAATGATTCCTTCTGCAATAAGCCCTCCATTTCAGAAAAAACAAACATCGCATTCTTCCATTCTCGCCTCCTGTTAATTCTTCAGATTGCAGCTTTTTTGTGGCTATATATGGTGAAGAAAGAAGAATTTCTAATTCTGCAAGATCATTCCACAATCTTTCTGCTAAGGAAACATTAGGGTTATTTATATCATCTAAGTTCTGAATTCTAACAATCTCTTTATCATCGAATATGTGCTTCTTTTTCCAATCCTTGCTTGATCGATAATTGCTCCTTTTCCTGCTCGCTTCCTAAGAATGGCATCCATTTTGGGAGTTCTTGCTGCTATTGCTGCTTACCTAAATTTACCAGTGAAATTTGTTAACTAAATGAAGCAAGTTAAATGAAACAGTTTATCATTAAAGGCAAATATCACATCCATCCTCCTTCCTTATATTTATTTATTAACATGTCAATAAAATAGAAAATAACTGTTTATTAATGTATATAGTCCATATATAAAAATAATAACTCAGCTTGTCAGTAATTTTTTTTCAACTCATTTTAATTTCATTTCAAATTCAAACTGTCCAACAAAAACTGGTGTCGGAGTCGACCTGTTTTTAGTGACTCCAGCTCCGATTCCTTTTTACCCCAAAATCTGCCCGAATCCATGACTCCGACTCCAGAGCCCTACGAGTAACATACGTACGTATGTGCACATTTTTCATTATGTAAGAAAAAGAGATAGCAATAAATCTTTAAGGGAATCAATATTACGACGATTCGATTCCCATTTAAGGAATCATTTTTGGCAATTTGAAATTCATTTTTAATGGCAACTTGCAGTCTCATCGTCCATTGTGAGCAGTAAATGATTAATAGAGCTCTTTTTTGGGAGGGTAAGGAGAAGACGGGATAGTTACAGTTAAAAAATCTGTCGAAAATATGTGGTTTGTGTATATATGCCGGTTTTTAGCCCAAAGTGCGTTGGCCCACAATGGCTGTTAATTTCAAAACGGCATTTTGCGTCGATTCACTTTTCAAACTGTTGCCACCAAATATTATCGACATGAAACTAAGTAATGAAGATAATAAAACTAAATAGTTTAAAGAAACTAAGTAATAAAGAATCTGCATGAATGTTTCTCTCATTGTGAAGAAACAATGGTACCTAGAGCTATCGAATTTTAAATAACTAGTCCTCCAACCGAACGTGGGCACTTGGAAGCCCGAATTATGAATTTCGAATTTGTTTTATTATCTACTTCAAATTTTGTGAAACTTTAACGAATTGTTGATTAACAAACTTAACGATTTGAAAGAGAGCGATGGCAACGTTGTGCAGGGGGGGGACTTTTTATCTCCAGCGAGCGAGATTGTGTCGGATATTCTAAAGATATCCTCTTTTTAAATATTTTATGAAATTGCTGTTGAATTGAATTTTATATGTTTTAAGGGCGAAGAACATGATATTTAATCAATAAAGGTAACACACAAAAAACGTTATAAAAAAATCTTACTCATTTTTTCTTGCATTTCGTTTAAACTTATTGGATTGAATTAAATCTACTTAATAAAGTAGATTTAATTACTTAATAAAGTAGATTTAACTACTTAATAAAGTAGATTAATCTACTTAATAAAGTAAATTTAAGCGCATAAACCACAATAGAATAAAAGCATTTTTTAAAATTCCCTCTATTTGTTTACTATAGCGACACTTTGGCGCTAGGTTCACTTAACAGTATTATATTTCGTTCATATTATAACTCAGCATGCGCAAAACTTATATCATTTAAAGAATTATCGAGTCTTTGACACATGTTCTATTCAAATACTATAATAAAGCTAGAACAATGTATAAAAGAAATTAAGCAAACAAAACAAAAAGAAACATTTTTTCACAGACGATTGAGTATTTCACATTCAATAAATTCAGTTCTCACTTCGCGACAAGGCGAAAACACATAAAAACTCAAAATATCTGTATTAAAAATTGCAAAGTAAATAAATCTTAAACACTTATTTCCTCGAAAAAATTCCAGAAAGGGTTAAGCATGATTTAATACGCAATAATAAATGAAGGCGTTATCTTTGTTGTTGCGAAGCTACGTTTCTCTAGATTGGCAACAAATCCACTACTCTGCTGTTTCAAATGTAAACAATCAATGGCCACCATCAAAAAAAGGGCTTAGGGGCACTTAAACAACTTTAAAATTGTTGATAATTGTAAAGATATTGCACACAGATTTACTAAAGGCATAAAAACCTCAACCGGAAGATAAGAACAACATAATTCAATCATTTTTAAAGCAAAAAATGTACAATTTACAAACATACTCGTATAAGAGTAAAGAAACTGAGATCAATGAGCCGGGTAATAGAATGGATATATATATCTAATATATATCTAAATATATTTATATAAGTTTGGCGCCGCCGATTGTAACCAGAAAACGAGGTGCACATCTACATGTTATAACAGTCCTCTGTACAAAATTTCAACGTTCTGAGGCTACTCGTTTTTGAGTTATGCGAGATACGTACGTACGTACAGACGCCACGAAAAAGTCTCTTCAGAATTCATTTTAAAGCAGTTTTATAATTTTTTTGGAGGAAAAGAGGCTTTTTATTCTGTCCTTACGTACAGATATCACGCAAAAACATCCTTAAATTGCATTCGAAAGCGGTCGAAATGGATATTTTCGTTGAAATATGCTGCCTGAAAGTTTTCGCGATTACAATATTTCCTTTTTACTTCGTACAAGGAAGTAAAAACGCCTTTTTGGGCGTAATCTGAAAGGTTTCAGATTTTTTTTTGGGGGGGGGGTAATGATTTAAATTAAAAATCGCAGTTGCATGTTTAAATAGGTAAAGCAGAACAATCTGAAACCATGCTAAGTAAAACAAAAAAGATAAAAAGAAAGAAGATTAAATTAGGGTATTGTGCATACAAGGTGGTTGAAGATGAGGGAGTCTGCCCACTCCTTGAATGAATGGCAAGCGTAATGTATGCAAATTAGATGTACATTGGACGACCCTCGAAAGAAAGAAAACTGTTACGTTGCGTGTTAAGGGAAGTTTTGCCAAGCTGGAAGATTCGAAGTGATGCTCTATTTGATAAGTCCATAAATTGCCCCTTGTTTTGGAACTGGGCTGTAATTCTTGGCCTACTACTCCGCATGAGAGTGATCCCATCATGCAGTAACGGGTCATGAATGACAGAGTATACTGCTAGCGCAGAAAGTACTCATGTGTTTGTTTGTTGTTAAGATGCGTGAAACTTATCGCTCAGCAAATACTTGGAAGTGTTAGCTTTAGAATAACAATGCCTTTGCATTTCTTTCTTTAATTTTTTTTTAAAGCTCCACACTTGCTATTAGTTTTGGTTCTCGCCTTTTTTATCCGCATCACTTTTCAAATAAAAGGATGTTGCCACCGGATATTATCGCCATGTATTGTTTTGAACGAAATAAAGTAGCGAGTATAAAAAATGCATTACTACAGTGCTTAACTTTCGAAAGATATGGTAAATAAAGATTCTAAAGATTATGTTTTTAAATATTTTGTGATTTTGCTGTGGTCTTATGTGTGGCGCTGTTTTATTAGAATATTATTCAGTAGGTCATCTTGTTAAGAAAACTGAACATTGATGTGATGAACTGGGAAAAGGCCGGAAAATTTATTGGCAACACTTAATATACTGTATTGGGAATTCCAAAGATATACTGCTTTTGGAAAATTTGTGATTTTGTTGTGGAATTTTATGTGGCTTAAGAGGACAGAAAGCGATGTTGAATAATAAAGTTAAAAAAACAAAGGAAGTCGTTTTTGTGGAAAGGAAACTAAGAGCGAGTAGGTGAACTGAAAACCCAGCGAGAGAGCATTAAAAAAAAAAAAAAAAAAAAAAAAAGAGTAAAAAATCTCCTAGTGCGACTTAAAATTTTCCTCTTTTTTTACGGTGTGTGTTTTTAGACAGGGCGTGCACGTGCACATCAACAGAAGTTAAAAAATCATTGATTTTTCTTTAAAATTAACATTTATTTATGTGTGCTTATGAACGAGAGGGGAGAAACAAAAGTGTGGGCTATGTATCCATTTTTAATACTTTAAATCAATGAATTCAAAATGTAGTTAAAAGTATGGAAAAGTAACTATCTCTCCTTTTGTTCCCACTTAAACTATAAAATTCAATTCAACAGCAATATCGCAAAATAATTTAAAAAGAGCATATCTTTAAAATTTCCGATACACAGTTTCGCTCTGGAGATAAAAATGCCTTCACCCCCCCCCCCCCCCGTACAAGCGTTAGTAAGCGTTGCTCGCTTTGAAATCGTTGAGTTTCTTAATCAAAAATTCATAAATACTTTACAAAACAGGAAATAGATAATAAAACAAATTCCAAATTTGGGCTTCCAGATGCCCATATTCGGGTGGAGACGTACGTTATTCAAAATTGGATAGCTCTAGGTACCGTTGCTTTATCACAATGCGAGAAGCATACGTATACATTCATGCAGATTCTTCAATATTTAAAATTTTTTTTAAATATAATACAAGGCTCTAATATTTGGTGGCAACAATTTGAAAAGTGATTCAGACTTTTAACGTTTTCGACGCAAAATGCCAAAACGAAATTAAGAGCTCTTCTCAGCTAACGCCCTGTGGGCTAAAAATATTTGCTGCATTTAAAGACAATATTTAAAACTTTTAAAATGTAATCATAATGATGATGTTTTTGTTTGCGTTATATTTTCTGTCTCCCTTTTGCGCTATGAATGGTTGAATACTGCTCGAGTATAGAATAAATAATGTGCATTTGGTCCAAAAAGTAGATTATGTTGCTAGTCATGGCGTGTGGCCCGCAAGCGGAGCCAAATTGAATTAATGAAACACGTGTTATTTAAATCTTGTGCATCCCCGTGCTGCATCTGGAAGAACTTTTCATTTCCTCCTGCCGCGGTTAGCATTGTGAGGTAACCGTACGCCGAGGACGAACCAGTTGGGCTGGAAATGCTACTTCAACAGATGCCTCCCAACATTTGGAACAACTTTTTATTATTTATTTGATATGCATTTATTATTATTATTTTTTAAATCTTTTTTTTTTTTTTCTTTTTAATCTTCCTGGATGGAATGCACTTTTTTTACCCTACCCACGTTGAAATTGTTTTGTCTTTGCCTTTTTCATTAATGACTTCTGTTGAGTTTATAGTTCGAATGTAAACAAACAAGGCTTTACCTAATATGGTTTTGTAACTTTATTTCGTTATTTGTGGTATTTTATTTGCATCTGAAGGAACAATAAATATTTGTTGAAAGGAAGGAAATAATTATGGCAGTAATTCTTTGCAATTTGAATATATGCTTTGTCTAATACTTAATGATTATTTGCAGTTAAAATCGTGAAATAATACTTAATAACTGTACAGTTACATTAGCATTCAAAGGCGCTTCGATCGCATCGATATCGATGGTTTGTTATTAGGCGGTATAAATCTTGTGTTCTGATCTGAATGGACAATTTTCACAGTCAGTAAGTGGCAGCATAATAAATAAATAAATAAATAAAAGCTCATTCGATATAGATCAGCGATTCTCAACTGGTGGTATAGTTCGACCGTCTATAGCGCAACCCTGGTTGGCATTCTGCCAAAACACATAGACTCGTCCAAAAGGGGCGGTATTACTTGCTGCGACGTGAAAGGTCTTCTCTTCTCCGGTAAGAGCTATGCTGGAGGGAAAGAAAGTCTCCATTCTTCCACCCTATTTTGAGAATAATTCAGTCCCAATGGCGCATGCGTGTTTGCGCTCATGGTCGCGGATGAGACGGTCGAACTATACGCAAAGAAACAAAGTATTTTTAGCTATTAAATTCAAAAATCTCGCGAAGAAAAAGAACGCTTGATAGAAATTTTCTGTGATTGAACTCTAACTGAAGATTTCAAAAATAACACTCATAATATTAATATATAATAAATGGTATACTAAAATGTTAATTTAAGGCTGAATCGGAAAAAAAGAATTTAAAGGCATTTCAAATAAAAGCTATTAAGTTTTTATCCCATTTTGCACAACCTATTTGTGTGAATAAGGATTTTCTTCCCCCCCCCAAAAAAAAAAACGAAGGGGGGGCGAGAGAACAAAATTAAAAGTGGATCCTAATTTACGGTTAAAGCTAACTGAAATACGACCAGACCTAAAGAAACTGATCGCTCATAAACAGGCCCAAATTTGACACTAAATTTTAGAATTAAGGTATTAGAACTTCAAGTTTGATAATAAAAATGTTAACCAATTTTTAATCTGATATCTTTTTTTATGTGTGCATATTTAATGCAATAAGCCAGTGGGCTGTATAGATGTCACAGTCTAATTAATTTCGCCCGTTATGGGGACATAAAGACGAAAACGTATGCTATTTTGGCGACAGCTGAACATATAGTGGAGACAATTTAAAACATTTCTAGTAAATACCGAAAAAACTGTATTTAAACTTGTGAATACCGGTATTACAAAATTGTACAAATGGCTCAAAATACTGGTATTGCAGACCCTAATTGCAACCAAAAAGGGAGGTGCACAACTACATATTGTAGCAGTCCTATATACAAAATTTCAACGTTCTGAGGCTACTCGTTTTTGAGTTATACAAGATACATATATGCATACGTACGCACGTACTTACAGACGCCACGAAAAAAATCTCTTTCGAGTCCGTTTTAAATCAGTTTTATAATTCATTTGGGGAAAAAGAGTTCTTTATTCTGTCTTTACCTACAGATGTCGCACAAAAACATCTTTAAATTGCATTCGATCGCGGGTCAAAATGTATATTTTCGTTGAAATATAGTACTCGGAATTTTTCGTGATTACAGTACTTTTTCCTACAAGGGAGTAAAAAATAAAAGAATGCCTTTTCAAAACTGGCAACGAGAATATGAATTCTAAAGATGTAACGGTCACTTTAGCTTTTATGAAATGTGAAAATTTAGGACCTGCATAATGATGAAATATCTTTCATATAATTTCTTCAGGAGCGAAGAATTATTCACTCTGAAAGAAGTGCACAAAAACCCCTAAATAAACCTCTGTTTCAGTTCGGAGGAAGCACCGGAAGCATATTTCACAAGTGCACATGTGTGTAGCCACCGAGGGAGTGACTTCTAGGATGGACCAATGAGCATCCAGTAATATTTCTATCATGTCACGTGACCTTTCGCTTGTTTTAAGATTTAAGCAAGGTGCTTGAAAATATTCTGCCACGCAATTTTCTGTACAAAATAATTAAAGCATCGTGGATTGCTTCTGAAACTTTTCATTGCGAAGTTAGATCAAATATAGGCAATTATGAAGATTTCACTACGTGGTTGAAATAAATACAAACACACGTTGGATACTTCGCTAAAATATCGATGGGAAACATTACTTAATAAGTGATAAATAAGATGAAGAAAGAAATATGTGCTAAACATCTGAGCCCAAATGCAATCTTTACATAAGACTATGCCTATGAGAAAAATATTTACACCAATTATATATGTAAATAGAAGTCAGCACTTTTTATTGCAGTCTATATGAAAAAAAAAATTCTATAATAATAACCAATGCAGAATTTTATTCAAAGTAAACTTTACTAATTTGCATTCCTATACATTTAGTGTGTTAAATTTCACATTTAATAACTGCTCACTCTTAAATGTACTGTCTACACAAGAAATACTCATCAAACAGAGTGAATTTATCTTATTCACAACGAATATATTCAATTTATTCACACATAATTTTTAATATTAGCAATGGATATAATCAGATATGTATTCTGAATCTTACGCTTTAAAAATCAAAAGAATGCAAGCACTGAAATAAGAAAACGCTAGATTCATTGTAACACTTTCAGTCATTCTCAGCTCAATTAAAATAATATACACTTAAACTCTCTTAATCCACATAATATGCCGTGAACATCAATCCAAACATTAATGCGTGATAAAAATCACAAAAGTGAAATGTCAGCGATTAATTAAACTCAGAAAACGAAAGCACAAGATTTCTAATATGACGTCATATATTTATAACTGCGAAACAAATGCAAATTAAAACGTAAACAACATACGCTCACATGCACGAAGATTTAGCGTCACAATAGCAATAGCAGCTCATTGGTGCATTTTCGAAACCCTTCCCTCAGTGGCTACGCCGATGTGCACTTGTGAAATATGCGAACCGGAATGGAGATATGAAACTGTTATTAAACTTCATTCATAAGTTCAAATCAATTCTTAAATATAGATTAATTCTTAAGTTAAAATCCTGGTTTGTGAAGAAAAACTTTATTCGCCTTTATGAGAATCTTTAAGATTTTAATTTGGATTTTATAAAACTGAATAGAAAATTTTAACTTGGAGTTGAAATTTTGTGCTGAAATGCGAAATGGCGAAACACGATCCTCATGAATGATTGCTGGTTGTATGGAGAAGTTCCAGTTCCCCTTGATAAGTCGGGAATTTTTCTAAGGAATCAGCAATAATTCTTTTGTTTTATTCTTTAGTTTTGCATTCGAATTAACAATTCCAGTTTAATTATTTAAAAATTCCAATTATTAATTTCCGGAATAGTTCACATTTACCGTCTAAATTTATCTTCACGTTTCATCGGAGATAATTTTCATTTACGTATCCTGTATTATTTGTATTCCCCCCTTTTTTTTTGTAATAACTGTTGTAGCATATATCAATGGTAGATTTTTGTGTGTGGTGAGGGGGTTGTTATGTGTGTGCGTACCGTGCAAATTAGATTATTATATCCGACAAAGCTAATACCGGGCAGTTTATGTAAAATTGATTTCTGCTTTAAGACAGCCATAAGGTACTATATAAGCTAATGCACAAAATGAAATTTGACAAGAATAAATAAAAGCAACTATTCAACGCTATCGAAACCGGCTAAACGACTTCAGCGTAAAAACGACAACCTCTTTATACTTTTTTCTTTTACGAAATAAAAAGAAAATGTTGTAATCGCGAAAAAGATCGTGTATCATATTTCAACGAAAATATCCATTTTGACCGCTATCGAATGCAATTTAACGATGTTTTCGCGTGACACCCGTACGTAAGAACATAATAAAGGACTCTTCCCCCCCCAAAAAAAAACATTATAAAACTGATTTAAAATGAATTCTCAAGAGATTTTTTTTCGTTGCGCCTGTGCGTGTATGCACGTATGTATCTCGCATAACTCTAGATTTTTGTGCCTTTAGTTAACCTGCGTGGAATAATTGTGGAATTATCAACAATTTAAAAGTTTTTTAAGTGCGGCTAAGCCTAATTTTTGGTTACTATGGCAGCCGTATTTGTTTGCATTTGAAACTTGGCAGAATAGTGGATTTGTTGCCAGTCTAGAGAAACTAAGCTTCCAAGCAACAAAGTAACGTCTTCTTTTATTATTGAGAATTAAATGATGCTTAATTCTTTCTGGAATTATCATTGAAGTTATTAGCTTGTTTTTGCGTAGAAACTGTAATTTTAATGGTAAATTTTTTTAATTGTTTTAACTGTACTTGCTCTTTTATGTTTTTCTATATCTCAATTTTTAATGAAAATATTTTGAATTTTTATATATTTTTTGTCTTGCCCCGAAGTGCGAAGTGAATAAATTAGTAGCGCACGCGCATTAGCTATCCGGCGCTGAATCGTCTGTGAAATACTGTTTCATTTTTATTTGTTTAATTTCTTTTATTCTTCGTTTAAGATTTATTATATTGTTTGAACAGAACATGTGGTAATTCTTCAGATGATATAATTTTTGTGCACTTTGAGTTATGAATGATATGTAACGCTGTTAAGTGAACCTAACCCCGAAGTGTCGCTATGGTAAATAAATATAATGAACTTTAAAGAGTGAATTTATTCTATTGTGATTTATGCGCTATCGACGAAGTAGATTTAATTCAAAATTCGTTAACTGTTAATTCAATACGTGTAAATGAAATGCAGGAAAAT
The DNA here is from genome assembly GCF_044657685.1 of Stegodyphus dumicola. Lineage (NCBI taxonomy): Eukaryota > Metazoa > Arthropoda > Arachnida > Araneae > Eresidae > Stegodyphus > Stegodyphus dumicola. The sequence goes on from NC_140771.1 coordinate 247,481,143, forward strand.
TGGGTATAATTTAATATTCCGTACAAGGAAGTCATGTGGTGTACACGTAAGATTTTTTTCCCCCTTTATACCATTTTTTATATTCTCTTTCCCAGGTGTTTAATATATAAAAACGGAACTACTTGAGACGAAATCACAATACTTTAATTCTTTTAAGCATAGCAGGCCGTTCCCTGTTGGGTGGCTCAGAGCGTCGACCGCCTCCACGGGAAACAGCTGTTTCGCTCACGATAGCGGAACTTGATGGGTGAATGGGGGGCCCCTCGTTTCAGTCGAGCAAGCGATATCAAGGTTAATGTGAAAGAATAAAAGCATTCATGTCGAATATTTTAAAAAAAAGTTTCGTTTTTCCGCCGCAGTTCTTAGCTTCCAATACCGTGCGCTTTTGCTATTTAGTTTTTAAGGTTAATTAGAGCCTTTCGGGAAAAAGTTAATGGGGGAATGAAAGGGGTCCCTCCCTCCGTCCTAATGTATTACATTTAAAAAGTAATAATAAAATCTGAAAGGTTACAGACTTTTAACAGTCACCCAAAAACGTTTGTTAAGGCTTTTTACGTTCTCGCGGAGGTTGCATTCTACCAGTTTGCTTTTGCACTTACACCTGCTAACACCCAACTAATTTGCCCAGAAGAGCTGTTAATTTCGTTTTGGCATTTAGCGTGCGTTTGCTACTTAATGCCGGCTCACTTTTCAGATTGTTGCCACCAAATATGAAAGCCGTACATTATATTAAAAAATTAAATTATGAAGAATTATAAGGTACTTTCCCCGCCTTCTTAGCATGCCTTCGTAGTGTAGTGGGCAGCACACTGGGCGCGTATTCCAGAGGTCCGTGGTTCGATTCCCGGCGAAGACGTTGCTCATTTTTCACTTCTTCTTCTTTTTTTTTTTTTTTTAATACTAATATCTCTACAGAATCTGCTTGAATTTATGTATTTCTTCTAACACTGTAAAAAAACAACGGTACCTACAGACATCACATTTTTTTTAATAACGTAGTCCTCGATTCGAATATGAGCATCTGGAAGCCCAAATTTGGAATTTGTTTTATTATCTGTTTCATATTTTGTCAAACATTAAAGAATTTTTTCCTAACAAACTCGACGATTTCAAAATCAAGAAATGGTCTGAAAGGTTTCAGATCTTAAATTGCATCCAAAGGGACTTTTCTTTTAACGTTTTTTGTGTTACCGTTCTTTATTAACCATCACGATATTCGCATTTAAACTATAAAATTCATTTCAATACTAATATCACAAAATAATTTAAGAAGAGCATATCTTCAGAATTTCCGATACACAGTCACGCGCGCTGGAGATAAAAATGTTTTTCTTTTCCTGTAAAGTGTGTTCTTGCAGGTAGTAAGTTTCCTTAGCTTTAGCTGCAGTGCGAATCGAACTCAGCTTAATCATTACGGAGTGATAAAGAGATCTATAATTTTACGAGGAAGCTCATGATCTTGTTATTCGGAAAAAAGTTGCAACAGTTTTGAATTTTGAATTGGAAGAGTTTCTTCCAATATAAATTAAGCTGGCGCATCACATTCCAGAAAAGTTCGTCATCGTTGTCTTTCGTTATGTCTTCAGGCGCATCATCGAATTCTGTTTCATCTTGACCACCACTGTTACTCTGTTCCATAAATAAATAATCATCTTCCGTTGCATCTAGATTATTAGAGATACTGCATTTTCGAATGACTTTTGAATAATGTTGGATTTAATTTCATTCCATGCTTTCATTGCCCACTTTGAGGCAAATAAATGTACACTGCAGCCCGTCCAGTATACGGGTTGGTGTTTCTGACTGCCGTGCCGAAGAGGAGCCGTGCATAAGGAGCTCAAAGCTTTTGGCAGCGACAGGCGTATATTGCGCTCCTTGCCACGAGGAATTTTGTGGGCTTGGGCTGATGTTACTGTCAGACAAGTGAGCGTAAATAACAACAACAAATATACATAATTAATCCATTCTGGCGACTTTTCTAGAAGCCAGTTCATAAAACATTCTTCAAAAATAGGCCATTTCGTTAGTGGTTTACACAAAGCACGTGTATTCTTTGGCATATTAATTGCTGCGATTTCATTTTTCTTCATTTCTTTCATTTCTCACGTATGGAGCTCTCAGCAACACCGGATGTCCTTGCTGCGGCACGATCTCCATATTCTTTCGCAAACTGAATAACTTTACATTTGAAACCAGCACTGTGGTTGTTTCACTTGGCTGAAGTCATATTTGTAGCTAAGAAGAACACCACTAGATCAGCTGTATCTGAAGTAAAGCAAATCACCGCTTCGAATGACCAATTAATGACTTCGATTCCTAATTCCGAGAATTCATTCGGGTGGGAAGTGCTTTCTTGCATTCTTGCCTCAAATGATGTCCCTTATTTTACCCAAACCGTAGAGTAACATTCTTGTGCACACCTACACTGACTACAACCCACCCTCTTTGGAGAATAATATACTCCATCAAGCATTTATTCCCCACACGTACTGCTCCTCTTATTGCTTGTCGAGTCAGTGTCTGTTTGTCGAAAGTCTGGGGAAAATTTTGGATAAATCGCAAATTTATCTTTCGGGTTTCTTCATAAAAAAAAAAGGTGCATGTTATACTGTGAATATACCTATAAATTAAAAAAAAAAGTGTGGCTTGAAATTGTATCTGGGCGTTATATTCGGGAATATACTTGGGTCCTTTCCACAAAGGTGGGAAGCCCACCAGCGGCCGAGCGGTAAAGTCGCTGAACACTGGTAGTTCGGTCCGAGGTTCGAATCCCGCGAACGCTGCATGGGCGTTTTCGTGGTTTTCCCCATGTGTAACGTGTATACGAGCCAGTTTCCCTTAGAAAGTCCTCCACGAAGGCATCCCTCCCCTTAGGCAGATAGCCCTCGAGGCTTTGCCATAATCACACACACACACACTCCACAAAGGTGGGAATCGTTTGAAAAAATTAAGACTATGTTGTCGATTTACTTTTCGCAGGATTCTTTCCTGCGAATAAATAGCTTTTATAATCTGGAGGAGTTTAGCTGTAAAAAGCTGTTAATGTTTTACTAGTAGAATGCGAAACTGGCGTCGTTCCGCAGCGGCGAATGGATGTTCCCCTCGCGTGAATTATCATCCAGAGTATCTTACCAATTAGTCGGTTATGATAATCTGATCTGTGGGAAAACTGCTTTTTTTTTTTTTTTTTTTTTTTTTTTTTTGACGACGTTACCTCGCAGAAGAGGTTACGATCCTCATAACGCGAATCGTTAAAAGAACCGCTATCTCGGTTTCGTTGTAAATCACACCTGAGTGGGCATGCAGGTGCCGTCATGCCTTGCTGCTATTTAGATTCGGTGATTTGCAATGCACACGCTTAATTTAACGTCGAGTTAAGTGTGTTTGTGTTGTTGGGAAGGGGAGGGCAGAAGTGTTTGGAAGGTCACGCAAGGAGGTATTATTATTTAATGGCCCCTGATTTGTGTTTCCCGTAATTTGAGTCAATGTTGTAACTCATGTTAGAGTTATTTTCGAATAAATAATCAGTTTTCGCATTGTTTTCTTTTCTTCCCCCCTTCCTTTTAAATCGATGTAAGCAGCTTCAGTAAAGATCGAAGTGTTAGTCTTGCGTAAGCCATGAGGTTTTAATAGAACTAAAATATAATCGAAACGGAAACAGTAGTTTATTAATGAAAGAGAAACAGGGATTAATCGGAATCGTGCTTGTACAGTAAAATCGTTTTTCAACTAGATAAAATTGATGGCGCCATTTTGAATATTAGTTTTTTTACACATTCAAAGAATAAATAAATAAAAGAAAATCTGAAAGGTTTCAGATTATACAGTAAAATCTTTTTTCAATTAGATAAAATTGGTGGCGCCATTTTGAATATTAGATTTTTTACACATGCAAAGAATAAATAAATAAAAGAAAATCTGAAAGTTTTCAGATTATACAGTAAAATCTTTTTTCAACTAGATAAAATTGGTGACGCCATTTTGAATATTAGTTTTTTTACACATGCAAAGAATAAATAAATAAAAGAAAATCTGAAAGGTTTCAGATTATACAGTAAAATCTTTTTTCAATTAGATAAAATTGGTGGCGCCATTTTGAATATTAGTTTTTTTACACATGCAAAGAATAAATAAATAAAAGAAAATCCGAAAGGTTTCAGATTTTGAATTACGTCCTAAGGGGCATTTTTTTTTAAACATTTCGTGTGTTACCTTTATTTATTAAATATCACGTTCTTCGCACATAAACCATAAAATTCAATTCAAGAGCAATATCGCAAAATAATTTAAAAATGAGCCTATCTTTAGAATTTCTGATTCACAAGGTCGCGCGCTGGAGATAAAAATGTTTTTTCTGTGCAACGTTGCCATAGCTCGCTTTGAAATCCTTGATTTTGTTAATCAAAAATTCGTTAAAGTGTTACAAAATATGAAATCGATAATAAAACAAATTCCAAATTAGGGCTTCCAGATGTCCATATTCGTTTGAGGATTACGTTCTTTAAAATTGGATGGCTTTAGGTACCGTTGTTTTATCACAATGCAAGAAGCATACCTACATTTATACAGATTCTTCATAATTTAATTTCTTTAAATATAGTACAGGACTCTAGTATTGGTGGCAACAGTTTAAAATGTGAATCAACGCAGAAAGGGAATCGACGCAAAATACCAAAACGAAATTAATATTCCTTCTGGGCTAACGCCGTTTGGACTAAAAATCCGTCAGTAATAATATATACAGGAACTTTCGTTCTTACTAGTCTTAGTAACCTGGGATTAGATTATTACTATTGGACTAAGCAAAGTAAACTTTGTAACATTTTCTATTTAATGTATCTGCTTCAGCCGAGATTGTTTTATCAAATTCCGTCATTTTTTTTTATAACCGGCGGCTGAATCATTATCACTGTTACCTCTTTTCATGTAATCGAATTCCCTTTACTTTGCATTCTAAACTGATAAGATTTTTCTCTAATTATCTATTTTAATGTGTACTGAACCTGTGAGCAGTTGTTCGTTGGATTTAAAAAAAAAAAAAAAATCGTTGTTGTTTTGGACTTGCTTCTTTATTCGCTTTGTGTATAGTAGCTAACTTACATAACATTTAATTTTCAGTAAAGATTTCGTAAAATTTTATGAAACAGTGTTTATGTGTAAGAGCATTAATTCGTAATCATTTAACTGTCATACTGTAACTGATTTAAATAATTAACTGTATATGATTGATTATTAACAGTTGCTTTATTCTTACATTATTTTCTTCTAAAAACCATTATTTTTTATCTTGTCTGGTCAGTCTGAAATTTTTGAGGTGTTACTTCCCTAAGAGTAAGGCAAGAGTACCTTGTCTTCTTGTCCTTACAGCAATATTAACGTAATTTTGATTATATTTGACAAATTTTGATTATATTTGACATTTTGGACGGAATTTGTTTTAGGGTGCATTTTCCGTCTAGTTTAATTACACATGCAGGGCAAAACGGGACCTTTGCATAGTGACTCGATTTTCGAGACGGCCACTAGGTCCGTTTTATCTCTCTCTCTATATATATATATATACACACTCTTTAAAAAAAAAAAAAAAAAAAATCGAAGCATTAAGAACATTTGCGATTGTGACGAAATTTGGTATGCAAAAACATCTTGATCGAACATGCAAATGAACAGGATTTGCGATCATAGCACACATTTCCAGTGCGCGATACGCAAAGTATAAAACCAGTAACAGAGGTGGAAAATTTATCTTATTTTGTTGTTGCCATTGTAATTCCTTAAAGAAGCAAATAAAGATGCCATTACAACGATATCGAAGACCTTACGGACAATTAAACGACTTCGAACGTTGTAGTGTTGCGTGAAGCTGGGTGGTCATAAGATGCCATTACAACGATATCGAAGACCTTACGGACAATTAAACGACTTCGAACGTTGTAGTGTTGCGTGAAGCTGGGTGGTCATACCGAGCAATAGGCCGCCACCTGCAGAGTACAGAGACTGTTGTGCAAAGATGCTACAAGGCTGCTTCTTCGTTGACAGCAATGGTTGCTGCCGACGAAATGAAGGCTCTGGAAGGACAAGGAACACAAATGCGAGGCAAGATAGGATGATTGTTTGCTAGGCCCGAACCTCCCCAGCGGTATCATTGTCGACTATTCAGCGCACTACAGCCACGTCTATACCTCCCATGGTACCGTCCACCATCCCACGGCGCTTGTCTGAGGCGGAGTTACGCTTACAGAGGCATTTAAGACGTTTGCCTTTGATCCCACAACATCGGCGGAGTCATCTGCAGTGGTGTCGCAGCCGATCATCATGGCTGCTATCAGACCGGCATCGTATAGTGTTCAGCTATAAATCCGCTTCACTCTTGAAGCAGATGACCACGTTGTTCGTGTCTGGAGAGGACGGGGCTAGCGGTTCCAATCAGTCTTTGTGTTACAAAGGCATACAGCCATAACCCCTGGTGTGATGATATGGGGCGGTATTTCTTATGACAGTAGGTCATCTTGAGTCATCCTCCCTACGCTAACAGCTCAATGATATGTCGATACCATCCTGCGGCCGGTTGCTTTAACCTTCATGAGCACGTCATTCTGGGGCCATTTTCCAACAACATAATGGCAGGCCACATACTGTTCGCATATCTCATGGACTGTCTCCGTGCGGTTGATACTCTTCCTTGGCCAGCAGGGTCACCAGACCTTTCACCAATCGAGCATGTATGGGATATGGTAGGCCACCAGATCCGGGCACCACAAAATATCACAGATCTGGAGTGACAACTGATGAATGCCTGGCAGAATGTGTCGCAGGATGACACTAGGAACCTCTATCACTCTTTGCCGGGACGAATTCAAGCATGCATTGCCTCCAGGGGCGGTTCGATGAACTACTAATTTGAACATTCAGTGGGTGATTGTGAGCCGTGAACAGGTACTATGACCTTGATTTTTTAATTATTTTATGATCTGTGTATGAGGTATACACATATTGAATTTTATCAAAAACAATCACTTTCTTCATGGTGCTTCGATTTTTTTTTTTACAAAAGAGTGTATATAAAGAAGAAATTCTGTGTGTTTGTTCGCTAATAACTCAGTCACTACTATAGCTGTCGTCACCAACCTTTCTACAATTCTATTCTCGGTCCTGGAAAAGGTTGAGTCACGTAAAGGAGGTGGGGGGAACAGAGATGTTAACTAGAAACTCGAAAAACGATCATTTTCCCAAGTGGCAACCGTCTCGCAAGCTGGAGATGAAAATCTGCTTTATGTCGAAAGTTGTTGCCACTGCTCGCTTTCAAATCGCAAAGTTTGCTAATAAATAATTCATAAGTGTTACAATGAAATAAAAATAGCATTGCCAAACATTAAATACATTATTCCCGATTCCAAAAATTCGTGGGAAGCCATTTCGACTATTCGGATTTTCGTACGACTTTAATCATCCGAAATATTCATTAAAAACGCTGATTTTCGCACTCATTTTTTCGAGTGGCAACAGTCTCGCGCGTTGGAGATAAAGATGCTTCATTTCAAAAAGTGTTGCTACTGTTCGCTTCCAAATCGTAGAATAACGTGTTTGTTTGTTCGTGCTATTGATTTCTGATCAATTATGATAAATTGTTTCCCCCATTTAGTCGATTAAATTTGAATATAGGTGAAATATTGGATGGAACTGGAGCTTTTACGACAATTGGATTAGAAAGACGAAAATCATTAAAAACTGCGCGCCATTGTTGCTGATATAATGAGAGAGAATTTGTTTATTTTTCTATCCAAATTTTTTATGTGGGTTCCATAACACATCAGACTTGAAAATGTATGACTATGAATTGTATTTTTTGCATCGTGATTAGAGAAGGAATACAGCGGTATCGTTCTCTCTATTGTTAGATATATTACTCTGAATCTAACTTAACTGGCATCGGGTGCTTCCGCTAGTTGTCAATAATTAAATAAATGAAGAATCTCTATGTGTGTAAGGTTATTAATCGTATTGTGCACGTCGAATGATTAACAACTTCAGCGATTTAAAAGTGCTGCGTTGCCGCTTGGCGAAGCTCGAGATATTTAACTTTTCAAATTTAATCAGGTAATTCAACGATTTAAAAGAAATGTATTTTCACTGGTGGAAATAAAATATTTTTTATCTTTCCCGCACCAGTGTTACCACTGGACAAAGCGTAATATGTTTAATTTTTCCTTCCAGTTTAATGTCTTATTGATAAATAAACTAAGCGATTTAAAACGAATATACGCAGTTCTTTATCTCTCTTTTTATTAATTATTAACTGGAACCCAGAAATTTTACTTCCTTAATTTTTAATAATTAGTAATTTTTAATACAGATATTTTCAGTTTTTATGTATTTTTGCCTTGTCGCGAAGTGAGAACTGACTTAATTGAATGAGAAATACTCAATCGTCTGTGAAAAACGGTTTCTTTTTTGTTTTGTTTGCTTAATTTCTTTTTTACATCGTTCTAGCTTTATTATAATATTTGAATAGAACATGTGGCAAGGATTAGATAATTCTTTAAATGATATAAATTTTGTGCATTCTGAGTTATATTATGAACGAAATATAATACTGTTAAGTGAACCTAGCGCCAGAGTGTCGCTATGGTAAAAAAATACTAGAGTGAATTTTAAAGAATGCATTTATTCTATTACGGTTTTTGCGCTGTCGGCGAAGTAGATTTAATTCAATCCGATAAGTTTAAATGAAATGCAAGAAAAAATGCGTGTAATTTAATATTCCGTTCAAGGAAGTCATGTGGTGTACACATAAGATTTTTATTAGTTATTAACTGGAACCCAGAAATTTTACTAGCTGGATTTATATTTAACTTTTCAAATTTAATTAGGTAATTCCGAGATTCAAAATAAATGTATTTTCACTGGCGGAAATAAAATATTTTTTATCTTTCCCGCACCAGAGTTTTACCACTGGACAATTCGTAATATGTTTAATTTATCTTTCCAGTTTTAATGTCTTATTGATAAATAAACTAAGCGATTTAAAACGAATGTACGCAGTTCTTTATCTCTCTTTTTATTAATTATTAACTGAAACCCAGAAATTTTACTAGCTGGATGCATTAAAATCCTAGTTTTTTTTTTAATAATAATAATTATTTTAAGTCGTGCAAGCACCTAATTTTTAAAATGTGTTACATTTTATGAATTTTTTATAATCCTAGGACCCCCACCTACTGCGCTTAAAAAAAAAAATTGGAAGGAGGGTGTACCGTAGCTGCCTTTAGTCCCTCGTTTTACAAATCGGGCTCTGCAATGTATGTTTATAATAATAACATAAATCGATTGAAGGTTAATCATGTGCATTACTTTTATGGACGTTTCCAAGAAATTAATTCGCTTTCAAACTGCTAGCACCTTTGTGGGAAAGAGTTATGTGCGCTTTATTGTACATCCTAGCCCCCTGAATAACATTTAGCAAGCTGTAATTGTAGGACAACACGAACACTCTTGGGATTCCGCATCCATGCAGGAGAGAGTGTCAATAGTCGTGAACTGCCTTACAGTAATCACGAATTCGAAGTTCATCGAACCTTTCATGTGTAAACGTAAACGTAAGAAGCACGACGCGGCTTTCTCGCTCTGAGTTGAAGTAAAGCTCAAGAGTGATGATATTTTATATTATAGCAAGCATTTTTCAGTTTTTTTTTTTTTTATTCTTATATGTTTTTAAATTGTGCATTTTTTGCTTTCAAAAGGATTCAATTGTGTTGTTCTTATCTTCCGGTTAAGGTTTTTATGTCTTTAGTTAATCTGCATGCAATAGTAGTAGAATTATCAACAATTTTAGAGTTGTTTAAGCGCGGCTAAGCCTAATCCCCCATTGCAGCCATATTGGTTTACATTTGAAACTTAGCAGAATAGTGAATTAAGTCTTTCTGCACCTTCAGTGTCTTTTTACCGAGTTGTACCAAAATGAAACTTTTAATTTTGTGCATCGAAAAATCTTATCTTTTTGCCTGCGGGCCGAATTGCTTGTTTTCGCGTAGAAACCGTAATTTTATTTGTAAAAATTGCTTTTTAATTGTTTTATTTGTAGTTGATGTTTTACGTTTATCTGTATCTTTTAATTTTTAAGTAAGACATTTTGAGTTTTTATGTATTTTTGCCTTGCCCCGAAATGAGAACTGAATAGAACTGAATTAATTGAATAAGAAATTAATCTCTAATGAGATTCGAGAAAATAAGTTTAAATGAAGTGTAGCAAAAATTGCGTATAATTTAATATTCTGTATAAGGAAGTCATGTGGCGTACGCATCAGAATTTTTGATAACGACTGTAACGTATTTCGCAGTTTTTAACGAAGTAACAGATGAGTTTCTTTGTAAACATAAAATTTTATTCTCAATTCTCAAATATAGATAATTTAAATTCAACCTAACCGTTACAGTTTCACACTCCAGCTTACTATTACAGTTTTTTTCTCTATAAATTTTTCATACAATTACTTAGCTGGTAAAACTTTTAGAATAACAATTTTAAACAACCTCTGACGTTGCTGAGCAACGGTTACGTGATACAAATATGGCGTTGTCACTCCAATATCAAAGGATTATAAATATAATTATTTGTTAAATAATAAAATATTACACTAGATACGAATAATTTTCATAGGAAAAGCATAAATTTGGCCTTTCATCCATTCTTCTTTAAAAGCGCCATTTTGCATGAAAACAAAACTGTCAATTAGCGAACGATTTATTTTCTTTCAAAGAGCATAGTTGAAGTTAAACAAAAATTCCAAGCAGACGATTTTTTTGTAGCAAAGCAAAATCGTGTAAAAAAATGTTCGAGCATTGTAAAAATTGCAAAAAAATTCGAGCCTCTGTAAATGTTTCCTCGTGTTTTCACGAGGTTTAGTTACCGGCCTTCTTTGACACATTTTGCGTCTTTTCCGCTGTAAAATTAGTAATGGCGAATGCTGTGCTTATTGCTGTGGATTACGAGCTTTTCTCCAATTGCGTTAAAAACATATTCGTGTTTGACCCAATATTCATGTTACATACGCTAACAAATGAAATCCATTTGCTCTAAGTCTAATACAGCAAAATAAGCCGTTTCTATTTTCAGAATCAGTGTAAGACACAACAATGCATTTCCCTGTATAAATATTTAATATTTTTTCTCCCTTAGGAAAATTTTATTCTGATGTTTTTAACCGTGCTTATTTTTTTCTCCACATGTATATTGTTTGATTGCTGTCAAAAAGTTTCAGCATTTCCCTCTTGGAAACGAAGAGTTCATCGTATTCTCATGAATGATGGATGCATCAACAAAACATTCTTTGTGAAGATGAGCGTAATAATAGGGTTTTCATTGCGTCTTATTACGTAGTAGTGTTTGGGTCAAAGACAGAGGAAGGTTTGTCGTTTCAATGATTGTTAATTATAGTGCTGAAGTTTTTTTTTTTTTTTTCCCCGGGAGGGAGACGGTGCATATACATGTAGTATACGCGCAATGTTTTGAGTAAGATTGTGCGTAATGTAAGCAACAGTTTGAGAAATTTTGCAACTAAGAAAGTGCAATTTAAGAACATTTTTAAACTTTTTTTTGGGAATTGCTGTCTTTTAAAAAATTGTGTTCATATTGTAATTCTCTTCCGTCCCCGTTTTGTTGCTTCAGACTCTTTTCAATTGCTGTTATTACGTTAAGGATTCTTTTTAATCTGCAAATCCTGTGATTCCGATGTGTAAGTTCTTTTTTTTTTAGGGGGGCTATTAATTTCGTTTTGGCATTTTGCGTTGAAAACTTTAAATGTCGGTTCACTTTTCAAATTGTTTCCACCAAATATTAGAGCCTTGTGTTTATATTTAAAGAAATCAAGTAATGAAGAATTTGCATAAATGGATGTATGTTTCTGCCATTGTGATAAAACAGCGGTACCTAGAGCCATCGAAGTTTGATTACCGTAATCTTCCATAGAATATGGGCATGTGGAAGCCCTAATTTAAATTTGAATTTTTTTTTTTTAATTTTAGATTTTGTAAGACCAACGAATTTTTGATTAAAAAACTAAACGATTTCAAAGCGAGCGATGGCAACACTGTACGGGGGGGGGAATATTTCCAGCGCCCGAGACTCTGTATCAGAAATTCTAAAGATATGCTCATTTTAAAATTAATTTACGATATTGCTGTTGAACTGAATTTTATAGTTAGAGTACATAGAATATGATATTTAATAAATAATGGTAACACAAAACGTTTAAAAAAAAAAAAAAAAAAAAAGAGGCCCCTTTTGGTCGCTTTTTTTTTTTTTTTTTTTTCCCCCGTATCTGTGAGCATATTACACAAAATGCTTTCTACGCAGTTATTTTTATGGAGGTTCAGTGTAAGGAATTCATTCATTGGTTTACCTTTCGAAGTTGACGAGCCGTGAGCCGTGTTTTGTTTACGCGAGTGATAACATTGTTAATGCTGTCTGTGTTTTGTGCCCAGAAGGGAAACGAAGTTATGTGAGCTTTACGATCCAATTTCATGAACCTGTAAACTGGCCAAATCGACTTGGATGCAGTGTTGGCTTGTGTAAACTACCTTTCTTGGACGTCAGTAAATTGCATCCAGGAAGTTGGGATTTGTTTCTATGTCAAATAGCATCCTATTTCTTAACACTAGAAGCGCCAGAGCAGTCATTTTGACTGCTTTCATCATTTGACCTTGGATTCCTTAAAAACCCTTTATCTTAAGAAGTCACAAATTTTGGTATTTTCCTAAAATATGTCGAAAATTATTGGTACCAAATATAAATCGAATGAAATTAAAATTAACGGAGATATTATTAGTTATACCTAAAAGCGCCACGAACAGTCATAATATAATGACTGTTAGTAATACTGGGTAGATTTAAATGGTATTCTCGCTCAGAAAATATTTTTCTTGGAAAAACATCTGGCGTACATATACATTCCTTTCATTCACTGATTATTTACAGAAGGAATTACATTATTTTACTGAAGAATTACATTATTTTCCGAGAAGCAATGTCTCGCAATCGTTTTCGAGACATTCTGAAATATCTAAGATTTGACCTAGTTGACTAAGTCAACTAGGACGCAGCGTTTAGAAAGTGATAAGTTTGCACTTTTTTCCGATATTTGGAATAAATTTATACAGAACTGTGCGATTTCCTATAAACCAGGAGAAAATCTAGTTGTGGATGAGCAGTTATTTCCATCCAAAGCCAGGTGTAAGTTTATACAGTATATGCGGAATAAACCAGATAAATTCGGTATCAAATTTTGGATGTTAGTCGATGTAGACTCGAAGTATATGTGCAATGCTTTCCATATCTTGGAAAAAATACATCGAGAAGTGAAACTAAAAGTCTTCCTGAAAATGTAGTAATGCTTCTTCTAAGCCATTATCTGAATTCAGCTCGAAATTTGACAACGGACAATTATTTTTCCTCACTATCATTAGCTAGAAGACTTAAAATGAAAAACACAAGTTCTGTCGGCACAGTAAGAAGACACCGACAAGAAATTCCGCATGAAGTAAGGAAATCAAAAACCCGGCTATTTGAAACAGTTTTGCTAAAGAATGTTGCGCTCACTGTCTATCAAGGAAAAAGGAATAAAAATGCCCTACTACTAAGTACCTTACATTCAAAGTGTAAATATAGACTCACAAAATATGAAAAAGCTTCCAGAAACAGTAGAGTTCTACAACAAAACCAAATGTGGAGTTGATATCGTTGAGAAGATGACAAGTAAATATTCTGTTCGCGCTGCTTCATGTAGACGGCCTGTGCATGTTTTCTATAATATGCTGGATTTAGCAGGGACGAATGCCTACATTATCTACCATAAATTGAGTGATAAAAATATTACAAGGTACGACTTCCTATTTCAATTAGCAGAGGAAATAAGAGAGCTTTATTTAAGCAGAAGAAAACCGCAAAATTGCCGCAGGAAATTTCCAAATCTAGCAAATAGACTCTCGAAGAAAAGACATCAATGCCAAATTGGACTTTGTAACAACAACAAAACAAGTGATGTGTGTAAATTATTGCGTCATATTATGTGTGTGGAAAATGCACTTCCAATATTGAAAAAGTTGTGTTTTGTAAAAATTGCGAAAAGCTGTAAAATGTGTTTTATTAAGGGTAGGCTGAAATTTATAATAAAATATGCTCTATTTTTTATTAAAATAATCTGTTATTCTTTAAAGCTCTTCAACAACTGTAGTTAATATTCTTAAAAGCATTATAAAGCATTTACATTTGAATATATACATTAATTCGTTGAGCAGTCAATTTGACTGCCGTTGGCGCTTCTAGTTAGGGAGAAAGCTTGGCGCTTCTAGTGTTAATGAAAGAAACGATCAAAAGACTCAATTTTTATGATTTTATTTGTGTGGCTCAAATGTTTTCTTTTCAAACGCTCTACCATTTATGTTCCCTTTAGGTTTTTTATGTGCTTTGGGATCAAGAAAAAGGACAGCTTTCCATTTAGCAGCTAAACTGTGTTTCGGAAATTTTTCTGCACAGTACTTTTAGCTAATATATTATTCCTTCTTATATTAATAACTACGCGGCCAGCCTTCGTCTGGCTTTTAAATGTATCAGAGAAATGCTTAAAGGGAAAACCAAACATTAAATTTAAAAACTGCACAGAAATTTACTCTGCGAATCAACTTTATCAAAAAAACAAACCACAACAACCAAAAGAAAAAAACACAAATTTCAATAAAAGTGTATTATATATAAAAAAATTACAATGAAATAAGCAATATCCTTTCACACAAATATTAATTATCCTAATAAATAAATTAAAATGGTATAATTAAGAACTTTGTTTCCTAAAAAGATCATGCAAAACTTTTTCTATAATTAAAATTATATATAATTAAAACATAATATAAAAAGTTAGGAAGCACTTCCGCAGAGAACCCGGTAAATGTAAACATCGCCAACTTTGGCGATAATAGTTCAAACCTGGTAATCTAGCTAATTCATCCTATTCGCTTGTGCGAAGGTTGTCGTTGTTCGCATTTGGAGATTTATATTATTCTTCTCTTATTTATTGTTATTTTTTCTGAATTTTTTAACAACGAATAGATAGAAATATTTTCGCATAATTAAAGAAGTTTTCGTCGAAAGATGCCGGTTCTCGGCTCGTCAGTTCGGGATCAAAGGAAAAAAATATGGCGGGAGGGGTGAATGCTAATTTGTAACATGCTGTTCACGTTATGTTCTTAATTATTAACAGTTGTAAGCACGCAGAACCATGAGGTTTCCAAATCCTAAAATAATTTTAAAATGTATAAAGTTCTAGTTTTATTAACTTAACAATGCTACTGAAGAAAATTTCATTACATTTGAAGGTTATTTGTATTGTGAAATATATCATGAAAAAGGACAGGTATTTGTTGCAACGTAAAATGCTTTAAGCTGTATGCAAGTAACTTGGAAGAAAAAAAAAAAAAATACTGAAAACTATGTAAAATGGATGTATTAAAGGTCATGCATTCATTAATTTATTACATGGGCATGGCTTTTACCGAAATACATCAATCAACAGGCCAAGTACTTAATAATGAAAAATGACACTTATTAAAGAATTATTAAGAAATATTAATATTCTATATGAATTAGAGAAAATACATATAAGTATAACGTAAACGTAAGTATAAGAATACTAATTTTTATTTTTTAAATGAATTTCTATTTCCCGTTATGCTTAATACACTGTTTTCTGTGCTAACTTGAATTTAATACAAATTTATTTTCGTATATCACATTTAACCTGTTAGTTTTACATCTACACACTTATTATCTGTGAATTTTTACTACCATTGTCTGCTAACTTGAATTTACATACACTAAAAACCACGTTTACCGCTCGGCTCATCGGAGCTTGGCGAGTAAAAATGCAACGGCGCCAACGGGTTCTTTCCCGAAGCGCCAACGGGTTCTCTGCGGATGAAAACCCAAAAATTACAATGAAATAAGCAATAAATGTCATATTTTCAAGAGAAAACAGTCAGCAATCCAGTATCCAAAGCAATGAAAAACTGTTGCCAAAACCACATTTCTAAAAGAATGAAACTATCACCAGAAAGCAGTAACCAATCAAAATGGTGCTTTGTGGATGACATAATTCAAAATATGCAAACCTCTTTGTCATTAGCTTATAAAGAGAGAGAGAGGAAAAAAGGAAATTCTTTCTGTCGGTGCCACGTGACGCTCATGCGCATCAGAATAAGAAGATTGTGATGATGCGTGGCCAAAAATCAAAAGAAAATAAAAATAAGCAATATCCCTTAATACAAATATTAATTATATTAATAAATATATTAACCAACTTCCCGTTCCAAAAAAAAAGTTATTCTAAACTTTTTAGTATCTTAAAAGCAGTGAAATAAACAGTAAATATTGTATCTTATATTTTCAAAAGTCAGCAGTCCAGTGTACAAAGCACTGTAAAAAAACTGTTGCCAAAACCACATTTCTAAAAGAATGAAACTATTTAAATTGATGCGATTTCATCAAAAAAGATAAAATAAAATAAAAAAATCTGTTTCGAATTTTGAAAAAATCGCTTCGAGGTGCACTGGCTCGTGTCGAGATGCACCTATGTACCAAATTTCGTAGCCCTGGGTCTATTAGCTTACGCGCAGCACGAACGAAAAACACACACACTCAGACAGACTCTTTCTTTTATTATATGTAAAGACAAATGCACTAAAACATATACTCATTCAGCATTGCTGAAATTTAACAAATAAAGGATTTTCAACAGAATTATCACGTGGTTTGTGTTTACTTAATCTTCTCACTTGTCAAAGTAAATTTCAGTAAAATGTGTTGTAGACATTAATAAGATGTTAAAAACTGCAATAAGTTTAACATTTTGTTAACTTCTACAAGTAATAAAGTTTACTTATAATAAAGTTTAGGTTGAACGTCCAACTTTTGGGTAATCAAAAGAGAGCGCCGTAAGTACCTCAGCCACCATCATTTCAACTAGAAATTTCATTCGGAATTCGGTATTTTTATTTTCGTCTGGTAAATTGTTTTAGTTGTAAAGCTTCTGTATTCAATGAAGTTGAAGCTATGACTTTCTAGTCCCGAATGGGATATTTGTCTTAAAACGGCATTTTTCGTCGAAACACTTAAATGCTTTGTATCACTTTTCAAATTGTTGCCACCAAATATTAACTAAGCCCTGTATTATATTTAGAGAAATTAAATAATGAAAAATCTGCATGAATGTATGCAGGTTTCTCGCATCGTGATAAAACAACGGTATCAAGAGCCATCCAATTTTAAATAACTTAGTCTTTCTCGAACATGGGAACGTCGAAGCCCGAAATTTTGAATTTCCAATTTGTTCTATTATCTGTTTCGTATTTTGTAACATTTTAAACGAATTTTTTGATTGACAAACTCGGCGATTTCAAGGCTAGCATTGGCAACACTGTACGAAAAAAAGAGCGTTTTTAATTTGTTGTTTTATCTGTTTCGTATTTTGTAAAACTTCAGCGAATTTTTGATTGAAAAACTCGGGAATTTCAAGGCGAGTATTGGTAACGCTGTACGAAAAAAGAACATTTTTATCTCCAGAGCGCGAGACTGTCTGTCGAAAATTCTAAAGATAGGCCGTTTTTAAATATTTTGTGATTTTGCCGTTGAATCGAATTTTACATGGAAGTTAAACTGATGGATTAAATGTAACTCCACAAAATTGAAGCCAGGGAAATATTAGCCACGTGACGTAAGTCTTATCATGGCCGCCGAACAGCGTACGGGTAAGACTACGAAACCATACTGTTAAATAAGATTGTACTGAATTTGAAAGCAAAAATCAATGTCCGCAGGCTCAGGAAAGGGTTTCTAGACCTATTTGCATAAAATACCTTTGAAACTTCCAGTGTCTTCCAGATTTTACCATGTATATATTTGTGTTATTTTTACAATTTACACATTTTCATGTATCAGGATTTTAATAAATCTTTAAAAAGTTATTTTCAGTCCTAGTGATTTTCCTATTTGTTAAGTAGATAATCTTTTATGTTAAGTATTAAAATTAGAACGGGAGACATAAACGTTTAGAAATGAATACATACATCGTCGATTAGAACGTAAACAAAGTCCACTTATGGCAGCGGCTGTGTGTGATAAGACGTGACGTCATACCTTCACGTTTCACGGCTTCATGCACGGGATATACGAAGAAAGGCTTAGTCCGTTCATTCTAACCTCCATGGAATTTTATGTGACGTCAGCGCCAAGATTTTCTTTATTTTTTGGCATAAGTGTATAAACTTATGGGCTTACGCCAAGTTTGTTTATTAAATATCAGTGTGATATTTAAAAAATAAAGTAAACATTAAAAAAAATAAAAACAAAATCTGAAATGTTTCAGATTTTAAATTACGTCCAAAGGGGCGTTTTTTAACATTTTGTGTGTTACCTTTCTTAATTAAATATCATGTTCCTCGCACTTAAACCATAAGATCCAGTGCAACAGCAATATCGCAAAATAGTTTTAAAACGAGCATATCTTTAGAATTTCCGATACAGAGACTCACGCGCTGGAGATAAAAATGTTTTTTCTGCACAACGTTGCCATTGCTCGCTTTGAAATCCTTGAGTTTGTTAATCAAAAATTCGTCAAAGTTTTAAAAAATAGGAAATCGATCATAAAACAAATTTCAAATTTCAAATTTGGTCTTCCACATGCTCATATTCGTTGGAGGATTACGTTATTCAAAATTCGATGACTCTATGTACCGTTATTTTATGACAATGTGAGAAATATACATACATTTACGCAGATTTTCATTATTTAATTTCTTCAAATATAATGCAGGACTCTAACATTTTATGGCAACAGTTTGAAAAGTGAACCGACATTTATCCGTCCGACGCAAAATGCCAAAACGAAAGTAATAGTCCTTCGGGACTCAAGTCCCTTTGGACTAATAATAAAAAGACTAAACAAAAATTGTAATGTCGTCTTAGTAAGAAAACTGAACATTGGGTATGATGAATTGAGAGAAGACTGAACAAAAAAACGGAAAAATGTATGCCAACACTTTAATACTGCATCGGAAATTTTAAACATACACTGCTGTGCTGCTTTTAAAATGTTTGAAATTTTACTGTTAAATTGTGTATGGCGTAAATGCAAAGCAAATGATGCTTAATAATAAAGCTAAAAAGGCAAAATGATACGAGTTTGCAGAATTTAGTGTAACAGCAACCTGGTAGACTGAGAGCTAAGTTAGAAACTCTGAGGCTGTTTCTCGAAGTCAGCGGAACTTCGACTTCATTTAACGCGATTCTAAAAACACATTCTGGTAGGAAATTGTATTCTGAAATTAGGAAGGACAGGAAAGAAGCTTTAACTAAAGTTAACTGTTAAAAACTTAGGATAAATATTACAACCTTTACTTATTAAATATCATGTTATTCGCACTTAAACCATAAAATTCAATTATCAATATCACAGAATATTTAAAGCAGCGTATCTTTGGAATTTCCGATACACAGTCTCGCGTGCTGGAGATAATTTCTTTTTCCAAGTAGTCCAAAGTAGCTTTGTCCCTGAAGGACTATTGTTTCCGTTTTGCGATTTTGCATTGAATCACTATAAATGTCCGTTTCACTTTTCAAACTGTTGCCAACGAATGTTAGAGTCCTGCATTATATTTGAAGAAATTAAATAATGAAAAATCTGCATAAATGTATGTATATTTCTCGCATTGTGATAAAACAACGGTACATAGAGCCATCCAGTTTTGAATGACGTCATCCTACTACGAATATGGGAATCTGAAAGCCCAAATTTGAAATTTGGAATTTGTTTTATGATCGATTTCATATTTTGTAAAACTTAAACGAATTATTGATTAACAAACTCAGCGATTTAAAAGCGAACGATGGCAACGTTAAACAGAAAAAAACATTTTTATCTCCGGCGCGTGAGACAGCGTATCGGAAATTCTAAAGATATGCTAAATTTAAAACTATTTTGCGATATTGCTCTTGAACTGAATTTTATGGTTTAAGTGCGAAGAACGGGATATTTAATAAATAAAGGTAACACACAAAATGTTAAAAAAACGCCCCTTTGGACTGAAATCGTGGAGTTTGTTAATGGGGAATTCTTTGTTTGACAAAATATGAAATAAATTAAGAATTCCAGATTCTAAATTTAGGCTTCCAGATACTCATATTCGGATGGAGGACAATGCTATTCAGAATTTGAGGTCTCTAGGTACCGTTGTTTTTATCCACAGTACGAGACTACATTACATCCATTCATGCTGATTCTTCATTATTTAATTCCTCTAAATATAATGCAGAACGCTTATATTTGGTGGCAACAATTTGAAAAGTAATTCAGAGTGATTCGACGCAAAATACGAAAACGAAATTAATAGCCATTCGGCGCAAATTTTCCCTTTGGGCTAATGAAGTACTTTTTTGAAATTACAATAACATTTTGGTTTGATTGCAAAGTTGCAGCAGCGAACATAAATTTTTGTTTTAAAATAATAAAAATTGTAGCATAATTTCGAGGAGAAATCGGTTAATTTTGGCAACAAAGATACATTATGCATAATTCCAAAATTTAGCTTTTTCACTTTGTTCCTATTCGGTTCAATTTATAAATGCGAGCGAATATTTTCACGCATGAAATTTATTTGAAGTAAGAACAGAAAAATCATTCGTGTTGAGACGACTCAGTGTGAGTCAGACTAGACTAAAATGACGTCATAAGTTCAGCATCAGGGGAGCCATCTCTACAGAAGTTCGTTCAATTATGTTTGTTTGTATAATATTTACGATCGTAATTTTTATGTTTAAAGTTTAAAACGTATTGTAAGTTATTTCCTCAATGAAATTTATCTCATTATTCGCCAAGATAGACTGTTCTAAAATGAAAATACCACTGACCTAAAACTTCGTCTTTAATACCCCATATTTTGGTTGATTTTGACCGGCAGCTGACTTTTTTGATGTGCATTTCGACATCTGAAATGTGAAACTTAAATTAACATTTTCCCTTGTCCATTTAATTGTTCTAATAAACTGGATTATGTAAATAACTTTGTTCTAAATAGGATCCAGCTTTCTTAGACAGTCTTCCCTCACCATGCAGACGGTTTTTATTCATCTCTGACTCATTCAAGCATTTGTTAGGTTATCCAGCGGATTTTTGAGACGATTCCATTATCTGCACTTGCTATGTTTCTCTGCTACTAGTTTTTACTATTCTGCTGGTTATTTTTCTTGCGAGTCGTTGTCTGTTCCGCTTTCCATGCATAAAATGATGTAGCTTTAGTTTTTCTTGGTTAGTCAAGATTGTGACATATATTTGAAAAATGTTTCATCTGTCTCAGTTTGTAACATGATATACTGCCCAACGCTGTCTCCTGTCAGTTCTTTTTTTTTTTTTTTTTTTGGAGGGGGGGGGGGTGTTTTAGTCATCGAAGAGCTGGATTTAGTTGGAAGCAATTTGAAACATTTGTACACTGCGGGGGGGGGGATGGGACAGTTCTATATCAAAGAAACTCTAAGGAGAAGAATGAAAGCTTCCATAGACGCAATGTAAACCTGTTTCGCCTCTGCGCCGCTGTATCGAAGAGCCACGGCTA
Source organism: Stegodyphus dumicola (assembly GCF_044657685.1). Lineage (NCBI taxonomy): Eukaryota > Metazoa > Arthropoda > Arachnida > Araneae > Eresidae > Stegodyphus > Stegodyphus dumicola. Next base: position 247,502,794 of record NC_140771.1, read on the forward strand.
TGCAGTGAAACACCAGCGCAGGGTGAAATTTAAACAGCGCAGTTCGAGGAGATAGTAAATTTTTTACTTTGAAATAAATCAAAATGTTTTATTTTCATACATTTCTGGAGTTTTATGAGCAAAAGGATGTTAGTTGGAATTTTGGGGCGAATTATAGAAATCCTGTCCAATTTTTACTTTCAATTTAAACAGCAAGCCGTACAAAGACAAAATTTTAATGAAATAAATTTCTTAATTATTTTCTTCTGTAAACTTAAAAAGGGGCAAAACACATGCCATACAAAACGTAATAAATTTTTATGGATCCATAGTTAAAAATTTTACAGTGAAATTTTAAAAGCAAAATTTGCCATAACTAAATGAAACAGAAAAAAATATTTAAAGACAATTAAAGGCACCCCTAAATAAATTGAAAACACTGAAATACGTTATAATTATCCGACAACAACTTTAAAAACAAATTACCATGAAAACGTTTAGACAATTATTTGGAATGACCATTGTGAAAACCAAGAGCAAAGTTTTCACCCAATAGCCAAAACCATTTCACTTACAGCATTACATTTAAAAAGTCTTTAAAAGAATTTCACATAGCTAAAACCAAGTACCTCTGAGTACAACAACAAAGAACGTTTTCGAACAACGTGGTAAAAGATTGCTAACATGGCCGACGGCATGCTGCATTCTTTGATGCTGCTTTGTTGCCTCCTGATGTTATTTCGCACATGCGCAGTGAGGTACGGAGGGTGGATAGCTTTGGAATGGTTTGCCCCTTTAAAGTAAGCTTCAAGGATATACATAATGTATCTCTTCGGTCTGACGGAGCCACATTTGCCCCGGGGAACCTTTACTTCTTCTCTTTAGAGATTCTTTGTCTATATCTCCTGTTCTACTGGGCCGATTGGCGAAATTAACCTTCCGTTTTTCATGTCTCGAAAGCTCGACTTGGGATATGTATTAGATTTATACATTGCAGTGTTCTAATATATTTTGTTTCATAAGAATAAATAGGGAAGTTAAATTAAATTTAAATAATTCTCTTGTGCCATTGCTGCAAGGAGTGAAATTTGAATTTAACAAATTTTCTCTATTCGTGTAATAAAGCTAATTTAAATTCAAAATTTTAAATTTTAAATTTTGAAAATTGTATGCAAATTAAAAGATTATTATTGCTGCGAACTAGTTTACGATATCATTTAAATTCAGAGAGCATATGTAAATTAATTTTAAGTATCTAAAACCATGGGGAATCCAAAATTATTCCTAAAAGTTTTAAAGAGTTTTTAAGACTAAATTAATTTGCATAAAGTGAATAATTGTTGAGCAGGCAGGAGCAAGATCTTTTCACTCTCTGTATGAAATTAATTAAATTTTCATAATTTAAAATTGAAAAATTAAAATCTAAATTAACTTTATTACGAATAGAGAAAATTTGTTAAATTCAAATATTTTTCTAATTTTTTGACACAAAATCTCACTTTTTCTAAGATGACATGCAAATTTTTTCCCATATTTCGATTCTATGACTCAAATCATGCTTAGATATTAAAGTCTGTGAAATTTGGTGCGAAATTTACGGAGAAATTCAAAAATTTATCTTGGCCCATTTTTTTCAGTTTGCGCCAAGAATAATAAGTTTTGTAAAGATCGCACCAGTAGTTTTTAAAAAATTCGTTATCAAAATTTTAGCTCCTCCATGTTAATTGAATTTGATATATATTTGTTAATATCTCTCTTTACTTCCTTGTACGAAGTAAAAAGGAAGTATTGTAATCGCGAAAAGTTTCAGGCAGCATATTTCAACGAAAATATCAATTTTGACCGCTATCGAATGCAATTAAACGATGTTTTTGCGTGACATCTGTACTTAAGGACAGAATAAAATACTCTTTTCCTTCAAAAAAATTATAAAACTGCTTTAAAATGAATTCTGAAGAGAATTTTTCGTGGCGTCTGTACGGACGTATGTACGTACGTATCTCGCATAACTCAAAAACGAGTGAGTAGCCTCAGAACGTTGAAATTTTGTATATAGGACTGCTATAACATGTAGATGTGCACTTCGTATTTTGGTTGCAATCGGCCGCACCAAACGTATATAAATATATTTATATATACTATATCCACTCTGTTATCCGGCTCAGTGATCTCAGTTTCTTTTCTCTTATATGTTTGTAAATTGTACATTTTTTGCTTTAAAAATGATTGAATTATGTTGTTTTTATCTTCCGGTTAAGGATTTTATGTCCTTAGTAAATCTTTGTGCGATATTTTTAGAATTATCAGCAATTTTAAAGTTGTTTAATTGCCGCTAAGCCTTATTTAACGGCGGCCATTGATGTTTACATTTGAAACAGGAGACTAGTGGATTTGTTGCCAATCTAGAGAAACTTAGCTTCGCAACAACAAAGATAACGCATTCATTTATTATTGCCAATTAAATCGTGCTTAATTCTTTCTGGAATTTTTTCGAGGAAGTAAGCGTTTGAGATTTACTTCGTAATTTTTAATATAGATATTTTGAGTTTTTATGTATTTTTGCCTTCTCGCGAAGTGAGAACTGAATTAATTAAATGAGAAGTACTCAATCGTCTGTGAAAAACTGTTTCTTTTTTGTTTTGTTTGCTGAATTTCTTTTATACATTATTCTAGCTTTATTATAGTATTTGAATAGAACATGTGTGCAACGATTAGATAATTCTATTCTTTAAATGATATAAATTTTGTGCATTATGAGTTATAATATGAACGAAATATATAAGTTAACTGTTATATAATTATTAATACTGTTAAGTGAATCTAGCGCCAGAGTGTCGCTATGGTAAACAAATACTAGAGTGAATTTTAAAGAATGCCTTTATTCTATTGTGGTTTATGCGCTGTCGGCGAAGTAGATTTAATTCAATCCAATAAGTTTAAATGAAATGCAAGAAAAAATGCGTATAATTTAATATTCCAATACAAGGAAGTAATGTGGGGTAAACATCAGATTTTTTTTATTAAACTTACTTGATTCTTTCTCCAGAATTCGAAATTTAGCTTCATTCCAAATAAAATTCGCACATTTTTTTTATGAATTATTTTTAATATTTGTATTTTCAAATAATTTTTATAAATTTTGCGAAAAAACTTTGCATTATCACCTATAAAATTTTTACCATCGTCTTAAATTAAATGGATTTCTAAGCATTGCAGACAATTAAGAGTTTCTTTTTCCAAATTTCCTAGGATATATGTGATTTCACTGTTACTGTTGGCGTGTTTTCAAATTTGGCATATTTGTTATAAGAGATAATAACGTCAAATGTGACTTACGCGCTTTGTTAAAATTATTTGAAATATTGAACGATGACCTTTTTCCCGCTCCTTTACAGTGGGGGGGGGGGAAATGAAAGCAAAATAGGTTGCCATATATTATATTAAGAAGTTCGCCAAGTGAATTATTCTTGGCGTAAAATGAAAAAAAATGCGCCAAGATAAATGTTTGAATTTCTGTGTAAATTTCGCACCAAATTTTACAAAATTAAATCTTTAGGCATAATTTGAATCGTAGAATCGAAGTATGGAGGGAAAAAAATTGGCATGTCATTTCAGAAAAAGTTCGATTTTGTGTCAAAATACCTATATTAGAACAATGCTATATATAAATGTAATACTTATCCTAAATCGAGACATGAAGAACGCAATTTGAATTTCGTCAATCGGCCCAGTAGAACGGGAGACATCGAGCTGTCCCATTTTTTTACGCAGTGTGCATGTTTGTCTAAAATTAGAAACAACACTGCAGGTGAGTTGTAATAGAAGTTGAGGCAATAACTTTCAAATATTTGGGAATCTGGAGTTCAAGAAACATAAAGCACACAATTAGGCGTTGATTTCCCTCCCCCTGTCCGTTTTAGAATCATCTTAGTTTAGCTTTTGCGTTGTCAAATAAAGTGGATATTATACGAACTTGAAATGACAGATCTCTTGTTACTTCATAGCAATTTCACCTTTACCAGAAACAAATTTGTTCTCGTTTCTAAGACTTACTCCGCATGATTGGGTAAAGCCTTTCATCTCTGAGGAAGTTTATATAATAACTAATGTTAACTTCTTAAAAGTGTTCATTAAATGCGGATGAAGTTATTCGAATATGTGCTTTCAAGCGGATTAGGAATTACTTCAGCGTCTTGTTTTGTGTGTTTCCGGTTTGACTTGAGGAATTGTTTATTTATTGCAAAGTTTCCCGTTCGGTGTCTCGGAATGGGAACGAAAACGTGTTGGGCGAATGGAAGTAACTTTTGTTTTCTGTTTGTAGTGTTCGAGGTCAGCTACTTTTCGAGCACTACCAGAAGCATTTTAAGGGCATCCACTTTGGAAAGCTAAAAAACGCCCGCTGTTTCATTTTTGAGATGTGTGTCTAGTATCTGTTCTTGAATAAGGAACAAATCTGCAGGTGTTAATGTTTGTGTCTCGGATTTTGGAAAAACGATGACCCCCAAGCTAGTAAATTTTCAACTCAAACTTCATCTTGGAGCTCAAATTTTAAATGTGGAATTTGTTTTTTTCTCTTGTTTCATATATCATGCGGCCCATTTTCAAATTTTGCTTACATATGCTGCCCCAGAAGAAATTGAAGATAAATTATGTTTAAAGTCTAATTTGAGCAATGCATTGCATAAAAGTGACTATAAATTTATTTCTGCAATTCAAAATATAAAAAATCTGATGTGTACACCACATGACTTCCTTGTACGGAATATTAAATAATACGCATTTTTTCTTGCATTTCATTTAAACTTTACTGGATTGAATTAAATCTACTTCGCCGACAGCGCATAAACCACAATAGAATAAATGCATTCTTTAAATTTCACTCTAGTATTTGTTTACCATAGCGACACTCTGGCGCTACATTCACTTAACAGTATTAATAATTATATAACAGTTAACTTATATAATAATTATATAACGGAAACTAAGTTTGTTATATAATCCAATAATTATATAACAGTTAACTTATATATTTCGTTCATATTATAACTCATAATGCACAAAATTTATATCATTTAAAGAATAGAATTATCTAATCGTTGCCACATGTTCTATTCAAATACTATAATAAAGCTAGAATGATGTATAAAAGAAATTAAGCAAACAAAACAAAAAAAGAAACCGTTTTTCACAGGCGATTGAGTATTTCTCATTCAATTAAGTCAGTTCTCACTTCGCGACAAGGCAAAAATACATAAAAACTCAAAATATCTGTATTAAAAATTATTAATTATTAAAAATTAAGTAAGTAAAATTTCGTACGTTCGTACAGATGCCATGAAAAATTCTCTTCATAATTAATTTTAAAGCAGTTTTATAATTTTTTTGAAGGTAAAGAGTATTTTATTCTGTCCTTACGTACAGATATCACGCAAAAACATCGTTAAATTGCATTCGATAGCGGTCAAAACGGATATTTTCGTTGAAATATGCTGCCTGAAACTTTTCGCGATTACAATACTTCCTTTTTACTTCGTACAAGGAAGTAAAAAATGAATTGAACTTTTTTAGATATAAATCTTAAAATGTGTGATCGTAGGCAAAAATGCATGTCCCTTTGAAGTTTCATGTTATTCAACCTCTTGGTTTTATAACCTAATTTATTTGTTATATTAAAAAGTTTAATTATTTTAAATATAAATATTAGTATGTTAAATTCATGATAAAAATTAATTGCAGAAGTTTGTTTCTTTAACAAATCAGTACAAAAATAATTTGTCTTCCACTTCATGGCAAGTCCGTTACCCATCTGGCCTGTACATTTAAAAAAATGTTTTTGGTTTTTCATTGAAATATCAAACATCTCCACAAATTTTAACATAAGAACTCTTTTAGACACGAACAATGAATAAAGTGCGCGCAACCTGCTCGGCTGGCGGCTTTGTCCGCTAGTGTATTATTATTATTTACGTGTTCCGCCCTAAGGCACTACATGGAAAGGAGCGATGCCTTCCTGGAGGACTTTCTAAGGGAAACTGGCTCGTATTAACAGGTTACACATGGGGAAAACCACGAAACGCCTATGCAGCCAGTTCGCTCGCGAGATTCGAACCTTGGAACGAACTACCAGTGTTCAGGGACCTTTACCTCTAGGCCGTTGCTGGGCCGAAAATTATGTATGAAGTGGAGCAAAAAAAGAGGGGAAAAACAAATACGAATGCAATGCATTTATGCTCTCTAAAATCATAATATATTCCAAAGACTCAGGAGACCAAAAACGCCACCTGGCGGCTGGCAACATCAATTTGTATGAAACTGTTAGCACGAAACGTACTATAAAAAATGTCAAACTATAGTACTGCAGTTGCGGAGCTGTATAATTATTCTAAAATGTTTATTTTGTTGTATTTGTTATCAAATCATTATTAATTTATAGCTTAAAGGGGCAATTTGCACAGAAGAGCTATTAATTTCGTTTTGGCATTTCGGTCAGCTCACTATAAATGTTGGTTGACTTTTCAAATTGTTGCCATCAAATATTAGAGTCCTGCATTATATTTAAAGAAACTAAATAATGAAGAATCTGCATTAATGTACGTATATTTATCGCACTGTGAAAAAACAATGGTAGCTAGAGACACCTAGTTTTGAATATGGGCATCTAGAAGCCCGAATTTAGAATTTGAAATTTGTTTTATTATATATTTCATATTTTATCAAACATTAAAGAATTTTTGATTAAAAAACTCAACGATTTCAAAATGAGCAATGGCAACACTGTTATCTCCAGCAGGCGAGGCTCTGTATTGGAAATTCTAAAGATATACTCTTTTAAATATTTTATGATATTGCTGAATCGAATTTTATAATTTCAGTGCGTAGAACGTGATATTTAATAAGGTAGCCACAAAACATTAAAAAAACGCCCCTTTTGTGCGTAAAATCTGAAAGTTTTCAAATTTTTCTTTTTTGGTATTTAAATGTTTTTAATTTACCGAAAATTGCAAATTATGTATCAGTTTAATATCTCCTAAAAGAAAACTGAAGTGGCAACTTCGTATTTTATATTTGGTTTTGATAACAGCAAAAAGGTAATCATTTTGGAATTGCTTTTTAGAAGAGGTGAATTGTAAATAATAAATTAATTGATTCAAGCTATGTCTCTTTTCATTTTTGAGAAGCTTAATGTTGTCAGTACGTGACACTGTAATGTCTTCAGCGAATGTAACTAAGCATTAAAAAAACGATAAATACGTGTCTATTTCAATCAGATGTAACAGATTATTCCATTTCTTAAATGATAGTAAAAGCTATATAAAAATAATCGGACCGCATTCGAGACTTTAGTGTAGTTACTAATGTATAATTCATGTAGGGAAAATAACGGCTTGTACGTTACCGTTTTCTTTGATTATGCTTTAAGATATCATTCCATCCATATTTCTACCTCTACATATCAACTCCATTGTTTCGCGACCTCCACTTTTTGTCAGACGAACGAATCGTTCCACCGAAGAACTTGCATCGAAATCGGGTCACGCGATTTGTCACCCATTTCGTAGTGTTCCTGCTTCCTTTTCTCCTTTGTTTCTTTGATGCCAACGTGTGTGTGTAAATATATATATATATATATTTCTGTGCTGACAGAAATGTGTAGCATTAACTGCTTTTAGTTTTTCGTGACGCTATCGTGCTTTTAAGGTTGATGTACGTAACACACCATTCTTTTTTTTTCTTTAGTCTCTATTGTTTTAGCCTCTCTTTCTCTCTGTCTTTTCTTTTTCTTTCTTTCTTTTTCTTTTTTAATAATGCTACAGGCAACAGCTAGCACCCATTGTGAAACAATGGCTGTCGTGAATCTGTGTTGTTAGATTTATAAAGTAGTATATTTGAAACATGCGTTGAGAGGGTATGGTATATGACGGCATTTTCGAATTTCTGGAGCGAAGTGATTTGATCAGAGAATGTCTGGTGACCGAAAACATAAATATCTTTAATTTTCTTTCCTTAATGTAGAACTAATGCGAAATTTCATTAATTTGATATATTTGGCAAACATTAGAAAGATTATTTTGTAAATTAATTTGTGGTTTATTTTGTAAATTAATATTTCTGTGGACATAACTATATTGTTTTCTTTTTGCTGTGTTCACATTCATTAGGTGTTTTTGAAGCAGGAGACATGTAAAATGAGCAATGCTCTTGCCGGGATTCGAACCTGGACCTCTCGAATATGTGCGAGTGTGCTAACCGTTACAACATGAAGGCATGCTAGAAGGAGGAGAAAATGTCAGCTGTTTCGAAATAACTGCTGTAATTAATAATTTTTTATTAAAACATCAACTTATAAGGTATTTCTCTCGTTTTCTTAGCGTGCCTTCGTGGTGTAGTGGTCTGCATGCTTGACGCATATTCCAGAGGTCCGCGGATCGATTCCCGGCGAAGGTGTTGCTCATTTTTCACTTCTTTTGCTTTCAAAAATAAATAAATAAATAAATAAAATCCTAATGTCTCTGCAAACGTTATAACAAACCGTATAAGTTCTTTTTATTTTGGTGTGTAGGCTGACTGGATACAAATATTTATCAGAGTTATGATTTGTGGAGAATATTTGTTACATATTGAATAAGAAGAGACTCCAAATGTTATTATGTTATATTAGGCTCCAAATGTTCATAGTTTAGAGAAGATTTTTTTTTTATTATTATTAAGGGGGAGGGGGTGACTGCTGAAGATTTTCGTGACTTCCTTCATATTTGTAATGTAAATACTAGCCGATTTCTTCTAGAAAGTCCTCCATAAAGCATCCCTGTCCAGTGATTTGCGTTGAATAAAATAATCCAATTCGTGTAAAATAAACATATGTGTAATTTTTAATGAGTTTAGTTCGTAGCTTCATAATTGAGTTATTTATAAAACAACTCAAAATAATAATAATAAACGGATCAGAAAACATTGACTTTATTAGAGATCCACCAAGAATAAAAATGTGCCTTCATGATTTATTATTGTTATTATTTTTTTTACCAGCCGCTTCTGCTGTGGCTTCCAAAAGTGTTCGTACATTTACGAGTTTAAATGAGTTGCTTTATTCATTAATAAAAATTAATATTTGAGAATGAGAATTTTTAATATCATCTATAAATTTTTCTTACCAAAAATACAGTTCTATGTAAAAGTTTTTTTGGGGGGGGGGAATCAATAACCATGAAGTAACAGAAAAGTTACCTCACAGAAGTCTTCGCCCGCTTTAGAGAAATCTGCACATATTAATAAATATTGTGGTGTGTGTGTGTATGGTCACTTTTTTATGGAGGCACCTAATAGGTGGGCCACCTTTGTCTCCTATGAAGGGGCGGTCAGTTACAAACATGCCTTCTCCGGGATACGAACCGGGCCGTTTGGTATTGCTGTCGGCTCTCCTAACCACTATACTGTCTTTATGGCTTTTAAAAAATAAAAATAAATAAATAAATCTTAGATGAAATTTTGAATAAAACTATTGATTTCAAGGACGTAACTTCGTCTTTTTCAGCTGCTGGGGGGGGGAGAAAGGAAAAAAACTTACGTATAATATTCAAAACTACGCCAGACTAAGGTCCCCCTCTTAACATTAAAAAGCTGTTCTAGTTATCTCAGAAAGAATAATATAATTCTCTCACTTAGTAGGTAGTTGAAGAAAAGATAATATATGTCATAGTTTTTTTTTCCTTCATGATTAAATAATAAATACACAGGGAAAAAAAAAAAAAAAAGGCTGCGATTTTTATGAGAACGTAGGGTATTTTATATACTGCTTTAAAATTTATAAATAAGTATTGTTAATTTTTTAAACGTTATAAATGCATACATTCCGTTCTGAGGAAAACGCGCCGTCTCGAAATGAGTTTCAATTTTCTTCGAGCAGAGCGCCCATGTAACCCAGCTGATCTAAGTACTTGTCGAGCAGTTTCATGTGAAATTGGAGTAGAAAATGTTTCAATTAATTCTGTGTAAAAATCTTTACAGCACTCAAACGTGGATTTTTCACTAATTTTCTAACTATAAATCTCTGATTAAGTTGGGCTAACTTTGCCTCTTCGTACAGCTCGAACGACCTCTTCTTATTTTATTTTCGATCCGATTTTTTTCTCTAAAGCGTTTTATCACATACTGCACCGTAAAATGGGACAAATTTGCTAATTTAGCGATATCCTGGATCGACTTTCTATCCTTGTGATGAAAAATTATGAGTTTTCGAGTGATATTTGTTGTTTGCTTGCGACTACGATTCATTTTTAAATATTAAATAAAACGTAACGAAGCAAAGAATAAAGCCAGGGGAATTTTTAAACGTCATCAAGCTGCAGTGGCAGACGATCATTTTATTTATGAAATGTTACGAAAATACTTCAGTGTACGATCACTTTTATGGCGTGTTTTTATCTATGCCTCCGTACATTTTTCAATTTTAGAAAAAGTCAATATTTAATAATAAAAAATTTATTCAAAATCGCATGGAAATGTTGTGAAAAATATTGGGCTTTATATTCGAATTCATTTCCGGGCTATAGCGATTTCTCTACAAATTCTTAAAGTGAACGAACACTTTTCGGAGCCACTGTTATATGGTAAATTATTTTTCTTCTTTTAGTGCATTAATTACCATATCCATTTTGAATAAAAGCTCTAGTGCATTAATCATCATTAATCGATTAATTATCATATCCATTTTAAATAAAAGCTTACCGCATAAAAACCTTTCTATTAACTGTATTTTGTTATTTAAATCAATCAGATTTAAAAGTAAAAGAAATATATGTACAAAAGACAACTTTCACTTTAAATATCGATAATGCTGTCATCGGTTCCTTGAATAACACAGTTTTCCACAGAATTGTATTAGAGGTTTAAACACTGTCAAGTTCTGAGATAAACAAGCTAGCTATCGTGATTTAGAAAGGAAATTTCACTTCTGCGAGCATGCCCACCCTCCTACGTTTTTTTTTTTTTTTTTTTTTTTTTTTTACAAAAGGTATTAATAAACTTATCAGTATCGGTACTACGTCTTATCTGGCATCTCTTTGAAACGAAGTCGAAGCGAGCATCGCCATTGTTGATGTTGTTAGTAGTCATGGTGATGTTTCATTTACCCCTTCTGACGAATCCAGGTGTAATAGTTAAAGATTAGTTAGGTGATGGTGCTTACTTAACCTCTGAGAAGTCGTACTATGCAGCAACAGCAGCTAGCCCGTAAGGTAAATAAATTACTTCTTCAGTGTAGCGTTTTTTGTTGACCGAATTTCAAGCCGCGGAACCTGACGTAAGCAATATGCATTTTTCCACTTCCGTAGAGCCGTCGATGTGTAGAGGACTTTAAAGAACGAAGTTTTAAAGCATGTTTGATTTGTGAAGATTATAATTAAAATGTGGCTATAAAACCATGGTTTTGTCAAGCATTTTGCATTTAAATAGGAAGCAGACATAAATTCAGTGGTTTATCTGGAAAGGTTATTCTGGACTACATTCCAAAATAAATAAATTCCCGTTATAAAAATATTTTTATTCATTAATGTGACTTTGTATTGGTTATTAATTTATTTTTTTGGGGAAGCTTCACTTTTCTAAATTTTTGTCATTGAATATTAATAAAAAACCATTTGCCTACAGTTGCTTTATTCCTGCATTAACTGCATAAAATCATAGTATATTTATTTACAGCATAATTTACATATTTTAACAGAGAAATTCAGGAATGCATTTTGAATGTTATGTAGAGAATAGTAGTATTTTACATAGAGACCACTCTGTATTTTGAATTCCCAATTTATTTATTGGTTTTTGATTATGGCAAGCCTCAAGGGCTATTTTCCTAAAGGGAGGGATGCTTCCGTGGAGGACTTTCCAAGGGAAACCGGTTCGTATACATGATACATGTGGGGGAAAACTAGAAAAGCACCCATGCAACCAACCAGGTCACGAAATTCGAACCTTAAACCAAACTACCAGTGTTCGGTGACTTCACCACTCAGCCACTAGTGAGCCCCACACTTCATGCATTGAAGAATGCCACAAAAAAGAAGCATGTAAAGAAATTTACATGAAATTTCTAAATGTTTATGCCTCCATCTCCCTTCCCTCCCCCCCAAAAAATGCATGTTCACATTTTTACAGTACTATAATTTAGTAAGTGAAACAGAACTTACTGTATTCATTGCCATTAGTGCAGAGTAAAATTATACTATAATTATTGGAAGTGTTTATTATAATATTGATTACATTTGTAATTTTTTTGTTTTGATTGGTAATTTTCTTATTTTAGAAAGTGGACCCGGAATTGATTTTCACGAAGCAAGAAAGAATAGGTAAAGGTTCATTCGGGGAAGTTTTCAAAGGTATCGATAACAGGACCCAGCAAGTCGTTGCAATCAAGATAATTGATCTTGAAGTTGCAGAAGATGAAATTGAAGACATTCAACAAGAAATTATGGTACTTTCGCAGTGCGACAGTCCATACGTGACAAAGTATTTTGGTTCCTATCTTAAGGTGAGTTCCTCGAGTATGTTAGATGTTTATTATTTCGCTTAAAAACATTCTATGCATACTGCATTTAATTTTAATCTGTATGCTCATTTTGAAGTTTAATTTTAGTTCTGAAGCACGATGCATTATTCGCTGGATACTTTTACTTTATTATTTAGTTGATAAATAGGAGTGGCTGAATCTTAAATATTCTTGAACGTTAATTCTTTAAAATTTTTTATGTAAAAAATTGCAAGAAAAGGGAAAGAAAATTTAATTCAGCATTTAAGTTTTTAATTGGAACAAAATTTGAAACCTGTGTTTAACAACAACAGCAATTATTTAATTTTAAAAAATACATCTATATTTATTACAAAGGTACAAATGAAATGTACAATGAAAACTTTTTTATTAAATTCATTTTTTCAACATAATTTGTGGAGGAGGGGGAGAGGAAGAAGACTTTCAGTTCAAAATTTTTATAGTTTTTCAGATGCTTTTTTACACCTAAGCAAATACTGAATGGACTGGGCTAATTCAACAGTTAAAAAAATTCTTAACATGGAGAGCTGAATTCTGAACATTTTTAAAAAAATCAAAAAACACTAAGTTCTTTTTAGAAGTTCGTAAAGCCTGCTAACATTTATGCCATTTGATGCCACTGTAGTGTAGTGTTGATACTGGTGATCCACTGAAATTGCAATAGTTATGTTCTTTTTTCAATGAATGCTTGTCTTAGACTTAATAACCAGTTCTTTTAAAGTGTTTGTTTTTCATTTGACGGTTTTACGTTAGGATTTGAAAGATTTGGATGACAAAAAGAAAAGAAAGGAAAAAAACATGGAAGATTCAAATTTTGGATATTATTAAAGATCTGTATGTTCTATCTCTATTGATAAGCCACTTGCAAGTTAATTAAAAGCTGTAATTTACAAACAGTCATATTTTCTTTGTGGATAGAAATGGGATAAATAAATATACTTGTTACTTACTAGGTTATAAAAAATGTTCAAATGTGTTACATTTATTGATAATTCTTGGTGAAATGCTTTCATTTTATGAACTTTATAAGCCTTTTAATGATTTAATGTTTGTTGTACTTTGCATGATTGTTCTGTGTAAATGGAATTTTTTACTTCTTTATGCAAAGTAAAGGAAGTATTGTAATCACTAAAAATTTCAAATGTTATATTTCAATGGAAATATGCATTTTGACCATTCCCAAATCCATTTGGATGATTTTTTATGCTTGAAGTCTGTACGTACACATAGAATAAAGGACCCTTTTTATATTAGCTGTAGAATGTTGAAATTTTGTATGCAGAACTGCTCTAATATCTAGTAGTACACATTCCTTTTTTATCGCAATCAGCAGTACCAAACATTATATATATACACTGACTACCAATAAGTATTTGGACACCTATGCAAATGATGATATCTGCGGTCCTAAGGTACGTCACGGACTCCGCCGGTATATATCGTGTAGGAAACAGCATCAGCTTTAGTTGCATGCAAGATGCCTCGCAATTCGGAGTTCTCTGATTTCGAGAAAGGTATAATTATCGGGTATCACAAATGTAGCTGATCCTTAAGGGACATATCTAGCGATCTGAAGTACCCAAAATCGACAGTGGCCTATGTGATTAAGAAGTGGAAGGTGAGCGGTGATTGTCGGAATGTGCCCCGAGTCGGCAGACCAACGAAACTGGGAGATAGAGACCGACGAGTGCTGTCCAGAGAAATACCCAACCAATGGTCCTCATCCGCGAAGAGTTTCAACAGGCATCCGTGAGTATAGTTTCAATGAATAGCATCCGTAAGAAAGCACATCTGCTTGGTTTTCATGGTCGTGCTGCTGTCCATAAGCCTTTGATCACAAAGTCCAACTGCGCTGCTCGGTTAATGTGGTGCAAAGCACATCGAAATTGGACCGTAGATTAGTGGAAACGGGTTCTTTGGAGTGACGAATCAAGGTTCACCCTTTACTATTCGGATGGCAGGGTCTGGCGTCTACCTGGAGAATGTCTCCTGCCAGAATGCATTGTGCCAACAGTCAAGTTCGGCGGAGGTGGAATTATGGTCTGGGGGTGTTTCTCTTGGTATGGGCTGGTCGCCATTCATGGTAAGCTCAACTCCGATGCCTATTGCACTATTTTGAATGACAATGTGCTTCCTAAGTTGGGGCTGTTTTACGGGTTGAATCCCTGTTACTTCAGGACGATGATGCCAGTTGTCTTGTTTCGACGTTAACTAAGGCTTGGTATGGTGCCAATGGAGTTCATCGAATGGACTGGCCTGCCCAGAGTCCAGACCTGAACCCTATCGAAAACCTCTGGGACGAGTTGCATCGCCGAATTCAGGGGTGCAAGTTCCTTAACCGGTGCAAAATCGGTTAAGGAACTTTTATGTCTTCTCCAAGCGAGTGGAAGAAAATACCACTAGCTGTCATTCAAAGACTTGTGGAAAGTATGCCTCGGAGGGTCCACGCTGTAATTACCTCTCATGGAGGCTCTACTAACTATTGATTTTGAATAAAGTTAGTTTTTCTTTTCTATCACAGGTGTCCAAATACTTATTGGTAGTCAGTGTATATGTGTGCATGTACGTGTGATAATAAAAAGGCAAAGATGTAGCAAATGATGATGATGTAGAATGCAGAAGGCATATTGGAGAGGAAGAATTTTGATTGTGCAGAATGCCAATCCATAATGAATAGGAGGAAACTTGGCAGTCAAAAATTACATTTTTATTTAAATTCACATTTGTGACCACAATCAGTTCACAAAAATATTGTTGGAATGAATTGTTTGTTGATTTTGTTGTATAAAATTTTCTTTATTATAAAGTATTTATTTATTTTATTTTCCTTTTTTATAGGGTACAAAATTATGGATTATTATGGAATATTTAGGTGGGGGCTCCGCCCTAGACCTGATGAAAGCTGTAATTTTCGAAGAAACACATATTGCAATAATTCTTAGAGAAGTATTAAAAGGATTAGATTATTTACATTCTGAGCGCAAGCTTCATCGTGATATTAAAGGTAAGAATTGTAGATATTATATAAGTCAAATTGTTATATAAAATTTTATCTCCTTGAGATGTTTTTGCTTAAAAATTAGATTTATATCCAACATGCGAGACTGTGTATCGGAAATTCAAAAAACATGCTCATTTTAAAATTATTTTGTGATATTGCTGTTGAACTGAATTTTATGGTTTAAGTACAAAGAATATGATATTTAATAAATAAAGGTAACATGCAAAACGTTAAACAAACGCCTCTTTGGGCATAATGTAAAATCTGAAAACTATCAGATTTTTTTTACTTTATTTTACTTTATTTACTTTATTTATTTTTGTATTGCACATTATTGTTTCCTAACTTGATGACTACATACACACAAGTAAGAGTTCTGTCTTTTACAAAATTGACTTTCAATTATACAATTTTCTGTCCTGTTTGTATCACTTCCTGATTATCTGCGCATCAATCAAAAAGTCGTGGACTTATGGTGACTTCAGAGAGGATTCGTGAACTGCTGAGAGCCTTGAAGAGATGTTTGTTTGGGTTTGGATGTATGTGTTTTTCAATGTTACATTTTAGTGCTGCATAATTTTTTACATTACTTTTTTTTTCACTCACAAGACATGCATATTTTTCAGTCACTTGAGTTTTTGCTCTCTCTGTGTACACAATCATCTGTTTTTACTAAAATAAATTAGGGAATTTCACAAATTTGGCAACAATATCCTAAAATTAGAAAGAAAAAAGAGCCACGTGTTGCCTTTTAAGTATACTGCATTATGATGTGTATGTGTAGAAAGCTAAGTTTGATATTTCACCAGTGTCATTGAAAACTTCCATATACCATACTGAAAATCTTACAGTCATAATCTGCAGATATCCTGGTGAAAAAGGTCTGTAAAAGTGGAAAGCCATCTGGGGAAGGATGCTATGCCCAGCCTGGTTTACCGCATAAATATTTGTTGGCCATGTGGTGCTTTGCCTCGACAGTACTTTTTGTGTCCTTTTTATGGTCAGAAAGTGCTGAATTTTCATTAAGTAACCTTACTGTTTTAATTGGAGGTAAAAAAGCAAATAAAGTTCTTGAAATAAAAGTAAGAATTCTTACTACTGTAAAATGTTATGAAAAAAAATCTTTTTATAGTTGCATTTCTCTTTGTGCTGATGAGGATGTGACTAGTGAGTTATTCAAAATAGCCTTTAAAATAATTGTCATATAACTAGTATTGAAACAAAATCTTAATATATTCTATTTTACAAATACATCAGTGGCTTAGCTAGGGTGGGGCAAGATGGGACATCTGTCCCTGGGTGCAACATTCAGGGGGCACCAAATTGATGTTTCAGAATTTTAGAATGAATGTTTTCCATTCTTGGCACAAAGAAAGGGGTGCAAAATCTTCAGTTGACCCCGGGCGCTGAAAACCCTAGCTACACCTCTGAGATACATCCTATAATAATTTTGATCATTTTATCGAGTTACTGCACTGTGTGTTATAATAATCATTTGAGTAACCTGGGACATTTCTACAGTTCAGGTTGAATGTAATGCATTTTCTGTTAAACTTATTTGAGTAACACTGCATAAATTTATTTCTTTTGAAACCTTTTCGTGTATTGTGATTGAAGACGTTATTTTTAAGTATTTGCTAACTCTTCTTTTTTTCCTCCCTCTATGTGTGTAAGGGGGGATTGGTTAAGAATTCATCTGCTGCTGACAGGCTTGTCTACTTTTGTTGATCTTTTACAGCACTTGTCTTAAAAATTAACTTTTATATAGTAAAAACTGAATATCTAAAAGAAGTATTTTTCTAATGTTTGGACATCTTTTATTGGAGTGCTTGTTGCTTTATTGCAAAATTGTAATCACATTTTTATTACAAATTTTATGTTGATTTTTATATCTGTTTAATTTTCTAAGATCAGTGTAATATTATAGGCTGCAATACATAATTAATGTTTGACATTTTTTATTATAGCTGCAAATGTTCTTTTGTCTGAAATGGGTGACGTAAAACTGGCGGACTTTGGTGTTGCCGGCCAGTTGACCACCACAACTAGCAAAAGGAATACATTTGTGGGCACGCCTTTTTGGATGGCACCCGAGGTCATTAAACAGTCAGCGTATGACTCGAAGGTATTGAAAATGCATGAGCTTAGAGTAACTAGTTAATTTTCAACATTTTAAAGTATTAACTAAGTTTTTATATTAAGCTTAATGCATTAGATTTAGATCATATGTACTATATGTTAATATATCTGCTAAGTTAAAACTAATTGGTAGGCTTTAACTAAACAACAACAACAAAACAAACCCCCCCAAAAGTTTATTGCTGATAATTACATGGTAAGCATTCTATAGATATAATCTGGCTCATTGTTCTTGTACATAAGGTGGTGCTGTACATAGCAATATTCTTCTTTAGCAATTAAGAATATGGTAATATTTGATAATAAGTTATTTATTACATCAATGGATAAAAATATGATTTTTATAAGACTTTCTTCATTTACAGATGTGGAATAGGAGAGTAATGAGGTTTAAAAATTGGTTGCTGCAGTGCCCTTCAATTTTAAGTGAAGCTGTACATAAATATCAGCATGAGAAAATGCACGTAGCATTTTTAAAGTAGCATTTTTAAAACATTTAGTGCCCTTCAATTTTAAGTGAAGCTGTACATAAATTATCAGCATGAGAAAATGCACGTAGCATTTTTAAAAATGAAATATGTAAGATTATTGATACAGAACTAAAATTTAATTTGCAGTAAGATGATTTCCAGCTTTAGGATTAGTAAAACATCTAAAATTGTGGAAGGATTAATGGAATTTTTCTCTTAGAGGTGCCAGCCCTTGAAAAGATGATTAGAATGAATTTTATTAATAATGATCTCTTGAATTAATATTAAATCTACTAAGCTACTAAAAACTGAATATGTTTATGTCTGCAAGATCTTAACATAATTTCTTCTGGCTACAGATTTAAAATTAAGAATTTAAAATTACTTTTTTGTTTTATTATTTTAAATATGACTTATTTTGAGAGAGGTGAATCTATGAAAGATTGTAAACTAAGCAGTATAAAGGATGAATAACAAAATATTTCAAATATATAAAATTTATAACAGTGATCAACTTTCTAAAGAGTATTAATTTAAATGGAAAGTAAACCGAGATTTTTATGTGAAGAAATATTTACACTAAGATGTTAGCTCTTTTTCCTTGTAATTAAATTTCCTTTTAAATCATTTCAGGCTGATATCTGGAGTCTTGGAATTACAGCTATAGAACTTGCAAAGGGAGAGCCACCTAATTCTGATTTGCATCCAATGAGAGTATTATTTTTAATTCCTAAAAATAATCCTCCCCAGCTGACGGGAAGCTACAGCAAACCATTTAAAGAATTTGTTGAAGCATGCCTAAATAAAGATCCAGAAAATGTAAGTATTGCTTTTACTGTCCCTTATTCAACACCATTTTCACATTTTTATAAATAGTTTTAAATATGTTCATGTTGGAGGATTAAAGTTTAAAATTATTAACAAAAGCAAAATAATTCCCCCCCTAAAAAGGTAATTAACTCATCTGTTAATGACAATAAAATAACCTTTCTTCTTCATCTTTTAATTTATAATTTACTGATTGGTTTCTGTATCTGTAATGTTTGGTCAAAATTTTATGTTTCGCCTTATATCAGTTTGTTTATTTTTAACCTGTACTCCACATGTATATTTTATTTCATGTATGACCAAGTATATTACTTTTGTATGTGATATGTATGACCAATTGCATTTATTTCACGTATTTGGCAGAAAATGGTATATTGAGCATAATAATTTTCTATGAGAAATTATTTTTAAATTATTTACATTTAAAAGAAATTCATACCCTTTTTTTTTTTCTGAGCTAATCCTTTTATGCACACGTTAGATTCACATTAAATTATCTGGTTTTAACAAAAGCTTTCCACCAAAAATGTTTTCTTAATAAAGTTAGGGGGAAAAAAGCCAAAGTACCCTTTAGTGCGGGTAGTAATCACCACCCAAATCTATGATTTTCTACCAACATTTGTGTAGTTTTTCAAAGCCTTCGTCCCCAAAACTTGGTGGCTGCGAGTCCAAAAGCAGGTCGACGTCATTTCACATGTCCTGTGTAAAATGGAAGATGGCACTAGCAAGATGTAGCTGCAGGTGTGAAAAGGGTAGAAGTCTAAAGGAACGATGTCAGGGCTACATGATGGGTATGGCAAAAGATACCATTCAAGTCCGTACAGATTCCAGCCGGTGAAAGCAGACACATGTGGTCTTTTTAATTTTATGTAGAATTTAAAAAAAAATTACCATTTTTAAAGTAACTGCATTATTTGGGGTCTCGGATGCACATCAACTAGCAAAAAATCAAAGCTGCTTTTTTATTCCACTATAGCTTTTTCCCACTCATATTCAAATTGTGACTATCAAAGAATTATTATTGATGGCTTTAATTTTTTTTTTTTTTTTTTTAATATATATATATATATATATATATATATATATATGGAGAACTGTGTGTTGCAATTTTTAATTTCTTTACATAAGTTAAAAAAAAAAAAAGAATGTCATTTGCAAATAATTATGCATGCTAGAATTATTTCTCAGCATAATCTAGCAAATTTCTATGAAATCTTGCTGTCACCATTTGACGGCTAATAGATGTGTTAATAACTTCAGTTTATCTGGAAGTTTGGAATATCAGCACAGGAAAGCCAAGGCCAAGGTAGCATATAATACAGAATGACCATAGTCCTGTTTGTTTGCCTTTAAAAAGTTATTTTGTTAGATGTGAATGAGGCTTTAGTGACAGATAAGCCATTTCCACGTGGAATGTTAATCAAAAATTGAATGAAAATGGCTGGAGAACCTCTGAAGATACTTTTCGTTAATGAAAAACAGAATTTTAATGAAAATTGTTAAGGAAAACGGTAATGAAAAACTGATGACATGAATGAAATTAAAGTAATGATGCGCAGTGGTTGCACCCTGAAAGTTTGGATTTTTTTTTCTCCTTTTCTTTCCGAAATTTTTGAGTGAAAACCAATTGATTACTGATCTTTTACCTCTACATTACACAAAATGACTGCAGAATCATACACTTTTTAGTACTTCAAATTATATGCCTATTAAAATTTGTTTTCAATGATACAAAAAAAACTTCCTTTTATTAATATAATCAACTTTAAATTTCAAAAGTTATTCATTGCACATCATTATATATATCATAAACAATAAAGAAGTAGCAATAATTAAACTGTATATGTAAAAAGTCTATGTATATTCATGGCATTTGCTTTGTGGTTTCAGGATGTGGCCACTAGAGCACTGTGTCACAATGCTCACAATTCTCTAGAGCAGAGTTTCTTAAACTGTGGGTCGCAGCCCCTTTGGGGGTCGCGGGACCTGCTGCAGGGGATCGATAAAAATTTTAGCAGTTTTGATATTTCTTTAACTTATTATAATAATTTTACAATTACCAAATATTTTTACACAATGTATCTGAAAATAGATAAAGATAAGACAATACAGTCAAAGAAAACGTTTCAACACATTCTTTTTATAATATAATTGTTCATGTTCTTTGCTTTGCACATGAAGCTGTCATTTCGTCTGTTACTTATTTAAAATTTTCACACTGTTCTATGTCCTAAAATTAAAAATTAAAGTTAATGACCTAAAACTGCAATAGTACATTACAGTACAAGTGAAAAAATTTACAGTTTCAATCATGCGTGTGTCGGATTTGTGCAATACTTATGGGGTCCCACAGAATTTTTGTAAATATTATGGGGTCCTGGGGTCGTGAAAAATTCTCAGTGATAAAAAGGGGTTGCGACTGGAAAAAGTGTAAGAAACCATGCTCTAGAGGCTCAGTTATCCCTTGAAACCACTGCTATTCACAGTGGTGTTTGCTGGTTTTCGAATAGGAATGTTTATTTTTGCCCAGATATAGAGAAGAGGCTTTAAAACCACAGAGTTAATTTATTACTAAACAATACATACACGTGCTCAGTGAAAAGGTCTTACTCTTCCAGAGATTTTTCTGTGACCTCAACATGCTTGCTTCCTATGCTATTATTGTGATTTTATAAATTATTTTGTGTGGTTTAAATATAATGTAAATATACTTTGCTATAATTAAAAATAGAAATCACATAAAAGCTTTATTTAAATAAAAAATAATTTATAAATATTTTGGGACGAAATACGAATAAAATAAATACAAATGGGAAATTAAAGATCCTTACCAAAGGCAAAAAGAACCTCTCGTTAACATAAAAAACCACAAATTTCATGTGCCAGATGAAAAGAGACTAAATAACGCTGGACATATATCAATAAAATGCAAATCCAAGCAGTGTACATTTTGTAATACAAGGGAGAAACCTCATAGAACAAGATTACATGTGCAAAATGTGCAGTGTGGATCTATGCATGAACCAAAAAACCTTTAAACAATATCACAAAAAAAAAAAAAAAAAAAAAAAAAAAAAAAAGAGTACTTTGACGATTAAAAAAACACTGAGTTTTTTTTATGCTTACTTTACAGAGTTTTTTATCCATTTATCCAAATGTCTTTATTATGTAGGTTTGTATGTTTTCATTTCTATAAAAAAATTACATAAATGTTTATTTTTTAATTTTTTCTTACGATTTACTTCGTAAAATAATGTAAAAAATTTACATATAATGCAATTCTTACATATATTTTTTTTAATTTGCAAATTTCGTCATTTATTAGAAATGCACCCCGGAAAAGGTAAGTTTTTTTTTCTTTTCTTACTACCTCAGTAAGTTTCAAAGTCCTAGATGTGTGCTGATTTCACAGTGCGACCACCATCCACAGATCAATGGGCAAGAGTAGATTTTTATTAAATTCATGTATTATTTGTCTCTAGGATCATAATATTCAATTTCTAGAGTTTTTAGTTTAAAAAATTATAAAAATAATATCGTCTGCATCAAGAGGGTTAATGAAAAATGGATAACAACAGTTTAGGATCTCTAGAATAAGCTGTGGATAAATAATGTTAACTTGTCTGGAGCGATGAAACAGCACTTTCTTTGACAGCCAACAAAGGAGACATATTTGTACAATGTCATTATATTAAAAATTTTAATCCATGTTTTACTATAAGCTCAGGTGATGGAGGCCAGGGCACCTGGCTTCTGCCAGAGGTAAGCAGGTATATGCCCCTCGTCCTCTGTTATCCAGCGTTTTATTAAGAATTTAGTTAAGTTACATGGCCATACAATGGTTAGATGGTGATACAATGGCTACTTTTTTGGAGACAGAGGCTGCAAGAAATATATTGAAATGGTACTATAACCACATTAAAACATTGTTCTGTAGTTAACAATATATGTATCTGCATGGAATGGGCTGACATACTTTGTAGAAGGAAAAATGAATGTGGCTGAATATATTTGTGTGCTTGTCCAGCAAGATTTTTAGCCAGTTGAGCATATATAGGACATGCTAAATCATCAAGTTCAGGTGACAGAACATCAAACACCTGAAATGTCATGTTGGATGCTGGACAAATTCTATCTTAGAATGATATCAGAAATTATTCCTTACCTAGGCATATTACATAGGCATATTAGCAATGCTGCATCATAGCATCATAGCCAGGGGAGTTTTCACAAATTGTTAATTATAACATCTGAGTGTATCTGCCAGCCATTAAATTGTTCTAGCACCTTGCAATTGTAATTATTCATTATCTGTGTATGTGTTTTAAACATGTTTAATGTCAAGAAGTGTGTCTGTGTACATGGGCAGAAATATGAAATCAAATTTAGGTTTAGTTTTTGTAAATGTGGTTCATATTATTTAATTCCAAATATGTACAGGATATTTCCGAATTTGACTGACAAATTTAGAGGGATGATAGTAGGCATCAAGAGGATTAAAAATTACTAAGACAATTATTAGAACAAATTACTAGAACATGGGGTCGCAAACCACGTTTAGTAGGTGAAAATCGCAAAAAGTGCAGCGATCTTGACAAAGAGAATGGCCAAACAAATGCAAGGATTAGGAGCGCCTCGGTCGAGAAGAAACCCTTTTGTATGCAAATTTCATATGCGTATGGGGAAATAAAAGCAGTGAGCAAGTATTCATTAGTGGGTGTTGCAGAATTCGTGGGTGTTAAATTTCATTTGGAAACAACATTTCAGGCAGATTACATGAATGAGGAATATGTGGATATGCATCTGATTTACAGCTGAGCAGTTGGCAATGAACATCTAATATAGAGGATGCACCAAGAACAATATCCAAAGAGGCATTGTCCACACCATACCATCTTTAGGATCATCGATCGACTGCTGTGGGAAATGGGATCCTTCCAAATAATGAGGTGTAATGCAGGGCAAGAACACAGAGTGTGCACATCAGAAACAGAAAACTGAGTATTGCATTGATTTGCTGTTTTGTCATTGACCAGTACATGATTGGTTGCAGCTGAACCCATTTCATGTGCAGAAGGTTCAACTTCTAGGCGATGTTGACTACCAGTTAGATAGAGTAGTCGACTAGACTGGGTAGAGTTCATACACTAGTTGCCACACAGACTGATTCACAGTTCTCACCACTGTTTTATTCTCATATGAAGCCTGCTTTATGAGAGAAGGCATGGTCAACATTGCGCTATGTCTATAAGGTATTTCTCCCGCCTTCTTAGCATGCTTCTGATGTGTAGTAGTCAGCACACTTAACGCGTATTCGAGATGTCTGTGGTTTGAGTTCCGGTGAGGGCATTGCTAATTTTTCATCTCTTTTGC
The DNA here is from genome assembly GCF_044657685.1 of Stegodyphus dumicola. Classification (NCBI taxonomy): domain Eukaryota; kingdom Metazoa; phylum Arthropoda; class Arachnida; order Araneae; family Eresidae; genus Stegodyphus; species Stegodyphus dumicola. Next base: position 247,527,125 of record NC_140771.1, read on the forward strand.
TTCGAAATAGGCTAATATCTCTATGGGTCTTCCGAAAATCCCACAACATTATCTCTTCAAACGGTCACACAAGTTCAGTATTAACATCTGGGCAGGGATTCTCGGAAATAATCTTTTGGGATCGCATCTTCTGCCGGTGTGCCTCAATGGCGCTAATTACCTTATTTTCTTACAGTACGTTTTCCCAGAGTTTATGTAAGGAATACTGTGTGGCAGAACATGTATGCTTGATAGTGCACAAGCCCATTTTGTGATTGCGGTGATGCTACATATCTTGGGTGATGGATTGTACATGGTGCACTGCTTAGCCTGCACTCTCCCCATACCTCACTCCATGGATTTCTTCTTCTGGAGCCACCTGAAGTCGGTTGCAGGAGGACCTGACACCACAGATTGGTGTTGTTTCAGCAGACATCGCCACAATGCCAGGTATTTTTGAACATGTCTGGCAATCCTTCATCTGTTGGTGTCAGGTGTGCAATGACCTTCATGGCTGCAACTTGGAACAATTCCTATAAAACTATATTGTCATCTTTTTTCTGACATTGATGTATTATAATTCTGCTTTACATCAAATAATTTTTTTAAAATTTATTTATTTATTACTAGGTTCCTTTTTTTCCCCGCAATGGGCGTTGCAACTGTCTTTTGTGAATTTCTCCCACTAAATGCAGTTTTGGACCCCATGTTCTATCACAATTTTTCATCCTCTTTGATGCTTACTATCACCCCTCTGAATTTGTCGGTTGAATTCAGGAACACCCTGTATATCATAACTTTCTGATGCTGATATTTTTATACTCTAAATTAGATTAAGACTACTTATCTTGCAATAGCAGTGTTGTTATTGCTTATAAATAAGGTTGTGGATTATAAAATGTTAATAATTTTATCTTTTCTAGAGACCTACAGCCAAAGAGCTTCTAAAATTTACTTTTATTCGGAAAGCGAAAAAGAATTCATACTTAATTGACCTCATAGAAAAATATAAAAGGTATAAAGCAGCTGGTGGTGGTCAAAGTGATAGTGATTCAGAGGCTTCAGATTCGTGAGTATTTTTGTATTTCCTGTTGTGTATTTTGAGTTATTATTGCTTTTGTTTTTCCTATTGTTGTGCATTTTGAGCCATTATTATGCAACTGGTGCATTGTCATTGAAAATTAAAATTCATGCAAACAATGTGAATATGCCTAGACATTTAATGTGATATCCCAATGAGTATATTTAGAAACAGCTTTTTATGCTAGTTCTCTCCTTTTTTATGCATTCTTTGAAATATACTATAAAAAATTGGGCAGGAAATTTTAGATGCTTTTTGTTATTAGCCTGAATAATAAAATTTTTGCTGTCATGCCTATTTAAAAAACAAGAGAATTTTAACTAATCCTTACTTTACGTATAGAAAAAAATATCTATGATAGGTTATGTTAATTCTGTGCACAGTTTTATTAGAAGCATAGCAACAAGTATAAACCTGAAACCTTTGTTTTGATTATAAAAAGAAAACCTTAATATTGCAAACAATTAACAGGGAAAAAAAAAAAAAAAAAGAGCTTTCATTTTAAAAACTGCTAGTTTAACAATAAGAAATGAAGTGAAATATAGCTTTCAATTATCACATCACCTGAATCGCACTTTTTGAAGGAAATAAATTAATTTGTTATTCAATAAGGCTATTAATAAGAGCAAATGACAGTTGTTTAAAAAGGTTATCTCTGTAAATTATTGCCACTGAACATAAAAAAATCTTAATTACTTTAAGAGTACATCTTTAATAGTTTCTCTATACATTTAAAATGTTGCAACTAAAAGTTTAACACATTTGTTGACATGGTAGATATATGAAAATCACCAGAAGTTTACTAACTTTGAAAAAAAAAAAAGTGTTAACATAGATTTCAGCATGCCTATGCATGATCAGCAAGGAAAATGTTAAGCTAATAAAAGAAATTGGTATTTTGTCCCTCCCCCCTTTTAAAGGTATTAATCACATGACAAAAGTGTTTGTTTAAATATATCTTTTGCCATAGGGTATTAAACAAGTTTTATAAATTTTAAGCACTTAACAGCAATACAAAATAACCAAAAAAATTATTACACTCCGCCCCCTCCCAAAAAAAGCATTGTGATGTCGTGGATGCTTCATTTGTAAGGGAATTAACACTGGTATTGGTGATCACTTTTTATTCACAGCACATACCACAGATACAACATTTAATTAATACATTTAGAAACTTTAGTAAATATCCGAGCTGGTGACACGATCAGAGACGTTAATGAAGATGGCACTCGTCATCACTGGGCGAGTAAAGTCTCCACACCTCAGCTCGCTGGCAGAGCTTCCCAACTCTCTTTCCGACAGGCGTCCAACCAGAAGTCTCTTCTCTTTATGCATGCGCATTACTCAGTTACGTCGTTGCCAGTCACAGTTCTTTAAAATAGGTATTAAAAATGAATTGTAGTCCTCGTAGTGTGAGGAATCTGGTAACGAAGTTCTCTCTAATCGAGAGCATTGTAAGTCTCTCTAGTCGAGAGTTCAGAAGCGTTCTTTATAGCATCTTTGTTCTTTGGTAGTGCCTTTTGATGGTTAAAAGAAAGGAATCTCTAAACATCGGTAGTTCTATCCTCAGTTTAATTTGTAATGATGGTTTGTGGTGGCTGCTTTTTCATTTTCACACTAATTTTAATGTAAACATTAACTTCTTTCCTTTATTTATTAAGCTGTGTTGTAATATACTCATACTGTTTCATATTAAGATGTTGCTATTAAAGGTACAGTGAGCTGTGCTAGTATAACATGAATCAGTGAAATAAGATAATATTGTGATACTAATTCTCAGTATTTGATTTGACAGGATAGATAGTTTAAGTGAGAAGGGTTTTTGATATTGGAAATTTTTTCAGGAGTGGTAGGTTTGGATTGTTTTGTTTAAAAGTACTTTTAATATTTATGCTCATTTCAAAAAATATTTTGTTTTATATAATAGTAGATTTATAAATTTCTCGAATTTATAATGTCTTAATGGGTAATTCTAGGTTTATAAATCTGCTGTGAAGGTTTTTGCTTGTTTTGCAAACATTTAACCTTGAATGGGCTGGCATTCTTGTTGTAATAAACATGGTTTCATTGGTGTATTTTTTCCATATGTGTATTGTTTGTTCTCTAGCAAAAATTCATCAAAACTGGAATATTGCACATGCATAATAAATATTTCGTACTGTTCTGTTAATGGGGTGCCAAAATAAATATATGCACAGAATCCAATTAAATGACAGTAATGAAAAGAATAACAATTTTATACGTCATGTTTAGTATGGGCAGTGCTAAAGGTGTACGGAATGCTAAATTTCTGCAGTTCTCTGACATTAAGTGAAAATAGATTACCATGTATATGGAGGTTATTCTCTCCGTGTATACAGCAATCTGTTTTCACCTAAAAAAGCATCAGTGATATGTTCGAATTCGGCAGTGCGTGTATTAAACATTATGTATAATAATTTTATAGCTGTTCAGGACCATGGTTCTTTGTTTCACATTTGGTGATTGAAAACCCTAATAACAGAAAAGTACCATTATTCTTAAATAAGAATTTATAAAAGCATATTCAATTATTTGAAATAGTGTGTGTGTCATATGAAACGTTACTAACCTGCCTGTTTTATTGGTTGTCAATTATGTATTGCTTTGTGACACTGGACTATGCATTGTCTCTTTCAGAGATGAATCAAAAGTAAATGACACATGGAAAAGTTGGCGCTGGGATTTGGGTACTGTGAAAGGTCCTGGTGCATGTGATTTACCACTGTCTCCTAATCTGGACGGTGAAAATAATGTTATGCCCATGAAAGTGTCAAAAATTCCTTCCCCGTCGAAACATCATCAAAATGGTGATTCGTCCTCTTCACCGCATTCACCAAACTCTCATCCCGATGGTGTAACGTTTTTCAGACAAGAGAGCAGGCAGCAGGTTTCTGTAAGTATGAGACTTTACTTTTAAGTAATTTTATAAGGTATTACCATCTTTGCTCACGTGTGTAAATGTAAGGATGGACATCTTTAATTAAAGTTCTTTTATTAAGTTTTAGGATAATTGTTTTTAAGTAATAATAATTAAAATACTTTTAAAAAATGTTATTTAATTTAATTGTATTTTTTAAAATTAGCAATATAAAGTAGACATTACTATAGTTAAACTGTGTATGCTGAAAAGCTCCTAATTGGCCAGTCAAAAATCTTGAAGTATTGGAAGAACTTCTGTGGTTTTCTTTTTGGTGGTTGAATGAGGTGGCTGCATTAAATTTCCACTTTTTTCACTTGTATAACATTTTTCCCTAGAAATTCTGTCATGGAGGTATTTCTGTATTACAAAAAAAGTTCACAAAGAAGACTACTGCAGCATAGGATAATTCAGGATGTTAGGTTATTTGTATATGGCAAAGCACTCAAGGCTATCTCAAGGCACTCAGCCTAAAAGAAGGGCTGCTTCATGGAGGACTTTGAAAGGGAAACTAGCTGGTATTCACATTACAGTTGGAAAACCATGAAAACCAACTGTTAAAATTTTATCAAATTTTTTACATGTTAAAATTTTAGTTATCTGAATAGGATAAGTAAAAATTCACTTACCTTTTAAAGGGGTGCCCTGGAACATGCTCTTTTTCCTTTCGAAGTCTGGAATTCCATTCACTGCCAAACTGTAATACAGTCAAAAGTCATTAATTCGGACACCCATAATCCGGAATGATCTATAATCCGGACCTCAAAGCTAAAAACTTTCTGCGCATGCGCCGTGTTGACACATGCGCATAGGCGTTTACGCGTGCGCGTAAGACCTTTACGATTGCACATATGTGCGTGCGTAGGTGCAGAATACGTTTTTGCGTGCGTGTTTAATGTATAACGGACGGTATAAGCTAAAATTATCTAATTATCTATTTCAGTTAATGTTGATGATTGCGTTGTTCCTTAATCTTCGAACTAGATCCGGCTCATTACTTTTTTCAGACTGTAAGAGCAATTTTATAAAAGTAAACTTGAACTTTCGATTTTGTCAAAAAGAATTTCCGATGCTGGAGCTCCCAAAGGATCTACAAAACGAAAGTATGTTTCGATGTCCATCAAACAAAAAGTGGAATTGCTGCAAAAAATGGATAAAGACATGAAGAAGGTGACAGAGAGGTTAGTGAAAACGAAAAAATTTCGATTGACAAGTTAGTCGGTATTCTCGGCACAGCAATTAACGGGACTTGAACTGCGAGACTTTGTAACTGAACAAGAGATTATGTCTGTTTATAGAATTAAAGAGAAAGTATTATCACATAAAATGAAGCAACTTAAACAACTTACATTGAAAGAAATGTTTAATAAAGTAAGCAAATATATATTATGCTTTTTTTTTTTTTTTTTTTTTTTTTTTTTTTTTTTTTTTTTTTTGTAAATTTTGATACCCTTTAGATCATAATTGTTCTTTATTTCATAAATTACGGTTTCATATTTTTAATTTTAGAATTTCTGCATGCCATCTTACGAGATTTAAACTGATGATCTATAATCCGGAAAAATCGATAATCCGGAATCGCCGAAGTTCCGATGAGTCCGGATTAATGACTTTTGACTGTATAATATTTTTTCAGAAATTTATTATTAACACATGATACATATTTTCATAATATTTACAAGGTATTAAATACAAGTATTATGTTTAAGATACATATGAAGATGGTCTATTGTTCCTACTAATGTTAGACACGTCACTTGTTCAACTCTCTACCTTTTCTGTCTTCCACCAGAGGGCGTCTGTGGTTGCTGCATTATTAGTAAACAAGCGTGGAGTCAGCTCATTGGCCTGGGTTTGAACTGAGGTGAGACTTGCAGCATTCAGCAGTCTTAACATTTCTTCCGCTAGTGGGGCTAATTCAGAAGTTAAAGAATCCAGATGTATGTTTGAAAGAATATGAAACAAGGTTCTTTTAGTGATGCCTAATTGTGAAGTTGAGGAGGTCCTTTTAACTTTTGTTGTCTGCCTCATTTATTACCTTGGTGAAATTGCAAAAGATTTTACATGAAATAGCACATTCATATTCAGTTCAGTATTACCACGGGCATTGCTAGAGGGAGGGCAAGGGGGGACTTTTGTCCCTGAGCGCAGCTTCTAGTGGGTGCCAAACTGATGCTACAAAGTTTTAGAATGAAATGTTTTATACTCGTGGCAAACAGGTAAGGGGGCTCAAGATCTCCAGTTGTCCCTGAGTGCTGAAAATCCTAGCTACAGCTCTGAGTATTATATGATGAAGAAGAATTTGAGTTCTTCCTGAAAATGAAATAATAATTTGTCCTTTTTGATAAAATAGAATACAAACTAAACTCGGTGGTGCAACAGCCGTAATGGGCCACGACTTGCACTGCCCTTTTCGGCTGTCTTGACTTTTGAGCCCCATAGTGCTCTTTTCCCTTTTGGTCCCCGGATCAGCATATGCGCTTGGCAAGTGGTTAGCGTGTCGCAGGACCTCCTGTGTTTAGTCCCCAAGCGAACTTGTTACTCATTTTATCGATCCACGTAAAGGATGAAAACTGGATCAACCTTACCCAGCGCAGGGATCAAACCCCGGACCTGTGGTGCACCTGCACGACATGCTAAAAATAGAATACATATATGTTAAAATATAATGTTTTAAATCTAAATAATAATACTGTTAATGATAGGCATTACTTATGAATTAATAAATATTATATCAAATAAATACACTTTGTGCTTGATAGGGGAATTACGATATAAATTTATAAAGAGTTATCACATTCCCCCATATGTATTCTCATTTTGTAAGCGGTTGCCACTATCGGCCAACATTTAGAAGATGGGTGGTTCGAATCCAGTAAGAGCATAGACAGTATTGCATATATTCTGATCTAAAATAACTTTTATCTCTACGTCTCTGTCTGTGATGGATGATAATATGTCACCACCTGGATTTCGTCAACTTGATATTGTGCCCCCTTTGTAATCACTGTTGAAGTGGGAGAAAATGTAAGAAATTCTCACCTCCCCAATGTGTTTTCATGTTGTAAAAGGTTAGCATGACCGGTTAGCAGTAAGAAAGTCTGGATTGAATGCTTTGTGGTTCAGAATACGTAATGTCTCTGCAAATGAATTATTATTAATATTTTTAATCTTATCTGAATGTTATTTATTTTTGACAATGTATGAATCCCAATTTCCTTTATTACAAGTTATATTTTTTTATTTATCATTCAGACAAGACCTTCAAGTATGGCTCCACCACCGCCACCTCAGACAAAACGAGTATTATCGGCGGAGAGTCTTGATGAATTTGAGAAAAAACAGCACGAAATATTACGACACAGGGAAGGTGAGAAGGACCAGTCCGGAGATAAAGCAGCGCGAAGAAAGTCTCGGGAGAAATCGTGGCAGGAACTGAATAACTCGGACGATCGGGAGCTTCACGATAGGAGAGACGTTAGGGAAAAGAAAAAAGATCTTTTGAAGATGTCCGACTCTCCCGTGAAACAGTCTTTAGGAAAAGGCTCGTGCCTGTCAACTATTATACATCCGTTAATGTCCGAGGTATGATTTGTTTTAATCTGAAGCATAAAGAAGAAATATTTTGCTTTGAAATGTGTTTATGGAATTGCTCTGACAACTTTTATTTGATTATTTTCCTTTATTTTTAAAAAAAATTATTTGATAACAAAAAATTTGCTGTAGCAAAATGATATTTTTTAAAGTAAAATTTATGAGATTGTGGAAAGGAATATATAGTCAAAAGGTTTAATAAGCTTCAACTGGTAATAAGAATTTAATTGACATTATGCACATTACAAGATCTAGATATTTTTTATTCTCTCATTGCAAATAAAATTTAATTGTGTGGATGGTATGTCTCCCACAAGAATATAATACAATAAAAGCTCGACTGTGTGATATTTGTTTAACTGAGAAACCCAAGTAACTAAAATATTTTAAAATTTTAGAGTTTTCTTTTTTTTTTTTTTTTTTTTTTAACATGAAATTAAGCCGATGAGAAAGCCTATATAAGATTACAACTCGGAACAAACAAAAACTGTTGCCAAGCAAATGTGATTTAGCTCCATGAATGTATTGCTGTAAATAGTAATACGATGGGTCATTTGTTTTGATGTTTCAACAAATTAATTGCTATTGATCTGTTTTTTTCCTTCACATTTTGGAAAATGATTAAAATTTGCAACCAGCCTTAAATGGAATTCCACACAGTTGAGTATTTTCAGCGGGATTTTGGCATCAAGAAAAGTATGCATTAATGGACATGATGTACGACTTTAATTGAAAATGAACAAGCAGTGATGATGCAGCATGAAAAATTATGATTAAAGTGGTTTAATTTATTTATTTAATTTAATTTATTAAGTGATTTAAGTTTTGTATATACTATAGTGATAACATATCTCTCTTGATGTTCTAACTAAATAAAGAACAATCAGTTCTATGATTGGCATACTTTGTTGAAATTTCCAGCACTTTTCATGATGAATAGGATTTGACAATCAAATATGATGTTTTGCTTTAAGATACACAAGTACATTGGCTTTTATGTGTAAAATGGAATTTTTTAAAAAAAATCTCTGTCTTACATTTTTTTAGGCTTTTGATATTCCAGCTAATAATTGAAGAATGAAAGTCGTATCCATTATGGATACAATGGCTGTTTTTATAGTTTTATACTTGAAATTTCTTTCTATTCAATGGCTTTTTGGTTGTGAGCTGCATTTTTTATATGATCAGCTACCCAGAATTTGTATGTATCTGACATTTTCTGAGCTTTCCAGATAGTTGAGTTTTTGGTGTAATAATTGAAGAATGAAAGTCATTAATGGATTAAAACTTGTAACTTGAAAAATCTTATCTAGAATATATGCTTGCTGCAACCTTTTCTAAGAAGCTGAGTTGCCCTTATATAAGACGGGGAAGGGAATTTGAAACCTTAAAGCTTTCATTTACAGTCTAATACCTCAAAGATATGTAATTAAGTTTTTTAAAATGTGAAAAAAAAAACCATACAAAGGATTATTAGGCTGTTATACATACAAAGAATACCTATTAGAGGTTGTAAATTCAAATCTCGGAAATCTCTAAAATGATTTGAGATTCAAATCTTTATGCTTTTTTCGTCATTCAAATCTTTCAGATCCTAACCTAAGAACTTGTTAAACTTTTCTGTTCTAAAATTTGGAAAGATTAGTTTTATTCACATTTTGTTAAAGCTTTTTTAAAAAATAGTGCAGTTATTGCAATCTTGGTTGAACTAAGTTGTCTGTATTATCTTATGACAGCTTCCAAATGGCATGTTCTCAGTTTTCTGTGAGAATTTGTCTGTATTAATTCTTGATATAATCCTATCTGTTCTGCAATTAGGCAAGACTGATGAACTTATCGTCAGTCTGTAACATTCTACGTTTGGATGTTGCTAGAGACTTATATGGTAACAACTTTAATAAGCAAATACTGATTTTGAGATCTTCGGAAACAGAGCTTTTAGGATTCAGATACTGCTGCCACCCGAGTGTAAACTTTCCTGACTAATTGACTAAAGGGATCTGCCTCTGGAGATTTTATTTCACATAGTCTAGCCCACCAAAGTTTACATTTAGGTGTGTATCTTACAGCTCTAGTGTATGTCAGTAGCAGAGTTGCCAACTCTTCCGATTTTAGACCGCTCTCCTGCCAACCCAATTTACAATATATTTCTCCCGACTTTTACTTATTCTTAAAATTTCTCACGATTTTTATGGAACTTGGCTTAATACTTTGTTATGATGTGATTTATGGTGAAATAGAAAATCAGAAGAAATATGAAGATTTGGTAATAGGAGCTGCAACTACAAAAGTAGTGGAAGAACTTTCAGAAGAAGACAAAAATAAGTTTTATCTTCATGTTAGAAGTTACTTCTGTCAAGTATGTGATTACATACTATATAAATTTCCAGGCAACGATGAAGTGATTTTGCATGCTAAAGTTGCTGTTGTTTCTGCTGTAGCAAATGCATCTTTTTCTGATATAAGGTACTTTTGAACAGATTTCCTGTGTTATTTCATTTAGTCATGAAAGATGATCATATTGATGTTGCCACTGATAAATATTGCAGTCGCAGTTTTGAAGTTTACAATTAGAAAACTTGAATGAAGTTATAAAATCAGCTAGGATTGACACCCAGTGGAGTTTAATTGGAAAACTGAAAGGTGCTGATGGAATTTTAAAATATAGTGAACTGTCTGGAATTATGTTGGCCATCTTGACAGTTCCCCATAGTAATGTAGAGTGTGAGAGGATTTTCAGTGTTGTTGCGAAAACGAGGACTAAATTTAGGTCTAATATTAGTGATGACACGCTAGAAAAACTTTTATTAGCGAAAGCAGGCCTACGTGGCAATTGCTATGAACAAAATTATGAAGTTTCTTTCTTAACAAAAGCAAAATCTGCCACTGTTCATAACATTTGTACAAAAACTGATTAAAGTGGGTTTTTTTTTTTTAATTTTTTAAAATTTTTTATTATTATTTGTTTGTTTTCTTAACCGATGCAAGTAATAAAAAAATTTTTTATGTGTAAGGTATTTTTGTCTTGCTTGCATTTCAGAATTAGTAACTATTTAAAGTTAATTCTTTATTAAAAACAATATTTTTAGCATTTAAAAAGCCTTTTTAACATTGTGAAAAATCTGATTTTTGAGTGTCATAGGTTGGCAAGTAGTAGATATCTACTCTCTAACCACGTTTAGCTGATCCATGTGATGTTTCCGTGTAGGGGCAAAAAAGCCCAGTTTCTTTACAGAAAAGGATAGTCAGTGTCAACAAGATGTGACAATTTTAAAATGCATATTATTTGGTGGGAATACACTCTGTTTTTTACTTCCTTGTACGAAGTAAAAAGGAAGTATTGTAATCGCGAAAAGTTTCAGGCAAATTTTTTAACGAAAATATCCATTTTGACCGCTATCGAATGCAATTTAACGATGTTTTTGCATGACATCTGTACGTAAGGACAGAATAAAATACTCTTTTCCTCCAAAAAAAATTATAAAACTGCTTTAAAATTAATTCTGAAGAGAATTTTTCGTGGCGTCTGTACGAATGTATGTATGTACGTACGTATCTCGCATAACTCAAAAACGAGTAGCCTCAGGACGTTGAAATTTTGTATATAAGACTGCTATAACATGTAGATGTGCACCTCGTATTTTGGTTGAAATCAGCCGCACCAAACTTATATAAATATATTTATATATATATCCACTCTATTACCCGGCTCAGTGATCTCAGTTTCTTCACTCTTATATGTTTGTAAATTGTACATTTTTTTGCTTTAAAAATGATTGTACTATGTTGTTTTTATCTTCCGGTTAAGGTTTTTATACCTTTAGTACATCTGTATGCAATATTTTTAGAATAATCAACAATTTTAAAGTTCTCTAAGTGCCGCTAAGCCTTTTTTTAATGGCGGCCATTGATGTTTACATTTGAAACAGGAGACTAGTGGATTCGTTGCCAATCTAGAGAAACTTAGCTTCGCAACAACAAAGATAACGCATTCATTTATTATTGCCAATTAAATCATGCTTAATTCTTTCTGGAATTTTTTCGAGGAAATAAGTGTTTAAGATTTACTTCGTAATTTTTAATATAGATATTTTGAGTTTTTATGTATTTTTGCCTTCTCGTGAACTGAATTAATTAAATGAGAAATACTCAATCGTCTGTGAAAAACTGTTGCTTTTTTGTTTTGTTTGCTTAATTTCTTTTATACCTCATTCTAGCTTTATTATAGTATTTGAATAGAACATATGGCAACGATTAGATAATTCTAATCTTTAAATGATATAAATTTTGTGCGTTATGAGTTATAATATGAACGAAATTATATAACAGTTAACTTAGTTTCTGTTATATAATTTTTATACAAGTTAACTGTTATATAATTATTAATACTGTTAAGTGAATCTAGCGCCAGAGTGTCGCTATGGTAAACAAATACTAGAGTGAATTTTAAAGAATGCATTTATTCTATTGTGGTTTACGTGCTGTCGGCGAAGTAGATTTAATTCAATCCAGTAAGTTTAAATGAAATGCAAGAAAAATTGCGCATAATTTAATATTCTGTACAAGGAAGTCATGTGGTGTACACATCAGATTTTTTTAATACAGATTTGCATGCATGGCTGAAATATATTATGCGGAATGGCACTAGTTTCCAAACAATGGGCTAGTCAACATTTGACATGTTTGATTCGGACACACAGTCAGTACTGTTACTATGCTAATAAAAAAATGTTACTTTGCAAAATGTTTTATTAAATTGTGGTTACTATGAAATAAATTTGCTACAAGAGTCTTAATTTTTTTTTCTAATAAAAAAGGCATTAAGAACTATTATTGGTTATTAGACTCATGTGTCTTATTTAGTAGAGTTGCAGGATTCTTTTATTATCATCGTTATTATTATTATATTATTGCATTTTTAAATTATATCAATTGCTTTTGTAATTTGAATCAAATAAAAAAATTTTAACTTCATCTTGGATGTTGTTAAAGATAAATTGTTCATAGTACTAACTTGGCAAAACTTTCTATCTCTCCCAATACCCATTATCAGTACAGTGAGTTTGTAGAAACAATTTATTGGCAACCTTGTAAAAGTTTTAGGGAAAACAGTTGGAATAAATCTCATTTGTGAATTTTTGTGGACAGAAAGGAAATGTTTTGCTTCTATAACTAAGTGTATATTCTATAATATATGCATAGCGGCCGTCTGCAGAGAGTCAAATATTGTTATTTTCTACACTCATCCTTAGTTAAAATAATTACACAAATGATTTGTTTCAATTTGAGTTTTATTTATTTATAGCTAAATTAACATAAAATTTATTCTGTGGTAAGAATTAAATAAATCTGTTAATTGGCTTGGAGATATTTTATTAAATTTGAATATGAAATTTGCGTTAGAGTCAAAATATTTTGAATATTATATAACAGAAACGGACAGAATTTTATGTCAAATAAAAGCTCCAGAAATGTCGAATGCCAGATGCATGAAAATTCTGGATAGTTGAACATATAAATGCAGTTCACACTAGGAATTCCAAATAAATGGAAAAAGAAATTTCCAGTCTAAAATTATAAAAACAGTCATTTTATTTGTTATTAGCTTGGAATATTAACATTTTGTGTTTAACATTACCATAAAATTTCGAAAAAGAAAAAAGGATTTCACACATTCCAGTCATTTTGATAGAAGTTTGAAAGAACTCGATGTTCTTTATTTAGTTAGATCGTAATTGCCCTTCCTCCCCCTTTTTTTAGCCCAGAGGGGCTATTAGTCTCGAAACAGCATTTTGCCTCAAATCACTTTTCAAATTGTTGCCATCAAATATTATCACCCTGTATATTATATTTAAAGAAATTAAATAAGGAAGCATCTACATGAATGTATGATGTTTCTCGCATTATGCAAAAATGATGACACCTAGAACCATCAAATTTTGAATAACGTAATCCTCCACCCAAACATGGATTTATTTTATTATCTGTTTCATATTTTGTAAAACTTGAATGAATTTTGGTTAAAAAACTCAAGGATTTCAAAGTTAACAGTGGCAACACTGTACAGAATAAAACAGTTTTATCTCCAGCCCGACACTATCAGAAATTCTAAAGGTACGCTGTTTTTAAATATTTTTAGTCCGAATGCTTAAAGAGCATTCATGTATGTGTATGTAAATGGGAAAAAAAGTCAGTTTGGACATAATATGAAATCTGAATGTTTTTTTTTTTTTTTTTTTTTTTTTTTTTTCCTGTACTCAAATAATATTGAATTTCATGCTATAGATGCACACTTTTCTTGATGCCAAAATCCCTTCATCTAGGGTAGGTCCAAAAGTTTAAAGCAAAAAACTCTCATTTGGTTCAACTGTTTCTCTCATTTGGTTAGTTTTTCAGAGGAAAAAATGTTCTGAAATTTTAAAAATATTCCTATTACTTGAACTTTCCGATTAGATGAGTGCCGGTTAGTTGAGGTTGTTATACTGTAATTGTCAAAAATTTATGCTATATAACTGTACATATTTCCTGTTGTATCAAAAAGACTCTTGATTATAAATAATAATTTAGTTAAAAGAGTAACATTTGTGAAATGTAGCCATTAGGTAATTAAAAGTTATCAATCAATATTTTTTATTTGTAGTTAAAAAAGAAGCATAAAAATAATGTAAAAGGAATAGAGAGCCCATCTAAGAGTGATGCCATCGAAGAACTGCATAGTGCTTTTGAACTAGCTGAACGATCCTATGCAGGTATTAGTGACTTATTTGTGAAGGAAGTATTTCATCGTTTATTGCCTTCATACAGTAGTCACATGTTACAAGATATACTGGATAAGCTATCCAGGTATGTTATTTTTTAAAATTTCCTTTTATACTTAGTTAATTTCCCTTTGTATATTTTGAGTTATTGTTCAAATATATAAAACAGTGTTTACCTGGAGATAACTTTCTGTCCATTACGATACTGAATATTTTAAACTAGAAATTTTATTTAAACTGATTATCTTAATCCATAACGTAATATAACAGTATTGCAAGATCTTTGTGAATGATTTAGTTTTAATCACAACATTTCAGTTAAATATAGAAATTCTGCAAGCTTCGATTGTAGTGCTTTGGAACTGATTTTGAAAGCATCGAGAGGGATGAAGTGCTAGTATCTTAAATCCGTTGCAGATTGAAGTTACTAAATCCTAATTATTAAATAAAAATTTCATGTGAAATTCATTACATATTTGTACCTATTTCAAATAGATTTTCAAGGAATTTTCCCCCCCTGCTAATAGTATTTTTAGTCATAAGGCATTGAAATGTAAATTTCTATATTTCTGAGTTGAATTGTAATAAATTCATTGTGAATTGTCTTTAAGCAAATTTCTATAGTTGTAACATTTTAATAACAATAAAGCTTTATAATTTATCTGTTATATATTATTTGGCTTAATACTGTAATATTTTATTAAAATATTATAATATTATATAATTATATTTATGTTAGCAATATTGTATTTCTGCTGTGCTAATGAAACTAAGAATTCTCACATCAATGTAAAATTATTCTCCTGTTAAGTGACTGTGTTAATTTGTTAATAATATACTGGTACAAGAAGGTAGATAGTTCGTAGGTTTTTTTCTAACAAAACTTTCTGTAATTCTGTAATTTTTCTGTTTCTATATTCCTTTATTTGCTTAAAAAGTAATCAAAACTTGAGCCATAATATTTTCCAAAATTTCAGTTGTTTAACAGGTTGTTTGAAAGTTGTTAGGAATTCAAAATATCATACCTGAAAAGCAGTTGTTGTTAATATACTTAAGTTCTTATGTTTGTAAACAAGTCATTAATTTTGCCTGTTAGTGTGGAATACCAAGTCTAAAACATGTAAAAAGCTGTCTTGTGAAATATGAGAGTAGTTGCTCTTCTAATTAAAAAAATTGTCTCTTGTGTGTCTGAAATGTTCTGGTATTATAACATGGGGGTAAATTTACATTGCAAAAGGATGTAATTATCCTGTTGAGAATATTATGCTGAATTACGAGGATTGGAACTTTAATAGTGGCAACACAGCTGAAAAAACACTACGCAACAAAACCAAAGGATATCGCGTATACCACATGTGAACTACATACCTACCTTACCTCTCAGCAAAAAGACTCGTCCTGCCTACGTCACGCACATGCGGAGTGACGCGAAAAATGGATCCTTGTATTAGCTCGCGGTCTAAAGTAAGTGTTGTCAGGATGTTTTCAAAACAAGAACAACGATGTTGGATAAAAACTGAATGTGCCAGAGGTCGTACAGCATGACAGTGTCATCAAGGGCTTCAAGAGGCTTGCGGGGAATCTGCATTGCCTTACAGAACCGTAGCAAGATGGGTGAAAGCATTCAATGAAGGACGGCAAAACGTGGCAGACATGCTGCGGCCAGGTCGTCCGAGTGTCAGCGATGCAGACGTGCAAGCTGTTGCCACACTAATAAACAGTGATCGCTGCCAAATGATTCGTCAGCTGGCCGGACAAACAGGATTAGCGATGCCTGTCCATGAGAAAAATTGCTTCACGATGGGTTCCACATCAATTGACGGAAATGCAGAAATGGCTACGATACGATGCTGCCCGAACCCACCTGGAGCGCTATGAGCACAAAGGAGATGCTTTTTTATGCTGTATCACTACGCTGGATGAGACTTGGGCCCGATCATACCAGCCAGAACTGAAACGCCAATCAAACGAATGGCGTCGTCACGGGTTACCACAACGTTCGAAATTTTGTCAGAACCCCAGCAATGTGAAAGTTATGGTGATTCTCGTGTACGACTGTGATGGTGTCATCCTAACGCATACCGTTCCCCCACTAAAGACCGTCACTGCGCAGTATTACTGCTCATTTTTGGAGCACAATCTCCGACCAGAACGCTCCTCTTATTTTGCATGACAATGCTCGGCCGCATGCAGCGCAAGCTGTGACTGATTTGTTCAAGTGATGGGGCTGGGAAGTGCTTTACCATCCACCATACTCCCCAGATCTAAGACTTAATTCTTAAGATGAAGGAACCAGTTCGTGGCATTCGCTTCCAAACTGTTCCTGAGATTCTTGCTGCAGTAGACCGGTCCATTCAAACTTTCAACAAAACAGGCACTGCTAAAGGTATTCTGCGACTTCCACATCTTTGGAAACGGGTTCTACACAATGCTGGCGACTATATTGAAGGATTGTAAAACATGGTGACATGAATCACTTTTGTATTCCTTGTAAATAAATAGTTGCCACTATTAAAGTTCCAACCCTCGTATTTGAAATATTGCACTGAACAAAATTTTATTGTCTGAATATTTTATCGCATGAACAACTTATTATTGAATGATTTAATATTGTTACGAATTGTCCAGGTGCGGTAGGATGGCTTCTCTGCAAAGGAGTTTTAGGTTTGCTATAAAATGGCAAGAGAAGGCAGGGCTCCCACATTTGGCGAGACATCGCCCATTTGGTGACATTTGCCGATATGCCATAGATGGATGGAGAACCTTCTGGAATGATTTCTGACCAGTTTAGCCCAGAATGTTCTTGAACACAAGCCAAAAGCTATATACGGAGACTCGGTTAGCTGCGAGTCAGTCCGTGTGGAGTGGTTCGAATTGACAGTGTCAGTCAGCGAGAACGCCAAGTGTGTCGTCGAGTGCACTGAAAGAGTCTCTTAGTGTATCGCGATTAGTGCATTATCGAGAGAGTGTGTTGAGCTCCGGGAACGACTGAACCGAGGAGTCGGGAGCTGTACTCTAGGGTATCATCGAATGCATTGCGAGTTGTAGCGTGGAGAGTCTCGAGAGTATGTGGAATTCCGAGAACGACCGAGCGGAGTTGAGAGCTGTACTCTGGTGCTTTGCAGTTAAGATGTCTTCACCGTGATAGTCTGATAACCTGAAGGCTGTGTTGCTGATTGTGTCAGCGTGTTTATAGATGTTCTTCGATGACAGTAAACATGCTATTTGAGGTGTCCTGATTAATATTGGCTAAATAAAGTGTGTTTGGATACTTTGTCAAGTGCTGTCTTCGTAATTCATTCCAAATCCACACGGACTTCATACAAACGTGAAGGAAAAAATAACATAACATCTGGTGTCAGAAAATAACGTAACAATATCTATAAATTTTTTCCATGAGCGACTCGGTTTCTTATGTGAGGGAATAGAAAGGAATCCTTTTCCAAATTATAACTGTCAAAATTATTTTCATCTCTCTCATGTATAAGAATGATTCAGAACAGTTGATTATTTGTTGATTATTTTCATGGGACGGGGAACCTGGATATCATAATAAAATAGAAAGAAAAATAAAACTAGATATAATGAAAAATGTTATTAAAAGTATGTTCTTCAAGATTAATTCATAGATATATATAATGAGATGTTTATAAATTTCAATTAAAATATAATAATATTAATATAAAATATAATTAATGTAGCATAAAATTAATATAAAAATTGTTGAAATTTGCTTGGTCTTTTTCAAGGAGCAAATGAAGAATTTTTAAGAGAACCATTTTTCTGGATTACATTTGGATGATTATAAATTCTTGAAATAATTCAAAAGGAACTGCCAAATGAAAAATAATTTAATTAAAATTATTAGTTAAAGTCTTTTACAAGTGCAGTTAAAAGGGCTTCGAAATAATAAATTTTATCTCTTGTATGCTACTTTATAATTCTGAAAAATTAATTAAAAAGGCTATTTTAATTCTTATATTGATTTATATGAACCGTCAGTTTGAAGTTTAAACTTTTTCAAATAAAAATATTTATTTAATATTTTGGTACTCAGTAGATGGGAAAGAGATTTAAGTCTTATTCTTGTAAGACGTGCAAGAATGAAATCAGAAGTAAAGTTAAAAATGAAAATTATTGTCTCTATTTTACCATTGTGAATTCTTTTAATATTTCCTATGCTGATAATTGATATAGCTTTGCACATAGCTGCTTTGTCTCCTTGTTTTTTATCATATCTCCCGCTAAAATCACAAACCTCTTAGTTTTTAATTTTTAACCTTTGCTAAAGAAAGTATCTCCCAGCAATAAACAAAATTTATTGAATTAAATTGAGTAAATTTTATCCCAGGAACTCTAGCGATTTTTAAAATAATTTTGCATATTAAATTTGATTTCATGTGTAATGTGCATTTTTTACATTTTTATTAGTCTTCCTAAATTTCATTTAATCTGAGTTGTATTAATCTACTGCAGACATTAATACATTTTTATATGAAAATTCAATGTCTTTAATCAGTTGATATTTTGTATTTAATTTTATTTTACTTCAGTGTATGGTGCATTACTAAGTTTGGTTACACAAATACAACATACGTTAATTTTTAATTTTATTTCCATCATATTTAAAAGTATTTTAATAAATAAAGTTTCACTATTTAGAATTTTCTCAGTTATAAAATGTCGAGAAAATTTTTTAAATGACAGAAAATTTAGATTATCTAATTAAATGATAATATATTTTACATCAGTTGTATTACAAATAGTTCAGTAATTTAAATCATGCATTATAAAGTGAATTAAAGTCAGTTTGAAGTTAATTTGGAATCGTGTCTGTGCGATGCATGAAAGCATCCAGTTTTTCTCACAAAATTCTCTCAATTTTTAAGATTTCAAAGTTGTTAGTTATGTTTGCTGAATGAAGTCACTTAAAAAAAATCTGCCAGTCGAAAATTTTTTTGAGAAGCTGGAGATAAAAGGAAAAAAGTACAAGATTTCAGCCTTTGGAATGTTTTTGATCAAAATACATATGCAGCTAGCAAAGTTATTTTGTGATTCTCAGTGGCCAAGCCATTTAGCTAAGCAGGCAAGTGTGTCTTTGATCCTACTCATTATTTCCTCCCTCTTCAAATTCTAGTAGCTGGGCTCTTGCTCATATTAAGCATTTGTTGAAAATGTTTGATCCCTTCTGTCATTTAGCTATCTGATCACTGAGAACTTTGCACGGAATACACCAAGGGTTAGATTAATATTGAATCCTTGAGACAGTAGGCATAGACAACTATTAACATCCATGCCTTCTCCAACATTTGAAAGGATATGACAACTGATATTGCTAAACTCATACTGAACAAGGTGGCCTACTTATGATATTTGATGAAGCTACTTAGGTGGTTATATCAGGAAAAATACCTAGCGGCAGCATTTAAGAGTTGAAAAATTTTTTGCAATTTAAGAGATTGGTGGGCAGCAAAATTTTTAGAATTTAGGACCCTTGTCAAAGTGCTTAGTGCAAACCTTGTGTCTCAGATATGTGGATAAGAATATTTTGTAATATTATGAGGTATTTCTCCCACTTTCCTAGCGTCCTTCGTGGTGTAGTGGTTCTGCACGCTGGGCCGGTATTCCAGATGTCGTTGGTTTGATTCCCGGCGAAGGCATTTGCTATTTTTCATCTTGCCTGCTTTAAAAAAAATACCTAATGATTCTACAGTGGCGCCCTAACTAAAAGGGGTGTAGATGATGATTCTCCGCACCCAGGATTTGGCGACTAGTTCCTCTAAAACCATAGTCGCCCTTTAAAAAGGGGAGTATATAAGGTATTTCTCCCACTTTCCTAGCATCCTTTGGAATACTGGGCCGGTATTCCAGAGGTCCGTGGTTTGATTTCCAGCGAAGGTGTTTGCTATTTTTCATCTTGTCTGCTTAAAAAAAAATACCTAATGTCTCTACAATATAAGTTGATTTATAATAGGTGTTAGCAATCAAATGTCTCTGCAAGTTTATTACAGGGGGGAGAAAGACATTTCTATATTAAAATTCTACTTTCCGAGAAATTGTCAAAATTTTGAAAGTTGACTCTATAGTTGAACTAGACATTCTGTATTATTCTAAAAATTTTGCAGTAGGGAATTCTGTTATATCTAAGTGTTATGGTTTTTAAAATGTTCAAGTTACGTGATAAATCTGTACTTACATTTGTGTTTTGTTTTTTTATTCCAGGGATGGATCATAGGTACAAAGAAAAGAAATAGGCAATTCTGTGAGCCCTGTGAATTTTATCTGCTATCTATATTTGGAACCTATATATAGATCTATATATATATAAATATAAATATATCCACCTTGTGTGCCTAAAATGGTATGGTCCCCCTAAACTCCGTACATTCCATATGTATTCATGTTTTGCTCACCATCGGCTACAAATTCTGACTTTCAGTTTAAAAGCATAAACATCTCAATTCTAAATAATGAATGAAAGCTCTATAAATATATATATACATTTATATATATTTATGAACACAGGGTATTTTTAGATGGTCACTTTTTAATGGACATATTTTAAAAAAGTGCATCAGATGTTCCCTGCTGTATGCACAGAAATGCATGGACAGTGAATGGTTTATCTTCTCTTTGAAAAAGAATCAATTTCTTGTTGTTTGTTGTTATGATATGTTATTATTGAATATTATGAATGAATCATTCCAAATCTAGTAGTTAATGAAGCACTACTTGAAAGAGATATTTATACCATATCATGTCTGTACTCTGTGATACTGCGTACATTGTAGCATTTTTGGCCATTTTGAACTAGCAGATCAAACAATGAAATGCTAAGGATGTGGTAACTCAGCCGTGAAATATCGGATATTGAAAAATCTTTTGAAGAAATTATACAACTATCATTTTTCTTTCACCACCACCTCCACCACACCCTGAAGTACCACCACTGGACAATTCCCCTCCTAATCTAATTAGTGTGTAGTGTTAGAGAAGAGTGTGTAGTTGTTATGATGATTACGAGTGATTGTTACTCTTCTCAGAAGAATGTGTAAGCATGTAGTAATATTATTATCTCTATAATAGGAAAAAAAGTTATACATGTAAATTAAATACAGTCAAAGAAACCTAGTTTTCGAAATATTTTGTCTTGCTGCCTTGCAAAATAAATAAATAAATTTTAAAAATGCTCCTTTACAAGACTGATCCAGCATTCGTCCACTTAATGCTTATACTAGAATCTGCAACTGAAGGTAATTGATTGTGCAATTGAAATTATGTTATTCAGATAATTTATATTTATCTATTTTGTATTTTTAAAAACCTTTAATTTACGTAAGCTGCTTCCCTAATTCTTGTGAATTTCGGTAGTGAAATTTGCAGTTAGGCTTTATAAAAAAAATTTTGTGTTTATAAATTTGCTGATGTGAAGTTATTTGAATGAGCTCAACTAGTTAAATTCAACAGTGAAATTATGTAGCCTCAGATTTCCAACGATATTGAGTCTTAAATTTTATCCATATTAGTTTCCATCGAGGCTTGTTGTGCGGCAATATGTGGTTTTCAGTTATGTAATTGTGATTTTTAATTTTTATTGCTACGGAATAGCTCTATAATATTTTGCATGCTCGAGAGAGAGATGCCGTAATCAGGAGATGCGTCTCAAATATATCCGATTCGATATTTCCCTACATTCTTGTATATTGGAAATCTGGTGCTGTTTTACTATGAATTAAAGAGATATCATCACAAAGAGATTAATATTTTCTTACTATTTCTCTACTGAAAGTTGGCAGTAAGTCCTTTATCTGAAATTATATCCTAATCTATGTACCTTTTGGAAAGGAACATCTAAGCTCAAAATACTTATTGTCGTGCTTATTTTATTCGTCTGATTTTTCAAGTAATGTTTAAAATGTGCAATTACTTGATGTTTGTGTTTTGAACTGTTTTATTAAACCTGATAATGTTTTAATCATAATAAACAAGGCAAAGAAAACATCTGTGTCTTAAATTGTTATGTAAGTTTTATTGCCATGAAGTTACTCTTTACTGTATTGTATTGCCATAATTCATGTAAAATAAGCAGGTTGTATTATTGTGTCATTGTGTATCATTTGAAACTTAGGCACTCTTTATTTGCTCATGCAGCACTTCTGTTTCATTCGTTTTGGCTGTAACTTTAACTCTGCTCCTTCTTCTTCTTCTTTTTGAGTTGCTCTGAATGTGCTGTTATTTACTGTAATAATGTAAAGAAAAATCATTTATTGCAGGTTATCATTTTTCTGAGTGTGTGTGTTTTTTAAATTTCAGTATTCGTAGAAACTCTTATATTTAAATGAAATCTGCAAAATGAAAATCAAGTGCATGAATCATTTGAAAAATGAAGATAACTGTATTGTGCATGGTCAAAATAATAATAAACTCTACATTACGTGGCCAAAAAATTTCAATAAAACTCTGCACTTTAACAGTAATCTAAGCATTTTGCAAATGATGTCGATTCTTAATGTCGATCTGTGCATTTCAACAGTGCTCAAGTGCTTAGATCACTGTAATCCATGCACTTTTAACAATGATTCATTTGCATTTTTTTATATTTTTCTTGGTAATTTTAAATAAATCTTCAAACTAGTTATCGAAGTTGAAATTTTATAATTTTCTTCGTTTTTTTTTTTTTTTTTTTTTTTTTTTTTCCGTGATATGTTTTTGTAGGGTGAGTTACTGCTGTTCTCTGATTGTAATAAATGTCTTCTTTTATTAATGGAGAGTTATTATTCAGAAGTATCACCGTGCTTGTTATAAGTCTGTCTTTTTTTGCAGTATCCATGTGTAAAGTGACAAAGAGTATACTTTGTTCAGTATTTTGTAATTTTTACTTTGTAAGTCAAGTTCTAAAATAAGGCATATCTGTGAGGCTTTTTGTGCCACAACCATAAATTCATTTGATGTTTACATTGTACACTGTTTGAATAATGTATAATTTTATCTATTTTAATTAAGAGTTCATTTGAGTAAAAATATTATTTCTAAGTTATTCACTATTTTATTTCATCCTTTTTTATAGATTATGTAACATTTGTAAAAATTTAAATTTCTTCTTTCATAAAATTTTAATTTTTTCAAAGCTTTGTTCAACTATCCTTCAGTAATTATATTTCATATAGAATATTTTTTATTTATTTAGTTTTATGTGTTGTTTGAAAATATGCAAGAATAATGTAAAATAAATGCAAATATGTTACCAAATCATCTTCTGAAGGAAAATATTGTTGCTCATCGTTTGAACTTATTTGTATTAAAGGTATTGAGTGTAATAGTTATTGTAAAAATAGTTTATTATAGTTCCAATGTAGTTATCATCGTGTCATAAATTTGTTTTGCCATTTTATCCATCTGAAATGATGGTATGGCTATTTCCATTATGTCGTGATTTGTAATTTAATCTTTTACTCTGAATTTTTATTTTTAAATTCTGTTTTTGGTGTACTTACCTTTCAATTCCATAGAAAAAAGCAGTACTTGGTTATTTTTAAGAAATGAAAACCAGGGATTGTTGAAAATATAATTATTTTTTGGTTATGAGGGATGAATGTAAATATTTGAATTATGAGAGTTGAAATTAAAATGTGTTTATTTAGTGACAATGGTGTGTTTATTAAATTATCAAATTACAAGAGCAGATTTTATATAGATGTTGACATATAATTTTAGTTTCTCACAGTCAGTAACAAAATGCCATATTTCTGGATATAAAATAACTGCATTTTTAAAGTTTTGTTACACTAAAATGTAAGAGCTTAATTATAAAATATCCCTATATACGTATCAGCTTAACATATTGAAGAATTTTACAGCTAATTAAATGATCTGAATACTGTTCTTAAAGGTAAATATTTCTTTTGTGCGTGAAAAGTGCCAGTAATAAGTTACAGAAATGTTAGATATCATGCGTAAAATTGTTAATTTTCAGAATGAAATTTTAAGGGAAGGAAAAAAAAAAAATGTGTATGATTATTTAAGACAGTACATTAACTTCATTCATATTTTTAAATCTCCTTTCCCTTTATTTTGATTACTAAATTTTATACCATCTTCAGAACATTTGCTGTTCTGATTTTGAACTGGGAATAAACCATTAATTAATTTAAGAATAACATTGTTTTTAAAAAACATGTTCTTGATTCATTTATAATGTTCCATCAAAATATATAATACCTGCAAAAATGTAACTAATTTTAATGATCATGTTCCTTTTTATATTGTGATATATAATGTATATATAATGAATAATAATGATAATTAATGTACTTCCTGTTTAATTTCAATGTAGGTTTTATATGTCTTTAAGATGGGCTTGGTTACCAGGACAGTGTCTGAAAATTATCAAGTTTCCAGCATAGCTCATTCCGAGATACCAATATTAACTGATAAATTTGCATCAGACATGCGTATATCGGGTGACCATTCATAGTTCATGTTCCTGAAAACCATTTCACAATTTATATTTTTTTAGCAGAATTTGTCGATCGCATGCAATTTTTAAGCAAGCTCCGGGAAGCAAGGAAAATTATGATAGTGGTTTAGATAAAAAATTTATCATCTTTAAAATTGGTTCTACCTGTGTTGCCTTTGAAAGGATTTTGCAATAAACTAGAGTGACCAGATTTTTGCACTGCTAGTTCTTTGGAGCAGTAGCATATTCAAACAATTAACAGTTTGTATTCCATCTAGATTTCCTTATCTTTATTACAATTAATTGTACCATTAAAACATTCTTTACTAATTAAACATTATATTTCAGGATTATCCTAGGTTCTATTGAGCATATATTTGGTTTATTTCAATTCTTTTAACAATTTTTAGAATACACTTTTTGATTAGTTTCTGTTAGTAATAAGTGCAATTCCATTGTTATAAACTTTTGAATAAAATATAAATACTATCGAAAGTGAAAAATTGCTGCTTTAGCTTTTGTTTCAGTTTTGTACGGAGATGTTACTTGTTGATTAAATGATTATAGTAGAATATGTGAGACCAATCCATCTATCATAGGAGGGATGCTTTTTTTGTGGAGAACTTGTCAAGGAATTGCCTCCATATTAATGTTACACTTGGAGAAAATTGTAGTAACCCATGCAAGTTGCCTATACATTCAGAATTTAATCCAATTTTCAGTGCCATTTTCCAATGTTAGTTTCTAGCCATTTTTTAATTATTTAGCTTTTAATCATATTTTTGAAAATTGTTCATTGAAATAGTTTATTATTAGATATTTTTCATTCATCAAAATGTTTTTAGAAAAAGAATTTTTCCCCCCAAATCTGTAGTCTAATTCAACTTTTAAACAACTTGGCATTATCTTTAAAAAAATTGTTTTCTTTATTGTAAAATGATGCAAAAATTATTATTGTCAATCAGTTAGAACAAAGTAAAATTCTGAAAGGAAAAAAAAAAAAAAAAAAAAGAGGAGAAAACAAAATCTGAAAGATTTCAGACGTTATATTATGCTCAAAGGGGCATTTTTTTACGTTTTGTGTGTTATTTTTTTTTATTAAATATCATGTTCTTTACACTTAAACCATAAAATTCCATTCATCAGTAATATCCCATATTTAAAAAGAGCATATCTTTAGAATTTTCGATACACAGTCTTCACACACTGGATATATGTATATGCATGTATTTTTTTTTTTTATATAGTGATGAAATCGTTGAGTTTGTTAATCAGAAATTTGTTAAAAGTTTTACAAAATTTGTACATGCTTATATCAGGTGACCATTCATAGTTCATGTTCCTGATAACCATTTTACGTTTTCTTAGCAGAGTATTTGAAATTCAAAATTCGGGCTTCCATGTTTGGGTGTTGGACCACGATATTCAAAATTGGATGGCTCTAGGTACCGCTGTTTGTTTGACAGTCCAAGAAACCTTCATGCACTCATGCAGATTCTTCATTATTTAGTTCTTTACATATAATACAGGGCTGTAATATTTGTTAACAGTTTGAAAAGTGATTCACACTTTTCTAGTGAACCAATGCAAAATGCCAAAACGAAATTAATAGCGCGTCTGGGCAAATTGCTCCTTTGGGCTAAAAGAAAAAGGAAGAGCCGAGAATTGCATATCAGTTGTTGCCATGAACTACATTCATAAAAACATAATTAGACTTTCATAAATAATCTTTTTAAGATTATTATTAATGAAAGTAATTGAAGAATTTATTTCTGAATTTTTAAGTCTTCTCACTTTTTGCTCTTACAGAGTTGGTACGGACAAGTTTTCTTTCAGATTTTAGACCTTGCACCTCGGAAGGTCTAAAGGCGAGATTATATAGACCTTACAATGTTAAAAAAAAAAAAAAAAAAAAAAAAAAAAAAAAAAAAAAAAGATAAATTTAAAAAATGTGATAAAATGAAAAGTGTTTTCATGCTGTTAATACATAATGGATGTGTTTTATTGGAAATTTCTGATGAATTACTTATCTTTTGGAGAATTTTTTGGTAGAACAGTGAAAATATAATTATTTGAGCTTTTTCCTTTTGATTCTAGAAGTCTTTCTCTTAATATTTTCCCTTTATTTTCTGATCTTTCTACTAGGCACAAGCATCAAAGAAATTGAAAACTGACAGTTAATTGAAATATTCATCATTTATGCCTCATTGCACCATGTGCACCTCAATGCTTGCCCTAAATGTTGTTGCTGGCTGCTCCTTGAAATTGTCAAATACACTGTCTAAGGTGCCGGCCTTGAACTGATATCATTTCATATTTATTTTCAATACTCATATTGTTAAAGAAATAAAATTAGCAGTTTCTTCTTTACATTTTAAGTACAAGCAGTTCTTTATAATAACAACAATCTTCAATGAAGTCTAAAAATTATAAAATAGAGGAAATTCATTAAAAAAAAAAATTCGTTTTATAAGGAGAGAAAAAATTATTCTTCAAAGGTAGATTTTTGAAGTATTGACACATTAGGAGATGAACCAGAGACTACTGGAAACACTGATTAGTTTATTGAAACAAATAAACTTGGAAAAGATGTTTAAAAGAAGAAATTCAATGTAAATTAACAAAAACATCTGAAAAGTTTTCAAGTTAAACAGACACGTAAACATTTTGTTTGTTGTTGTTGCTACAAAATACAAATGTATTATAGTTTTTAATGTATAATAGTTTTACTCATATCATTTTAGAATCCTTATCATAAATTATAACTGCTGTAAAATGTTCTTAGTAATATTTTTAATGAATATTTTTAGACATAATAATAATAATAATAAAAAGACTGTAATTGTAACCATGTAAATCTATTATGAACAAGAATATTCCTTAATCTGTATTGTGTATGCAACACAAAAATGTAAAAATTAATGTAAAAAATATATTCCTTAGAGCTTAACTGGGTCAGACAAGGCTATCTTTTAGTAC
Source organism: Stegodyphus dumicola (assembly GCF_044657685.1). Taxonomy (NCBI): domain Eukaryota; kingdom Metazoa; phylum Arthropoda; class Arachnida; order Araneae; family Eresidae; genus Stegodyphus; species Stegodyphus dumicola. The sequence continues at coordinate 247,554,910 of NC_140771.1, forward strand.
AATTTAAATAAAAAGCGACTAATTTTCTTTAAACTATGTGGGACTGTTATAAGTGTAAAATATAAATGTTTCAACAAATTTTATAATTTAACTCTAATTACTTGAAAACATTTATGAAGGTAATGTTATTCTTGAATTTGTTTTATAATTAAGTTAAAATATTAGATTATGTTTAATAATAATGTATCCAACTTACAGATTTATTTTATTATTACAAATTACAAGCTTGGGTGTAGGTAATTGCTTTATTTATTCAGTTCGTATTTGCTTGATTGGTTCTTAATTTTTTCCTACATGATAAGCATTCTGTAGATGTGCTCTGGCTTGTTGGCTTGATTTAAACTAATGGCCAAGTGAAGTTTTTTTTTTTTTTTTTTTTTTTTTTAATATTATTACAATAAATATGTGGTGCTCTGTACAGAAATATTCTACATTTTCTGGATTACATCATTTCTTTGAAATGTGTATTTAAAGTACATAAGTATTTGATTATCAGCTCGTTATATCTAAAATATTTCCTTATATGGAATGATATCAGTAAAATTCCTGTTAGCCACTTAAGAAAACCTGGGAAAATTTACAGAAATTGAGCCATATCCTGAAGTCCAAGATATTTTGAAATAAGCACTAAATACTTCCTCTCTCTTTTCATGCCTTGTAAATTAAATGGCGCTAAAATGTGAGTTCAGGATATAAAATTTTCAAAACTTAAGTTTGTAAGCTGCATGAAAAATGGTAATTAATTGAAGAACGTTGCAAAAGTGTTGTCGGAAATTTATTCAGGTTATTATTTATACTCTTCCCCCCGACAGTTATTGTAAAAAATTACTTATTAAATTATTTATTTTATGACAAATAGAAGCGGAGTAAATACGTCACTTTTTAAATTGATTTCTGTTGCGAAGTTTTAACTCATTTTAATGAAATACGAATTGTTCAGCATTTAAAATGGAGATGGCGCCACGTCCATCTTGTTTACGTTATCCTTTATTTTTTGTTATCGAGTTTCCGACCTTGAGCTAGTTTTGGCTGTGTGTAACTAGATGGCGCTGATGATTTTGCACTCGGTTTCGATGGGGCCTTTACGTTCCGTTGTAAACATTTCGCCATATTCGTTGTGTACGTCCGTGGGAGTGGTGGCAAGATTTTGCGGAAGATTTAAAAGAATCGACTTCTAATGTTCTGTTAGTGGTTATTTCGTTTCTTCTTTGGATTCTTTCTATGTTGGTGTATTAATTAACCTTCAGCTGTATGACTTGGTTGTTCTATTATTTTTTCATATCGGAAAATAACGTTTTTTCTCGAAGATGACGGATTATAAAAACACCGGGAATTACAACGATAATCAGCCGTACGTTGTCGGCATACTTTCGCCGTCGACTACGCTGTATATCGACCAAGCCCCTACAACCAGGGATACTGTTCCTCCGAATGATTTAAATCTCAGACGAAGGAATACAAATTCTTTTCAAATTACCAGTGTTACAGTGCAAGGTTCTCGGAAGAATGACGACATAGCGGACGATAGCGCAGACGATTTGGACGAAAGTCACACCGATGATTTGAGCTCTGATTTTTTGGATTCTTCCCGAGCTGATAATGAAGTTTCCCCTGAAGACAGCAATCCGATTTGTGACGATCTATCTCCTTGCGGTCCAATAATATTTGCTCAATTGCCAACAAGTGTTAGGGATCCGAATATGAATCTTAGTCTTGGAGTGACACCCACATTTACGGCTATAGGGCCGAATGTTGTGGCCGGTGGTGTGACAATGATGACAAGCAAATCTGAGAGTCCAATCAGTGCTCAAGTGCCCATTATGAATCCTCTACCTGATAATTGGCAGAGACGTTTTAAAGTGGTAAAGATTGTTAGTAGCGAGCCGTTTAGAAGAGGACGTTGGTTATGCATGGACTTTAAAGATCCCCCAGCTACAGAGCCAGCTGATTTGAAGAATGGAAACAACGGTACGAACACTCCACCAACGATTCAGATTACCAACTACGATGCTGATCTTAACCAGGGGGATATGTTCGGAATGGAAAATTATGCCCACGTGTATGAAATACCTATTAATCAAACTTTTAATGGTAATTTTGTGATGGGAAATCAACAACAAATGTATGGTATCATTCTACCGCAAAGTAACCATGTGCAGCCAGTAACTTTAGTTCAAGATCTTAGCTTACAAACTACTACAACTGATAGAAATTTCAATAATATAGTAAATAACCAGAATATACTAGTTCATGCAATTCCTCCACATGTTCCCGAACCGGTGGTACCTCCACCTGCACCTTTCTCTCAGCGAGCTCCATCACCCGTGCCTACTCTCATTAACAATTGCATTCCAAACCAGTCACCGCCTTCTTCCCAAAGTGCCAATGATTACAATATCTCATCTCAGCCCGTCCTAAACCACATCAACGCTGTCAGCAAAGTCAATCAAGAAATTACTGTTTCTCGTTCGAGGACTAATTCGGAATCGAACAGTATCGTTAAACAGCTTGCAGAAAAAGTGCCGGTGCGGATAGACCAATCAGCTGTTGAGCCTGCGGATACTGAAAGGTCAGTTACTTTTGTATTTTTGTGTTCTTTTTATTTAAAACTAAAATTCTTGCACTTAGAGAGCATGTTTAGCATTAAATGGCGTACATGTATTAATAATAACTTTATTTTCATGAGATATCGAAACAATTAGAATGTCGCTTCATACACATAAAATTACGGGATGACAATATTGAACTTTTATCTCCCAATTATTCTGAAGATAGCCTTGTCGAACATTAATTCCTCATGACCGAATTTTCGGTATAATTTATAATGAGTCAGGATTTTGCTATATCAAAGAACACTTTTTAACTCGACGTTTAATCGCGTACTTTTCTAAAATATGTTTTTTTAAATGAAGCATAATGTGAAAGCTTTTAGCTCCATAAAGTAAGCTAATAAACGTTGCACCATAGCTAAATAAAATGTTCTGTGGAAAATTAACTATAACTATTTTATTAAAATAGAGCTACTTTCAGCTGCAAATGGTTAAAATGCAGATTTTTAAGTACTATGGGAATGATAATAGTTAGCATTAAAAATAATAAACTTGTATTGGAGAAAGGCAAAATTATTATTGTGTACACTGCTATATTAGCGGCTAACATATTTTTATTTTGTATAATTAATAATGTTATTAAATTTTTTTTAATATAATCATGAAAGATCTGTTCTACGCCTAGTTGCATTAAATTTCGTTTTAGTACTGGTATATATATCGAGCTTTAACGAAAGTTTCCCGCCACCGCAAATATCGTCTGCGCAAACAGTTCGCGTTGGCCTGTTTAATCATAGTTTGTCAAACGACTTTTTGGAATTTTAAAGAAAAAGACTAGGTTGAGAAATTTGTAAAGAAATATCCTTAAGTATACGGTGTCTGAAATGGAACTATCACGCTACCGGATTAGAACCGTAATTTACTCCCAGTTCTGTTGCAAAAAGTCAAATTACAGAATGTCGCCAAATCATGTGTATAGCTTTAGGTATTAATGTTGTATCACATGACACTGTGAAGGTTTGGTACCGGAAGTTCAACAAGGACTGTGTAAGTTTTGTGCGCCGAAGACTTTGAAAAACTACGAATACATTGGCAGAAAATCTTAGATTTTGGTGGTGGTTATACTCCCATTAAAGTTACTGCTTTCATTTTTTTTTTTTTTTTTTTTTTTCCTACCTTCGTTTTTTAACGGAAAACCTTCGTTACAACCAAATATAATACTGAGCAATTCTAATGCTTCGTTTTAGAGATTATTTTAAAATAAATGATTGTAATGGTTCTGAAATTCAGTATCTTTTCACTAATAAAATTCCTCACTTGATATTATTTTCCTAAAAAAAATAAGCCTTTGATAAAATAATATTTAAATGATATTTTATATGCATTTAAAAATTGGCTCTTTTTGTCTAAATGGGCTTGATGTTTTAATGATTTTCTATGAATTAATTTTTATTGCATGAAACGTTATGCATATCGAATATATATATCTTTAAAAACAAAGGGATTGTAAAATAGAAAAATTGAACTTTTGAAATGCAGTTTCGGGTTTTTAATTTTAATGGAATTTTATTTTAAACCTCTGACTGTATTTTTTCCATTTTGCATGTTTGCCTGATAGTTACCAATACATTAATGGTTAACAGATGTTTCCAGAATGGTTTGAAACATTTAATGCAATCGAATATTTACAACGCTTTAATAGTGCTCAGAACTTTCAGCATAATATTAGAAAGTAATTCTTAGATCGGTCTGCAAAATATTGATCGAATATTCGGTATATGAAATACGTGCGATCTCTATGTATGCCAAATATATATTTAAAGAATTTTGTTGTGTAGGAAAGTTATTTAATTGAGTAAAATGTAACGTTTACGCCTAAAGGTTTCGACCACGGTTGTGTACATTAAAAAAACTTTAGATTCGAATATTTTAAGTTACATTTGCTAACTATGCATACAGCTCGACAATGAATGTAAAGGTATTATCGTATAATTGTACATGTATGTATTACATGCATGTACAAGTAGTTTTTTCAGTTGTATGGACTCTATGATATAATGTCGTATAATTGTATATATGTTCCGGATAAGCATATTAGCATCTAAAAATAAGATTCGTTGGCATCGAAGTTTGCATTATAAGAGTTACTTTATTTGGTACTTTTCTGTTATCGGGACCAGATTCAGGAAATGTGTGTATGTATGCACACACATACATTTTTGCGTACAGTATATACGTAAACACATCCATACATGCATTCATACATGCATTTCTGAATCCGGTCTTGATAATAGAATAGTACCCTTTATTTTAAGAACGAGAATCCCGATGTGTATGCGTGTTCGTCGGGGGAAAAGTGCATAAAATCGCGCTCGAAACACATAAAAATTGTGTTTTGTATACACACGTATTGCACAATCTGTTTAATGAACCTCCAATTAAAAAATTAAATTTATTCTTGTAATTATTCATTTACTGTTCTTCCCGGAAAACGTTCTACGAATGACCATGTCTAGGACACTTATGGAATATTAATTTCAGTGATTAGAAAGCCTAGTACATGTATGTTATGCTAGGTTGTATGATAGGTGAAAGTTGGTATGTATGAATAAAAGAAAATTATACAGCACTGAGAATGAAATCTTGAAGGAGTGTTGAAAGACTGCATATTTTGTGCAGCATATGTTCTCGATGGCTAGGCTACTTCTTGTTATTTCCCTCCTTGGTATATTTTTCGTTAGTTAATATTTCCCAAAAAATTTCTTTGTTGGATTTTATATTTTTATATAAATGCTAAATAAATATTTAAAATACTTAGTTTTGAGACTTGCGATGGATTTCTTTCTGAAGATTTAATCTTGATTGATGACTGTTCAATAAGTAATGTTGTTTGATTATTAATAGCTGAAAAAATCGCTTGTATTCTATCCGATGCATCTAGACGTACATTGCTGGGGGGGGGGGAGGACAGTTTATTCTCCCGTTCTACTGGGCCGATTGACGAAATTCAAATTGCGTTTTTCATCTCTCGAACAGCCGCGAACGGGCTGGCTGCATGGGCGTTTTCGTGGTTTTCCCCATGTGTAATGTGTATACGAGCCAGTTTCTCTTAGAAAGTCCTCCACGAAGGCATCCCTCCCCTTAGGCAGATAGCCCTCAAGGCTTTTGCCGTGATCACACGCACACACACACACATCTCTCGAACAGTGTTGCCAGATCGTGCGATTTTGCGAACATTTGCGACTTTTGACAAACTTGTGCTACTAAAATTTTAGTATTTGCGATTTTGCGACTTCCATCATTTCCTTATGCTACTTTTCGCGACTTCAAAGATTCTTTTTTAATATATCGTAAAATGCTTAAATGTTAAACTATTGTATCAATTAAAAATAATTTACATTAGAGAGAAAAAAAAAAAAAAAAAACAGTTTATTTAGGCTTAAAAAGAAGTTGGCATATGGCAATCCAATTTACATGTGGGTTTCTTTAAGGCTGCACAGCCTGACCTCAGTATAACGAGAAGGGGGAAAGAACGGAAAAAAAAAATTGCTTCGGAAACTCTCACCCTCCCATCCTCTGTGTTTTGTTTTTAATTCAATTCAGTTTAAGTCTTAAGTCTGTTTTGTTTGTAAGTCGAGTTCTATGGTGATAACGAATCGAACAAAAAGAACTTGTAGCTTGGGTACCCAAACAGAGAAAGAAATGAAACACATATTGAGTACCTAAACAGAGAAAGAAATTTAACATATATTAGGTACCCAAACAGAGAAAAAAATGTAACATAATGGGTACTCAAACAGAGAAAAAAATGTAACATATATTGGGTACTCAAACAGAGAAAGAAATGTAACATATATTGGGTATCCAAACAGAGAAAGAAATGAAATTAATTCTCCTGATCATAATATTGCTAAGAACTAAGCAACACTCTAAGATAAAAACAACATAATTTAATCAATTTTAAAGCAAAAAATGTACAATTTACTAACATATAAGAGTAAAGAAACTGAGATCACTGAGCCGGGTAACAGAGTGTATATATATATATAAATATACGTTTGGTGCGGCCGATTGCAACCAAAATACGAGGTGCACATCTACATGTTATAGCAGCCCTATATACAAAATTTCAACGTTCTGAGGCTACTCGTTTTTGAGTTATGCGTACGTACGTATCTCGCATAAGATACGTTCGTAGAGACGCCACGAAAAATTCTCTTCAGAATTAATTTTAAAGCAGTTTTATAATTTTTTTGAAGGAAAAGAGTATTTTATTCTGTCCTTACGTACATATATCACGCAAAAACATCGTTAAATTGCATTCGATGGCGGTCAAAATGGATATTTTCGTTGAAATATGCTGCCTAAATCTTTTTGCGGTTACAATACTTCCTTTTTACTTCGTACAAGGAAGTAAAAAGAAAAGGAAAATAGGTCACTATAAATTAATAAGTTCGCCATTCTTGGCGCAAACTGAATAAAATGCGCCAGGATAAATTTTTTTACTTCGTAAATGTCTCACAAAATTTTACAAAATTCCCCTGTTAACAGAAAAGTACCTATTAAAAATTTTTCTACATTTAATATTCGGGAAGCCTTTTATGTATAGTTGATAATGGTGACCTCACCATATCATGTTTGTCATTCACAAATAGTCAAAGGCCCACCAGCGGCCAAGCGGTAAAGACGCTGAACACTGGTAGTTCGGTTCGAGGTTCGAATCCCGCGAACGGGCTGGCTGCATGGGCGTTTTCGTGGTTATCCCCGTGTGTAACGTGTCAACGAGCCAGATTCCCTTAGAAAGTCCTCCACGAAGGCATCCCTCCCTTTAGGCAAATAGCCCTCGTGTGCTTTGCCATAACTGAATAATCCAAATCCAATCCATAAATAGTTAAACATCTTCGTTGAATTGACATCATTGTTTACTTTTTATTCCTATGGCTCTTTAAGAAGCCGAAATGGTAATGTACACTTAACACGTATATTCTATTAATTTAAATTTGCAGTTGACTTCTAATAAATTTAATGCATAATATAATATACGCTTTCTATTTAAAAAAAAAATTTTTTTTTTTTTTTTTTTTTTTTTTTTTTTGTATTCTGATAACTGAGTACATTTACAAGATTAAAATCAGCTGATATCTTAATTTCCTGACTTAACATTCATGGGTTTTCGTGGAAAACGTTTTCTCGTCTTGCCAGACGTTGATTCTTTGTTCCCTCCTTCCCCTAACCAGTTCGAGAAGGGTTATATTCTGCAAGTATACCGAAATTTATCTCGAGATGAAACCGCAAATGTTTATACTCCCCGAGTTATCGAAGAGTTTTATGCGCCAACATTTGGCAGTCTTTCAGCCGGATGATATCTTTTTCGTTTTTCACACGATAAAGTTGGCAGAACATATTTTAAGCAACATGATGCTCTATCGATTTTATTCTTCGACCGGATCATTTTCTCCTGATAGCTGTACCGAAATAAACAGATTTATTTTGTGTGCTATTAATTTATTTATTCTGTTAGTTAAAAAAAAAAAAAAAAAAAAAAAAAGTGGATGTGGTTTTGGTGATATTTTTAATCCTTTGGTGCTTTTGGGGGCGGGAAGTCACTGAAACATCTTTGTTTTTCCGTACTTGTAACCGGGATATGACCCGATTATTCCGTGCAAATTTTCCGTGAAAGTATCTTCATTTTGAGGCAGTTTGGGTTATTTGGCTATGGCAGATTACGCGAGAGGTATCTGCATAAGGGGTTAGAAAGGCCTTAGTGGGAGATTTTCTAAAGGAAACCATGGAGGTAGGAAGTAAGATGGAGTGGCCCTAAACAGGTTTCTCCCGTACCCTGCTCTGAAGCACTGACGATCCCTACGTGGTGACCAAAATATTGGGTCATTTAACATTAAGTTCACTGGCTTTTGACGGGATCGGATGTAAATATTTTGTAATTACGTCGTAAATATACATATAAATGTATATATTTTCTTTTTCTACAACACTTCAGAGTCCTAAGTATATGAAAACAACATATTTTTAAACAAAATTTCATTCTGAACGGAATTAAATGCTATACTTTTCACAGGACAGTTTTCTCAGAATGGTTTAATTTGAATGAAATATTTTCACAAGTTTTCGTTAATTACATTAGAAAAAAAAAATTAAGGTAATTCGATTTTATTCGGTAAAGGTACAAAAATTAAGATTAAAATTTATTGTATTATTAATATTTAAATTCTGCATTATTTTTTTTCTATTTATAGAGCTTCTTCCTAAAATATTTCTTAAATATCACATGATTTTTTGGCTTCTGAGGCATCTTTTAAATTGAAAAATATAAGTCAATTTATAATTAATGCTCTATTCGGTTCATTTTAAATTAGAGAATTATTAGAAATTAGCGAAATACTTCAAAGAGTACTTAACTTTCTCTGAACATTTCTGAAAGGGAATAAAATAAGGATTTTATTTTTAATTAACCTAAATAAGTAAAACGTGTAAGCCCAAAGTGATTATTTTTCAGATATATAAAATTAAAACGATGAGTTTAAAATGAGCAGCAGTAAAGCCTCTCCTCTAAAAAATTTTAAAAGGTACATGTTACAATAATATATGGATGTGAAAAAAATTCATTTTATCTAAAACATTTTCGCGTTTGGAACATAAAATAAAAGTAGCGAATATTCTATCAAGGGTATCGAAAAACGTATACAATTTTAAATGTACCGTAAGGTATTTTTCATTCTTTAAGCATAACATTTTTGTTAAAATCTATATTTTTGTAGTTCAACAGCTTAGAATTTTATAAAAACAAATTCATAATTAAAATCGCTGTTGTTAGTTATCGAAAAATAACCAAGATGTGATTTTTAAGTAAATGTCACTAAACTATACAAATTGCTTTTATCCATCACACTATGAACGTTTCTTTGATGCGAAAGAGTCCCTTTTTCGATTTGTATGGAACTGTTGTGTGTCGAAATACTATCAAAACACTGTCAATTTAAGCTTCTGAATGTAAACAAAGAACACCCCATCTGGTGACCGAAGCTTCGAAGCAGTGCTTCACTTCTAGTGCCGGTTGGCCAGTCCTTTCTTTCTTACCTCCATGAAGGAAACCAACTGGTATCCGTTACACACAGGAAAAACCACGAAAACGCCCATGCAGCTAGCCCGTATGCCAGGACTGTAATTCAGGTCAAACTACCAGTGTCCAGTGACTTTAACGCTCGGCTTCTGGTAGACCCCACCTTTCGGCAGATAACCAGCGAGGGTTTTGTCATGGTAACTATTTACATTCCGCTTGCTTTGTTTCAGGCATATAAATGTTTTAAGCCGAAGAATTAATGCGTCGCTGATACAGTGACACAGAAATTTACTTAATTATACCACCGGAGTGTAGTATGAAACTACCAGTGCTTTTTGTTTGTATATTTAACTGAACTCATCGAAAAATGCCAGAACTATCTGCCTAATAGGTGTGTTGGTGTGTGTATTTAATTATGGCAAAGCACACTAGGCTATCTGCCTAAGGGGATGGATGCCTTCGTGGAGGATTTTCTAAGGAAAACTGGCTCGTATACACGTTACACATGGGAAAAACCACGAAAACGCCCATGGTTTGCGGGATTCGAACCTCGGACCGAACTACCAGTGTTCAGCAACTTTACCGCTCGGCCGCTGGTGGGCTATCTGCCTAATAGAAAAGATACCTTCGTGAGTACATTTTAAGGAAAATAGGCTGGTATTTACTTTTGACATTGGGAAAACAACCAAAAACGACCACTCTGCCACCTTATTCATTGAGGTTCGAATCCGTGTGGGTCTCCAATGGCTTATCCACTGAAAGTTAAATTACAAGTGTGATGCCTTGTTCGGCCTGGTGTTTAGCGATGTCGGCTGCTGTAAGAATTGGAGGCTCCCTTCAGCCCACCTGGACACGAGTGTCCCTATAGCTCAAAAGAAGGGGGCCCCGTATCTCCACAAACGAGGGCAGCCAATAACCCAGCCACTCCCAAACAACAAACAAAAATACTTAATCAAAAATAAATAAGCATATCTAACACAAAATTACAGACCAACTAACAAACAAAAAAAAAAAAAAAAAAATCCATAAACACAAATGCACAACATAGAACGCCACAGATATCTAAAACCCATATAAATACAAAATTCAATTTCAACAGAAGATTCCTACCAGCGCCTTATTTTGATTCATAAACTTCATTAGAACAATAGATTTTGATTTAAAAACTTTAAAATGAATGACACTTACATTAAAATCAGTGATGTTAAAAATCCGTCTAATAGGAGCTGTTAAATTACAGTCAACCACGAAATGCCTAGCATCACCCTCAACCTGACAACTATTACATAATTTATTTTCCTTCAGATTAAAACGGTTGAAATAGAACGGAAACCTACCATGTTCAGTTAAAACCTGATTAACATCAATATTGTTCATACATTTCATTTTATTTGTGATTTTAATTAGTTCCATAAATCCTTTGTTTTTAGGTGAAGAGAACCACTGTATTTTCCATTTGTTAACGTAAAATGTTTTCATTCTTCGAATTGCAATTCTTTTCGAACCTGTTACTTTAATATCCATTGCACTGACATTCGAGACCGCCTGCTTGGCCAGGCTGTCGGCCCTCTCATTACCAATAAAGCCTATATGGGCCATAACCCAGTGTAGCTTAATATTTAAGTATGAAGTGAAAGTTTCTAAATGACTCTTAATTTCGACAATTAATGGATTGAAATTGTTTGGGCGAGAGAGCGCATGGAGAAGTGACAGGCAGTCAGTGTAAATATTTACAGACGTGGGTATAAACAAGGTATTTTTAATCCATAATAAGGCTTGTTGTCGGCTGCTTTATCTTTTGTTCCAGTTCTAAATCTCGGCGAAGTAATTCGGGAAATTATCGTGATTCTGTAATTGTTGAGATTTTTTTTTTTTTTTTTTTTTTTTTTTTTTTTTTTAAGTCCAAAGGGATTTGAATCTGAATCCCGAAGGACTATTAGTTTCGTTTTGGCATTTTGCGTCGGACTCATAAATGTCGGTCCACTTTTCAAACTGTTGCCACAAAAAAAAAGAGTCCTGCATTATATTTGAAGAAATTAAATAATGAAAAATCTGCATAAATGTAGGTATATTTCTCGTATTGTGATAAAACAACGGTACATAGAGTCATCGAATTTTGAATAACGTAATCCTCCAACGAATATGAGCATGTGGAAGACCAAATTTGAAATTTGAAATTTGTTTTATGATCGATTTCCTATTTTTTAAAACTTTGACGAATTTTTGATTAACAAACTCAAGGATTTCAAAGCGAGCAATGCCAACGTTGTGCAGAAAAAACATTTTTATCTCCAGCGCGTGGGTCTCTGTATCGGAAATTCTAAAGATATGTTCGTTTTAAAACTATTTTGCGATATTGCTGTTGCACTGGATCTTATGGTTTAAGTGCGAGGAACATGATATTTAATAAAGAAAGGTAACACACAAAATGTTAAAAAACGCCCCTTTGGACGTAATTTAAAATCTGAAACATTTCAGGTTTTGTTTTGTTTTGTTTTGTTTTGTTTGTTGTCGTTGTTGTCTGTATTTGCTAAAGTAACTTTGCGTTGATTTGAAAAATTGTCATATGCGTTCTTCATCTTAGGTAACACGGATGGTCTTTTGACTTTACGTTATCAAATATCTCATATTTTTTTTCAAGCGTCTGTAAATTCTTCAGTAAATTTTGTTTCAAGCTTCTGTAAAGCTGTAAATTCCAGAAGTCAACAGTGGAAACGGAAACTGAAGTCAAGCTGTCGTTTGCAGCTAACTCAGAGAATCAAACGAAGCGAAAGCCCATCCAGTGGTCGAATAGCGCTGAATATTTGTCATCCGATTCTCATTCGAATCTCTCCAGACAAGTTGGTTTTAAAAGTTTGCTAGTGTGTAGCGAAAGTACACAGCTGGGCATTAAAATTGCAACACCATGAAGGTAAGCAAATACAGAAAAGATATTTAGTGCACGTAAACAGTATGGCATGAAGACAAAATGATTGAATTTGTAAGCATTTTGGAGGTTTACAGGGGTGCGAAATTAGTAGAAACAGCTGCCAACTCTGGCAGCTAAAAAGACCCTTACCCCATTAGAGCAGTCAAATTGGGCTTCGATGACAGAAATGGACAACTCATTCCAAGCTGCTTCAAGTCTATGCCACATATCATCGACCCGTATTAGCTGGAGACGGGTGGTGGGCCATTCTCTCAGCAACCCGTGACCAGATGTTTTCTGTAGGTGACAAATCTGGAAATCGCGCAGGCCAGGGCAGCAGTCAAATACCCTGTGTATCGAGGGAGATCAGAACACAACGTGCAATATGTGGTCTTGCATTACTTTGTTGGAACATTGCGTTTGGGGGCCTCGAAGATAGGGCACAACCACTGGACTGGCAAAAATGTAGCCATTTGTGTTCAAATTACCGTCGATCCGAACTAGAGATGTGCGTGTCGTATACCCAATGGCTGCCCAAACCATCACACCAAGCGCGGGGCCCCTATGCCGATATCGAATGCAAGCAGGCGACGTGCGGTCTCTTCGGACACTCCAGACCATCAGAATACTGCACGGGACTCGTTTAAAAAGGCGACATTGTGCCACTCCTGTACCCAGCATTGTCGTTTGGCGCACCAGAGTCGCCATCGCTCTCTATGCTGCATTGTCAAGGGTAACGTAACCGAAGTAATGGTCACCGTGCTGCCAGTCCATGCTAGTGACCTGCTAGTCCATGCTGCTGCAAACGTCGACGCACCTTACGAGCTGATACTGGGCTTGCTACAAACATGCCATTTCCTGATTAATGGTGCGTGATGTGGTCGTACGGTTTTGCAGGGCTGACCTCACTGTATGTCTGTCCTGTCTGGTGTTAGTCATGGGAGGACGTTGATATCCTGCATGCCGTTCAGTATGGCCCTCAGAAATCCATTGATTCTATATTCGCATGACAGTGGTTCGATAAAGACCCATGCGACCGGCGATATCACAGAACGATAATCTTCATTTTGGATAGGTAACGATCCTGCCTCTATCGAATTTCGAAACTTGCTGGTAAGTATTTCCTCTTTTTATTCGAGCCATTAACACGACACTCTGAACAAATTCAGATTTTACAAAGCACTTTCCGAATGAGAATGTCTAACTGTGCTAACTTCCGTCGTCTAACTGTGCTGAAATACTAATCATTTGCATATCGCAACTTCTTCCTTTCATGTGATTTTTAAATTCGTCAGAACATTCCTTCCTGGTGTTGCAATTTTAATGACCAGCAGTATATTAGCCGGTTTTATTTAGAAAGCTATCCACAAAGGTTAGGTTAGGTTAGGTTATTTAATTACGGCAAAGCCTCGAGGGCTATCTGCCTAAGGGGAGGGAGGCTTTCGTGGAGTACTTTCTAAGGGAAACTGGCTCGTATACACGTTACACATGGGGAAAACCACGAAAACACCACTGCAGCCAGCTCGTTCGCGGGATTCGAGCCTCGGACCGAACTACCAGTGCTCAGCGACTTTACCGCTCGGCCGCTGGTGGGCTCCTATCCACAAAGGCATCTTTGCCTTAGGTAGGCTGCCGTTGTTTTCTTCATCATAATTAGTTGAACACCACCACTGGACTTACGTTATTGTCGTAATGTAAGTGAGATGTTAGATTTCAGCTTGCCTTTCTGCTTTCTGAGCGTTTAAACAAAATGTGTTGCGCCATTACGTTTTAAATTTCATATAACCTATGCATCATTAATATTTATTAACATTTACTGTTGTTGTGCTTGTGCTGACTATTTCTCATGGGAAGTTGGGTCTCGAACCAGATAACACCGGTGATGGAGAACTTTTAACAACGTAAGTTGCATTCTGTTAATTCAATGGTATTAAAGCAATTAAGTTCGGGAAACATAGTGTTGAACGGGGAGGTGTATGCTGATTAAGTTTTGAACATTTCATATTTTGTTAAAAGTTTTACAAAATATGAAATGGATAATAAAAGAAATTCAAAATTCAGGAACGGTTTGGAGGATGTATCAAAAATATTTCTTTTCCTCCAACCTCTCGACTGTATTATTTGCAGTGCCCTTTATCGAACAGATGCTATGTACTTGCAATTTATCCCTGTCTTCCACGGAGTTCGAACCCGTGCCCAGCGATAGGAAAGCTAACCGCTAAACGAGTCTTCTTACAAAAACAAAATCTTCTTACAAAAGATACACTTGGGATAGCTGATTTAATGCATGCAAAGTATTGCTGTGTGGTATTACTCATATATCAAAGGGTATCCTATTTTCCCCCTTAATATCTGACATTATATTTTGTACCATGTTTCTGCACTTTACACATGATTTCTTGGCATTTTGACTACATGCTAATCACATTACTAGCTGGGAAAAGTCCTTTTTACTCTCTGTGTGGCATTGAGCGCAACGGGTAATGAATTGCTGCAGCTTTTAATGAGCGCAGCAATCACACTAACAAGAATGAGTTAGTCAGTTTTTGTGGGCGGTTATTTTATCTTCTTTGTTCACGAGGGAGTCTGCGTCATTCTTAATGGAAGCTTGTACAAGACGCAATTACCTCTGCCGTCTGGATAAAATATCATTTTATATCCTTATTAGTATGCATGACATGATCGAGAAATAAAAATGGTTGTCTCTATGTATGTAGTACATTCCGCAAAAATAAATAAATAAATCTGAAAGCTTTCAGATTTCACATTACACCCAAAGGAGCTTTTTTTTTAATTTTTTGTGTTTTAATGTAACCTTTATTTATTAAATATCATGTTCTTTGCACTTGAACTATAAAATTCAGTTCAACAGCAATATCGTAAAATAATTTTAAAATGAGTATATCGTAAGAATTTCCGATACACAGTCTCGCGCGCTGGAGATAAAAATGTCATTTTCCGTACAGTGTTGCCATGGCTGGCTTTGAAATTGTTGAGTTTGTTGATCAAAAATTCGTTAGTGTTACAAAATATGAAACAGGTAATAAAACAAATTCAAATTAGGATGGCTGTAGGTACAGTTGTTGTTTTATCACAATGCGAGAAACATACATACAGATTCTTCAGTATTTAATTTCAGGCCCACCAGCGGCCGAGCGGTAAAGTCGCTGAACACTGGTAGTTCGGTCCGAGGTTCGAATCACGAGAACGGGCTGGCTGCATGGGTGCTTTCGTGGTTTTCCCCATGTGTAACGTGTATACGAGCCAGTTTTCCTTAGAAAGTCCTCCACGAAGGCATCCCTTCCCTTAGGCAGATAGCCCTCGCGTGCTTTGCCATAATTAAATACACCAACACCATTATTTAATTTCTTGAAACATAATAATAAATAATTAAATTCTTTAAATATAATATTTGGTAGCAACAATTTGAAAAGTGATACACCGTTTATAGTCATTCGACACAAAATGCCAAAACGAAATTAATAGCCCTTTCGGATAAAAAAAAGTTCTGAAAGCTTTCAGATTTTATATTACGCCCAAAGAGACTTTTTTTTTTTCATCTACACATACATATACATTTCGAGAGCATTTGGGCTAGTGTTTCTTTGGGCTAAAAATATTTGAAAGCAATCTATCTTTAGAATTTCCGATTTGACAGTCTCGTGCGCTGGAGATAAAAACTTTTTTTTTTTTTATTCCTTTTTTATTTTCCGTGCAGTGTTGCCATTGCTCGCTCTGAAATAGTCGAGTTTGTTAATAAAAAAAATAGTTAAAGTTTGACAAAATATGAAATGGATAATAAAACAGATTCAAAATTCAGGAACGATTTCGAGAATGTATCAAAAATATTTCATTTCCTTCAACCTCTCGACTCTATATTATTTTCAGTGCCCTTTATCGAACAGATGCTATGTACTCGCAATTTATCCTTGTCTTCCTCGGAGTTCGAACCCGTGACCAGCGATAGGAAAGCCAATGCACTAACCGCTTTAACAATCGGGGCGGTGCAAGGACACTTGCTTTCCAAATTGAATCAGCAAGCTTAGCAATTAAAAAAAAAAAAAAAGTGTTGCCATTACCAGAAATGAAAATTGCTTCCCACTCGCCAGTGCGTTGCTTTTCGGTGAAATGTTAAGATATTTAATTTTTCTTCCTTATTTAATTTTGTATGTTATTAATTAATAAGCAGTTTCAAAGCAATAAACGCAGTTCTCTCTGTTTGTCGTTATTAATACTAGCTGGAACCGTGAAATGACACTAGCTTGAGTTATTAAAATATTATACATTTTTACTTCCTTGTACGAAGTAAAAAGGAAGTATTGTAATCGCGAAAAGTTTCAGGCAGCATATTTCAACAAAAATATCCATTTTGACCGCTATCGAATGCAATTTAACGATGTTTTTGCGTCATATCTGTACGTAAGGACAGAATAAAATACTCTTTTCCTTCAAAAAAAAAAAAAAAAAAAAAAAAAAATATGCATCCTTTTTTTCCAGGCAGTGTGTGTAGCTTATTTTAGTTATTTGTAAGAAAGAACAATGGGAATCAAATATGTAACAATATTGATTGAAGTTTCAGTTTGAAAATTCCACATAATGGAAGTTTCGTCGATGCAGCCGTTCTGGCTGAAAGGAAGTATTTTGCTAGCCATCCACCTCCCCCCTCGCATTGCCGATTTCTCCTGTCTGGTGACCTATCGCGAGCGTGTCATCATTATTTACACGGTCGGAGGCCGACTGTATTTGGAAGACCTGACTCATTGTAGCATTGAATAATAAAGAATGTACCTCGTTAGCAGGCCCACGATACCATTAAAAAAAAAATGCTATCTTTCCGTCTAACGATAATGGATGGAGGAAAGTTCCGAGATGCCACCTCCTTTGCTAACGATTATTAATATCATATTGCTCAAAGTACCTGCTAATCGATACTGCAGCTTGGAAGTTCAAATAAAAAATTTTGTTTACTAAAAAATATCTTTTGATTGCTAGAATACCGCCCAATACGGAGGGTGTTTAAACATTGTTAGAGCTATTTCCAGGCCTTTTAATCTATATATATAAAGAAGAAAATCTGTGTGTTTGGTTGTTCTCAAATAACTCAATTACTACTATAGCTATCATCACCAAACTTTGTACAATTCTTTTCTGAGTTCTGAAATAGGTCGACGTCCACTTTCCCTCCCCAAAAAAGGAATTAAAATCAGAAATATTAATTAAAATCTCGTAAAAACGATAATTTTCGTCCTCATTTTTCCGACTGGCAACAGTCTCGCAAGCTGGAGATGAAAATTTGCTTTATTTCGAATGCTGTTGCCACTGCTCGCTTTCAAATCCTAGAGTTTGTTATTAAAAAATTTCTTCTAAGTTTTACGATGAAACAAAAATTGCATTGCAAATATTAAATGCATTATTCCCAAATCCAAAAATTCGTGGGAAGCCATTTCGACTTTAATTAACGGAGATATTACTTAAAAATTCCGAAATTTTCGCACTCATTTTTCCGAGTGGCAACAGTCTCGCGCGTTGGAGATAATATGTTTTATTCCGAAAAGTGTGGCCACTGCCCGTTTTCAAATCGTAGAGTCTGTTAATCAAAAATTTGTAAGTTTTACGAAATTTATATATTTTACTAAATTTAAGCTGTTGACAGCAAGAGTGAAATTGATAGAACTTTCGCCACTTTGTTTTATGAGAGGAGATGCAAGATGATATAGATGTGGTATTAACAGATGTAAGACGTTATAGTTGTTATGTTAATAGATATAAGATGTTATATATATCGTGGTAATATATAAACGATGTTATAGATGTTGTATTAATAGATGAACTATATTATAGATGTAATAATGTTTTATTAAATGTGTTTTGTTTGAATATGAATTTTGATTTTAAAACTAAAGAACCCACACACACACACACACACATATATATATAAAGAAGAATGTGTGTGTGTTTGTTCGCGTTATTGATTTCTAATCAGTTATGATCCATTTTCATTCCAGTAATCAGAATTCTTATTTATGTTGGATTTTGCGAAAGCCAGTCTCAGTTTTCTATTCTTTTCACTCACGAAGAATTTTTTCCTGGGTGCTCTACCGTGATATCCAGCAGATCGAATTACTCTTCTAATAGTCCCAGGATTAACAATTACTCCATATAATGCTTTTAAATCAGCAGCAACTTTAGGAGCACTCATTCTTGGATTTTTCTTAATGCTTCGAAAGATAATTCGCTTCATTCCATCGGATAGCTTTGATGGTCTGCCAGGTCTTCTTTTATCCTGAAACATATGATTCTTTTTATATTGTTTAATGATATTGAAAACTGTTGAATGACTCAAGTTAACTGTTTCAGCAGTTTCTCTAATAGATTTTCCACGTTGAATATGCAAATTAATAACTAATTTTCGAATTCCATGCATTTTTTTTTTTTTTTTTTTTTTTTTTCGTTTAGGATTTATAGCTAAAAAACACAAAAATTCCAAAACAAACTGGAGAGAAATACTGCAGACGATTTTATAAATTATTGGCAATTGCTTTTGAGTAAAAATAAATACCCCAAAAGATATTTTTATTGCTTACTTCAGACGATTTTTGTTGCATAGTACGTAGTGTCCCATCACTTAAGTGAGCCATTTTCTGCTCCGTTCTAAACAATTGTATTTTTATTAAATTAATATTTTAATATTTTGAGAAAATGTATGTTATGTAATAATTGTTACTAAATTTAAGTATGAAACACACCCACAAAAAATTTTACATGTTTTTTAAATTTATTTTATTGGAGTTTCCTTTTGTAAAGCACAAGTGTCCCATCACTTTTGTGAGACACTGTATATGGGTTCTATATCGTGTCAAACTGAAAAATGTATGACTATGAATCATATTTTTTGCATCATTATTAGTGAAGAATTACAGCAGTATTGTTAATGTGGCAAAAGCTGCTGAACATTATTTATTCTTTTAGGTTTTTTTTTTAAAGTTGTAAATCGTATTTTATTATGTCTTATTTTTTATTGCTTCAGATGCATTTAAGTACTTCGCAGTTGATTTCTGCATCGGTAGATTTTCTCTTTCTACCAAGGGTTTAACGTTAAAAAATTAGAAGCAGTACGTGCCTTTTCCGGGTTTTCGTTTAGAATTATCGTTCCATGTAGAAGTAATGATTAACGATTTTTCCCTTTCCGATTAATAATGCTGCTTGTTTTGCAGTCAGAAGTTTTAATACTATGCATTTCACAATATTTTTTAATTATAGAATAGAATTGTTTCTCTTTGGAAAGCGCAGAAACATATCCTTCAATCCCCAGCTTGTTTACGCACGACATTTTGAAAGAAGAATAAATTTAAAAGTAGCAGACGATATTTCTCATTTCAAATAATTACGTATTGTTATTTCAAAACATAGGCTTTTTTTTTTAAATCCTTATCGTTCTAAAAATGTGTATACACCCTCAGTCGTCTTTGTTACGAAGACACTTACTCAATATAATAATCATACATACACTTGCCGCCACGATTTTATTGATAACATTAAATACTCAGTTCACATATCGCACACACAACAAACTCTCAGCCATTTTCTTCAGCCCATCTCTGGCGCAGCTGCTATTTGAGCATGCGCAAACAGTTCTACACTTCTAAAGACATTTCATCCAGACGATTAATTGACTTTCATTTCCGCGAGTGAACTAAGAAGGAAAATGTAAACAACGAATGACATAATATATCCTGATTACAGTGTCGTTATTCTCTAATAAAAGGAATACTCCCAAAGATGGGAGGGATGTCTTTCTTGTGCAGAACAGAAATTTAGTTTAGTATTTACTTGGCTGATATTTTTAATTCTAATAATTCGAAGCATTTGGAACATTATGGTTTCGAACACATTTCCTCTATTATTGCAAGAGGGAAGGCTCTGTTCCTTTCTCGAAACTCCGCTTCTCTAAATAAACTTATATTGTTTTTTTATTATTCTGAAACATAAATGTGGGAAAATTTTACTATTAATATTTTTTCCTGCACGAGAGGGGGTTAAAATTTAATCTATATATACAATGCGTGTGTTTGTTTTTCATGCAAGTCTACAGTTTTATTCTAATAAGAGGAAATTCGCTTCTCTACATGAGACTTCGAAAAAACACCCCACGGGGACCAAAACTCGGGGCATTTGCATTAGAACACTGCACTCACGACATCCATCTTGCGCACATATTGCTCAATCTTAGGTTCACGTCGCCATTGTTGCGTTCCCACTAACACTTCTTTCGAAAACCGCTAGATGGCGGCTCGTTCGTTTAGTCTTGGGAAGTGCGTAGAACTTTTCAGAATAGTGTAGAACCTTTAAAGCAGAATTTAAGTGCGCTGCCTGTCATTTTTTTGCAGAATATTTCGAAAACGGTAAAGAAATCAGCCGAAATGGATTGACTAAAGTGTTTTGTTTACGCTGTAGATTTGTAATATAATTAAAATTACCTCCACATCATCGAAATAAAAATGAATTGAACTAGATGGAAGCAATGGCTGAAGAACAAGGAGAACAAACACCGTTACGGGTTTAAGAAAGGAGTTGGAGAAGTGTCGAAGTGGAGGGTGTTTTTCCGAAACAAGGACATTTTGCAAAAATCGTTAGATGTCGTCCTGTTAGCTATCTCTTAACATTGTAAACCTTAAGAGCTGCAGTTGCTTAGAATCTTTAGAAAGGGATTTAATTTCTTTTACTATCAGCTTTTCGCGAATACTTTGAAAACGGGATTTTTAAAAAAAGTCCTTGTATGAAGCCTTGTCATACTGCATAAAGTTTGAACAATGCTTGGTTCTTCGGCTTGTAAATAAAGTCTGAAAAGGTTCAAATGAAATCTGAAACCCTGAAAAGAGAGGTGATTCCCCCCGTTATCATGACAGTTGATCAATCTGCTCTTGTAATCTCTCCTGCTTCAATATTGTAATCTACAACAGAATGGAAAATAAATAATTTTCATTAGTGGCTTCAACAGCAGTAAAACTTCGACCACGTGACATTCTGAATGGTGCTTCCAGTAAACTCAGGCAATCCTGACCAGCACGATTGTTTCCTAGCATTGTTTTTCCTCTGAGGTTAGACCCAACAGCGGCCGAGCGGTAAAGTCGCTGGACACTGGTAGTTTGGTCCGAGGTTCGAATCCCGCGTACGGGCTGCATGCATGGGCGTTTTCGTGGTTTTCCCCATGTGTAACGTGTATACGAGCCAGTTTTCCTTAGAAAGTCCTCCACGAAGGCATCCCGTAGGCAGATAACCCTCGAGGCTTTGCCATAATCACACACACCTCTGAGGTTAACCGACGACGTGGCATCTGTTTATTTGAAAAGTGATACGGACATCAAAACTGATTCGAAGCAAAATTCTTGTTCGAGCGTTTTGAAAAAAAAATTAATTAGCAGTCCTCCTTATTAGGTTTACAGAGTGGTTAGTTTACAGTAGGCTATCTGAATACGTGAAAGCACACGAGAGATATCTATCTAAGGGAAGGGAACCTTCTTGGAGAACTTTCTAAAGGAAACTGATTCATATTCACGATACACAACGGGAAAAAAACCATGAAAGACGTAAGGGGAAAGAATCACGTAAGGGGGAAGACGATAATTTATTTTGAAGGTGCCTTCAACTTCATCCATGTTTGCCAGCGTTTGAAAAGGCAGAACATTTTATAAGGGCGCCCCTACGTCAACGTGCCAACACCCTTATGACGATTTGTTTGTAACTTGTAGAAAACAACTTTCATAAAGTTGTGGGCACTTTAAAATGTTTTATTAATTAAAAAAGTGCCTCAGGTCCAGTTGGTAGTTAATAACAGATATGGAGAACTCCGGTTTTATTCTTTAATCGCACAGTTTGTTTAATCAGTAATAAAAAGTGTAAATCTGAAAGTGAAATTAAATAGCTGACGCTTTGAATGGCAACGCGCTCGCGCTCGGAAGATAAAAATATTTTATTTCGGGCGGTAGCAACACATATCTTTTAAATCACCTAGTTTGCTGATTAAATTCGAGAGACAAATATCTTGCGCTGTGAAGTGGCAACACGTTTCGTTTAAAAATCGTTGAGAAATATGTTCTGCTCCTCTTTCTTTTGTTTTTTTCCTAACTGCCGTCGGATCATTTGCGATCTTGAATTAAACCTTGAGTCGTTCCTGATATTACGCTGGCCAGTAAGGAGCCGATTTTGTAGTTTTGTAGAAAAAATTACTTGGCGGCGTTTTCGCACATTGGAAAGGAGCAGAAATATTAATAATTAACGTGAGATTAAATTCAACAGTTAGGCCTTTTTTAAACCTGTAAGTAGTTGAAAATTGAAGCTGAACATTCTTTTGCCCCACGATTTAAAAAAAAAAAAAAAAAAAAAACTGAAATTTTTCAGATTTTTAAATTACGTCCAAAGGGGCGTTTTTTTAACGTTTTGAGTGTTACCTTTATTTATTAAATATCATGTTCTTTGCACTTAAACCATAAAATTCAGTTCAAGAGCAATATCGCAAAATAATGTTAAATTAAACATATCTTTAGAATTTCCGATATACACAGTCTCGCGAGCTGGAGATAAAAGTATTTTTTTTTTTATATATAACGTTGCCATTTCTCGCTTTTAAAGCATTGAGTTTGTAAATCAAAAATTCGTTAAAGTTTTACAAAATATAAAATCTATAATAAAACAAATTCCAAATTTGGGATTTCAGATGCCCATATTCGCAGTAGGATTTCGTCATTCAAAATTCGATGGCTCTATGTACCATTGTTTTATCACAATGCGAGAAATAGACAATCATTTATGCAGATTTTTCATTATTTAATTTCTTCAAATATAATGCAGGACTCTAACATTTTGTGGCAACAGTTTGAAAAGTGAACCGACGTTTATGAGTCCGACGCAAAATGCCAAAACGAAAGCAATAGTCCTTCGGGACTGAAATCCCTTTGGACTAAAAAAATCTGAAAGCTTATATTATGCATATATGGATTTTATATTACGCCCTAAGGGGCTTTTTGTTAACATTTTGTGTTACCTTTAATTATTAAATATCATGTTCTTTGCACTTAAACCACAAAATTTAGTTCAATAGCAATGTCGCAAAATAATTTTAAAATGAGCTTTTTAGAATTTCCGATATACAGTTCGACGCGCTGGAGATAAAGAGGTCCCCCCCCCCCCCGTAGAGTGTTGTTATTGCTCGTTTTCAAATCGTTGAGATTGTTAATCAAAAATTCGTTAAAGTTTTGCAAAATATGCAATCGATAACAAAACAAATTCCAAATTTCAAGTTGGTGTTTCAGATGCCCATATTCGCAGTAGGATAACGTCATTCAAAATTGGATGGCTCTAGATACCGTTGTTTTATCATAATGCGAGAAATATACATACATTTATGGAGATTTTTCATTATTTAATTTCTTGAAATATATTGCAGGACTCTAACGTTTTGTGGCAACAGTTTGAAAAGTGAACCGACATTTATAGGAGTCTGACATCAGATTTTACAATTTGTGTGTTACCATTATTTATTAAGTATCATGTTCTTTGCACGTAAACTATAAAATTCAACTCAACAGTAATATAGCAAAATAATTTTAAAATCAGTATATCTTTAGAATTTCCAATACAGAGTTTCGCGCTGTGGAGATAAAAATGTTTCTTTTTTCGTACAGTGTTGCCATTGCTCGCTTTGAAATGCTTTAGTTTCTTAATAAAAATTCGTTAAAGTGTTACAAAAGATGAAATCGATAATAAAACAAATTCCAAATTTCAAATTTGGGCTTCCAGTTGCCCATATTCGGAGGAAAATTAACGTCATTCAAAATTGGAAGACTCTAGGTACCGTTGTTTTATCACAATGCGAGAAACATACGTACATTTATGCAGATTCTTCATTAATTAATTTAAATATATGACAGAGCTGTAATATTTGGTGGCAACAGTTTTTGTGAATCGACGCAAAATGCTAAAACGAAATTAATATCCATTCTGGGCTAACAAAAAGTCACATCTGTATATAGGTACTTCGAATAATGCTTCAGGGCTGTTTTGCTATGGGGATATGAAAAAATATAAGAAAGCGATTTTTTTTTTTTTTTTTTTTTTTCAAAATTTAATTTCGCGTTTTGAAGAATGAATTGAAACAGCCGCAGTTTGCAATATTATAAATTCGTAAGAATGACAGATTTTAAATGCCGAACGCACTGATTTTTTTTATATCCGTGCGTTCGATGCAAATGCATGCATGAGTCAGAGAAACTTCTAAACATAGCCTGTGCAGGTGGTTTGAGACTGCAGCTACTCGGATTTGAAGCGTTGAAAACAGTCTAATGTATCCATTCATACGTGACTAAGAAAAACAGAAATTGTAAAATCATGATTCTTCGTAACAGTACAAACTACAACTTTCAGTAATACAAAGAACGAAAAGGATTTTTTCTATTTTAATGTATTGAATATTTCAGATTGCAGTGTAACACTTGAAAGTGTTTACTGTTAAAGTTTCAAATATTTTAACTTCCTTGTATGATTTTTTTTTTTTTTTTTTTTTTTTTTTTTTTTGTCCAAAGGGGCAATTTTCCATGAAAAACTATTAATTTTGTTTTGGCATATTTCGTTGAAAACTTTAGATGTCGGTTCACTGTCAAACTATTGCCATCAAATATTACAGCCCTGTATTATATTTAAAGAAATTAAATAATGGAGAATCTGCATCAATGTATGTATGTTTCTCGCATTGTGATAAAACAACGGTACCTAGAGCCATCCAATTTTGAATAACGTAATCTTTCATAGAACATGGGCATCTGGAAGCCCAAATTTGGAATTTGTTTTATTATCGATTTCATATTTTTTAAAACTTTAACGAATTTTTGATTAAGAAACTAAACGATTTCAAAACGGGCAATGGCAACACTGTACGAAAAAAGAAACATTTTTATCACCAGCGTGCGAAGCTGTTTATTGGAAATTCTAAAGATTGGCTTCTATTTAAAATTATTTTGCGATATTGCTTTTGAAATGAATTTTATAATTTGAGTACATCGAACACGATATTTAATAAATAAAGGTAACACACAATACGTTAAAAAAACGCCCCTTTGGATGTAATTTAAAATCTGAAACCTTTCAGTTTATTTATTTACTTTTTAGTTCTTATTATATGTTGGTAAATTGTGCATTTTTTGCTTTAAAAGTGATTGAATGTTTTTGTTCTTGTCCTGATTTTGTCCTCTCTGATTAGGGAAAAAGATCATTACGGTATTGGAGGTGCTATAGTTTAGACAGGTATTATGTTGGACGCCCTCATACTCCTGCACGTGTTTCACAAAAGCTTCCTAACTGCTGTGGTACATAGGGAAGATCTTATAGCCTTATGTTTGGCTTTTCAGGGGTAGAATTGATTCGCTCTTTGGTTCCTGTTAATGGACAGTAACGCTCGTCCAGATATGGCTCAGCTCGTCGACGGTTACCTGGAAGGTGAGCATTTGTTTCCGCATAGATTGGCCAGCAGGATCTTCTGACTTTAATCCTATAGGCAAGGACGCTCTTGGGAGGGCAATTTCGTCTCGACTTACCCCTCCGAGAACCATCCCAGCCAGCCTTGAATACTGCTTTGCTGCAGGAGTGGGATAATATCGTGCGTAAATAAAATCACTTTTGAATGGTACACTGCTATATCTCTGGTTTTACTGGACCGATCGACGAACCTCAAATTGGTTTTTTTATGTCTCGAAAGTGCAACTTGGGATATATATTAGATATATACGACTTCGGATATGTGTTACATTCTACAACTCAGAATATGCCTAGATATTAAATTTTGTAATTTTTTGGTGAGAAATTTATGGAGAAATTCAAAAATTTATTTTGTCGCATTTTTTTTCAGTTGCGCCAAGAATAATTCACTTGGCGAACTTCATAATTTATGGCAACCTATTTCTTCCTTTCCTTTTCTTTTTTGTTGAACACGAGCGGAAAAAGGTCATCGTTCATACTGTTACAAAATGTACATGCGCGGTAAGATAGCTTCACCGCAAAGCAGTTTTAGGGTTGCCATAAAATAGCAAGGGGATGCAGGATGGCCACATTTGGCGAGAAATCGCCCATTTGGTGATATTTGACGACAAAATCGGCGATATACCATGGACGGATGGAAAACCTTCTGGAACGAGTTCTTCCCAGAATGTTCTCGAACACAATCCGAAAGCTATATAAACCCTGCTGTTCCACAGTCAGTTAGTGTGTGTGCCTCGTCTAGCGAGCTGATAGTCAGTCATTCAGCGAGTGCCTCGAAGTCTAGCGCCGAGTTGATCGTCAAGTGCATCGAGACAGTCTTTTAGTGCATCGCGAATTAGTGCATCGTGGAGTTTTGTCTTAGACTGTGCTGAGTCGAGAGCTACACTCTTGTGTATCGTCGAGTGCATCGCGGGGAGAGTCTCGAGAGTACATTGAGTTCCGAGAACGGACCAAACAGAGTCGGGAGCTGTACTCGGGTGCTTTGCAGGAAGCTATCTCCACCGTTATTGCCTGACAGTGTGAAGGCTGTGTCGCTGATTGTTCCAGCGTGTTTATAGTAGATCTTCGACGACTGTAAAAAGTGATTTTGCAGCTGTCCTGATTAATATTGGCTAAATAAAGTGTGTTTCGATGCTTCATCAAGTGTCGTCGTTATTCACTCCAAATCTACGAACCCCGTACGAACTTGAAGGAAGAAAATAACGTAACAGTACTTTCAAATAATTTCAACAACGTTCCTAAACCACATTCGGCGTTATTATCGTGTATAACCAATATGCCAAATTTCAAAACGGGCCAATATGTAAATTCACGCATATCTTAGGAAGTTTTGAATAAAAAACTAATTTTTTGTTAGGTGTGCCAAGAAATACGTACATCTACTTTAAGATGATGGTAAAAATTTTATATGTTATAATTCAAAAAAATTTTCGAGAAATTTACAAAAATTAGTTAAAAATACAAATTTTAAGAATAAATTATAAAGAATGGACAAATTTTATTTGGAATGAACCTAAATTTCGATTTCTGGAAGAAGGAAGTTTAATAAAGAAATAGATGTCAAATTCAAGTAACATTGAGGAGTTAAAAATTTTGAGAGCTAATTTTTTAAAAACAACTCATGCGATTTTTACAAAACTGGGAAATTTGGCATGATTTGAGTTGTAGAATCGAAACATGGAAAAAAAGAAATTGGCGTATCATTTCAGAAAAAGTCCGATTTTATGTCAAAATACCTGTGTTAGAGCAATGCTATAGATAAATATAATACATGTCTTAACTCGCGCTAGATGTGCCCCCCTTTTCCCCCGCAGTTTACATCTCTTTCTCTGTTATAAATTTATATTCATACCAAATTTAATTTTAATCTGTGTGCAAATAGTATGTTTTCAGAAATTCGACATAATGCGAAATTTTTCTTATTTTGTATTGGTTTGGTTTATTAGATTACGGGAAAGCACTCGAGGGCTATCTGCTTTAAGGGAGGGATGCTTTCGTGGAGGACTTTTTAAGGGAATACACGTTACACATGAGACACATGAAGAAAACCGCGAAAACACTCATGCAGCCAGCCCGCTCGTGGGATTCGAACCTCAGACCGAACTACCAGTGTTCAGCTACGTTACCGCTCGGCCCCTGGTGGGCCTCTTATTTTGTAGACGGATGTATTATTCGGTATACCCACTCTCTCTTTAACCGGTTAAGTATTTCCCCAGCCTTTTATTTTGAAATCGTCTGTCGTAGTCGTATACTTCTAGGTACAGAGTTTTAACCCTTTGCGACACAGTGCGTCCGGTCTGGACACACCTAAAAATTTCCTTCTGTGCGCACAGAAAAATTGGATGAAAAAGGATTTATAGGTTACTCTGAACCTTCTTTATTTATAGTAGATGGCAGCTCAACACAAACCAGTCCGTATATTTTAGCCATGTTTAGTTTTTAAGATTCTCATTTTTCAAAGAAATCTTCCAGATTTTTTTTAGGGTATAAAAGGAATTGTTTGAAAAGAAATGTCTATGTTATGTTTTTTGGATGTATGCTAATCTCCTTATTCTATAGTAGTTTTAAAATTTTACCTTGAAATCTTGCCTAAAATCAAACGGCGAACCCTAGGTGTGCCCAGATCGGGCTCACCGATCATCTAGGACAACTGAGTGTCTGTATTCTTTGTTTCTCCGCATCTCATCGGTCAGTTCATTGACAACAATGCTCGTTTCAGCACTCTTTTCGAAGCTCTATTCAATCAGTGTGCCCACTTCGGGCACACCCACAGAATTAAAACGATAAGTGCTATCTTCACAAAATTTTACTTGTGTACTCCTCTAGGCCTAATTAGACTGCCTACCTTTTTAGTCCAAAGGGATTTGAATCCCGAAGGACTATTCGTTTTGGCGTTTTGCGTCGTACTCATAAATGTCGGTTCACATTTCAAACTGTTGCCACAAAATGTTAGAGTCCTGCATTATATTTGAAGAAATTAAATAATGAAAAATCTGCATAAATGTATGTATATTTCTCGTATTGTGATAAAACAACGGTACATAGAGTCATCGAATTTTGAATAACGTAATCCTCCAACGAATATGAGCATGTGGAAGACCAAATTTGAAATTTGTTTTATGATCGATTTCCTATTTTTTAAAACTTTGACGAATTTTTGATTAACAAACTCAAGGATTTCAAAGCGAGCAATGGCAACGTTGTGCAGAAAAAACATTTTTATCTCCAGCGCGTGAGTCTCTGTATCGGAAATTCTAAAGATATGCTCGTTTTAAAACTATTTTGCGATATTGCTGTTGCACTGGATCTTATGGTTTAAGTGCGAGGAACATGATATTTAATAAAGAAAGGTAACACACAAAATGTTAAAAAACGCTCCTTTGGACGTAATTTAAAATCTGAAACATTTCAGATTATTTATTTATTTATTTATTATTTTTTTTTTAAATCAGAACTCCGACTTTTAAAGGTAGCGTGCCGGAAAGGGTTAAGTAACGAACATATTTTGCCGAATTTAAAAAAAAAAAATTAATTTTGGATAATAACGAAATCTCATTTTTAGTGTGGTGTCCCGCTTCCTATGCTTATATTTGGGAATGTTTTATACTCGTTATAAAAATTAAAAACACAAGAAGTTTGATTCCTCTTCAAGCGGGATATCTAATTTCAAAAATTTTGATTTTTAGATTGATTTTAGATTTTTTTTATTACAATTTTGGATTACAATTTTTGATGTCATTTTCAACTTGCCTCGAGGAATCAGTTAGTTAAGTTAGAATAACACGAGAAAATAAATTTAAATGAAGCGGAGCAATAAACGTGTGTAATTTAGTACGCCGTACAAGGAATTCTGATGGTGTTTACGCCAGAAATTTTTTTTTTTTTTTTTTTTTTTTTTTCTTAGTGGAAGGATCCGCACGCAGCTCCACCAGTCGCTAAGCGGTTCATGACTGCTGAATTCGGGTAGTTCGGCGTGAGTTGGAAACCAAGTTTTCTTCATTTGGAATGTGAAATGGAGCCAGTTTCCCTTAGAAAGTCTTATGGACCTACCATTAGTTCACGTAAAATAAGAATTAAATAAATGGTGATTAATGAAAATCATCAAATTGACACATGTATGTCTTGTGTAGAACATTGCTTGGTGCATGTTGTTCCATAAAGGAAAGAACCTCAGTTTTTTTAATATATATTGTTGCGTTTTACGGGTTCGTGGATTTGGAGCGATGGATGACAGGACTTGGTGAAGAATAAAAACACAATTTATTCCTCAGTATTACACAGGACAATTCCAAAGACGCGTTACAGTCTTTCGGAAAAACTACGACAAACACGCTGAAACAATCACACAGCCTTCAGGCTACAATGGTGAAGACAGCTTCACGGCAAATCGCTCCCGACTCCGAAGTACAGCTCCCGACTCGGTGGATTGCTCTTGAAGCGAATCTCTGAACTCAACATATTCTAGATCAAGGATTCTCAACCGGTGGTACGCAAGAGAAAAATAATAGATAAAAAAGAAGAGAAAAATAGCAAAGAATAAAGTAAGTTCAAATATCTCTCGAAGAAAAAGAGCAATTGATAGAAATTTCCTGTGATCGAACTCGAATTGAAGATTCCAAAAATAACACACTTGTTAACTTTTGGCTGAACGAAGAAAAAGAATTTAAAGGCATCTCAAATAAAGCTATCAAATTTATATTGCCTTTTTGCACAACCTATTTGTGTGACCAAGGATTTTCTTCCATGTTATATTTGAAAAATAAACACAGAACAAAATTAAAAGTGGATCCTAATTTACGGTTAAAGTTAAGTGAAATAAGGCCGTATACGTAAAGAAATTCATCTCTCTGAAACAGACCCAAATTTCACACTAAATTTTAGAATTTAAGTATTATAACATAAATTTTGATATTTAAAACGAAAACCAATTTTTAATCTAACATTCTTATGCGCGCATATTCAATACAAAAGACAGTCAATAGGTATTGCAAATAGCAACCAAATATATATATTTTAAAATTTTCTATTGACAATTTAAAAAATAATCAATTGTAAAATATACCGGTGGTACTGAAGTTTTTCAATTTTTAGTCAAAAGGTTGAGAACCGTTGCTATAGATATTCTCAAGATACTCTAGATACTCCCCTACTCCGCGTACAGATAGGGTATATATAGCTTTTGACCTGCATTCGAGAACATTCTCGGAGAAACCGATAATAATTCGTTCTAGAATATTCTCGCTCCGTCTATCGCATATCGCCAATTTTGTCGCCAAATGGAAGCTTTCGTGCCAAATCTGGCAATCTTAACCCGCTTTGCGGAGAAGCTATCTTAACAGCAGCAAAGCATTTCGTAATAATATCCTCCCTCCTCCCAGTGTTTTTTGAACCTGAACGATCTGAGAGACTCAAGAACATTCGGAATATTTATTAAAAGATGTCACGTGATTTAAAAATGTACATTCGATTCATTGTTTAATCTGAACTATGGATGAGGTATAATGATCCGTTTAAGAGGTGTTAAATCGTGGGATTTTTTCAAGCACAAGTGTTCACGTGCACTTGTGCTTCATTTCAGTGCACACGTGTGTACTGAAGTGACTTAATGTGCGACTAAACGAAACGAGGAGTCTTCGCGATTGGGTGATAATATACTATTAGCTTTTAATTCGGCAAAAAAAAGAAAAGTTAACTTTGAAACAAAAATCTATCAGTATAATTCTTTTTTCATGCTACCTCAGTTTGCACTTTCTGCAAAATTCTCACGCTCGGGGAAGTGTAAAAGAACAACAAGAAGTTTTCATTTTTTCCTTCCTTTTTTTGGGATATACTTGCACCATTAATGCAGGGAGGGAGAACAAAATTTAACACTTCAATTCACCCG
The DNA here is from genome assembly GCF_044657685.1 of Stegodyphus dumicola. Classification (NCBI taxonomy): domain Eukaryota; kingdom Metazoa; phylum Arthropoda; class Arachnida; order Araneae; family Eresidae; genus Stegodyphus; species Stegodyphus dumicola. The sequence goes on from NC_140771.1 coordinate 247,586,856, forward strand.
TCTTTAGTCCTGGCTCACTACCTGTGAGATAATGTTTCGGCTGTGGCAAATAAAATAAAATAAAATAAAATAAAACAAATAAATAAAAAGATGTAATTGTATCGTAACGGGAAAATAAACTGCTATATACGTTTCTGAATTACAAACCCAAGAAGTAAATTTAAAAAAAGAGTAAAAGAAAAAGGGAATTTAAATAATATATAAGAAAAATCTGATGTGTGCATCACATGAATTCCTTGCACGGAATATTAAATTATGCGCACTCTTTCCTGCATTATATTTAAACTTATTGCATTGAATTAAATTTACTTCGTCGATAGCGCATAAATCACAACAGAAGAAACGTACTCTTTACAATTCACTATATTTATTTACCATAGCGACACTCTGATGCTAGGTTGACTTAATAGCGTTGCATCTCATTCATTTTATAGCCCACCTGGGGACGAGCGGTAAAGTCGCTGAACACTGGTAGTTCGGTCCGAGGTTCGAATCCCGCGAACGGGCTGGCTGCATGGATGTTTTCGTGGTTTTCCCCATGTGTAACGTGTATACGAGCCAGTTTCCCTTAGAAAGTCCTCCACGAAGGCATCCCTCCCCTTAGGCAGACAGCCCTCGTGTGCTTTGACATAATTAAATACACCACACCATTCATTTTATAACTCAGAAAGCGCAAAAATTATATCATCTGAAGAATTATATCGAATTGTTGCCACATGTTCTATTCAAATACTGTAGTAATTTTAAAACGATGTGTAAAAGAAATTAAACGAATAAAAAAGAAACGGTTGTTGTTGCTAAGCTTAGTTTCTTTAGATTCGTAAACAAATCCAGTATTCTGGTAAGTTTCAAATGTAAACAAATATGGCTGCTCTGGTTAAAAAAAAATAGTCTTAGCCGCACTTAAATTGCTGATAATTTTACAAATATCGCATGCAGGTTAGTTAGCTAAAGGCATAAATACCTTAACTGGAAAATAAGAATAACATAACTGAATCATTTTTAAAGCAAAAAGAGGCACAATTTACGAACGTATAAGAATAAATAACTGAGCTCACGGAGCCGAGTAACAGAGAGGGTATATATGTAAAATATAAAAAATACAATAGCTTTGCTCTACGCGAACAGGCAACTTCTAATTAACTTTCCGCAATTTCAGGATCTTACCCCTAAAACAGTACTTTCGAGAACATTCTGGCATTTTCTGTTAACCTGTACCATTAATATAGAGTTCGCGCCATTTTTAGCCAGACCCACTCCGCCAAACAACCCACGGACTCGGATGCCAAAGGTTGGATATCGCCTTACACTCCCAGCCACGATGACTGCAAACTGATTACTCTTCTGTGTTCCCGGAAGTATTACTTACATTTATTTACTTTTTTGGTGGGGCCGATTGCCACCAAAAAGGGAGGTGCACGACTACATCCTATACCTGTCCCATGTACAAAATTTCGACGTTCTGAGGCTACTCGTTTCTGAGTTATGCGAGATACGTACATATATACGCACGTACATACGTACGTACAGACACCACGAAAAAAATCTCTTCTGGATCCATTGAAAATCAGTTTTGTAATTGTTTTTGGAGAAAAAGGAGTCCTTTATTCTGCCCTTACGTACAGATGTCACGCAAAAACATCGCTAAATTGCATTCGATAGCGGTCAAAATGGATATTTTCGTTGAAATAGGGTACCCGGAATTTTTCGTGATTACATTTTTGCCTGTACTTCGTACAAGGAAGTCAATGTATAAGAAATGTAAGAAACGAATTGCCCGCCGTGGCAACTTGCAAGTTGAAGCGTGGCAGCCGTAACATCGCAACCGATCATAATTATATCATAAGAATGATCTTATTATATTAAATGTTCCTATAGTTACGAATTTTCATTATAAACCGTACTCAGGATAGAAAATATAAAACTAATTTAATGCTAACTAAAATAAACCAGCCGAAGGTGCACAGAATTAACTAACAACGTTGGTCCTTATTTAAAATCACCGGCGAATACTAGCAAGCATACAACACTACGCCGAATAACACTAAGATTAGACTAGCAGCAACAACGCGGTTGGACGGCAAAATACGCTCTTCTGCTGAAGTGATCCAGACTTCATCTTAAATACTCGTTTCTACCTCATTTACATTCCTGAAATTTCGAATTCCTGAAAACTCAATCTGGCAGGGAAACGAGGATGTAAAGGAAAGGCTTGTTCTAAAACGAAAATAACTATTAGAAAAATAAAGCCTACAAGGTTTCCATTAAATTAAGAATTTCGCCAGTGAATGATTCGTGGCGCAAAGTAAAAAAAAAGTGCGCCAAGATAAATTTTTGAAATTCTCGGGAAGTTTCTCACCAAATTTGACAAAATTTAATATTTAGGCATAAGTCGTCGAATCGAAGTATGGGAAAAATTAGTATGTCATGGCAAAAAAGTGCAATTTTGTGTGAAAATACCTATGTTAGAACAATGCTATGTATAAATTTAATATATATCCTAAGTCACTTATTCGCCGCCCAACCGAGATAGTGGTTGATTGACTCTGACTGTCGTACCGAAAACCCCAGTTTCGAATCCTGCAAAAGGCTTGGATGCTTGTAAATGTATAGTGTCTGTGCGGCATGGGGTATTCTAAATATGCGGCGAGCCGAAAGTCCTTTCGGTAAGGGTATATTTAAGGGTGTCCCTTGGCGAAAATTGGCGATTGGCCAGCAAGGCACAATTTCAAGATGGCCGCTACTCTAAACTAAAAGTAACATGTCAAAGGATTGCATAAACTTGGCGTTGCGCACTCCTTTGACTTTGTCCATGTACATATCAATTTATTTTTACTCAAAACGATCAGAAGAATAATGACATCATATAATGTTAAAATAAATTTACTCATCGCCAAAATTGAACCAAATTTGTAGCTAATCGGAGCTCGATGAACTGCACTTTAAATCACACAGTGAAATAATATAAAAAAGGAAAATACAGGTTATCCCATAATACGCATTACAGAAAGGAAATATTGACTACCGTATTTAGAAATTTCTGTGTCTTCAGCTTGTGGCACACAAAATTCCTGAACAACATCCAAAAACTTTCTAAAATTATATCAACTAGAATATGCATACTGCCGTCACCACGTAAATTCATAAAAATAAGAGTAAAAAATATCCCCCTTAGTGTCGGATTGTCGGTGGCATTTCTTGCATGAACCTTTCTTGCGACAAACCCATTCGAACGATCTTTAAGTTCCACCATACGCACTTCCTTTGAACAAACAGGACACTTATAATGACTACTAAGTAAACCTTCATTTACACACCAAGCCAATTGACGCTTTTTTCCGCTTTCGTTCCAAATCGTACAGAAATTACACATTAATCTCATCACATACAGCCATTTTACGGTGTGTAGCACAAAATAAGAACGTACTTTCTAATTCACATAAAAGCCCTTACAGATATTTTCCCATCAGTCAATTTCACCGCAATCACGCATCCAAATACGTCATAAGAGGGTTTCCATAACTTTCAACTGCTCGGGTTACCATAAATGAAACAACACTTTTGGCGATAAATGAAACAACAACTTGGCGATAATCCAAGGGGCACCCTAAAATATAGACTAACCGTCCTCTCGGGAAGTTGGTTGTAAGGGAAGAGGGGACGGAGACTCTCGGATACGTTCTCTCCTCTCCCCGGAGTGCACTGCATCAAAATTAGGGGGGGGGCGGAGGTAAGCAAATTAGTACTGTCATCTATATGGTGTTCAAAGCCCTTGCCAACGACATGCCCAGTCTCGCAGGCCTTGCCATAATGAATTTCGTTCGCTTGTTCTAATGTTACTGGACAAGTGAGTTAAGTCCAATCCATACCAACAACAACACTCGCGGTTTCGAGACATTGAAAAACGCAAGGTCATTTTTGTAAATTGCCCAGTAGAACGGGAAGTAGAGAAATGTTCCTTATGGGCTATTAATTTTGTTTTGGCATTTTGTGTTGGTTCACTATAAAACGGCGTTTCATTTTTCAAATTATTGCCACCCAATATTAGAGCCCTGCTTTATATTTCGAGAAATTAAATAATGAAGAATCTGCATGAATGTGTGTATGTTTCTCGCATTGTGATAGAACAGCGGTACCTAGAGATATCCAGTTTTGAATAGCATAGTCCTCCACTCGAATATCAGCATCTAGAAGCCCAGATTTGGAATTTGTTTTATTATCTATTTCATGTTTTGTAAGACTTTAAAAAATTTTTGATTAACAAACACAACGACTTCAAAGCGTTCCATTAACATTTACATCGCGTGCACCATCCAGGCACAAATATTTTATGCGCGATATTTTTTTTTACATTTCTTACTGGTATTATGTTGGTAGCGTGGCAACGCAAAGACGTTACAGTGTTTAGTGGTATTTTGCATCGAATGATTTTGAATGTCTATCACTTTTCAAATCCCGCTTTGAATCCCCTGTGAAAAAAATTGGTCGTAATATAAAAGCTAAAAGCTTTCAGATTTTTTATTTACTTATTTATTTCTATTTGTTTATTTATTTTGGTGTGTGTGCAGAGCGTATCTTAAAAATATTAACCATAGTTCTAAATGGAGTTATTAAATTTTTAGGTAATAAATTTTTACGAGAAGGTCTATTAATTTCGTTTTGACATTTTGCGTTGTTTCGCTATAAACAGCGAATCACTTTTTAAATTGTTGCCAACGAATATTCTGTATTATATTTCAAGAAATTAAATAATGAAGAATATACGTAAAGGTGTGCATGTTTCTCGCATTGTGATAAAACAGCGGTACGTAGAGCCATCCAATTTTGAATACCGTACGTCTCCACCCGAATATGTTCATTTGGTAAGCCGAATTTTGGATGTGTTCTATTATCTATTTCATATTTTGTAAGGCATTTATGAGTTTTAGATTAAGAAACTCAACGATTTCGAAGCTAGCCATGGCAACACTGTACGGGGAAAAAAATAATTATCTCCAGCGCGCGAGACTGTGTATCGGAAATTCTAAAGACATGCTGTTTTAGAATTATTTTGCGATATTGCTGTTGAATTGAATTTTATGATTTAAGGGCAAAGAACATGATATTTAATAAATAAAGGTAACCCCCCTCCAAAAAAAAAAAAAAAAAAAAAAAACCTCTATGGGCGTAATTATAAAGTCTGAAAACTTTCAGATTTTCTGTGACAATTATTTTTTTTATTTATTATCTTTTATCCAGTAATATTTTGCCCACCAGCGGCCGAGCGGTAAAGTCGCTGAACACTGGTAGTTCGGTCCGAGGTTCGAATCCCGCGAACGGGCTGGCTGCATGGGTGTTTTCGTGGTTTTCCCCATGTGTAACGTGTATACGAGCCAGTTTCCCTTAGAAAGTCCTCCACGAAAGGCATCCCTCCTCTTAGGCAGATAGCCCTAGTGTGCTTTGCCATAATTAAATACACCAACACCACCTCCAGTAATATTTTTATGCCGGAGCTGTTGATTGTAGAGTACAAACATAACACATTTAATTTTATGTAAAAACAATTATTCATTTTTAAAAGTATTTAGTTTGAATCGTAATACGAAGCAGAGTGGATTTTGCGTAAAATAATAATAATAATAATAATAATTTAACATATGCAAAGCATTACAAGGAATTCTGACGTCGCAATTGTTTCTTGAAACATTTTACGGTAGTTTCGTACTTTTGTTTTTAGAAGGGGGTTAGAAAAGATGTATTGTTTTCTACTTTATGCCTTTGTCTTTTCGTGTTTGGATAGAAGGAATGTAGCTGCTTTTTTTTCCATGTGAAAACGCTATCAAAAGCGTGATCATTGCCAAGGTTAATGCAGTACTTTTGCACTTTAGGGGACATTTTTTATTTTACATAGTTTGAAGCCCGTATTATTTCGTAACATTTCATCGTCCGTAGCTGAATTCTTGGTAGAGATCCAAGAAGAATACAAGGGTAATCAAAATCTAAATTATTATGTATCTCAAATGCGTACAAGGCATATTTTATCACTGAAGTATCTTATTGTCTTTCTATTTTGTTATAACTGAAAGAATTCGGTTATTTATTGTTTGTTTACGGGCTCGCTTAAATATCTACAGCATTACATCTACACTGACTCGCAAACGATCCATGGCTTCGGTATTGTTTACTTTTTATCTTCACGCTTAACTTCGCTTTCGCGAAACCGTGCAGTTCATTCCTTAATAAAAAACAAACTATTGTTCTGTATATGTTCGAAATATATAATCCTAGTACACCTTATTCAGACGTGGTTATAGTTAAAATATACTGACATTCTTACGTGAAAGGAATTTTACTCATCTATTAATCACTGTAACTGCAACTGACGTAATTCTTTCGAATGCGAAAGGAACCTGTTTTCGAGTTCTAATTCGCTGCAGTTTTGATATATTGTGTGTGTTTTCTGCCATTTTTTTGTTCGCGAGCGAATGTTTCTGATATTTTTATCGATGCAATGAATTCCATAATTGCTGCAATGCACGCGTTTTCCTGCTTCAGTCGCCGTAGCTTTAACAGCAGTCTATCAACGAATGTACGAAACTCTGCTGTATTTGCATGTTACACATGTATAAGAAGCATGTTAATATGCAGTATTTTGCTACAGCTCATACTCAGGTATCTTTTGTTACTCCCTTTTGCAAAGTAAATGAAGTATTGTAATCGTGAAAAATTTCGGTACAGTTTAATTAAAAATGTAATAGGTCGTACAAGGAAGTCATGTGATATCCACGTCAGATACTTTACAGTTACCCCAGAAATGAGAAAATAAAACTTACTGTTAAAGAAATATCTTTTTAGCCCAGTGAGGCAATTTTCCCGGAAGGGGTATTAATTTCGTTTTGGCATTTTTCGTCGGTTCTCTATAAATGTCGGTTCAATTCTCAAATTGTTGCCACCAAATATTAGAGCCGTGTATTATAGTTAGAGAAATTAAATAATGAAGGATCTGCATGGATGTATGTATGTTTCTCGCAGTGTGAAAAAAAACAGCGGTACCTAGAGACATCAAATTTTGAATAACGTAGTCCTCAATTCGAATATGGGCATCTGGAAGCTCAGATTTAGGATTTGTTTTCTGTTTCATATTTTGTAAAGATTTATGAGTTTTTGATTAAGAAACTCAACGATTTTGAAGCGAGCAATGGCAGCACTGTATGGGGGGGGGAGGAAAAAATGAGAAAGCTTTCAGATTTTATATTGCGCCCAAAAGGGTGGTTTTTTTAACGTTTTGTGTGTTACCTTTATTTATTAAATAGCATGTTCTTCGCACTTGAACCATAAAATTCAATTCAACAGCAATATCGGAAAATAATTTAAAATTTTAATAAAATAAAATAATTTTAAATAAAATAATTTCCGATACACAGTCTCGCGCTCTTGGAATAAGAATTTTTCTTTCCGTACTGTGTTGCCATTGCTCGCTTTGAAATCGTTGAGTTTCTTAATCGAAAATTTTTTAGAGTTTTACAAAATATGAAAGAGATAATAAAACAAATTCTAAGTTCGGTCTTCCAGATGCTCATATTCTGGTGGAGAACAACTTATCGAAAATTGGGTGTCTTCGTACAGTGTTGCCATTGCTCGCTTTGAAATCGTTGAGTTCTTTTGTAGATACATTAGGATTTATTTGGAAGCAAGAGTCATGAAAAATTAACAACCGCCTTTGCCGAGAATCGAACCACGGACCTCTGAAATACCGGCTCAGTGTGCTGACCACTGAACCACGAAGGCACGCTAGGGAGGTGGAAGAAATACATTATGTACCCCCCCCTTTTAAAGGGCGACTGGGGTTTTCAGAGGACCCACTCGCCAAATCTTGGGTGAGGAGAATCATCATCCAACACCCTTTTAGTTCGGGCGCCACTGTAGAGACATTAGGTATTTTTTTTTTTTTTTTGAAGCAGGCAAGGTGAAAAATCAGCAACACCTTCGCCGGGAATCGAACCACGGATCTCTGGAATACCGCCCCAGCGTGCAGAACCACTACACCACGAAGGCACGCTAGGAAAGTGGGAGAATAACCTTATATACTCCCCTTTTTAAAGGACGACTAGGGTTCTAGGGGACCTAGTCGCCAAATCCTGGGTGTGGAGAATCCTCATCCACCACCCATTTAGTTCGGGCGCCACTGTACAGACGTTAGGAAATTTTTGAAAGCAAGAGAGATGAAAAATTAGCAGTCGCCTTCGCCGGAAATCGAACAACGGACCTCTGAAATACCGGCTCAGTGTGCTGACCACTACACCACGAAGGCACGTTAGGAAGGCGGGAGAAATAGCTCATATATTAATCAAAAATTCTTTAATGTCTGACAAAATATGAAATCGATAATAAAACGAATTTCAAATTCCAAATTTGGGCCTCCAAATGGCCATATTCGGGTGGAGACGTACGTTATTCATAATTACATGGTTCTAGGTACCGTTGTTTTATTACAGTGCGAGAAGCATACATACATTTATGATATTCTTCATTATTAAATTTCTTTAAATATAACATAGGGCTGTAATATTTGGTGGTCACAATTTGAAAAGTGATTCGCCGTTTATATAGTGAATCGACGCAAAATGGCAAAGCGAAATTAGTAGTCCTTCTGAGCAAATTACCTCTTTGGACTAAAAAACGCACCTTTGAGCGTAATGTAAAATCTGAATTTCTTTTTTTAGCTGTTACTTACTCATTTCGCCATTAAAGGAGGAATTCCAAAACAACTAACATTTTACTGTTGCCAGTACCAAATGCAAAAAGACGAGGTTGCCACTGCAGTTTTCCTTTAAGAAATATTAAGCTGATAAATAATTCGCATTTAACTGGTAAATATAAGCAACATTTAAATGAAAACTGTAATGATAAGACAGGAAATATGTAAATTTTAGAATAATTATGTAATTTCGTCGCTACAAATCAATTCAGTGTATAGCTTTAAATTTCGATCCTTTATTTTCTTTTAGCCCAATTTAAACTTTATTCAGAAGGAGTTCTTTAGAATATAATATGATAAAGCAATTACATATACAGCGGATTTGTTTTTGGAATGATACAAGCACAGTTGCCCTGCAAATGTTTTAGAATATAATATGATAAAGCAATTACATATACAGCGGATTTGTTTTTGGAATGATACAAGCACAGTTGCCCTGCAAATGTTTTAGAATATAATATGATAAAGCAATTACATATACAGCGGATTTGTTTTTGGAATGATACAAGCACAGTTGCCCTGCAAATGTTTTAGAATATAATATGATAAAGCAATTACATATACAGCGGATTTGTTTTTGGAATGATACAAGCACAGTTGCCCTGCAAATGTTTTAGAATATAATATGATAAAGCAATTACATATACAGCGGATTTGTTTTTGGAATGATACAAGCACAGTTGCCCTGCAAATGTTTTAGAATATAATATGATAAAGCAATTACATATACAGCGGATTTGTTTTTGGAATGATACAAGCACAGTTGCCCTGCAAATGTTTTAGAATATAATATGATAAAGCAATTACATATACAGCGGATTTGTTTTTGGAATGATACAAGCACAGTTGCCCTGCAAATGTTTTAGAATATAATATGATAAAGCAATTACATATACAGCGGATTTGTTTTTGGAATGATACAAGCACAGTTGCCCTGCAAATGTCACATTTTCCGGTTAAGTGATATTGCGTCAAAGCTGTCTCCTTTCGCCACTTAATGGCGCATAACATAATATTTTTCTTCCTTCCTTTTCTAGTTTATGGTCACAGTTTTCTGAATTTCTAGTATTTCTGCCGATATAAATAAACTACGAGTATTCCAGATTTTAGATTGTACCTTTTTGGTCTGCAATTTAAACGCTTTTGAGATTCATATGTTATTAAAAATTTGTTGCTGAAGATTTCTTGCAGTGCTCAGTAAGATTGTAGCTGTTATACAAGATGAATATTCCAAGTGTTTTGAAGCATGTAGGGAAAATTCTGGTGCAGTTCAGATTCGATTTTTTTTTGTTTTGTTTTATATGAATTTTTATGTCTTAAATGAAAATTTAATTGAATCTATTTTAACGCTTTTGAACCTATACCGACAATGTTAAATTGGCTATTTTCGATGTACCTTTTCTCAAAATCTGCTGTAGATACAAGCTTGAATTTTTTTTTTTTTTTTTTTTTTTTTTTTTTTTTTTTTGTAATTAAAGTATACCTATCTGATTATACTGAAATGAGCATTTGAAGCATTTTGAATTTTAGAGTAAATTACAGAATATTTTGTTAGGCATAGTAAAATTTAGCACTTTTCTCACACAAAAAAATTTTAAAAAGTTTTTTTTTTGTAAGTTTATTACAAAAAGCTCATATAGTAAATATTAGGGAACCTAATAAATAAACCATAAAAAGTTTAGATACCTGCAAGCAGTAGTTCCTGAGAAAAGGTACGTCGAGTATAAAAAAAATCACGTTTGGAGAAAAACGCGTTTTTATGTAAAAATCCGCCCACCAGCGGCCGAGCGGTAAAGTCTCTGAACACTGGTAGTTCGGTCCGAGGTTCGAATCTCGCGAACGGGCTGGCTGCATGGGCGTTTTCGTGGTTTTCCCCATGTGTAACGTGCATACGAGCCAGTTTCCCTTAGAAAGTCCTCCACGAAAGGCCCTAGTGTGCTTTGCCATAATTAAATACACCACACTATGTAAAAATCCTCATTGATCAAAGCAGTAGATGACAAATTAAAACAAGATTTTTTTTTAGAGTTCTAATTTTCATAGAAATTAAAGAATGGTATTTTTAGAAAGATAAAAGTGTAGAGAATTTGAAAATGCAAAAATTCGAAATCACAATTTTTTGGAAGATTTTGGGGTTCCAACACCCTTTAATTTTGATTTGTTTTTATATTGTGTTTAACCTCTTGTACCAAGTTGCAATTATTAATATTGTTGAGAAACTGCCTTGCTTTGATTACAATTTAATATTGACTTATTAATTTAAGTTTAAAATCTTCAAGATTCATTTTTAAATCCTTCTAAGTTTCTTCATTCAACTAAAATTCTACTAACTTTCTCAAAGGAGATAATATACTCAATAATGCATTAGTAAATAAATTATTATTTTATTACTTTGCAGCTGTTGCGTAAGTATTAAGCAATTTATTACGATTTATTAATATATTTACTTTAATAATTCAATCTGATATATACATACTGAAGTCAAATTTGAATATTGGAAATAAATTTCTCCTTGCTGATACTGTTTTTCCTGTGCAAAATATGTACAGGGTGTCCCAAAAATAAGCATCTGCTTTTCAAAAAAATCAGTCCCCCCCCCAAACTCAAATTTAATAATGTTTATTACGTTTAAATTATGTTAAATGTGTATTAAATTTTATTTTTATATGTACACGGTATTCCAAAATTTTTATTTTAGTGAATTTTACACCTCTGATACGAGATGTCACAAAAACTTTTTAAAATTCGGAACACCCTGCACGTACAAAAATAAAATTTAATACACTTTTAGTATATTTTAATCACGATAAACGTTTAATACATTTCATTTTTTTTGAAAAGTATCCGATATCACGAAAATCGGCGCTTACTTTTGAAACACCCTGTATTTTAACATTGACCAGAAATATTTTGATGAACGCCAAAATACGCATTTTGTTTAAAAACACAGTATAGGCCGCGGGAATAAAAAGTCCTTTCCATGACCCAGATTTGGTTTCCTGATTCAAAATTTCGTTTTGTGATAAAATATATCAATTTCTGCATACTTAGCTTCCTTTCTGGAATGTAAAGTGTTAGCTTTACAGTAGTTATTTCTACATTTAACAACCTCCTTATTGGAAACTGAATTTACAGCTCTAAAGAATATGAAGAATTAACTAAGGAGGTTCTGAACTAGGGGGGGGGGCGTGAATTTAACAGTTTCCATAGAGGAAGGAAGTAAGAGGAGAGGCCGTAACTGGTTTTTCCCATGCGCTACCTTGAAGCAGTGTCGCCGCAACCCTTGTGGAGACCGAAACACTCATTGACTAGCCAATAAGCTTTGATATAGGGTTTTGATATGATCGCATGTAAACATTTCGTAATTACGTGGTAAATATACGTACAAATGTATACATTTTCTTTTTCTACACTATTTCAGAGTCCTAAGTATGTGATGATAATACATTTTTAAACAACATTTCATTCTGAGTGGAATTAAATGCTATACTTTTCCCGGAACAGTTTGCTGCACAAGTTTTCGTTAATTACGTTAGAAAGAAATTTTAAGGTGATTCGATTTTATTCGGTTAACGATTACAAAAATTAAGTTCAAAGTTTATAGTATTATTAATATTAAAATTACGTATTATTTCATTTCTATTTACAGAGCTTCTTTCTGAAATACTTTCTCAATTATGAGATGATTTTTTAGATTATAAGGTATTTCTCCCGCCTGCTTAGCATGCCTTCGTAGTGTAGTGGTCTGCACGCTAGGCGCGTATTCCAGCTTCCAATTAACCTAATGGCTCTACAAGCTTCCGAGGCATCCTTTAAATCAAAATTCAGATTCATTTTATGATGAGTGCTGTGTTTGGTGCATTTCAAATTAGAGCACCTTTTGTTTTAATAGTGAAATACGTTAAATATTGGTGCTGATTTCCATGTACGGAGACCACCATGAGGTGCGGCGCTATTGGTCTGAAGATTTGACTGCTTGTCAAAGTGCCCTCGCCAGTACTATGCGGACAGTCCCAGTCTGAAGGATCGAGACGTAATACAACGTGTATTGTACAACGAACTGGCCGTCGCTTGCGTAATTTATGTTCTCCCAAAGTACTACTTCCATGATAAAATACCAAGTCAGAAAGAGCAATCAATATACAGGGTGTTTCAGAACTATTGTTTAAAAATCTACATGTAGGTCAGGAACACGGTAGCAAGAAAGAGTCATGTAGCAACATAGGGTCGCAAACGTGATGGGATGATTTAAATTTCATATATAACGGGATGATTTAAATTTAATGTAATTTGATAACTTTTTTCAATATCAATGAAAGAATTAACGGAGGGAATAAATAACATATCATCTCAATTATCCTAACCTGAAAGAAGAAGAAGAACAAGCTCGTGGCGTGCTTTCTTTAGCGTCAGAATATGAATGTATATAATATGTTTACATATTTGGCAATTCTAATTTTATTTCATACGAGTCGCTACGCGGCCAGCCTTCTTCTGGCCTTTAAAGGTACTGTAAAAATGCCTAAAGGGAATACCAAACATTAAATTTTAAACCTGCACAGAAATTTACTCTGCAGAACAAATTTATATATATATGTTACGGTGAAACACCGAAATCTGGAGAATGTCGACTTTCACCGGTGAATGTCAACATTCACATAGTCGCTTGGTGTATGTCCGAAATATTTTCCAAATACTCTTATTTCTGACTTACACCGGTGAATGTCGACATTCACCATGTACTAATGGTGAATGTTGAACATATAAGAATATTACATTTCCTTCTCCGTAATTCATTCGCGAAAAAACGCACTTGAGACTCAGAATAAGAACTTAAGAACATAAGAACTTAAAACACACAGTACATTCAAAATGAGAAAGGAAAATAATAGAAGTTATAAACTTACCAAATTATGTGATTCAAATCTTATTTATTGCAACAACTTAAACTATTTTGTCACTTTGAATTGCACAAGAGGCCCTTGCTTTTACAACCGCATTTATTTGTGGAACACTTCCTTTTGGAATGGCAGCGTGTACATAGTATACTCCTCTCTTTTCGACCTACACCAGAGCATATCTGTGATTGTCGACATACACCGGTGAGGGTCCGAATGTACAAGAATGTAAAGAAATATTCGATCTTTCATCGACGTATTTGGTGAATGTTGACATTCTCCGGTGAAAGTCGACATTCTCCAATTTCGGTCTTTCACGGTAACATATGTTTATATAAAACCACCCCAAGAAAATCAATAAAAATTTATTACATATTAAAAAAATTACAATGAAATAAGCAATATCCCCTTAACACAAATATTAATTATCCTAATAAATAAATAAACTAACTTCCCGTTACAAAATCTTAAGAATTCAAATGGTATAAAGGAAGTTAAGAACTTTATTTCCGAAAAAAACCTCATGCAAAACTTTTTATATAATTAAAATTATATATAATTAAAACATAATATAAAAATTACAATGAAATAAGCAATAAATCTCATATTTTCAAGAGAAAACAGCTAGCAGGCCAGTATCCAAAGCAATGAATGAAAAACTGTTGCCAAAACCACATTTCTAAAAGAAGGAAACTATCATCAGAACGCAATAACCAATCAAAATGGTGCTTTATGGATGACATAATTCGAAATATACAAACCTCTTTGACTTTAGCTAATAAAGAGAGAGAGAGGGAAAAAAAGGAAATTCTTTCTGTTGTGCCTCGCGAGTAAGTAATAATATAATCTAATAATATTTTATGCGCGTCAGAATAAGAAGATTGCGATCTGCTGCGTGTATAATTAATAATATTTTATCTCATATTTTCAACAGTCAGCAGTCCAGTATACAAACCACTGAATGAAAAACTGTTGCTAAAACCACATTTATAAAAGAATGAAGCTATCATTATAAAGCAATAACCAATCAAAATGGTGCTTTGTGGATGACATAATTCAAAATATACAAACCTCTTTGCCTTTAGCTAATAAAGAGAGAGAGAGAGAGAGAAAGGAAATTCTTTCTGTTGTGCCTCGCGAGACACATGCGCGTCAGAATAAGAAGATTGCGATCTGCTGAGGCATGTATAATTAATAATATTTTATCTCATATTTTCAACAGTCAGCAGTCCAGTATACAAACCACTGAATGAAAAACTGTTGCTAAAACCACATTTATAAAAGAATGAAACAATTCAAAATGATGCGATTTCATCAAAAAAGATAAAATGAAAAAAAAAATCCGTTTCGAATTTGGGGGGGGGGGGAATTGCTTCGAGGTGCACTGGCTCTTGTCTAGATGCACCTATGTACCAAATTTCGTAGCCTTGGGTCTATTTGCTTATGCGCAGCACGACCGAAAGACACACACACACAGACAGACAGATTCTTTCTTTTATTATATGTAGAGAAGAGATGTGCACGACCAACGGTTGCCCAAAGAAAAGCTGGATAAGGATTTTTGTAGACGCGTTGTATATAGAATACATTTTTTTGCAATCAAAATTGACTTGAATTTACAACATAAGTTATATAACACAAATGAGTCGAATTCTCAACATATATTATACCTTGCTGAAGATATTTATAACGATAATATTCAGGTATGGATGTTTTGAAAAGAAATATTGGCATATTTTTCTGCAGAGTCTTCCTCATGCGACTGCTTTTCAAGTTTTAACACGTAATACGAATCAAAACAGATTTTGCAAAGTTTAGAGGACAAAAACCCGGTCACCTTTTTTTCGCAAGAACGAATGAAGTCAACAAAATTTAATATTCGACAGCGGAATGATCGCTCGCAGCCATTATGGAAATGAGTTTCTGTCAAAGACATCGTTTTCGTCCATATTTGGGTTCGGGAGCCAGCCGGTGACCGTGGAATGCCTTCCCGAGAAAGCCGACAGCGATTCTAGATGTGGACGTAGGATGGAATGAAATGAGAATCCTTGAGCTTTAACGGAAGTATTCATCGAAGGCCTTTTATTCGTAATTATTGATTCGAATTATTATATCCCGAACGAAATCGAATGGCGGTTTTAAACGGGGAGAGTGGAATGGAATTAACGAACAAATTTAAGCGGGTGGCGGGGTATATTTAATTAACTCAGCGGGCATATTGAATGCTTTGCATTCTTAAATGAGTTATGCCATGTAATAACACTGCAAAATTTTTTACTTCCAGAAAGTGTAGATTAGCAACATTTTTGATGATCAGAAATTTTTCGAATGTGTTGATTGAAAGTTTCTCAAATTGTTTAAATTTTGTACCACACAAATAAGAATGAAAGATATGTGTGCCATCATGTCCAAAAGAAGAGCCATTTTACATTCATTTAAGTTTTTCGCGTAAAGCTATGCCATCAAAAAATATAATATATCATTAGCGGTACATGTACACTGCCCCCCCCCCCGAAAAAAGAGGAAAGTTCTTTATCTTCCGTTCTCCGATTGACGAAATGGAACTTGCGTTTTTCATGTCTCGAAAGCGCGACTTAAGATATGTATTAGATTTATATATAGCATTGTTCTAATATAGGTATTTTGACACAAAATTGGGCTTTTTCTGAAATGACACGCCAACTGTTTTTCCATATTTCGATTAATGATACCAAACTGCCAAGTTTTGTAAAAAATTAGCTCTCAAAATTTTAGCTTCTCGATGTTAATTGAATTTTATACATATTTATTAATATCTCTTTTTTTATTAAACGTATTTAATTTTTCCTGTCACATTTTGAAATTTAGCTTCACTCCAAATAAAATTCGCCCATTCTTTATGATTTATTTTTAAAATTTGCATTTTTAAGTAATTTTTATAAATTTTTTGAAAAACATTCTGAATTATAAGCTATAAAATGTTTGCCATCATCCTAAAGTAGAATTATTTCTAAGCATACCTGCAAAATGGTAGAGTTTTTCATTCAAAACTTACTAAGATATACGTGAATTCAAATTTTGACGTCTTTTGAAATTTGGCGTATATAAGCGATAATAACGAAAATGTGTTTTATGCACGTCGTTAAAATTATTTGAAAGAATGAACGATGGCTCGTTTTCCCTCTCGTCTACAATGAAAAAAAATCTGATGTGTACACCACATGACTTCCTTGTACGGAATATTAAATTATACGCATTTCTTTTTTTTTTTTTTTTTTTTTTCTTTCCATTTACACTTATTGGATTGAATTAAATCTACTTCGCCGACAGCGCATAAACCACAATAGAATATATGCATTCTTTAAAATTCACTCTATTTGTTTACCATAGGTACACTCTAGCGCTGGATTCACATAACAGTATTATATTTCGTTCATATTATAACTCAGAACGCACAAAATTTATATCATTTAAACAATTATCTAATCGTTACCATATGTTCTATTCAAATACTTTAATAAAGCTAGAACGATGTATAAAAGAAATTAAGCAAACAAAACAAAAAAGAAACAGTTTTCACAGACGATTGAGTATTTCTCATTCAATTAATTCAGTTCTCACTTCGCGACAAGGCAAAAATACATAAAAACTCATATATGTATTAAAAATTACGAAGTAAATCTTATTTCCTCGAAAAAATTCCAGAAAGGATTAAGCATGATTTAATTCGCAATAATAAATGAAGGCGTTATTTTCGTTGTTGCGAAGCTAAGTTTCTCTAGATTGGCAACAAATCCACTATTCTGCTGTTTCAAATGTAAACAAACAATGACCACCATATAAAAAAAATTATTAGGCTTAGCGGCACTTAAACAGCTTTAAAATTGTTGATAATTCTAAAAATATTGCATACAGATTTACTAAAGGCATAGAAACCTTAACCGGAAGATAAGAACAACATAATTCAATTATTTTTAAAGCAAAAAATGTACAATTTACAAACATATAAGCGTAAAGAAATTGAGATCACTGAGCCGGGTAACAGAGTGGATATATATATAAATATATTTATATACGTTTGGTGCGGCCGATTGCAACCAAAATACGAGGTGCACATCTACATGTTATAGCAGTCCTATATACAAATTTTCAACGTTCTGAGGCTACTCGTTTTTGAGTTATGCGAGATACGTACGTTCGTACAGACGCCACGAAAAATTCTCTTCAGAATTAATTTTAAAGCAGTTTTATAATTTTTTTTGAAGGAAAAGAGTATTTTATTCTGTTCTTACGTACAGATATCACGCGAAAACATCGTTAAATTGCATTCGATAGCGGTCAAAATGGATATTTTCGTTGAAATATGCTGCCTGAAACGTTTCGCGATTACAATACTTCCTTTTTACTTCGTTCAAGGAAGTAAAAAGAAAGTAAGAAGGAAACTACTAAGAAAAGAAGAAAGTAAATAGGTGAGTATAAATTAAGAATTTCGCCAAGTAAATTATTCTTGGCGCAAACTGAAAAAAATGGACCAAGATAAATTTTCGAATTTCTTCGTAAATTTCAAACCAAATTTCACAAAATGTAACATTAGGCATAATTTGACTTGTAGAATCGAAGTATGAAAAAAAATCGGCATGTCATTTAAAAAAAAGTCCGATATTCTATCAAAATACCGATATTAAAACAATGCTTTATATAAATCTAATACATATCCTATGTCGCTCTTTCGAGACAGGAAAAATGCAAGTTCAATTTCGTCAATCGGTCCAGTAGAACGGGAGATATAGAACTGTCTCTTTTTAGCCCAAAGGCCTATTAATTTCGTTTCGGCATTTTGCGTTGAAAACTTCAAACGTCGGTTCACTTTTCAAACTTTTACCACCAAATATTACAGCCGTATATTATATTTAATTAAATAATGAAGAATCCGCATGAATTGTGTATGAATGTATGTATGTTTGTCGCATTGCCATAAATTGACGGTACTTAGAGCCATCGAATTTTGAATAACGTACTTTTCCACCCGAATATAGACATCTGGAAGCCCAAATTTGGAATATGTTTGTTTCATTATCTATTTCATATTTTGCAAAAATTTAACGAATTTTTGATTCACAAACTCAACAATTTCAAAGCGAGCAATGGCAACACTGTACGGAAAGAAAAAGAAAATTATCTCCAGCGCGCGTACCGGAAATTCTAATGATATGCTCATTTTAAAATTATTTTGCGATATTGTGGTTGAACTGAATTCTATGGTTTGAGTGTGAAAAACGTGATGTTTAATAAATAAAGGTAACCGACAAAACATTAAAAAAAAAAAAAAGCACCTTTAGACGTAATATAAATTCTGAAGGCTTTCAAATTTATTTTTAAATTTTTATTATTATTTGCGCGGTAATTGTTCGCTAGGTGCAAAATAAATGTTAGAAACCTCTCTGCACAAGCATTCCCTTGTAGAAAATGCCTCTTTTGCTATGAACTACCCGATTTATTGCTTAGATACGAAAACGGACGGCTGTTAAGATGCTAAAACAACAGCCTATATAATTCTGGAAACAAAGATAAAATGTATCATTAAAAATATCTGAAGGAAATAAAATCAACTTCGTTTGCCAATAGATGAAGGGAATAGGCTTGCCAAATCTTGATTATTATTTCCATACGAAAAGTATTCCATGCGTAGAATATTTTTTTTTTAAATTTATTTTTCCTTGTGTAACATAAACACAAACGAGATTCCCTTAGCATATCTTTCGAGGAAGTTGACTGTTTGAAAATTGGAAATTGTTTCTCTAGCAGATAGCGCAGTCTGTTTTATCCTAACAAGTAAATTTTAAAAGATGGCAAATGATTTTGAGCCATGCGAGCTACTGGTTTGGTGGGGGTGGAACTGAAGATTAGTTCTCTGGCGCATAATTTGAAATGCTATGTATGCTCCAGAGTTGCTCAACTTTTCCTCAAGTGCACAAGTGTAATATAATGTATCATTAGCGGTACATGAATTGTATTTCCTCAAGTGTCGTGGCACAACACTAGTGCGTCGAGAAAGTACGAAATAATTCTGTAATTTCTATTATTAGTTATTGAGAATCTGCATTATGCGGTAGGCGAACTTAATGAAGTTTGGTTAACAAATTATTTAGCGATTTTCAAGCACTCGGCAAAGGGAAAGATCTTTCGACTTCGATCAACAAGCTCACCAATTTAAAGGAAATGTGTTGCCAATCCTCGAAATCAAATATTTTAATTCCACGCACCAATCGGGAAAGCGTTGTAAGATTTATGTAAATTTTTTTATCAGTTACCTTTAATTAAAGCTACTCTCCTGTTCATCCGAATTTCAGCTTTCAATTTCCTATCGAAATGTGTTTTTAGAATCGCTTTTAATGCAAATGAGTAAGAGTAGTATTTAAGTCGAAGTTCCACTGACTTCGAGAGAGAGCATCAGAGCTTCTGACTAACGCGCGTTCGCCTTTTGGCTACGACTCTCTAAGCTGCTACAACGCTCGTTCGTATTACGCGCCCTTGATAGCTTTGCTAGCTTATTCGATATTTAGTGGCCAACTACTTCGAATTTTGATAGCTTCGACTGTATCTCTTTAGTTAAGCATTAGGTGTTACTTTGGTAGACGGTTGCACGGATTTTTGGCGATTTACGTTGGCGCAATTGTTGGCGCGATTTTTGCAAGCGTCAGCCATCTTGAAAAACGCTGTTTTTACGCATAGTAAAGTATCCGAAACTTAAAAAAATAAATATCGTTAAAAGTAATGGATTAATTTTTTGTTGAAAATGTCGTTTTTTAAGATGGCAGGCAAGTGTAAATAAATACATTTACTATGAGTATAAAATACTAAAGTAAGGTTATTATTACTTTCATATAGCAAAAAAGAAAATAAAAACACAGCTATAAAAACATTGTGCCAACGTTTAATTAGATTAAAATATTACTGAAACTGAATATCGAATTAAAAACCATCCTACCAACATTTAAAAGAATTAGAATATTATTAAATTCAAATACTTTAAAATACGTTATATAGAATATAATTAACATTAAAACATATGGACAATAATTATCTCAGCAATTTTTGAAAATAGTGTATTAATTTTTTTTAACAAAAATTGAAGTATACAATTACAAAATAAAAGAAAAATATGTACTTACATTTTGTGAGTCATTTAACATGTTGTTTATTGATAAGTACCACAAAAAAAAATCGGAATCATAACTTAGATAACATCTTTGAAGGAATTCGAAGCTATGAATTAAATTTTAAAACGGCGCGGAAATGCACAAATTATCAGTAACCAATCAGGGAGCTCATTACAGCTCGTTAATGCACAAATATTCGATAACCAATCAGAGATTATAGTATAACCAATCAGAACCAACTTATTACATCACGTCTAGAATTAAAATTATTTAAAAATTCATACATAATAAAATCATTTTTTTAAAAAAAATGCAAAATCAAATTGTATTTTAATATTTAACCGCCATAAATAAAGTTTAAAACATTAGATTAAATTTATACATATTAAAACCAATTACTTTTAAAGTAAGGTTACGGCATTGATTACATCATTCACAACATAAAATTTCATAAAATATGATAAAGAATAAAATTTTTATTTCAAATAAAAATACAAAATTAAATTGATTTTTAATATTTAGAAGCCATAAATAATATTTAAAACACGGAATTTATGCACAATAAAACACATTTTTTTAAAAATAAAATGACAGCAAAGTATCGGTTACCATAAATAATTTATCCAGCAATGGATTTACCATAAATTGTATTACTCGCCAAAAGAAAATCGCCAAAATCCGTGCAACCGTCTACCAAAGTAGCACCAAGCATTAGTTAAGTCTTATTTCTTAGTATTTTGAGTTAAATCCTAAGTGCAGGCTTTATTGTACGCCGTGAGAAAGGGGCCATCTGTTAAATACTTATTTGGAGCAATAAAGGGTAATTAACCCTTCTCCAGTTTACGTCTCTGTTGCTAAACTAAAGCGATTATTCGCTTAACTGTACACGAGGTTCCTCCACATTTGGTTGTGGGATAAAAGGGTGGAACTTCACAGCGTAGTAAGTTGATTTTTCTTTCAAACTTAATCTCTGATTTTGATTACTAAACTAAACAATTTAAAAGCAGTTCTTCATTTCTATTATTATTAATTACCATCTGAACCCGTGAAATGACACTGGCTGGGCTCATTGAAATCATGCATTTTTAGCCCAAAGGGCATTCATTACCCAAGAAGAGCTATAAATTTTGTCTTGGCATTTTGCGTTGATTCACTATAAATGTCGGTTCTCTTTTTAAATTGTTGCCACCAAATATTATCGCTCTGTATTTAAAGAAATTAAACAATGAAGAATCTGCATCAGTGTATGTATGTTTTCTCGCATTGTGATAAAGCAACGGTACCTAGAGCCATCCAATTTTGAATAACGTAATCCTCCACCGAATATGGGCACCTGGAAGTTAAAATTTGGAATTTGTTTTATTATCGATTTCATATTTGATAACATTTTAACGAATTTCTGATTAAGAAACTTAAGGATTTCAAAGCGAGCTATGGCAGCACTGTACGGAAAAAAAAAAAAAAAAAAGAAATCTCCAGCAGGCGAGACACGGTTACAGTTACTCATAGGGTCAACTACAATACCAATTATAGTGGTAAAGTGTCCGCACCAAAATTTCGCCTAGTTGGTTTGCTTTTCACCAAATCTGGCGAAACATTAGTCGCTAGTACCATCGCCAGCTTGGCGACATCTGGCCAGTTTAGCAATATAGTCATTTACTCGGTGATAAATTAATCTGCCCCCTCCCCGTAATCTTATTTTTCCGGCAAAGCTTCTTCTCTTTCAAGCATTTCATGTTACATTATACAAAAAATACTACAATTTCAGTAAAGTTGATTATCTTCTGATGTGACAGTTGAGCTTCGTGTAGGAACCACACAGGAGAAGGGGAAAAAAGAACCCTAAACTCTTTAAAATTCACAATGGGTCTACTTGACGCTAACATACTACGCCTCACTCGGACGGTAACTCAAATAAGAACTAAACTAAAAATTCGAAGATATTAACAAGCAACAGATTTACACTCACATGGTTCAAAGAATCGAAAGAAAGTTTTTGTAAGGGATTCATGATTGTTGTTGGTTTTTCTTATAATGACAAGTTAAAAACAAAGAGAGTGCAAAAAAATGTCAAGATTAACTCCAAATACTATCAGGAACATATTTTATTGCCAATTTTTCTGAATGAAATAACATCGTTTTACCCACAGTGCCATCCAATCTGTGAGACTCCATCAGAACAAAGCAGTCACACATCAAAATCCACTGTAAATTTCCTAAAAGAAATGGAACAAAAAACTGGTAAACCCTTTACTGATATCCCTACTAAATCTCCCAATATGTCACCTATGGATTTTTGTACTTTCGGACTTTTAAAAACTGCATTATCCGAACGTTGTCCCAAAACCCTAACAGGACTCTGGAAAGCTGTTCGGGAGGAATGGGATAGAATATCTCTTCTGGATAATTACGCAGTTAATAATAATAAGGATAATTACGCAGTTACGCAGAAATCGATCTCTCTATCCGGAGTTACGCAGAAATCGAACTCTAAAATAAATATATCACCTGTAAAATCACTACACACATCTTCAAGAATCATATGCAAATTTCAGGAAGTAACCAGATGACACCGATGGTACGTCACAATGACGACAGTGTAAGAGAGTGATATATAAAGAATACAGGCAAAGAGTAAAATTGTTCGCAGGCGCTTTATAAGCATTTCAGTGCAATAACCGAATAGTTATGACACAAAGGACGCATTTAGATGATTTTTTACGTGGTAGAATTATCGGCCGTCTGGAATGTGGGCGTACCCAACTGGAAGTATCAGACGAACTTGGAATTTCCCAGAGTATCATGTCCAGGCTTTGGCAACGATTCCAAGATGACTGTAATGTGAGTAGACGTTACAGCACAGGTCGCCCCAGAGTTAAACGCCGAATGAGGACCGGTATTTGGCAGTTACTGCCAAAAGAAACAGGCGGAGCACAGCCTCAGACCTGTCTCGTCAGCTCTCTCCAGCCACTGGTACGACATTTTCAAGGCAGACCGAGTACAGACGCTTAAGGCAGATTGGTCTATATGCTCGTAGACTTGTCAGATGCGTTCCACATAGGCGACAGTGAGATGCAACTCACTGTCGCCTGCGGTTAGCCTGGAGTAGAGACCGCAACAGTGGGCTTGTGTTATGTTTTCCGACGAGTCCAGGTTTAGCTTGCAGTCTGATTCTCGCCGGACTTTCATATGGAGAGCTCCAGGTACCCGTTACCACCAAGAAAACATCATTGAACGACACCGTTAAGGTGGTGCAAGAGTGCTCGTTTGGGGTGGAATTATTCTGGGTTCCAGACCTGACCTGCATGTTCAAATTGGAACCATGACAAGACAAATCTATCGGGACGTCATTCTGGAACAACATGTACGTTTGTTTCGGGGCGCCATGGGCGCACAATTTGTGTTTATGGATGACAATCGAGCAAACATCGTAAGCGAATGCCTTCAATCGGAGGATATCACCCGTATGGACTGGTCAGCATTCTCACCGGACTTGAATCCAGCACAGCACGTGAGGGACATGCTTGGCCGACGAGTTACAGCCCGTCAACCTCCTCCTACATGTCTACCGGAACTTCGGACAGCATTGCTTTTTGAGTGGTGTAATATCCCCCAAGATCAGATCGATAATTTGATACTCAGCATGCCTAGGCGTTGTACGGACTGTATTGCATTGTCTGGGAGACATACAATGTATTAACAATCATAGCAACCACGTAATATTGGTTTTTTGTAAATAAGTTTTTTTTTTGTAATTTGCTCCAGGGAGGAAAAAATCGCTAATTATTTTAATAATATCAAACATATAGCATCTTTTTTTGCTCTTTACCTTTTGTTTAATAAATAAGCTTTACAAATAAGTCAAATTTGTTTTGCTTCTAACTCTTCCTTTGCCTGATTTTGCATTATCCTTAATTTATGGACATGAGTGTACTTTACAGGGCTCAGAGAATCCTGTTACCTGAAACCGCGTCGAAAATCTTTTGGCAGCAAAGCAATAACTGTTACGTCACGTTAACCAGCCATAAACGCAAAAACTCGCGCCAGAAAAGTACAGCGCTTGCCCTTTTAGAACTCGGTATTTAAATCTTTTCTTCTCAGGGTAGAATTTGCATTCTTTCACGCGCGATACCAAATTTAAATATTCTGACATTGACAATTAGGGAAATGAAGGCTTATAGGAAAGAGAGTACAACTTTAAATAAATTGGTTATTCAAAAACAAATACAGAGGCTGTTCGCACATTTTTAACACGGTTTTGATAAGCGGTAATAAAAAATCGTTTGCTGCAAAAGAAGTAATTGCAATTGTACTGTGTTTTTAAAAGTCAAAATTATCGTCTGAGTCTTGACAGTTTTGTTTTTATTCAAAATGGCGAATTTAACAAAGCAGTGGTCCGAAGGCTACATTTATGCTCTTTCCGAAGAGAAATATGCATACTCCGTTATCCAAAAAAGATGCGAGAGTCATGGTTTTGTGATATCTAAAGCGTCCATAGGTAATATCATCAACAAGAAAGGAAAAAAACGCCAAATTGGATAACCAAGTGGGACAAAAATTCCAAACAAGTATCCAAGGAAAAAACGGACATCTTCGACTACTGCAAAGGTACGTTGTTTAATGTTAAAAGAAAATCCCCTCGTTAAAGGACAGTTGCAAAATCATTAAAATGCTCGTTGTTCACTGTAAACAAAATGATAAACGTTGATTTAAATCTTAAGAAAGCGAAAGAACGCAATGTCGCAATGTGCATCGTCTTCCAAAGCATATTCCTCAACGCAGGACTCGCTGCAGAATTCTATATGAGAAACACTTATCCAAAGAAAAATGGAAAACAATTGTCACAATAGATGAAGCATGGGTGTATGTAAATGACTGTAACAAAAAAAGAGCCATTTATTATCATAAAAGGGGAGAAAAAAATTTAAGTACATGGTTCAAAGAATCGAAAGAAAGTTTTTCTAAGGGATTCATGATTGTTGTTGGTTTTTCTTATAATGACAAGTTAAAAACAAAGAGAGTGCAAAAAAATGTCAAGATTAACTCCAAATACTATCAGGAATATATTTTGTTGCCAATTTTTCTGAATGAAATACCATCGTTTTACCCACAGTGCCATCCAATCTGTGAGACTCCATCAGGACAAAGCTAGCAGTCGCACATCAAAATCCACTGTAAATTTCCTAAAAGAAAAGGAACAAAATACTGGTATCAAGGCCATACCCTTCACTGATATCCCTACTAAATCTCCCGATGTTGTCACCTATAGATTTTTGTGCTTTCGGACTTTTAAAAACTGCATTATCCGAACGTTGTCCCAAAACCCTGACAGGACTCTGGAAAGCTGTTCGGGAGGAATGGGATAGAATATCTCTTCTGCCACTTCAAAAGGCATTATTATCCTGGAAATTGCGGTGTCGAAAGGTAGTTCAGAATAAGGGATGTCAAATAGAACATTTAAAGCACAAGAATTTTATGTAATTTAGTTTTGTGAATACAATATACATCGTCTAAAAAATGTGTGAACTGCCTCTGTATAAATCTCTACATATTAAGTTATTTACATTCATACGAAATCTTAAATGGGAACAATGAATCTTCCATCAGATATTTGTATAATCGGGCAGCCGTGTTAAAATCACATCGAAGTAATCTATCTTGAAATTGTAGAAAATACATGTGTCGGAAATATATATATTTAGTTTATGATTTATTTAAGACTAGCGGGAAAAAAAAACCCGATGCCAGTCAAGTTAGATTGAGGGTAATGTATCTAACAACAGAGAGAACCATACCTCTGTAATCCTTCTCTAATAACGATGCAGAAAATAGGATTCATAGTCATACTTTTTTTCACTCTGATGCGATGTGGAAACCACGTAAAAAATTTCGATGGAAAAATAAATGAATTCTCTCTCAAAGCAAGCAGCAGCAAAACTCTTCGAAATAAAGCATTTTTATCTCCAATTCGTGAGGCTGTTGCCACTCGGAAAAATGAGGGCAAAAATGAGCGCTTTCAGTGTTTTTTATTAATATTTTGGCTGAATAAAGTCGTACGAAGAAGGGAAGAGTCGAAATGGCTTCCCACGAATTTTTGAAACTGGGAATAATGTATTTAATGTTCGGCAATGCTATTTTTATTTTATTGTAAAACTTCGAAATAATTTATTAACAAACTGTAGGATTTGAAAGCGAGACAGTGGCAACAACTTTCGAAAGAAAGCGAATTTTCATCTCCAGCTTGCGAGACTGTTGCCACTCGGAAAAAATGAGGGCGAAAATGATCGTTTTTTCGAGTTTTTAATTAATATTTCTGATTTTAACTATTTTTTTTTTTTTTTTTTTTTTTTTTTTTTTTTTGGAAAAAGTGGACTTCGACCTTTCCCAGGACACCCAAAACAGATGTAGAAAGTTTGGTGACGATAGCTACAGCAGTGTCTGAGTTATTAGAAGCACAAACATACTTTCTTCTTTATACAGAGGCTGTTCACACATTTTTTAGACGATGTATATTGTATTCATAAAAAACTAAATTACATAAAATTCTTGTGTTTTAAATGCTCTATTTGACACCCCTTATTCTGAACTATCTTCCGACACCGCAATTTCCAGGATAATAATGCCTTTTGAAGTGGCAGAAGAGGTATTCTATCCCATTCCTCCCGAACAGCTTTCCAGAGCCCTGTTAGGTTTTGAGGACATCGTTTGGATAATGCAGTTTTTAAAAGTCCGAAAGCACAAAAATCCATAAGTGACACATCGGGAGATTTAGTAGGGATATCAGTGAAGAGTATGGCCTGGATACCAGTTTTTTTGTTCCATTTCTTTTAGGAAATTTACAGTGGATTTTGATGTGTGACTGCTAGCTTTGTCCTGATGGACTCTCACAGATGGATGGCACTGTGGGTAAAGCGATGGTGTTTCATTCAGAAAAATTGGCGATAAAGTATGTTCCTGATAGTATTTGGAGTTAATCTTGACATTTTTTTGCACTCTCTGTATTTTTAACTTGCCATTATAAGAAAAACCAGCAACATGAATCCCTTAGAAAAACTTTCTTTCGATTCTTTGAACCATGTACTTAATTTTTTTCTCCCCTTTTTTGATAATAAACGGCTCTTTTTTTTTGTTACAATCATATACATACACGCATGCTTCATCTATTGTGACAATCGTTTTCCATTTTTCTTTGGATAAGTGTTTCTCGTATAGAATTCTGCAGCGTGTCCTGCGTCGAGCGATATGGTTCGGAAGAAGACGATGCACATTGCATTTTTTCGCTTTCTTAAGATTTAAATCAACGTTTATCATTTTGTTTACGCTAGACACCGAGCATATTTATGATTTTGCAACTATCCTAGGGGAATTTTCTTTTAACATTAAACAACATACCTTTGCAATAGTCGAAGATGTCCGTTTTTTCCTTGGATACTTTGCTTGGAATTTTCGTCCCACTTGAGTCTTCAATTTGACGTTTTTTTTTTTTTTTCCTTTCTTGTTGATGATATTACCTATCGACGCTTTAGATATCACAAAACCATGACTCTCGCATCGTTTTTGGATAACGGAGTATACATATTTCTCTTCGGAAAGAGCGTAAATGTAGCCTTCGAACCACTGCTTTGTTAAATTCGCCATTTTGAATAAAAACAAAACTTTCAAGCCACAGACGATAATTTTGACTTTTAAAAACTTAGTACAATTGCAATTACTTCTTTTGCAGCAAGCGATTTTTTATTACCGCTTACGAAAATCGTTTAAAAAATGTGCGAACAGTCTCTGTATATATATATATATAGATTAAACCTCAGCCTATGTTTCTTTGAGCTGCGTTTAATTTCATTGTAACATTCCCATTTGATAAAAGAAGTTCGCTGAATTCGCTGAATAATATTAGCATCCGCAAAAACCGCAAAATCAAATTCTCTTCCTAAAATAGCATTTGATAAACGAAAAGTGTTACATAGCTAACTCGAATCGATAAATTGTCAGTAATGGTATTGCGAAAATTTTCTCTTTAACGCGTTTCGAAAATACGCTTTCGTAAAGTGGAAAGTTGCGTTGGTTGTGCAGAATTAGATTATGGAATGCTTATGCAAAATAACTTCACCAGTAGTGTTTATACAATTCAGTTAACATCATATTTATAATTTTTATTTCGTACTAATTGTACTTACGGTAGGTTGCGTTCTGAATATTCACATATAAATTACTTATTAAATCAATCACATTTATTTACAATTTACGTAGCGAAGAAAAAAAAAAACATTCTACAAAACATATCACGCCGCGTTCATATCGCTAGCGTTAACAGCACACGCACGAGGAAGAACTAACTACAACAAATCAGTTCACTTCACTTGAGAGAAAAAGGTACAGAGTTTAGTTGCAGCACTGCTATACGTGAAAAAACAAACAGTTAACATTTAATTTAAAAGTTCGTTGCATGGTTGCTGCATACTAATTAAAAATATCTGATTTCCTCGTACGGCTTATTAAATTATACACAATTTTTCCCTCGAATTTTATTATAGTCATATTTCCCATTCAACTAAATCGGTTCTCTCTCTTCACTGCTAGACAAAAATGCATTAAAACAAAAAACATCTTAATTAAAAACTGCCAAATACAGAAAAACGTAAAACACCAAATACAGTTTAAAAGCAATTTGTACAGTTAAAATAAGAGTTTGTAAACCCAAAACAAGCAATTCGGCTAACGGGCCAAATTTTCGATGCACTAAATCGAAAGTTAACTTTTGATCCCATTAAGCAAAAAGACAATGAAGTTGGCTGCTGCAGCAATTTAATATTTTGCTAACAGTTTCAAATACAAACAAATGGCATCCTCGTTAGGCCTAGTGCCGCTTAAACTCTTGAATTGTTGATAATTCTGTAACTGTTGCAAGCAGATTAACTTAAAGGCATACACACCTTAATCGGAAAATAAGAACAACATAATTCAATCCCTTTATAAGGTATTCTCCCGTATTCTTCTTAGCATGCCGTCGTGGTGTAGTGGTCTGCACTCTCGGCGCATATTCGACAGGTCTGAGTACATTTTTCTCGTCTTCCGTCTTCAACGTATGCTAATGAGTCTACAACGTTTAAAGCAAAAAATGCACAATTTAGCAACATATAAGAATAAAAATACTGAACTCAACAAGCTGGGTAAGAGGGTGGAAATATATATATATATATATATATATATATATAAATTTTTTCATAAGAATAAATTGAGTTTAATTAAAAAAATTAAATTTAAATACAAATTTAATTAAATTAAATAAAAATTTAATTAAATATTTAATTAAATTTTCTTTGCGCCATTGCTGCAAGGAATGGAATTTAAATTTAAACAAATTTAAATTCTTAACAAATACGTATAAAAGTAGAAAAGTAAAAAAGCAAATTTAAATTCTAAAAGAAGGAAAAAAGCCAAATAATTTAAAATAATTTAAAAATATGCAAACATGTAAAAGATTTAATTCTCGAACTAATCTACAATATCATTTAAATTCAGAAGCATAAGCAAATCAAGTGCAAAATCTATCCATGAAAATTAAATTAAATTTTCTTTGCGCCATTGCTGCAAGGAATGAAATTTAAATTTAAACAAATTTAAATTCTTAACAAATACGTATAAATGTAGAAAAGTAAAAAAGCAAATTTAAATTCTAAAAAAAGGAAAAAAGCCAAATAATTTAAAAATATGCAAACATGTAAAAGATTTAATTCTCGAACTAATCTACAATATCATTTAAATTCAGAAGCATAAGCAAATCAAGTGCAAAATCGATCCACGAAAATAAATCTACTAATTTAATAAATTAAAATTAAATTAAACATTTTTTTTTTAAAAATGCATATGTGAATGATCGTAGAGTAGAGAGGAGACAGACTTATCAAGGGGAAGTTGCCTCCAAACCTAACTTTCCAATCATTCAATTCGTGTTTCGTCATTCATGCAGGCAAGGGTAAAAGTCAAAACCAAAAGTAATTCCAATAAAGTGGTTAGAAATTTACATTTAATTATTAACATTTAAGAATTAAAGTTCAAGAAGGAAAATACTAATTAAGTCTTTTGAGAAACAAACAAGTAAAGTCTAGAATTAAACTTTTTCTTAAAAAATTAAATTTTTTAAAAATTAATTTTTTATAAAATAATAAAATCTAGAAACCAATGTATTTTAGAAATCCTTGTATACAGAAACTTCCCCTACACGAATATGCATATCAATAAAAAGAAACTATAAAAGAACTATACATAATCCATATAAACCAATAAGAAATAAGAAACAAAAAGAACTAATTCACAATTTTTAAAATAAATATATATTTAAAAATACAATTTCATATTTAGAAAATACTTAGATACTGCATAAAAAATTTAAAAAAAAAATACTTAAAGCAAGTAAATAGTAAGTTTTAATATATATATATATATATATTTGTGTGTGTGTAATAAACTGCTCCATTATTGTAATAAGACTGCGGCATTGTTATAATAAGATGACTTGGTAGGAGATAAGTTGCAACGAATTGGCGGTGGTTCCCGGTATTGTAACTGCGTAGTTAGCAAGACGACACTCGAAGAACATACGTAACGATAAATTCCACACATAATTGTATTCCATGATAACGCACATTATCACTGTGGGTGCGCTATGCCCCTGTCCCCCCCCAATTTTTGTACATCTTACATCTCAAACAATCAAATCAAATCTTATTAAAGGCATGTTCAAAGTCTCTTATCACAGGGTAGGGCGATGCCCAGGAACCTAAACTATGACTTCGGCACCTAATCTGACCACTATATTCAGAGTTGGTCCTTACTTTGAGCTGTGTAGTACCTGCCCTTGTGATTGGTCTGCCTCCAACCTCATCTATACGTTCACGGCTCCTCATTTTACCGGACACCTCATAAAATTTATCCAACTCGTGTGAGAAACACGGTTAATGTCTTGAAAGAGTACGAGCGCCAAAAAGTCGTCGCCAAACATACAAGTCGTCGAAAACCCCTCGTGCGCTTTACATCCCCCCCACAATCACAGCTCCACAAACGTGCACGTATACGTTTCATGTATTCGACTCTGAATATTTGCATAAATTTTGGGGAGCATAATTAGAGTCGTTGGTTCAGAACTTTTCGTAAAAATACACATAATTACCCCAAAAAGGGCGTCAGCACAGAAGGGCTATTAATCTCGTTTTGGCATTTTGCGTCGATTTACTTTCTGCGTTGATTCACTTTTCAAACTGTTGCCACCGAATATTATCGCCCTGTGTTATATATAAAGAAATTAAAGAATGAAGAATCTGCATCAATGTATGTATGTTTCTCACATTGTGATGAAACAACGGTACCTAGAGCCATCCAATTTTGAATAACGCACGTTTGGAATTTGTTTTATCAGCGAGTTCCTATTTTGTAAAACTTTAATGAATTTTTGATTAAGAAACTCAAGGATTTCAAAGCGAGCCATGGCAATGTTGTACAGGGAAAAAAAAAAAAAAAAATTATCTCCAGCGCGCGTGATTGTGTATAGGAAATTCTAAAGATAGGCTCAATTGAAAACTATTTTGCGATATTGCTGTTGAAATTAATTTCATCCTTTAAGTGCGCAGAATGTGATACTTGATAAATAAAAGGTAACAGACAAAATGCTAAAAAACGCACCTTTGGACGTAATTTAAAATCTGAAACAACCTTTTAGGTTTTATTTTTATTTTTCTTAATTTTGCACCTGAGAAGAAAACGCGTTTCGATTGGAAAAACCGCGGAATTTTTTAGATGACCCGTTAGATTTTGAGTTTAATGAAACGAAATCAGTAAGTGCTCGTTAATTACTTCCTTGTACGAAGTAAAAAGGAAGTATTGTAATCGAGAAAAGTTTCAGGCAGCATATTTCAACGAAAATATCCGTTTTGACCGCTATCGAATGCAATTTAACGATGTTTTTGCGTGATATCTGTACGTAAGGACAGAATAATATACTCCTTTCCTCCAAAAAAATTATAAAACTGCTTTAAAATTAATTCTGAAGAGAATTTTTCGTGGCGTCTGTACGAACGTATGTACGTACGTGCGTACGTACGTATCTCGCATAACTCAAAAACGAATAGCCTCAGAACGTTGAAATTTTGTATATAGGACTGCTATAACATGTAGATGTGCACCTCGTATTTTGGTTGCCATCGGCCGCACCAAATAAATATAAATATATTTATATATATATCCACTCTGTTTTTCGGCTCAGTGATCTCAGTTTCTTTACTCTTATATGTTTGTAAATTGTACATTTTTGCTTTAAAAATGATTGAATTATGTTGTTTTTATCTTCCGGTTAAGGATTTTATGCCTTTAGTAAATATGTGTGCAATATTTTTATAATTATCAGCAATTTTAAAGTTGTTTAATTGCCGCTAAGCCTTTTTTTAATGGCGGCCATTGATGTTTACATTTGAAACAGGAGACTAATGGATTTGTTGCCAATCTAGAGAAACTTAGCTTCGCAACAACATCATTTGTTATTGCCAATTAAATCATGCTTAATTCTTTCTGGAATTTTTTCGAGGAAATAAGCGTTTAAGATTTACTTCGTAATTTTTAATAGAGATATTTTGAGTTTTTATGTATTTTTGCCTTGTCGCGAAGTGAGAACCGAATTAATTGAATGAGAAATACTCAATCGTCTGTGAAAAACTGTTTCTTTTTTGTTTTGTTTGCTTAATTTCTTTTATACATCTTTCTAGCTTTATTATAGTATTTGAATAGAACATGTAGCAGCGATTAAATAATTCTATTCTTTAAATGATATAAATTTTGTGCATTATGAGTTATAATATGAACGAAATATATAAGTTAACTGTTATATAATTATTGGATTATATAACAGTTAACTTAGTTTCCGTTATGTAATTATTATATAAGTTAACTGTTATATAATTATTAATACTGTTAAGTGAATCTAGCGCCAGAGTGTCGCTATGGTAAACAAGTACTAGAGTGAATTTTAAAGAATGCATTTAGTCTTTTGTGGTTTATGCGCTGTCGGCGAAGTAGATTTAATTCAATCCAATAAGTTTAAATGAAATGCAAGAAAAAATTCGTATAATTTAATATTCCGTACAAGGAAGTCATGTGGTTTACACATCAGATTTTTTTTATTTACGTTTTGGAATTTAGATGACAGTTCTGATGGTAGCAGCAAAAAGGAATCCTGTTTGGTAACCTTTTGATTACTTAATGTCTTTGCGTCGCATTCGCCTGCTACTTTGGGAGCTTTCTGAAGCGTTTAAAAAGTTCTGCGTTGGTTCTAGCGTAATTTGCCAAGAGTTTTAAGTCGCTGGATGCGTCTCGAGGTTTTCTGCAAGTGAATCTTAAAAAATAAAGATGTGGCGGAACACTATTAAAGTAAACAGGTGTTCGTCACTGTGTGAGGTCCGGAATGATTAATGGGTTGAAGAAAGGTAGCTAGAAGTATGTTGACAGTTTTCTTCCGCAGGTATTATTCAGCTTCCACGCGCTATGTTTACTGGAGTTATACAGTGTCTCAAAGTGATGGGATACTTGTGCTTTACAATAGGAAACTGCAATAAAATAAATTTTAAAAACATGTAAAATTTTTTGTGGATGTGTTTCATACTTAAATTTAATAACAATTATTACATAACATACATTTTCTCAAAATATTAAAATATTAATTTAATAAAAACACAATTGTTTAGAACGGAGCAGAAAATGGCTCACTTAAGTGATGGGACACTTACTTTTCCATCAAATATTTATCCAAAAATTTTACTTTTTAAAAGGTTTTAATATTTTGTTGGATTTCCTTTTACTTTTAAAACAGGATTTAATCTTCTTGGGATGGATTCGACTAATTTGTTTGTGATTTCTGGAGTGATTTTACCCCATTCTTCTTGAAGCACCGATTTTAATTGTTGTTTTGAAGAAATGGTGTGTTTGTAAATTCTTGATTCCAATTCTTGCCAAATATTCTCTATGGGATTTAATTGTGGAGATTGTGGGGGTGTTTTTATTATTTCAGGATAGTTATTCAGCAGCCAGAGTCTAACGTTCAAAGCACTGGGCTTGGGGTCATTGTCCTGGTAGAACTTAAAATCGTGATGAAGGTTCAATTTTCGTGCTGAAGATTTTAAATTTTGATTTAAAATGTCAATATACTTGTACCGATCCATTATACTGTCAATAAAAACAAGATTACCAACTCCAGCGGACGACATACACCCCCATACCATAACTCTTCCTCCACCCTGTTTTACTGTTGGCACCAAGTTCTATTTGCGAAATTCTTCCCTGGGTTTTCTCCACACCAAGATTCTACCGTCAGAACCAAATATGTTCGAACGACGCAGTTCTTTGACACACGAATAGCTGACACGAAAGAATGTTTTTATTCCAGCCTTTTTTTCAGAAATCAGTTCATTTAGAAAGAATGGAAATGTTGTATGTATGTATTTTCCTTCTATTGTGGAAAAGCGGTTGAAGCCAGTGCCGCCAGATTTTGCACACACGGCGTCATCCTCCACCTGAACGTGTGCACTTCGAAGTCCCAGTTTTGAATGTCGAATTTGGTTTTATTTGTGTCATATTATGTGTGACTTTAATGAATTTCTGATTACCACATTCAGCGATTTAAACTTCATACGTTATCACTGCTGGAAATAAAAGGATTTTTATCTTCCGTGCGTTATTGTATTGCATTTGGCAAAGCGTAAGATATTTATCTTTTAAACTTATTCAACAAGATCGTCTGTTTAAATGCAGTAGGTTACCACTAACGGAAGGGAAATTATTTTAAATTTCCCCGTGCCAGTTTACTGCGATCCGGCAAAGCCTAAGATATTCAGTTTTTAAATTTAATCTCTTGTTCAGTAACATACTAAAAGTTTTAAAAGCAGTGCAGTTTTTAATATTATTTTTTTTTTTTTTTTTTTTTTTTTTAGCCCAAAGGGGCAATTTGCCCAGAAAGGACTATTAATTTCGTTTTGGCATTTTGCGTCGATTTACTTTCTGCGTTGATTCACTTTTCAAACTGTTGCCACAGAATATTATCGCCCTGTGTTATATATAAAGAAATTTAAAAATGAAGAATCTACATAAATGTATGTATGTTTCTCACATTGTGATAAAACAACGGTACCTAGAGCCATCCAATTTTGAATAACGTACGTTTCCACCCGAATATGGGCATCTGGAAGCCCTAATTTGGAATTGGTTTTGTTATCGCTTTCATATTTTGTCATATTATTTTTTATTAACAAACTCAACGATTTCAGAGCGAGCAATGGCAACACTGTAATGCGGGGGGGGGATTTCATCTCTAGCGGGCGAGACTGTGTATCGTAAATTCTAAAGATAAGCTCATTTTGAAATTATTTTGCGATATTGCTGTTGAATTGAATTTTATGGTTTATGTAGAAAGAGCATGCTATTTAATAAGTAAAAATAACACACGAAATATTTAAAAAACGCCCCTTTGGGCGTAATATAAAATCTGAAAGCTTTTTTTTTTTTTTTTTTTTAAATTTCTTTTTTCATCATATTAATTTTTTTTTTTTTTTTTGTATAAATTCCTAAAATGCACTTTGCATTTTCCATTATTCTTCTAATTTTTTCTATTATTCGTCTTTTCAATGGCACTGGTATTTATCAACGGCGTTTTTACAGACTGTTATAAATTTGAGAATGGAATTATTCACTTTTTTTTTTTTTTTTTGAAAACTTGTATAAAATTAAAATCGAAATCGCATATCAGCAACCAGTAAAGAGAATTGAAGCAATCAGTAAAGAGGGATCTTTGAGGGGATTTAACACCCCCATTAAAAAGTGCTCGAATCCATTCTATTTCACCCCGCATTTGTTGGTTCTAAATTTGGTTACAGTTATTCTGTTGTTCTGAATTTGATCCAACCAGCTGTGATGCCAAGTTTGCTGATCTACGTCTGCTAACTTGACGTCTGTAGTGAATTTGCACGTGCCTACAGACTTAAGATTTCTCAGTATAGCGTATTGTTGCGTGCGTATGGGTTCGTATGGATTGAATGTACACATAAGCGATAGCAGCTTTATAAAATTTATTTGTACCAAAAGAAACACTTTACATTTCTGCAATGTTCTAGAAGAATACTCATAGAGTTGTTCTCAGTATAACAGAAAAAAAAATCTG
This sequence comes from Stegodyphus dumicola, assembly GCF_044657685.1. Classification (NCBI taxonomy): domain Eukaryota; kingdom Metazoa; phylum Arthropoda; class Arachnida; order Araneae; family Eresidae; genus Stegodyphus; species Stegodyphus dumicola. The sequence continues at coordinate 247,623,825 of NC_140771.1, forward strand.
TAGTTACACTTTAAACTACTAAAATCGTTAAACACAAGGTAATGCAAAGCGCATTTAAGCAGCAAAGCTCACACGGAATTATCTTAACACTCCGTAAAATTACCTCATTGTAACATTTTTGCTGTTCTATCTTGAAAGGATATCAACGGCAAAAATTTAAACAAAAGAACATTGTCTGTAAGAGATGTAGATTTGACTTGGAGAAATAAATCAAAATATAACAATTAGAAAACTCCAAACATCATCAGAACAATTACAACTACGAAAAACTGTAGGAAAATTCCAGTTCAAGCACTGCTGCCATTCACGGGAAATGTAATATTTCGAAAACAGGATATTCTTAGTTGAGGAATCAGACTTCGCTGAAGACATCCACATTCATCAAAATCTCTCAATTTGAATTACTAATTTTTATTCCCATCCTTTTTTATTTCCTTGTACGAAGTTAAAAGGAAGTACTGTAATCGCGATAAATTTCGGGTATCATATTTTAATGAGAATTTCATTTTCTGGTCATTATGAAATATCAGTTCTAAATTTCTTACTTTATATATATATATATATATATATATATTACCATATTGTAACGAAAATATCCATTTTGAACGCTATCGAAGGTAATTTAACGATGCTTCACCGTAACATCTGTACGTAAGGACAAAATAAAGGACTCCCCCCCAAGCGAATTATAAAACTGAATTTAAAATGGATTCAGAAGGGATTTTTTTGGGGCGTCTGTACGTACGTACGTATGTAAGTATGTATGTATCTCGCATAACTCAGAAACAAATAGCCTCAGAACGTTGAAATTTGGTATGAGGGACTGCTATAACATGTAGATGTGCACCTCCCTTTTTGGTAGCAATGGCTACACCAAAAAGGGATATATATATATATATATACCCACCCTGTTATTCGGCTCGCTGCGCTCATTTTTTTTATTCTTATATGCTGGTAAATTGCGCCTTTTTTGCTTTAAAAATGATTGAATTATGTTATTCTTATCTTCCGGGCAGGGTTTTTATGCCCTTAGTTAATCTCCATGCAATAGTTGTACAATTATCAAAAATTTAATAGTTGTTTAAGTGCGGCTAAGCCTAATTTTTGTTTACCATAGCAGACATGTTTGTTTACATTTGAAACCTAGCGCTATAGTGAATTCAGTTTCTGCACCTGCAGCGTCGTTTTGCCGAGTGGGACCAAAATAAACTTTAATTTTTTTGCACCGAAAAATCTGCCTTGTTGCCTGCTGGCCGAATTGCTTGTTTTTGCATAGAAACTCTAATTTTAATTGTAAAAATGTTTTTTTCCATTGTTTTAACTGTATTTGGTGTTTTATTATTTTTTTCTATATTTTTTAATTTTTAATGAAGATATTTTCAGGTTTTATGTTTCTTTGCCTTGCCGCAAGCTGAGAGCAGAATTAATTGAATGAGAAATATATGTAATGAATTTCCAGGAAATAAGCTAAAATGAAATGCAGCAGAAAATGTGTATAATTTAATATTCCGTACAAGGACGTCATGTGGTGTGCACATCAGATTTTTTTTTTTTCGCTAAGGCGGTTAAAAGTTTCGCATAATTTTATTTTTCATTTTTACTACATTTAGTAGAAGGTGCTGCAGCTGCTACCTTATTTATTATTTACATCTTTATTTCGTCATTTTAAATAACGTGCTTACGGCTAAAGGGAGCAGAATATTTTTGCTTCTCGAAGAACACCAATCTTTGATATTGTTGCTTTCGTAAGGGTTCGAAATAGATTGAATTCACAAGTCCGATAAAAAGTTAACAAAAATTTATTCTTATTACAAGAAATATAACAAAACGTAGGATTTTCCCTCAAAGATATTCGCCTAATATCACAATATCACGCAATATAATCGGTAGCTATGTTTTAAATTACTAATACGGGAAACAGAACGCAGCCCAAAGCGATCAAAATTACAGCAGCTAAGTAAACAACTGAGCTGAGATGTTCTCTCTCTGGCTTTTATAGCTTTTTAAATCAGCCGCACGAGAGAGTTCTAGCGATTTCTGGAAAGCAAAAAGCGTAAAATTACGGTTACAGTTAACATTGTAGTCAATTACGTTTATTCAAATTAAATACCAATTACGGAGATAAACTTTTATTCAATGTTAAATGTACGTGCGTTTTTTTACTTTTCCTTCTTAGCTTTCTCTTAAAATTCGTCACGCTCTGCATTGCACGAGGAAATAAAACAATTTTAATTACAATTCCACTAAAAATAGCCAACTAAATATAAAATCCGTAACACTGCCCCTTCCCAAGGACCGCACGTGCCGGGATGTACAGTCCCAGGACAGGAAGTCAGACTTGCAAATAAGGCATCGATGCAATAATAAACATTGCATTACAATAACAAACAACATAAACAATATTTGCAAAACCAAATCAAATACAAATTTAAAAACAACATTAAAAAAATTCCTGAAAGGTTTCAGATTTTAAATTACGACTAAAGGAGCTTTTTTTTTAACGTTTTTGTGTATCACCTTTATTTATTAAATATCATGTTCTTTGCGTTTAAACCATAAAATTCAGTTCAAGAGCAATATCGCAAAATAGTTTTAAATTGAGCATATCTTTAGAATTTCCGGTACACAGTCTCACGCGCCGGAGATAAATGTTTTTTTTTTTTTTTTTTTTTTTTTTTTTTTTCTCTGTACAACGTTGCCATCGTTCGCTTTTAAATCGCTGAGTTTGTTAATCAAAAATTCGTTAAAGCTTTACAAAATATGGAATCGATCATAAAACAAATTCCAAATTTCAAATTTGGGCTTTCAGATTCCCATATTCGCAGTAGGATGACGTCATTCAAAACTGGATAGCTATTGGTACCGTTGTTTTATCGTAATGCGAGAAACGTACATACATTTATGCAGATTCTGCATTATTTAATTTCTTTAAATATTATACAGGGCGATAGTATTTGGTGGCAACGATTTGAAAAGTGATACAGCCTTTTAAAGTTTTCAACGCAAAACGAAAACAATAGTCCTTCAGGGACAAAAGCCGCTTTGGACTAAAATGATCACGGTCTTATACTATTTACAATTATATACGCTACTTACTATGGCCGGCGTGTATGGTTTTTAATGAAAAAAATATTAATTCTATTCGTATTTTTTATAAGCACATTTTTACGTGTAATATGGGAATAAAAGCAGTTTTTTCTAGTATTTTAGCAATCTCTTTTTGGAGATGACATCTTAACAATTCTCTGGCTAGGATTTTACGGGCGGAATCATTCCCACTGGCCGACTGCCCGAATCGTTAACGAGACTTGGGGGGTGCGGAGGGGTGAGGGGGGGGGGTGAGTGAGACCATACGGCTGCATCTAAATTTAGAAAAGTCTCGACAGCAAATTTGCTTTTATTGTTGAATTCCTCATTTTCGATCGTGAATTTCATAATCGACCGTAAAGTAACTTTTTTATAAACGTCGAGCTAAAAAAGGAGGGAAATTAAATTGAAATGAAGAAGTTTAAAATAAAAGAACGATTGAATTTAGTTTGATTGCTTTATTTCCTGAAAGTGCGAGAAAATTTTCTCGTGAATATTGAATGTTAAGATAGAATTCTGCAGTCTGCTAGTTCCACCAGAACCATTTCTTTGAATATTCCAGAGTAGTGATGAGTCGGTACTACCGAACCGGGTATTTTGTAACGGGTACTTAGTTGTAACGGGTACTGAAAATCCGTACATCCAAGTACCCGTTACTTCAGTACCGAAACGGGCACTATTCGGTATTCGTTACTTCTGTACCGAAACGGGTACTTTTCGGTATTCGTTACTTCTGTACCGAAACGGGTACTTTTCGGTATTCGCTACTTTGTAACGAAAATATGCGTCTCTTCTCCGTATTTCGGTATCCGTTACTGGAGGATCGATGAGGGTTCAGCTTACTTCGGTTTTGGTACGAGGACAGTAGTATCTGGTTGTATTTGCGAAATGGTGATATGCGCTCCTTGTGTCCATGAATTGCCTGCTCCTCAGACACTTCCGTAGTTGACATGTTTTCTGATATTCAAAATCTTACTCCTTACAGATAAAATCAAACACGTGGTGACGTGGCAGAGTTCCTTCAGTGCCCAAAATCGTTAGCTGCGTATTTCGGTACTCCAAATCGTTACTAGGGTACTCCGGTACAGCAAACCGTTACTAGGGTACTCCGGTACAGCAGACCGTTACTCCGGTATTTCGGTACTCCAAATCGTTACTTGGTTACTCGGTACTTGAAATCGGTTTTCGGTACTTTTCAAAGTAACGGTTGCTTGAGTAACGGGTATTTTATACCGGGTACTTGTCTGTACCCGTTACTGTCGTACCGGGTACAAGAAAGTACCGAAGTTGCCCATCACTATTCCAGAGTTAAAAAGAAGTTTGAAAATCATGGACATTTTATTATCTTCTTACGCCTTCAGTGGCAAGGTTTCTATGCGTGGAATACATGTTCACCAAGAAGAGTTTGTTAAATTTTTTTTTTACTTTCTCGCTGAGTTCGCAGTTTACTTAACCTGCTGTTGCACTTACTCCTGCTAACCCATTTGTTTTGTCTTTTTAGCTTATTTTTAAGTATCATTTTCTTCACCCTAACGCCATATGTAATTCAAGAGAAGATTAACAAAATTTTGAATTCCAAATACAAAGTTAAGTGTTGGCATACATTGTTATATTTTATAAGGTATTTTCCCCGCTTACCTAGCGTGCCTTCGTTGTGTAGTGGTCTGCACACTGGCCTGATATTCCAGAGGTTCGTGGTTCGATTTCCGCGAAGGCATTTGCTCATTTTTTATCTCTCCCACCTTCAAAAAGTCCTAATGCCTCTACAATTTTTGTACTCTTTTCTCACTTCGTCTTATCAGTTTTCTGTTTTCGTATTAATATGACTAGCAAAAATGATTTTTGTCTTTTGCTATTATACTTTTCATGCTAACTTTATGTATTAAAATCGCGATCTTCGCACTTAACCCCGCGTAAAATTCAATTCCACAGCAAAATTACCAGATATTTAAAAACAGTATATCTTTAGAAGTTTTGATGGACAGTCTCGCGCACTGGAGATAAAAATTGTTTTATTCCGTACAGTGCTGCCAATTCTCGCTTTCAAATCTTCGAGTTTGATGATAAAAAAATTCATTAAAGTTTTATAAAATATTAAATACCTTTTTACTTCGTAGAAGGAAGTAAAAACTGCTGCTGATTTCAGCGAATCGTTAAAATTTCCCGTTTTAAATTTTAAAAGTATCCAGTATTGCAAAGAAGTTAATGTTATCTGTGGAAAAAAAAAAAAAAAAAAAAAATAATAAGCAAGAATTTTTCTATATTTTCCTGTTTTGTGTGTTACTGAAAGTGTTGATTTCTTTTATTTCCGGTCCCGATCTTTGAAAGGCTCAAGGTTGTAACGAATGATGAGAATTTAACGGAACTCAAAATGAAGGTTTTTAAATGATGAGATTTCAGCAGCCTGCTTTTCTAATTCATTATTTCTAATTCTAAAGCAATTAATCGATTGAGGAGTATATTAGCTATGAAGGTCAAATGGAAATGTCGAAGGCCACGTGCTTATTTATTTAAACGCACAATGTCTATGTACTTCTTCTAAGACGATTAGAGAAAACGTCTGCGGATGAATCAACCTCATCGCTGTGCTTGACCTTGAACGTTTTGAGGGTTTCCCTGGCTTTCAATATTGTGTGCTGACCCGTGACTTTTATTTGTGTTTCAAATTTAACGCCTTGCTCGACGTGTAAACCCATCTCCCCAAGAAAAAAAAAAAAAAAAAAAAAAACATTGCGCGTTTGGAATCTTATCACTTCGCAGTTTCATTCAGAATTAACAAGATTTTCTTTTAAAAATTACTTTTATTATCTTTACTAAACAGTGAAGACACACTGTGAAAATATAGCCACCGAATTTTCAATACACATGCTTCTGTATTTGAGCATTTGTACCTAAAAGTTTAGATTTTCGATTTTTTTTTTAATTAAGTTTTGTAGAAACGTTAGGTGATTTTTTTCCGAAGCCAGAGAGATGAAAAATTAGCAATCGCCGTCACCGGGAATCGAACCACGGACCTCTGGAATACCGGCCCAGCGTGCAGAACCACTACACCACGAAGGCACGCTAGGAAAGTGGGAGAAATACCTTATAGTTTATGTTTTGTGAACTTCATTAAATTCTGATTGACCAATTTAGTGATTAAATAACTGTGTGTTATCACTCTTCAAAGCATAGGATATTGACGTTTCCAATTCAGTCAGAAAACTCAATGATTTAATCATAAATATCATAAATTATATTGTTCTTAACATATTGTTACGGATTTTGCATTCAGTTAGCCTATTTTTAGTAGATTTGCGATTGAAATTGTTTTATTTCCCGGTGCAATGCAGCGCGTGACGAGTATTAAGAGAAAGCTACGCCGAAAAAGTAAAAATACAGCAGCAGGCGCATTTAATAAATAGATATCTCGTAATTTATATTTAAACTGAATAAATGTAATTGATTACTGTGTTAGCTGTGACCGTGATTCTACTCTTTTGCTTCCCGGAAATCTCGAGAAAACGGAAATTACCAGAATATTTTCGTGCCAGATTAAAAAGCTTTAAAAAGCCGGAGAGAAACATCTCACTTCAGTTGTTTACTTTGTTGTTGTTGAAGGTAGCGAATTCACGGTGACATCGGATTAGCTTTCTGTGCGCTTTGGATTGTGTTCTGTTTAATGTTTTAGTGGTTTAAAATATAACTACAGTAAGACCCCGCTTAACGCTGTTTCGTTTAGCGCTGTTTCGGTTTAGCGCTCTTTTATTTCAACCCGGGGATTCTCCGAAATTGTGCGCAGCGCTAGGTTTCCAAATAACATATCCGAAACAGTGTAGTTGTGTTTCTTGCTTGGTGGACGCATTTTTATCATTTGAAACATTTGTTGACATTATTTTAAGTTTAAATTTGTATAATACTATAACGATTAATACAGTGACAAATATTATGATCTTTAGTTTTTATCATGGGTGATAATAAAAAACAAGAAAAGAAAGCAACCAGAAAAATCATTTCACTGGAAACTCAAATGCAAGTGATTAGAAGATTAGATTCTGGTGAACGTCAATCTCAAATTAGTGCTGCATTGATTTTGGCAACTTCAACAATAAGGACAATTCTTAAGAATAAAGAAAAAATACCGTCATCGGCAACTGCAACTACGTCGAGCTCTGCAACTAGAATAACATTATAGAGGAAATGGAAAAACGACTGTCTATATGGATTGACGACGAAATTGAACGCAATATGCCATTAAGCCAATCTATCATAATGCCTTCTTGACAAAAAGGCAGAAAATTGGAAACCCAGAATAGACTGAATGATCTGACTGAGAATTTTATTTGTTTTTAAAAGTATATGCGTTTATATTGTTTTTATTTTTGTAAGAAATAAATGTTTGATTTTATTTTTATTAAAAAAACATTATTAAATTTAATGCCTAACCATTTTTTATCCGTCTTCCCCTAACCCCATTATTTACATGTTAAGATAGCCTCGCTTAGCGCTGTTTCGCATTACGCTCTACTTCGATGGAACGTATCCCCCGCGTTAAGCGGGGTCTTACTGTACTGTTTATATTTCGTGATATTGTATGAATATCTGCAGCATTTTGTTTTATTTCTTGTGATAAGAATAAATTTTATTAACTTTTTATCGAACTTGTGGATTCAATCTATTACGAACCCTTACGCACGCAACAATATTTAATGTCACTTAGCAATAAGTTACTTATTTTTCGCATTTAATGAACAAACTCGCCAATTTAAAAGAAATGTGTTGCCACTGCTGGAAATAAAATACTTTTATCTTCCAAGTGCCAGTGTGTTGCCATCCACAAAGCTTAACTACTGACTTTCTTTTTTAAGTTTAATCTGTCTCATACTATTTAAACTAAGTCATTTAAAAGCAATAAACACAGTAATGATTTTTAAAGATTAGTCATTTAGTGTTTAAGTTTGTGTCAGCAAATTCATCACATTGCTCGACCTATCCAAGCAGTGTATATCTATCGAGCTAATATCCGATTAAATGATAAGATATAGTTATCATAACCATTACAGATAACTTTTTAACACATTGTTACTCTGGCCTTATCTGAGACATGTATGATCCATTGTTAATTTTTTTCGCTTTTGTGCGTTTCCAGCTTATTTTGCGACAAATATCCAAGGAATAATCGCCTTCCCCATGCGTGCTTTTGCGGTGTGAGTGCGACATCCAGGTAGTAAATAGCGGTTTGAACCCGAGAGAAACCACAGTTGATTCCTCACCTTTTCTTGCTCCGAAAAGCCTTAAATCTGTACAAATATACTGTAAAAAATGCAAATTCTGTATTTATGTTTCCTCACATTGCATAATTAGTAGAGTTTCTGATATTGTTTTCAAAACTGAAACCTTCTTTCTGCGGTAATCAATATTTTTGATTAGATGCGAGAGTAAAGGGGGATTAAGAGGAATAGAGTTTGTATCTAACCAATGCTAATTCTGCAGCTATAGATGCCAACTATACGTGGACCATTTATCAAAACTAAAATTTTAAATTCACATTGTCCAGGACTGGTTTTCTGAGCACGAGGATGAGTTGTCCCATCTCCCCTGGCCACCACAGTCACCAGACCTGAATATTATGGAACCTTTGTGGTCTGTCTACATTGGAACCGAAAGTGCGTTCTCGTTATCCACCGCCAACATCGTTATCTGAACTTGTCACCGTTTTGCAGGAAGAATGGTATAATATTCCCTTGGCAAACATACAGGAACTGTATTTATCCATTCCGAGAAGACTGCAAGCTGTTTTGGATGCCAACGGGTTTCCTACACCATATTAAGCAAAGAAACATGTTTTTTTAAAGGTGTTTCCATATTTTTGTCCAACCCTTGTATATATTCACTCTGTTACTCCTCTAAGTGATCTCAGTTTCTTTATTCTTATATGTTTGTAAATTGTGCATTTTTTGCTTTAAAAATGATTGAATTATGTTGTTATAATCTTCCGGTTAAGGTTTTTTATACCTTTAGTAAATCTGTATGCAATATTTTTAGAATTATCAACAATTTAAAAGTTGTTTAAGTGCCGCTAAACTTAATAATTTTTGTCATCACTGTCATTACTTGTCTATATTTGAGGTAGCAGAGTAGTGGATTTGTCGTCAATCTGGAGAAAAGTAAGCTTCGCAACAATAAAGATAACGCCTTCTTTTATTATTGCGAATTAAATCATGCTTAATCCATTCTGGAATTTATTCGAGGTAATAAGCGTTTAAGATTTACTTCATAATTTTCAATACAGATATTTCGAGTTTTTATGCACTTTCGCCTTGTCGCGAAGTGAGAACTGAATTAATTGAATGAGAAATACTCAATCGTCTGTAAAAAACTGTTTTTTTTTTTTTTTTTTTTTTTTTTTTTGTTGTTGTTGTTGTTGTTGTTCTTTGCTTAATTTCTTTTATGCATCGTTTTAGATTTATTATAAGTATTTGAATGGAAAACATGTGGCAACGATTAGATAATTCTTAAGCTGATGTAAATTTTGTGCATTCTGAGTTAAAAAATGAATGAAGTGTAACTTTGTTAAGTGAACCTAGGGCCAGAGTGTCGCTATGGTAAACAAATATAGTGAATTTTAAAGAGTGCATTTATTTTATTGTGGTTTATCCGCTCTCGGCGAATAATTCAATCCAATAAGTTTAAATGGTTTACAAGAAAAAATGCGTATAATTTAATATTCCGTACAAGGAAGTCATGTGGTGCACACGTCAGATTTTTTTTATATCAGAAACGTCAACAGCAAACTAAATGTATCATTGCCTCTACAGCTATACAGTTAAAGTTATTCAAAATCTGATGGCTCTATGTATCATTCTTTTTTTACAATGCGAGAAACATCCATACATTCATGCAGATCTTTCATTACTTATTTTCTTTAAATATAACGCAAGGCGATAATATTGGGTGGCAACAATTTGAAAAGTGAAACGGATATTTATAGTGAACCGACGCAAAATGCTGTTTCGAGGCTAATACCCCTTCTGGGCTAACGTGGGTTATTATGAGGAAATTTCACCCCTTTGCACCCGAGAAGTGACTAACGGTCACCTCTTGATTTGATAGGGTAACTCGAGAGGTGATCCAATCACCACTCGGTTTCACTTGGTAATTGGAGAGGTAAAAATCTTTATTTTGGTTCGGTTTTGCCAATATCGCTTCTTGAGTGTATTCAACAATATATGTGTATAAAACAACGGTGCTTCTTTGGTAGACGGTTGCACGGATTTTGGCGATTTCTTGGCGATTTTCCTTTGGCGAGTAATACAACTTATGGTAAACCCATTGCTGGATAAGTTACTTATGGTAACCGATACTTTGTTGTCATTTTATTTAAAAAATAATGCGTTTTATTGTGCATAAGTTCCGTGTTTAAAATATTACTTATGGCTTTTAAATATTAAAAATCAATTTAATTTTGCATTTTTATTTGAAATGAAAATTTTCTTGTTTATCATATTTTATGAAATTTTATGTTGTGGATGATGTAATCAATGACGTCACCTTACTGTAAAAGTAATTCGTTTTAATATGTATAAATTTAATCTAATGTTTTAAACATTATTTATGGCTGTTAAATATTAAAATACAATTTAATTTTGCATTTTTTTAAAAAATGATTTTATTATGTATGAATTTTTAAATAATTTTAATTCTAGCCGTGATGTAATAAGCTCTCTGATTGGTTATAGAATATTTGTGCATTAATGAGCTGTAATCAGCTCCCTGATTGGTTACTGATAATTTGTGCATTTCCGCGCAGTTTTAAAATTTAATTCATATCTTCGAATTCCTTCAAAGATGTTATCTAAATTATGATTCTGATTTTTTTTGTTGTACTTATCAACAAACAACAGGTTAAATACTGAAAAAAATGTAAGTACATATTTTTCTTTTATTTTATAATTGTATACTTCAATTTTTGTTAAAAAAATAATACACTATTTTCAGTAATTGCTGAGATAATTATTGTCCATATGTTTTAATGTTAATTATATTCTATATAACGTATTTTAAAGTATTTGAATTTAATAATATTCTAATTCTTTTAAATGTTGGTAGGATGGTTTTTATTTGGATATTCAGTTTCAGTAATATTTTAATCTAATTAAACGTTGGCACAATGTTTTTATAGCGGTGTTTTTATTCTCTTTTTTGCTATATAAAAGTAATAATAACCTTACTTTAGTATTTTATACTCATAGTAAATGTATTTATTTACACTAGCCTGCCATCTTAAAACGACATTTTCAACAAAAAATTAATCGATTACTTTTAACGACATTTATTTATTTATTTATTTATTTATTTTTTTTTTTTTTAAGTTTCGAATACTTTACTATGCGTAAAAACAGCGTTTTTCAAGATGGCTGACGTTTGTAAAAACCGCGCCAAAGTAAATCGCCAAAAATCCGTGCAACCGTCTACCAAAGTAGCACCAAAACAACTGCCAGTCTTTAAACTTAAATATGTTTTATGGATTTATCGTTTTGTATACGTCTTCGACGTTAGTTCGAACGCGACCGTCGTAGCAATAAGATTCAAAGTTACAGAGATCAGTAATGCATGGAATACGAAGAAGAATTCGGTTTTTTGTTGAAGACCGAAATTCTCTCTTTGCATAGACTACTTGGTACTATCCACCATCTGTAGCTCAGTGGTATTTATTATAACAATTTAGTGTACATGTTACATTACAACTGGTTAATGTACAAAACATAAGTAATTCAGTCTGAAGATTTTTTCTATCGAATGAAGGAACAACACATCAGAATGCTCTTTGAACTCTGCACTAGAGATACCCAGAATGCTTCTGAACTCTCGACTAGAGAGACCCTCATTATCAGGATCCTCACGCCACGAAGAATATAAATCATTTCAATAACTGTTGTATGCTATCCCTGAATTACATATATATATGTGTAAAGAGCTTCTTGTAATTGTAATAAATATTGTTACGAATTTGGTATTTAAAAAGCTAATGTTAGTTCAATTATAAATTAAATGGTTTTATTTCTCGCGCAGTCCAGCGCGTGACGAATATTAAAAGAAAGCTAAGCCGGAAAATTGAAAATACAAGAGCGCGTGCATTAAATAAATAAATATCTCTTTTTGATTTCGAGAAAGTACTGGAAAATTCTAGCGCGTGATTTTAAAATCTTATAAAAGGAGGAAAACATCTCAGTTTGTAGTAGTAGTTGCTTAGTTTGTTGTTTAGAAAACTGTTCTTGTTGACTGTAGCGAATTCGCGGATTAGCGTTCTTTAGCTATTTTGAATTACGTTCTATTGTACATTTGAGTAGTTAAAAGATAATTACTGTGAGCTATTGTAATACTGCATGATAATTTGAGAAAATTTAAGCATTTTTGTTGTGATAATAATAAATTTTTGTTCATTTTTCATCGGACTTGTGCATTCATTTCGTAACGAACCCGTACGCACGCAACAATTTTTGGTGTCAGGAGTGGGGTTCGTTATGAAATGAATGCACAAGTCCGATGAAAAATGAACAAAAATTTATTATTATCACAACAAAAAAATGCTTAAATTTTCTCAAATTATCATGCAGTATTACAATATCTCACAGCAGTTATCTTTTAACTACTCAAATGTCTAATAGAACGTAATTCAAAACAGCTAAAGAACGCTAATCCGCGAATTCGCTACAATCAACAAGAGCAGTTTTTCTAAACAACAACAAACTAAGCAACTATTACAAACTGAGATGTTTTCCTCCTTTTATAAGATTTTAAAATCACGCGCTAGAATTTTCCAGTACTTTCTCGAAATCAAAAAGAGATATTTATTTATTTAATGCACGCGCTCTTGTATTTTCAATTTTCCGGCTTAGCTTTCTTTTAATATTCGTCACGCGCTGCACTGCGCGAGAAATAAAACCATTTAATTAATAATTGAACTAACATTAGCTTTTTAAATACCAAATTCGTAACGTTATGTTTTGAGTTCAAAAATGCAGTAAGTGTTACGCAACCTCACAAATGTACCAATCATTATATGGATTCAGATGTGCTACCTTCCGCCAGCCACCCCACAATGTTTGCTTTAATAGATATAAACATTTTTTTTTTTTTTTTTTTTTTTTCAAATATGTTACACAGAAATTGAAAATTATACTGCTGTCGGATTTTTTCTCCTAATTTTTTATGAATAGTGTTCCATTTCCCTACTTTCGTAGGTCTAGACAGGCCAGCAAACCAGGGACTATAAAAAACTTATTAAAAAAATAAACGTCTGAATGAAAATTTTAAGACTCGTCGATCCACGATTGTGATTAACATTTGAGGAGGCATTCTTTTCTCTCGCGCGATTTCCTCCAGTTGTTCAACTTTCAGCTGGGAAGTCTTGGTTGTTCCTTTTGTTCTGATTATGGTTTTGCCGAGCGCAGATAACCGCGAAAAACAGAAGAAAAAAAAAACAAAAAAGAACTCGCTGTATTTATCATCCATCCTTGGTAAGAATTTGAATCCTTGTTTCTGTAACATTTTTATTTATTTTTCTTTGAGAGAAGTGCTTATTTTATTTAATTCCAATGATAGCTCTGCCTTTCTGGAAACACCGCCGCACTTTTATTTGTTATTAATCTCTTCTTTAATTGGTTTCATAGTCTGTTGACCGCCCGATCTGCGGTGTATCGGGATGTCTATAAAAGATAGACAAGTTGCTCTTGTTTCTCATCCCCGAAATAAAAAGAAAAATGCTCTACATTCGAAGTATTGTTTGCTTTTAAATGCGGCGAAAATCTCGTTTGGAATTGTGACATTAACACCATTTTTATCTCGCACGTGGAGGTTTTCTTGCATATAAGAAAACAGCAATAAGTTTTTATATAGTAACTATCCAAAGTAAACGATGCCGGTTAAGTAAGCTTAAGCGTAATGTATTATTTTACTCATGACATCGTTTGAAAATTAGTATAATAGCATATTACACGTCATAAGGAGTAGGATGCGTCATTGCGATGCATAAAAATGCCAAACAAACAAAATAATATTCAATACATGTACCGCAAAAGACTGCATAGATATCATATGGTATATATACCCATATGACATATAGAATTGCCATTTGGGTCAACAAAAATAAAAACAAATACGTCATTATTTCGAGCAACATGAATTGAGCGATATGGAACCCACATAAAAAATTCGAGAGAAAAATAAACTAATTCTCTCTCATTATATCAGCAAAATGGCACGCAGCCCTTGTTGCTGATATATCACTGTTGCCATTGTTGCTGATATCAGCACCGTTGCCACTCGGAAAGATGAGGAAGAAAATTAGCGTTTTAGGCATTTTAATTAATATCTCTTATTAGTCCAAAGGGATTTGAATCCCGAAGGACTATTAGTTTCGTTTTGGCATTTTGCGTCGGACGGATAAATGTTGGTTCACTTTTCAAACTGTTGCCAGAAAATGTTAGAGTCCTGCATTATATTTGAAGAAATTAAATAATGAAAATCTGCGTAAATGTATGTATATTTCTCACATTGTCATAAAATAACGGTACATAGAGTCATCGAATTTTGAATAACATAATCCTCCAACGAATATGAGCATGTGGAAGACCAAATTTGAAATTTGAAATTTGTTTTATGATCGATTTCCTATTTTTTAAAACTTTGACGAATTTTTGATTAACAAACTCAAGGATTTCAAAGCGAGCAATGGCAACGTTGTGCAGAAAAAACATTTTTATCTCCAGCGCGTGAGTCTCTGTATCGGAAATTCTAAAGATATACTCGTTTTAAAACTATTTTGCGATATTGCTGTTGCACTGGATCTTATGGTTTAAGTGCGAGGAACATGATATTTAATAAAGAAAGGTAACACACAAAATGTTAAAAAACGCCCCTTTGGACGTAATTTAAAATCTGAAACATGTCGACCTTTTCGAGGTCTTTGTTGCAAAAAATGGATCATAATGGATCAAAAATCAATAGCGTGAACAAGCAAGCACACTCACAAACAGGCATTCTTTTTCATACATAGAGATTTTGTTAAAACTTACAAATTTTTGATTAACAATTTCTGCGATTTGAAAGCGAGCAGTGGCAACACTTTTCGAAAAAGCGCATTTTTATCTCCAACGCGCGAGACTGTTGCCATTCGGAAAAATGAGGGCGAAAATGAGTGTTTCCAGAGTTTTTTAATTAATATGTCGGTTGATTAAAAACGTACGAAGATGGGAGCAGTTGAAATGGCTTCTAACGAATTTTTGGAATTGGGAATAATGTATTTAATGTTTGGCAGTGCTATTTTTACTTCATCGTGAAACATAGAAATTTTTCATTAACAAACTCTACGATTTGAAAAGGAGCAGTGGCAACACTTCTCGAAAACAAGCAGATTTTTATCACCAGTGTGTGAAATTATTGCCACTCGGAAAAATGAAGGCGAAAATTAGCGTTTTCACAGTTTTTAATTAATATTTCTGATTTTTTTACTTCCTTGTACGAAGTAAAAAGAAAGTATTGTAATCGCGAAAAGTTTCAGGCTGCATATTTCAACGAAAATATCCATTTTGACCACTATCGAATGCAATTTAACGATGTCTTTTCCTCCAAAAAAATTATAAAACTGCTTTAAATCAATTCTGAATATAATTTTTCGTGGCGTCTGTACTAGCGTATGTACGTACGTACATATCTCGCATAACTCAAAAACGAGTAGGCTCAGAACGTTGAAATTTTGTATATAGGACTGCTATAGCATGCAGATGTGCACCTCGTATTTTGGTTGCAATCGGCCGCACCAAACGTATATAAATATATTTATATATATATCCACTCTGTTACCCGGCTCGGTAATCTCGGTTTCTTTATTTACTCTTATATGTTTGTAAATTGTGCATTTTTTGCTTTAAAAATGATTGAATTATGTTGTTCTTATCTTCCGGTAAATATTTTTATGTCTTTAGTAAATCTGTGTGCAATATTTTTAGAATTATCAACAATTTTAAAGTTGTTTAAGTGCCGCTAAGCTTTTTTTTTATGGCGGCCATTGATTGTTTACATTTGAAATAGCCAATCTAGAGAAACTTAGCTTCGCAACAACAAAGATAACGCCTTCATTTATTATTGCCAATTCAATCATGCTTAATCCTTTCTGGAATTTTTTCGAGGAAATAAGTGTTTCAGATTTACTTCGTAATTTTTAATATAGATATTTTGAGTTTTTATGTATTTTTGCCTTCTCGCGAAGTGAGAACTGAATTAATTGAATGAGAAATACTCAATCGTATGTGAAAAACTGTTCCTTTCTTGTTTTATTTGCTTAATTTCTTTTATACATCATTCTAGCTTTATTATAGTATTTGAATAGAACATGTGGCAACGATTAAATAATTCTATTCTTTAAAGGATATAAATTTTGTGCATTATGAGTTACAATATGAACGAAATATATACGTTGACAGTTATATAATTATAGGAATATATAACAGTTAACTTAGTTTCCGTTATATAATTATTATATAAGTCAACTGTTATATAATTATTAATACTGTTAAGTGAATCTAGCACCAGAGTGTCGCTATGGTAAACAAATACTAGAGTGAATTTTAAAGAAAGCATTTATTCTATTGTGGTTTATGCGCTGTCGGCGAAGAGATTTAATTCAATCCAATAAGTTTAAATGAAATGCAAGAAAAAATGCGTATAATTTAATATTCCAATACAAGGAAGTCATGTGGTGTACACATCAGATTTTTTTTTTAAAGTGACCGTCGACCTTTTCGAAGACCCAAAAAAGAATTGTAGAAAGATTGGTGACGATAGCTATAGTAGTGACTGAGTTAGTCGCGAACAAACACACATATATTCTTTTTTATATAGAGAGAGATAGTCTGATATATTTATATTTGTAAGCGTGAAACAAGATTCATATAAACTTGCCTTTTATAGTTATTTAACACTTACCATCTTGCAAAATGTTCAAAGATCACGCGGCGTTTGGCAAGAAGAGGAAGATTTAACTAATTGAAGCAAATTTTAATTCTTTCCTAGTTACCTAAACATTTGCTGGAATTTAATAGCTAGCTTCTTCGTTCAAATCGTTTGCACCTGCTGGTAGTTACAACGAAGTGGTACTTCTTAAAACCGTGAAGTTTTTTCTTTTCTTTTTCAATTTACTCTCTACTTCCGCAATATATTATTTTTATATATATATTCTGATGTATAATGTGCACCTTTAATTTCAAACTACATTTTAGAATTTTTAGAAATATTTGCCGTATAATTCGGAACGTTTTCTTTGAAGAAGCATGAAAGGGTACATGTGCGATGCTCTTATTTTTAAAGCATTCATTCAAACATTTTTCTCATGCTTTCCAACAATGGTATGCTGAATTCACAAGCGATTAAGGGAGATAATAATATGAATGTGGTTTATGTGAAAGGCACTATGTTTACCATAAAACAACGGGTCACGAAAATTCTCACCTCACCGTAATGCTTTGCCCCTTAGCAGACGATGCAAAAATTAAAACCCATGATTATTTTTAAAAGAAAGACGGTGCGAAAATGTAATTTTCATTCATGTTCGAGGAGGATGGACGGAAACCTAAGAAATGCTTGTCAAAAACTTCCTGTTGCCTTAAAAAAATCCAGAAAGGTTTTTTGTTTGGGACATGTTCAGATCCATTCTAACGTATAATACGAAGAATTGTTGAAAGAGTTAATACAGACACGGCTGGTATTCCAAGTGGATTAACGCCATTATTTCAGCTTTAGATGTGTGTATTAATAAAACATTCGAAGAAAATTTAAAAGGACAGTGGAATACAGTGTCTCACAAAAGTGATGGGACACTTGTGCTTTACAAAAGGAAACTGCAATAAAATAAATTTAAAAAATATGTAAAATTTTTTGTAGGTGTGTTTCATACTTAAATTTAGTAACAATTATTACATAACATACATTTTCTCAAAATATTAAAATACACTCATGTCCAAAATTATGTTTACATGCATAAATTCACGGATTTCTCAGAGACTATGACTTATAATTTAATGAATTTTCGTGGAATCATACATAACATGATGACACATAAATGCAAAAGAAAAAAATTGAAGATCACCTCATATGATATAAAATTGTAGCATGAAACAATAAAAATGGTAATAAAGTGTGACAAAGAGAGTTAAGAAAAAAAGAATGATTCGGAAAAAGAATTAAGTCTTACGAATTTAATATGGAATATGATCTCCCCTGACTTGTACACACATATCACAACGTGTTTTAAGGCTGCAAATAACGTTGTTAACCACAGTTTGGGGAATTAATCTCCACTCTTCCAGCAATGCCGTCTTCAGAGCATTTACATCTCTAGGAGGAGGATGTATACGTGCAATTGCTCTTCCAGGGTAGTCCCATAAGTTCTCTATCAGTTTAAGGTCAGAAGAGTTTGGTGGCCAAGGTATTCGCTTAATGTCTTCACTTTCAAGGAATTCATCAACGAGGTTTGCTCAATGTGGACGGGCATTATCATCCATAAATAAAAAGTCAGGTCCATATGCACCCCTGAAAAGTCTTACATAAGGATCTAAGATTTCATCTCGATATATCTGGCCTGTCACAGATCCGCTGCTGAACACGTGTAGGGGCGTACGTCCATCGATCTTTATTCCACCCCATACCATCACACCTCCACAACCGAAACGGTCACGTTCCACAATGTTCGAGGGATCATTTCGTGTTCCTGACTCCCTCCCGATGTAAACACGTTTAGAATCACCAGTTAAACTAAACCGCGACTCATCAGTAAAGAGAACATGGGACCATTGATGTTCAGTCCAGTTTTGATGTTCTTTACACCAATTAAAGCGATCCCTCTTTTTCTGTGAAGACAGTAAAACACATACCCTTGGCTTTCTGGCATAAAGGCCTTTTTCATTAAGCCTTCTGTATATTGTTTGCCGTGATGCAACAGTTCCAGTGGTGGCTGCAAGCTCTGAACTTAACTGGCCAGCAGTAGCCTTTCTGTTACGACGGGCAGTTAATGCCAGATACCGATCTTCAGAAGCAGTTGTCATTCGTTTCCGATCTTGTCCAGGCCTCCTTACAACACTTCCATCATTTTGAAACTGTTTCCATAGCTTAGAGACTGTCTGTCTTGAAATATTCAGACATGTGGCTGTTTCCATGATTGACTGCCCTGCTTCTAAACGGCCGATATTTCGCCACTTTACAGATTCTTCCAAATGATACTTCGAAGCCATAACAAACCGCTTTGAGTCCCTACACACTGAAATCAAAGGCTATGTTGCAGAAATTCATTCAAATATTCAGTTTGTGCAAAGCGCTTGATTCACCCTTGGATGACGTAACGCCTAGATTTGCATATCACAAACCGTTTGATTACTTTTGATTAGATAATGCTAATTAGGCTTGGTTTTCACACGTTCCCTGCAAATACGGATCACATTGATTCGATATTTCATTGAATATCATCATTTCATCATTTTTAGGTATGTAAAGATAATTTTGGACATGAGTGTATTAATTTAATAAAAATACAATTGTTTAGAACGGAGCAAAAAATGGCTCACATAAGTGATGGGACACTTACTTTTCCATCAAATATTTATCCAAAAATTTTACTTTTTAAAAGGTTTTAATATTTTTTTGGATTTCCATTTACTTTTAAAACATGATTTAATCTTCTTGGAATGGGTTCGAATAATTTTTTTGTGATTTCTGGAGTGATTTTACCCCATTCTTCTTGAAGCACCGATTTTAATTGTTGTTTTGAAGAAATGGTGTATTTGAAAATTCTTGATTCCAATTCTTGCCAAATATTCTCTATGGGATTTAAGTCTGGAGATTGTGGTGGTGTTTTTATTATTTCAGGACAGTTATACAGCAGCCAGAGTCTAACGTTCAAAGCAGTGTGCTTGGGGTCATTGTCCTGGTAGAATTTAAAATCGTTATGAAGGTTCAATTTTCAAATTTTGAAGATTTCAAATTTTGATTTAAAATGTCAGTATACTTGTACTGATCCATTATACTGTCAATAAAAACAAGATTACCAACTCCAGCGGACGACATACACCCCCATACCATAACTCCTCCTCCACCATGTTTTACTGTTGGCACCAAGTTCTGTTTGCGAAATTCTTCCCTGGGTTTTCTCCACACCAAGATTCTACCGTCAGAACCAAATATATTAAATTTACGCTCATCAGTAAATATAACTACAATTCAGTAATCAGAATTCTTATTTTTATGTTGGATTTTGCGAAAGCTAGTCTATTCTTTTCTCTTACGAAGAATTTTTTCCCGGCTGCTCTACCGTGATATGCAGTAGATCGAATTACTCTTCTAATAGTCTCAGAATTAACAATTACTCCATATAATTCATGTAAATCAGCAGCAACTTTAGGAGCACTCATTCTTGGATTTTTCTTAATGCTTCGAAAGATAATTCGCTTTATTCCATTGGATAGCTTTGATGGTCTGCCAGGTCTTCTTTTATCCTGAAACATATGATTCTTTTTATATCGTTTAATGATATTGAAAACTGTTGAATGACTCAAATTAACTGTTTCAGCACTTTCTCTAATAGATTTTCCACGTTCAATATGCAAATTAATAACTAATTTTCGAATTTCAGGCAAAGTTTCTTTTCGTTTATTATTTATGGCTGCACAGAGCTAAAAAACACAAAAATTCCAAAACAAACTGGAGAGAAATACTGCAGACGATTTTAAAAATTATTGCCAATTACTTTTCATTAAAAATAAATACCCCAAAAGATATTTTTATTGCTTACTTCAGACGATTTTTGTTGCATAGTACGTAGTGTCCCATCACTTATGTGAGCCATTTTTTTGCTCCGTTCTAAACAATTGTATTTTTATTAAATTAATATTTTGAGAAAATGTATGTTATGTTGTAATTGTTACTAAATTGAAGTATGAAACACACCCACAAAAAATTTCTACATGTTTTTTTTAATTCTACATGTTTTTTTAGTTTCCTTTCGTAAAGCACAAGTGTCCCATCACTTTTGTGAGACACTGTACGTGGATGTTAGAAGTGTGGATTAATGAAGAATATTTTGTAAACGTCATCCCTAATGATGAGAGCGCGATCAGCCATCTTTGCTATTCTGATTATTTTTAAATCTTAATTCTTTATTTCTTTTACTTTTTATTCTATTTTAATTGTAAACGCAACGCATTGATTTTATTTTAAATATATTTTCCACGAGTGGCAACGACAGAGTATTTTGATGAAAGCCGATTTGAACGGTAATATTTATGAAGTGCGCATAGTTATTTTGTATTTTTAGTTGTACCGTCTTAGTGATATGGTAAGTAATGCGCAAGTAAAGATTTATTTGCATAAGTGAGGATTGTTTCTTAATGAGAAAAATTAAGCTAACAACTCATAAGTGGGACATTGACGGTCTAAAAGTTTATTAGTTTTGTCTCTTAAAAAAATTTATTACTTCTTCTTTTCTTGAATAGGTTGTTAAAAAAGAAGTTTTTTCATTTTATTTTAAGGTGTGTTTTAATTTTATAACAATTATTTTAAATTTTGAAACCCTTTCCTTTCAAATTCTTGTTTCCCACTCACAACTGCCTACCTTCTGGTAGAGAGTTGTAAGTGGTTACTTACCAATTTGATAATCCGATACGACTTGCAGAAAGCTGCAATGGGTTGGCGATGGTTTTTCTGAGATATAACTTAGAGAGGCATAGGTAGAAAGATGGCACTCGAAGACAGACGTAGTCTTAAATTCCATATATAATTTTATTCCATGATAACTAATTCTTAGAACACAATTTCTTTTTCGTGGCACGTCATTATTGTGGATGCGCTATATACACCCCACAATTTTATACAGATTATATCTTTAGAACCGTGGACGATACCTAGCAGAGGTCAGCGAGCGAAGTAGTATCTTGCGTGAAGTCCACCGTAATCCAATAGGGAAGCTTTCAGAGGCATTAGGTATTTTTTTGAAAGCAAGAGAGATATAGTCACTTTACTTAACCTGTTCCGCCAAACTAAGTTAATGGCACTACACGGTTAGGAAGTCATCGTAGTCATTACTAGCAATCTTAGGCCGCCTTTCTACATTTTTCATTAATCTTTACTTTCTTGGATATAATTATTTTCATTCACTTGCTTCATTATCTCTAAGATGCCCTTGTTGCAGTCATAGTCCGTAAACAGTCTATTCACAGGATGTGTGATATAGTCGGAAGGAAAGAACAAGCAAGATAGATGAAAAATGAGCAACGCGCTCTCTGGGAATCGAACCACGGACCTCTGGAATACGCGCCCAGTGCGCTGAACACTACACTACGAAGGCATGCTAAGAAGGCGGGAGAAATGCCTTATAAACTCGGCAAGAAAAAAAAGGTTTGGGTTTAGGTTAGAAAGGTTTCAGTTCTCAAAATTTTCAGTTTGGGTTCTGAATTATGTACGTCGTCAGCGTTACGCAAGCCTCACAAGATGAATGATCTAGAATTTTATTATTATTATTATTTCCAGTGGCTAGGCAAAAAGGTTCAAAGAACTAAAATCTTAGAACAATAGAACTTATAAGGTATTTCTCCCACTTCCCTAGCGTGCCTTCGTGGTGTAACGGTAACACGCTGGGCCGGTATTCCAGAGGTCCGTGGTTCGATTCCCGGCGAAGGCGGTTGCATATTTTTCATCTTTTCTGCTTCCAATTAACCTAATGATTCTACAAACTAAGAACACGAATAATCGTAGCAGTAGAACTAAGAACAAAAAGACCGAAGTCTTTGCCTAAGGAGCGCTCTTGTCTCCCAGTATCTGGACTCTTCTGTAAGAGCCCCACATCGAAGCAGGTGGTCTCTGTCCATTTCTTCCTTAGAATCACAAAGAGGGCAAACAGGATCGCTTGAAATGCCTATGCGGTGCAGGTGGGCTGCAAGAAAATCATCTCCTGTAGACAGACGAAAAGACGCAACTGCATTTGCGTCTTGTACAATTTCTCAGTGTAAATTTCGCAGAAAATCTGCAAAAATACAAAAAATTTTAATCGAAGATATTCACATAATTGAGTCAGATTTTGTTACTCTTGGAAGTTTGCTGTAACAGTATACAATAACTTTCTGAGTTCTTGGAGGTTAACTTTTGTGTGAGAAACTGGACAGGACCAGATGGTTTGTTCGTTATATCTGGAACCTCTTGCTAAGCCGGGTTCATTATAGTAACAGAATATATATACATACAGATATAATCGAGTGTATATACATACAGATGCCTCATTATTCAATAATGGAGAGAAATAATAATGATAGAGTTGTAGAGTTCCTTACTTTGGAATTCTGAGTTAATGTTGGAAGTGAAGAATCTAAGAACTGATAAGCGAATAATCCCTTTAGTTCGGTGACAAGAAAGAACAAGTTAGAAGGGTAACTAACCCTTTATTATTCCAATAAGATTTAACAAAACTCCGCCTGGTAGTGTACAAGCAAAGCCCACACTTGGACTTGAACATAAGGGGACTCATACACCTTAAAACCCATAAGATGTTCGAATGGGTGACTGTTGCAAGAATTGGGATAACTTACTTATTTTATAAGCAATTACTACCAACTGTTTACAGCTGACTACATAATATAGCTGCTTTCTGAAATACTAATCAGAAAGTTTGTGTTACCACAGATATTTTTA
Source organism: Stegodyphus dumicola (assembly GCF_044657685.1). Lineage (NCBI taxonomy): Eukaryota > Metazoa > Arthropoda > Arachnida > Araneae > Eresidae > Stegodyphus > Stegodyphus dumicola. The sequence goes on from NC_140771.1 coordinate 247,647,618, forward strand.
TAATTTAATCCGCTTTGTGACAACATTTTTCGTCATGTTTCCAACTTGCGCGTACAGTTTAAAACATTCTGTTTCATAATTTAATTCCATATTTAATATATAGCTTTTATAACATTTGAAAACTACTGTGAACCTAAAATTCTAAAAATTTCACGTTTAATTTTTATTTTATTTTGAGTTGTGTTTATAAAATGTATTTTATTAAAAAAATTTGTAATGTTTTCGTCCATAAAATTTTTCAGTATTAAAATATTCATCAGATTGTTGGTTCAGTTAGAAAATAGTGCTCATGTAAAGAATTCCATCCAATTTCAAGTATGTACCATGAGCCATTTATAAAATATCATGCGCGCAAGGTGGAAACATGGCGAAATATTTTGTCACAAAGAGAATTAAATTACAAAAATATTTGTGGCAACACAAACTTTCTGGTTACTAGTTTCCAAAGCAGCTATAATATGTAGTCAGCTGTAAAAAGTTGGAAATAATTGCTTTTAAAATAAATAAAATATTCCAATTCTTACAACAGTCACACATTCGAAAATCATGAGGGGTTTAAGGTGTATGAGTCCCCTTAAAAGACTAAGAATTAAACTAAAACTAAGATTAACTAAAGAAGTATAGCCGAAGCTATCAAGGTTCAAAACGAGTTGGCCCCCTTTAACTTATTTGACTACGAAGCTTAGCAAGGGCCTGAGTACGGCCGAGCGTAATAAGAGCTTTGAGAGAGAGAGTGGCCGAAAAGGCAGACGCGCGTAAATCAAAAACTCTGATTCTCTCTGCTTCAGTAAGTAACTTCGTGGTTTAAATACCGCTCCTTCTCATCAAATATTCACCAAGATTCCAAAACTACGTTCTGGCCGGAAGTAGTAAGTTGAAGTTAAGAATTTGACAGGTAAGGAACTTTAACTTCAAATTTAACTGTTAATAAAATTAACATAATCCTTACAGAGTTTTCAAAATGAGTATGTCACCAAAAATAACTAACATATGAGATTCTACATATGTTTATAAGGTATTTCTCCCGCCTTTTTAGCATGCCTTTATGGTGTAGGAGTCAGCACGCTCGACGAGTATTAGAGAGGTTCGTGGTTCGATTCCCGGCGAGACATTGCTCATTTTTCATGACTTCTGCTTTCAAAAATCTAATGTCACTACACTGGCTCTCGAACTGAAAAGGTGGTGGATAAATATTGTCCACCACCATGATTTGGCGTTTGAGTCCCCTAATCCTCAGTCGCCCTTTAAAAGGGGGAGTATATAAGGTATTTCTCCCACCTTCTTAGCATGCCTTCGTGGTGTAGCGGTCAACACGCTCGACGCGTATTCAAGAAGTCCGTGGTTCGAGTCCCGGGAAAGGCATTGCTCATGTTGAATGACACCTTCTTTGAAAAATGTAATGTCTCTACAATGTTACGTTTAGAAACATATTTTACCACCGTCGTAATGAGCTATAACGAATGTGGTAGGTTCTGTCGCTTGGAGCATCTTTCTTAAGAAAATTGCTTGGCGCGTGTTGTCCTATGACCAGGAAAAGTCCTTTGTTTTAATCCCCACAAATACAGTTTCTGAAATTTTCATAGAAATCACCTATATTATCATACATTTCTTTTTAATTCTTTTATGCAGATACAAAAGTCCAGAAATTGTTCTTTCTCACTCTTTTAACCCGATTCCTAGAGAAGAAATCTTTATACCTCTTTCAGTGCGTATAATTGCATGATGGTTTCATTAATGCTCTTAACAAAACGGTTTTCACTTGATGACGAAAGGTAAAAATAGCCTGTAAAAGAAAAGAGACTCAATTTTTAAGAGGTTTCTAAAGCCTGTGTCTGCGTCGAAATCTATTATACCGTTTATAAAACCGCGTCCTTAATATCATGCTGAGGCGGCGACCTCTTTGATGGTGCTATATTTAATTTTTTCTGCGATAAGCGGCGGGTGCGGATGTAACAGGCTGCATTACTGGAGGAAGGCGATAACCTTATTTGTAAAAGTTATCTGTCTCTTTATTCATTATAAAGGAAGACTGGCGTGTTAACCAAATAATCGTTTGTTCTACCGTTTAGTATTTGTTTAGTCTGCGTGCATGGCAGTCTGTTATTCAGTGAAATGATTCAGTCTTTCCTTAAGCACTACTAAAAAAAAAAAAAAAAAAAAAAACACTGAAAGCTTTAAGCTTTTTGTGGTTAAATACCTTTTTCTTTGAAGAAACTTATAACATATTCTTCCTCCCTCCGCAAATTCTAAATTTTCACCGTCGTCGCAAAATGGCTGGAAAATCTCGAGAACAATGTAATAGAAATAAAAATACACTGAATAAATAATAAAAAAAACTGTCATGAAAAAGTTGCCGTTTTTTGAAAATAAGCGCCACCAGTATGTATTATCGGTAGCCGGTAACCTGCGTAAACCAGATTCTGGCGTTGTTCCTATGTATTGGCGAATTTAGCTTCGTGGTCCCTATAACCGATAAATACCCCTGGGCATATACTTCTTTTCATATGTAGTCTTCGCCGACAGTATACGTAAATATTGACCCTCAGATAGTAGCAATAAGCATTTCTTTTAGAGTTAACGCAGTTGCTTTTTTATTGCGCCTAGCTAAAGAAGCCGCATACGTAGCACATGAGAATTCATTAAACCTAGGACGACCGGAGTCGGAGCTATTAAGACCTGGCATCAGTCAAGAAATCCTAATGACAAAAGGCATCTTAACTATCTAAATCGTAAAATCAAGTCTGATATTCAAGAGTATAGGACTCAAAAATGGGACCACCTTCTCGAAAATTTGGAGCCGAACCACGAAAATGTTTGGAAAATCTCACGCTCCCTCAAAAATAATAACAGTTATATCCAGCATGCAATAGAACACTCAGGAACCAAATATTATTCGGACCAAGACATTGCTGACCTCATGGCTGAAGAACAGGAAAAAATTTATAAACCCCTCCCTTCTATCAACTCGGAAACAGAAGATGAAGCTAACGAGGCAATCAACTTCATACGCAATTTCACTCCTCAAAGGCACATCCAGCTTACTTCTCCTACGGAGATTAAAAATATAATCAAAAATCTTAAGCCAAAAAAAGCGAAAGGTTATGACCAAATTAATAACGAAGCACTTAAAGCTTTGCCTAATAAATATATAATTAATCTATGTAATATTATTAATGGTTGTATTAGACTGTCTTATTTCCCTCAACAATGGAAGCATTCAATCCGAGCAAAAACCCAAAGGATGTCAACAGCTACCGACCCATCAGCCTTTTGCCTGCTATGGGAAAAATATATGAAAAAATTCTTAACAACAGACTCACTGACTTCCTTGAAAATAATGACATAATAGATAATCTGCAATTTGGATTCAGGAAAGGCCACTCGACCACACACCAAGTCCTTAATCTTGTTGAAACCATTGCTCTTGCTTTTCAAAAAAAAGTGCAGTTGCCGCATGCTACCTCGATTTTGAGAAAGCTTTTGATCGAGTGTGGCATGCTGGGCTAATTCTTAAGCTCATTGATCTAGAAATTCCCAAAAACTTAATCAAAATTATCTTCTCTTTTATACGAAACAGAACATTCCAAGTCCGAATCGGTAATACCCTCTCAAAAAAGAAAAGGATGTTTTGCGGCGTCGCTCAAGGTAGTGTCTTGAGCCCAAAACTTTTCAATATCTATATTAATGATCTTCCACAACCACCTAATTCTAAAGTGCTCAAATATGCCGATGACGCAGTAGTCCTCTCAGAATCAATTAAACCCCATCTGGCCATAAATAATCTTCAAATGTACGTTAATAATATTGCACACTGGTGTTCCAGTCGCTGAACACTGGTAACTCGGTTCGAGGCTCGAAACCTGCGAACGGGCTGGCTGCGTGGGCGTTTTCGTGGTTTTCCCCGTGTGTAACGTATATACGAGCCAGTTTCTTTTAGAAAGTCCTCCACGAAGGCATCCTCCTCTTAAGCAGATAGCCCTCGAGGCTTTGCACATAATCGCATAAAACCAAACCATCAAGCCGGTCAGCACCACTTGGGAACCAATCTTTGAACCATTACATAAGGTTACAAATGAAAGGAATACGACCCGATCTACCTGGTCTAAAAATAGACCTTATGAATCTTGTTTGGGTCTCCTCTAAATTCACCACAAAATAAGGAATCCCACCACAAAACCAATGTCAAGCACAATCACAACATTACAACACAAACTATAAACACACCATTAACACATATCAAGTGAAAAAAGGACATATAGAATTAAAAAATCAGAAGGCATAAAGTTAGTATCTGATTAAGTCAAAATGAATAAAATTATAAGTAAAAAACGCCATATTAAATCTATAAAATTCTAAGATCACTAAACTGCGAATAAAAATACAATAAAAGAAATTTTTTTTTAATACAGCTACAATTTTGATTATATAATAACACCACATGCACTCTGTTTACTGTTAATACGAGTAACTCCTACAATCTCTTTGGCGAACGTACGTAATTTATTATAGTTTCAAAATTATCAATTTTCATTTGTTGTCGTACATTTTCTGTTAATTTACATTCAAAAGTGAAGTGCTCTGTGGAGCCAGGTGAATTGCAAGCTAAGCATAAGGAATTTTCCTGTATAGCAAATCTACTGTACTCTACGGAGCAGGCTTCCTTCTTAGAAATCCATGCGGAATGATGCCTGTTCGGTGGAAGAATCTCAGGGTAGGACCGACAGACATAAATTTATTTGTTGTCACTGAAGAGTTTCATGGACAGGGTAGGTTATTGTTGCGTAGTCACCTTGCATAGGAATGCTACGATTATTCGTGAGGGGGGGATTACTTCAAACAATAATATGCTATCGTGTTTGAATCACTAAATGAGTCCATAGTCATAGTAAAAGTAAAATTGCAGAGTCCAAAGTTCTAGGAAAATACCATCGTGCCTTTGTGGATATTTCCGTGGAATTATTCCTGAGAATAATGCACAATGATCAGACGTTACTAAACCATTATGCTATTTTGCATAGCTATCACATAACATGGTTACTGCACATGGATTATACACATTATCAATGGCCTTTCCTTGGGGACACATGCTACAGTTATTAACAAATTAATATGGATAGCCTTAGTAATACTTCAAATTATAACAGGTAGTAGAAGACTTACACTGAATATCTAAGTACAGTAAGACCCCGCTTAACGCTGTTTCGTTTAGCGCTGTTTCGGTTTAGCGCTCTTTTATTTCAACCCGGGGATTCTCCGAAATTGTGCGCAGCGGTAGGTTTCCAAATAACATATCCGAAACAGTGTAGTTGTGTTTCTTGCTTGGTGGACGCATTTTTATCATTTGAAACATTTGTTGACATTATTGTAAGTTTAAATTTGTATAATACTATAACGATTAATACAGTGACAGATATTATCATCTTTAGTTTTTATCATGGGTGATAATAAAAAACAAGAAAACAAAGCAACCAGAAAAAGCATTTCACTGGAAACTCAAATGCAAGTGATTAGAAGATTAGATTCTGGTGAACGTCAATCTCAAACTAGTGCTGCATTGATTTTGGCAACTTCAACAATAAGGACAATTCTTAAGAATAAAGAAAAAATACCGTCATCGGCAACTGCAACTACGTCCAGCTCTGCAACTAGAATTACCCGTTCTAGAAATAACATTATAGAGGAAATGGAAAAACGACTGTCTATATGGATTGACGACGAAATTGAACGCAATATGCCATTAAGCCAATCTATCATAACGCCTTCTTGACAAAAAGGCAGAAAATTGGAAACCCAGAATAGACTGAATGATCTGACTGAGAATTTTATTTGTTTTTAAAAGTATATGCGTTTATATTGTTTTTATTTTTGTAAGAAATAAATGTTTGATTTTATTTTTATCAAAAAAAAACATTATTAAATTTAATGCCTAACCATTTTTTATCCGTCTTCCCCTAATCCCATTATTTACATGTTAAGATAGCCTCGCTTAGCGCTGTTTCGCATTACGCTCTACCTCGATGGAACGTATCCCCCGCGTTAAGCGGGGTCTTACTGTATCGAGGTGTTTGAACATAATTGCATAGTATAAGAGCAGTACATAGTGTAACTATGCACACATTCGGTATGTACAGTATAAGACCACAGCTTAAATTGCGCCGAAGACCACCGGCGCCCAGCTCCGGCACTTCTTAGTTTTTGGTGTAAATCATAATTCTTGGCGGAACACACCGGAGCCCTAAATAAAAAGGCTCCAGTGTTTCTTTTATGTAAGTGAATAACAATTTCGGTAGAAATTTGATCTCGAAAATTTTATTTTTTGCCATAAAATTGTATTAAAAATCGCTTATTAAATTTTAATTTAACTCTTTACATTTAATTTAATTTTAATTATTTAATTACTTTTATCTTTAATCATTTAAAAAAATTTATTTAATTAAACAATAATCGATAAATATTGATTAGTAATATTAATTAGATAACTATTGATTAATTTGATAATAATTAACTATTTAATTTTAAAAATATTGATGATTTTAATAGTCATTTTATTTATTTATTTACTTCTGTTCCTCTTTGCTGACGGCCTTCCATAAGGCTCTGGCACTTCTAATTTTAGAAATTAAGCCCTTAATTTCTAAAATTAGAAGTGTCGGAGCCTTCTTATGTATTGTTAAGACAGTACATAAGAAGACTTAAACCGAGTATCTAAATACTGACTTCCTATAACATAACACGGTTACAGTACATATATTCCATGCATTATCAATGGCCTTTCCATGGGGATACCTGTCACAGTTTATTAAGAAATAAAAATGAGTAGCATCAGTAAGATACCCCCGAAATCTACCACCATTATAAGGTATTTCTCCCTCCTTCATAGCATGCCTTCGTGGTGTAGTGGTCAGCACGCTTGACGCGTATTCCTGAGGTCCGTGGTTCGAGTCCCGGCGAGCACAATGCTCATTTTTCATGACTTCTGCTTCAAAATAAACCTAATGTCTCTACACCATAACTTTTCTTTCGCGGTAAGGCAAAAAAACTCGAAACATCTTCATTAAAAACTGCAAAATACACAAAAGCATAAAACACCAAATGGCGTTAAAAAGTCGAAAAATATTTTTTTTTTATAATAAAAAGGAGAGTTTTGTCTGTGTGTTGCGTCGTTGATTAACTAATCTTCGTACGAAAGAGCCAAGTTTACGTTGTTTTCAAAGCTTCTTCTACAAAATATTGTCTGAAGGTTTTCTAGCACCTTCAACTGTACAGAATTTTATAACAATGTTCTTAAAATACAAAGGAATAAAAGTCTTTTATTACCAACTGCAATAAAAAGTGCATCTGTAGGTGCTATTCAAATGAATATATCAGGAGATCTTATATCAGCTAAATTGCAACATGTTAATATTTCTGCTGATAAATTCTGCTACATTAAACATAGTAACAGTACTTTTCTTTTTATCATTGTTGATTTATGCGTTCGTTATCATAGGGTTCGGGATTTTCTATTAAATTTCGTACTATGCAAGGTTGTGTTAAGTTGGGGGGGGGCAGACGAAGGTAAGAGTAAAATACGCATAGCCAGTTTCCCGCTTAGCTGTCCCTTCAGATCCTGATGCAGAGAATTTTTATTTTATTCAAAATGTTGTTATGTACGCGTTAAATATAAGGGCCGGTTACGGTTACAATTACATACAGGGCTCAATTACAGTTATCAAGTTACCATATCAATTAAAGTAATGCAATGACCGGACCAAAATATTGCCAGATGGTCGACTTTTGAAGATTTCCTGCCAAATGTGACGATAAAAGTTTATCGCCAAAACCATTGCTAGGTTGGCGATATCTCGCCAGTTCAGCGGAATAGTTAACGCAGTGTTAAATGGTAGATTTGCTCCTATGACATTATTTTTCGGCAGAGCTTCGCGTTTTCAAGCATTGCATGTTATTTTATTCAAAAAATATGATGTGTACACCACGTGACTTCCTTGTACGGAATGTTAAATTACATGCATTTTTTCCTGTCTTTCGTTTAAATTTATTTCCTCGAATTTCATTAGAGATAGCTTTCTCATTCCATTAATTCTGTTTGTTCTCAGTTCGCGGCAGAGCAAAAATACACAAAAACCTCAAAATATCTTCATTAAAAATTGAAAAATATGGAAAAAAAGGCATCATATACATATAAAAAATCAAAATAATAATTTTTACAATTAAAATTAGAGTTTCTACGTAAAAACAAGAAGTTTGGCCAGCAGGCAACAAGGCAGATTTTTTTTCGGTAAACAAAATTGAACGTTTAATTTTGTTCCCACTCGGCAAAAAGACACTGAATGTGCAGACATTGATGTGACTTTGTTGTTGCGAAGCTTAGTTTCTCAAGATTGGTAACAAATCCATTATTCTGTTAAGTTTCAAATGTAAACAAATATGGCTGCCATTATAAACAAAAATTAGGCTTAGGCGCACTTAAACAACTTTTAAATTGTTGATAATTCTACAAATAATATTGCCTGCAGTATACTAAAGGCATAAAAACCTTAACCGGAGCATAAGAACAACATAATTCGATCATTTTTTAAGGGGTCTCATACACCTTAAACCCCTTATGATCTTCGAATATGTGATTGTTGCAAGAACTGGGATATTTTATTTATTTTATCAGCAATTACTCCCATCTTTTTACAGTTGACTACATAATATAGCTGCTTTGGGAACTAGTAACCAGAAAGTTTGTGTTGCCACAAATATTTTTGTAAATAAATCCGCTTTGTGACAAAATTTTTCGTCCTGTTTCCACCCTGCGCGCATGATATTTTAAAAATGGCTAATGGTACATTCTTAAGATTTGATAGAATTCTTTTTATGGGCACTGTTTTTTAACTGAACCCAAAATCTGATGAATATTTTAATATCAAAAAATTGTATGCACGAAAATATTACAGATTTTTTAATAAAATACATTTTATAAACTCAATTCCAAATAAAATAAAAATTTAACATGAAATTCTTAAAATTTTTCGTTCACAGCAGTTTCCAAATGTTTTAAAAGCTATATATTAAATATGAAATTAAATTATGCAACAGAATGTTTTAAACTGTCCGCGCAAGTTGGAAACATGACGAAAAACTTTGTCACAAAGTGAATTAAATTATAAAAATATTTGTGGCAACACAAACTTTCTGGTTACTATTTCAGAAATCAGCTATATTATGTAGTCAGCTGTAAAAAGATGGAAGTAATTGCTTTTAAAATAAATGAGTTATCCCAATTCTTGCAACAGTCACATATTCGATGATGTTTTGGGTTTTAAGGTGTATGAGTCCCCTTAAAGCAAAAAATGCGCAATTTACCAACATGTAAAAATAAAAAAAACCGAGCTCACGAAGCTGAGTAACAGAGCGGGTATAAATATGGAAGATAAAAAATATATAAATCAAAACTATAATTTAAACTAACGGGTAAAACTTTAGTTCTCTCTCTCTGTTCTAAAATTCGTAATAACATCTCTGGATTGCGTCATTTCTTCGCAATACGGAGAAGTTATTATGATTTTCAGTAGAGAGAGGGAGAATTAAAATTTTACCCGTTACTGTAAATTATGATTTTGATTTATATATTTTTTATCTTGCATCTATATATATATATGTACTTTTGGTGGAGCTGATTGCAACCAAAAAGGGTGGTCCGCTTTTTGTGCAGATTATATTGGAGATGTATTAGATTCTGAGGCTAAACATTTTGGAGTTATGCGAGATACATACATAAATTAGTACGTACATACAAGACGCCACGAAAAAAATCTCTTCTGAATCCATTTTAAATCAGTTTTATAATTTGTTTTGGGGAAAAGAGTTCTTTATTCTGTCCTTACGCACAGATGTCACGCAAAAACATCGTCGATTTGCATTCGATAGCGGTCAAAATGGATATTTTCTTTGAAATAGGATACCCGGAATTTTTTGTCAATACAATACTTCCTTTAATTCGCATAAGGAAGTAAAAATAGTACAATTCCACGTGTAGTTTCGCTAACTGTATAAATGTAAAATTCGTACGAATAGTTCTGTTTTATGTTGGTTTTTCGCATTGTGAAAAAACGGTGGCATCTGATGCTACCCAAATTAAAACACACATAGTCCTCCATTCGCGCATCTTCATAAATTAAGGTTATAAGGTATTTCTCCCGCCTTCTTAGCATGCCTTCGTAGTGTAGTGGTCAGCACCCTGGGTGCGTATTCCATAGGTCCGTGGTTCGATTCCCGGCGAAGGCGTTGCTCATTTTACATCAATCCTGCTTTCAAAAAATAACCTCATAAGTCTTCAGTGGCGCCCGAACTCAGAATCGTACGAAAATTGAACTCTAAAGTAAAAATTTCGCCTGTAAAATTATCGCACACATCTTCAAGAATAATGTGCAAATTGCAGGAAGCCATCGGATGGCGCCGATAGTTCGTCACAATGACGAAAGTGTATATAAGGAATGGCAGCAAAGAAGTAAAATTGCTCACAAGCGTTCCGTAAGCTTCCACAACAACCGTACCGTAATGTGGTTAATGACACAGAGGACGCATGTGGAGGATTTTTTACGTAGTGGTATTATCTGCCGCCTGTAATGTGGGCGTACTGAGTTTGAAGTATCTGAGGAACTTAGGATAGTCCAAAGTGTCATCTCCAAGCTTTGACAACGATTCAAAAATGATGGAAATGTCAGCGTCGCCCAGGAGTTACCAACGCCGAATGACGATCGGTATTTGGCAGTAACCTTCCAAAAGAAGCAAAAGAAGCACAGCATCAGACCTGTCTCGTCAGCTGTCTTGAGCCACAGGTACAACAGTTTCAAAGCAAAGCATCTACAGACGTTTGGGACATTGGTCTATATGCTCACAGGCCTGTCAGATGTGTTCCGCTCGCGGCAACTCACTGTCGCCAGCGGTTAGTCTGGAGTAGAGAACATCCAGTGTGGACATCGTCACAGTGGGCTTGTGTGATGTTTCCCGACAAGTCCAGCCTCAGCTTGCAGTCTGATTCACGTCAGACTTTCATATGGAGAACTTCAGGTACACGCTACCACAAAGTCAACATCATCATGGGCCCAGAATTTGTGTTTATGGATGACAACGCCCATCCTCACCGTGGGAACATTGTAAAGGAATGAATGCTTTCAATCTGAGGATATCACCCGTATGGAATGGCCAGCATTCTATGGAGAACTTCAGGTACACGCTACCACCAAGACAACATCATTGAACGACACATTTACGGTGATGTAGGACTGCTCGTTTGCGGTGGAATCATACTGGGCTTCAGAACAGATCTGCATGTTCAGATCGGAACCATGACAGGTCAGATTTATCGGGACATCATTCTGGAACAAAATGTACGTTTATTTAGGGGTGCCATGGGCCCAGAATTTGTGTTTATGGATGACAACGCCCATCCTCACGGTGGAAACATTGTAAAGGAATGCCTTCAATCTGAAGATATCACCCGTATGGAATGGCCAGCATTCTATGGAGAACTTCAGGTACACGCTACCACGAAGACAACATCATTGAACGACACCGTTACGGTGATGTAGGAATGCTCATTTGGGGTAGAATCATACTGGGTTCCAGAAACAGGTCTGCATGTTCAGATCGGAAACATGACATGAAAAATTTATCGGGACATCATTCTGGAACAACATGTACGTTTATTTAGGGGTGCCATGGTCCAGAATTTGTGTTTATGGATGACAACGCCCATCCTCACCGTGGAAACATTGTAAAGGAATGCCCTCAATCTGAGGATATCACCCGTATGACCCATTCTCACCTGACTTGAATCCGATAGAGCATGTGTGGGACATGCTTGGCCCACGAATTGCAGCCCGTCAAGCACCTCCTACATGTGACCGGAACTTCGGAGAGCACTGCTTGCTGAGTCGAGTAATCTTCCCCAAGATAAACGCGATAATTCCTGGAACTCAGCATGCCTAGACTGTATTTCATCGTCTGGGAGACATACAATGTATTGACCATCATATTAACGATATAATGTTAAGTTTTTGGAAGGGGAGATATTTTTTTTGTGATTGCTGCCGGGAACAAAAATCGTAGTTTTTGTGAATGGTATCATAAATAAACCATCTTTTTTGTTCTTTATCTTTTGTTTAATAAATGGGCTTTATGTATAAATGAGGTTTGTTTTTGTTTTTGAACCTTTATTTTCCGGAGCGTGCATTATCCTTAATTTATGGACATGAGTGTATGTAATGGATCCTTGAAGCATTTCTCATGTTGGATTTACGTTATATCTACCTAAGAATATTAGAATTCCTCCTTTCATAAATTCTAGTACTCCTTTTCAGATGTTCTCGCGGTTACTTAGAAACATTCGTAACTTCATTGTAGTAATTACGTTCAGAATTGTCCTTGTATCATTGAAAGGAAAACATTGATGTAACCATGGCAACGCACGCGATATTGTTCTACCGTTAATAGCCAGTTTGCTTCATAAAGTGTATAATGTGTAAAATGGTAAGCAAATGTGTCAAATTACACATGTTAAATGCGTTTTTTACCTAATTTAACCGTGAATGTTCAAAGTATGTACCTAATGCTAATACTCTATATTTTTAATGCTAATACTTTGTTTTGTTCATTCTGTTGCTGCCATAATAAATCATAAAAATCACATAAACAGGCTAGTTTGAATATATCCTGTTGTAATTGGCTTAAAAATATTTTTCAGAAGTTGTAATTTAAACGAGACGCGCTATTCGCACTGTTTCTTTATCTGTATAGCATTATCTTCTACGAAGTAAATGAAGTATTGTAATCGCGAAAAATTTCCGCTATCGTATTTTAACGAAAATAGCATTTTGATCGCTCTCGATTTTATTTGAATGATGTTTTTGCGTTACATTTGTACGTACGGACATAATAAAGGACTCTTTTTTTTTTTTTCCAAAAACGAATTGTGAAGTGGATTTAAAATAGATTCAAAAGTGATTTTTTTCGTGACGTACATACATACAGTGGCTCACAAAAGTGTTCGTACGGGTTTCAGTGAAATATTTATTTATTCATTAATAAAAATTAATATTTTAGAATGTAAACTTTTTAATAATACCTATAAATGGAACTATTCGATCTTTAAAAAAAAATAATCTTGGGAGCTTCTTTGTTTATATTTTGCCGTCATTATTTGGTTAACATCCGGGGGGGGGCGGAAAGAGAACCATTGTTACTAAACTCGTATAGAGTATAATGGTATAATATTTTCTCTTTAACATCTGAAAGGGGCGTTGTCGCTTTTACTTGTAAAATTAACCTCCAAATAATGTAACATTTACTTTTCTCTTTTCCTTTCAAAATAAAATCAGTACATATGACTATGCCTCCAAAACTTACAGAATTTGGTTTTTCCCACAGTTGGAATACCAGCTAAATTTCCCTTAAAAAGTCCTCCACGAAGGCATCTCTCCCTTCAGGCAGATCGCCTTTGCGTGCTTTGCCATAATCTACTAAACTAAATCAAAAGAACCCGACAGACGAATAACGAAAAGAGCCTAGAAGGTGTGTAATTGTTTCCACTGCATAGAATTTCCTGACCTGGAAAAATACTAGAAATTATTGGCATTTCGTACGCGGGAAATATTTGTTGAAAGAGTTGCTACATAGACGAAAACTTCGCGGCAGAATCATCTTGGGCAAAATGTTTCTCAAAAGACAACCCAAGGAGAAGATATCGTCCTACTCCGCAGTACAAAACTTCGCGAAACAAAGCATCGTTGAAAAAAATAAAATAATGACGAAATTCCGTAATTCGGAAGCATGTTCCTCAAAACATAGTGTTAAAAAATGAAGCAGCTAACAAACATCCAAGAATTATTCATTTTATGCATCTGTACATTTCATTGAAATAATGTTCATATTTTTTCATAGAATTCTGAGCATCTTAGAAGCATAAAATACGTATTTTTACGAAATGTCCAGCCGCGGTAAGATACTTTCACCGCAAAAGCAGGTTTTAGGGTTGCCAGATTTGGCGCGATATGCCATAGACGGATATAGAACATTCTGGAACTTACCGGTTTGGCCCAAAATGTTCTCGAAGGCAGGCCAAAAGCTATATAAACCCTGCTTGTACGCGGGTTGCAGCCTAGTATCGAGTTGGCCGTAGAGTGTATCGCGAGTTGGTGTGCATTGTTGAGGGTATCGAGTGTATCCTCGGGTGCGTCGCGAGTTGTAGCGTGGAGAGTCTCGAGACTATGTTGAGTTCCGAGAACGACCGAATCGAGTCGGGAGCTGTACTCTAGTTCTTTGCTATGAAGCTGTCTTCACCGTGATAGCCTGAAAGCTGTATTGCTGATTCTTTCAGCGTGTTTGTTGTAGTTTTTCGACGACTGTAAACTTGTTTTTGGAGCTGTCCTGAGTAATACTATAAGGATTTCTTCCACTTCTCTAGCGTGCCTTCGTGGTGTAGTGGTTCTGCACACTGAGCTGGTATTTTCAGAGGTCCGTGGTTCGATTCCCGGCGAAGGCGGTTGCATATTTTTCATCTATTCTGCTCTTCTAATCAACCTAATCTACAAGTGGCGCCCGAACTGAAATGGTTGTGGATGATGATTCTCCGCACCCAGGATTTGGCGACTAGGTCCCCGAAACCCTAGTCGCCCTTTAAAAAGGGGAGTATATAAGGTATTTCTCCCAATTCCCTAGCGTGCCTTCGTGATGTAGTGGTTCTGCACACTGAGCCGGTATTTTCAGAGGTCCGTGGTTCGATTCCCGGCGAAGGCGGTTGCATATTTTTCATCTATTCTGCTTCCAATCAACCTAATGACTCTACACTACTGGCTAAATAAATTGTGTTTTTATTCTTCATGAAGTGTTACAAACGCAATAATATTTCTGCGATGTTTTTGGTCATTCGATATTTTGTCAACATTTTATTTTCGTCGACGTTGCTTTCTCCTTGCCTGCTTATATCAATGATGTTTTCGTCGGCGATGTTATCGGCGGAACCCCGAAAGCTGATTTTAGATCTTCTCATCCGTTTACTTCCATTTGGGCAGCGTAATCTGTATTTGTTATAGTTTAAAATGTTTGGGAAGCATTTTTAGGCAACTCGAATGGCGTTTTAGTTACATGTTCAAGAGAAACTAAGAATACTTTACTTTCAGACGGTTCTTCCTTCGCTTTGCTAGTGTTTTAAATCTCTGTTTTTAGCATCACAGACTAAACAATATTTCGCAAAATAATAACAGCGTTTCAGTGACACGTATTGTAAATTGGAGTTGTTAAGTAGACTGTAGAATACAGTGTCTCACAAAAGTGATGGGACACTTGTGCTTTACAAAAGGAAACTGTAATAAAATAAATTTAAAAAAAATGTAAACATTTTTTGTGGGTGTGTTTCATACTTAAATTTAGTAACAATTATTACATAACATACATTTTCTCATAATATTAATTTAATAAAAATACAATTGTTTAGAACGGAGCAAAAAATGGCTCACATAAGTGATGGGACACCAGTAGATACTACTACATACTACAACAAAAATATTTTTTGGGCCTTTTATTTTTACTCAGAAGCAATTGGAAATAATTTATAAAATCGTATGCAGTATTTCTTTGTTTTGGAATTTTTGTGTTTTTTAGCTCTGTGCAGCCATGAATGCTAAACGAAAAGAAACTTTGCCTGAAATTCGAAAATTAGTTATTAATTTGCATATTAAACGTGGAAAATCTATTAGAGAAACTGCTGAAAGAGTTAACT
Organism: Stegodyphus dumicola; assembly: GCF_044657685.1. NCBI lineage: Eukaryota > Metazoa > Arthropoda > Arachnida > Araneae > Eresidae > Stegodyphus > Stegodyphus dumicola. The sequence continues at coordinate 247,663,384 of NC_140771.1, forward strand.
CGAGTCATTCAACAGTTTTCAATATCATTAAACGATATAAAAAGAATCATATGATTCAGGATAAAAGAAGACCTGGCCGACCATCAAAGCTATCCAATGGAAAAAAGCGAATTATCGTTCGAAATATTAAAAAAAATCCAAGAATGAGTGTTCCTAAAGTTGCTGCTGATTTACAAGCATTATATGGAGTAATTGTTAATCCTGAGACTATTGGAAGAGTAATTCGATCTGCTGGATATCACGGTAGAGCAGCCAGGAAAAATTTCTTCGTGAGTGAAAAGAATAGAAACCTCAGACTGGCTTTCGCAAAATCCAACATAAATAAGAATTCTGATTGCTGGAATGAAGTTATATTTGCTGATGAGAGTAAATTTAATATATTTCGTTCTGAATGTAGAATCTTGGTGTGGAGAAAACCCAGGGAAGAATTTTGCAAACAGAACTTGGTGCCAACAGTAAAACATGGTGGAGGAGGATTTATGGTATGGGGTGTATGTCGTCCGCTGGAGTTGGTAAATTTGTTTTTATTGACAGTATAATGGATCGGTTCAAGTATATTGACATTTTAAATCAAAATTTGAAATCTTCAGCACGAAAATTGAACCTTCATAACGGTTTTAAATTCTACCAGGACATTGACCCCAAGCACACTGCTTTGAAGGTTAGACTCTGGCTGCCGTATAACTGTCCTGAAATAATAAAAACACCACCACGATCTCCAGACTTAAATTCCATAGAGAATATTTGGCAAGAATTGCAATCAAGAATTCGCAAACACACCATTTCTTCAAAACAACAATTAAAATCGGTGCTTCAAGAAGAATGGGGTAAAATCACTCCAGAAATCGCAAAAAAAATTTGTCGAATCCATCCCAAGAAGATTAAATCATGTTTTAAAAGTAAAAGGAAATCCAACAAAATATTAAAACCTTTTGAAGAGTAAAATTTTTGGATAAATATTTGATGGAAAAGTGTCCCATCACTTATGTGAGCCATTTTTGGCTCCGTTCTAAACAATTGTATTTTTATTAAATTAATATTTTAATATTTTGAGAAAATGTATGTTATGTAATAATTGTTACTAAATTTAAGTATGAAACACACCCACAAAAAATTTTACATGTTTTTCTAATTTATTTTATTACAGTTTCCTTTTGTAAAGCACAAGTGTCCCATCACTTTTGTGAGACACTGTATGTTTTAGCGGTATGTTAAATCCCTAGTTTAAGTCTGCCAAATTCTTACTCGGCACGTTCACCTGAATGCCATTTTACACTGCCTTCGAAAAGACGGTTGTGGGAAACACTATCAAGCAGAGTTTAAGGAAACGTTTTAAATTTTCTTAGAAAGTCTGTTAATGTGCGAGGAGATGTAAAAAGTAAATATTCTTACAAAGGTTTTCATTTCAAACAACTAGGAAAAAGATTGTGCTTTTTAAGAGAGCGTGAGAAAATGGCTTTTCCATAAAAACTTATAATGTTATAAGGAACATTTCTGGGAATTTAACATTAAAACACTTATAGAGTCATTAGGTTTTTAGTCCAAAGAGGCAATTTGCCCTGAAGGACTATTAATTTCGTTTTGGCAATTTGCGTCGGACTTCTATAAATGTCGGTTGGCTTTTCAAACTGTTGCCACACCATATATGATCGCCCTGTATTATATTTAAAGAAATTAAATTACGAAGAATCTGCATAAATGTATGTATTTTTTTCGCATTGTGATAAAACAACGGTACCTAGAGCCATCGAATTTTGAATAAGTAATCCTCCACCGAATATGGGCATTGGAAGCCCTAATTTGGAATTTGTTTTATTATCTCTTTCATATTTTGCCAGACATGAAAGAATTTTTGATTAACAAACTCAGCAATTTGAAAGCGAGGAAGGGCAACACTGTACTGTTTAAAGAAACAAAAATATCTCCAGCGCACGAAACTGTGTATCCGAAATTCTAAAGATAGGCTTATCTTAGAATTATTTTGCGACATTGCTGTTGAACTGAATTTTACGATTTAAGTGCCAAGAACATGATATTTAATAAATAAAGCTAACACACAAAATGTTAAAAAAAAAAGCCGCTTTGGTCGTAATGTAAAATCTGAAAGCTTTCAGATTTTTGTTTGATGTTTGTTTCACGAATTTATTTGTTTATTTAGCAGAAATAATGAAAAGGTCTTATCTGCAGTTTTGGTAATTAATCAAAGCATTGTGTGTACCATATTTTCATTAACGTTTAAATTTGTATTAAAATTATAGAAGAGGGTTTCTCAAACTCTGGTATATGTACCACAAATAGTGCGTTACATTATTTTTGGTAATACATTTTTACACAAAAGATTTATAGGAAGTATAATGGCGCTCATTTTGGTACGTATGTTGGTACGTCATAACACATAATGGCATGTATATTTTATATTTTTATTTCTGTTATACAGTATTTAAAATGTTAAAGAACCCCTGTTATATATAGTTATCGGATTTTCATTAACTTTTTAAATGCCTGGATATATTATTATTACTTCCTTGTACGAAGTAAAGGAAGTATTGTAATCACGAAAAATTCCGGGTATCGTACTTCAACGAAAATATCCATTTCGACCGCTACCGAATGCAATTTGAATAACGTAATCTTCCATAGAATATGGGTTATATGGAACCCTAATTTGAATTTGAAATTTGCTTTTTTATCGATTTCATATTTTGTAACACTTGAACGAATTATTTATTTAAAAACTAAAACGATTTCAAAGCGAGCAATGGCAGCTTTGTACAGAAAAAGCTTTTTTTTTTTTTTTTTTTCTTAAATCTCCAGCGCGTGAAACTGCTTATCGGAAATTCTAAAGATAGGCTCAATTTAAAATTATTTTGTGATATTGCTGTTGAATTGAAGTTTATGGTTTTACCTGCGAAGAATAAGATATTTAATAAATAAAGGTAACGCACGAAATGTTAAACAAACCTCCCTTTAGACGTAATTTAAAATCTGAAACTTCTCAGATTTTCTTTTATTTATTAATTTTTATGCTGAAGGCGTGGAAAATGAGCAATTCCCTCGCCGGGGCTCATACCTTGGACCTTTCGAATACGCGTCGAGTTTGCTTCCAATTACACCATGAAGGCTTGTGTGAAGGAAGGAGAAAATACCTTGAAAACGTTGTTAAAAAAATCTGATGTGTACACCACATGACTTCCTTGTACGGAATATTAAATTGTACGCATTTTTTTTTTATTTTTTTATTTCATTTAAACGTATTGGATTGAATTAAATCTACTTCGCCGACAGCGCATAAACCACAATAGAATAAATGCATTCTTTAAAATTCACTCTAGTATTTGTTTACCATAGCGACACTCTGGCGCTAGATTCACTTAACAGTATTATATTTCGTTTATATTATAACTCATAATGCACAAAGTTTATATCATTTAAAGAATAGAATTATCTAATCGTTGCCACATGTTCTATTCAAATACTACAATAAAGCGCTAGAATGACGTATAAAAGAAATTAAGCAAACAAAACAAAAAAGGAACAGTTTTTCACAGACGATTGAGTATTTCTCATTCAATTAATTCAGTTCTCACTTCGTGACAAGGCAAAAATACATAAAAACTCAAAATATCTATATTAAAAATTACGAAGTAAATCTTAAACACACATTTCCTCGAAAAAATTCCAGAAAGGATTAAGCAAGATTTAATTGGCCGTAATAAATGAAGGCGTTATCTTTGTTGTTGCGAAGCTAAGTTTCTCTAGATCGGCAACAAATCCACTAGTCTGATGTTTCAAATGTTAACAATCAATGACCGTCATAAAAAAAAGGCTTAGCGGCACTTAAACAACTTTAAAATTGTTGATAATTCTAAAAATATTGCACACAGATTTACGAAAGGCATAAAAACCTTAACCGGAAGATAAAAACAACATAATTCAATCATTTGTAAAGCAAAAAATGTACAATTTACAAACATATAAGAGTAAAGAAACGGAGATCACTGAGCCGGGTAACGGAGTGGATATATATATAAATATATTTATATACGTTTGGTGCGGCCGATTTCAACCGAAATACGAGGTGCACGTCTACATGTTATAGCAGTCCTATATACAAAATTTCAACGTTCTGAGGCTAGTCGTTTTTGAGTTATGCGAGATACGTACGTACGTACGTACATACGTTCGTACAGACGCCACGAAAAATTCTCTTCAGAATTCATTTTAAAGCAGTTGTGTAATTGTTTCGGAGGAAACGAGTCTTTTATTCTGTCCTTACGTACAGATATCACGCAAAAACATCGTTAAATTGCATTCGATAGCGGTCAAATTGGATATCTTAGTTGAAATATGCTGCCTGAAACTTTTCGCGATTATAATACTTCTTTTTTACTTTGAACAAGGAAGTAAAAATGTGAATTTTTTTCAGATTTCGGCGGTCACTCTAAGGCGTTTCGCCCACCAGCGGACGAGGGTAACGTCGCTGAACACTGGTAGTTCGGTCCGAGGTTCGAATCCCGCGAACGGGCTGGCTGCATGGGCGTTTTCGCGGTTTTTCCCATGTGTAACGTGTATACGAGACAGTTTCCCTTAGAAAGTCCTCCACGAAGGCATCTCTCCCCTTAGGCAGATAGCCCTCGAGGCTTTGGCATAATCACACACACACACACAAAAACGTTTCTTACGCTCTCTCTGTGTTCGCAGTTTACCAGTCTGCTGTTGCGCTCACTGCCACGAAACTTTTTTTTTAAGCATAATTTTCTTTGCACTTGCGTCATGTACAATTCAAAAGCAAAATTACAAAAATTTTAAATGCAGTATAGCAGTGTACATTCATAATTCCCGATTTAGCCTTAAGTGTTGGCATACATTTTTTTTTCAAGTCTTTTGCCATTTCATCATATCAATTATCAATATTCTTACCAAGATAGCTTTACGAAATTTTTTGTCTTTTTAATATTAATGTTTTGTGTTTTTAATTTATTTATTAAATATCACGTTCTTGGCGTTTACGTCACATAAAATTCGATTCAACAGTAAAATTACGAAATATTTAAAAACAGCCGATCTTTAGGATTTCGGACAGATAATCTCGCACACTGGAGATTTTTTTTCTCCCTGTATGGTATTGCCACTGCTTGCTTTTGAAATCGTTGAGTTTGTTAATCAAAAATTCAGTCGATTTTTCGTTAATCAAAGTTTTACAAACTATGAAACAGATAGTAAAATTAATTCGAAATTATAAATTTCGAGCCTCCAGGTATCCATGTTCGGACTGAAGACTACGTTATTCAAAACTGTATGGCTCTAAGCTGTTTTTTCACAATGGAAGAAATATGCAAATATTCATGCATATTCTTAATTTAATTTCTTTAAACATAATACAGGCCAATAATATTTGGTGGCAACAGTTTGAAAAGTGATAAACCGTTTGTAGTGATTCAGCATAAAATGCCGTTTCCTATTCGGGGACTAACATTCCTTTTGGGCTTAAATGAGCCCACTTGCAGCAAGTCTACTCCTAAAATTGTTGTGCCGAGATAAAATTTGAGTTAATTTGTTGAAAATTGACTAATTTTTTATTCTGTGGGGAACTATAAGGAAAAAAACCTTCTTTTCTATTGTCTCTTTGGGGAAGCTCCAAGTGCATCCTCCGTTTGGAAGCTGATCCAGTGAGGAACTGGAACACTGAGGCTTAAACCGATATGAGGTGTATATTTTTTTAGGGTCATTATTTCTTCCAAAATCAATGTGATGATAATATTTTAACATTTAATGTGTCTCCATTTCATTTCCAACCATCCGTATCAAATGGCTGAATTCGCCGACTGGAAGACGATCATAAATGACGTAACAAAAGGAAGAGACTTCGCACGTGTAACGCTGAGTCGAAAGCGTTAGACCGCAAAACGGTAAAAAAATGAAAAACTCGATGTCTGATGTGGGGTTCATAACCTCATTTTCTAGGACCTCTTTTGTACGACTACTAAAATTACAAAAAAAAAAAAAAAATCCGTCCTAATTTTATTTAAATTCGGTATTCATAACAAACCTGTAATGTCCGATGTAACAAGAAATGTGTCGAAGTTTGATATAAAGAGAGTCCGTGCACGTTATGCGATTGCTTTTATTGTTTTTATTAAAATCAGTATAAACTCAAAAACAAATCTCATAGTCAGAGGTTATTGGACGTTACGAAGAAATGTTTTGAGTTATCTGAAAGCGAAAAAATTTTCAGATTTGTTTGAAGAACGAAAAATTAAAAATGTTCGGTCAAAAAAGTGCTTAATAAGTTATAGCACGTTTTTCGGAATTTTCGTTTTCAATTTGATACCGAAGGTATATTAGTCAGCAATGGAAAACTGCTGAAACACATGTTTATGCTTTTTGTTCACTCTGCCACTCGCCAATCTATAAAATGAGTTTTGACTTCACCAGCTCGCAGTTCGTTAGTAAAGGTCCCATTTCCAGACGATGCATTCCTATTTTTTTAGAATAAAGGGTAATTTACAATGGTTGACATTTTGTTTTCGCATACTTGTGGCTTGCAAATATATTTTATGTGCAAATATTATTTTAAAAATATTAGCGATATACTTTTTTTTTTCACATATAATATTGAAATTATACGCATTTTTTCCTGCATTTCATTTAAAATGGATTGAATTGAATTAAATCTACTTCATCGATAGCAGATAAACCACAATAGAATAAATGCGCTTTTTAAATTCATTATATTTATTTACCATAGCGATGCTCTGGCGCTAGGTTCCCTTAACAGCGTTACATCTCATTCATTTTATAACTAAGAATGCAAAAAAATTATATCATCTGAAGAATTATTTCATCGTTGCCACATGTTCTATTCAAATACTATAATAAATGTAAAACGATGTATAAAAGAAATTAAACAAATAAAAAATTAAACAGTTTTACACAAGCGATTCAGCGCTGCTTACCTAATGCGCATGTGCTACTCGTAAACGTTATCCTCTGTTCGAAGCAAACTGGTGACAGGATTTTCTGCTCATATGGAACACTTATTTCCTCGAAATTCCTTGGACATATACTTATCATTCAGTTAATTTGGTTCTCACTTCGCGGCAAGGCAAAAATAATAAAAACACAAAATTAAAACTTGAAAGATATAGAAAAACATACAACACCAAATACAGTTAAAAAAATTAAAATTACAGTTTCTACGCAAAAACAAGCAATTAGGCCAGCGGGCAAAGAAAGCTGTTTTTTTGGTGACACAAAACTGAAAATTTACTTTTAGTCTCACACGGCAAAAAAGACACTGAAGGCGTAGAGACTGACTTAATTTATTGTGGACGCTGAGTCAATATATGAGATGATTTAAAAACTTAAATGATAATTCCAGTATGGAATAAGCATAATTTAATTCGCAATAATAAAAGAAGACGTTACTTTTATGTTGAGAAGCTTAGTTTCTCTAGATTGGCAACAAATCCCCTATTTTGCTGAGTTTCAAATGTAAACAAATATGGCTGCTCCGATTAAAAAAGTTAGGCGTAGTCCCACTTAAAAAACTTTTACATTTTTGATAATTCTAAAACTATTGCATGCAGAATAACTAAAGTGATAAAAATCTTAACCGGAACACAGGAACATAATTCAGTCACATTTAAAGCAAAAAATGCACGACTTACCAACATGTAAGAAACAAAATGAGTTCACCGATCCGAATGTGGATATATGTAATAATAAAATTCCATAGTCAAGAATACACTTAAAATTCTAACTGTATGTTCTTTTCATTTTTAATGGCGACTGTCTCTTATTTGAAAGTACGTGGAATTAAATCCACAGCCCCGTAGTCAAGTTGTTTTTCCCGCCTTTTCTATACGTACAGTTATAGAATGTTCTGGAAATATTTGAAGCAAACTGGATTGGCTGACGAGGCTGACGTCATTTCTTGGAAGCTCCGCCTTTCCAGAGGCTATAAAAGGACTCGCGAAAGAGAATATCGGGGCTTTTTCTTAAATGTCACGATGCAGTAAACTTCATACAAAAAGTTATTAGTAATTCTTTTTATTTACTCCAGATATCTGATTTTTGTCACTGCTATTTCTCCTGAATAATAATAAATGGATCCTGTTTTTTTAAACTTATCGTCTGATTATTTAACCTACGACTAAAGCTGATACATCATATATATATATATATATATATATACCACACAATATATATATATACCTACACAATAACCAATAATTCATATTAATTTATAATAAGAAAACATACTATCTCCGAGGAACACAAATTCAATTTAAAACCATGAAAGAAAAAAAATTTAGAACTTAAATTAGTATTTTAAATAATTTCAATTTCTTTTTTAAAAAATATAAGAAAAATCTTTAACCCTCTCAGCGTTACGACCGGAAAATTCGGTATCGAAGGTTGCCTTCTATATTCATTACAAATGAAAAATTATGCTAGCTTTCAATGTATTTGATTTCGGTTTGGATGTATTTTGGAAGAAAATGAATCAAGGTAGAAAATGAGAGATTAATTTTCTAATGAAAATCAAGAAAGTGCCACTTATTCATGCCATTTTGAGAAACTTTGAAATTTCAGGGCTAAACTCGTAACGCTCGGAGAGTTTTAATCGCAAAAGCACCACAACCAAAAATAAATTTTAAATATTGAAAAAGTAGCTATTGTCATTGATCGCAGATTAATCAACCTATCTACCATCAGTTAACAACAACTAAATTAAGAGAGTTTTTCATCTTACTTCCAAGTAGGCATAAAATTATTTGCTATATTCAAATTATAAGTCACAACTAATACTCAATCCAAATAAAGACATCAGTCTATTTAAGCCAAAAGAATCTTGTTTAACAAAATAGCAAATAATCTTAAAATTAAAGTTTCTCATTAAAACACACAATTAATCTGAATGAGATGCTTACTTTAGAAGACATATCCCCTACACTCTAATTTTCAAATTCAAAAACAGAAGTAAACGTATTAGAACATTAAAAGTTGATTCAAAATCATAAGAAGATGAACCAGAAAAGGAAAAGTGCACATATACAGTGGATGGACAAAAATATGGAAACACCTTGTGAAATGCATGTTTGAAAAGAAAGATTGATTTTAATGAAATATGTAGGTGGCGCTGGCGTTTTTGACTACTGACGCCACCTATACAACTTCGTAAATGTGCTAAACAGTTCAGTTGTTGTCGGAGTACTGCTATGTGAGGTTGTCATTGCATTATGTCAGAGTTAACAGACTTCGAAAGACAAATTGTTGGAGCACGTATGGTAGGTGCTTCCGTAAGCAAGGTAGCCGAGGTGTTTAGTGTTTCAAGAGGTACTGTATCGAAGATTTATTCCGCATATTTGAAAAGCGGAAAAACATCATCTGCTAAATCACAGCGCGGACGAAAGTGTGTCCTGAGTGATCGTGACAGACGATCGATCATTAAGGGCAATTGTGACGAAAAATAAGAAGACCACAGCTGCAAAAGTTACTGCTGAAATGAATGTTGTGTTACCGAACCCTGTGAGTACCAAAACAATTATAAGGGAGCTTCATAAACAGGGAATTGCTGGCCGTGCTGCAATGGAGAAGCCACTCATCAGTGATGCTAATGCCCGTAACAGGAAAAGGTGGTGTTGAAGTCATAAAGCCTGGACTATAGAGCAGTGGAAGCGAGTAATATGGTCTGACGAGTCTTCTTTCACATTGTTTCCCATTTCTGGCCGAGTTTACGTCTGGAGAACGCCATCTCAAGCCTATAATACAGACTGCTTGTTGCCAAGAGTGAAACATGGCGGGGGTTCTGTTCTGGTTTGGGCAGCCATATCGTGGTTCTCTGCTAGCCCCATGATAACTGTGTCAGGGCACATGACTGCCAAGACTTATGTGAACATTTTGGCCGATCAAGTTCATCCCATGATACAAACTTTGTTCCCCGATGGTGATGGTGTCTTCCAAGACGACAAAGCCCCTGTTCACACAGCTCACATTGTCCAGGACTGGTTTTCTGAGCACGAGGATGAGTTGTCCCATCTCCCCTTACCACCACAGTCACCAGACCTGAATATTATCGAACCTTTGTGGTCTACATTGGAACGGAAAGTGCGTTCTCGTTATCCACCGCCAACATCGTTATCTGAACTTGCCACCGTTTTGCAGGAAGAATGGTATAATATTCCCTTGCCAAACATACAGGAACTGTATTTATCCATTCCGAGAAGACTGCAAGCTGTTTTGGAAGCCAACGGGTTTCCTACACCATATTAAGGAAAGAAACATGTTTCTTTAAAGGTGTTTCCATATTTTTGTCCAACTCCTGTACGTGTTACAGCTGTCCTGTATACAAAATTTCAACGTTGTGCCGCTACTCATTTTTGAGTTATGTGAGTTGCATACATGCGTACGTACGGACGTCACGAAACATTCCCTTCTGAATCCATTCTAAATCCACTTTATAATCCGTTTTGAGAAAAAGAATCCTTTATTATGTTCTTACATACAGATGTCACGCATAAAAATCGTTCAATTGCATTAGATAGTAGTCAAAGTGGATATTTTCGTTGAAATATGATACCCAAAAGTTTTCGCGATTACAATACTTCGTACAAGGAAGTAAAAACGAACATTATAAAATAATTTAGAGACTATATTTCAGTGTTTTGTATCGAATATATGCAAAAAAATTTCCAACTACAAGTCTGCAAAAACGAATGTGATCCACTGTATATAAATTATATTTTCATTCTCTAACGTTATCTAAAACATTAAAGAAAGTTAAAAACGTAAAATTAACTCCTAAAAATAAGGTAGAAAGGTACGAATATATGCAAAAAAATTTCCAACTACAAGTCTGCAAAAACGAATGTGATCCACTGTATATAAATTATATTTTCATTCTCTAACGTTATCTAAAACATCAAAGAAAGTTAAAAACGTAAAATTAACTCCTAAAAATAAGGTAGAAAGGTATTCGATTTTGCATACTTTGAATAGTTAAGGGAAGTCGGTAATTTATCTGCAAAAATCGGTTAGCAAAATGGAAGTTTCTGCAGTGCGTTCTGTCAGAAGCATCAGAGATTTGGAATTGGAATGCAATGGCTACTTCCTGATGTTAGCTTCTTTACCAAGGTTATGGAGCTATTATCAGAATTTCATCCTTACCTCGCATTCGTTTTATTATGCTTTTATTATTTCATGATTATTCAATTTATTACAACACCTTTTTACATTTTCTATCGCTGTAGCGAGACTGTATTAATATTCATTACCAGTTGTGGTACTTATCTGCGCGGTTACGAGTTTTTCTCCGTGTAACTTTTTTTTTAACGGGGTGCCGAATATTCAATTTCGTGTCGTGTTGCTGACACACGACGAAACCTACCATGACAGATTATGTTATGGTAATGAATCCTTATTTAAAGAATTTTGACCTTGTTGTTGAATTTTTGAAATCTTCCTCGAGTTGATGTTTTGAAAAGGGATCTAATTTTGGCCATGTAAATAAAATGACCCTTCAAGCAAGTTTGAGAAACAGCGCATCGTCAATAATTTCCAAAACTTGCGTTTTATTCGCAAACAAAGGAAAGAACGTATATTTAAAAAAAAATCTGAAGGGTTTCGGATTTTAAATTATGTCCAAAGGGGTGGTTTTTTTTTTTTTTTTTTTTTTTTTTTAAACATTTTGCGGGTTACCTTTATTTATCGAATATCATGTTCTTCGCACGTAAACCATAAAATTCAGTTCAACAGCAATGTCGAAAAATAATTTTAAATAAATGAACATATCTTTACAATTACCTTAGTATATATTTTTGTAAATACTTTTACACAGTACATTCAATGATTTGTCATCATTTCTGATTTTTCTTATTGTAAACAATATTTTTATCCATATATTTATTTAATAGCTTTTATGTGCACAATATAATGTCATTTACTGATGTATGTTTTTTGATGAGGGAAAAATATTTATTTTATCTCCAAAATGTTAAATATTTCGTAAAGGCTACTTGCTCAGTTTTTTTGTTTAAATTCCCAAGTAAATTACAAATGCAAAGGTTGCGTGTAAATGGGTGAACTTTAATGATTAGTCTAATGCACAAATGCACTTCAATTATTTTTCAGCTGTGTATTCCATATCCATGATAATGTTCAAAGAACAGATTACTACATTTGCTGCCAGTTACATGATCGTTATATGAATTAGAAGTAACTTCAAATAAACTTTTTGGCGATGTTCATTTTTGTATTTATGCGTATTGTAGAGACATTTCGAAACAGGAGAAATGAAAAATGAACAATGCTCGCCGGGGCTCGAACTACGGACCTCTCGAATACGCGTCGAGTGTGCTGACCACCACACAATGAAGGCATGCTAAGAAGGCGGGAGAGATACCTTATCTACTCCCCTTTTAAAAGGCGACTGGGGATTAGGGGACTCAATCGTCAAATTCTGGCGAATCATGATCCACACCTCTTTTTAGTTCGGGCGCCATAGTAGAAACATTAGGTTATTTCGAAGCAGAAAAAATTAGCAGTGCCCTCCCCGGAACGCGAACCACCGACCTCTCGAAGATGCGTCGAGTGTGTTGACCACTACACCACGAAGGCATGCTATGAAGGCAGGAGAAATACCTTGTATATATATATGGACATCTTATAAGTCATATATTTACATACGCATAGAGAGAGAGATGCGATGGGTTAGGAGTTGTTGATGTATGTTTATTAGTATTAATGTAATGAATAAAATTTATATTAATGAATATATATAGAATTTTTTTTCATCATTCATAATAATAAATCCATAATTTTTCAATATGTAGCATTTATAATAAAAATGTAGTTGATAATGTGTTTATAATCTAAAAAGCATTTCATTAATAACATGACGATAACAGCATGCAAATTTAATGTGTAACCTCATTATTACATAATCTATGTTTTAATAAATATACATAATTGCTGATTATGCAATTTTAAATTTAAGAGTAGTAAAAGTAATTAGCAGAAAGTAAAATCGCGCATACACAAACAAATTTTAAAAAATTATTCACGTTAAATTTAATAAAAAAAATTCTATTATATAACAATAACATTTTCTTTTCACGCGATCAGCACGAAAAACGACAAATCTGGCGAACTTTTCGCGACGAATAATTTGTAAACAAGTCATCAGAAATAACACATCATCACCAAGCACATCATAACACGTCAATACTGTCTACTCTGAAATTTCCACGATTAATAAATTAAATGAATATATAAACATTTTAAAACTGACTTGGACAGTTATAATACAACAAAACAGAAATATATATATATGGCATTTTCCATATTTTTTCAATTAAATTGGCTTCTGTTTTCACCGTTCAGGATCTAACAGTTGCAGTAACGGCCATATTGAAAATTACCCGTGATCCTTCAGAAGCAGAACTTTCGTCTGATTGGTTGATCTCTACGTGGAACACAGCTGCGAAAGAAACATTTTCGGAAAAGTTTCAAAATGTTTCTCATAGCCAGGGCAACTGTCCCTTGGCTAGACGAAACATTTCTCGGAAACCTCCCGTTTAAACCATTGCTACTAGAATCTCGTTTCTGAGAAATGTCCCGCCTAGCCGCGCTCGTCGCTATACATGGTAGACCCTTTAAGTCCGAATCACATTATGTTTCGGCTATGCGGGACTTGACGTCGAAAGGAACAATTCTCAGAACCCGCACAATTCCAGGAAACCCACGTAGGTAGGTTACCATTTTCACTTACTACAAAGACTTGAACGCCAAATACTAATCGATTATCTCTCAGATTGAGATCACGTGAGGCTTCAGAAGCAGAACTTTCGTCCGATTGGTCGGGCTGACTGCATGGGCGTTTTCGTGGTTTTCCCCATGTGTAACGTGTATACGAGCCAGTTTCCCCGAGCCAGTTAGAAAGTCCTCCACGAAGGTATCCCCTCCCCTTAGGCAGATAGCCCTAGTGTGCTTTGCCATAATTAAATACACCAACACCAACGTCCGATTGGTTGTCTCTATCCGGGACTGAGGTCCAGCTGAGATATGTTCGGTGAGGTTTGAAAAAACCCGCGTAGCCGCAACATTGTTTCCGTAGTTAGGCGAGACTTCGCTTCAGGCGGGGCTCTTCTTTTCTAGGAATCCTCCCGTTTAAACCAGTGCTAGCAGAATCTCGTTTCTCAGGAAAGTCCCGTCTAACAGGGACTGTAGCTATGTGTGATAACCTCTTTACTTGAGTACGAGACAGCTAGAAAATCCTCCATAAAAGCACCCCTCTTCGTACACAGAATAAATATGTGTAGGAGGTGTGCTTTGCCATAATCTAACAAATCCAATCCTCTTTTGTAAAAAGGAAATTTATCTTAATTGAAGTAGATCTAATTATTAATAATTGGTACTATTATTATTAGTAGTAGTAATCTTAGGTATTCTTAGTATTAATATTATCTAGCAATCGATGGAGTAGAAGTAATGCGAATTGGCAAAACGGCGCCTTTCATCCCTATTCATAGATGACCGTCGAGTGCTTTTAAAATTTAAAAATAAATTTAGTCCCAGTTGAAGTGTTTGAGTTCATTAATCCGACACCTTGGCAGCTCGAACCTCTTTCGATCCCCTAGCAGTGCTGAGTTGTTCCTTACCTGCTGCTGCGCGTGCAGTCTCGCTAGCGTCTAGGTCACTGGGTCAAGGTACACGCTTTTAACTTTCTCTCTTTGTTACCGGGTTTGTTCATTGTCGCAGTTATCGGTCGAGGAAATCAGGTGGAAGTTTAACGACCTCCCTTCTTCCCGTGGAGAGCCTTTTTCTCTTTCTCGTGGAATATTTTATTTCATTCGTTTGTTCCTTCCACGCATACTCCACGAATTGGACGCGTCTGGTAATTTCGTGTCGTATGCACTTGCGGAAAGGAATAAAAAATGCTTTAAAATGACTCCATAAAACCGGTTGAATAAATTTTGATTATATTTTTACCCGTCTGACAAGATAGGAAATGGTTATTTTTTGCATTTTGCTTGGTTGTAGATTGTTTTTAGGCAGTTCATATCTATGTGATTTTTAGGTGAATGAAACATGATTTAAGTCCATCCCTTTGTTTCTGTTGTTTATATTATTCGTGTTATGTTTTATATATATATATATATATATATATCTTCATTATCGTTTTGTTTTCTGCGAGTTGTTTGTTTATTATATTTATCGAAATATTTCGCAAGGCATAAATTTAATAAGAAATTCCTTTGTTTGTTATTTCGAGAGTATTATTCTATAGCTTCCCATGTGTTTATTTATTCGAAATGTATAATTTATGGCAGAATTTTAGGTCATTTATTGGATGATATAATTTTTTATTACTTTGATTTAATTAATATTTCACAAATAATGTTTACTTTTATAGTGAGAAAAGTAAATGAAATGAATAATATAAATGAAATATAAACGAAGTAATTATTTTAGTGAGAAAAAGCTAATTCGTTTCATGATTGTTGTATTTATAATCAAACTCATAATTTTAAACCTAAAATGATTGTTAAGAAGAATTTCAAATATTACACTATTTGCGGCAAAAATATAAATCTACCGATAGACAATAATACATTATAATTAGACAATAATACCGGTTTGGATATGTAACAAGTCGCTGAACACTGGTAGTTTCGTTCGGGGTTCGCATCCCGCGAACGGGTTGGCTGCGTGGGCATTTTCGTTGTTTTCCCTGTGCAACATATATACGTGCCAGTTTCCTTTAGAAAGTCTTCCACGAAAGCATTTCTCCCCTTAGGCAAATTGTCCTCGTGTGCTATGTTATATTCAAATAAACTAACGTAACCATTAATATACAGATATAGCGAGAAGATATGAATATGTATAACATCGGATATAGAGAGATATAATGGTTTAACATATCAATCAGTGGTTTAACGATATAAAATATCTATCCTTTTGATGCTTTAAATATTTATTAAATATGCGTTTTTACTTCCTTGTACGAAGTAAAAAGGAAGTATTGTAATCGCGAAAAGTTTCAGGCTGTATATTTCAACGAAAATATCCATTTTCACCGCTTTCGAATGCAATTTAACGATGTTTTTGCGTGATATCTGTACGTAAGGACAGAATACCTTTTCCTCCAAAAAAATTATAAAGCTGCTTTAAAATTAATTCTGAAGAGAATTTTTCGTGGCGTCTGTACGAACGTATGTACGTACGTACGTAACTCGCATAACTCAAAAACGAGTAGTCTCAGAACGTTGTAATTTTGTATATAGGACTGCTATAACATGTAGATGTGCACCTCGTATTTTGGTTGCAATCGGCCGCGCCAAACGTATATAAATATACACAAAATATCTTTCACTTAATTTTTAATAATTTTCACAATTTTTCAACAGAACACACATTTCAAATTACAAACAGTTTACATTTTTTTCACATACCACTTCACTTTAATTTCCTTCAAGCAAGCATACATCTCTTGATTGGCTCTGTTACTTAACTCCCTAAATAATTGATATTACTACCTTTAGGATTTTTAATTTAATTTAATTTAATTAATATTAATATTTACAAAAATTTTTTACTATAACAAAGATAGCAGCTTGACACTCAACTTTACCTACATAAACGCCATCTGTATAATTTGAAGAACACACTTACTTCTCTTTCACAACACTTTTGCAGACCCCAACACTGATATAGTAGGTAAGTTAGAATTAAAACTTACTATTTATTTGCTTTAAGTATTTTTTTAAGAAATTTTTATATAGTATCTAAGTATTTTCTAAATATAAATTATATTTTTAAATATATATTTATTTTAAAAATTGTGAATTAGTTCTTTTTGTTTCTTTTTGTTTTTTATTTCTTATTGGTTTATATGGATTATGTATAGTTCTTTTATAGTTTCTTTTTATTGATATGCATATTCGTGTAGGGGAAGTTTCTGTAGACAAGGATTTCTAAAATACATTGGTTTCTAGATTTTTTTTATTATTTTATAAAAAATTAATTTTTTAAAAAATTTAATTTTTTAAGAAAAAGTTTAATTTTTGACTTTACTTGCTTGTTTCTCAAAAGACTTAATTAGTATTTTCCTTCTTGAACTTTAATTCTTAAATGTTAATACTTAAATGTTAATTTCTAAGAGTACCACTTTATTGGAATTACTTTTGGTTTTGACTTTTACCCTTGCCTGCATGAATGACGAAACACGAATTGAATGATTGGAGAGTTAGGTTTGGAGGCAACCTCCCCTTGATAAGTCTGTCTCGTGCCTACTCTACGATCATTCACATATGCATTTTTTAAAAAAATTGTTTAATTTAATTTTAATTTATTAAATTAGTAGATTTATTTTCATGGATAGATTTTGCACTTGATTTGCTTATGCTTCTGAATTTAAATGATATTGTAGATTAATTCGAGAATTAAATCTTTTACATGTTTGCATATTTTTAAATTATTTTAAATTATTTTGGCTTTTTTCTTTTTTTAGAATTTAAATTTGCTTTTCTACTTTTTTACTTTTATACGTATTTGTTTATAATTTAAATTTCTTTAAATTTAAATATTTATATATATATGCACTCTGTTACCCGGCTCATTGATCTCAGTTTCTTTACTCTTATATGTTTGTAAATTGTGCATTTTTTTGCTTTAAAAATAATTGAATTATATTGTTCTTATCTTCCGGTTAAGGTTTTATGCCTTTAGTAAATCAGTATGCAATATTTTTAGAATTATCGACAATTTTAAAGTTGTTTAAGTGCCGCTAAGCCTAATAATTTTTTTGATGGCGGCCATTGCTTGTTTACATTTGAAACAGCAGAGTAGCAACAACAAAGATAACGCCTTCATTTATTATTGCGAATTAAATCATGCTTAATCCTTTCTGGAATTTTTTCGAGGAAATAACTGTTTAAGATTTACTTCGTTATTTTGAGTTTTTATGTATTTTTGCCTTGTCGCGAAGTGAAAACTGAATTAATTGAATGAGAAATACTCAGTCGTCTGTGAAAAACTGTTTCTTTTTCGTTTTGTTTGCTTAATTTCTTTTATACATCGTTCTAGCTTTATTATAGTATTTGAATAGAACATGTGGCAACGATTAGATAATTCTTTAAATGATGTAAATTTTGTGCATTCTGAGTTATAATATGAACGAAATATAATACTGTTAAGTGAACCTACCGCCAGAGTGTCGCAATGGCAAACAAATAAAGTGAATTTTAAAGAATGCATTTATTCTATAGTGGTTTATGCGCTGTCGGCGAAGTAGATTTAATTGAACCCAATAAGTTTAAACAAAATGCAAGAAAAAATCCGTATAATTTAATATTCCGTACAAGGAAGTCATGTGGTGTACACATCAGATTTTTTTCAGTTTTTAATGGTATGGAAATACGTGCTAAAAAAATAAGTGACAATCAGTTAAAGGAAAGATACCTATGCGATAAGAGGAATTAAAGCATACAATTCACATACGGGGTAGAGGTTGCATCGCCGAATGGAAATAGGTAACCAGAATTAGCATAAAAGGTAATCCCGCAGTCGCACCACAGCACCTTATAAAGGGGCATGCTGGACCTGTGCGTCAGTACGCAGACAGCGATAGTTTTGTAATCTGAGATAGCCAAAGCGGGAGGCATAAGCCGAAGACGCCATTTGTACGATGAAATCGTCGAAAGAGACCATTACAGAGGAGGAAGCTTACTTATGTGGGATGGGATATCAACGAATGGACGTACGGACCTCGGCGTGATTTCTGGTAGTTCCATTACAGCCGTCAGATATCGCGACGACATTCTACATCGTCTTGTGGGTCCTTTTATCGCTGCGATGGCTACGGACGCGAAATTAACGGAATCTAACGTCCACCGCATAGAACTGTAGTGGTGCGGAGTTATCTGCAGATTGAAACTATTCTACATCTGTAGTGGCTTGCTAGATCACCAGACCTGAACCCTTAGAGCAGAGTTTCTTAAACCGTGGGTCGTATGTCGCGACATCCTGCAGCAGAGGGTTGCCAAAATGTTTAGCAATTTTGATATATTCCCTTAACTTATTATAATAATTGTACAGTTACCAAATATTTTTACGTAATGTATCTGAAAATAAAAATAAGGCAATACAGCCAAAGGAAAAACGAAAACGTTTCGATGGATTTTTAGCCCAGAAGTGCTGTTAATTTCATTTTCGCATTTTGCGTTGAAAATTTTAAATGTCCGCTCCACTTTTCAAACTGTTGCCACCCAATATTATATTTAAAGAAATTAAATAATGAAGAAACTGCATAAATGTATGTATGTTTCTCACATTGTGATAAAACCGCGGTACCCAGAACCTTCCAGTTTTGAATGACTTAACCCTCCTGCGAATATGGGCATCTGGAAGCCCAAATTTGGAATTCGTTTTATTATCTATTTCAGATTTTGTAACACTTTAACAAATTTTTTATAAATAAACTGCACGATTTCAAAGCGAGCAATGGCAACAATGCACGGGGGAAAAACAATTATCTCCAGCGCCCGAAATCGTGTATCGGAAACTCTAAAGATAGGCTCATTTTAAAATTATTTGGGGATATTGCTGTTGAATTGAATTTGATGGTTTAAGTGCGAAGAACATGATATTTAATAAATAAAGATAACCCACAAAACGTTAAAGAAAACGCCCCTTTGGGCATAATGTAAAATCTGAAAGCTTTCAGATTTTTTTTTATAATAGAAAAGTTCATTTTACTTTAAAAATTAAAGTTAATGACCTAAAACTGCAATAGTTTATTACAGTACAAGTGAAAAATTTAACAGTTTCACTCACGCGTGTGTTGGATTTGCACAATGCGTATGGGGTCCCACAAAATTTTCGTAAATATTATGAGGTCCCCACACCAGAAAGTTTAATATCTCGCATAACTCAAAAAATAATAGCCTCAGAATGACGAAATTATGTTTATAGAACTGCTATAACAAGTAGTTGTGCATCTCCCTTTTTAATTGCAATCGGCCGCACCAAAAGTATATATATATATACACACTCTGTTACTCGGATCCGTGAGCTCAGATTTTTTTATTCTCATATGTTGTTAAAGTGTGCATTTTTTGCTTTAAAAATGATTGAATTATGTTGTTCTTAGCTTACGGTTAAGGTTTTTACGCCTTTAGTTAATCTGCATGCAATATTTGTAGAATTATCAACAATTTAAAAGTTGTTTAAGTGCAGCTAAGCCTACTTTTTTTTACCATAGCATCCATATTTGTTTACATTTGAAACATAGCAGAATAGTGAATTTAGTCTTTCTGCACCTTCATTGTCTTTTTGCCTAGTGAGATCAAAAAGGAAACCTTCAGTCTTGTGCACCGGAAAAATCTGCCCTGCCTTCTTGCCTGCTGGCCGAATTGCTTGTTTTTGCGCAGAAACTGTAATTTTAATTGTAAAGATTGTTCTTTAATTGTTTTAACTGTATTTCGTATGTTTTTTTCTATATTTTTCAAATTTTAATGAAAATATTTTGTGTTTTTATGTATTTTTGCCTTGCCTCGATGTGAGAACTGAATTAATTGAATGAGAAATATACTTTTAATGAAATAAGTTTATATTAAATGCAGGAAAAAATGCGTATAATTTAATATTCCGTACAAGGAAGTCATGCGATGTACACATCAGCTTTTTTAGATAGCATTCGTAATTTTTACGTGCTTTTAAATTTTTTCGAGTAATGCTGTTCAAAGAGTTAATGTTACATAGTTTTATCATGTTTTAACTTGCGGTTTAAATACTTGGTCATTTCTGGTAAATCACAACCTTAACTAATGTCTGTTTAATGTAATCAGAATTTCAAGGGGAAGGGAGGGAAAAGAATAAAAATGTTAGGTATTTTCTGCATCAAGACTGAAATTTATCGCTTTTTTTAAACTACTATAAAAAGATTTCAGTTGTAAATAGCTAACCTGTGCTACAATATGTTTGTGCCAAATACGTGAAGGTTGAGTCTTAAACGGTGAGGGTTCATTGAACAGAACTGAACTAACATCCACGAAAGAATTTTTTGATCGATGCGCTTGAGTTTTATTTTACGTTTAACAACGCAGCTGAAAATACCAGATTTGTTCTTATTATTTTTAATTTTATTTCTCTCACCCCATACCCAACGACCGTTTACATTTTTTCACTCTTTCCGATCTTGCTTTTCTAACTGCTACTCCCCCCCCCCTACGAAAAGAACAGCCAACGCTTTGTGAGAAAAGTTCTCATTGTTTCTGAAATTCCATCACAGCTTGTAGCACAGTCATTCTTGCTGTTTCATTTCTTTGATTCTGTTCGAATATTTATCTACAAGGTTCGTGACTCACTTTCAAAAATAAGTATTAAAAATAAGGAAGAAAATAAGACCTCGAATATGTTTGACTTCAGTTTCAGCTCATTTCCCCTGACATTTAAAAGGTCTCCAGATACAAAAAGAACTTCTATCTTTGACCTTATTTCCGCCGTGCTTCCATTGTGAGGGATTTATTCATTAATTAGTAGTTCATCGTCCGTAGAAAGTCACTAAAATTAATTGATTTTGTTAATATTTTCAAGCCTTGAAATCCTTTTTGAGGTGTTCAAACAAACAATGATTAATTTCCGTATCATCGAAAATTATTCAGGGTCAGACAATGCTAGGATTGGAATGTTTTTTAGGTGAAATCTTAATTCCACACTCAACACATACACACAAACAAAAATAAATAAAAAAAAAAATAAGGGGGACAGTTACATATCTCCAGTTCTACTGGGTCGATGGACGAAATTTAATTTGCTTTTTTTCATGTCTTGAAAGTTGCGATTTGGGATATATATAAATATAATATAAAAGAAATAGTCTGTCTGTGTGCCTGTCTTTCGTTCGCGCTTGCGCGTAAGCTAATAGACCCACAGCTACGAAATTTGGTACATAGATACATCTAGACAAGAGCCACTGCACCTCGAAGCGATTTTTTCGAAATTCGAATTTTTTTTATTTATTTATTTATTTTTTATTTTATGTTTTGTGACGAAATCGCGTCATTTTGAGACATAATGGGCTATAGGAAAGCGAGATTTTACTCTACGCACTCCATTTTCACATCGTCATGAAACGCAGGCACTTAGCTATTTTGAGAACTTAAAATCAATTTCATGTTTCAATAAATCGATTCAATACGAATTAATTTAACAAAGGGAGCTTAACACCTTTTCGACGGGATTTTTTATAAAAAAGTTTATTTTTAAAAATGTACAGTTTATTTTTCTTTGATTTTTGGACACGTTAAACTTTCATCCTTGCGACTGCTTTTACAAAAGGAATTTTGGAAAAATAATAATATTTTGTATTTAAAAAAAAAAAAAAAAAAAAATTAAACGAAGCTTCCGAGTACACTTCTCACATCTCACATCTTTAAAAATGTGATTTTGGCAACAATTTTCCTTTCTTATTGTTGTGGATAGATTTTTGATGAAATCGTATCATTTTGAATAGTTTCATTCTTTTAGAAATATGGGTTTGGCAACAGTTTTTCATCGTATTTCTTATGTCACTGTTTTTAAGAGATTGGCATATTTCATTGTCATATATATATATATATATATATATATATATATAATACTTTTTTTTTTTTTTTTTTTTTTTTTTTGATAAAGTTGTTCTGCAGAGTAAAATTCTGCGCGGAATTTTATGTTTTTTTGACTTGCTTTCATGTTATTTTTTGCTTATTTCACTGTTTGTAAAATATTGAAAAGTTTTGCATGATTTTTTTACTTCGACGGAAAGTTGGTTAATTTTTTATTGGGATAATTAATATTTGTATTAAGGGATATAGCTTATTTCATTGTAATTTTTTTCTCTTGAAAATATAAGATAAAGTATCATTAATCATACTTTGCTTTTCAGAATTTTTTGTTTTTTTGTATTCTTTTATGTTATTTATTGCTCATTTCACTGTTTTTAAGATACAGAAAAGTTTTGAGTGATTTTTTTTAGGAAACTTCTAAACCTTAAAAAAGTTCTTAACCTCCTTCATACCATTTGAGTTCTTAAGATTTTGCAAAGGGAAGTTGGTTAATTTATTTATTAGGATAATTAATGTTTATATTAAGGGATATTGCTTATTTCATTGTAATTTTGTTATTATAATAACTTTTTTTATTAAGTTGTTCTGCAGAGTAAAATTCTATGCAGTTTTTAAATATAACGTTTGGTGTTCCCTTCAGCCATTTTTCCGGTACATTTAAAAGCCAGACCAAGGCTGGCAGCGAAGCTGCTAGTATATTATATTTATATACAGCGTTGTAGTAACATAAATATTTTCACAAAAAAAAATTGAACTTTATGCGAAATTATATACCGATTGTGTAGAATATTTCGATCCTACCACTCAAATTATACCTAAATATTAAATTTTGTGAGATACTTATAGATAAATTTTAAAATTTATCTTGGCACACTTTTCTCAGGTTGCGCCAAGAATAATTCACTTGTCGAAAATCTTAATTTCAGGTAACCTATTTTCCTTTTCCTTTCAATGCGCATGAGCGGGGGAAAAAAGTGCATCGTTCATTCTTGTAAATAATTTTAGCAAAGTGAGTAAAACACATTTAGTGTTATTATCGCTTATAACAAATATACGAAATTTCAAAACACCCCAGTGTATAAATTGGGAAATTTTGGATATAAAACTGTAATTTTTAGCAGGTAGACCTAGAAATACATCTACTTGAAAGGTGATGTTAAGAATTTTGTAGGTTCAGTACAAAAATTTGTAAAAGTTGCTAAAAATACAAATTTAAAAAATAAATGAGAAAATATTTACGAATTTTATTTGGACTGGACCTAAATTTTGAATAGTGAAAGAAGGCCTCAAGTTTAATAATAATAATAATAAAAGACATTAATCAACATGTACAAAATTCAATTAACACTGAGGAGGCAAATTTTAAAAGCTACGCCCCTGGTTTTTACAAAACATCAGAGTTTGGCATAGTTTGTGTGGAAGAATAGTTTCTGTTTTTTATTTTATGAAGTTTTGTAACTAAAAGTACAAAGGGTGAATGTTGAATAAAATGAGGCCTCTAGTTTGCTCTTTTATGAACGCCTTTTGCATGTTAAAACGCTACAAAATTATACCGAAAGTGACGGAAAAGGGATGTTACGATACTTTGATGAAGGGACTAAATAGGCTTTGATTCAACATCAAATATTTTAAGCATATTGCTTGTATTTTGAAGTTCGTGGGTTTGAAATATTCCCATTTTGAATTTGAAAGTTTCAGAACAATAAAGAAATCGGGATAAAATAACACATTTTTATTTATTTTTTTCTTTCTTTCTGTACCTCCCTTTTGTTAATGCGTAGCACATTTTTACAGGTTTCATTACTAATCTACTATTAGTTAACAAATTCCGTCAACTATTAATTATAGATGATTAATTCGAAAGTTTGTTTTTAATGTGTTCAATATGAAATCTTTTAACTAATAGTAATTATGACAGAACTGATTTAAACAGTTTGGTTTTTAGTTATTATTGATTCGTGTTATGTAAACACGAATATCTCGATATGAATGCTCCAACACGAATTGCATTAATTATTAATTATCGAAGATTAATTTGAACTATTTGTTTTTAATATGTTCAATATGAAATCTTTTAAATACTAATAATTATGGTAAAACTGATTTGAACAGATTAGTTTTAATATGTCTACACAAATATCTCAATATGAATCTACAATACGAATTGCACTAATTATTGATTATCGAAATTAATTTTTTGAACTGTTCTTTTTAATATGTTCAATATGAAACCTTTTAACTACTAATAATTATGGCAGAACTGATTTGAACAGTTTGGTTTTAATATGTCAACACGAATATCTCAAAATGAATGCTCCAATACGAATTGCATTAACTATTGATTATCGAAGATTAATTCGAACCTTTTGTTTTTAATATGTCCAGCATGGAATCTTTTAACTACTAATAATTCTGGCGGAACTGATTTAAATAGTTTTGATATGTCAACAGAAATATCTCAATATGAATGCTCCAATACGAACCGCATTAACTATTAACTATCGAAGATTAATTTGAATTGTTTGGTTTAATATGAATATATAGTTTAATATGAATTCTGTTAATTACTGGAAATTATAAAAGAACTGATTTAAATAATTTGGTGTTATTATGTCAGCATAAATATCTCAGTATGAACGCCTCAGTTATGAATTGTATTAACTATTAATTATCTAAGATTAGTTAAAACAATTTGTTTCACTATGTTTAATATGAATGTTTCATTAACTACCGATTCAAATATGTCAATACGATTGACTCATTACGAATTCTATTAACTACTCATTACTGCAGATTAATTTAAGCAATTTGATTTTGCTAATATGTTCAGCACGAATTCCATTCACTATTAATTCTAAAACTAATATAAGCAATTTGGAAGTCAAACAACAAAAATCAACGTTATATTTTCAAAATTTTCACAGCCTTAAAATTTCGCGTCAAGGAACATGAGGCATATGTTAGAAAAAAAGGAAACACAGAGGTCTTCTGTTGCTCAACATTGTTGGTCCGAAAATCACACTTTCAATTTTTCTGCTGCCAAAATTATTCAAAAAACATCTTCCATTGGAGAACTGGATTTTCTAGAGGCATTTCACGTTCAAAAAAATCTTTCTGTTCTAGTTAACGATCCTAATTCCAATCCATCTTTGCCTTCGGCATTTAAAGAAATTATGTTTTAGTTCTGGTTTCACCAACAGATGGCGCCACTTGCTTATTCTTGTCCAGGCTTTCTTATCTTATCTAATCATTATTTTCTATCTTGTTCATTTGCGGTTTTGCAGCTGAGGATTGTGGTTCGGTAGAACCATCTAAACTAGTTATGTGAAATTTTGAAAATATAACGCTGATTTTTGTTGTTTGACTTCTGAATTAGTATTTATTCGGCGTGTTATTGTGTCTTAATAAGCAATTTGGTTTTAATATGTATTTTATACATGTATTTAATATGTCAGCGCGAATGACTCAGTACGAATTCCATTAACTGTTAACTATCAAAAATTAATTTAAACAGTTAAGTTTTAAGATGCAATAAGAATGACTCAGTAACAATTAGCAATTAGTTATTGAAGATTCATTTAAACAAGTTGATTTTAATATGTCAGTATTAGTGATAGAGCACGAATTCTATTAAACCAATAATCGAGGATTTAATTTAAACAGGCCCACCAGCGGCCGAGTGGTAAAGTCGCGGAACACTGGTAGTTCGGTCCGATTTTCGAATCTCGCGAACGGGCTGGCTGCATGGGTGTTTTCGTGGTTTTTGCCCATGTGTAACGTGTATACGAGCCAGTTTACCTTAGAAAGTCCTCCACGAAGGCATCCCTCTCCTTAGGCAGATAGCCGTCCATAATTAAATACACACATTAATTTAAATAATCTGGTTTTAACGTATCAAAATAAGTGACACCTAGTGAGTTCTTTTAGTTGCTAATTATCGAATATTAATTTAAATAATTTGGCTTAAAAGCACCATCATACAAAGCAGTTTACCAGCACATAGTTACGGTGACCAGACGTCCTTTATTTCAGAGGACAGTCCTTTATTTAAAGGCTCTGTCCTCTAACTTTATTTATTTCCTGAAATAAGCATATTGTCCTTTATTTTGAGAAATCTTTAGTACATTACAAGCCAGCATAGCTGTAAAATTTAACTTTGAAATGAATTGCCTTGAATTTCACGACTTTTTGAAGCGTGAACCGGCACTTTTGCGAAAAATCCATACATCTGGAAAGTATGAGCAATAAATTATTTAATATCCTATATTTACATATTACATTATTTAAAACTCGTTGAACATATTAATGTCTGCTTCTATTGTTTTAATAAACCTTTTGAATTACTAAGTTTTTTGGAGTTTTTTTTTTTTTTTTTTTTATCAGGAGACGTCCATAAATGATCGCAATATTTGGGATAATTTTGACCCTGCCCATCCCCAATCCCCATGTCACAATTTGTCACACCTTGGAAGACCCCAAATTAACATTTGTGACGTCACACGAACGCACAACCCCCACCCCTAACACAAAATTATTGAGCACGAATTTAAATTACCATAACCCCCCCCCCCCTCATGTCACGTTACAAGTGTCCTTTATTTTCTCCGAAAAAATATGGTCACCGTACACCAGCAAAGTTTTAGCAGCAAAGTCAAACCGAATTGAAATAATTGGAGCAGAATTGAAATGTTTTATTGAAAGGATTAAAATGCTAGCTGGTAATATTAAACACGAAGGTTTCGTAATCTGAGCATTTAACTCGCATTGCCTTTCGCCGAGGCTGAAAAATTGAAGTCGCCTTCCGCCGAGCATAAAAGAAAATTAACCTGGATATCAAAAGCACCGAACATCTGGCTGTTAGTAAGCTGAGAGCCAACCCTCTCTCGGGACTTCTCGCCCGATTTGGCGAAAGGAACACACGAAGGTCATCTCACGAGCCATGGGGGAGTTCTTTCGCCCTGATCTATATTATTTTCGTTCTTGACCTTTTCCCTTTCCGGGATCCGTCTAAAAAAAGGAGCCAACTGTCAATTGGGGTCGAGGTTAAATACACGTTTAAGTTGGCGATGGAAGTGCACATCCTTGGCTGCTGTTTGTAAGGGTGAATGCACTTTGTGTCGGTGTTATCCGACAAAGTTCTTTTGTTTTTATTTTAAATTTCTTCCCCTTCCGAGGATGGAGTACACGAACTAGCATTTTCGTGGGATCGGCCTGCTCTACCCATTCCAGTGACAGATGAGCGGTGACTGGATTGTCGCCGAGTGATAAAAATGTTACGCACGTGATTTAATACTCTACGAGGCGAAGGGGGAAACGTCTGATATGGTTGGCACGTGACATCGCCCATTTATTTATTTTATAATATATGTAATAGTACTTTTAAAAGTCGCAGAACAAGTCTCTAAAAAAAGTCTGATGTGTACACCACATGACTTCCTTGTACGGAATATTGAATTATACGCATTTTTTCTTGAATTTCATTTAAATTGATTGGATTGAATTAAATCTACTTCGTCGACAGCGCATAAACCACAATAAAATAAATGCACTTTTTAAAATTCATTATATTTGTTTACTATAACGACACTCCGAATGCACAAAATTTATATCATTTGAAGAATTATCTTATCGTTGCCACATGTTCTATTCAAATACTATAATAAAGCTAGAACGATGTATGAAAGAAATTAAGCAAACAAATCAGAAAGGAAGCAGTTTTTCACAGACGATTTAGTATTTCTCATTCAATTAGCTCAGCTCTCAATTCGCGACAAGGCAAAAATACATAAAAACTGAAAATATCTGCATTAAAAATTACGAAGTAAATTTTAAACATTTATTTCCTAGAAAAAATTCCAGAAGCATGATTTAATTCGCAATAATAAATGAAGGCGTTATTTTTTTGTTGCGAAGCTTAGTCTCTCTAGATTGGCAACAAATCTACAATTCTGCTGTTTCCAATGTAAACAAATATGTCCGCCATGTTATTTAAAACTTAACCGCATTTAAACAGCTTTTAAATTGTTGATAATTGTACAAATATTGCTTCCAGAATTACGAAAGGCATAAAAACCTTAACCGGAAGATAAAAACAACATAATTCAATTATTTTTAAAGCAAAAAATGTACAATTTACAAACATATAAGAGTAAAGATACTGAGATCACTCAGCCGGGTAACAGAGTGGATATATAATACATTTATATACGTTTGGTGCGGCCGATGGCAACCAAAATACGAGGTGCACATCTACATGTTATAGCAGTCCTATATACAAAATTTCAACGTTCTGAGGCTACTGGTTTTTGAGTTATGCGAGATACGTTCGTACATACGCCACGAAAAATTCTCTTCAGAAGTAATTTTAAAGCAGTTTTATAATTTTTTTGGAGGAAAGGTGTCTTTTATTCTGTCCTTACGCACAGATATCACGCAAAAACATCGTTAAATTGAATTCGATAGCGGTCAAAATGGATATTTTCGTTGAAATGTGTTGCCTGAAACTTTTCACGATTACAATACTTCCTTTTTACTTCGTACAAGGAAGTAAAAAGCTTTTATTTGAAACACATGGCACTAAAAAGAGGAAACACAATTTATCAAGTAGTTCAGCGTTTCTTAAACTGTGGGTCACGACCCTCCCCCAGCAGGGGGTCGACAAAAATTTAGCAGTTTTGATATTTCTTTAACTTATTATAATATTTTCACAATTACCAAGTATTTTTACACAATGTATCTGAAAATAGATAAAGACAATAAAGACAAAGAAAAAACGAAAACGTTTCGACGCATTCTTTTTATAATAGAAACATTCATTTTCCTTGCTTTGCACGTGACGTCGTCATTTCGTCTGTTACGTATTTAAAATTTTCACGTTGCTCTGTGTCTTAAAATTAGAAATTAAAGTTAATGACCTAAAACTGCAATAGTATATTACAGTACAAGTGAAAAATTGACAGTTTCACACACGCGCGCGCGTCGAATTTGCGCAATGCTTTTGGGGGTCCCACAAAATTTTCGTAAATATTATGGGGTCCTTGGGGTCACGAATAAATCTCAGGGATAAAAAGGGATCGCGACTCAAAAAAAAGTTTAAGAAACCCTGATTTAGTTTAATGAGAACAAAGAATTAAATCCTTCTCGTTACAAAATTCATCTGCAATTTTATATCACGAGTAATAAAATCGCGCTCTCCGAAATGCAGGGTGTTTATAAAGTCCCGGACCCATTTTGATGTTTAATAACTCATAAAATAATGAAGATATAAACAAACTTATGGCATTTATTTATGGAATAACTTGTATATTTTCCTTCTCAGATTTGAATATCTTTACTTTTGTAAATATCGTCTGCGCGTGTGGTTCATTTCAGATAATTTCATTTTACAGTGTAAATATCTGTACTTTCTGGCATTGTTAATCGCCATAATATGCGCATATGGGGATCTGAAAACCCCCATGAATATCGTGAGGCACAAAGGGAAGGGATCCCCCAAAGGTTAATGTGTGGTGTGGACTAATGCACGACCGAGTCATTGGGCCTTTTTTTTACAGAAAAGACGGTCTCATCAGTCGTGTACTTAAACATGTTGGAAAACTTCGTATTTCCACAACTAGAAGAGCTTCAGCCACATGTCTTTTTGCAACAAGATGGTGCACCACCTCATTGGGGTACCTCGTTCGTAGTTCTTTGAATGACCATTTTATAGGAAGATGGATTGGGCGAGGAAGTCCAATTGCTTGGCCACCCAGATCACCTGATATAACGCCGCTGGACTTTTTCCTTTGGGGATTTGTAATAGACAACGTTTACAGGAACAGAGTGTCGAACATGGGTGACCTAAAAGCCAGAATTACAACCGCAATAGCCTCTGTGGGTGCCGACATGCTTGCCGGTACCTGGCGAGAAATTGAATATCGACGATATTCTCCGTGCGACGAAGGGGGCATACGTGGAAGTTCATGGACAAGGGTCATGAAACCTTTTGAGTCTATCTAACCATTTATGTTATTAATTTTAATGTAATTTTATTATTTTATGAGTTATTAAACATCAAAATGGGTCTGGGACTTTATAAACACCCTGTAATGAAATCTACTATTTGAATTGCATTGTCAAAAGCCATATATTAAGCGCTTTTATGACTCGTGATATAAAATTGTGGATGAATTTTGTAGAGTCCTTTGTTAATCCTTTGTTCCCGTTAAACTACATGATAAATTACATTTCTCCTTTTAATTCATTGATTATTTTACAGCTTTAAATAAAAGCTCATAATAATCATAATAATAATGCAATAAACACAGTAAGTAATTTAATAAAAAGTATACTTGTGTAAATGCAAACCAAGTATTATGAAGACCCAAATGTCTTCCGTAGAGGGTTGTGAGAA
Source organism: Stegodyphus dumicola (assembly GCF_044657685.1). Lineage (NCBI taxonomy): Eukaryota > Metazoa > Arthropoda > Arachnida > Araneae > Eresidae > Stegodyphus > Stegodyphus dumicola. The sequence goes on from NC_140771.1 coordinate 247,694,386, forward strand.
ATTACAAGAAATAGATGAAAACAAACCACTGAATTGTAACAAGGTCATGGGTAATCCCCTTGAATATACTGATATCAAATACCAGATAGCTATATATGACTTGGGAAAGAAAAACATTCCCGATGCAATATTAAAATCAAACACATTATGTATGTTATATCAACAATACCCTGAAGCTGAATGGACTAGACTAGACACTGATGGCTCTAAAATGCAAGACAACACTGGGGATGGTGTATATGTTACGGTGAAACACCGAAATCTGGAGAATGTCGACTTTCACCGGTGAATGTCAACATTCACATAGTCGCTTGGTGTATGTCCGAAATATTTTCCAAATACTCTTTCTTATTTCTGACTTAACCGGTCACTGTCGACATTCACCATGTGCCAATGGTTAATGTTGAACATATAAGAATATTATATTTTCTTCTCCGTAATTCAGTCTCGAACGCACTTGAGACTCAGAATAAGAACTTAAGAATATAAGAACTTAAAACACACAGTACATTCAAAATGAGAAAGGAAAATAATAGAGGTTATAAACTTATTAAATTATGTGATTCAAATCTTATTTATTGAAACAACTTAAACTATTAGGACACTTTGAATTGTACAAGAGGCCCTTGCTTTTAGAACTGCATTTATTTCTGGAACACTTCCTTTTGCAACGACAGCATGTACATATACTCCTCTCTTTTCGACCTACACCAGAGCATATCTGTGATTGCCGACATACACCGGTGAGGGTCCGAATGTACAAGAATGCAATCCAATATTCGATCTTTCACCGACGTATTTGGTGAATGCTGACATTCTCCGGTGAAAGTCGACATTCTCCAATATCGGTCTTTCACGGTAACATATACAGTAAACTTTGTTCCTAATCTACTCCCGTGGGACACTTCATGTCAAATTTTGATGCAGAGATTCTTGCAGTCTCATTAGCTCTGGAAAACTTCAAGATAAAGATGGATTGTTTCTGTAAAGCAGTTATTCTAGTCGATTCCAAAGCAGCCATCCAAGCTTTAGTTATAAATCATGACACAGATTCCCAGATTATCTCAGAAATGAGACAAACCGTGAACATCCTTTATAAACACAACAAAACAATCGTTTTTTAATGAATCGCTTCACACGTAGGTATCGACGGTAACGAAAAGGCGGACTCAAAAGCCAAGAGAGGGACACCTGCGCTACAAGACAGCAAACCACATCGTACATAGTCACTTAAAAAGCATATTTTTGAGAAATTAATGGATACTCTTAAATCTGACCAGGCAGCAAAATCGACAGGCAAATCCTGGGCTAACATTCAAGAGTTCAAGGTTTTATCAAAAACCTCGTAAATAGGCTGCGGCAAACTTCGGACTGCAAACAGGCCACGATTGCATAGCACATCATCTTAATAAAATTGGCATACATTTGCTATTCGGGAATCATGAATGCAGAGCATTTTCTTATATGCCCAGAACTAGATAAAGAGTCTCAGAAACGTGGCGAGATAAGTAAACTATATTGAAATGCCACAGCGTTCATGAACTCTTTGTAGAGACACCATCTCTTATGTTCCTTTCCTTGTTGTTTAAATTTTTGACTTTTTATTTTTGTTCCCAAGTTCATTTATTCTGATTCTTACGTTATAAATGTTTTATATACATATATTTATTTATTTATTTATCATACTTCATGTATGATACTTAAGCTGTTTTATATGTTTGGATTGATATTTCCAATAAAGGGAAGCTATTCAGGGAAGTAACAGGTTTTTTTTGGCAGCATTCGCGTAATATCCGAAATCTTAACAGAAAAGTGCTGTATCTGGTTTTTAGCAACATTCGAGTTATATCCGAAATCTTAACAGGAATGTACTGTATCTTAATTTTAGCAGCATTCGAGTAATATCCCAAAACTTTACAAGAAAGTACGGTATCTAGTTTTTAGAAGCATTCGAGTAATATCCGAAATCTTAACAGGAAAGTACTGTATCTGGTTTTTAGCAGCATTCGAGTAATATCCGAAACCTTAACAGGAAAATACTATATCTAGTTTCCAGCAGCATTAGTTTAATATCCGACATCTTAACAGGAAAGTACTGTATCTGGTTTTTAGCAGCATTCGAGTAATATCCGAAACCTTCACAGGAAAGTACTGTAGCTGGTTTTTAGCAACATTCGAGTAATATCCGAAATCTTAACAGGAATGTACTGTATCTTAATTTTAGCAGCATTCGAGTAATATCCGAAAACTTAACGGGGAAAGTACTGTAGCTGGATTTTAGCAGAATTCGAGTAATATCCGAAAACTTAACAGGAAAGTACTGTAGCTGGTTTTTAGCAGCATTCGAGTAATATCCAAAAACTTTACAGGAAAGTACTGTAGCTGGTTTTTAGCAGCATTCGAGTAATAAGCTAAACCTTTACAGGAAAGTACTGTATCTAGTTTTTAGCAGCATTCGAGTAATATCCGAAACCTTAACAGGAAAATACTCTATCTAGTTTCCAGCAGCATTAGTTTAATATCCGACATCTTAACAGGAAAGTACTGTATCTGGTTTTTAGCAGCATTCGAGTAATATCCTAAACCTTTGCAGGAAAGTACTGTATCTAGTTTTTAGCAGCATTCGAGTAATATCCGAAATCTTAACAGGAAAGTACTGTATCTGGTTTTTAGCAGCATTCGAGTAATATCCGAAACTTTAACAGGAAAATACTATATCTAGTTTCCAGCAGCATTAGTTTAATATCCGGCATCTTAACAGGAAAGTACTGTATCTGGGTTTTAGCAGCATTCGCGTAATATCCGAAAACTTAACAGGAAAGTATTGTATCTGGTTTTTAGCACCATTCGAGTAATATCCGAAATCTTAACAGGAAAGTACTGTATCTGGTTTTTAACAGCATTCTAGTAATATCCGAAAACTTAACAGGAAAGAACTGTAGCTAGGTTTTAGCAGCATTCGAGTAATATCCGAAATCTTAACAGGAAAGTACTGTATCTGGTTATTAGCAGCATTCGAGTAATATCCGAAAACTTAACAGGAAAGTACTGTAGCTGGTTTTTAGCAGCATTCGAGTAATAATATCCAAACCCTTAAGAGGAAAGTACTGTATCTGGGTTTTAGCAGCATTCGCGTAATATCCGAAAACTTAACAGGAAAGTATTGTATCTGGTTTTTAGCACCATTCGAGTAACATCCGAAATCTTAACAGGAAAGTACTGTATCTGGTTTTAGCAGCATTCGAGTAACATCCGAAACCTTAACAGGAAAGTACTGTAGCAGGTTTTCAGCAGCATTCGCGTAATATCCGAAACCATAACAGGAAACTACTGTATCTGGTTTTGAGCAGCATTCGAGTAATATCCGAAACCTTAACAGGAAAGTACTGTATCTAGTTTTTAGCAGCATTAGTTTAATATCTGAAATCTTAACAGAGAAGTATGATAGCTAATTTTCAGGAACATTAGCATAACATCCGAAACTTTTAATTCGGAACATTTTCGTAACTAGAGTACCGTGTATAACATAACATAACCCCCATAAATAGCATAACATGTATACTAGTTTAATTAATGCATGCTTCCTGTATTGAGATTTAACATTTAGTGTTATTTAAACCGCCCACGTATAACTTTATGCTTTTAATTTTATTTATTTATTTATTGTGAATTCTATGTTATGCCTTGAAATATGAGACAAAAAGATCTAAATAAATCATTAAGTAGCGTATCGTGATTTTTACTGATTATTCATTCGAATTGTTTTTAGAAGGATTGTTCTTTACTTGATTGTAAAGTTTTTCTTCATTATGAAAGGAACAAAGCGTACGAAGTTGCATAATGAAGTTTTTCAAAAATAGAAGCTTTGATTTTGAACATTACATTTTGAAATTTGTTAGTTATACAAGAAATTAATCTCGCAAACTTTTATAAATGTATAAATATGGATATTATTAATCTTATTTATATAAACCATAGTTAATTACTGTATAAGTTTATAAATAGCTGCTTATACGAAGGCAAATGGTTGTAAAATCCTTTTTTCTTTCTTTTGCAGGTAAGGAGAAAAATTCCTTTCAACTCAGTATTGTTTTAATTCGTAAGTATAAAATGGATATATTGAATGTTTTATTAATTTTGGAGTTTTTAACATAATGGAAAATCAGTTCTGTTAAGCAAATTGTTTTATAAATGTCTTTAATATACAATATTTATGTTGCTTTCGCTTCATTTTAAAAACTCTTTCAAATGAGAATACTTATTACTTTTTCAATCTCATAACAAAATCTTAATTTTGTGTTACCTCTGAATTAGGTTTAATGATAAAATGCTACCAAAGACCAGCAAGCACTATTAATCCTGCCCGCCAAAGCGTTTCTAAGTAACTTTATAAAAATTAAAATTGCGAGGTAACATACACATTTACTATTTTATATAACATACACACTTACTATTTTATATAGCATACACATTTACTATTTTATATAAGATATTAATATTAACGTATTTTATATAACGTACTAGTTTATATGTGCGAACGTTTTTAAATTTACGGTGAGTGAAAAATAATAAACGTTTTATGAAAAATTTTGTCATTGCATTTTTTATGAGAATAAAGGGTTTTGTGTTATTTTTACATACTTTCATAGTAGTGTTCTGGGTTTGTTCAGAAAAATATTCAGCGGCGATTTGTTAAAATCTTAATTTTTGTTCTGCATATGTTGTAATTGATTAATTTGGGGGAATTTTTACATCCTTGTACGAAGTAAAATAAGTATTTAATCACGAAAAATTCCGCGTTTCATATTTCAACGAAAATATCCATTTTGACCGCTATCGAATGCAATTTAATGATGTTTTTTCGTGACATCTGTACATAAGAACAGAATAAATGACTCTTTCCCCCCTCGAGCGAATTATGAAATTGATTTAAAATGGATTCCTAAGAGACTTTTTCGTGCCGTCTATACGTACGTAGACATTTGGTTAATTAGAAGCAGGGAAAAAGAAAAATGAGCAACCGCCTTCGCCGGGAATCGAACCGCGGACCTCTGGAATACGCGTCGAGCGTGCAGACCACCACACCACGAAGGCATGCCAAGAAGGCGGGAGAAATACTTTATAATGTATGTATATATCTCGCATAACTCAAAAACGAATAGCCTCAGAACGTTGAAATTTTGTATATGAGAATGCTATAATATTTAGATGGGCACCTCCATTTTGGGTGCCATCGGTTGCACACCAAAAGTATATAAAGATATTATATACATATATGTAATAATAAAATTCCATAGTCAGGAATACACATAAAATTCTAACTGTATGTTCTTTTCATTTTTAAAGGCGACGTTTTCTTATTTGAAAGTACGTGGAATTAAATCCGCAGCCCCGTAGTCAAGTTGTTTTTCCCGCCTTTTCTACACGTACAGTTTTAGAATGTTCTGGAAGTATTTAAAGCGAACTGGATTGGCTGACGAGGCTGACGTTATTTCTTGGAAATCACACACATATATATATATTCTAAATATATATATATATATGTGATGTACCAGCTTTAGTCGCAGCTTAAATTATCAGACGATAAGTTTAAAAAAAAACAGGATCCATTTATTATTATTCGGGAGAAATAGCAGTTACAAAATCAGATATCCGGAGTAAATAAAAAAATTACTAATAACTTTTTGTATGAAGTTTACTGCATCATGACATTTAAGAAAAAGCCCCGATATTCTTTCGCGAGTCCTTTTATAGCCTCTGGAAAGGCGGAGCTTCCAAGAAATGACGTCAGCCTCGTCAGCCAGTCCAGTTTGCTTCAAATATTTCCAGAACATTCTATAACTGTACGTGTAGAAAAGGCGGGAGAAACAACTTGACTACGGGGCTGTGGATTTAATTCCACGTACTTTCAAATAAGAGAACGTCGCCATTAAAAATGAAAAAGAACATACAGTTAGAAATTTAAGTGTAAATTTGACTATGGAATTTTATTATTACAAATATATATATATATATATATAAACGTGAAGCATCTAAAATTAAAAGTAAATTGGGGTCAGAGTTTAATGATGTTTAATGGGAAAGCTTTAAAAAGTAATCATAATTACCTGCATGGGTTTAGTGTTTCTTTTAAGCAGCATCTGAAGATAGGGCCAAAAACTGCCGAATGTTTCACCATTCTGTGACAAAATCCTGCTTTCCATTTGAACGAAAATGGCAACCCTGCTGTTTTCTGGAACATTGTACTGTCCTGTCAATTATGTTTCATGCGCCAACTTTTACTTTTTTTCCCTCCTGCCTTCGAGTGCCAACTACCAGGGTCACGTATCCGGAGATTAGTGAAATTCTGCAAGGACACAGAACAAGTGCATGTCCACTAAATACGATTCGACCGTTTATTATTGTTAATTAAAAGTCTTTTTACATAAATTGTAACTTTTTTTTTTTTTTTTTTTGTGTGTGTGTGTGTGTGTGTGTGTGTATTCGACTGTCTTCGAAGCAGTCAGGAATTCCCAAACTTTCTCGCATCCGTATACATTTAGTTGCCAATTCTCCACATCCACAGAAAAGTCTTAAAAGGAAATAATGAAAAAATTGTAATCATACGTAAATATTAACAATTAATTATGTTTATAAATTAATTTAATAAATGTAAATATTCGTTCAATAAACGTTAAAACCTTTTCGCGATTCGCTGTTGTATGTTTATACATGACGTCTTTTTATATATGTATCCTAGTTTTAAGCGAGTAGTTTTTATCCTATAGGGTTCAATGTGTGGTCTTACAAAAGTAATGCTATAAGATTGGAACTGTACTAAATCTAAACAATGGGCAACTTTAGTAAACCGTCAGACGCCTTTTTAAATGTGAAAATTAGTTCTGTGAGCAAATAGACTTTCCGAAGTTATCCTCTTCATTTTTGCTTCCTTGTACGAAAAAAAGGAAGTACTGTTATAAGGTATTTCTCCCGCCTTTGCGGTGTGGTGGTCTGCACGCTTGGCGCGTATTCCAGAGGACCATGGTTCAATTCCCGGCGAAGGCGTTGCTAATTTTTCAATTTCTCTTGCTTCCAAAATTTCTATTTGCTTCTTCAATTCCTCTTGCGATCAAAACTAATGTATTCTTAAGACGCCCCTGTATGGGCATGCATAATTACGTAAAGTTCTTCAATAAACTTCCGAGGTGGCCTCAAGAGGCTCCAGGGAGTTGCTGCTACTAGATAGGGCAGAGCGCGGGACGTATGCATGTTTACCTCTGTTAAACACCAGGCGTCCCCGTCCTCCATCACTTGTCACCTCTTCCCTCCAAAAAATTCTAATGTCTCTACAGTGGCGCCCGAACTAAAAGGGTGATGGATGACGACACTCCACACCCAGGATTTGGCGATTGGGTCCACTAAAAAACAAACAAAACAAACAAAAAAAAAAAAAAAAAAAAAACCAGTTGCCCTTTAAAAGGGGAGTATATGAGGTGTATGCTCATTTTTCATCATTCCTGCTTCCAAAATACCTAATGCCTCTACACTGTAATCTCGAAAAATTTCAGTTATCATATTTCAAGGGGGAAAAACATTCTGACCGTTCCCGAATCCATTTAGACCGTTTTTTTTGCCTGAAGAGTGTAGGCAGTTTCAACCATAGGGGTATATAATCAGTCTTCACAGGACTAGAGTCCCGTTCATTGGGAGTATGGTTCGGGCTTGGCAGGTACCGTACTGGTACTGTCGTATCCGTTCCTTCGGCTGTTGTGAAGCTAGATGTTGATATCTAGGCTAAGTCCTTGGCGGGATTTGGATCTCATAACCCCAAGTGATAGGGACTGACATAGTGGACAGAGCACCAAGTGTTCTAATTCAAGCCGATGAAGTGGTGCCTGGAGGCGGAGATGTCTTAACGTTGCAATTCTTATCTTCATTTTATTTGTCATACTGGCCCCTTGACGTGGGTCCAAGTTCTAGCGTTCTGTACGTAGGCACATTCCTCCGGGTGTGGACTGAAAGCGATCACGGCTTTTTGGCTAAGTCAATATCTAGACAGACTCGACTTCTAGGGGAAAATTAACAGTCTTCACAGTCATCAGAACCATGGTTTATTCGGTGGTAGGCCAGGCTCGGCAGGGACCGTAGGGTACATTACTCTGCTTGCTATTATTAACAGGCTGCGATTCGAAAGTGACGGAGTGGGAGGGGGGAACTGCTATCCGATCGAGCGTTGGGTTGGCGAAAAGGTCAATGTTCACGGATTTACACATGGAAAAATATTTTAAAATTAATAACTTCTAATTAACTTACTTGAAACTATTATTGACATTTCGACTTTTGTGATATAATTAATGTTTTGTTTTGTATTTTTTTTTTAAATCTATTCATTCGTGTTATATATTTCTGTTATTGTTGCTTGAACAATTTCATTTACATTTTATATTCTTTACATTTTACTGTGTGGAATAAAAAATTTTGTTTTATCATTTTAAGGCTCTCAAATGTTCTTTATTTTAAAATTTTACGCGGAGGGTATTTTTAAAATTCACGCGGAGTTGAAACTTATTTAAGGACACCAACGTGAGCGAAGCCGCGGGTAAAACTAGTTTATAATAATCCGTACATGGAAGTGATATGCTGTTGACATCAGATTTTTAGTTCGTATAATCGAGGCTTTTTGTGTATATATGTTACCGTGAAAGACCGAAATTGGAGAATGTCGACTTTCACCGGAGAATATCAACATTCACCAAATACGTCGGTGAAAGACCGAATATTTCACTACATTCTTGTATATTCGGACCCTCACCGGTGTATGCCGACAATCACAGATATGGTCTGGTGAAAGTCGAAAAGAGAGGTCATAAAGTGCCATAATAGTTTAAGTTGTTGCAATAAATAAGATTTGAATCACATAATTTAGTAAGTTTTTTATGATTGTTATTTTATTTTCTCGTTTGGAACGTAGTGTATAATTACGTAAGTTTTTAACTTCTATTATTTTCCTATCTCATTTTGAATGTATTGTGTGTTTTAGGTTCTCGTGTTCTTAAGTTCTTATTTCAAGTCTCAAGTGCGTTTATTCGCGACTGAATGACGGAGAAGAAAATATAATATTGTTATATGTTCAACATTCACCGTTAGTACATGGTGAATGTCGACATTGACCGGTGTAAGTCAGAAATAAGAGTATTTGGAAAATATTTCGGACATACACCAAGAGACTATGTGAATGTTGACATTCACCGGTGAAAGTCGACATTCTCCAGATTCCGGTGTTTCACCGTAACATATATATTAAAATAAAGCTCGTTGTAAGAGTAGTAATTACCATATGGTTTGGTCGTATCGTATTTACGTTGGGTAATCCATTCGTTTTCAGTATTTCTCGATTTCATATGTGGTGGGCTATGATTAAATGAGTTTTAAATTCAAAAGAATAATGTGCCCGTATGTGTAAAGCGAGCTACGCGCGAATATTTATGTTTTATAGTAGAGCTTATTTACAAAAACCGTATCTGTTGTACTAAGTCGGTAGAAAAACTATGCAGAATGTACAATTCAACGAAACAAATGTTTCATGAATGTGAAATAAGTTTTTGTTTGTAGCGTTGGGCGTGCTATACAGCGCGTGACCAAAATGCTTTCTCGGCCATGCGTAAAAGTGCGTTTGGTTTAGTCATATGTGTTTCTAAAAATGTAATTTTTATTGATAATAATGGAACGTATGATTATATGCTGATTTCTAGTACAATTGTTTTTTCCTTTTTGAAAGTCCTTGAATGTGAAATAAATCTCTATTTTTGCTATATATATATATTATATTTTATTTACTAAAGAAATATTGATTATATTATCTCCTAATATAAATTTAGTAGAAGTATTAAAAAAGAGGGAACCCATATGAAGGAAGTTTAATTCCGAAAATTGTGTTTTAAAGTAACTTGAATGTTATTTCTGAAAAAAAAAGTTTTACGGGGACTTGAATTTAAATCATGAATAACAAAATTTCAAACTTTGAAAAAGAAATTAAAAATTAAAAACAAGTAATTATCGCAAGTATTAGAATAACTTGTTTTCGAACTAAGTGAAGTTTAGATCATTCAACATTATATATATATAAATTTTGTTTTAACTTGTTCCGTCGATCAGTGTTTTGTATGTGTTAAGTTTTCACTTCTCTCATCGATAGGGTTTTACTGTATTTTTTGCCATTCACATGTTTCCAACGATTTTTTTATATTCTACATTTTATTTCGCGTGTAGGCTAATTTTTCACCCTTCAATGTCGTTATTTTAAAAAATGCAATACTACGTTGAACTATTTCTTGGAGCCACAGCTCCTGGTAACTTTTTGGCGAGCTCACTACAATTTATCTTCCTATTATTTCATAATTTTTGCAGCATAAATTTTTAAAACCAAATAGGTCTTACAGCACAGTGCTTATTAGCTTTTGAATTATATATATTGTAGGGTTTATATTTATTTTAACTAACATTTATTTTGAGTTTAAGCTATCTTTCCTGTCAAGCCTTGCTTTCCCCTGGAATTGCCGGTGCCAGAGTGTGTGAATTTTAGTAGAACGCGCAAGGATTTAAATTGTCAGCGGAAGTATCTGAGTTAAATAGAAGGGAAGCGAGTTCGAAAGTGTGCTTTCTTGCTTCACGAGCGTGGAGGTGGCTAGTTAGAAATTGAAGAACCACGCGTTTCGGCCTGTGTGCTTGCCTCGGCAGTTTGTTAATCTTTCAACGTAATATTCAGAAGTTTGCTGAATTATCAGCGGTATCTTAGAACGCGGTGAGGTTAGTTACGTTTAGAGAGCCTCGTAGTTAGTCACTTGTTATTATCTCTTTTCAGTTTCTTATTTTTATTTTACCGCCGGGTCGGCGTAGTTTGTGAGCGTCAAGAGCACACATGTGTAATTTCTAAAGTTGAATAAAAAGGGACTTAAACCCTTCTCAAGACTTTGGTCTACTTTCCAGTTCTTAGCAGTCACCACTATTGTTGCGTGCAGGTTGGAAGTGCGCAACGTTACAATATATATATATATATAATAAGAAACTGAATATATATATATATATATATATATATATAATGTTGTATGATCTTAAATCCATTTAGTGCGAATACAAGTTATTACTACTTGCGCAATTGCTGCAAAGTTAGTTAATAATAATTTATTTCCTAAACAGTATTGATTTATTGATTATATTATCTCCTAAGTTTAATTAAAGTAGAATTATTTTAAAAGTGTGCATCCATAGTGGTAAGTTATATTTTGAAAGATGTTTTGAAGTAATTTGAAAGCAAAATGTTAATAATGTTTTAACGGGGACTGGAGTTAAATCATCACGAAGAATAATATTTCAATTGTAAAAGGAAAAATTAAAACATGTAATCATTGTCATTGATCGGAAATTAGTTGACTTTTTAAGGGGAACAAACCAACTCCCGTTCAATGAACAATAATTGATAATTTCCGATCAATGACAATGATTACATGTTTTAATTTTTCCTTTTACAATTGAAATTTTATTCTTCATGATGATTTAACTCCAGTCCCCGTTAAAACATTATTAACATTTTGCTTTCAAATTACTTCAAAACATCTTTCAAAATATAACTTACCAGTATGGATGCACACTTTTAAAATAATTCTACTTTAATTAAACTTAGGAGATAATATAATCAATTAATCAATACTGTTTAGGAAATAAATTATTATATATATATATATATATAGATAGATATATTGTAGAGACATTAGGTAAATTTGCATTAGATGAAAAATTGGCAGCCGCCTTCGCCGGGAATCGAACCACGGACCTCTGGAATACCAGCTCAACGTGCAGAACCATTACAACACGAATGCACACTAGGAAGGCGGGAGAAGTACCTTATACACTCCCCCTTTTAAAGGGCGGCTGGGGTTTTTAGGGGACCCGATCGCCAAATCCTGGGTGAGAAGAATCATCATCCAACACCCTTTTAGTTCGAGCCCACTGTAGAGACTTTAGGTATTTTTGGAAGCAGGCAAGATGAAAAATATGCAACGCTTTTGCCAGGAATCGAACCGCAGACCTCTGGAATACCGTCCCAGTGTGCAAACCATTACACCACAAAGGCTCGCCAAGAAGGTGGGAGATATACCTCATATATTCCCCCTTTTAAAGGGCGACTGGGGTTTTTTTATTTAGGGGACCTAATCGCCAAATTCTGGGTGTGGAGACTCATCATCCATCATCCTTTTAGTTCGGGCGCCACTGTAGAGACATTAGGATTTTTTTGGAAGTAAGAGAGATTGAAAAATTAGCAACCACTTTGGCCGGGAATCGAACCACGGACCTCTGAAATACCGGCTCAGTGTGCAGAATCACTACACCACGAAGGCACGCTGGGAAGGCGGGAGAAATACCTTATAATATAATAACAATACAATTTTTTAAATCTAATATAGTCATGCCTAGTATTTTCACGCATCAAACTCTTGAAAATTATTAGTAAAGACATAAAGTAAGAAGTTTAGAACCAATTTTACAAAGAACCAAAATGTTGAAATTCAAATGTAATAAAATTCATAAAATCCTATAAATGCAAAAAAAGAATTTAATCAATGTTAAAACTAAAAATTTCAAACACATAGTACCCTAATGTAAAAAAATCTGATATGTACACCACATGACTTCCTTGTAGATAATATTAAATAATACGCATTTTTTTCTTCATTCCATTTAATTAGATTGAATTAAATCTACTTCGTCGATAACTCATAAACCACAACAGAATAAATGCACTCTTTAAAATTCACCATATTTGTTTACCGTAGCGACACTTTGGGGCTAGGTTCACTTAACAGCGTTACATTTCGTTCATTTTATAACTCAGAATGCACAAAATTCATATCATCTGAAGAATTATCTAACCGTTGCCACATGTTCTCTTCAAATACTATAATAAAGGTAGAACGATGTATAAAAGAAATTAAGCAAACAAAACAAAAAAGAAACAGTTTTTCAGAGACGATTCACTATTTCCCATTCAATTAATTCAGTTCTCACTTCGCGACAAGGCAAAAATGCATAAAAACTCAAAATATCTATATTAAAAATTAGAAAGTAAATCTTAAACATCTTCGGAAAAATTCCAAAATGGATTAAGCATGATTTAATTTGCAATAATGAATGAAAGCATTACCTTGTTGTTGCGAAGCTCAGTTTCTCTAGATTGGCAACAAATCCACTATTCTGCTAAATTTCAAATGTAAATAAACATGGCCGCCATTGTAGGGTTTATATTTATTTTAACTAACATTTATTTTAAGTTTAAACTATCTTTCCTGTCAAGCCTTACTTTCCCCTGGAACTGCCAATGCCAGAATATGTAAATTTTAGTAGAACGCGCAAGGATTCAAATTATCAGCGGAAGTATTATGATTTAAATAGGAGGGAAACGAGTTCGGTGTGATATTCTTACTTCACGAGCGCGGAAGTAGTTAGCGAGAAATTGAAGAACCCCGCGTTTCGGCCTATGTGCTTGGCGGGAAGTAGTGTTAATCGTTCAAGTGAGCTTCAAGTCTGCTGAATTAGCAGCGGTATTGTAAAACGCGGTGAGTTAGTTATTTTAGAGAGCCTCGTAGTTAGAGTCTTGTCTTTAGTTTCTTTTCAGGTTATTATTTTTATTTGACCGCCGAGTTGGCGCCGTCTGTAAGCGTCAAGAGCACGCAATTGTAATTTTTACGTTGAATAAAAAGGGACTTAAACCCTTTACAAGACTCTGTATTTTATCCAGTTTTCACAGTCACCTCTTGGTTGCGTGCAAGTTGGAGGCGCGCAACGTTACACCATGGTAAAAATAATTAGGCTTAGCCGCACTTAAACAACGTTTAATTGTTGATAATTCTTCAAATATTGCATGCAGATTTACTAAAGGCATAAAATCCTTAACCGTAAGATCAGAACAACATAATTCAATCATTTTTAAAGGAAAAAAGAAAAGGAAAGTTTACAAACATGTAAGATGAGCTCACTGAGCCGAGTAAAAGAGTAGATATATTTATATAATATATATACATATATTTGTATACTTTTGGTGTGGCCGATTTCAATCAAATTACGTATTGTAACTAAATTACAGACTATTTTGTGCTTACAGACTATTTTGTGTGAGTAAAAGAGTAGATATATTTATATAATATGTATACATTTGGTGTGGCCGATTTCAATCAAATTACGTATTGTAACTAAATTACAGACTATTTTGTGCTGCACAATGTTTGTAGCTTTGTTGTGAACCACCAAGCTTGTCTAAATAACGTGTTATTTCATTTTAACCACTCTTTGAATAAAGTTGACTAATTTTTCAGTGCCATGACTCACGAATGTCCATTGCGTGAAGTACCCTTAGGTGGGCAAAAATTGCCAAGGCTGTTTCGGGAAAAGGCTCATTTGGGACATCACCAGATAAAACTTGTAAGGATATTTTAATAGCGTGCTTATAACATTTACAGGAAAATTACCTGTTTAGATTAACTGACTTAAATCATAGGCTTATAAGAGATTCAGAAATATGACAGATACTGTAGATCAAAAATTCCCGTGCAGTATTTTTAAAGCATTACATATACACCACAGCTTCGGAAAATCGCTTCGCCGGCAGTCACTTCTGGGAACATACGTCACAAGTGAAAGGAATCCGCTGGAATAGCAAGCAATAAATTACAACGGCTGTTTCGCTTTAGGAGCCGAACACTTATGATGTATGAATGCAGTAACTGAAACGCTCGGTTGAGTCTAAAAATGGAGTCGTACTCCTCCCTACCCCGTTCTTTTTTCCTGTAACCATTGTGGAGCATTATTAGTGAAACCGGCACGTGTTCCTCAATGGGCCTGGAACACGTGGACCTTGTAGAGCGCTTGCCAACAGACGTTTAAGTTGAAAGACTTCGTAATTCTTTGCCCGTGATGGTTGGGATCTGAAATAGCCGAAGATGGGACCAACGGTTTTCGGCGCCCGGGGACAACTTAAGATTTTGCGAACGGAAAACATTTCATTCTAAAATTTCGTAACATGAATTTGGCGCCCCCTGAATGCTGCGCCCGGGGGCAGATGTCCCCCCTTGCCCCACCCTAGCTACGCCACTGGATGGGACCAAATGTAATTGGTTTGCTTTTATAATTTATATTTTAAATTTATATTTTAAAGAATTTGCTGTGTTGCAGTTACTATACAAAATCTGATATAGACAGCGTATGATTTCGTTTTACAACTTATTAAATTATGCACATTTTTTGCTGCACATCATTTAAAATTTTTTCTTCGAATTATCCTAACTTAACCGATCTGTCCAGGAAAATTGAAAACGACGTCAAAAATTGAAAATTTTTTAAATTAAACTAGCGGTCACGGCCTTTCGATATGTATTCTTAATGCTTCAGAGTCCGTGGTTTATTCGGATGGACCATTCAAATCGAATAACCCTACAAAAATAATCTAAAAGAGTTAAATCATAACTTCTGCGAGACCAGCTAACAATTCCATTTTGTGAAATTATTCTTTCGCCAAACATTTCTTACAGAATGTCGATACAGGGCCTGGGGAACCGTCTTATTGAAAACACTTGTCTTCCAAATTATTGCCCTCGATATTTGGTCACAAAACTTTTGGTATCGGTTGTCATTAATCGTTATCGCTTTACCAGTCACTGTAACTGCATCTCCTTCTCTATTTTGAAAAAGAAAAAAAAATAAATAAAAAATAAAAATCTGAAAGGTTTCAGATTTTAAATTACGTCCAAAGGGGCGTTTTTTTTAACATTCTGTCTCTTACCTTTATTTATTAAATATCACGTTCTTCCCACTTAAAACATAAAATTCAGTTCAACAGCAATATCGCAAAATAGTTTTAAAATGAGCATATCTGTAGAACTTCCGATATAGAGTCTCCTGCGCTGGAGATAAAAGTATTTTTTCTGTACAACGTTGCCATTAATTGCCAAAAATTACGAAATTTTGTATTGATTTCATTCACTCCAAACTCTGCAGGTTTAATTTCGCAGATGCGAAAAAAAAGGGGAACGACGAGAAGGAAAAATTCCAAGCTAATAAAAAAGAAAATCTGAAAGGTTCCAGATTTTAAATTACGTCAAAAGGTTTTTTTTTTTTAAACATTTTGTGTGTTACCTTTATTTATTAAATATCACGTTCTTCGCACTTAAATCATAAAATTCAGTTCAACAGCAATATCGCAAAATAGATTAAAATTGAACCTATCTTTAGAATTTCCGATACAAAGTTTCACGCGCTGGAGATAAAAATATTTTTTCTGTACAACGTTGCCATTGATCGCTTTGAAATCCTTGATTTTGTTAATCAAAAATGCGTTAGAGTTTTACAAAATATGAAATCGATCATAAAGCAAATTCCAAATTTAAAATTTGGGCTTCTACATGCCCACATTCGCAGTAGGACGACGTTATTCAAAATTCGATGACTCTATGTACCGTTGTTTTATCACAATGCCAGAAATATACATACATTTATGCAGATTTTTCATTATTTGATTTCTTCAAATATAATGCAGGACTCTAACATTTAGTGGCAACAGTTTGAAAAGTGAAACGGACATTTATAGCGAACCAATGCAAAATCGCAAACAATAGCCCTTCCTTCAGGGACAAAGCCCTTTTGAACTAAAAAAATCCGATGATACCACTCTGCCATAAATGACACCATACAGTAAACTTTTGCAAATGCAGGGACTTCTCGTGCATATTTGATGGATTATTTTCACATTAAAAACAATAGTTTTGTTTTTAACATAGCCGTTCAAGCACAAATGTGTTTCATCCGAGAAGGTAATATTTTGCTCAAAATTATGATCCGTTTCCAAACTTAACTTGGAGCGTGTATTTAGCCGTGACGAATTGTCAGAATGTACTGAACATAAACACAAATAAAAATTAGTGACTGCGATAATATTTTTGTCATTTCGTTTAAGAATTACATCATTCGTAACAAAGTCGCAAAAAATCGCAAATCATGGTCAGAGATCACGTGATTTATTGTGACGTCGTAGATATGCATGCTCACATGACTTCTGACGTCATCACAAAGTTATTGTCTATTGCTTCCGTAAATTATAGACAGTATTTGATTCTTATACGTTTTAATTCGGTATCTTTACTTTAACGAAAATTTTAAAACTATATTGCTCATTTTTAATTGTTTAAATATCCAGTTCTTTTTTTAATTAATTCTCATTTAATTCAGGTTCTACTTTTAAATTAATTTGTGCATACCCTTTCTTAAGAGATTCCTCACGTTTAGATTGTTTATCGCTTTTGTAAATTTTTTGAGTCGGCAGTTAATTTTTTATTTATTTTTATTTTATTTTATTATTATTATTATTATTATTATTATTAATTTTTTTTTTTTTTTTTTTCGATTTTGCGTTGAATCACTATAAATGTCCGTTTCACTTTTCAAACTGTTGCCACCCAATGTTAGAGTCCTTTATTATATTTGAAGAAATTAAATAATGAAGAATCTGCATAAATGTATGTATGTATCTCGCATTGTGATAAAACAACTTTACATAGAGCCATCGAATTTTGAATGACGTAATCCTACTGCGAATATGGGCATGTTGAAGGCCAAATTTTGAAATTTGGAATTTGTTTTATGATCGATTTAATATTTTCTAAACCTTTAACGAATTTTTGAGTAACAAATTTAACGATTTGAAAACGAGCAATGGCAACAACAATCTACGGGGGGGGGGGAAACCTTTTTATCTTCAGCGCGCGGAACTGTGTATCGGAAATTTTAAAGATAGGCTCATTTTAAAATTATTTTGTTATATTGCTGTCGAACTGATTTGTATAGTTTAAGTGCGAAGAACATAACATTGAATAAATAAAGGTAACACACAAAACGTTAAAAAAAAACGCCCCTTTGGACGTAATTTAAAATCTGAAACCTTTCAGATTTAAAAAAAAAAAATTATTTGCTATTTTTTTAATTGTGAACATTTTAATTGAGGAATGTTTGTGAGTTTTCTGTTCTGCCTGGTGCGTTTATTTCGGATTCAGATTACTTAAGAAAGCCATGTTCTTTCGTCGTTTGAAAAATTACATCATTTATAATCAGGTCAGTGTTCAATATTTTTTTTTTTTTTTTTAAATCTTTAGCAGTTTAAATTTTCGAAGCGAGGTGTTATTGCCTAGTTGCTTTCGAATGATCCAACTCGAAGCAGTAACGTGTGTGTTGTGACGAATCTGACTTGTAATGTAACCATTGTAAATTTCGTTAGTGCCCACCTGTGAGAGGCCCTCCAGCGGCCGCGCGGTAAAGTCGCTAAACACTGGTAGTTTCGTCCGAGGTTCGAATCCCGCCAACGGGCTGGCTGCATGGGCGTTTTCATGGTTTTCCCCATGTGTAACGTGTATACGAGCCAGTTTCCCTTAGAAAGTCATCCACGAAGGCATCCCTCCCTTTAGGCAGATAGCCATCGTTTGCTTTGCTATAATTGAATAACCCATAACCCACCTGTGAGCGATAGCGCCCAAATTAAGAGTTTTTGGTTTTTGTACCAGCTAAGAAAACTTATTTAGGATTTTATTTTTCGGAGTAGTATCAAGCCCCAAAATAAAATTCTAGATTATTCCTGAATTAAATTTTTCAACAGTGGCTAGGGTATGAAAACTGTGAAGCTCTGGTATTTCTTTCCCAGTTCGGCTTCCATTGGTTGAGCGACGAGCTGTAAGAGAGAATACACAGTTTCCATTAAGCCCATTTGTTCCACTAAGAATCGGTATTTGTCTGAAATTACTGCTGTTATCAATGTAATGTATAGAATTAAAAACTGACTGAGCTACAACTCTTAGAAGTAGCGCTAGTGTTAGAAGTTTAATGTATAAAATTAAAAGCTGCCCCAACTACAACTGTTAGAAGTAAGTATTACAGTTACAAATTTAGTGTGTAGAATTAGAAGCCGATTGAGTTACAACTGTTAAAAGTACTACTGTTATAAATTTAATGTATAGAATTAAAAGGCAGACAAGTTTCCTCTCCGCCTGAAATATGATGAAAATGTTTTAAGAAAGTTTTAAATAACTTTCTTTTTCAATTCTTGAAATTAAAAAGAAGGCACTATTTTATAAAAATTAAAACACCGACATTTGCTGGTAGCTGTACATGTAATAAAAGGAAGAGTCTGTCTGTGCGTCTTTCGTTCGCGCTGCGCGTAAGCTAATAGACCCAGGGCTACAAAATTTGGTACATAGGGTGCATCTAGACAATAATCAGTGCCCTCGAAGCGATTTTTTTCAAAATTCGAATAATATTGTTACGTTTTTCATTTCTGACACCAGTTGTTACGTTATTTTTTTCTTTCACGTTCGTACGGGGTTTGTGTGGATTTGGAGTGAATAACGACGACACTTGATGAAGTATCGAAACACACTTTATTGGCCGGTATTAATCAGGACAACTCCAAAATCTCGTTCACAGTCGTCGAACTGTTATAAACACGCTGGCACGATCAGCGACATAGGTTTCAGGTTATCAAGCTATCGCGGTGGAGACAGCTTCACTACAAAGCACCAGAGTACAGCTCCCGACTCTGCTTGGTCGTTCTCGGAACTCCACGTACTGTCGAGACTCTCCACGCTACAACTCGCGATGCACTCGACGACACACGAGCACGGCTCCCGACTCTTCAGTTGAGTCGTTCCCGGAGCTCAACACGCTCTCTCGACGATGCACTAACCGCGATACACTAACAGACTCCTTCGGTGCACTCGACGACCCACTCGGCACTCGCTGCCCGACTGTCAACTCGATCGTCTCCACAGGGATTGACTCGCTAGACGAGACACCAACTCGATAGTAACTATCTCGCACTGTATACGAGGAACACACTCTCGCCCTCTCGACGAGACACACTCAATGAGACACTAACTGCCTGCGGACCAGCAGGGTTTATATAGCTTTCGGCTTGTGTTCGAGAACATTCTGGGCTAAACCGATAAGAATTCGTTCCAGAAGATTCTCCATCCGTCCATGGCATGTCGCCAATTTTATCGCCAAATGGGTGATTTCTCACCAAATGTGGTAACCCTGCCTTCCCTTGCCGTTTTATGGCAACCTTAAAACTGCTTTGCGGGGAAGCCATCTTGCCGCGCCTGTACATTTCGCAGCAATATTTTTTATTTTATGTTTATTGATGAAATCGCATCAAATCGATAATATTCTCTCATCATATCAGCAGCAGTGGCACGCAGCCATTGCTGCTGATGTATCACTGTTGCCACTCGGAAAAAATGAGGGCGATAATTCTGTGCAGTTTTTAAATTTAAAGTTTCTCTTGGATAATGGACGTTTATCGAGAGGCACTTGGATACGAAAGTTTGTCGAAAGGACGTTTGTTTTCCGGTACATTTAAAAGCCAGACGAAGACTGGCTGCATAGCGGCTAGTTTAGAATAACATAAGTTTCAAATTGAAGGTAGCATAATCGGAGACTCCACAAAGTGATCTTCTTAAGCTGGCTTAACAGTTTAATGGCGCGTTTTAACGTCGGCTAGCGAAATGGCTAAAGCCGGTATTTTTATTCGCATAGATGGGCGATGCAAGTGACGCTGCCAAAAGCTCTGATGCTAAAACATACAAAATCCTCGACTTCAATACTCAACCAAATAAATATGCATTCTGGTGAGGACTACGGGAAAGGAGAAGTTACAGTAAAATTTCAAGTGATAGCGGTTCATTAACATTAAATGCTGTACACAGCACGTGAATTAATGGTATAATTTTGTAATTTTTTAAAATCTTTTACAATGTTTTGTTTTGTATACTTGCATTTTGTATTTCAAAATGCTCTTGCGTGTGTACTGATTCGTACTGGATTGAATGCACAAGTCATGAAAAAGTTAATAAAACTTATTCTTATCTCAAGAAATGAAACAAGAATGCTGAAATTTCCTCAGAGATATTCGTACAGTGTCTCAATATCTCGCAGTAGTTATCTTTTAAACTACTAAAAGGTTTAATAGAACACAATTCAAAGCAGAGAAAGCTAATCCCATCTTACCGCGAATTCGCTACAATCAACGACAAGAATTAAGTAAACAATTGAATTGAGATTTTCTCCTCCAGCCTTTATAACCTTTTTAATCCTGAGCGAGAACATTCTTGTATTTTCTGGATAGCAAAAGAGTACAATTACGAGATATCTATTATTAAAATGTTAAATGCGCTTCCTTCTGTATTTTAATTTTTCCGGCCTAGCTTTCTCTTCAAATATGTCTCATTCTGCATTGCACGGGAATATAAAACAATTTTAATTACAAATTCTACTAAAAATAGCTAAATAAACACAAAATCCGTAACAATGCGAACCGTTTAGGCTACACTTTTTCTCAAAGAAAGATTAAATCTAAGCATTCTAGATTGCATCAAATGTGTTCAACTCAAGTTTGCTTTATTTTTCAAGAATTTCCGTCTTACACGGTGAAATAAAAATTCTTTAGGTAGTTACGTTCGTCTTGACGAGTTATGGGTGGGAGTTTCAGCGCGGTTGCAGTTTGGGCGAGAAACTAAAACGCTTTGAAATCGCATGAGTTGTAGTTATAGCCAAAACAGTTACTGTCGCGTGAGTAATATGTGTAACCGTTTTCGTGACCCCAACCCACATCCAGAGTTTGATGTTAGGATCATTGCCAAAATTAGGTGGAATATTTCATTCGTTAATGCTCTGAAAATTTTTAAAGTGTATTCGAATGTAAATGAAACAATGTTTTTACATTTGAAGCCTGAAAATGTTACTGGTTCCGTAATAAAGAATTAAATAAACTAGTACATTTTATTTCGGTACTAGCCACCCCGCCAACCGACTAAAATAGTTATTATTAAAAAAAAAAAAAAAAAAAAAAAAGAAGAATACAGTGGATGGACAAAAATATGAAAACACCTTGTGAAATGCATGTTTGAAAAGAAAGATTGATTTTAATGAAATATGTAGGTGGCGCTGGCGTTTTTGACTACTGACGCCACCTATACAACTTCGTAAATGTGCTAAACAGTTCAGTTGTTGACGGAGTACTGTTATGTGAGGTTGTCATTGCATTATGTCAGAGTTAACAGACTTCGAACGTGGGCAAATTGTTGGAGCACGTATGGTAGGTGCTTCCGTAAGCAAGGTAGCCGAGGTGTTTAGTGTTTCAAGAGGTACGGTATCGAAGATTTATTCCGCATATTTGAAAAGCGGAAAAACATAATCTGCTAAATCACAGCGCGGACGAAAGTGTGTCCCGAGTGATCGTGACAGACGATCATTAAGGGCAATTGTGACGAAAAATAAGAAGACCACAGCTGCAAAAGTTACTGCTGAAATGAATGTTGTGTTACCGAACCCTGTGAGTACCAAAACAATTATAAGGGAGCTTCATAAACAGGGAATTGCTGGCCGTGCTGCAATGGAGAAGCCACTCATCAGTGATGCTAATGCCCGTAACAGGAAAAGGTGGTGTTTAAGTCATAAAGCCTGGACTATAGAGCAGTGGAAGCGAGTAATATGGTCTGACGAGTCTTCTTTCACATTGTTTCCCACTTTTGGCCGAGTTTACGTCTGGAGAACGCCATCTCAAGCCTATAATACAGGCTGCTTGTTGCCAAGAGTGAAACATGGCGGGGGTTCTGTTATGGTTTAGGCAGCCATATCGTGGTTCTCTGCTAGCCCCATGATAACTGTGTCAGGGCACATGACTGCCGAGACTTATGTGAACATTTTGGCCGATCAAGTTCATCCCATGGTACAAACTTTGTTCCCCGATGGTGATGGTGTCTTCCAAGACAACAAAGCCCCTGTTCACACAGCTCACATTGTCCAGGACTGGTTTTCCGAGCACGAGGATGAGTTGTCTCATCTCCCCTGGCCACTATCGAACCTTTGTGGTCTACATTGGAACGGAAAGTGCGTTCTCGTTAGCCACCGCCAACATCTTTATCTGAACTTGCAACCGTTTTGCAGGAAGAATGGTATAATATTCCCTTGGCAAACATACAGGAACTGTATTTATCCATTCCGAGAAGCTGTTTTGCAAGCTGTTTTGGATGCCAACGGGTATCCTACACTATATTAAGCAAAGAAACATGTTATTTTAAAGGTGTTTCCATATTTTTGTCCAACCCCTGTATGTATAAAACGGTTTTAATCTAATTACCATCTAATATCATTTTACGGGTCCAGTTAGTAACTAATACTAACAGATATAAAACCTGCGTTTCTTGCCATTTAATTGCGTAGTTTATTAATCAATAAGGTATTTCTCCCGCCTTCTTAGCATGCCTTCGTAGTGTAGTGGTCTGCACATTGGGCGTGTATTCCAGAGGTCCATGGTTCGATTCCCGGCGAGGACATTGCTCATTTTTTATCTCCTCTTGCTTCAAAATACCTAATGTATCTACAAATCAATAATTGACAGATTAAATTGAAAAAAAAATTATATATACCTTCTGCTTTGCCGAATGGCAATGCGCTAGGACTTGAAGAGTAAAATATTTTATTTTGTGCCGTGGCAACGCGTTTCTTTCAAATCGCGAGGTTTCGGCAGGCGGGCAGGAAAACAAAATTTTTGGTGCACAAAGTTGATCATATGCATATTTTTACTTCCTTGTACGAAGTAGAAGTATTGTAATCACAAAAAATTCCAGGTCCCTTAGTTCTACGAAAATATCCATTTTATCCGCTATCCAGTTTAAGTTAGCGATGTTTTTGCCTGATATTTGTACGTAGGGACAGAATAAAGGAGACTTTTTCCCCCAAAAGAATTATAAAATTCATTTAAAATGGCTACAGAAGAAAGGTTTTCGTGTCGTCTGTAGGTAATTACGTACGTACGTATGTATGTATGTGTCTCGCATAACTCAAAAACGAGTAGTCTGAGAACGTTGCAACTGTATGTATTGGACTGCTATAACATGTAATTGTGCACCTCCCGTTTTAGTTGCAATCGGCTGCACCAAAAGTATATATATACATGTACCCACTCTTTTACTCTGCTCCGTAAGCTCAATTTTTTTTTAACTCTTATATGTTGATAAATTGAGCATTTTTTGCTTTCAGAATGATTCAGTGATGCTGCTCTTATCTTCCGGTTAAGGTTTGTTTTGCCTTTAGTTAATCTGCATGTAATAGTTGTAGAATTATTAACAATTTAGAAGTTGTTTAAGTGCGGCTAAGCCTATTTTTTAGCATAGCAGCCATATTTGTTTACATTTGAAAGTTGGAAGAATAGTGAATTAAGTCACTTTCTGCACCTTCAGTGCCTTTTTGCCGATGAGGGACCAAAAGTAAACTTTCAGGTTTGTACTCCGAAAAACTCTGCCTTCTTGCTTGCTGCCCGAATTGCTTGCTTTTGCGTAAAAAGTCCAATTTTAATTGCAAAAATTGTTTTTTAACGGTTTTTAGCTCTCTGTGGTGTTTTTTGCTTTCCTGTATTTTGCAATTTTGAATGAATATGTTTGGGGGTTTTATGTATTTTTGCCTTTGCCGCTAGTTTAGAACTAAACTCATGGCATCAGAAATATATCTGTAGTGAAATTCGGACTAATAAAGTTTAAATGAAATGCAGCAAAATTGCGTATAATTTAATATTCCGGACAGGGAAATCATGTAGTGTCAGCATGAGACATTTTTCTATCGGTAGTAGGGTAGGTTACTATTGAGAATAAATATGGAGAATATAATTTTATTACTCTTTATCTTTTTATTTGTTTTTGCTTAAAGGAAAACATTTGCTGCTCCGCGAAGCGCATCGTTTATTGATCTTTTCATCTTATTTTCAGTAATGCACTTTTTTCCTCTAAATTTTTTCCGAAAATAATGAAAATTAAAAAGTAAATTTCACGAAAGGCATAAAATTTCACTGCCAAAAAATTTTCTACGGTTTTGATATTTTATTATGATTACTAATGACTTTCTTATTATTCCTAATGCATGTTACGCTTTTTCACAAAGATAGTTTAGAATGTCTAATTTTCAGAATTAGTAAATAAACCGAAAAAATATTGTGGTTACAGATAAATATTAAATCATTATTTCAGGCAAAGGATAACTCAGGTTTTGTCACATGGGGTGTCAAATTTCTTGTTATTTTATTTTTTCACTAGCGGAAGTACCCGACGCCAGTTAAGTTAAATTGAGAGATAAAGCATTTTTATCTCCAACGCGGAAGACTGTTGCCACTCGGAAAAATTGAGTGCGAAGTTTAGTGTTTTCAGAGTTTTTATTTAATATCTTGGTTGATTAAAGTCGTACGCAGTCAAAATGGCTTCACACGAATTTTTGGAATTGGGAATAATGTATTTAATGTTTGGCAATGCTATTTATATTTCATGGTAAAACTTCGAAATTTTTTATTTACAAACTCTACGATTTGAAAGTGAACAGTGGCAACACTTCTGGAAATAAAGCAGATTTTTTATCTCCAGCGTGGTAGACTGTTGCCGCTCGGCAAAATGAGGAAGGAAATTAGGAAAAATACGTAAATACGAAGGTGTTTCGTCTTTACTCGAGTTATAAGTTAAAGCCAAACCAGCAATTCTAGTCAGGCCAAATATTTCCGCGAATAGAAGGGATTATGAACCAATGCAATGTCCTGTAATGTTTTCGTCCATAAAATTTTTCAATATTAAAATATTCATCAGATTGTTGGTTCAGTTAGATAATAGTGCCCATATAAAGAATTCCATCCAATTTCAAGTATGTACCATTAGCCATTTTTAAAATATCATGCGCGCAAGGTGGAAACATGGCGAAGTATTTTGTCACAAAGAGGATTAAATTACAAAAATATTTGTGGCAACACAAACTTTCTGGTTACTAGTTTCCAAAGCAGCTATATTACGTAGTCAGCTGTAAAAAGTTGGAAGTAATTGCTTTTAAAATAAATAAAATATCCCAATTCTTGCAACAGTCACATATTCGGAAATCATGAGGGGTTTAAGGTGTATGAGTCCCCTTAAAGGATCTTTCCAAATCTAAGGCATCTTTTCATCAGGCAAGTAACATGTACGTGCTTTGTCAAAACGCATTGAGTAAATATAGTATTGACTTTATTATGATAAACTGTGCATGCGAACCTGCATCATAAAATCAATATTTGAAAATAAAACCTGTAGATACACTTTTGAGTATCCCATATATTTTATTCAGTTACTGTGAAAGAACATATATTGGCCAATTTATATGTAGAAATTATTCTCGCATTTTTCCTAACCCTTTGATTTTGTTTGTTTTAAACACTCTACGATAAATTTAGTAAATAAGAATTTGCATCCAATTAAGTCGTGGTAATGGAAATGGAAATGAAAGCTGCAATTACATGTAATTTTTACGCAGTGTTTTATAAAACAAAAAGGTTGTTTTCTATCATAATATATATTTTTTAGCACAAAGGGCGTTAGTCCAGAAGGGCTATTAATTTCCTTTTAGCATTTTGTGGCGTTTCGCTTTTCAAGTTGTTGCCAGCAAATATTAGAGCTGTGCATTATATTTAAAGAAATTAAATAATGATGAATCTGCATGGATCAGTATGTTTCTCGCACTGTGAAAAAACAGCGGCACCTAGAGACATCTAATTTTGAATAACGTAGTCCTCCATTCGAATATGGCCATCTGGAAGCCCGAATTAGGAATTTGTTTTATTATCTATTTCATATTTTGTAAAATTTTAACGAATTTTTGTTATTAAACTCAAGGATTTCAAAGCGAGTAATGGCAACATTGTACAGAAAAAAACATATTTATCTCCAGCGCGCGAGACTGTGTATCGGAAATTCCAAAGATATGCTATTTTAAATTATTGTGTGGTATTACTCCTAATTTGAATTCTATGGTTTAAGTGCGAAGAATTTTGGCGTAACTTTTAGGCGTAGTATAAAAATCTGAAAGCTTTCAGATTTTTTCTGTACGCAAGCAACACAGATGCAGTTAATTCATGTTATAATCAGAATTACATCTTTTAATACTTAAACTTTTATAGGCTTAAGCAATAAATTGTTATTTTACTCCATGTGAAAAGTTACATTTTTGAAATGTTGAAAAAAAAATTGGCATCTTTGAAACACTGTGTGTGTGTTTTTCCTGCAACGATCTGAAAGAGGCAGGGAAACTGTTTTACAGGTGAAGAATTGTTAACGAAAAATTCCTCTAGTGTAAACTAAAAGTAATTTTTCGCTAGTGTTTTGAGGCTATTGCTGTTATTTTGTTTTATTTTTGAAATATATAAGGGATTTGTAATTTATTAGCTTTAAGCGCTTTAACTGATAAGTATAAGTATTTTTCTCTAACAATGTTTAAAATTTGCATGAATTCAGTTCTAAAACGCGTTGGTATTTCTAAACAAATTTGGCATCATTAGAATATATAATGACTGGTGTGTTATACATATGTGTTATAGATATAAAATTCCTTTTAAATGGGTACAAATGCAATTTTCAACTGTTTCCAAAGTAATTAAAATTTTTAATTTTTGGATATTATTTTGGTCATTAAGCTTATTTCGAACTTAAATTTTATACCTGATTTGAATATGTATTTAATTTCAAAGCAGTAAGAAATTTAATTAAAATCGTTTTATTTCATTCTTGTCGTCGGTACTTATATCGGTAATTTCATTTAGGCTTATCTGGCTGCTAAAAGTACAAATATTCCGAAATATTTTAGGGACTCTTGTAGTTCTTGATTAATCATTTGCAAAACCTTATCTTCAAGACATCGGAGTTTCCAAAATACATTCCATTTCTGGTTTTACATAATAAATATTATAAATTTGGAAAGTAAGTGGTGTATACTTTCAATGTAATCTAAATATTGACATACGTGTAATATTAACGTATATATTTTTATGTGCTTTTATAGGAGTATATATATTTTTAGATTTGTTTATATAAATGTATTTTTGGCAAAACCTGAACATTAATACAAAAGAATGAAATAAATTACATTTTGTAAAATCTTAATATTTGAAAAAGCGTTTTTAATGCGTTAAGGAACAATTTAATGATTTTAAATATTTTAATGCTTTGTAAAAATTGCTGAAATATTTTTAGTTTATATATAGTTGCTTTCAAATTTACGACATTATTTAAATTTTTTCTATTTAGTACAGGTATTAATTTTATTTATGTGTGTGTGTCTTTCGTTCTAAGAGATCCAGGGCTACGAAATTTGGTATATAGAGTGCATCTAGACAAGAGCCAGTGCGAAAGGGATTTTTTCAAAATTCGAATGAGATTTTTTTTTTAATTTTATGTTTATTGATGAAATCGTATCCAATTTATTATTCTCTCTCATTTTTGCTGATATACCACTGTTGTCATTGTTGCTGATATCAGCGCTGTTGCCACTCGGAAAAAGGAGGCGATAATTCTGCGCAGTTTTCAAATTTAATGTTTCTTTTTGGATTTAGATTTGGATTTTGTAGATTTAATTCAATCCAATAAGTTTAAATGAAATACAAGAAAAATGCGTATAATTTAATATTCCGTACAAGGAAGTCGTATGGTGTACATATCAGATTTTTATATTTATAGTATTCTATGAAATTTATTACTTATGAATTTGAATTTTTGATATTTGTGAAAAATTAGTTTTAAATTTCTTACTTTGTCTTTTTATATATATGTAATGTTTTCAGTTATTCCAACACATCGTGGGCGAATGGTGAGGCTATTGCATTACACGTTCTGGCAGATGGTTAACGAAGCTGGGGTGATTGAAACACGGAGTAAAATGACGACTCAGAACTTTTCACTTTTAACAGCAAGCATATCTTTATTTTAATTTATAGCAGATGACCTTTTTCCAGATGAAGTTAATCAAATAACTTATTCAGTAATTGAACTATTAGATACGACTGACTTTAAACTTTAATACAGCATAACGTTCTAACAAAGAAAGAGGAGCATAGCGGAAGCGTTAGCAGGACGAAGGCGAGAAGGCATCTGTCTAGGAGAACTTATGACTCAGCATTTATATGAATGGTTATGTAAGAGAGTAGCTTCTAGAAAAATGTAGAAAAACTTATGACGCAGCATTTATTATGAGGAGGTTATGTAATAGGCGTGAATGTTCTAGCAGGTACTGGGTTAGGGGACGATCCTGAATTGCAGAAAATTAATTGTTGCTGGTTCGCAAAGAGAAAAGCCATCGTATTTTTTTTTTATTTTACATCTATATATTTCTTTATCTCTTCTTTCTTTTTGTTTAAATTTATTTGTATGTGCATAGGCGTATAAATGGGTTCATACGTTATAAATGAAAATATTTTAGCCCCATCTTTGATAATATTTGTAATTTAGTTTAGTTCTAGATTTATTTTAGTAATGAGATATAAAGATTCACTTGTGATTTGACTCGTTAAAAGTACATTCAATTTTTTCCAATTGCAAGATAGATCAAAATTTGTATTCTCGCATGTAACGTTCTGGAACCTTTTCTGTTCTGTTTTCGTGCAGTTGAAGATATCAGTATTATCCGACAAATAAAAATTCTCTAGATTGCACAACTGCTTTATTGTTGTAATGGGAGCTGTCAGAAGGGGAAGCGAGTCAAGTTATTACGAATTAAACACAGAACCGTCTTTATTTTTGCTTTGTACAGGAAAATAATGTGCAAAGTTTTAATCTGCGGCGCTTTTAGCAGCCGCCTTTACAACATCAAAAAACATTTTTGCATTCTGAAGATTGTTTTGCTATTGCCTTTCTTTTGTAACTAAATTTTAAATTATATACTTTAATCTTATAAAAATGTATTTGAAATATATTGAATAAATGAGATGATGGAAAAAATGCGAATTACTTATCGACAAAATATAATGAACTTTTAGCGCAAGGTAGAAAGCCCAAATTAAAGAATATATACTAAAGATAAAACTACAGCAACAAACTAACGTATTGCTGCTATTGCCTTTATTTTGTAACTAAATTTTAAATTATATACTTTAATCTTATAAAAATGTATTTGAAATATATTGAATAAATCAGATGATGGAAAAATGCGAATTACTTATCGACAAAATATAATGAACTTTTAGCGCAAGGTAGAAAGCCCAAATTAAAGAATATATACTAAAGATAAAACTACAGCAACAAACTAACGTATTGCTGCTATTGCCTTTATTTTGTAAATTATATACTTTAATCTTATAAAAATGTATTTGAAATATATTGAATAAATGAGATGATGGAAAAAATGCGAATTACTTATCGACAAAATATAATGAACTTTTAGCGCAAGGTAGAAAGCCCAAATTAAAGAATATATACTAAAGATAAAACTACAGCAACAAACTAACGTATTGCTGCTATTGCCTTTATTTTGTAACTAAATTTTAAATTATATACTTTAATCTTATAAAAATGTATTTGAAATATATTGAATAAATCAGATGATGGAAAAATGCGAATTACTTATCGACAAAATATAATGAACTTTTAGCGCAAGGTAGAAAGCCCAAATTAAAGAATATATACTAAAGATAAAACTACAGCAACAAACTAACGTATTGCTGCTATTGCCTTTATTTTGTAAATTATATACTTTAATCTTATAAAAATGTATTTGAAATATATTGAATAAATGAGATGATGGAAAAAATGCGAATTATTTATCGACAAAATATAATGAACTTTTAGCGCAAGGTAGAAAGCCCAAATTAAAGAATATATACTAAAGATAAAACTACAGCAACAAACTAACGTATTGCTGCTATTGCCTTTATTTTGTAACTAAATTTTAAATTATATACTTTAATCTTATAAAAATGTATTTGAAATATATTGAATAAATCAGATGATGGAAAAATGCGAATTACTTATCGACAAAATATAATGAACTTTTAGCGCAAGGTAGAAAGCCCAAATTAAAGAATATATACTAAAGACAAAACTACAGCAACAAACTAACGTATTGCTGCTATTGCCTTTATTTTGTAAATTATATACTTTAATCTTATAAAAATGTATTTGAAATATATTGAATAAATGAGATGATGGAAAAAATGCGAATTACTTATCGACAAAATATAATGAACTTTTAGCGCAAGGTAGAAAGCCCAAATTAAAGAATATATACTAAAGATAAAACTACAGCAACAAACTAACGTATTGCTGCTATTGCCTTTATTTTGTAACTAAATTTTAAATTATATACTTTAATCTTATAAAAATGTATTTGAAATATATTGAATAAATCAGATGATGGAAAAATGCGAATTACTTATCGACAAAATATAATGAACTTTTAGCGCAAGGTAGAAAGCCCAAATTAAAGAATATATACTAAAGATAAAACTACAGCAACAAACTAACGTATTGCTGCTATTGCCTTTATTTTGTAAATTATATACTTTAATCTTATAAAAATGTATTTGAAATATATTGAATAAATGAGATGATGGAAAAAATGCGAATTACTTATCGACAAAATATAATGAACTTTTAGCGCAAGGTAGAAAGCCCAAATTAAAGAATATATACTAAAGATAAAACTACAGCAACAAACTAACGTATTGCTGCTATTGCCTTTATTTTGTAACTAAATTTTAAATTATATACTTTAATCTTATAAAAATGTATTTGAAATATATTGAATAAATCAGATGATGGAAAAATGCGAATTACTTATCGACAAAATATAATGAACTTTTAGCGCAAGGTAGAAAGCCCAAATTAAAGAATATATACTAAAGATAAAACTACAGCAACAAACTAACGTATTGCTGCTATTGCCTTTATTTTGTAACTAAATTTTAAATTATATACTTTAATCTTATAAAAATGTATTTGAAATATATTGAATAAATCAGATGATGGAAAAAATGCGAATTACTTATCGACAAAATATAATGAACTTTTAGCGCAAGGTAGAAAGCCCAAATTAAAGAATATATACTAAAGATAAAACTACAGCAACAAACTAACGTATTGCTGCTATTGCCTTTATTTTGTAACTAAATTTTAAATTATATACTTTAATCTTATAAAAATGTATTTGAAATATATTGAATAAATCAGATGATGGAAAAATGCGAATTACTTATCGACAAAATATAATGAACTTTTAGCGCAAGGTAGAAAGCCCAAATTAAAGAATATATACTAAAGATAAAACTACAGCAACAAACTAACGTATTGCTGCTATTGCCTTTATTTTGTAAATTATATACTTTAATCTTATAAAAATGTATTTGAAATATATTGAATAAATGAGATGATGGAAAAAATGCGAATTACTTATCGACAAAATATAATGAACTTTTAGCGCAAGGTAGAAAGCCCAAATTAAAGAATATATACTAAAGATAAAACTACAGCAACAAACTAACGTATTGCTGCTATTGCCTTTATTTTGTAACTAAATTTTAAATTATATACTTTAATCTTATAAAAATGTATTTGAAATATATTGAATAAATCAGATGATGGAAAAAATGCGAATTACTTATCGACAAAATATAATGAACTTTTAGCGCAAGGTAGAAAGCCCAAATTAAAGAATATATACTAAAGATAAAACTACAGCAACAAACTAACGTATTGCTGCTATTGCCTTTATTTTGTAAATTATATACTTTAATCTTATAAAAATGTATTTGAAATATATTGAATAAATCAGATGATGGAAAAATGCGAATTACTTATCGACAAAATATAATGAACTTTTAGCGCAAGGTAGAAAGCCCAAATTAAAGAATATATACTAAAGATAAAACTACAGCAACAAACTAACGTATTGCTGCTATTGCCTTTATTTTGTAACTAAATTTTAAATTATATACTTTAATCTTATAAAAATGTATTTGAAATATATTGAATAAATCAGATGATGGAAAAAATGCGAATTACTTATCGACAAAATATAATGAACTTTTAGCGCAAGGTAGAAAGCCCAAATTAAAGAATATATACTAAAGATAAAACTACAGCAACAAACTAACGTATTGCTGCTATTGCCTTTATTTTGTAAATTATATACTTTAATCTTATAAAAATGTATTTGAAATATATTGAATAAATCAGATGATGGAAAAATGCGAATTACTTATCGACAAAATATAATGAACTTTTAGCGCAAGGTAGAAAGCCCAAATTAAAGAATATATACTAAAGATAAAACTACAGCAACAAACTAACGTATTGCTGCTATTGCCTTTATTTTGTAACTAAATTTTAAATTATATACTTTAATCTTATAAAAATGTATTTGAAATATATTGAATAAATCAGATGATGGAAAAAATGCGAATTACTTATCGACAAAATATAATGAACTTTTAGCGCAAGGTAGAAAGCCCAAATTAAAGAATATATACTAAAGATAAAACTACAGCAACAAACTAACGTATTGCTGCTATTGCCTTTATTTTGTAACTAAATTTTAAATTATATACTTTAATCTTATAAAAATGTATTTGAAATATATTGAATAAATCAGATGATGGAAAAAATGCGAATTACTTATCGACAAAATATAATGAACTTTTAGCGCAAGGTAGAAAGCCCAAATTAAAGAATATATACTAAAGATAAAACTACAGCAACAAACTAACGTATTGCTGCTATTGCCTTTATTTTGTAACTAAATTTTAAATTATATACTTTAATCTTATAAAAATGTATTTGAAATATATTGAATAAATCAGATGATGGAAAAAATGCGAATTACTTATCGACAAAATATAATGAACTTTTAGCGCAAGGTAGAAAGCCCAAATTAAAGAATATATACTAAAGATAAAACTACAGCAACAAACTAACGTATTGCTGCTATTGCCTTTATTTTGTAACTAAATTTTAAATTATATACTTTAATCTTATAAAAATGTATTTGAAATATATTGAATAAATCAGATGATGGAAAAAATGCGAATTACTTATCGACAAAATATAATGAACTTTTAGCGCAAGGTAGAAAGCCCAAATTAAAGAATATATACTAAAGATAAAACTACAGCAACAAACTAACGTATTGCTGCTATTGCCTTTATTTTGTAACTAAATTTTAAATTATATACTTTAATCTTATAAAAATGTATTTGAAATATATTGAATAAATCAGATGATGGAAAAAATGCGAATTACTTATCGACAAAATATAATGAACTTTTAGCGCAAGGTAGAAAGCCCAAATTAAAGAATATATACTAAAGATAAAACTACAGCAACAAACTAACGTATTGCTGCTATTGCCTTTATTTTGTAACTAAATTTTAAATTATATACTTTAATCTTATAAAAATGTATTTGAAATATATTGAATAAATCAGATGATGGAAAAAATGCGAATTACTTATCGACAAAATATAATGAACTTTTAGCGCAAGGTAGAAAGCCCAAATTAAAGAATATATACTAAAGATAAAACTACAGCAACAAACTAACGTATTGCTGCTATTGCCTTTATTTTGTAACTAAATTTTAAATTATATACTTTAATCTTATAAAAATGTATTTGAAATATATTGAATAAATCAGATGATGGAAAAAATGCGAATTACTTATCGACAAAATATAATGAACTTTTAGCGCAAGGTAGAAAGCCCAAATTAAAGAATATATACTAAAGATAAAACTACAGCAACAAACTAACGTATTGCTGCTATTGCCTTTATTTTGTAAATTATATACTTTAATCTTATAAAAATGTATTTGAAATATATTGAATAAATCAGATGATGGAAAAATGCGAATTACTTATCGACAAAATATAATGAACTTTTAGCGCAAGGTAGAAAGCCCAAATTAAAGAATATATACTAAAGATAAAACTACAGCAACAAACTAACGTATTGCTGCTATTGCCTTTATTTTGTAACTAAATTTTAAATTATATACTTTAATCTTATAAAAATGTATTTGAAATATATTGAATAAATCAGATGATGGAAAAAATGCGAATTACTTATCGACAAAATATAATGAACTTTTAGCGCAAGGTAGAAAGCCCAAATTAAAGAATATATACTAAAGATAAAACTACAGCAACAAACTAACGTATTGCTGCTATTGCCTTTATTTTGTAAATTATATACTTTAATCTTATAAAAATGTATTTGAAATATATTGAATAAATCAGATGATGGAAAAATGCGAATTACTTATCGACAAAATATAATGAACTTTTAGCGCAAGGTAGAAAGCCCAAATTAAAGAATATATACTAAAGATAAAACTACAGCAACAAACTAACGTATTGCTGCTATTGCCTTTATTTTGTAACTAAATTTTAAATTATATACTTTAATCTTATAAAAATGTATTTGAAATATATTGAATAAATCAGATGATGGAAAAAATGCGAATTACTTATCGACAAAATATAATGAACTTTTAGCGCAAGGTAGAAAGCCCAAATTAAAGAATATATACTAAAGATAAAACTACAGCAACAAACTAACGTATTGCTGCTATTGCCTTTATTTTGTAACTAAATTTTAAATTATATACTTTAATCTTATAAAAATGTATTTGAAATATATTGAATAAATCAGATGATGGAAAAAATGCGAATTACTTATCGACAAAATATAATGAACTTTTAGCGCAAGGTAGAAAGCCCAAATTAAAGAATATATACTAAAGATAAAACTACAGCAACAAACTAACGTATTGCTGCTATTGCCTTTATTTTGTAAATTATATACTTTAATCTTATAAAAATGTATTTGAAATATATTGAATAAATCAGATGATGGAAAAATGCGAATTACTTATCGACAAAATATAATGAACTTTTAGCGCAAGGTAGAAAGCCCAAATTAAAGAATATATACTAAAGATAAAACTACAGCAACAAACTAACGTATTGCTGCTATTGCCTTTATTTTGTAACTAAATTTTAAATTATATACTTTAATCTTATAAAAATGTATTTGAAATATATTGAATAAATCAGATGATGGAAAAAATGCGAATTACTTATCGACAAAATATAATGAACTTTTAGCGCAAGGTAGAAAGCCCAAATTAAAGAATATATACTAAAGATAAAACTACAGCAACAAACTAACGTATTGCTGCTATTGCCTTTATTTTGTAACTAAATTTTAAATTATATACTTTAATCTTATAAAAATGTATTTGAAATATATTGAATAAATCAGATGATGGAAAAAATGCGAATTACTTATCGACAAAATATAATGAACTTTTAGCGCAAGGTAGAAAGCCCAAATTAAAGAATATATACTAAAGATAAAACTACAGCAACAAACTAACGTATTCCTGCGAACTTTATATAGATGTAAATAATGTGAATGTAAACGTATATAAATTGCAGTATCGCTTGTAAAAGTACCATGGAAAGTATCAGAATGCGATGCATTGCCAGAAAAATAGGATTACTGGGGTAAGTGTATTTAGCATTGAAGTAAATGCTCTACCCATTGGCGAGACGCCGCCAAGTTGGCGATGGTTTGGGCGACTAATTTTTGTCGTCACGTCTGGTGAAAATTCATCCGAAAGTCGCCAAGCTTAGCACTATTTGGCGAAGTTAGGGCGACTAATTTTTGTTGTTACATTTGGTGAAAAATCACCCAAAGTTTACCAAGCTTGGCACTATTTGGCGACATTTTGGTCTGATCCTTGTGTAATTTGTAATTATAGCTGTATCCGGCCCAATGTAAGTGTGTATGCAGTTTCTAGAAATCGAAGGTACTGGAAATTTCTCAGCAGATGGAGGGAAAACTATATAAAACCGGAGACAGAATCAACTTTAAATTGTGTTCATAGGGAGAAATCTCCTTTCGAGCCTCGCTTTTTAGATACTCTTTTCATTCCGTTGTGTTCAGCATTCTTAGTAGTTTTGAAATGGTAACTACCGATTGTGCTTTGTGAAACTGAGAAGAGTTGTGCAAGAACTTTTGTGTAAAAAGTTCCAGAATTTTAATTTTGTTAATAAATTTCATCGAACTATCACCGGTTCTATATGCATTCAATCTAATACGAACCAGTACTCAGGTAACAGTATAAATGCTAAAGATGAAAATCCGATGTGGAAGCCACATGACTTCCTTGTATCCTATTAAATTATGCGCATCTTTTGCTGCATTTCATTTAAACGTAATTCACTAGAGATATATTTCTCATTCAATTAATTCAGTTCCCACTTTGCGGCAAAGCAAAAATACATAAAAACTCAAAACATCTCCATTAAAAATTGTAATAAAGCACCAAATAGAGTTGATAACCTTTAGAAAAACAATTTTTGCAATTAAAATGACAGTTTAAATTAATTAAAATTAGGCAGAAAGACAGATTTTTTGGTGCACAAGATGTTTGGCCCCACTCGGCAAAAACATACTGAAGTTGGCTCAGAAACTGACTTATACGTATATACCCACGTAAGTTGAGATATTTTGGACCAAAAAAAAAAGACTTCAAAGTGGGGGGTCGACTTATACGCGGGGCCATAAAAAATTAAGAGAATCGGAAGTTCAAAAATTTCTTTATATAATGCAGTTGTTTTCTTCCCGCACTCAAATTGGACGACTTATCAAATAAGTCACTTACTTGAAGTAATTTCATGACTTAAATTATGTGACGAACTAATCACAGAATTTCATACTTTAACTAGAGTAAGTTTCGATTAAACCAAAGAATTTTCGGCCCCCGAACATTAAAAAGCCCGATATTACATTAATTGCTCAGTGGGTTAAAGATGCTTGGAACGAAATACCCTCTGAAATGATTATAAAATCATTTAAAAAATGTTGTATTAGCAACGAACTAGACGGCACGGAAGATGATGCTGTTTTTGAAAGTGAAAATGACGACGAAGGCTCTAGTAGTGATTGTAACAATACAGAGTTCGAGACTGAGAATATGCATGATGACGAGCCAATGACGACAGAAGAGTTCTATGAAATGTTTGGCAAATCTGACCATGAATCGGACGTTGAAGGATTTTGATTTTGTTTATTTACCAAGGTATTTTTTATCGTATATTTACTTTCTTTCTCAGATGATTTTGAATAAATGTAGTACTTAAGAATTTTTTTTCGAAGTTTCTCGATCGATTTCGGAAGTGGGGGGTCGACTAATACGCGGGTTTCTTATTTTCTACGAGTTTTTTATGTCGAAGTGGGGGGGGGGTCGACTATACGCGGGTATATACGGTAATTCGCTGTGCTACAGATTTTAAATGTAAACAAATGGCGTTGTCGTTAGGCGTAGTGGAACTTAAAAAACTTTTAAATTGTTGATAATTCTACAACTATTGCATGCAGATCAACTAAAGGCATAAAACCCTTAACCGGAAGATATGAACATCATAATTCAATCATTTTTAAAGGAAAAAATGCACAATTTACCAACATATAAGAATAAAAACACTGAGCTCACCAAGCCGAGTAACAGAGTGGGTATATATATATACTTTTGGTGCTGCCGATTTCAACAAAAAATTGAGGTGCACATCTACATGTTATAGCAGTTCTATATACAAAATTGCAACATTCTGATGCTACTCTTTTTTGGGTTATGTGAGATAAATACATACGTACATACAGATGCCAGGAAAAAATTCCCTTTTGAATCCATTTTAAATCTATTTCACTACCCATATTGGGGGAAAAAAGTCCTTTATTTTGTCCGTGAGTATGGGTGTAACGCAAAAACATCGTTTAAATGGAATTGAATGTCAAAATGGATATTTTCCTTGAAACACGATACCCGAAATTTTTCGTGATTACTTCGTACAAGGAAGTAAAGTTTAAAAGTAGTCACCGGTATTTTTGTACGTTAAAGAGACTTTACATGATTCAGCGTTGCAGTTGTAGTAAAAACTTTAATTCCAAGAGCTGAATTTTAGAGCTGTATATACGTACTGTTACGACTTTTGTATTTAGTTAGATATATTTAGTAGAATTATAAATGAAATTGGTTTATCTCCCCGTGCAATGCAGCTCGTGAGAAATTTTAAGAGAAAACTACGTCTAAAAAGTAAAAATATAAGAGCACGTGCATTTAACATTGAATAAATGGATATCTCTAGTATTTGCACTGAAATTGAATAAATGTAATTGACTACTGTGTTAGCTGTAACCGTAGTTCCATCCTCTTGTTGGTTTCCAGAAATCTCGAGAAGCAAAGAAACTACTAGAACTCTCTCGCGACCGATTGAAAGCTTTAAAAAGCCGGAGCTCATCTCAGTTGTTTAGTGTGGTGTATTTAATTAATTATGGGAAAGCACACTAGGGCCAGCCTAAGGGGAGGGATGCCTTCGTGGAGGACTTTCTAAGGGAAACTGGCTCGTATACACGTTACACATGGGGAAAACCACGAAAACGCCCATGCAGCCAGCCCGTTCGCGGGATTCGTACCTCGGACCGAACTACCAGTGTTCAGCGATTTTACCGCTCGGCCTCTGGTGGGCTCTCAGTTGTTTAGGTAGCTGCTGTTGTTATTGTGGATTGGATTAGCTTTCTCTGCACTGTAGATTGCGTTCTATTTAACGGCTTAGTAGTTTGAAGGATAACTACTGATTATTATTGCACGATATTGTGAACATTTTGCGAATATCTCTGAGAAAATCTCCAGCGTTCTGTTATATTTCTTTTGATAAGAATAACTATTTTGAACCTTTTAACCGGACTTGTGCATTTATTCTGTTACAATCCCATACGCACGCAACAATACATATATACTTTAAAATTAGAGAGACGGAGAGGGAGAGATAATGCATTGTATCAAAGTGCCTGGAGAATGTCAAGTTTTCGATCGATGCACGAGAGGCAGCTGTGGATCGTTATTACCTTTCATTTCTATGACATCAGAATTTATTTATGCTTCTCCAAAAATACAGCTTCGAATTTTACGGAAGAGAACTGCCTACAATCGAACGTTTCTTCGATTTCAAGTTAAATATTGGGTGTTCTGTATTTTAGATTCACCATTAGTAGTTCACGATTGTGTTTGTTATAAGAATTTAACTTTTGCTTCTTGTTTTAATTTATCTCTGCTATTAAGTTAATGTGGAATCTATGTTTGACACGTATGCTTGTTTCTCAAACTTTGAAAAAACTTACAGCTACCAAATTTTGAATACATTGTAGTCCTTCACCCGAACATGGCTCCGCTAGTCTCTGAATAATTAAAGCCACTGAATATTACTTATAGCTCGACTTGCTTTGGTTTCGACCCCAGGCGAACGGGCTATTGGCAGACTTTTTTTGTGTGTGTGTGTGATTTTCCCATGTGTGACGTCAATACGAGCCAATTTTGCACAGAAAATCTTACCGAAAGGCATCCCTCCTCTTAGGCAGATAGCCGTCGCGGCTTTGACTCGTTCGGAAAACCTAACGTTATTATTAGTTATTGTTAACTTGTCCATCCGAACACATACACCTCGAAACCCGAATTTTGAATTTCGAATTTATTTTCTGGTTTCTTTTATGCGTCCTTCCCCGGGGAGTGACTCAGAAGAATTCCTCGGAAGGTTATTGGCTAGGATCTGTACTTAGGCAGTGTCAAGCAAAGGGGTATAAAATCAGTCTTTACAGTGTCAGGACTATACACTGCGAAGATGACATCCGTCCTAGTTCGTGCCGTTCGGAACTGAACGTCATTTCTGCAGAAATCAGTTACATTGGTGTTGCTGCCTTTAACTGTAATTGCGCCAAACTTGGCGATCTTACAATTCAAGGCAGCAACAATTGGCATACAAGGCCTGTTGTTCAGTACATATTATTTTCTTTTGCTGCAAGATATTTTGAATAGCACAGCATTACATATGAACACTCTTATAACATAAATCAATACTATATATAAGTGAAATTATATTGTATGTATACACATGTATGCATTTGGCAGTGCATTAAATGTGTACTACATTTGGTGTATAAATAAGTCAAATATACTACATTTAAGTGATGACAATCAATGTGGAAGAAAGATTTTTACACTACAGAAATATATAAATGACATTATGCAACATTGTTATTGGTATTTCATGTGTTAGATTGGCATATTTACTATATTGGAATGAACACTTATATTACGAAAGTTAGATAACTATATGTAACAATGTATTACACCGGAATTGTACAAATATTTGTAAATGTCAAGAAGTTAATTCGTTGGAACAAAGATTTTTTATAACAAAAGAGTTAAATAACTACATTTATGTAAAAAAAGATAAATATATACAAATGTATATATCAAAAAAGAATAAATACTTATATTACAGGAGCTGAAACAGTAATTTAGCTATTTGGGGAATGACTGCGATGAGAGCTGTTCCAGGTTACTTCGTTTTTGCAGCGCAGTGGGTTGTGATAGCATGTAGTTTCGATAGAGCAACATTGTTATTTTGAATATTATTCCACCACACTGCGTGAAACATGGGTGCTGGTTTTTTTAGATGGAACTTTGCCGTCAAGCGGCATTCAAAGTAATAGTGGTCTGGACTGCCCACTTTCCCACAAACGCAGATGTCTGTGTTGGACAGACCAAACCTATGCAGATAGGCTTTGTACGGTCCATGCGTCCATGCCCTGTTAGGAAATGTGACATGCTGCCAGTTTTACTCTGCAGATCCATGCTTACACTTGGGAGCATTGCATGTGTACGTGGACCCGTTGTAGCATCATTCTAGCGGGTTTGCCACTGTCTTATAAGACGTTTGCATGTGGAATGCTTTGGCAGCGAGATTGGAAGTGTTGTTGGACACTCGAGTAAGGCACTATTGGCAGCTTCTTTAGTCACAACGTCTGCACTTTCATTTCCTAGTATTCCTACGTGAGCTGGCACCCAACAGAGTACAGGACGAAAAGGTATAGGGATACTAAAGAGAGTTCTCTGTATTTTGTTAGAGGGCTCCTGCTGTGCATGCTTGAAAGTGCTTTCAGCGTGCATTCATGGTGTAGTGGATCTGCACGCTGGGATGGTATTCCAGAGGTCCGTGGTTAGATTCCCGGCGAAGGCGATTGTTCATTTTTCGTCTTGCCTGTTTCCAGGGGATACCTAGTAATTAGTGTAAATTACTTTACACCAAAAGTATAGTGAATGCACAGAAATTAAAGATTTGCACATGCCGGAAATGATAAATAGGAAATACGTATGGGTATTTATGCATGTGCTTGCAAAAAGCATGTATTTGCCTTTGACAAAATACTTAAATATTCATTAAATTATTTATAAATGTATTTGAAACGAAGAATTTATTCACTTAATAAACAATTGTGAAAGTACTGTGAAGAAATCTAATGATTAAATGTTTCTAATGTATAATGATTATAAATGTTATCTAAATATATAATAACCTTAATATTGAATTGTAAACATAAATTGAAATCCTGTTGACAAATACGTTATAAAACTATTTAAGCAAGAATTGTTCGTATTGTAAAGCAATCTGTTAAAAGGTATTGTAAAGCAAATGCTATGAGATGCGCACTTAAGAACGTAATAAAGAGTTTTGGAATATGTATTGTTGAAATGAAGGGTAAAAAAAAATCTGATAAGTATGATTAAAAGAATTATTCCCGTTACATTTCATAATAACTCAGTTACAAGTTTTAAATAATACTTAAAAAAAAACTTATTTTATTCCCTTTCAGAAATGTTCAGAGAAAGTCAAATACTATTTAATTCCTAATAATTCTCTAATTTAAAATGAACCGAATAGAGCATTAATTATAAATTGACTTACATTTTTCGATTTAAAAGAAGCCAAAAAATCATGTCATATTTAAGAAAGTATTTTAGGAAGAAGCTCTATAAATAGAAAAGAAATAATGCATAATTTTAATATTAATAATACAATAAACTTTGATCTTAATTTTTGTACCTTAACCGAATGAAATCGAATTACCTTAATTTTTTTTTCTAATGTAATTAACGAAAACTTCTGAAAATATTTCATTCAAATTAAACCATTCTGAGAAAACTGTCCTGTGAAAAGTATAGCATTTAATTCCGTTCAGACTGAAATGTTGTTTAAAAATATGTTGTTTTCACATACTTAGGACTCTGAAGTGTTGTAGAAAAAGAAAATATATACATTTATATGTATATTTGCGACGTAATTACAAAATATTTACACCCGAACGCGTCATATCCCATAGAACTCAATGGTAAATGACCCAATGTTTTGGTCACCACGTAGGGATCGCCGGTGCTTCAGAGCAGGGTACGGAGAAACTTGTTTAGGGCGACTCCATCTTTCTTCCCACCTCCATGACTATAAGGGTGTTGGATGATGTTTCTCCTTACCCAGGATTTGGCGATTGTTATGACGTGATAACCACGCATGCGCAGTTTAGCCGAACGGCCTGCAACGCCTCTCTCTCATGTGACTTGTTATACTTGTGTGTTAATCGTTTGTACTTATTATTTTATTTGTGTGTTAAAATGGCTTGTTTATGCAATGCCCACATTACGATACATCTACGGTAGGAATTAAATACATATCCAGAACCTACACACCCGATAAGAAGGATATGACAGTCCCCTAAAAACCTCCTGTCGCCCTTTAAAAGGGGGAATATATAAAGTTTTTCTCCCGCCCTCTTGGCGTGCCTTCGTGGTGTGGTGATCTGCGCACTGGGCCGGTATTTCAGAGGTCCGCGGTTCGATTTCCGGCGAAGGCGTTGCTAATTTTTCATCTTGCCTGCTTCCAAAAATACCTAATGCGTCTACAACTCTAGATTTGAAAGCGAGTAGTGAGAACTTTCGGAATAAAGCAGATTTTCATCTGCAGCTTGCGAGACTGTTGCCACTCGAGAGCATGAGGGCGAAAACTATCATTCTTCCAAATTTTTAATTAATATCTCTAATTTTTTAGCTACATTTATGGAGAAAAAAGGTGGACCTACACCTTTTCCAGAACCTGGAAAAGAATTGTAGAAAGTTTGGTGAGGTTAGCTTTAGTAGTGACTGATGTAATACTTCTTTACCAATTTGAAGCAAACTCCATTGATGGAACACAGAAAAAACTTTATTTAGCACTCAAAATGGCGACATAAGAAAAAGAACTGAATTCTAACGTTTAAAAATAAATTACATTCTTCGTGCGAGAGTCGCACGTGGCACTCGAGCCTGCGTTTCAAACATTGCCATTCACATATACCTTAATGTTCATCTAATTAAATTATTTATTTTAAACTGCAAGATTTTAATAAAGTTTAAAGCTGTTACACTGAGTTATTCGCGAACAAACAAAAAGACTTTCTTTTTTATAGAAAATGCATATATTTATTTACATCATACTCGCAATAAAATGCATT
The DNA here is from genome assembly GCF_044657685.1 of Stegodyphus dumicola. Lineage (NCBI taxonomy): Eukaryota > Metazoa > Arthropoda > Arachnida > Araneae > Eresidae > Stegodyphus > Stegodyphus dumicola. The sequence continues at coordinate 247,738,658 of NC_140771.1, forward strand.
ATAGATGTATACATTTTACGTATCCATAATAAATCGACAGTACTACGTGGCAATATTAATATTTTATATCGATATTGATAATTATTAATTAAATAGGTCAGTTTGAATGTCTAGCAGGCATCAAACTACATAATTAAATAGGTATTTAATTACATTTAATATCGATATACAGTGTCTCACAAAAGTGATGGGACACTTGTGCTTTACAAAAGGAAACTGTAATAAAATAAATTAAAAAAGCATGTAAAAATATTTTGTCTGTGTGTTTCACACTTAAATTTAGTAACAATTATTACATAACATACATTTTCTCAAAATATTAAAATATTAATTTAATAAAAATACAATTGTTTAAAACGGAGCAAAAAATGGCTCACATAAGTGATGGGACACCATTAGATACTACTACGTATTACAATAAAAATATTTTTTGGGGTTTTTATTTTTACTCAAAAGCAATTGGCAATAATTTATAAAATCGTCTGCAGTATTTCTCTCCAGTTTGTTTTGGAATTTTTGTGTTTTTTATCTCTGTGCAGCCATGAATGCTAAACGAAAAAAAACTTTGCCTGAAATTCAAAAATTAGTTATTAATTTGCATATTGAACGTGGAAAATCTATTAGAGAAACTCCTGAAACAGTTAACTTGAGAAATTCAACAGTTTACAATATCATTAAACGTTATAAAAAGAATCATATGATTCAGGATAAAAGAAGACCTGGTTGACCATCAAAGCTATCCAATGGAATAAAGCGAATTATCGTTCGAAATATTAAAAAAAATTCAAGAATGAGTGCTCCTAAAGTTGCTGCTGATTTACATGCATTATAGGGAGTAATTGTTAAACCTGAGACTATTAGAAGAGTAATTCGATCTGCTGGATATCACGGTAGAGCAGCCAGGAAAAAATTCTTCATAAGTGAAAAGATTAGAAAACTCAGACTGGCTTTCGCAAAATCCAGCATAAATAAGAATTCTGATTACTGGAATAAAGTTATATTTGCTGATGAGAGTAAATTTAATATATTTGATTCTGACGGTAGAATCTTGGTGTGGAGAAAACCCTGGGAAGAATTTCGCAAACAGAACTTCGTGCCAACAGTAAAACATGCTGGAAGATGAGTTATGGTATGGGGGTGTATGTCGTCCACTGGAGTTAGTAATCTTGTTTTTATTGACAGTATAATGGATCGGTACAAGTATATTGACATTTTAAATCAAAATTTGAAATCTTCAGCACGAAAATTGAACCTTCATAACGGTTTTAAATTCTACCAGGACATTGACACCAAGCACACTGCTTTGAACGTTAGACTCTGGCTGCCGTATAACTGTCCTGAAATAATAAAAACACCACCACGATCTCCAGACTTAAATCCCATAGAGAATATTTGGCAAGAATTGGAATCAAGAATTCTCAAACACACCATTTCTTCAAAATAACAATTAAAATCGGTGCTTCAAGAAGAATGCGGTAAAATCACTCCAGAAATCACGAAAAAATTAGTCGAATCCATCCCAAGAAGATTAAATCATGTTTTAAAAGTAAAAGGAAATCCAACAAAATATTAAAATCTTTTAAAAAGTAAAATTTTTGGATAAATATTTGATGGAAAAGTAAGTGTCCCATCACTTATGTGAGCCATTTTTTGCTCCGTTCTAAACAATTGTATTTTTATTAAATTAATATTTTAATATTTTGAGAAAATGTATGTTATGTAATAATTGTTACTAAATTTAAGTATGAAATAGACCCACAAAAATTTTTACACGTTTTTTTAATTTATTATTTTACAGTTTCCTTTTGTAAAGCACAAGTGTCCCATCACTTTTTCACTTTTGTGAGACACTGTACATAAAAATTATTTTTGCATTTATTAGTTACCAGTCCGAACATGCATTTTTAATTCTTTGATCGAAGCTGGAAGGAAGAAAGAAATGTTCGGAGAACACAGCTGGAGTCTGAAAAAGGTTTTCGTCCCGCAGAACTAGACGTATGTTCATTCATTATTCACGGAATTCATCCGTGAGAGAGCATGCCAAAGAATAACCAACTCTGAATAGGTCAAGGTACACTTTTATGGTTGCTGAAGCCAGTAACTGGGGTTTTGCGAATGTCTTTTCTTTCTGTATAATCTTGGAAGGATAAGCATAAAGAAACACTTTTAGGATTAACACAGGTTGCTGACACATTTTTGTAACGATTTTGCAAATATTGATATATAAACAAACCTTAGAATTTTATTGTTCAGTATTTTCGACCGTAACCCAGCCCTTTTGTTGAAGTATCGTATTACATCTTGATTTCCAAGATAAAAGTCTTCTTTAAACACCGACGTTGATTTTATTCCACTCCTCCTTCACAATCTTCCAGAGTGCATCCAAAGTTTGGCGATGCCGCTTATAAAGATCTAAAAGTACAGATGCACAATTATCCACAGGACACACATCCAGAGTCTTGGATGGGAGGCATGTAAAGGGAAAAGCTTAAGTTCTCATTTTTACTTCCTTGTACGAAGTAAAAAGGTAGTATTGTAATCGCGAAAAGCTTCAGCCAACATATTTCAACGAAACTATCCACTTTGACCTCTATCGAATACAATTAAAAGATGTTTTTGCGTGATATCTATATTAAGGACAGAATAAAAGACTCGTTTCCTCCAGAAAAATTATTAAACTGCTTTAAAATGAATTCTGAAGAGAATGTTTCGTGGCGTCTGTACGAACGTATGTACGTTTCTCGTATAACTCAAAAACGAGTAGCCTCAGAACGTTAAAATTTTGTATGTAGGGACTGCTATAACATGTAGATGTGTACCTCGTATTTTGGTTGCAATCGGCCGCACCAAGCGTATATAAATATATTTATATATATATCCACTCTGTTATCCGGCTCAGTGATCTCAGTTTCTTTACTCGTATATGATTGCAAATTGTACATTTTTTGCTTGAAAAATGATTGAATTATGCTGTTTTTATCTCCCGGTTAATGTTTTTAATGCCTTTAGTAAATCTGTATGCAATATTTTTTAGAATTATCAACAATTTTAAAGTTGTTTAAGTGCCGCTAAGCCTTTTTTTCGATGGCGGCCATTGATTGTTTGCATTTGAAACAGCAGACTAGTGGATTTGTTGCCAATCTAGAGAAACTTAGCTTCGCAACAACAAAGATAACGCCTTCATTTATTATTGCCAATTAACTCGTGCTTAATCCTTTCTGGAATTTTTTCGAGGAAATAATTGTTTAAGATTTACTTCCTAATTTTTAATATAGATATTTTGAGTTTTTATGTATTTTTGCCTTCTCGCGAAGGGAGAATTGAATTGATTGAATGAGAAATACTCAGTCGTCTGTGAAAAACTGTTTCTTTTTTGCTTTGTTTGCTTAATTTATTTTATACATCCTTCTAGCTTTATTATAGTATTTGAATAGAACATGTGGCAACGATTAGATAATTCTATTCTTTAAATGATATAAATTTTGTGCATTCTGAGTTATAATGTGAATGAAATATAATACTGTTAAGTGAATCTAGCGCCAGAGTGTTGCTATGGTGAATTTTAAAGAATGCATTTATGCTATTGTGGCTTATGCGCTGTCGGCGAACTGGATTTAATTCAATCCAATAAGTTTAAATGAAATGCAAGAAAAAATGCGTATAATTTAATATTCCGTACAAGGAAGTCATGTGGTGTACACATCAGATTTTTTCAAAAAATAGAGCAGTACATTTAGAGGTATGGCTTGGAGCCTTATCCTGATGAAACTTAATGCAGTGAAGATTGTTTGGATAAAGAGATGGAATTTCTTCTTTAAAAATAGGTGTGAAAACATATTTCTGTTGGTCTTTTAAGGCATTTTGATCTTAATTCATCGAAAAATATTTACTAATTACTCTGATATTAATTTCGTTTTGGAATTTTGTAGCGTTTCATTTTTCAAGTTGTTGCCACCAAATATTAGAGTCCTGAATTATATTTAAAGAAATTAAACAGTGAAGAATATGCATGAATATATGTATGTTTCTCGCATTGTGAAAAACCAACGGTACCTAGACACATCAAATTTTGAATAAGTATTCCTCCACTAGAATATGGACATCTGGAAGCCCAAATTTGGAATATGGAATTTGTTTTATTATGCATTTCATATTTTGTAAAACTTTAACGAATTTTTAGTTGACAAACGCAACGATTTCAAAGCGAGCAATGGCAACACTGTACAAGGAAAAAAATTTTTATCTCCAGCGCGCGAGACTGTGTATCGGAAATTCTAAAGCTAGACTCTTTTAAAATTATTTTGGAATATTTCTGTTGAATTGAATTTTATAGTTTAAGTGAGAAGAATATGGTATTTAATGAATAAAGATAACACACAAAACATTAAAAAAACGCCGTTTGGGCGTAATATAAAATCTGAAATCCTTCAGATTTTTTTTACTAACTACTTTAGTCACTGCAAAAATAACGGCTAAGAGTAAATTAAAATTTGGAAATACCGCGAAAAGTTCCATTGACAGAAAGTTTTCAATGAAAAAAAGAATTACACGAAGCAATACAGTAGATGCGTTCGTTCCATACATACGGAAGAGGAATTGGGTCTCGTGTTTACAGTGTAGACCCGACGGAGCTTTTGCGCATGCGTCATATCGCGTGATGCGGATGGAGTGTCGTGTTGTTTTTGTTCAACCGCTTGGCGCCAAGGAAGTGATGATACAGCACGTGTGTAACCTTCCATCAATAGAATCGTCAGCCAAACGATCTTAGGTGCTACTGAATCAAACCTTGAGTTCTTATTAGGATGAAAATTGCCGTCGGATCGTCTGTTTTGTGAGGGATTATAATGGAATCAATTGATTTTGTCGGTTCCTTTTTTATATTTGGCAGGATGTTACGTCATCTGCGCTTTAATCCTTCTCTTTTCGGTTTTAGTGGAGTGTTTAAAGTTGCGTGAAAGTATTTAGGGCAGTCTATCGGAGTTAAGAAGTGCCAAAAATATTTTGTGCAATCGTAAAATGGTAATTCGTTGCCCCAAATGTACTACAATGTGTTTTTCCTTAAAATGCCAGACTGGCATTCCTTAAAGACTGTCCATTCTTTAAAATGCCAAACTGTCATTTTAAGGGGACTCATACACCTTAAAACCCATAAGATGTTCGAATAGGTGACTGTTGCAAGAATTGGGATAACATATTTATTTTAAAAGCAATTACTACCAACTTTTAACAGATGACTACATAATATAGCTGCTTTCTGAAATAGTAATCAGAAAGTTTGTGTTGCCACAAATATTTTTATAATTTAATCCGCCTTGTGACACCATTTTTCGTCATGTTTCCAACTTGCGCGCACAGTTTAAAACATTCTGTTTCGTAATTTAATTCCATATTTAATATATAGCTTTTATAACGTCTGGAAACTACTGTGAACCTAAAATTCTAAAATTTTCATGTTAAATTTTTATTTTATTTTGAGTTGAGTTTATAAAATGTATTTTATTAAAAAAAAATTTGTAATGTTTTCGTCCATAAAATTTTTCAATAGTAAAATATTCATCAGATTGTTGGTTCAGTTAGAAAATAGTGCCCATATAAAGAATTCCATCCAATTTCAAGTATGTACCATTAGCCATTTTTAAAATATCATGCGCGCAAGGTGGAAATATGGCGAAATATTTTGTCACAAAGAGGATTAAATTACAAAAATATTTGTGGCAGCACAAACTTTCTGGTTGCTAGTTTTCAAAGCAGCTATATCATGAAGTCAGCTGTAAAAAGTTGGAAGTAATTGCTTTTAAAATAAATAAAATATCCCAATTCTTGCAATAGTCACATATTCGAAGATCATTAGGAGTTTAAGGTGTATGAGTTCCCTTAAGGAATTCGTTCAATAAAGTACATATTTTGTCTTCTCTAAATTCCATGGTAAGTCTAAGATTTAAAAGTATCAAGCTCTAATTTTTATCACTAAAAATGAAATGTTATATATTTCAAGCTATGGTGCTTAAATTGTTTAATAATACCTCTGATACCTGTGACTATTAACTAATAAGAGCTTGTATGACGTATGCACACCTTGCACCACCCCCTCCAAAAAAAAAAAAGGACAGTTCTGTCTTCCATTCTTGCTGGACCGATTATCGAAATTTAACATGCGTTTTTTATGTCTCGAAAGTGTGACTTAAGATATATATTTCATTTATATATAGCATTATTCTAACATAGGTATTTTGACACCAAATCGGACTCTTTCCTAAGTAACATAGCCCACCAGCGGCCGAGCGGTAAAGTCGCTGAACACTGGTAGTTCGGTCCGAGGTTCGAATCACGCGAACGGGCTGGCTGCATGGGCGTTTTCGTGGTTTTTCCCTTGTGTAACGTGTATACGAGCCAGTTTCCCTTAGAAAGTCCTCCACGAAGGCATCCCTCCCCTTAGGCAGATAGCCCTCGTGTGCTTTGCCATAATTAAATACACCAACACACCAAAACCTAAATAACATAATGTTTTTTCCATATTTCGGTTCTACGACTCAAATTATGCCAAAGTGCCTCGTAAAAATCAAGGAGGTTAGAATAGAAGGAGGGAGGGTTCGCAGTTTCCTCCACTATCGGGGAATGAAACTCCGCCGAACAAGCGGCGTCCATGTTTGTGACTTCAAAACATTGCATTACGGCAGTGACATGTACGTGTTTGTAAGCTGTTCCGTGCATTTATTTTCCAGTAAAATTATGTTAAATTTATAATGAAATCCCCCGCTATTGTTGAATTTTTGTTTTAAAGTAATAAAGATGATATCCATAATTTACTATGTACAGCAAATTGTTAAGAAATAGTTCGAAATCTAAATGCATGCGCATAACATTAAAGCCTTTAAAAAATGATGTTTCTGCATATTTCACGGATTCGCTTAGGTTAGAAAATAAATCTTAATAAAATAAAACAGAATTCATTGATTTCAGTTTATGCGCATTTCATATTTATTAATCTCAAAGAAACTGCCTTTAATTAAGTTGAATTACAGAAATACACCTATATAAGTTTTTGGATTCATCTTTCCACATGTTCAATTGTGTAAATATTTTACTTAATTTTATCACTATACTGCTCAGAAATTTCTTATACAAAAAATTTTTAACAACAGAACAGTTTATCTTAACTTTAAAAAATGAATAATAATTAATATATAAAGAAAAGCATTGCTTTATTTAACACCTTTACAATTTAATAAAAATAGTAACAATTGATTTCTTACTTTTCATGAAAGTTATAAAACGAATTAACTAAAACGTTCAAATTATACAATTTAAATCCTACCATATAGCATTGTATCTTAAGGAACGAAGATACCAGCTATAAATAGAAACATTAAAATGTATTTAATATATTTTGATTATAGTTATATTAAATAACCTATTTTAAGTCCTTTTTTTCACATCTGGAAAGAAAACCACATGACATTGTGATATTTTTTGACATAGTTGTCATATTACATAAAAAAAAAAAAAGAAAATTAATATTTACGTGTGAAAAATAATGCCCGGAATTTTTTTCGAGAATCTATTTATGCATCCATATGCAATACAAGCTTACATGCTTCAAAAAGAAAAGAAAAAAATGTTGCAATGACAGACTTCCTTGCACAAGTCACGGTGATAACAGGAAGATGGCCGCCAAGCTTCACCGTTTGAGTTGAACCTTCCCTCCTTCTATTCTAACCTCCTTGGTAAAAATCGCACATGCAGGTTTTTAAAAAACTTAGCTCTCAAACATTTGGCTCCTCGATGTTAATTGAATTTGGTATATATTTATTAATATCTCGTTTTTTTTTATTAACTTTTATTTTACCTTTCACATGTCGAAATTTAGGTTCATTCCAAATAAAATTCCCCCATTATTTATGATTTATTTTTTTAATTTGTATTTTTAAATAATGTTTAGAATTTTTCGAAAACGAAGTAAAGTAGATGTATTTCTAAGCATACTTTCAGAAAATTAAGAGTTTTTTTATTCAAAAATTTCCTAAGATATATGCGAATTTGCATATTGGCGCATTTACACATTTTGTTTAAAATCATTTGAAAGTATGAAGAATCACTTTTTTCCCCGCTGATGGACAATGAAAAGAGGAAAGGAAAGGAAAGTAGGTTGTTATAAATTAAGAGGTTCGCGAAGTGAATTATTCTTAGCGCCAACTGGGAAAAGTTCGCCAAGATAAATTTTTAAATTTTTCCATAAATTTCTCGCCAGAAGTTACAAAACTTAATATCTAGATATAATTTAATCCGTAGAATCGAAATACGGAAAAAGAATTGGTATGCTATTTTAAAAAAGTCCGATTTTGTGTCAAAATACCTAGGTTAGAACAATGCTGTATATGAATCTAATATATATCCCATGTCGCGCTTTGAAGATATGGAAAACGCGTGTTAAATGTCGGCAATCGGTCCAGTAGAACAAAAGATATAGAAGTTTTGTGGAGGTATTAGGTTATTTGGAAGCAGGGCACTTGAAAAATGAGCAACGTCTTCGGCGGGAATCGAGCCACGGACCTCTGGAATACGCGCCCAGCGAGCAGATCACTACACCACGAAGGCACGCTGAAAAGGCGGGAGAGAAATCTTATAGTGTCCTTTTTTTTTCGTGTGTGTGTGTGTGTGCAACGTGTATTTTTATGCCTCACACTGTGTAAAAAAGGCGGCGACCGGAACGTGATATTTAATTAATAAAGGCAACACGCAAACCATTAAAAAACACCCCTTTGGACGTAAGGTAAAATCTGAAAGCTTTCAGATTTTTTTTTTTTTTTAAATATTTTTTTCATTAACTATTTTCTTTGTATGAAATATTTCTAAACTTGTCTCCCAAACGCCCTGCTTGGCGAAATAATCTTCCAAAACCATTTGTTGTCATCTCAAATAACAGTGATGAAACGTACTTTTACCGATTTTGAATCATTTTTGGTAGAACTTTTATGTTATTGGCTGCAAGAGTGCTTAATGAATGTGAAATATTTCTTTTTATTTTTGCTTCTCTTATGTAACATCTAAATTACTTTCTCATTTCTATTGTCTTATCCAGAGTTTTTCAAACTGTGGGTCGCGACCCTAATTGGGGTAGCGGGATCAGCGGCATTAACAGTTTTGATATTTCTTTAACTTGTTATAATAATTTTATAATTGCCAAATATTTTTACATAATGTATCTGAGCCCACCAGCGGCCGAGCGGTAAAGTCGCTGAACACTGGTAGTTCGGTCCGAGGTTCGAATCCCGCGAACGGGCTGGCTGCATGGGTGTTTTCGTGGTTTTCCCCATTGTAACGTGTATACGAGCCAGTTTCCCTTAGAAAGTCCTCCACGAAGGCATCCCTCCCCTTAGGCAGATAGCCCTAGTGTGCTTTGCCATAATTAAATACATACATACATACATACATACATACATACATAATGTATCTGAAAATAGATAATGATACGACAGAACAAACAAAAAATATTTCGACGCATTGATTTATTATAGAAACCTTCATTTTACTTCGAAAATTAAAGTTAATGACGTAAAACGGTAATAGTATATTACAATACAAGAGAAAAAAATGACGGTTTACTCACGCGTGTGTCGGATTTGCGCAATGCTGATCCCACAAAACTTTCGTAAATATTAATATATTATTTCGTACGTATATATATATATATATATATATATATATATTATATATTACCCATAAGGGACTGGAAATCTGTTAGTGAAGTGTGCTTAAAAAAACAAGAACATAGAAACTTCTAGGCTCTTGTTTAAAAAAAGTCTACGACCAAATGTCAAATAAATAACGAAAACAAGTCCATGCTTCATTTAATGGATCATAATAGTATTCTCATCCGGAAAAATAATTTTTTTAGTGAATAACTTTTCGTGTTTTGCAAAAAAAAATAAATATGAGGCGGAACGGTATGGCCTTCTTATCTTTTTGCTGAAAGTTTTCGCTAAGCATTGAATGTAACAAAGAGAAAATGGAAAAGTTTATATGTAATGTAGTTTATATGCAATGTAAGTTTTATCTAACTTTCAGCGTGATGCACCATTGGTTATTCGTTATAGGTCTTCTCTTTTTGAATATTTAATTTCTTTAGGTGATACATTGGAAAAACATGTAATGTTAGGTGGGACGTTAAAAATATTTTCCCTGAAAATTGATTCAACAAAAAAAAAATAAATAAATAAATAAAAAAATAAAAATAAAAAAATAAATAAATAAAAAATAAAAAAGTTAATAAAAATCGGAAAGGTTTCAGATCTTAATTCTCGACCAAAAGATTTATTAATGTTTTTTATGCTCTCGCAGAACTCGCAGTGTACCAGTCTGCTGTTACACACAATCCTACTAACCCAATTTTTTTGTCTTTTTAGCTTTATTATTGAGCATCATTTTCTTCGCATTTGCAATACATACAGTTCAACAGCAAAATTATGAAAGTTTTAAAAGCAACATAGCAGTATGCGTTTAGAATTCCCCAGGCAGCCTTAAGTGTTGGTATAAAAAAACAGTTTTTCAGGTTTCTCAGTTCATCATATCCATGTTCAGGTTTCTTACTAAGATAAAATACAATTTTTACAATTTTTTAAAATTTTTATTATTAACGATTTTATGTTTACTTTGTTTCTTGGTGCTTACGTCACATAAAATTTAATTCAACGGCAGTATCACAAAATATTTAAAAACGGGATATCATTAGAATTTCCGATGCACAGTCTCGCGCGCTGGAGATAAAAATGGTTTTTTTTTTCGTACATTGTTGCCATTGCTCACTTTGAAATAGTTGAGTTTGTTAATCAAAAATTCGTTAAAGTTTTACATGTGAAATTTATAATAAAACAAATCCGTATTTCAAAATTTGATCTTACAGGTGGAGGATTACGTTATTCAAAATTGGATGGCTCTAGGTACCGTTGTTTTTTCACAATGCTAGAAACATGCACAAATTTATGCAGATTCGTCATTATTTAATTTCTTTCAAAATAATACAAGACGAAAATATTAGAGGACGCTCCTTTCGGCTAAAAAAAACTATTTGAAATTACACCCACTTCCCATATTTCAGTGATAAAACGATCTGATAATTGTATGTTTTCCTTTGACCAAAGTTTTATTTGCGGTTTTTTGAAAAAACTAAGATCGTATTAGTTTACCCGTTAGAAAGGTGAAGAACAATTATAAAAACTGTAAGCAGTGTAACTTAGTGCAGTTAAAAAATTGTAACCCTATTTCTTTTTCCAGATATTTGTTACATTTTTGTACCGCTTAATTAATGTACTGTTTGCCTTATTTTCCAAAATGGTGAGTTAGTTTAGCTTATTTGAATTTGACAAAGCCACAAGGCTATCTGCTTATCAGGAGGTAAAATCTTCGTGGAGGAATTTTTGAAGAAACCTGGCTCGTTTTCCCGCTACACTTGAGGAAAACTCCGAAAACCAATCGCGCAGACGGCCTGTTTGTATAAGGTCGAACTGCCAGAATTCAGCGGTCTTAACCGCTTACACACTGGGGAGACCCAAAACTGTAATTAGACAATTTTTTTATATTTTTATATTTTTCTGTTTCAGACATATATTTCAGACTACATATAATAAGAGAAAAAGTCTGTGTGTCTTTCGTTCGTGCTGCGCGTAAGCTAATAGACCCAGGTCTACGAAATTTGGCACATAGGTGAATCTAGACAAGAGCCAGTGCATCTCGAAGCGATGTTTTTCAAAATTCGAATCAGTTTTTTTTTTTCTTCTTAATTTTATCTTTTTGTTGAAACCGCATCATTTTGAATAGTTTCAATCTTTTAGAAATGTAGTTTTTGGCAACAGTTTTTCATTTAGTGCTTTGTATACTGCTGAAAGACTGCTGACTGTTGAAAATATGAGATAAAATGCTGCTTATTTTCTTTTGATTTTTGGACGCTTAAACACGTACATCGCAATCTTCTTATTCTGATGCGCATGTGTCTCGCGAGGCACAACGGAAAGAATTTCCTTTCTTTTATTTCTCTCTTTATTAGCGAATGGCAAAGACGTTTGTATATTTTGAATTATGTCATCCACAAAGCACAGTTTTGATTGGTTATTGCTTTCTGATGATAGTTCATTCTTTTAAAAATGGGGTTTTGACAACTGTTTTTCATTCATTGTTTGGAAACTGGCCTGCTGACTGTTTTCTCTTGAAAGTATGAGATTTATTGCTTATTTCATTGTAATTATTTATATTATGTTTTAATTATATAAAATTTTTGCATGATTTTGTTTAAGAAACTAAGTTCTTAACTTCCTTTATACCATTTGAATTCTTAAGATTTTGCAACGGGAAGTTGGTTAATTTATTTATTAGGATAATTAATATTTGTATTAAGGGATATTGCTTACTTCATTGTAATTTTTTATATATAATATATTATTATTATTATTATTATTATTTTGATAAATTGTTCTGCGAAGTAAAATTCTGTGCAGTTTTTAAATTTAATGTTTGGTGTTCTCTTTAGGCATTTTTCCGGTACATTTAAAAGCCAGACGAAGGCTGGCTGCGTAGCGGCTAGTTGTAAATAAATCTAACATAAACGCGTAGATCCGTTTATGTAATTCAGCAAATGATTTTAGCTTTTGAAACAAACGTCGATAAAATTCTATCTGCCCAGTCTACAGGGAAAAGTTGCATCCGACGTCAGTGACGTCACGAAACGCAGCCATTGATATTTCTGAGGATTTGTAACTTGCGTGCCAGCTTCAGACAATTTTTGAATCAATCGATATTTTGTTGTGAAGCTGATGTTTCATATATAAATCGCTCGTATTTTGATTCTTCTCTGAATTTCATTTGGATAGTCGTCAACGGTTGCCAGCTTCAGCCTTTTCATTTCAACATCTTTTGTCATTAAGCTGAGTACATGGAATTCTTGACTTCAGGGAATTTCTGACTACATGGAATGGGTGAACTGAGACTGCTGTTTTCTTACGTTTGTTTTACAGGATGTCCCACTCGAAAAGGGCCCCAAGAAATGTGTGATAAAGATCTTATAACAAGAGGAAATGTGACCAAAGATTTACATTACATATTGCTTGAGAAATGAAAGTACATTGCAAGAGATGCTGGAAATAATCTTCGTTCACGCAGTTCAACACGGCATTGCATGTTCGTGTATGTACTGGGCGTTACTGTCTGGATTTCCTAGCGGATGTTCTGGTGTAACTCGTCGACGGTGCGTGGTTTCTGTTTGTACTGAGTATCCTTAAGGCGACCCCGTAGAAAAATGTAAAAGGGGGTCAAGTCTGGAAAAGGGATTCTACCGCAATCATACTCGCTATAGATGTGCGGCATGTCGCTCTGTCTTGCTGGTACCGGCCAAATGTCAACTCCTCATCATGCAGCTAGTTCACAAATTCATTAAACAGTGCTTGGTACACTTCACTGGTGACAGAATTGTGAAGCAAATTCGCCCGTTGATGCGCCGCTGGCATGATGCACAGAACACGCCCATCTTCTTCGAATAAAGGAGCTCCTCGACGACTGCATGCTGGTTGTCACTACTGCCGAAATATGTGCCTTGTTAGTTTAACGTATAAAGAAGGCAGCTGTCTGGGCAGGCAGTACCAATTTTCCATCCATCAGTTTCTACACGGACAGCATGAGCATCCTACAGGCCCTCCACGCTTTCCACGGGCCACAGCCGTCCTACACACAGGTCACGCAGGCCACAGGCATCCTACAGGCATGTGGCCTACTACACACATTCCACAGGCGTCCTACAGGCCACGCACGTTTTCCACATCTCCTCATTAAAAGACGTGCTTATTACCTTGTCTTCTTCCAGGCAGTTGTCTCTGTGCTGGGTACGTAGTCATCAAGGCAACCAAAGTAACTAAAGCGCCGACTCTTTTGCTAAAGAAGCCACAAGTCCCCCTTCCTTCGACTCAGAGATCCCACTGTCCATAGTCGCTGCCAAACACAAGATCTTCTGCTCCTCCATCTGGCAAGCTCACTGGGACGACCGGCCGACATGCCTATTCCATCTTTCCCGTGGTCTCCACAAAGAGGCTCAACACAGACTTCCATCTACAACAAGCTTTCACTAATCACAGAAGATTTTCCGCCTACCTCAGCACTGCTTTCAAAACGTCAAATGTGCCTCCGGGTGCCTCAGATTCTTCAACAGACGCCTCACATTAGATCCACGACTGTCCAGTCACTTCTCCCATCAGAGTCTCTATTCCTCAGCTCCAGGGATCACGTAGCCTCAGCTAAAGGGATCACGTAGCCTTAGCTCCAGGGATCACATAGCCGGAAAGCGGAGCGTCAGAACCATCATAGAACACGTCTATTCTAAGAGAAACATAATCGTAACAGATAACCAAGTCTAGGCACCTGACGAAATAAGGCAACAAGCATCCATTCATGTATATATGTAAATATCTCTAAACTAACTAACCCATTTTGCTAATTTTTGTACTAACGTGCGCAAAGTTGGAGCACCCAAAAAAAGTAATGCACTGATGTTAAATCTGTTTATTAATAATAATGTTGAAAAGATAAACAACCAAAAAAGATGATTGATGAGGACGACATGACTAACCTGCAGTGTCCACTGAGAGGTTGAAGCAGGTGGAATAACAATAAATAAATAAAATAGTTCAACGTATTCTGACAGGTGTAGCACACTTCATCACTATACCTCGTGTATTCTGGAAGCAACATAGACGAAAATGCAGCGCCGTGTTGAACTGTGTATACAGGTGGGGGGAAGTCACTTACAGCAAGCACCTCTTGTAATGTACTTTCGTTTCTAAAACGTAAAGCATATGATGCAAAAATTTGGTTCTTTCCTCTTGTTATAAGATTCTTATCATACCTTTTCAGAGAACCCTTTCGAGTGAGATATCCTCTATATAAATATTCAATTTTATAAGGCATTTCTCCCGCCGCCTTAGCGCGCCTTAGTGGTGTAATGGTCAGCACGCTCGGCTCGTATTCGAGAGGTCCCAGGTTCGAGTCCTGGCGAGGGCATTTTTCGTTTTTCATGTCTTCCACTTCGAAATAACCTAATTTCTCTACAAGTTAATAATTTGAAACTAAATTTTATGAATTTAGTACCAAAATTTGATATACTATTTTGCATATTGAAGCTGAAAAACAGCTTACAGGTCAAAATTTTTAAATTGTTTGTTCATTTCTAAAGTGTAGATTTAGTAGATAAATATGGTAGGTGTAATTAGGTGAAGATGTTGATTCTAGGATGTCTTCAGGACTTCCTGAGGATATTCGTACTGCATTGAGGACTGTCATTGTCGAACATTCTGTGTATGTTTGTTCTCAGTTCTTTTAACAGTTTTTATTTTTGAAATTTATATATTTGGAAGCATAAACATTCTTTAATTTGTATATAAATTTTGCTTTAACGAGAGACATTTCTAAATATGTTCGACGACAGTGATATTTAGGTTCAACTTGCGATTTATTTATTAATTTGAAATGCTATTTTCCTGGCACTTTTGTTAATTTATTTTGGAGATTTTCTATGAATTAGCTATTTCTAGAATACTTAAATTATATGTAACATAATTTTGAGTTTCTACGGGTTCGTAGATTTGGAGCGATTGACGACAACACTTGATGAAGAATGAAAAGACAATTTATTAGCCAATATTACTCAGGACTGCTCCGAAAATACGTTTACAGTCGTCTAAAAACTACGACAAACACGCTGAAATAATCAGCAACCCAGCCTTCAGGCTATTGGGCTATAACGATGAAGACAGTTTCACGGCACAGCCCTAAAGTACAGCTCCCGACTCGGTTCGGTCGCTCTCGAGCTAATCTCTGAATTCAACACACTCAAAATATTTTTTCTCGATTAACTGCTACTCTACGTTCTCAGGAGCTCTACGTACTCTCGAGACTCTCCACGCTACAACTCGCGATGCACTCGACGATACACTCACGATAGACTGGACGATGCACTAACTCGCGATATACTCGACGACGAACTCGACGCTATAATAACGATCAACTCGATAGACTGCTACTTCTTGTACAGGCAGGGTTTATATAGCCTTCGGCCTGCCTTCGAGAACATTCTGGCCAAACCGGTAAGAATTCGTTCCAGAATATTCTCCATCATATATGGCATATCGCCAATTTTGTTATCAAATATCGCCAAATGGGCGAACCCCGGCCTGCGGGAAAGCTGTCTTACCGCGACTGGGCATTCCGTAACAATGTGTTTTATATAATATATAGTGGTATATATACTGCTGAAACATGAATTTTAGTTCTTAATTTCACTAAGCGGACAGATGAGCGGGTGGATCATTTCATCAGTATTCTCTCATGTTTAGAATGCTTCTTCTAGTTCTCATCGCATCGTTAGAAATTTTGCTCACCTCTCAGAAATGAATTTTTTCTGCCGAGTTTATTGTAGATTCAGTTTGCGTAAAGCTATTTATCATTACCTTTACTTCACCGACAGAACAGCTGTATTTATCATTACCAACTTTGTGTCCAATTTCTTTTTAGATGGTCTTGCAGATCAAACCCTGTTTATTCAAGTTCACACGCTTAAGATAAATGTTACCGCCGCCGCCTTTGAAAAACAGGGATTCGCTAGATCTCTCATCGTTCACGGTCCAGCGAATTCAGAATTGCTGAGTTTTTTTGTCTCATTCGAAAGCTCTCGTTCTATTTTTGTTGCGCTTAACTATTGGGGGAAAAAACACTTGTTTATGTTCCATTAACCTTTGAGTTGCGCGTAAAAGAACCATACCTTCGTCTCGTTCAAATACAATGGATGATACTGTGTTTTCAAGACAGCACTGTCAATTTCTTCTCTGAAAATAGCATTTATTAAAATACATCTTCAATTTAAAGTGGACATATTGTAGAACTATAAGGTGTTTTCTCCCACCTTTCTGCATGCCTTCGTGGTGTTAACGGTAACACACTCGGTGCGCATTCCAGATGTTTAGGTTGTCAGGACTTGTGTTTCTCTTGATTTGCTTTGGAAACGTGAATGATCCTGAATAGGAACAGGGAGCTTACTCAAGCTATGTTCAAGAAGGTGTGAAGTAGACAACATAAGCAGGAAGGGTATACGAAACCCTTTATTTTCAATCTTTTACAGGCTCTTCCGAACTTCGGAATACAGAGACCCACCACTTGTGGTCTGAACGTAAGAATATAAAAACTACTAACTAAAAGCTAACTTTGCATTAGTATACAAATACCTAGCACTAAGACTGGCCTTTATTTAAAAAAAGATACGTATGTAGTACGCCGAGCTGCTTAAACTACAATACGTTTGCAATTATCAAGAGGGCTAAACCTCTGGCCTTAAAGGCAACCAGCAACCGAGTGAAAACTCGTAAAACTACAGTGGCAAGTGGCTTGCTTCCTCAATCTCCTTCTCTTTCTAACTCTTGGCAAAAAGCCACAACTTAAATACTTGGGCGTTAGCGAGACAATTTGCATAAACAAGTTAAAGCATTTAATTCTGGCCGGAAGTAGAAAATAAGAAGTGATAGTACAGTTTTAAAATAAAATAAACGTTAGTAAAACTTAGGTTCCTTACAAGGTTCGAGTCCTGGCGAGAGCATTGCTCATTTTTCCTGAATCCTGCTATCGAAAAATTTTAATGACTGTACAGAACTGTATCAACAAGATAATTCAATTAACATTCAGGAGCTAAACTTTTGAGAATTAATAGTTTTAAAAACTACTCGTTCGATTTTTACAAAATTTGGTAGTTTTGCATAATTTGAGTTGTAGAATCGAAATATGGAAAAAAAATGGCATGTCATTTTAGAAAAAGGTCCGATTTTGTGTGAAAAAACCTATATTATAGCAGTGTATATAGTATAAATCTAATACATATCCTAAGTCATGCTTTCGATTCATACGCAAGCTGGATTTCGTCAATCAACCTAGTAGAACGAGAGATATAGAACTGTGCCATTTTTTTTTTTCGCTGTGTACCTTCAACGTATTCCTATGAAGTCTCTTAACGTTTCACCTATGGACTATGTGCCTTTTTTTGTTTTGAAAAGGGTTGTTTTTAAACATAAACTCGCCAAGATTGAATGACTCTGGAATGTAATGGTAGTTAATACTCCTCCTATTAAAAGCCCTTCTGTCATAGAAATTGTCGTCCAGAAAACTGGTTATCCGACGCAACATTTCAAAAAATGCTCGTTACATTTTAAATATTAATTAAACGTCTCTGAAATCATTCTAAAAATGTATAAACATCCTCTGTAAAAGTACATTCGCGCAGTTTTTGCTGCGTTGTTATTTGCTGTGGACGTAATACCAAAGAAGATTGTTGCACGCTACTCTGTGTGTGTGTGATTATGGCAAAGCCTCGAGGGCTATCTGCCTAAGGGGAGGGATGCCTTCGTGGAGGACTTTCTAAGGGAAACTAGCTCGTATACACGTTACACACGGGGAAAACCACGAAAATGCCCATGCAGCCAGCCCTTTCGCGGGATTCTAACCTCGGACCGAACTACCAGTGTTCAGCGACTTTACCGCTCGGCCGCTGGTGGGCCTTGCACGCTACTGATTCGTTAAGATTATAATAATTGCGACAGAGGAAAAGAAATTAATTAACACTCTATTGAAACAAAGCAGAGCACGAGCAGCAAGATAAAATGATGTATTCTATGATATGATAAGATCTATTGGGCAGCAAAGTCACAAAATATTTAAAAACAGCGTATCTTTAGAATTTCCAGTAGAAGAATAGACAGTCTCTCGTGCTGGGGTGCAGTATTGCCATTTCTCGCTCTGAAACCGTTAATCAATAGTTCGTTAAAGTTTTATAAACTATGAAATAGACACTAAATAATATTCGAAAATCAAAATTCAGGCTTCCAGGTGAACTTGTTTGGGTCGAGGTTTACGTTATTCAGAATTTGATAGTTCTGTTTTATTCGGGACTAACGTCAATTTTGGATGAATAAGATCTAAAATAAAAACAGGAGTGGAGTCTTAAAAAGCTGTAACATTAGAGCAACAAAAGTTTTGAAATAAAAAATGTATTAATTCCACTTCCCCAATAACATGATACTATTGCTAAGCCTGACATATGTAAGTATTTCCATTACTAAGCACATGTTAAGAATACTGACAAACTCTTAGCAAATGATAAGAGCAATTGAAACTTGGAATAACTGAGAATTTACCAAAAGAAAAAAATCTTATGTGTACATACATGTACACCGCATGACTTCCTTGTACGGAATATTAAATTATACGCATTTTTTTCCTTGCATTTTATTTAAACTTATTGGATTGAATAAATATATTTCATCGATAGCCATAAACCACAAAAAGAATTAATGCACTCTTTAAAATTCATTCTATTTGTTTACCATAGCGACACTCTGGCGCTAGGTTCACTTAACAGTTATATTTCGTTCGTATTGTAACTCAGAATGCACAATATTTATATCATTTGAAGAATTATCGAATCGTTGTCACACGTTCTATTCAAATACTATAATAAAGCTACAACGATGAATAAAAGAAATTAATCAAACAAAACAAAAAAGAAACAGTTTTTCACAGACGGTTCAGTATTTCTCATTTAATTAATTCAGTTCTTACTTCGCGACCCGGAAAAATACATAAAAACTCAAAATATCTATATTAAAATTCACGAAGTAAATCTTAAACAATTATTTCCTCGAAAAATATTCCAGAAAGGATAGGGCTTGATTTAATTCGTAATAATAAATGAAGGTGTTATTTTTGTTGTTGCGAAGCTACCTTTCTCTAGATTGGCAAGAAATCCACTACTCTGCTGTTTCAAACGTAAACAAACAATGGCCGCCATCAAAAAAATTATTAGGCTTAGCGGCACTTAAACAACTTTAAAATTGTTGATAATTCTAATAAATATTGCATACAGATTTACTAAATGCATAGAAACCTGAACCGGAAGATAAGAGCAACATAATTCGATCATTTTTAAAGCAAAAAATGCACAATTTACAAACATATAAGAGTAAAGAAACTGAGATGACTGAGCCGGGTAACAGAGTGGATATATATACATATATACGTTTGGTGCGGTCGATTGCAACCAAAATAGGAAGTGCACATCTACATGTTATAGCAGTCCTATATACAAAATTTCAACGTTCTGAGGTTACTCGTTTTTGAGTTATGCGAGATACGTACGTACGTATATACGTTCGTACAGACGTCACGAAAAATTCTCTTCAGAATTCACTTCAATGAAATTCGGAAGCATTTCATTCCTTCAGAATTTCAAGCAGTTTTATCATTTTTTGGCGGGAAAAGTGTCCTTTAACCAGTCCTTACGTACAGGTGTCACGCAAAAACATCGTTAAATTGCTATCGATAGCGGTCAAAATGGATATTTTCGTTGAAATATGCTGCCTGAAACTTTTCGCGGTTACGATACTTCTTTTTTACTTAGTACAAGGAAGTAAAAATGACTTTTTAGACAAAGAATAATTAGCAATGTGGTTATTAAAATTTTCCTGAAAACTAAGATAGGTAATTAGAACGGTTAAGAATCGAATAACAGTCCGTAACTTACTGTGCCAGAGAAGCCTGAATTTGTGATGACGACAGAGGGCACGCGAACATGCGAAGTTATGACGTCACCAAAATTCACGGGATCTCTGACGTCGTGTGCAGCTTTTTACGACTTTCTCTGAAGCTGAAATATTTTTGGCAAAAAAATTGCCAGGTTTTTTTTAGAAAGAATTTTTAGTCCAAAGGGGCAATTTCACGGGACTATTAATTTCGTTTTGGCATTTTGCTTCGCTTCATTAAATAATGAAGAATGTACATAAATGTATGTTTCTCGCATTGTGATAAAATCAAGGTACCTAGAGCCATCCAAATTTGAATAACGTAATCTTCCATAGAATATGGACATGTGGAAGTCCTAATTTGAAATTGAAATTTGTTTTATTATCGATTTCATATTTTGTAAAACTTCAACGAATTTCAAAGCGAGCGATGGCAACCTTGTACAGAAAAAACATTTTTATCTCCAGCGCGCGAGTCTCTGTTTCGAAAATTCTAAAGATGCCAGTGGCAATGATTATAAATTACGGAGTTTATGGTTAAAAATTTCTAAAGAAAAGCTCATTTTAAGACTATTTTGCGATATTGCTGTTGAACTGAATTTTATGGTTTGAGTACGTAGAAAATGATATTTAATAAATAAAGGTAACACACAAAACGTTAAAAAAATGCCCCTTTGGACGTAGTTTAAAATCTGAAACCTTTCAGATTTTTTCTTATCTTTTTTTATTATTATTTCATTTTCTACGAACAGATAATCAGAGCAGATCCAACGAAAGATAATTCCACCTGCTGAATACACATTTGAAACATTTCAAAATGCTTTTTAATAGAGGAATAGACAGGCGCCATTAATCCTAAAACGTAGACGGCATTTTAATTTATGTAATGTTTCCTTGAGAACGAGTTGCTAAATGGTATGTTGTGTGATATTAATTTGAGAAATAGCTCATTTAAATTCCTGGTATCCTCTGCTATTTTACCTTTTTTCCAATTATTATAAAGCATCTTGCATTATTAATTTTGAACATGCCTTGTTTGAATAACGCGGTTTAAATCCAAACGTAATCAGGCAGGAATACATTTCTTTTTTATGAAGTAACTCATCGAAGGCCGTGTTTGTGCAACTTATTGAAGGCCATCGTGTGGGGTCAATGCCAGTATTTATTATATGGTAACCGCGCAACCATTATTTTATTGTCACTTTAACCATTGCTTAAATAAGACATTACAAACCACGCCACGTGATTCGTATTTGCGGTTTTGTGGGGGGTGGGGGCATTGGAAACCGATTTCTTCTTACTGATACGTTAAGTTTGTTACTACATCAGAATGCGGTTAAAATTGTCCAAAAAAGGTCATCGCTATTATAAGCTTCCAGTAAAATCTTAAGAGGTGTTGGAACCCCCAAATCTTCAAAAAATTGTGATTTCGGATTTTTGCATTTTCAAATTCTCTACACTTTTATCTTTCTAAAAATACCATTCTTTAATCTCTATGAAAATTAGAACTGTAAAAAAATCTTGTTTTAATTTGTCATCGACTGCTTTGATCAATGAGGATTTTTACATAAAAACGCGTTTTTCTCCAAACGGGATTTTTTTTATACCCGATGTACCTTTTCTCGGGAACTACTGCTCACAGGTATCTAAACTTTTTATGGCTTATTTATTAGGTTCCCTAATATTTACTGAAATGAGCTTTTTGTAATAAACCTAGAAAAAAAAAATTTTTATTTTTTTGTGTGAGAAAAGTGCTAAATTTTACTATGCCTAACAAAATATTCTGTATTCAGAAGTCAAACAACAAAAATCAGCGTTAATTCACAAAATTTTCACAGGACTAGTTTCGATGGTTTTACCGAACCATCATCTTCAGCTGCAAAACCGCAAATGAACAAGATAGGAAATAATGTTTAGATAAGATAAGAAAGCCTGGACAAGAATAAGCAAGTGGCGCCATCTGTTGGCGAAACCAACCTAATTCCAATCCAAATTTGCCTTCGGCTTTTAGAGAAATTATGTTTTAGTTCTGGTTTCGCCAACAGATGGCGCCACTTGCTTATTCTTGTCCAGGCTTTCTTATCTTATCTAAACATTATTTCCTATCTTGTTCATTTGCGGTTTTGCAGCTGAAGATGATGGTTCGGTAAAACCATCGAAACTAGTCCTGTGAAAATTTTGTGAATTAACGCTGATTTTTGTTGTTTGACTTCTGAATCAGTATTTATTCGGCGTGTTATTGTGTCTTAAAATATTCTGTAATTTACTGTAAAATTCTAAATGTTTCAAAAGCTCATTTCAGTATAATCAGATAGGTATACTTTAATTACAGAAAAAATTTCAAGCTCGTATCTACAGCAGATTTTAAGAAAAGGTACATCGAAAATGGCCAATTTAACATTGTCGGTATACGAGTTGCTGTTACCCTTTAAATCGATAGCTAACGAGCAGAATACAGAGAATTCGTAACGGATTGTAATGTTAAACATTTTGTTAGTTCAAAGGGACGAGTTGCCCAGAAGGGCTATTAATTTCGTTTTGGCATTTTGCGTTGATTCGCTATAAATGTCGGTTCACTTTGCAAATTGTTGACACCAAATATTATCACGCTGTATTATATCTAAAGAAATTAAATAATGAAGAATCTGCATAAATATAAGTATGTTTCTTTTTGGCACTGTGACCAAGCAACGGTACCTAGAGCCATCCAGTTTTGAATGACGTCATCCTCCACCGAATATGGGCATATCCGGAAGATCGAATTTGGAATTTGAAACTTGTTTTATTATTGATTTCATATTTTGTAACACTTCAACGAATTTTTGATTAACAAACTCAACGATTTCAAAGCGAGCAATGGCGACACGAAAATAACATTTTTATGTCCAGCGCGCGAGACTGTGTATCGGAAATTCTAAAGATATGCCCTTTTAAATATTTTGTGATATTGTTGCTGAATTGAACTTTATGTTTCAGCGAACTTCGTCTTTTTATTCTTATATGCAGTGCAGGATTTACGTATAAGCTATACAAGGCCCCCCAAAATTAAAATATTGTATAAATGTAGTACTACAGACTTATAAAGAGCCCCATATTTCAAATGACTTGGGGTTTTATTAAGTCTAAATCCAACTCTGCTTATATGTTGGTAAATTGTGCATTTTTACTTCCCTCTACGTTAAGGTTTTTTATGCCTTTTGTTGATTTTTATGCAATAATTATAGAATTATCAACAGTTTAAAAGCTGTTTAAGTTCGGTTAAGCCTATTTTTTGTTTTACCATAGCAGCCATATTTGTTTACATTTGAAACTAGGCAGAACAGGGAATTAAGTCTTTCTGCACCTTTAGTGTCTTTTTGCCGAGTGGGACCCAAACGAAACTTTTAATTTTGTGCATCGAAACATATTTATTTTTACCCGCCGGCCGAATTGCTTGTTTTCGCGTAGAAACATCATTTATAATTTTTTTTCATTCTTTTGACTGTATTTGCTCTTTTATGTTTTTCTGTATTTTACAATTTTAATGACGATATTTTGAGGGTTTTTTTTTTTTTTTTTTTTTGTATTTTTGCCTCACCGCGAAATGAGAACCGAATTTATTGTATGAGGAATATATCTCTAATGAAATTCGAGTAAATAAATTTAAATGAAATGCAGCAAAAAAATGCATATAATTTAATATTCCGTAGAAGGAAGTCATATGGTGTACCTATCAGATTTTTGTTGAGAACTTTGAATTAAACTGAAAATAAGAAAAATTCACAAAATACCGTTTCTCTATTCGTAGCGAAACTGTGACCAAAATAAATAAATAAATAAATAAATAAAAACTCTGCCGAAGATAACAAATAAAAAAAGTGCGTTTTTATTCGCAAATGCTGTAAAAGTTGCAAAAGAAAGAATAAAGCCGGGGGGGGAAGCGAAAACTGAACACATTTAGCGAACATTTGTTTTTGTTAAGAGTTGGCGCCTCTTCGTCTGCTTGTTCTAACCTTGGACTATGATTTATTCGACAACCTTTACCTTAATTTCTCTCAAAAGATGGCGTTTATTCAGTCGTGGGCTTGGATTATTTATGGTTATCACTTATTCTTGCATCCTTTTTACCCTCCTCTACTTGGCTTCAGAAGAGGAAACCAAAATTAATATAGTTAGGGAAAAATACGTTAAATTATCGCAAAATCTCTTTTAGAAGATAAAGCTGACGAAGATCTGTGTTCCATCTCATTGAAACATGCTTCGGAAGCTTTGTTAAGTAAATCTCTTTCATTAAGTACTTTTATGCTTATTTTGAAATTATTTATTTATTATTCAGGTTTATTTACGTGATTCTTATTATTAATTTTAGTGGTAAGAAGAATGCTAATTTTTCTCGAAGCCCACTCCTCTAAGGTTTTTGTATCTCTCGAGTCCTTCATATAAAAATTATTAAGAGATAAAAGTTTTACTTGCTATTACAAAACTCAAAAGAAATTTATATTACGCCCAAGAGGGCTTTCTTTTATGTTTTGTGCGTTACTTTTATTTATTAAATATCATGTTCTTCGAACTTAAAACACATAAAATTCAATTCAGTAACACAAAATATTTAAAAACAGCATATCTTTGGAATTTCCAATGCAGTCTCGCACGCTGGAGATAATTTTTCCCCCTCGTTTGGTGTTGCCATTGCTCGCTTTCAAATCGTTGACTTTGTTGATCAAAAATTCGTTAAAGGTTTACAAAATTTGAAATAGATAATAAAATAAATTCAAAATTCAAATTTCGGACTTCCGGGTGACCAGGATCGGTTGGGAGACTTACGTTATTCAAAATTGGGTGCCTCTAGGTACCGTTGTTTTTTCACAATGCGGAAAATAGTCAGATTCTTTCATATTTATTTTCTTTAAATATAATACATGGCGATAATATTCGGTGGCAACAGTTTGAAAAGTGAATCAACGCCAAATGCCGTTTTAAAATTAATAGCGCTTTGTGGTGAAAAATTTTTAATTCATGTAAAATTTTAAATCTGCGTTTACTTTAAAACAAAATAAAGTTTTAAAAGTTATTTTTATTGAGAAGATACTGTTAAGAATTCTGTACATCTGTAAATAAATTTAGCGGAATTTTATGTGAAACTGAAGTATCTTTTTACTTCCTTGTACGAAGTAAAAAGGAAGTATTGTAATCGCGAAAAGTTTTAGGCAGCATATTTCAACGAAAATATCCATTTTGAGAGCTATCGAATGCAATATAACGATGTTATTGCGTGATATCTGTACGTAAGGACAGAATAAAAGACTCTTTTCCTCCAAAAAAATTATAAAACTGCTTTAAAATGAATTCTGAAGAGAATATTTCGTGGCGTCTGCACGAACGTATGTACGTACGTATCTCGCATAACCCAAAAACCAGTAGCCTCAGAACGTTGAAATTTTGTATATTGGACTGCTATAACATGTGGATGTGCACCTCGTATTTTGGTTGCTATTGGCCGCACCAAACGTATATAAATATATTTATATATATATCCACTCTGTTACCCGGCTCGGTGATCTCAGATTCTTAACTCTTATATGTTTGTAAATTGTACATTTTTTGCTTTAAAAATGATTGAATTATGTTGTTTTTATCTTCCGGTTAAGGTTTTTATGCCTTTAGTAAATCTCTATGCAATATGTTTAGAATTATCAACAATTTTAAAGTTGTTTAAGCGCCGCTAAGCCTAATCCTTTTCTTGATGGCGGCCATTGTTTGTTTACATTTGAAACAGCAGACTAGTGGATTTGTTGCCAATCTAGAGAAACGTAGCTTCGCAACAACAATGATAACGCCTTCATTTATTGTTGCCAATTAAATAGTGCTTAATCCTTTCTGGAATTTTTTCGAGGAAATAAGTGTTTGAGATTTACTTCGTAATTTTTAATATAGATATTTTGAGTTTTTATGTATTTTCGCCTTCTCGCGAAGTGAGAACTGAATTAATTGAATGAGAAATACTCAATCGTCTGTGAAAAACTTTTTGTTTTTTGCTTTGTTTGCTTAATTTCTTTTATACATCATTCTAGCTTTATTATAATTTTTGAATAGAACATGTGGCAACGATTAGATAATTCTATTCTTTAAATGATATAAATTTTGTGCATTGTGAGTTATAATATGAACGAAATATAATACTGTTAAGTGAATCTAGCGCCAGAGTGTCGCTATGGTAAACAAGTACTAGAGTGAATTTTAAAGAATGCATTTATTCTATTGTGGTTTATGCGCTGTCGGCTAAATAGATTTAATTCAATCCAATAAGTTTAAATGAAATGCAAGAAAAAACGCGCAGAATTTAATATTCCGTGCAAGGAAGTCATGTGGTGTACACATCAGATTTTTTATTATGCAACACGAAAAGTCCGAAGAGAAGAAGCTCTGCCGGAAAATACGATTGCAGGGGCAATTCTATTTAACATTGTGGTGAATGGCTATCTGGTTAAATCGGCCAGATATCGCCAAGGTGGCGATGGTTCTGGCGACTCATTTCTTGGTGCCAAGCTTGGCGACATTTTGTTTCGGTTCTTGTATAACTATAATTTGTACTAGCCGGCCTTTATGTGCTATGCTTAACGTTGCTAATAGTTTGAATTGTAAGTACTGATTGCGCTTTGTGCTATTAAAAAGAGCTGTACTAGTTTTTTATGGAAAGTTCCAAACCTGTAGGAAAATTATGAAGTGTCACTGCAGGAGCTAGTTGAAAGACCTACTATAAAAACTTTTGTGTAAAATTTGATAAAAAATATTTAAATAACATTTATAAATAGCATAATAACTTTGTTGTTTGACTTCTGAATTAGTATTTAATTAGCAGTTCAGAATTTTTATATTTTAGCAACTTTTTTTAAATTAAAGCAAGCGAGGGTTATATCAAGAACTAACGTGGAATGTTAAGCACTGTTTTAAGGCCCCTACGTAGTCACTAATATTTTAAATCTAGTTCCACTGAACAGCTGCATTCTTCTAGATTGAACACTTTTGTTAGACGCCAGTAGGGCTGATCTTTCGAAAGTTTTGAGTTAAAACGCTTAATAATCATTTATAAGTTTTTATTTAGCTCACTTATGGTGTCTGTCACTATGGTGAAAACTTTCTGATCGATTTTTAAAGCACTCGCTAATAAGCTATCGTACTTGCGGAACATTCTGTGGACTTTTGATGATAAAGACGAATGAAACAGTACTAAAACAAAAGAAAATTTCAAAATTACGATTTTTATGTTTATGTAAATAATTTTACTGGAATTATGCGGTAACTGTAGTCATTCTTGCATGATATAACATGAAAAGTATCGATAGCGCCAAGCTGGCGAGTTTTGGGGCGACTAATTTTTGTCTCGAAGTTTGGCTAGAAACTAAATATGTAACTTGCCCGTATATGCCTTTCAGTAATTTCGTGAAATGGAAGATACTAGACCTTTCTCATCAGCCGCGGGAAAATTATATAAAGCTATATATACATTTTTTAGTTGAGAGTTTATAAGGTATTTCTCCCACTTTCCTAGCGTCCTTCGTGGTGTAGTGGTTCTGCACGCTGGGCGGGTATTCCAGGGGTCCATGGTTCGATTCCCGGCGAAGGCGGTTGCATATTTTTCATGTTTTCTGCTTCCAATTAACCTAATGACTCTACAAGTGGCGCCCGAACTAAAAGGGTTGTGGATGATGATTCTGCACACCCAGGATTTGGCGACTAGGTCCCCTAAAACCCTAGTCGCCCTTTAAAAAGGGGAGTATATAAGGTATTTCTCCCACTTTCCTGGCGTCCTTCGTGGTGTAGTGGTTCTGCACGCTGAGCCGGTATTCCAGAGGTCCGTGGTTCGATTCCCGGCGAAGGCGTTTGCTATTTTCCATCTTGTTTGCTTTAAAAAAAACCTAATGTCTCTACAGTGGCGCCCGAACTAAAAGGGTTATGGATGATGATTCTCTGCACCCAGGATTTGGCGACTAGATCCCCTAAAAACCTTGTCGCCCTCTAAAAAGGGGATATATAATAAGGTATTTATTTCTCTCACTTACCTAGCGTCCTTCGTGGTCTAGTGGTTCTGCACGCTGGGTCGGTATTTCAGAGGTCCGTGGTTCGATTCCCGGCGAAGGCGATTTCTCATTTTTCATCTCTCTGCTTTTCGAAAACCTAATGTCTCTACAAGTTGAGTTCGGAGGATTGAGAGATCTCCGTGCGAGCCTCGGTCTCTAGATGCGCTTTGCACTGCCTTGTGTTTAACGTTCTTAGTAGTGTTGTTGTTGCTTATGCTCATTTGTCCGACATAGTCAGCCCAAGCCCACGAGATTCCTCATGGCAAGGAGCACAAGATTACGCCTGCCGTTGGCAACAGCCTTGAGTACCCAACAGGTGACTGTGCGATTGTGAAAAAAACCATTTGTTTTTCAAATTTAGTTGTAAACGTAAGATATCCTATAGTATTGTTGCAACCAAACATTTAATTTTCGTGCATTCAGAAATGTCTCATATCATGGTTTCGTATAGCGAGAGCCAGCTATAGAGTTACTATATTAGTAATAACACCTTGAAAATGTAATATTAATTTTCGTATACAGAATTGTATTGAATTTAAAAATAGTACTTACGTATTTTCCCATCCACCATTTTTGGCAAACAGATACTGTCGCCAAAGAATGTGATTTAACTCTAGTAATTCATAAACGCAAGGTTACAACATATTCTTAATTTTCGCCTTACTCGAATTAATCCTCGATAAACTAGTTTATCTGTGAATCGTCTAAGTAAAGAAAGATCTATTTCTTCTAAACTTACGCAGATACGACTGCCTCAAGTTTTATCTCGCATTTATTTAAGCTTCTTACACCTATATCAGTAACTTTATTGCCTTATAAGGTATTTTTTCCCTCCATTCTGCATGCCTTCATAGTGTAACAATAGCACATTCGGCGCGTATTTGAGAGATCCAGGTTAGAGTCGGCACTGCTCATTTTTCATCTTTCCTGTTTCAAAAGATCCTAACCACTCTACAGCTGATTCAACTAAATAAAAATCAATATGGCCCTTTGAACTTCTGTCAGAATGATTGGCGCGAGTTTGCGGAGATTTCTGCCGTAGTTGGCGGGAATATTCGGAAGTACCTAAAATATTGTGTCAGTTATAAACAGTCTATTTCATTAGACATGTTATAATGGAAAATCAAATTCGAAGTTTACTGATTACTGAAAAGCGAATTGTGTATCACGCCTCGTCTTCCGTACTTATAAACGAATGTGCGTTTCTGATACACAACAAACTAGCCCTACTAAGTGGCTAGAGCCGCAAAACACTGTAGTTTTTTCCACGTTCCGTTCGGAGCAGCTGAAGGAATCGACTGAAGCATCCGTCATGTGCAGTGTAAATGTGAACTGTGTATGTTAGAAAATTTTGTAATCCTCTAAGCGGGTGGTTGGCTAATTAATTAACCAACTAACCAGAACATTCTCTACTGCTTCATTAGTTAAAAGGCCCTATGTTTTTTTATAGCGAAATGGTCAATTTTTCTGGCTTGGTTTATTAGGAGCAAAAGTCCATCCGTAGATTAATTAACTTTCAAATTTTGTACGTTAAAATCAAACTTTATCTTACTTTTGTCGTACAAACTTAAACTATATCTTACCTTCGAACGCGTTGGTTAATTAATTATCTAACCTTTGGCACCTGATTAGTTAAAAAGTCTATGTTTTTTATAGTGAAATGGTTAACTTTTCTGGCATGGTTTGTTAGAAACAAAAGCCTATCACTGGATTAAATAACTTTCAAATTTTATACATTAAACCAAGTTTTATCTTACTGTTATTTTACTTAAACTTCATCGTACCTTTGTCG
This sequence comes from Stegodyphus dumicola, assembly GCF_044657685.1. Classification (NCBI taxonomy): domain Eukaryota; kingdom Metazoa; phylum Arthropoda; class Arachnida; order Araneae; family Eresidae; genus Stegodyphus; species Stegodyphus dumicola. The sequence goes on from NC_140771.1 coordinate 247,769,098, forward strand.
TACTTACTTAAACTGTATCTTACATTCGAACGCGTTAGTTAATTAATTAACTAACTAACCAGCACGTTCTTTCGCACCTGATGAGTTAAAAAGAATTTTCTATAGTGAAATGGGCGGTTTCTCTGGCATGGTTTATTAAGAGCAAAAGCCCATCACTGGATTAAATCACTTTTAAGTTCTATATGTTAAATCAAACTTTATCTTCGAACTTTAACTTACCGTTTCTTACTTAAACTTTGTCTTACATTTGTCGTACGTTCTTAAACTATATCTTACCTTCGAACGCGTTAGCTAATTAATTAACTAACTAACCAGAACAATTTTTCGCACCTGATTAAATAAAAACCTGTATGTTTTCTCCTGATACGGTCAGTTTTTCTGACATCGTTTATTGGAAACGGAAGCCTATCACTGGCTTAAATAACTTTCAAATTCTATACATTAAATCAAACTTTATCTTACTTTTATCTTACTTTATCGTACCTTTGTCGCACTTACTTAAACTGTATTTTACCTTCGAACGCGTTAAATAATTAATTAACTAACTAACCAGAACATTCTCTACTGCTTGATTAGTTAAAAAAACCCTATGTTTTCTATATCGAAATGTTCAATTTTTCTGGCTTGGTTTATTAGGAGCAAAAGCCCATCCGCTGATTAATTATTTTTCAAATTCTGTACGTTAAATCAAACTTTAATCTTACCTTTCTCGTACAAACTTAAGCTGTATCTTACCTTCGAAAGCGTTGGTTAATTAATTAACTAACTAACTAACTAGAACGTTCTTTCGCACCTGATTAGTTAAAAAGAATTTTCTATAATGAAATGGGCAGTTTTTCTGGCATGGTTTATTAAAAGCAAAAGCCCATCACTGGATTAAATCACTTTCAAATTCAATACGTTAAATCAAACTTTATCTTCGAACTTTAGCTTACTGTTTCTTACTTCAACTTTGTCTTTCCTTTGTCGTACGTTCTTAAACTGTATCTTACCTTCGAACGCGTTAGCTAATTAATTAACTAACTAACCAGAACATTCTTTCGCACCTGATTAATTAAAAACCCGTATGTTTTCTCCTGATACGGTCAGTTTTTCTGACATCACTTATTGGAAACGGAAACCTATCACTGGCTTAAATAACTTTCAAATTCTATACATCAAATCAAACTTTATCTTACTTTATCGTACCTTTGTCGTACTTACTTAAACTGTATTTTACCTTCTAACGCGTTAAATAATTAATTAACTAACTAACCAGAACGTTCTTTCACAGTTAATTAGTTAAAAACCTCTATGTTTTCTAGTGATATATATTAAATCAAACTTTTAATACCCCCGTTTTGAAATTTGAAAAATTTATAACTCTTTTTATTTAAATTTTTTTAATCGAATGTATGATAAGAAAAACAGTTATACTTTAGTTTTTTTCACATAAAAGGGTTCATAATGTATTGAAAGTAATTTATAATAACGTGTAATTGAGAACAATTTTGATACCACGTCTCTGTTTAAATAAATAATAATGATGATTTGCATTAGATTATGGATTCATGGATGTTTTTCCCCATGTAATCGGTTTTAATTTCTGATTCCATTAATTGCTTCGCTTATGGGGGAAAATAATAAAGCAAATGGGGTATCTGTATTTATGTGATTATTTTTTTCCTCTTGTCTGTTATCCCGCCTTGTATTCATCAAGATAAGGAAAATGGAAAGGCGGTGGGTACGTCGCCGAAACCGGCGTCGAATTATCTCTCTTCCCGCTCTGGGAAATTGGAAGAATAATTTTCCGATGTTTATCGGAGTGAACCGTTACCAAACTCATTAGAATTCAGGAAATTAAATATATTGATTTGACTTCGTAAGTATCTTCGACTCATTAGGGCAGATATTAAATTTACCGCAAATGAAATATTTAATGCCAAGTGTAATAGTAGTTTCTTATTTTGTCACAAATAGCTATTAAGAAATTCCATCAAAAATACTTTCATAGGCGAAAACATAATTCGCTTTTTACTTCCTTTGACGAAGACGAAATAAAAAGAGGATACAATTTCGGATATGATATTTCAACGAAAATAGCCATTTTGACCGCTCTTGAATTCATTTGAACAATTTTTTTAGTGACGTCTGTACGTAGACTGACTAAAGGGCTCTTTTGTACAAAGCGGGATGTAAAATGGATTCAGAATAAATTTCTTTGCAACGTCTGTACTTACGTACGCATGTATCTTGCATAACTCAAAAAACAAGTAGGTGTAGAACGTTGAAATTTTGTATATATGACTGCTTTATGAGTTATGTTGTATATGACCTCCCTTATCGGTTGCAATCGGCCGCTCATACCCAATCTTTAACCCGGCTTGGTGAAATCAGTTTTTTTAATTTATTGCTAAAATGTGCATTCTGTTTCCTTTAAAAGTGATTGAATTATGTTGTTCTAATGTTCCGGTTAATATTTTTATGCCTTTAGTTAATCTGCATGCAATAGTTGTAGAATTCTCAACAATTTCAAAGTGGCGCTAAGCCTAACCCCATTTGTTTACATTTGCAACTGGTAGCACAATAGTGAATTATGTGAGTTGGCATATTAAATTCAGTGTCTCTTTTCCCAGTGGACCGAAAGTTAACTTTTAATTTTGTGCATCGAAAAATATTTCTTTCTGCCTGCTTGTTTTAGCGTAGAAACTCTAATTTTGATCGCATTTTTTTTTAGCTGTTTTTAACTGTATTTGGTGTTTTATGTTTTTCTGTATTTTACAATTTTTGATGATGATGATTTGAGTTTTTACGTAATTTTGCCTTGCCGCGAAGTTTGTACTGAATTAATTGACTGAGGGATATATAATCTCTAATGAAATTCGAGAAAATACGGTTACATGAAATTCAACAAAAGATAAGTATAATTTAATAGACCGTACGAGGAAGTCATGAGGTGACCACATCAGATATTTTTTTTAAAGTAGAACATACTCACTTATCCATAACGCTGCATCAAGTCTATTAATGACGGCCTCTTTTCCTACAACTGAAAACAAAATCATCGTTCATAGCATCTTGTATCAAATTTTCGTATCAGAATGCTGAAAGAACTATAAAGGACGAGTTTGCCATTCAAAGAGAGTTAACTACCGTTTTTGAGCATGAAAAAATATATATATTACTTCGTGAGCTGTTTTTGTTTCGTTTGTGTGTCGTATTTATAATTTTCACTCCTTGTGACTTTCTACTTCCTTGTACGAAGTAAAAAGGAGGTATTGTAATCGCGAAAAGTTTCAGGCAGCATATTTCAACGAAAATATCCATTTTGACCGCTATCGAATGCAATTTAACGATGTTTTTGCATGATATCTGTACGTAAGGACAGAATAAAATACTCTTTTCCTCCAAAAAAAATTTTAAAACTGCTTTAAAATGAATTCTGAAGCGAATTTTTCGTGGCGTCTGTATGAACGTCTGTACGTACGTATCTCGCATAACTCAAAAAAGAGTAGCCTCAGAACGTTGAAATTTTATATATAGGACTGCTATAACATGTAGATGTGCACCTCGTATTTTGGTTGCAATCGGCCGCACCAAACGTATATAAATATATTTATATATATATATCCATTCTGTTACCCGGCTCAGTGATCTCAGTTTCTTTACTCTTATATGTTTGTAAATTGTACATTTTTTGCTTTAAAAATGATTGAATTATGTTGTTTTTATCTTCCGGTTAAGGTTTTTATGTCTTTAGTAAATCTCTATGCAATATTTTTAGAATTATCAACAATTTTAAAGTTGTTTAAATGCCGCTAAGCCTAATCCTTTTCTTGATGGTGGCCATTGTTTGTTTACATTTGAAACAGCAGACTAGTGGATTTGTTGCCAATCTAGGGAAACTTAGCTTCGCAACAACAAAGATAACGTCTTCATTTATTATTGCCAATTAAATCATGCTTAATTCTTTCTGGAATGTTTTCGAGGAAATAAGCGTTTGAGATTTACTTCGTAATTTTTAATATAGATATTTTGAGTTTTTATGTATTTTTGCCTTCTCGCGAAGTGAGAACTGAATTAATTGAATGAGAAACACTGTGAATCGTCTGTGAAAACTATTTCTTTTTTGTTTTGTTTGCTTAATTTCTTTTATACATCGTTCTAGCTTTATTATAGTATTTGAATAGAATATGTGGCAACGTTTAGATAATTCCATTCTTTAAATGATATAAATTTTGTGCATTATGAGTTATAATATGAACGAAATACAATGCTGTTTAAGTGAATCTAGCGCCAGAGTGTCGCTATGGTAAACAAATACTAGAGTAAATTTTAAAGAATGCATTTATTCTATTGTGGTTTATGCGCTGTCGACGAAATAGATTTAATTCAATCCGATAAGTTTAAATGAAATGCAAGAAAAAATGCATATAATTTTAATATTCCGTACAAGGAAGTCATGTGGTGTATACATCAGATTTTTTTAATAATTGAAAAATAAAACTGGAAGAGAATTTTATTTCCTTGAAGTTTTTCACATTTACAAAAATACATCGTCTTTAGCATTGGGAGTCATTAGGCTATTTTTGAAGCAAGAGTGTATGAAAAATGCGTTGTTCCCCCGCCGGGATTCAAACCTCGACCTCTGGAAAATAAATAATAAAAAAATTTAATATAAAGAAAGATGAACAAAAATCTATAATATAAAGAAAAATGAAACAAATATAAAGGGAAAAATGTGAAAGGTTTCGCATTTTAAATAACGTCCAAAGGGACTTTTTTTTAACGTTTTGTGTGTTACCTTTATTTATTAAATATCATGTTCTACGTACTCAAACCATAAAATTCAGTTAAACAGCAATATAGCAAAATAGTTTCAAAATGTGCTTACCTTTAAATTTTTTTAACCATAGGCAATCCGTAATTTATAATCATTGGCACTGGCATCTTTAGAATTTTCGATACAGAGACTGGCGCGCTGGAGGTAAAAATGTTTTTTCTGTACAATGTTGCCATGGCTCGCTTTGGAATCATTGAGTTTGTTAATCAAAAATTCGTTGAAGCTTTACAAAATACGAAATCTATAATAAAACAAAGTTACTTCGTAAAAAAGAAAGGCATTCCTGCCTGATGATGTTTGAATTTAGAATCGTATTCTTCAAACAAGGCATGTTGAAAATTAATAATGCAAGATGCTTTATAATAATACGAGAAAAGGTAAAATACCGGAAGATACCAGGAATTTAAATGAACTCTTTGTTAAATTAATATCACACAACATGCCATTTAGTAACCCGTTTTCCTATCTCAAGGAAACATTGCACAAATTAAAATGCCGTCTAGGTTTTAGGATTTATGGCGCCTGTCTATTCCTCTATTAAAAAGCATTTTGCAGTGTTTTAAATGTGTATTCAGCAGGTGGAATTATCTTTCGTTGGATCTGCTCCGATTATCTATTCGTAGAAAATCAAATAATAATTTAAAAAAAAGCTAAGAAAAATCTGAAAGGTTTCAGATTTTAAACTATGTCCTAAGGGGCGTTTTTTTTTTTTTTTTTTTCTTTAACGTTTTGTGTGTTACCTTTATTTATTAAATATCATGTTGTACGTACTCAAACCATAAAATACAGTTCAACAGCAATATCGCAAAATAATTTTAAAATGAGCCTATCTTTAGAATTTCCGATACACAGTCTGGCGCGGTGGAGATAAAAATGTTTTTTTTTTTCGCATAGTGTTGCCATGCTACGCTTTGAAATCATTGAGTTTGTTAATCAGAACTTCGTTGAAGTGTTACAAAATATGAAATCGATAATGGCGATAATTTTTGATGGCTCTAAGTACCGTCGTTTTATAACAGTGCGAGAAACATACATACATTTATGCAGATTCTTCATTATTTAATTTCTTTAAATATAATACAGGGCGATAATAGTAGGTGGCAACAATTCGAAAAGTGAAACAACGCTTGTAGTGAATGGACGCAAAATGCCAAAACGAAATTAATAGTCCTTCTGTACAAATTGTCCCTTCGGACTAATTATAATTAGTAAAAAGTATAATATAAAGACAATTTTTTGAGAGAATTAACGATGCACCTTTATTTCCGTTCGTGCATAATGAAAGGGGAAAGGAAAATTGGTTAGCATTAATTAAGAATTTCTCCAAGTGAATTATTCTTGACGCAAACTGAAGAAAGTGCGCCAAGACAAGTTTTTGAATTTCTGGGTAAGTTTCTCACCAAATTTCACAAAATTTAATATTTAGGCATAATCTGAGTCTTAGTATCGAAATATGGAAAAAAATTGGTATGTCATTTCAGAAGAAGTCCAATTTTGTACCTGTGTTAGAACAATAAATGTACAGTAAGACCCCGCTTAACGCGGGGGATATGTTCCATCAAAGAAGAGCGTAATGCGAAACAGCGCTAAACGAGGCTATCTTTACATGTAAATATTGGAGTTACTGGAAGATGGCTAGGAAATTGGTTAGGTATTAAATTTAAAAAGTATGTTTTTTAATAAAAATAAAAACCAAACATTTATTTCTTAAAGCCCAAATTAATACCACATTATTATTTCTTGCAAAAATAAAAACAAAATATAAAAAACAAAACGAATATTCTTAAAAAAAAAAAAAAAAAAAAAAAAAAAATAAATTCTCAGTCATATTTAGTTAGCCTTCCGCGTTTTCAGTGTTCTGCCTTTTTGTGACAAAAGCATCTAATGTTGTTTGCCTTTTTCTTTTGCGTTGTTCTCTTAAAAGTTCTTCATAAACGGATAGAGCATCTCTAACACCACGCCTTACTTTTGAGCTCCTGTCAAAATTCGGATCATTTTCAATAAATTGATCCATTATTTCAGTTATGGTAGACAAACTCCTTTTTACAAACGCCATCGAAAGTTCTTTTTGCTCTTCTTCTGAATCACCGCTGTCAACATTTTTGTTTTCTTCTTGTTCAGTTAATTCATTGAGCTCATCATTAGAAAGACTAGCCGCTGCTTCTTGAATTATTTCTTCGACATCTTCCACATTTACCCCTTCAAAATATGTCTGTACAATACCGCACCAAACAAGAAATACAAGTACACTCTTTCGGATATGTATTTGAAACCTATCGCTGCATAATATTTCGGGGAATCCCCGTATGCTGCGAGCGATTTCGTGGAATCCCCGGGTTGAAATAAAAGAACGCTAAACCGAAACAGCGTTAAGCGGGGTCTTACTGTACTATACATCCTACGCATTCGAGACAAGAAAAACGCAAGTTAAATTTCGCGAGTTGGCCCTGTAGAACGGAAAAGTGAATAACCGTTCTCTTTTGTAGAGTGTACTACATTTGTAGTGACTTAACTGCAGTCATCGGAAAAATTCGAAGACGGCGTAAGAAAATTCCATGCCATTTTATCCTTGAAGTCACACTACTTCAAAACAGCATTTCCCTCCTGCAACACATACTGGAAATTGTTTTTGCTGCTAATATGCTGTGCATGCCGTGAAGCACAATGTACAGGGGCAGCTCTGCTGGTTGAGAAGTCGTTTGCGCATAAAAGCAATATGCATGCTTTTATTTATTTATTTATTAACTGTAGCCTTCTTGTTCCTTTATTTTCACCACGTGAAGCAAGCTTCTTTTATTGTATTCCGTATTCACGGAGTATGAGATCTTCCGCTTTTAATTAGTTAGCTATTTTTAGATGACGCAATAAAAACTGGTTAATCTTTTAATCATTTTCTTTTTCCCGCCATTTAACTGCCCTTTTGAATAAGAAAGCTCTGGATTTTTTATGAAATCTTTATTAGAAAATTAAGGGATTTCCAACATGTTTCTGCGAGAAACCGTGGAAACATTTGCAGTGTGATACTCCAATGTTCGGAATGTTTAGCCTGGATACATCCCCCCCACACACACACACAGCCATACAATGACTGACAAAATTCCTTCGGTGGTTTACGGTTCGATAATTGTAGCCAAATCGGTCCAACCCATTATAAAAAATCTGTTGTGTACACTACATGAGCTCCTTGCACGGAATATTAAGTTATACCCAATTTTCCTAAATTTCATTTAAACTTATTGAAATGATTTAAATCCACATCGCCGATAGCGCATAAACCACACTGGAGTTAGTGCACTCTTTAAAATTCACTATTTTTATTTACCATAGCGATACTCTGACGCTAGGTCCACTTAACAGTATTATATTTCGTTCATATTATAACTCATAATGCACAAAATTTATATCATTTAAAGAATTATCTAATCGTTGCCACATGTTCTATTCAAATACTATAATAAAGCTAGAACGATGTATAAAAGAAATTAAGCAAACAAAACAAAAATGAAACAGTTTTTCAAAGACGATTGACTCATACAATTAATTCAGTTCTCACTTCGCGAAAAGGCAAAAATACATAAAAACTCAAAATATCTGTATTAATAATTACGAAGTAAATCTTGAACACTTATTTCCTCAAAAAAATTCCAGAAAGGACTAAGCGTGATTTATTTCTGAATAATAAATGAAGGCGTTATCTTTGTTGTTGCGAAGCAAAGTTTCCCTAGATTGGCAACAAATCCACTAGTCTGCTGTTTCAGATATAAACAAGCAAAGGCCGCCATCAAAAAATTATTAGGCTTAGCGGCACTTAAACAACTTTAAAATTCTTTCATTTATTTTATAACTCAGGATGCAAAAAATTATATCATGTGAAGAATTATGTAATCGTTACCACTTGTTCTATTCAAATACTATAATAAATCTAAAATTATTTATAAAAGAATTAAACAAACAAAAAAAACATGCCTAATGCATAAGCGCTACTCGTAAATATTTTCGTCTGTGCGAGTAAGACTGGCGACAATATTTGCTGCTAATACGAAATACTTATTTCCTCGAATTTCGTTAGAGAAATTTTTCTCATTTAATTAATTCAGTTCTCACTTCGCGGCAAAGTCAAAATACATAAAAACTCAAAATATCTTCATTAAAAATTGAAAGATATAGAAAAACATAAAACACCAAAAAGAGTTAAAACAATTAAAAAATAATTTCTACAATTAAAATTAGAGTTTCTGCGCAAAAACAAGCAATTCCGCCGGCAGGCAGAAAGGTAGATTTTTCGGTGCACAAAACTAAAAGTTTAATTTTGGTCTCACTCGGCAAAAACACACTGAAGACGTAGAAACTGACTTAATTCGTTGCGGACGCTATATGCTGAGTCAATGTATGAGATAATTTAATAACTTAAATGATGATTCCAGAATGGATTAAGCACGATTTATTTCGCGATAATAAAAGAAGACGCTGTCTTTGTTGTTGTGGAGCTTAGTTTCTCTAGATTGGCAACAAATCCACTATTTTGCTAAATTTCAAATGCAAACAAATATGGCTGCTATGCTACACAAAAATTAGGCTTAGCCGCACTTAAATAACTTTTAAATTGTTGATAATTCTACAACTATAACCTGCAGTTTAACTAAAGGCATAATAAGCCTTAACCGAAAAATAAGAACAGCATAATTTAATAATTTTAAAGCAAAAAATGCCCAATTTTCCAACCTATAAGAATAAAAAACTGAGCGCACGGAAGGGAGTAACAGAGTGGGTATATATATATAATTAATAAACTAGGTTGTAAGTACTATACTAAAAAGACCAATTTGGTCAAAAACATTTGCGCAATATGCTGCAAAATTAAGGAAATGAGAAGAGAAATTGTAGTCAGCTCGCCAAAAAGTTACCAGGAGCTGTGGCTCCAAGAAAAAGTTCAACACAGTTTTATAAAAAACAAAGACATTGAAGGGTGAAAAATTAGACTACACGCGAGATAAAATGTAAATTATAAAACACAGTAAAATACTAACCGTTGGATGCAAGTTAAAGGCAAAAAATACAGTAAAATACCAGTCGATGTGACAAGTTAAAACATATAAAAAAACTAATCGATGGAACAAGTTAAAACAAATAAAAACATATAAAAATTATAAAGCGGAAAATGGTAAATTAGCTAAATTCGAGGTCCAACCTGGCTTTTCAAGGGAAATTTTTGGTTAAACGTCGAACCAAGCTAACTCCATTACGCGTTTCGCCGAAACAGACAATTGAAACTTTTGCGTTACGAAATTTTTTGATTAATTAGATAAATTGTCCTAATAATTTTTTTTAGTCTCAATTCTCTATTCCAATTTCCCAACGCGTCCGCATAAAATGACACATTAAAGTGTAAAAAATGTAAATGCAACTCCAATGTACAGCAATAATAAATAAAATAATAATAATAATAATACATATCGGTCACATATCCTTTTCGTACAGCCAATTGCTACCAAAAAGGGAGGTGCAAATCTACATGTTATAGCAGTCTCTCATATCAAATTTCAACGTTCTAAGGCTATTTGTTTTTCACTTATGCCAGATAAATACATACTTACGTACGTGCCACAAAAAAATCCCATCTGAATCCATTTTAAATCAGTTTTATAATTCCTTTGGAGGGGAGACCTTTATTTTGTCCTTACGTACAGATGTTACGGAGAAGCATCGTTAAATTACCTTCGATAGCGGTCAAAATGAATATTTTCGTTACAATATGGTACCCGAAATTTTTCGTGATTACAGTACTTCCTTTACTTCGTACAAGGAAGTAAAAATTTAACTCATTCGTCACTCATGATAATTGAGCCAAGTGTTACTTTTCTCTGGATTAAGTGTGTTTAGAGTTTTAGCATTTCGACTTATTGAACCAAATACCCTGAGTTCTTCTATTTTTTTCATGATCCTCCATTTAAGAAATAAATAACGCATGTTCCGACATATAACGTGCACTTTCGTCTTTACGAAAATACCTGAAAGATACATGTAGATACATGAAAGATACATCTTATTTTTGAAATCATTCATTGGATGATTTTTTTTTCGGCGTGATCGAATAACGGTATACTGAATTGACGGGCGCTAAGGGTAACAGTACGTGTGGGAGGAAATAATTGCTGATGAACTGAATTTTATGGTTTAAGTGCGAAGAACAGGATATTTAATAAATAAAGGTAACACACAAAACGTTTAAAAAACGCAATTTTGGACGTAATATGCAATCTGAAAGCTTTCAGATTTTTATTTCCTTGTACGAAGTAAAAAGGAAGTATTGTAATCGCGAAAAGTTTCAGGCAACATATTTCAACGAAAATATCCATTTTGACCGCTATCGAATGCAATTTAGCGATGTTTTTGCTTGATATCTGTACGTAAGGACAGAGTAAAAGACTCTTTTCCTCCAAAAAAATTATAAAACTGCTTTAAAATGAATTCTGAAGAGAATTTTTCGTGGCGTCTGTACGAACGTATGTGCGTACTTATCTCGCATAACTCAAAAACGAGTAGCCTCAGAACGTTGAAATTTTGTATATAGGACTGCTATAACATGTAGATGTGCACTTCGTATTTTGGTTGCAGTCGGTCGCACCAAACATATATAAATATAGTTAGTTATATATATATCCACTCTGTTACCCGGCTCGGTGATCTTAGTTTCTTTACTCTTATATGTTTGTAAATTAAACATTTTTTGCTTTAATAATGATTGAATTATGTTGTTTTTATCTTCCCGTTCAGGTTTTTATGCCTTTAGTAAATCTCTATGCAATATTTTTCGAATTATCAACAATTTTAAAGTTGTTTAAGTGCCGCTAAGCCTAATCCTTTTCTTGATGGCGGTCATTATTTGTTTACATTTGAAACAGCAGACTAGTGGATTTGTTGCCAATTAGAGAAACGTAGCTTCGCAAGAACAAAGATAACGCCTTCATTTATTATTGCCAATTAAATCATGCGTAATCTTTTCTGGAATTTTTTCGAGGAAATAAGTGTTTAAAATTTACTTCGTAATTTTTAATATAGATATTTTGAGTTTTTATGTATTTTTGCCTTCTCACTAAGTGAGAACTGAATTAATTGAATGAAAAATACTCAATCGTCTGTGAAAAACTGTTTCTTTTTTGTTTTGTTTGCTTAATTTCTTTTATACATCGTTCTAGCTTTATTATAGTATTTGAATAGAACATGTGGCAACGATTAGATAATTCTATTTTGTAAATGATATAAATTTTGTGCATTGTGAGTTATAATATGAACGAAATATAATACTGTTAAGTGAATCTAGCGCCAGAGTGTCGCTATGTTAAACAAATACTAGAGTGAATTTTAAGGAATGCATTTATTCTATTTTTGCTTATGCGCTGTCGGTGAAGTAGATTTAATTCAATCCAATAAGTTTAAACGAAATGCAAGAAAAAATGTGTATAATTTAATATTCCGTAAAGGAAGTCATGTGGTGTATACATCAGATTTGTTCCATTAGAATTAAGAACTTTTATCTATAATTATAGCAAAAAACTGCTAGATTTGTTTTAGTAATTCCATTAGTTTGTGAATTTTAAGAAATAAATTTCCCGTCACCATTGGGAAAAATGACAACCAATGTTTCAATTCCCTAAAAATAAATGCAATTTTAATGCAACGATACCTATCACTATCTGTAAGACAAAGTGACACACTCATAGAAAAGTCATAAACTAACTAGCAAACCGTCCTGTATGTGAAAGCACAATTGAGGAATTTTCGATTATTAATGAACTTCGCTTTCGTGTACAGGAAGAAGCAAAATATAAATATTTCTCTGTGTTTATTTCCAAAAGATATTGTAGTGGAGAGTAAGTAGATGGAGTTTTAGTTTTTGCAGAGCGTGTTTTTTATCGGGCATTGTGCCAGTGGACCGAAGACCTTGAGCAATTACCAGAGAATAACACCGTAAACGATGCCAGTTATTGATGATAAATCCTCCACGATGACGTAGCATTCTGTAACGACTGCGTGAGATAGATAGTTAGGTAAAGAGGTTAGAAGGGTCGGGGTGGGTGAGCAGAAGCACGATCTGGGAAAGGAGGATAGGCTATTTCAGCGCAAAAAATCGTGTGAATTTATCTTTGTTTTTTCCAATAACAACGCTGTTCAAGGAGAAATGATGTTTACTAAATTTTCTAGGTTTTATAACATCGTACCTGTTGTTTTTAATATACAGGGTGTCTATTTTAAAGAACCTTATTTTAGTTCAAGAACCCTGTTTTAAAGCCCACATACAAGCGAAACGAGTGATCAGAAAATTGTGAAATTTAATGAATGGATGAGAATGTCTTTCAGCGAAAAAAACGAATTACAGTGGAATCTCGAAATACGAGTTTAATTCTTTCCAGCATTAAGGTCGTATAGCGAATTTCTCGTATCTAGAAACACACTTTCCCATTGACAATAATGGAAATCCAGTTAATCCGTTCCTCACCCCCAAAACTATCAGCATATAAATCGAACCTCGGACCGAACTACCAGTGTTCAGCGTCTTTACCGCTCGGCGGTTGGTGGGCCTCCACTGTATAAGGATTAGCATTGTTGGGTGCCCTGTTTCGAGTCCCGAAGTAGATTCGGAATTTCTGACTGTATAGTATATCTGTAGCGAACTAAAAATGGTGGTGGATGATGATTCTCCAGCACCAGGATTTGTCATTTGGGTCCCCGATCCCCAGTCGCCCTTTAAAAGGGTATATCAACTATTTCTCTCGCCTTCTTAGCATGCCTTGCATGCCTTCGTGGTGTAGTAGTCAGCACACTCGGCGCGTATTCGAGAGGTCCGTGGTTCGAGTCCCGGCGAGGGAGTTACTCATTTTTCATCTGTCTTGCTTGAAAAATACCTAATTTTTGAAGGACTTCATTTCAAAAAAAATTTGGGAAATTTTACTTTAAAACTTTAATATTAAAACATTTCAGTTTTTCTTAATTACTTTAATTTTTGCAATTTTCACACAAAAAATCTTTCACTTAATTTTTTTAACAATTTTCACAATTTTTCAACAGAACACACATTTTAAATTACAAAAAGTTTACATTTTTTTCACATACCACTTCACTTTAATTTCCTTCAAGCAAACTTACATCTCTTGATTGGCTTAGTTGCTTAACTCCCTAAATAATTGATATTACTACCTTTAGGATTTTTAATTTAATTTATTTAATTTTTAATATTAATGTTTACAAAAAAAATTTTTACTATAACAAAGTTAGCATTGACACTCAACTTTACCTACATAAGCGCCATCTATATAATTTGAAGAACACACTTACTTCTCTTTCACAACACTTTTGCAGACCCCAAGACTCATATAGTAGGTAAGTTAGAATTAAAACTTACTATTTACTTGTTTTAAGTATTTTTTTTTTAAATTATTTTGGCTTTTTTCTTTTTTTAGAATTTAAATTTGCTTTTTTACTTTTATACGTATTTGTTAAGAATTTAAATTTTTTTAAATTTATATTTAATTAAAAGTGTATTTAAATTTAATTTTTTTTAATTAAATTCAATTTATTCTTATGAAACAATAATGTCTCTACGGTATATTCGCATAATGATTTGTGAGTGCATGAAGCAATGAAGGATATTATTTTTTCTATACATCATATTTCTTATGCATATTTTTAAAATAACTGATAATTGTTGTTTAAAAAGAAAGAACGAAACTTAAGCATTCCAGATCTGAAAATGAGCAGAAAATTAAATACTATGCATATTATTTTATGTATTTTTAAACTTTTTTTTCCAATGGCAGATTGTGAACAATTACAAATGCAGCCCAGTCCATTAATCTATACAAGGCCAGATGTGGTGGTTTTTTTATTATGAAGGCACACAATAGGTGGGTCACCATCGCCTTTCCTATGAAGGGACGGACGGTTACAACCATGCCTTCTCCGGGATTCGAATTCAGGTCCTTCGTCATCGCAGTCAGCTTCCCTGGCCACTATACCGACTGGGCGGCAAGATTTTTATAAACTTAAACTAGTAGTTAACTATTAAAACCCATTATTAGCCCAAAGGGACGTCAGACTCGTATTAGTCTCAAAACGGAATTTAGCGTCACTTCGTTTTCTGCGTTGGTTCACTTTTCAGACTAATATTATCGCCCTGTATTAAATTTAAAGAAGCTAAATAATGAAGAATCTGCATGAATGTTTCTCGCAATGTGACAAAACAACGGTTCCTAGAGCCATCCAATTTTGAATAACGTAGTTCTCCATGGGCACTCGGAAGCCAGCATTTTGAATTTCGGATTTGTTTTATTATCTGTTTCAAACTTTGTGAAACTTGAATGAATTTTTGATTAACAAATTCAGCGATTTCAAAGCGAACAATAGAAACACTGTACGGGAAAAAAAAAAAAAAAAAAGCATTTGTCTCCAGCGCGCGAGACTGTGCATCGGAAATTCTAAAAATTGTTTTGCTGTTTTTAAATATTTTGTAACATTTCTGCCGAACTGAAATTGATATGGTTTAAGTGCGAAAAACGTGATATTTAATAAATAAAGTTAACGCACAAAACGTTAAAAAAAAAAAAAAAGCCCTTTTTGCGTTATATAAAATCTGAAGGCTTTCAAATTTTATTTATTTATTATTTTATTTATTTTTGTAAATAATTTTATGCATGAATTATAAAATATTTTTTTCTTCTGCAGGTAAGAAGAGATGCTTTTAAATTCAGAATTCCTTAATACGTAAGTATTTAATACTTTTAGGAATTCAATTTTTTTGTTTGGTAACCTTTTAAGTGGGGCGGTAATGCAGAACTGTATTTAAACGTTCTTCTGTTAACTAAATTTGTATAATTACTTATTTTAATCTCAGTTTTCATAAATTTTCATACATTAAGATGATATTTATGATATTAAAGAAAGTAAGAAAACAAATGTATTTGGAATTATAAACTAACATATACTGCCTAGTGGCAAAACATCTGAAAGGCGGTCATATTGTGGCTCAAGGGTAGATAGAAACCTTTTCGTTTTGCTTAATACGCCATATAATTTAATAAAAAAAAAACTATCTCCATGAAATTTGAAGTCAAATTTAAAAAGCAAATGTGCACTTATTTCGTTTTAATGAATGTTTTAGATAAAAATATTAATTTCCGTGATTAAATAAATAGAATCAGAATGTTGAAAATTTAAAAAAATAAAAAATCTGAAAGCGTTCAGATTTTAGTATATCTCCAAAAGGGCCCTTTTAAAACTTAATACGGTTATCAGTAGAAATGATCGTAGAGATGACCCAGGTGGAATAGCGAAACATTTTATAGGAATATTAGGTGAATATGCATTTATATTTAGACTAAACATGCTAACGTTATATATCTTTTATACCCGATGTCAGTTAAGTTAGATAGAGAGTAATGTATTTAACAACAGAGAGAACGTATCGCTGTAATCCTTCTCTAATTATTGATATTTGATGTAACAAAACCGGGTGAGGGTATTTTCTTATGTTATCAGTTTATTAAAATCCTGACATCATTAATTTCGCGTATTTCGCCGATATTCAATTTTAGTCGATTAAATGTGGCAAAAAAAATTATCATAAATGATCAGAAATCAATAACGTGAACACACAAACAGACATTCTTTTTTCTGTATATACACATTTCCTAAACCTTACAAATTCTTGATTAACAAACTAATATACTCTTGAAAGTGAGCAGTGGCAACAGTTTTGGAAATAGAGCATTATTATCTCCAACGCGCGAGACGGCGCAAAACTATGTTTCGAGACTAAATACACTTTTGAGCTAAATATTTTTATCAAGAAATGAAAAGGTAATTTATTATTTACATTTCAAGTCACTGTTCACTTTAAAAAGCACGGCTAATCTTTGGAATATGGTAACAGGTAGTTTGGCGACATTTTGGTAAGGCGATAAAGGTTACTAGCTAGGACTTTAGCAGTGTACATGGATAACGTCAAGAGTGTGCGCAATGCCATTTTTGTGCAATTCTGGGATGTTTTTTAAGTGAGAATAGGTCGACGTGTACATGGATATCGTGTATGTGCAATTCTTAAAAACGCGGCAAGCAGTTTGCGATTCTGCATTTTCTCCCAATTTCGCACCTAATCTTCGTCATGATTAAACATTTTTGTTTCATAAAAGCTCTAGTATAAACGTAATTCGGCTAGCAGATTATTGGAAAAAAATGTTGAGTTAAAAAAAAATAATAAATAAAAAAAAAATAAATAAAAAAATAAAAAAAAAAAATTAAAAAAATCTGAAATGTTTCAGATTTTAAATTACGTCCAAAAGGGCGTTTTTTAACATCTTTTGTGTTACCTTTCTTTATACCTTTCTTTATTAAATATCATGTTCCTCGCACTTAAACCATAAGATCCAGTGCAACAGCAATATCGCAAAATAGTTTTAAAACGAGCATATCTTTAGAATTTCCGATACAGAGACTCACGCGCTGGAGATAAAAATGTTTTTTCTGCACAACGTTGCCATTGCTCGCTTTGAAATCCTTGAGTTTGTTAATCAAAAATTCGTCAAAGTTTTAAAAAATAGGAAATCGATCATAAAACAAATTTCAAATTTCAAATTTGGTCTTCCACATGCTCATATTCGTTGGAGGATTACGTTATTCAAAATTCGATGACTCTATGTACCGTTGTTTTATCACAATACGAGAAATATACATACATTTATGCAGATTTTTCATTATTTAATTTCTTCAAATATAATGCAGAACTCTAACATTTTGTGGCAACAGTTTGAAAAGTGAACCGACATTTATGAGTCCGACGCAAAATGCCAAAACGAATAGTCCTTCGGGATTCAAATCCCTTTGGACTAAAAAAGCCTTTACTTCGTGAAAACAAAATGGCGCTACTAGGTTGCTGTAGCGGGGTTGGTCGCCAAATTTTCGCCAAAAAATCGCCAAGTTACCATAATTCGAAGATTAACCAAAAGCACGTTTGAATTCAAATGGAAAGATTATTAAAACCGCATTACATCAAAATATATTCCACTAGAGGAAGATCGATAACTGTGCAAAAATATTCACATGTGTGTTAAGATGGATATATATAGTTTTCTATCATATTTGTTTTCTGGTGAATGTAACGAATTTAATCGAGATTCTCATACTATTTTTTATAAAATTTATTGATTAATACTCATCCCCTCTGAGACAAATTTATTCGAGAATATACAGGGTGTACCGTAAATGTTGCGACGAACTTCTAGGGGAGGAAGGCCACATCATAAGGATTGAGAATTGCATAGGAACCGATGCCCGGAAATATCAGAGGTTGAAGATTGGAAAAGAAACAAGAGTGATTAATGTGAAACATTTATTGGACATGAATACAAATGGTGTACAACAGCTTGAATGTTACAACAGATGTTCGAAGTTTGCACCATCAGACGCCAAACATGCCTGACCCCGAAGAGACGATTTGAATGTCGCGAATTGTTTGATCTTTCTGGTGTAGGTTTTTTCCGATTTGCTTAACAATGTTCCACCAAATGTGAGGCGCAACAAGTGATTTCAACATGATGGGGCCCCCGCTCATTTTGGAATAGATGTTCGTAGCCATTTGAACAGATCATCTCCCCCATCGATGGATTGGGCGGGGCGGACCAGTCCCCCATGCCTACCGGATTTATCGAGCCTTGATTTCTTTTTGTGGGAAGCCATCAAAAGTGTTGCGTATCACGATCCTGTTGTATCTGAAATGCTATGTAAGCAACTATGAACTATGTAAGCATGTATGAACTACGTAAGCACGATCTATGTATTATGAACTACTTGTATATAAGCATGTACTGTGAGCTATGTAACTATGTAAGCATATATTATGAACTATGTAAGCATGTATACAGGATCAATGTATGCCCTTATAGGGCCCAAAAGGTATTGCCCCGGATAGTTGCGGAACCTGGACTAGACCCGAATAGTCTAAGTAAGCTGCACGGGTGTCCAGCTGTCAACTGTCAGCAGCTGTATCTGAAATGGATCTCGTGGCAAGACTCACCTATACGCAGCTGCTACAATCAAAGAAACTCCCGGCGTGTTGGAGCATGTCCGGCAATCAATGGTCCGTCGGTGTCAGGCATGTTTGGCGTCTGATGGTGCAGACTTCGAGCATCTGTTGTAACATTCAAGCTGTCGTGCACCATTTTTATTCATGTCCAAAAATGTTTAAAATTAATAACTCTTGTTTCTTTTGCCATCTTCCACCTCTGCTACTACTTACCCCTGACATTTCCGGGCATGGGTTCTTATGCAATTTTTAATCCTTGTGACGGGCCCTCCCTCGCAACATTTACGGGACACCCCGTATACTATGTTTTTGTAAAGTTTATTGATTAATGCTCATCCCCTCTCAGACAAATTTAATCGAGATTCACATACTATTTTACTCCAAAGGGGCTTTGTCTCTGAGGGACTATTGTTTTCGTTTTGCGATTTTTCGTTGGTTCACTATTAATGTCCGTTTCACTTTTCAAACTTTTGCCACCAAATGTTAAGAGTCCTGCATTATACTTGAAGAAATTAGGTAATGAAAAATCTGCATAAATGTATGTTTATTTCTCGCTTTGTGATAAAACAACGGTACATAGAGCCATCGAATTTTGAATGACGTAATCCTATTGCGAAAATGGGCACGGGGAAGCCCAAATTTGGAATTTGTTTTATTATCGATTTCATACTATTTACATACTATTTTACATACTATTTTTTCTGTAAGGTTTATTGATTAATGCTCATTCCCTCTCAGACTCATCTGAGATACCTTTATATTACGTTTGCCTGATTTCTAAGAAGCAGGATGCTGTTATGTTTGTACTTCAGGCTTTTGCTATGAGGAGTGATCTGCCAAAATCGATAAAAGGAACCGAGAATATGGTAACGTGGATGAAGAGGCACGTTCCTGCCTGTTAAGCTGGGCGCCTTTAAAGACTATGTTCAGTCTCGTCGCCACCCTGCTTGCCACAATGCTTATAATAAAGATAAAAAGACAGAAAAAAGAGGGTAACCAGGAATGAGTGCAAAAGCTCTGATAGACTGCGAGCTTAGCGAGAGCGTGAAAAACCTTAACAAACCCTTTTGGACGGCCGTTAAAATCTGAAACTTTTCTGTCCCCCCCCTCCTGCAATTTAAAACTTTCATCAGTTTGCCAAACACTGTCATGAAGGCCGTTACCAAAAGCAATATGAAAAATAAGGAAGAAGGAAAATAACCTCTATATCTCAGCTGGAGACCAAATAAAGAAATAAATATGTATTTTCAAATCGGAGGCAAATTTTACATTGTTTGCTCAAAAGATTCTGGAAAAAAGAGTGAAGCTTTTATGACACTAATTGAGGGGTAGAAAACATTTTATTCTTTTACTCTACGAATATTCGAGGATATAATGTCAAGGAAAGACTTGCATGTGACCGATAATATCAAGTTGTTTGCTTAGTTTCGTCGCGGTCCCTGTGCCTTATCAAAATGGTGTGGTATAAAATTTAATGAGCGCGATAAAAAAGAATTTCCAGAAAAAAGGTTATTAAAGTATTATGTCTCTTTTGAAATTCTTCGTATCCCGAAAAATTGCGTTTAGGTTTTGAAAAAAATATTTTTTTATTTCATTTTGAAACGCAAATAATATTAATATACAACAATATATTTAATCCGAAAATAATATTAATGTACAACAAAAAATGACAAAAAAAATACGAAAGCTTTCAGATTATACATTACGCCCAAAGGGGCGTTTTTTAACGCTTTGTGTGTTACCTTTATTTATTAATTATCATGTTCTACGCACTTAAACCATAAAATTCAGTTCAACGGCAATATCGGAAAATAATTTTAAAATGAGCCTATCTTTCGAATTTCCGGATACACAATCTCGCGCGTTGGTTGATGCGCTAATGTTTTGTTGTGTTGCCATTCCTCGCTTTGAAATCGTTGAGTTTCTTAATCAAAATTCGTTGAAGTGTTGCAAAATGTGTAATCGATAGTAAAACAAATTTCAAATTCCAAATTAGGTTTTCCAGCTGCCCTTTTCGCTGGAAGATGACGTTATTCAAAACTGGATGGCTCTAGGTACCGTTGTTTTATCACAGTGCGAGAAACATACATACATTTATGGAGATTCTCCATCATTTAATTTCTTTAAATATAATGTAGGGATGTTATAGTTGGTGGCAACAATTTGAAAAGTAAATCGACGCAAAATGTCAAAACCAAATTAATAGCCTTTCTGTGCTAACGACTTTTGGGCTAATTATGATGTTTGTAAAATACTTTTTAATAATGTAGGTAAATCTTTTAAGACCTTTTTCCACGTCTTTGGACTTTCTTTTTATCTTTGGTGTTTGTTCTAATTGATAGTCGCATCAGAGAGCATGACTTTTTAGTTGGATGGGGGAGGCGTAAGAAGTTATACTGTGATAGCATAGGCATATACGATAAATCTCGTCGCTTCACGTCTCTAATGATAGTGTTTTCCACTAATGCAAAAAATGCTGTGTAAAATAAAACATTCCAAACCAGCACTTTAATTCTATTTATTAAATTACGGCAAAATACTCTAAAACTCTGTGTCTAGAGGGCGAACAGGGTCACATTTTTGTAAAAGACATTTTAGGGAAATTGGCTTATGTTAATCATTGGGGAATGTCACGAAAATATCCATATAAAGCAAGCAAACCCATTCGCCGGTTGAACTACCAGTATTCGGCGATCTTACGCGGATTGCCGTGATGCTATGTAAAGACCTGAGAAATGCTGGTAATTCGTAGGAAATGTCAGAAAAGATTCTTGCGTTAGGCTTTGACGTCAGACTTTTAAGTCGCCTGCTTATAATCATGTCATTGCGTGATCCGTAAAAAGAAAGAGTCAGCTTATGTTTCTGATACATATCGCTATTAGGCAGGGTTGTTGCATTAATATGGAATTATTATCTCTGAAGGAATCTGATATTAACTCAAATTTCGTCCATACATGGAAAAGAAGTTCATCTCGAGCGAATGTCACTAGTTATGATAGACAAGAAATTATTCTATCTACAGAGGTGAATTGCTTTTATTGTATTCACAGAAATAGTTTACCTAAAATTTTTGTGTTATAAATGTTCTGTTTAATAGCCCTTATTCTTAGTGTCTTTCTACATCGTAATTTCAAGACAAACCTTTTGTATACGAAGAGGTGTTTGATCCCATTCGTCTCGAATAGCTTTCCAAAGCCCAAAGAGGGTTTATAGTTCGAGATTTGGGAAATCCTCTTTTTAAAAGTCCAAAAGGGCAAAATGGATGCAGTTTTACTGATTGATGGCACTGTGGGTTATAAGGTATTTATTAGCGTGCTTTCGTGGTGTAGTGGTCAGCACACTCGGCGCGTATTCGAGAAGTCCGAGGTTCTAATCCCGGCGACCGCATTGCTCATTTTTTCCTGTCTCAAACGTCAAAAATAAAATCCTAAGGACTCTACAGTGGCGCCCGAACTAAAAAAGGAGGTGGATGATGATTCTCCACCACCAGGATTTGGCGATTGGGTTTTCTAATTCCCAGTCGCCCTTTAAAAGGGGGAGTACATAAGGTTTTTGTCGCGCCCTCTTAGCATGCCTTTGTAGTGTAGCAGTCAGCACGCTCGGCGCTTATTTGAGAGGTTCGAGTCCCGGCTAGGGCTTTGCTCCTTTTTCATCTTTCCTGCTTAAAAAATACCGAATGTTTCTACAGGGTAAAGAGAAAGCACATCATATTTGAAAATTGGTCATAAAATATGTTCTTGGTAATATGTGGTGTTGATCTTATTATTATTATTATTATTATTTATTTTTTTTTTTTTTTTTTTTTTTGTCTAGTCTCTTTACTTTTAATTTGCCGCTGTATGAAAAACCAGAAACAATCATAAATCCATTTGAAAATTTTTCTTTAGATTCTTTGAACCACGTTTTAAGATTTTTCTCTCCTCATTTATGATAATAAATGGATCCCTTTTTATTGCAGTGGTTTAAATACACGCGAGATTCATCGATTGTGACAACATTTTTCCACTTTTGTCTGGATAAATGTTTTTCTCATAAAGACTTCTGCAGCTGTGTTCTACGATACATTGTGGAGAAAGACGATGCACATTATAATTAGTTTCGCGTTTTTAAGATTTAAATCAACATTTTATTAAAAAACAACAACTACAGCTACTTTGTTTACCGTTTTGTTTGTCAACTTTGTTTTGATTTAAAACAAAAACAACTTTATTTATAGTTGACACAGAGCATTTTAATGATCTTACAACTGTCCTTTGAATTGACGGATTTTTGTTTAGCATTATACCTTTGTAATATTCGAAACATGCCGTTTCTTCCTTAGATATGTCCCTTAGAATGTGTACAGGTGGTAATGATGTTTGAATTTTGGCCGTGATGCTACTGTTTACTAACATTTATGACCATTCTCAAGTAGATGAAACGTTTCAGTTAAAATGCGTCACATGTTCAGTGTAAGAATCACATTGAAAATAAAGTAAATATGCATATGAACCAGTGGAAAAACGGTGATGCTTAGAGCCACTTAATTTAGAATTCATTTAGTTCTCCACTGGAATATAAGAACTTTGAAGACCAAATATTGACTTTCGGAATTTTCTTTATTTATTGTATATTTGATGCGAACAAACTCACCAATATAAAAGCGACTCGATAAAGCAAAATATATTTATCTTTCAAATTTAATCAACATGTAGTGTTCCTCCCTTTTATCTATTAACTAAGTGGGGAGGAACCTAATGAACACATAAGCATATAATCACTAAGTTCAGTAATAGAAACGTAAACTCCAGAAAGGTTCATTACCCTTAATTGCTCAAAATAAAGATATACAGTCGGCTCCTTTCTCAGAACATACAACAAAACTACGCATGTGTCAAAAGGCAAACGCACGCTAGGTCAGAAACCCTGATTCTCTCTCTGAAAGTCAGTGGAACTTCGACTTAAATACTACTCCTTCTCATTGGCATTTAACGCGATTCTAAAAACTCATTCTGGTAAGAAATTGCAAGCTGACATTAGGAGAGATAGGATAGGAGCTTAAAAATAACTGTTATAAACTTAGGATAAACCTTACATCCAAGGGCCCACGAGCGGTAAAGTCGCTGAACACTGGTAGTTCGGTCCGAGGTTCGAATCCCGCGAACGGGCTGGCTGCATGGGTGTTTTTGTGGTTTTCCCCATGTGTAACGTGTATACGAGCCAGTTTCCCTTAGAAAATCCTCCACGAAGGCATCCCTCCCCTTAGGCAGATAGCCCTAGTGTGCTTTGTCATAATTAAATACACCACACCACACCACCTTACATCCAAACTGAGTTATTTAGTCTTTTCATTGCCGGGAGTAAAATAATTTCATCTCCCATGCAGCTATGTGTTACCGGCATTTAATTTTTCTTCGGAATTTAATTTGTTACTGATTAATAAACTAAACGGTTTAAAAAGAATAAATGCAGTTCTTCCTATCTGTTATCATTAATTACTGTTAACCCTTTGTTGCATACAAATAATCTGGAGAAGTTAAACGAAAATGTTTGTATTTTTTTCTACTTAAAATAACCTTTGTAATAATAATTAAAATTAATTTTATTCAAATTTCGTTTTAAATAATTGCTACAGTTTGTTCGCTACAGTGGACAGCATGCATATACGTACATGCATACGAATCTCTTCCCGACGATTTACGGTCATTGCATTTGAAATCATTTCCTGCCTCGTTTGCAGTGATCATTACCATCTTCTAAATGGTCAATCTAAAACTGACATGTACATACAGATCCCCTCAAATACCTTCATTCCGTCGATTGTAATTGAATTCGTTTTGCTACGATTTTGTAACCTGTACCTATTGGATTCAAATGTCAAATGTTCTTGAAATTCCTTGCCAAACATAGCCCACCAGCGGCCGAACGATAAAGTCGTTGAACACTGGTAGCTCGGTCCGAGGTTCGAATTCCGCGAACGGGCTGGCTGCATGGGTGTTTTCGTGGTTTTCCGCATGTGTAACGTGTATACGAGCCAGTTTCCCTTAGAACGTCCTCCACGAAGGCATCCCTCCTCTTAGGCAAATAGCCCTCGAGGCTTTGCCGTAATTAAATAACCTAACCTAACCTAACTTTGCCAAACATAAACATTTCCAGTGGTGGTTTTGGCTTGATAAGCAGTACATTTGAGTTTCAATTCACTCTTTTCGGTAGATCTTTATCTACTCACTCCACAATTTTCTCAAACTGACATTTAAAATAAAATGTCTAAAATGACTAATCATGAATAAAAAATGGCAGCATAAGAAAATGTAAGCAATATTATGTACTGTTTACTATGAGAAAAGGTACCAACTCGGAAACAGAAGTAGCAGCCATTTTCCAAACAGCAATGCTTAGTGATGATAGCATCACAGCCATCTATGATCGACAGTTGAAAGTTCCAATAATATAGAATGAATAAACACAGGAATGGAATCTGTTAAGGCATTTACAGAAGAATAAACAAATTTAAACTTTTGTGTACTAGAGTGGACATAATGCAACAAAGCGTTAATTACTTATTATTGCTTTTGTTGCCGGAAATCGGTGCAGTTACAATGCCTGGATACATTTAAATATAATTTTTTTTCTTTTTATAATACGTAATTAAAGTGAAAAATAATTTATAATAATTAAAAATATTTTTAATTATTATAAATTATTTTTATAAATAAAATTTAAAATTTTGATAATAATTATTTAAATTGAATATTTCACGTTTCAGTTTTAAGGGGACGGTGGACTTTAAAAATTAATTTTTTAAGTTTTTGTGTTTTCAACAAGAAATTTTATACATATACGTATTATAATATCAGTTTATAAAATATATGATCGAAAGTTCAATTTACTTTAAATTTAAAAAAATTAAAACAAATAATTAATTATTTTAATTAAAGATTTAAAATGCTCCTTGCGCGCTAATTTTCAATATTTTTTCCTAATGTTTCCTTTAAACTAGTTATAAAGATTTGACAAAAGTTTCTGTGTATTCGTTATTGAATATGATGGATCAGAAATTTTTAAAAAAAATTTTTGTGAACTGAAACCCAGTTTTCGGAGAAATGTCACCTTTTGTTAAACATTATCACAAGTTTAAACTTCTTAATAACCTTATATCCAAAAATACATACATATATATACTGTAACTTATAACAAGATAGTTTCTTCCAAATATCATTCATTTTTAACTAAACAAAATGAGTCGCAAGGTGCATTTTCAAGACATACGAACTGCGAAAAATTTTGTTTTGAGAAAACCAAATTTAAAGTTTTTCTTCAAACTTACCTTTAATACAGGGTCATGAGAAACAGCAAATTAACTTTAAATATGAATATGTAGACACTAAATAACATTTTCGTATCATTTAACTATTTTTAATCTCATAATATTAAATAATGAGAAAAATAAACATATCGCAAATTGGTATGTGATTCGAAGTTAGAGGTAGAAACAATTTACGCATTATATCCAATGAAACTTTTAAAATTCACTCGCATCTTATGTTTTACCTTCATTTGTTACATTTACATTATCTTTTAATGCTTCACAATATTTTTTTACTATTTCTGTTTTTTTTTTTTTTTTTTTTCTCTCTCTCCCCTAAAGGTGAACTCCTCTTTTTGCTTTGGTTCAAGCGACGTTGATTACGGTTTTTTTTTTTTTTTTTTTTTTTTTTTTTTTTTTAAAGTCCAAAGGGATTTGAATCCCGAAGGACTATTAGTTTCGTTTTGGCATTTTGCGTCGGACTCATAAATGTCGGTTCACTTTTCAAACTGTTGCCACAAAATGTTAGAGTCCTGCATTATATTTGAAGAAATTAAATAATGAAAAATCTGCATAAATGTATGTATATTTCTCGTATTGTGATAAAACAACGGTACATAGAGTCATCGAATTTTGAATAACGTAATCCTCCAACGAATATGAGCATGTGGAAGACCAAATTTGAAATTTGAAATTTGTTTTATGATCGATTTCCTATTTTTTAAAACTTTGACGAATTTTTGATTAACAATCTCAAGGATTTCAAAGCGAGCAATGGCAACGTTGTGCAGAAAAAACATTTTTATCTCCAGCGCGTGAGTCTCTGTATCGGAAATTCTAAAGATAGGCTCGTTTTAAAACTATTTTGCGATATTGCTGTTGCACTGGATCTTATGGTTTAAGTGCGAGGAACATGATATTTAATAAAGAAAGGTAACACACAAAATGTTAAAAAACACCCCTTTGAACGTAATTTAAAATCTGAAAGTGCGAGGAACATGATATTTAATAAAGAAAGGTAACACACAAAATGTTAAAAAACGCCCCTTTGAACGTAATTTAAAATCTGAAACATTTCAGATTTTTTTTCCCCCCAAGCAGGTAAACTCCTCTTTTTGCGTTGGTTCAAGCGACGTTGATTTTTTTTTTTTTTTTTTTTTTTAGAAATAAACACTTCTTTTGGGCAAATATATAAATTATTACATCAATAAATAACTGTTGAAATAAATTTCTTTACATTTTCTCCGAAATTTAAAGGCCAAAGTTTACGCTGTTTACACATTTTATGTTTGTAACTTCTTTAAAAATTAGAATATTTGAACTCGGTCTTTTGCATACGATGTAGTTTTATATATGGAATATTATCAGAGTAAAAAAAAAATTCAATATTTTGGTTGATTTTTAGCTGTTTTAAAGTCTACCATCCCCTTAAATATAACTTCATCTGAGATTCTTGAAATATTTACATTCATACGGAGATGCAAATTCTCGAAGGTTTACAAGCATTGAAGGGGGAAAAGATCTCTCTCTAGATCTGTGAAAGAGATCCCGTTCGACTCGTATCATTTCACGGCGTGTGTCAAGTTCGTGAGCTTCGGCTCATAAATAAGCCTGCTAGATCTTCCTCCTCCTTTCGAAACTGCTCATCATTTTGCTGACGAACTAAAAAAATAAAGCGTTAATGGCTTTTAGAGAAGCTGTTCTCGGCTCGTAGCCAATGTCTTTCGGATTGAGGTGACGTACTCACCCCATCCAATTGAGTCGGCTCCAGATAACGTGGTGCCCGACATTCGGCACTGGATAGCTTTGCACAAAATGGCAAAGACAATTCTGGCTTTTGTCTGTTTCCTCTTGTTTCTCAGAACAACTGGCGGCAAATAAAAGTAACAACAGTTCGTCTCGCTCCAAATTTGCTTCCCTGCCTTTGCAATGTATGTTTCACTTGCCTGTAAAGTGTTTACTCCACTTGTCAGAAAACTGTTTGTGTGCCCAATTCCTTGGCTTGTGTTCTTCAAACCCTGGATTTGCTCCGAGTCTCCGCCCTTCTCTCTCCCTGCCCTGTATTTCCAAGTAATAGGTTAAGAAAACACATTTTGCCCTCAGGGTTGAGTGTTGCGATCATTATTGATCAATGGTCCCTGTTGTTAGCCTATAAGGTATTTGTCCCACCTTCTTAGCGTGCCCTCGTGGTGTAATGGCTAGCACACTCGACGCGTATTCGAGAGGTCCGTGGTTCGAGTTTCGACGAGGGCATTGCTTATTTTATCTCCCGCTCCCCCCCCAAAAAAAAACTAATGTCTCTACAAAGGGCGTTAGCCCAGAAGGGCTGTTAATTTCGTTTTGGCAATTTGGCAAACTTTAAATGTCCGTGTTGAAATTATTTCTTTCCCTCCGATGGAGCTAATTTTTCTTTATTATTTATCGTCTGTCGCCGACTAGGTCACGTGACTGGCGGCAGAGAAAGAATGTAATAACTCTTTTAGTTAAGCTTGAGTGCGACGCTTGAAACGATCTGTTCTTGGTCGCATAGCGGTAATCAACAATTATAATAATTGTTCTTGATAAACTAATCTTGGCCCTATGATGGGAAATTTATATTATATGCAAATTTTGTGTTTGGAATAATGTAAATAATGTACATAAGCTCTTCATGAAATATTTCTGTGTTTCAACTGGAAGTTCTTATTTTAAAGTTGAGTCTTTACGTGGAAATGGTATATTGACTCTTGATTATACTAGTATATTCTTGATTAATTTGATGCTCTCCCAACTCGTGAAAAATAGAATCGTGAATTCGTGAGCATAATCGGGACAAGTTTTTATAGTCCGTTTCACTTTTCAAATTGTTGCCACCGAATATTATCGCTCTGTGTTATATTGAAAGAAATTAAATGATGAAGAATCTGCATCAATGTATGGATGCTTCTTGCATTGTGATCAAACAACGGTACCTAGAAGACATCCAATTTTGTATGACGTCATCCTACTGCGAATAAAGGCATCTGGAAGGCCAAATTGTAAAACTTTAACGAATTTTTGATTTAGAAACTCTAGGATTTCAAAGCAAGCCATGGCAACATCTGTATCCTACCATTAACTACGCTGGGACATACGTGACCCAGCCTTTGGCTCGAAAACCATTTATCAAAAAAATTTCAGATGCTAAATTTATCTTATTTGTGTCATGCTTTCTTGACTTGGATAGAAAACGGGGTAATTTTTTTAATTCGTAGTCAAAAAGTTAAAGCTCGGATTACTTGGATCGTACAGAAACAACATGCAGTGTTTCTGTACGATCTCTGACACAATGGCTCTCAGAACGAAACTATTACACTATGCTAAGGGAAAACAAGTGAAATAAACACAAGGGGTCGTGAGCTACTCAGAATGCATAGATGGAGCTGGCCGCAAGCTCCCCAAAACAGTTCCCGTACCTTTAGCCGTCGTCATTGAGAGCGTGGACAGCAATGATGGAAGGTGATTGTCACGGTCAGCGTGGTCGCCAGCGCGCGAGACTGTGTATCGGAAATTCTAAAGATAGGCTCGTTTTAAAATTATTTTGCGATATTGCCGTTGAATTGAATTTTGTGGTTTAAGTGCGAAGGACATGATATTTAATAAATAAATGTAACACACAAAATGTTAAAAAAACGTCTCTTTGGGCCTAATGTAAAATCTGAAAGCTTTCAGAATTTTTTTCCTAATAATTATTTTTTAATTTTGAATTCCTTTTCATTAAACTCTTGCTTTCTACCTACTACTCCCTGCTAGAACGATATTTCACTATCGCATTTTATGTAAATGAAGTCGAACCATTATTTAATGGGAAATTCAGTCTGTTCCGTAGAAGAGGTCCGTCTTCTGCATTTTCGGGCCATGTCGTTGCTTCTACTATTTATACTTTCAAACACTGCTAGTTCATGTTTTTTCTTAAATAGTGCTATCATGTATGTTGTTTGTTAGGTTGTTATTTCATTTCAGATATGAATATGGGAAGTTTTTTTGGTTATTAGATTTAGGTATATTTTTGTATGAAATATTTTTGATCGCATTTATTAACTACTTTATACTGTCTTCCATTTGCATATCTTAGAGATATAGAACTTAATGGTTATATATTTTACTGTGAAAAGCTAATAAATTTATATTTGAGTTCAGGTAAAATACTGATTATGTTACCTTAAGAACCGCTTTCTAATTTATCATGACAGGGGCAATTTTCAATGTCTCTGAGATTTAACAGAAATAAATGTGATAAATCTGTTATCAGCAACGCGCTTTTTTGTACCCACATGTATATCTTTTATTTATGTCTAATCGAGTTTTAGTTACTTAAAACCTACTATTAATATTAAACCACACTATAATTTTAATCACCGGAAAGTCATAAAACACCAAAACAGAACACTATTTAACTGTATAGACGATGTTAGCACGTTGCAAGCAGATATTCACAAACAAAATAAGCAGAAATTCCACATTACGACGAAGATTTCTCCTATAGTCAAAATAAACTGCCATCATTATATTTTTGTACGTTCTTTCTGTATTGAAACTCTCCAGTATTTAATTCCGATGGTGAATTACGAAAGCGTGAAAAAAATATTCCTGAAAATAAGATGGAGTCAAATTATCGCACAGTTACTAACTCGTTTGAATTTGGCAGCAAGCCAAAGCGCGCAAGCCTCGAGCTCAGATGTTCGTTTACATAATCATCCGGTAAATAATATACATGGAATGTCGAACGGCAATTCAGTGCAATGTTTCAGCGATTTATTCGATTGCATTAAACCTTTCGACGGTTCGTCTGATAATTTAATAGAATCTTTTTTTAAATGGCCTAGATGAATTATTTTAACTGAATAGAATTACAAACAATATTTACAAAATACGAAATTTACCATAAAAAGTTTTCGGGCTCGCTAAAACATTTGTAATGTCAATGTCGCCAAATCCCGAGTGTAACGTAATACTAGGATTAAACTAAGCATTTTTGAATGTACGGGAAAAACGTAAAAACATAACAAACAGTTCATCAGAATTTATATAATAAACATAATAATATAGGTAATGAATTTCGTATTTTTGTTCACAGTTTCTGTAATTTTGATGTCAACATTTATTAGTAATTTATCAAAGCCATTAATTTTGTCATTTTCCATTAAAATTGTTAATATTTCTTTCGCCTTTTCCATTAATTTTTCCGTTCTGCTTGTCCTGACCGTCGAGTTTTGAGTTTTCCGTCATATATATTGGACAGACGTTAAAAATGCGTGGATATGCATCGTCTTTTAACATTGGACTTTTTCTCGAAATTCTGAAAATCGCCCTATTTTTATCTGTGTGTATACATCTTCGCGAAAATTGTACTTTTAGCTCTGTATGCGGTAAAATGTTTCACATTATGTCAGCATATTAATTCAAATAAATTCGTCCATACTTCAAAAATAATAAAGTCATATTTTAGCAATGAAATAATTGCTAACATATGATTTGCATTGATTTCGGAAATATATATATTTTTTAATATATAAATTGCATAACTGCATATAGAACATAAAATTCAACTTACTTTATATATTAGTGTCATTTTTAAATATTTTGCTATAATATTTACAAAAACAAATATTTTAAGTATTAATTATTTCTCAAAATTTTAAACAGTAATTTAGCACGTATTTTTAGTGCTAATCAAATTTAATAATTCAAGTATATATATCTCACTGCGAATTCGCTACACTCAATAAATAACAAGTAAACAACTACTGAGCTGAGATGTTTCTCTCCGGCTTTTATAGCTTTTTAAATCGGCGAAGCGAGATAGTTCTAACAATTTCTCGAAAGCAAAACTCGTAGAATTACGGTTACAGATAACATCGTAGTCAATTTCATTTATTCAAATGAAATATGAGTTACAGAGATAAAATTTTATTAAATGTTAAATACACGTGCTCTTGTATTTTTTACTTTTCCGGTGTAGCTTTCTCTGAAAATCTGTTTCGAGCTGAATTGCTCGGGGGAATAAAACAATTTTAATTTATAATTTTATTAAAATATCTAACTAAGTGAAAAATTCGTAACAATATGAAATGCACTCGCTGGGACTCGAACTCTGGACCTCTCAAATACATGTCGAGTACGCTTCGTGGTGGTGTGTATTTAATTATGGCAAAGCACACTAGGGCTATCTGCCTAAGAGTAGGGATGCCTTTCGTGGAGGACTTTCTAAGGGAAACTGGCTCGTATGCACGTTACACATGGGGAAAACCACGAAAACACCCATGCAGCCAGCCCGTTCGCGGGATTCGAACCTTGGACCGAACTACCAGTGTTCAGCGACTTTACCGCTCGGCCGCTGGTGGGCCTCGAGTACGCTTCGTATTATACCACGAAGGCACTCGGAAAGGAGGGAGAAAATACCTTATATTCTCTCCCTTTTAAAGGGCGACTGGGAATTAGGGGACCTAACTGTCAAATCGCGGTGGCGACGAATTATTGTTCACCACCTTTTAGTTCGGGTGCCACTTGTAGAGTCATTAGATATTATATCGATGCTAGAACGTGAAAACTGTTCAATGCCGTCGTCGGGACGCGTCGAGTGTGCTTCCAGTTACACCACGAAGGCATGCGGAGAGGAGGAGAAAATACTTTATAAGTAATTTTAATATCTGTAACGGCGGTCATTTCATATTTTGAAATGTATTTATTGCCTTGTTCCGAAGACCGACTGCGACCATTTCCCCCCCCCCACACACACACACACTAACGCTCCTTCAGGTCGGTTCCTATGCCTCATGCGTAGGTCGTGATGAGTCACATCTCTGCTTAGCTTCGTTGCCACAGAGAGCGGAATAAAACTCTTAATAAAATGATTTAAAGCAGGAAGATGGAAGGGGAAAAAAAAACGAGAGAAAGAAGAACAAATTCCATTTTTACATTTACCAGTAAGAACTGCTGGTAAATTAGTAGATGGTGTCTAGACAAACAGGAGAAAATGGGATTGATTCTACACACCAAGGTGTCTTTTTTTCTTTCCTAAAATGAAAGATGTTAAGATCTGTAGCAAAGATCACAAACGGTAGCATTAAAATACTGTGGTGATCCACGGTTTGAAAATGGTTTCTGAATCAGAAGAGATTCGTGCACTAACCTAGTGCTTCGCATTAGAGAGTAAAGAACATCTATGATATAAAAATATACTTTTATTTACACAGCGAAAACGCGCAGCAACATTATTAACGAAAGCTCATTCTCCTAATAACATACTTCTTTTTACACTCCGCTTGCGCATGCGCAATGACAATTACCAAAGGAGCTTGGCAGATACTGCCATCTGTTGGATAAACTATTCGCTACATATTCCTCCCACCTGAATTTACTGGGAGGTAAATTCACACATCTGTTAAGTATAATATATGCATAATAGTACAGTATACAATATTGAAGTATAAAATTATGCCTACCAAGATGTTCTAATTAAATTGAAATACAAATTTACCTGGAGATGCAGCATTCCATAATTTTCTAGACATATTAACAGATAATACTAAACCTAGAAAAATAAAAATAAATCAAATTATTAAAAAGTATTCAAACAAGTACAAAACATTTCACAGACGTATCACTGGTTTCACAGTTCTACCACTGCTGGTAGTCATAGGAATATTTTCAGTCATATCCTTTTGGACTGGGTTATCCAGCTCAAGTCTGTACAGTCTTTGCACTGGTCTCAGAAACTCAGAAGTCTCTGTTTTTATGACAGCAAGTCTTATTTGTCCATCACGACCAGGTAGCAGCTTTATGACACGCGCCAGGTTCCAAAAACCACGTTTTTTGTTGTTATCTTCAAGTAGAACAATTTCACCCACCTGGAGAGGTTTAGCTATAGAGTTTTTAATGGACTGCTGACGTAACTGTCCTAGATATTCCACACGGAATCTTGCTCTAAGTTGTTCTCTCACCTTTTGTAGATACTTAGCTCGTTTACTCAGTTTTTCCTTATCCACTGTATCGATATCAGGTACTCCTGATTTGGAAATCTCCCGCAAGAACATTTCTGGAGTTAATGGGGATGAATCTTCAACGTCTTCCGACACGTAGGTAAGTGGCCTAGTATTGATTACTCTCTCACAGTCGCATAGTACTGTAACCAACTCCTCGTAATCCAGGGCAGCACGACCTAGAACTTTTCTCAGAATCTGTTTCACCATTTGAACTAAACGTTCCCACCAACCGCCCCACCAAGGTGCGGAAGGAGGAATAAATTTCCACTGAATTCTTTGCTCAGCGGCTTTTGATCGCAGACTCTCCCAATCAATTGTATGCAGAAGGCTCTTCGCTCCTTTAAAATTACTGCCATTGTCTGAGTATATTATAGATGGTCTTCCGCGACGAGAAATGAAACGTCTCAATGACTGGAAAAAAGCTTCAGTTGTCAAGGATGTTACTGACTCCAGATGAATGGCCCTATAGACCGCACATGTGTAAAGAACAATATAAGCTTTTCGACCATCCTTAAGGTAGAGGGGTCCTGCCAGATCGACACCCACTATCTCAAAAACATTTGCATCACGTACTCTATCTTTCGGCAAAATTCCTGGAGTTACATCACAACTTTTGGATTTAAATCTTTGACATTTAACACATTTTCTAATGCAGTTTCGTACTGTCTTACGAGTTTTGAGGATCCAATACTTTTCCCGCAAATGAGACATCACCATAGAAGTACCAGCATGCAGCAGCTCATTATGTGCATTCATTATTAGTAAGTTTACTACTGCATGATCAGATGGCAAAATGACAGGAAACTTAAAGTCATCAGTATCGTCGCGATAAGAAATATTGGTTTTAGCTCTGATCAAACCATCACGATCAACTATAGGTCTGAGGTCTTTAATTTTATCATCGTTCACACTCTTAAATGATTCTCTTTGAACCAATAACATAAGAGTTATCTCAGCTCTTTCAATTTCCGAAACTGACAAAATTTTGGAGGTTTCGTTTGTAATTCTTCGTAATTTAAAGTAAAACCTAAGAATCCAACCTAACATGCGTACAATTTTCTTTATGGATGAAAAGTACCTGTAATACCAATTGTCAGGTTTAGAATCTTTGTTAAGAGTTGTCAATACTGATTTACGCCTTTCTGAATTTATGATCTCTTCGTCCGGCAAATCGGTGCCTCTTGACCATGACGATTCTGGTTCTAACAGCCATGATGGGCCCTCCCACCATTTCGACAGCAAAAACTGTTTAACTGAACAGCCTCTAGAAGGGAGATCGGCGGCATTCAGCTCCGAAGGGATGTAATGCCAATCTTCTATTTTTGTAAGTGTTCTGATTTCTTGGACACGATTCCAAACGAAAGTTCCCCACCGTACGTCTCGCTGGATCCAGCACAAAGCGGTTGTTGAGTCAGTCCAGAAGAATGTTCTTAAATTTGGCATGTTCAAATCTGAAAAGACCATACGTCCCAAGCGTGTTCCGATTAAGCAGGATAATAATTCCAAACGAGGAATGGATATACTCTTTAAAGGCTTAACTCTAGTGCGTGCTTGCACAAAATTTAAATAAACCTTATTTTCGGTCTTCACTCTTAAGAAAATACAGGTAGCATAGGCATGCTTGCTGGCATCGCTGAAAACATGAAGACTTACATCTTCGTTAACCGATCTGTCAATATTAAGCCATCTAGGAATTTTGACATCAGACAGCAGTTTCATTTCCTTTACCCATTGTATGGACTTCTTTTCTAAATGTTCTGGCAATTTTTGATCCCAATTTAATCGTAATTTCCAACACTCTTGCAATATCACCTTTGGGAACAGGGTAACGGTAGAAAGGAAGCCTACTGGGTCAAATAACTTATGCGCGCAAGAAAGGAGTGTTCGTTTACTCGCGACAATCTCCTCTTTCTTTAGTGACTCAATTTTACAAGAAAGAGTATCATCCTTCAAATCCCAATTTAACCCTAGAACGCAAACGAATGTATCTAATTTAGAGTTGGGAATTATTTCGGTTTCACAATTCGACTGCCATCCTCTAAGATTAAACTTTCCCAGTGACAATAACATTCTCGATTCTAGTACAAATCTATTCAATTCTTCAACATTCTTAAAACTAGTCAGGCAATTATCAACATAGAAGGACTCCTTCAAAATGTTGGCTGTAACTGCAAACTGATCTGGGGCACGATTTAAATGATAGTTCAACGTAGCGGCTAACAAAAATGGACTACAGTTAAGCCCAAAAACCACGCGACTATGTCTGTAAATTTTAGTATTCTCTTCTTCTGCACCTTTCCAAAAGAAACGCAAATAATCTCTATCCTTCTCTCTTATACCAATCTGCAAGAAAGCTTTCTCAATGTCTGAAATTACTGCAAGAGGATATTTCCGAAAACGATTCAACAATGTTGGAATTATTTCTATTAGGTTGGGACCTTTCTCAAGACAATCATTTAAGGAAAGTTCTCCTTTGGCGTGTGCCGAAGCATCAAAAACTGGCCTTACTCGCGTAGTTTCACTAGATTCTTTAAAAACCGGCCTATGAGGCAAATAGTGCTCTCTATCTACTTCGCCTTCATTTACCTCTTCAATAATTCGTTCCTTCAACCAAGTATCAAATACTTCCTGATAAACTTTAATTTGATTCGAATCTAATAATTTCCTTCGCGTATTAGTCAGGCGTTTTTCTGCCAACGTTTTATTATTAGACAAGCGAGAGGGGTCCAATACCCTAGGTAATGCAGTTTCATATCTCCCGTCTGAATCCAAATTCAAATTTTCCTCAAAATATTGCATGGTCTCCTCATGAATTTCAGCTTTCGTTTTAGACTCAACTGGGTCATTTATACCAATAACGTCTAACTTCCACAAGTTTTCTGCTGATCTTTCGTTTAGCAATAAAGAAACACATGCAAGAGAATCATTTATACCCGAAGATTCCTTCGCTGGAATTTTACCCATTAAAATCCATCCCAAACTTGTTTCCATCGCGACCGGACCACTTTGTAAACATTTAATATTTCCGGTGAATAATTTTCCAGCAATATCAGAACCTATCAACAATTTAATATCACTTTCGTTTTCGAGAGCATTACCCTCTACATCTGACACTTGAATATTTAATTTACGAAGTTCTTTCAACCAAGGACCTTTAGGTATTTTCTTAACATCAGAACAGATAACAGATTCACTTAAACAATGCACACTACATACATATTTATTATCAAGGCTACTCAAATTAACTATATATTTAGAATGCAATTTTTCTTTTGTTTCTACACCTCCGAATAATTTATGAACTAATTTCACTTCACCAACACTGTTACATTTCAAAGAATCTGTAATATCTTTCGTTAAATAACTTCTCTCGCAACCCGTATCTATAATCCCTCTGACTATCCTTTCCCTGTTGCCATTTTTTACCCTTACGATTAATGTTTGTAGTAACACATCGGAGCTCGCGGATCTGCTAGCCAAAACATTGACCTCGTTTTTCGCCACAGGCTCTACTTGTTTAGTCTCTTTCAATTGAGAAGGAACTTGTTGACACATTACTGCCAAATGCCTTTTCTGGCAAATTAAACACTTAACCTTGGACTTACAGTTACGAGAAATATGGTTTTTCTTCAAGCATAATAGACATAAACCCTTCTTAAATATTAAATCTTTTTTATCCTGATATGTAAGCGTACTAGCTTTAAAACATTTTTCTGTTAAATGTGGCTTATCACAAAATAAACACGATTCCTCAACTTTCTTAATAGGAGCATTTTCTTTAAATTTGTCTCCTGTATACAAATCATTACAAGTAGGAATATTAGACTCATCATTAATGTAACTTTTAGATTTTCTACTTTTATCAAAAGAAAAACGCGCTAATTTAATTCTCTCTTCAGATATCACTTCATTTTTCAAAAACAGAAGAATAGATTCAAGATCGCTCTTACCTTGTTGTGACGAGCTCTCCCGTTCCCTCTCCCACACGCGTAAGATGTCAGGGGGCAGGCAAGATTCAACTAACGGAAAAATAACACTAGCGTATTTATCTTCAGTCACACCGAGAGATTCCAGAGCACGCAGTTTTGTTTCTAAACTGTCGTACAACGATGACAGCGCAAAGTCCTTTTTGGTTGCATTATTATTTATCAACATAAGATTCAATAAATCCCGAACGTACACTTGTATAAGAATATCTTCACGTCCAAAACGATTCTTTAAATGTTCGATGACTTTCGGATAATTTTCTTTAGTTGTCGGGAAACTCTGCACTATTTCCCGTGCTTTCGATTTGGCAGCAGTAGCCTGGATCAGATATACGAATTTCAAATGATCATCTAGCACTGGATCTTCGTGTATCTTACTAAAGGTATTCCAGAAATTCAACCATTGTCGTGGATCACCTGTAAATTCAATCAAATTTATTTTCGGAAGCTTCAAATTCGTTGCCGTTGTTCTTGAATCAACAGTTCTGGTTTCATTTACCGATGCATGAGTCAGCAAATTTTTCTCTAGTTTCACAGTGATTTGCTTCACTTTCATCCTGGCTGCTATTAATTTCTCCTTGTAAGTCTCACATGACTCAAATTCTTTAGTATATTCTTCTTGCGAGACTTCTTTCGATTTTGATAGGAGATCCAATATTTCTTCATCCAACTGTTGTAGTCGAATTCCTTTATCTTCCAGGATTTCCAGGAACGATAATAGAACATCACTGTTCAATTCTGACTCATTCAAATGTCCATGTAGGCTATTATATGCTTTCGTGAAGGCTGCACGCAGTGGTATTCTTCTTACTTTCAAGGCTTCCATTTCTGCTGTTAAACCATCAAAAGTGTCCTTTACCCAACTAATGCGTCCTGTTAGACGGACGCCACTTTTTATTGTGGTGATCCACGGTTTGAAAATGGTTTCTGAATCAGAAGAGATTCGTGCACTAACCTAGTGCTTCGCATTAGAGAGTAAAGAACATCTATGATATAAAAATATACTTTTATTTACACAGCGAAAACGCGCAGCAACATTATTAACGAAAGCTCATTCTCCTAATAATATACTTCTTTTTACACTCCGCTTGCGCATGCGCAATGACAATTACCAAAGGAGCTTGGCAGATACTGCCATCTGTTGGATAAACTATTCGCTACAAATACAAAAGGGGATATTAAGAAACGCGAATCGCCGAGAAACAGACTGAGACAAAGATAGCTGTTCGATAATTCTTTTAGTAGTAAATCTTCGTTTTAACAATTAGAAATGGATTTCAAAATCCATTTTCTTACACAATTAATTTTATAAAAGTTAAGAAATCTAATTCTTTATACTTTCCTCTCCGAGTGTCTATACTCATATTTAAGAATATGTTATGCTGGTTATAAAAAGCGCTAATGCAGGACTACTATAAGAGATTCATCCATTACAAAATGCTGCATATTCCAAAGTACACTCATGTCCATAAATTAAGGATAATGCAAAATCAGGCAAAGGAAGAGTTAGAAGCAAAACAAATTTGACTTATTTGTAAACCTTATTTATTAAACAAAAGGTAAAGAGAAAAAAAAAAAAAAAAAAGATGCTATATGTTTGATATTACTAAAACAATTAGCGATTTTTTCTCCCTGGAGCAAATTACAAAAAAAAACCTATTTACAAAAAACCAATATTACATGGTTGGTATGATTGTTAATACATTGTTTGTCTCCCAGACGATGTAATACAGTCTGTACAACGCCTAGGCATGCTGAGTATCAAATTATCGATCTGATCTTGGGGTATATTGCACCACTCAAAAAGCTATGCTCTCCGAAGTTCCGGTAGACATGTAAGAGGTGGTTGACGGGCTATAACTCGTCGGCCAAGCATATCTCACACGTGCTCTACTGGATTCAAGTCCGGTGAGAATGCTGGCCAGTCCATACGGGTGATCTCCGATTGAAGGCATTCGCTTACGATGTTTGCACGGTGAGGACGGGCTTTGTCATCCATAAACACAAATTGTGCTCCCATGGCGCCCCGAAACAAACGTACATGTTGTTCCTGAATGACGTCCCAATAGATTTGGCTTGTCATGGTTTTAATTTGAACATGCAGGTCAGTTCTGGAACTCAGAATAATTCCACCACAAACGAGCACTCCTGCAACACCGTAACGTTGTCGTTCAATGATGTTTTCTTGGTGGTAACGGGTACTTGAGCTCTCCATATGAAAGTACGGCGAGAATCAGACTGCAAGCTAAACCTGGACTCGTCGGAAAACATCACACAAGCCCACTGTTGCGGTGTCCACAGTGCATGCTCTCTACTCCAGGCTAACCGCAGGCGACAGTGAGTTGCAGTAAGTGGAACGCACCTGACAGGTCTAGGAGCATATAAACCAATCTGCCCTAAGCGTCTGTACACGGTCTGCCTTGAAATTGTCGTACCAGTGGCTGAAGAGAGCTGACGAGACAGGTCTGAGGCTGTGCTCCGCCTGTTTCTTTTGGCAGTAACTGCCAAATACCGGTCCTCATTCGGCGTTGTAACTGTGGAGCGACCTGTTCTGTAACGTCTACTCACATTACCATCATCTTGGAATCGTTGACAAAGCCTGGAGATGACACTCTGGGCAATTCCAAGTTCGTCTGATACTTCCAGTTGGGTACGCCCACATTCCAGACGGTCGATAATTCTACCACGTAAAAAATCATCCGAATGCGTCCTTTGTGTCATAACTATTCGGTTATTGCACTGAAATGCTTATAAAGCGCCTGCGAACAATTTTACTTCTTTGCCTGTATTCTTTATATATCACTCTCTTACACTCTCGTCATTGTGACGTACCATCGGTGTCATTTGGTTACATCCTGAAATTTGCATATGATTCTTGAAGATGTGTGTAGTGATTTTACAGGTGATACATTTATTTTAGAGTTCGATTTCCGCGTGACTCCGAATTATCCTTAATTTATGGACATGAGTGTATAACACGTACTATATCTCCCGTTTTTCTTGGCCGATTGAGGAAATTCAACTTGCCTTTTTCATGTCTCGAAAGCACGGCTTAGGATATGTATTAGATTTATATATAGCGATTGTTCTAATACAGATATTTTGGCACAAAATCGGACGTTTTCCGAAATGATATGCCCATCCCCCCCCCATATTTCGATTCTACGACTCAATGTATGCCAAATTGCCAAGTTTTGTAAAAATCGCACGAGTAGTTTTTAAATAATTAGCTCTCAAAATTTTAGCTCCTCAATGTTAATTGAGTTTGGTATATATTTATTAATCTCCCTTTTTTATGTATTAAACTTATTTGATAGAACCGCTGCATAAAACGTTTGACGCCCGAAAGACAAAAATTTTCGCAATAGTTGATTTTAAATTTGGATATCATATTCAGGGGCCGTGCACATATTGAAGAGCAAAGTGTTTGCATTTGTACGTCTATAAGATCTCAATTTGAAAACGTTTCTGGTGCATAACTGATTCAGTATTTAGCATTTCCATGCATATTATCGTTATAGGTATTGTTCAATACACTTTTTTTTTTCCAAACAAGAATTGTTATTGACTCTTACAGAATTTTTGTTCTAAAAAACGCTGGCCGGTTTCAGTGTTGTCGTACAATCACCGTATAACGTTATAAGGTAATTCTTTCGCTTTCTTGGCATGCCTTCGTGGTGTGGTGGTCTGCTCGCTGGGCGCGTATTTCAGAGGCCCGTGGTTCAATTCCCGACGAAGC
The DNA here is from genome assembly GCF_044657685.1 of Stegodyphus dumicola. Lineage (NCBI taxonomy): Eukaryota > Metazoa > Arthropoda > Arachnida > Araneae > Eresidae > Stegodyphus > Stegodyphus dumicola. The sequence continues at coordinate 247,811,007 of NC_140771.1, forward strand.
TGTTGGTCATTTTTCATCTTTCCTGCTTCCAAAATACTTAATGTCTGTAGGACGTCATTGGCATGAATCAAAAATTAAAAATATTTCAAGTTTGAGAAATGTTTTGTGTAGATTTAGATGACTCTGCTAAAATGATAAAATTCCAGGAGGATATTTATAACGTGTTTCTGTCAATTCAAAACTCAAAATTTTTTTGTGTGAAAATTTTCTCGACATACCATTTATAACAAAATTATAAATTAAAGAACATTGCATACTAGTAAATCACAAAAAGTATCACTACATGACATTTAAGGGGTGGGGGAATAAGCCTGGAATTTTTCTATTGTATTTATTAACCAACTTCTCAAAGCAAGTTGAAAATGAAATCAAAAATTCCAAATTTTGAAATTAATTATTTTGATTTTTATTTATTATTATTATTATTATTATTAACTTTCTTCTACGATACTACTTGGAAGTATTGTAATCACAAAAGATTTCGGTTGTCATATTTCAACGAAAAGAGCCATTTTGACAGCTCTTGAATCCATTTAGACGATTTTTTTGTGGGCGTATGGATAGAATATGGTGCCACTGTGTTATCCGTCGTAGTGAGCTCTTTTTATTTTTATTTTTATTTATTTATTTATTTATTTATTTTTTCTTATATGTTGGTAAATTGTGCTTTTTTTTTTTTTTTTTTTTTTTTTTTTTTTTTAAAGTTGTTCTTATGTTCTCGTTAAGGATTTTATGTCTTTAGTTAAATTGCATTCAATAGTTGAAAAGTTATTAACAGTTTGTAAGTTTGGTGGCGCTAAGCCTAACGAGTCCTCATTTGTTTACATTTGAAACTCTGAATGGAATAGTAAATTAAGTAATTTGAAGCACGAACATGAGTGTCTTTTTGCCCAGTGGGACCCAAAGCTGGCTTTGAATTTTGCGTGCACCGAAAATGTCATCTTCTTACACGTTGGTTGAATTGCTTTATTTTCCTAGAAACTCTAATTTTAATTATAAAAATATATTTTCTCATTGTACTTGTATTTGGTGTTTTAGGTTTTTCTGTATTCTGCAATTATTAATGAAGATGTTTTTAATGTTTATGTATTTTTGCCTTGTCGCGAAGTGTGAACGGAATTGATTGAATGAGAAATATATCTGTAACGAAATTCGAGGAAATAAGTTTAAATGAAGTGCAGCAAAAAAAAAAAAAAAAAAAAAAAATGTGTGTGTGACCCTGCAAAACATGTGGTGTCCACATTAGATTTTCTTTTTATTATTATTTTTTTTTTTTTCAACAGTTATCAAATAGTTATCATTGATTGTGTTTTCTTCGTCAGAAAGAGTTGTTCATTTTCACTATAATAAATATATATGTATTAATAAAACTATTAAATTCAAGACGCAAGAGAAATATGCCGACGTGGAAAATAAGATAGGCAAATCGACAACCTTGTATTCGGCGTAAATTTTGTAAAATCCCCATTTTTTTTTTTTTTTTTTTTTTTTCTTCAACAAAGGATTTTATAAAGTACTTTACAAAAACGTACGCCGAATACAAGGTTGTCCATTTGCCTGTTTTATTAAAATAAAATTTATTATTGGAATTTCGTATCTTTTATTCTAAATTTTTAAAAACTTTAAAGAAGAAGTATGTATCTAAAGGACGCTGCCATTTTCAAAAATAAAAAAACTTAGTTAAATAATCTTGAATAATGTCTTTTTATATAACCCCTTCCTACGCGTAAGAGAATCCAACCTCTTTCGACACATTTAAATTCACTTTCGGCCGTTTATAACTTATAAATAATTAGAACGAAAATGACCCGATGACGGGATCTGAATCAGAAATATTCTCTGGGAGCACGTGACGGTTGTTGGCTTACTTCCAAAGAAACGATATCCTCGTTTTTCGTCTGTTTGTTCGGCCTCCAGCGTTGCACGGTAGAAGGAAAAATAAAACTAAAACGATGCTCTTTTTTTCTTTCTCTTCTTTATGTTTTCGGGAGGGGAGGAAGAGTGAATAGTCAAGGGTATCTGCCATTAATATAACAGAGAGTCGGTGCAAGGTTGTAGCAGGCTTTAATGTATTTCTCATATTGAGGGTAGCTAAGTTCCTCCCCCTGCCATTTGTAGTGTAAGTAACACATTTAATCAATTCTTCTTTGTGCATGCATATTTATTTTAAAGGAAAAAAATAGCTTCCAATCAAAACTATTAAGGCAAAATTTTTATTTTAGTGTTTTGCTAAAGATTTGTAATTGTTTTGTTACTTTCTTGTACGACATAAAGGAAGTATTATAATCGCGAAACGTTTCGGGTATCTTATTTCCATCTAAAATATCCATACCATATGGAACCCACCTAAAAATTTCGATAGAAAAATAAACTTATTATCAGCAAGATAGGCTCGCAGATTTTAATGATTTTCGTCTTTCTAATCCAGTGGTCATAAAAGCTTAAGTTGCACCCGATATTTAACCTATGTTCAATTTTAGTCGATTGATTGTGGCAAAAAATGAACCATGGTTGTTAAGAAATCAATAACGCGAACAAACTAACACAAGAAGACATTCTTCCTTATATATGTATAGTAAAACTTGCAAATTTTTGATTGACAAACTCTACGATTTGAAAGCGAGCAGAAGCAACACTTTTCGAAATAAAGCATTTTTATCTCCAACGCGCAAAACTGTTGCCACTCGGAAAAATGAGTACGAAAATGAGTGTTTTCGTCGTTTTTAATTAATATCTCGCCTGATTAAAGTCGTACGAAGATGGGAGCAATCGCAATGGCTTTCCACGAATTTTTAGAATCGGTAATAATGTATTTAATCTTTGGCAATGCTATTTTTTATTTTATCGTAAAACTTAGGAAATTTTTTATTTACAAACTCTCTGATTTGAAAGCGAGCAGTGGCAACACTTTTCGAAATAAAGCATTTTTATCTCCAACGCACGAAACTGTTGCCACTCGGAAAAATGAGTACGAAAATGAGTGTTTTCGTAGTTTTTAATTAATATCTCGGCCGATTAAAGTCGTACGAAGATGGGAGCAGTCGCAATGGCTTCCCTCGAATTTTTAGAATCGGTAATAATGTATCTAATCTTTGGCAATGCTATTTTTATTTCATCGTAAAACTTAAGAAATTTTTTATTTACAAACTCTCTGATTTGAAAGCGAGCAGTGGCAACACTTCTCGAAATAAAGCGGATTTATATGTCCAGCGTGCGAGATTTTTTGTCTCGCACAGAAATTTGAGAAATTGAGGGCGAAAATTGAGTTGAAATTGAGAATTGAGAAATTCTCAATCCATGCATATTAAGAAAATTGAGGGCGAAAATTAGAGTTTTAAGAGTTTTTATTTAATATTTCAGATTTTCTGACATCCAACGCGAGAGACTATGAAAAATGAAAGTGAAAATCAGCGTTTTCTGAGTTTTTAGTTAATATCTCTGGTTTTAACTTTTTTTGGGGGGGAGTGGACGTTAACCTTTCGCAGGACTTAGGAAAGAATTGTAGAAATTTGGTGACGATAGCTATAGTAGTGACTCAGTTATCAGCGAACAAACACACACACACAGACATTCCTCTTTATATAGATAGATTACTTGCAGTCATATACTTCCAGTTACGGAAGTGTTTAAAGTTCATGTTTTGCTAATATCAAATTTAAAATAAATTTTGGACAAATAACGAAATCTAACTTTTAAAGCTGTTTCCCTGTTCTGATAGTTATATTTGTGTAAGTTTTATATGAAGAAATAAAATCGTAAGAAGTTCAATTCCCGTTCGACAAAAATTAACCGGGTATTTAATTTCAAAATTTATAGTTTTTATTTCAATTAGAATAATTGGAGGAAGTAAGTTTAAATGAAGTGGAACAAAAAATGTGTATAATTTTACAGGAGGTACAAGGAACTCATATGGCGTCCTCATCATATTTTTTTAATTTTAAAATAATAAGTTGAAAATATATTTGCAAAATAAGGAGTAAAGTCACTTTAAAAATTCTCTTTTAAAATAATATTGAAATTTAATCGTAATTTCCCATTAAAAATCATTAAAAATTCATGTTTAATGGCAATTCTTAATAAAGGGAGGCAAGTACACTTATTGGAGATTTAAACTATAGCTTATAAATGAATGTTCGCTAAGTTGAATTCACTGAAACTGGTAAAATGCATCTTTTCCGTTCTGATGCGCCAAACGATTTTTTCTAGAAACTTGATACTTCCAGCGAGAAAACAAAAAATATTCATTATCGGTTCATTTCGACAGCGATAAAACGTTCTTAAACATAAGAAAAGTATTTCTTAGGAAGTTATTTGAATAAACAAAGACGGAACAGGGCGCAATTTAAAAACGGTTTATTTAACGGTTAAATAAGACAGCAATTTATAAGGATAGAAACAAACGTTAATTTAACGGTGACCAATATCTAGTGTTGCTTACATAACATTTTCCTGTAGAAAATGGATTACCACGTTCCATTCTGCAACGGAAAAAATAATGTCACGTATACGTGCCAGCAACGAACGCACTTACCTACCGGCCGACACGCAGGCGTGCCAGAGGATTGTTCCATTCTCTACCGACTGTCACGTATTTGTGCCAGTACTTTGGAACGTTTTTCAAACTATAATTTCTGCCACAAGATGGCACTGTATGTCCATATGGTTTCAGATACATGTAAATTAGACCTTCTACTCGAAATGAGAGAAGCATGACTCACATACACGTGTTTTTGATTATATAAACAAACGGAAAAATAAATGTTTCCGAATGGCGTGATTTATGACGTCTCTTTAAATCGCACTTTATTCGCACGTGGTAGTTGTTTACTGTAAGTAGAGAAGTTTTATTTGCTCTAAAGCGTTGGGTATTTCGGTTTGCAGTTCAGTTTTTAGAAAATAATTAGATCTTGTTAGACGTGAATTCTTTGTTTTTACCGTTGCAATGTCGAAGCGTCGAAAATGTTTAACAGAGCATGAAATAGCAGAAATGATGCAAAATATTTCAGATATTGATTCTGAAATTCTGTTTTTCTGATATTGATTCTGAAAGATTAACTGAAAGACATTTTGCAAAACTTTGTTCAGAAGAGACCGATAAGGAAATGAGACGACGATGCTTCGTTTGTTCACATTCCCGGAAAAATCCTCCAAAACGGCAAATGAGTTATTACGAGTGCAAGGAATGTAACGTAGGACTGTGTGTAGATCCTTGTTTTCAAATTTTTCATACGAAAAGAGAATTTTAAGTAATATATTTAGTTTTCAGATGTATAATGTTAAAAGTCATAAAATGGTGAGTAATTAAAATAAAATGTGTAAAATATGCATTTAAACAAGAAATAAGGTAATTAAAGTACTATATATATAAAAATATTTATAAAGCATAAGCCGTTTAAATACTCTATAGAGCATTATTAAACAATGCGTTGATACTTCGGAAATTTCATGGATTTAGGCTTAGTAGCAAAAAAGCCCCCGGCCCTGGAGAGACGCTCGCGTAAGACACTGCCGGCCTCAGCGATAAGCGCGCGTTTTCGCTACCCGGCTCGAAGGGGTTATGTGTGTTTAGAATGTGTGGCCTAGGTGGCTGCTTTTTTCCTATCCTGCGAGGAACAAACGTAAATCATACGTACAGATTCTTTGATTATTTATTCAAGGAGACTGCATCCTTTTAATGGGTCATCTCTCAAACCGAAATGGAAATGTGACATAATTCTGTCATTGGTGACCACTTCGTGCAGTAATAAAATTTAGATTTTTTTATTGAGCGTCTTTTATATATATATTTTGCGCAGAATATAGCAGTTAACGGATAAGAGATTCAAATATAACCTTTGGTAGTTCCAGTGTTAGCGCTCTCGTAGTTCGGTGGAAAGAGGTGTTTGCAAGTTTGTGTTTTGGTTTCAGCTGGCTCGAAGCCCAATGCCTGAGCGAAATTCGGTCAATTTTAAAGATACTAATTTCCTTTTGGTTGTTTCTCGTGAGCTTTCTTATTTCCTCTCTCTTAATGATGCAATTTTTTGCGTTGGTTTCTATGTGGAGGTTGATTCCCCCCCCCCCGTTTTTGTTTCTCGCATGTAATGGATTAGTCTTTCAAACTCGTTAAAAGACTTTTAAAATGGTTTAGGAAATTATAATAAACAGTATAAAATTAATGTTAAGTAGTATAAATTTAAAGAGAAATCATTTCGTAATTTGGTGCAATTGTTTTCGATAGAAAAATACAAAGAAAAAAACCGATAATCTTGGTATAATTTTCAGAATAATTTGAAAACAAACGTCTTCTATAGTTTTCCGCCCATTACAGCCGTATTTCTAACTCTTGTCATATTACATTTTAGGGTATGTATTTTGTAGAATATATTTCAACACGTTTAATGAACTGTTATGTTTTTCCTTTTCTGACACCAGTTGTTGCGTTATTTTCTTCGTTCACGTTCGTACGGGGTTCGTGGATTTGGAGTGAATAACGACGACACTTGATGAAGTATCGAAACACACTTTATTTAGCCAATGTTAATCAGGACAGCTCTAAAAACACTTTTTACAGTCGTCGGAGATCTACTATAAACACGTTGGAACAATCAGTGACACAGCCTTCACACTGTCAGGCAATAACGGTGGAGACAGCTTCACTGCAAAGCACCCGAGTACAGCTCCCGACTCTGCTTGGTTGTTCTCGGAACTCCACGTACTCTCGAGACTCTCCACGTGATGCACTCGATGATACATAAGAGTATAGCTGTCGACTCAGCACAGTCTAAGACAAAACTCGACGATGTACTATTTTGCGATGCACTAAAAGACTCTGTCGATGCACTCGACGACCACCTCGACGCTAGACTTCGAGACACTCGCTCAATGACTGACTATCAGCTCGCTAGACGAGGCAGACACACTAACTGACTGCGGACTAGCAGGGTTTATATAACTTTCGGCTTGTGTTCGAGAACATTCTGGGCTAAACCGGTAAGAACTCGTTCCAGAAGGTTCTCCATCCGTCCATGGTATTACGCCGATTTTGTCGCCAAATGGGCTATTTCTCGCCAAATGTGGCAACCCTACCTTCCCTTGCCATTATGGCAACCCTAAAAATGCTTTGCGGGGAAGCTATCTTACCGCGCCTGTACATTTCGTAACAGTACTAATGCTCTTTTTACTTTATTGTGAGAAGTAAAAGAAGTATTATAATCAGGGCTGTGAAGTCGGAATCGGAGTCAGGTAGAATTTTGGGTAAAAGGAGTCGAAGTTGGAGTCGCTAAAAACGCATCGACTCCGACTGCAGGTAATGTTAGACCGTTTGAATTTGAAATGAAATTAAAGTGAATTGAAAAACGATTTAATGACAAACAGAGTTATTACTTTTATTTATGGACTATATACATTAATAAATAGTTATTTTTTATTTTATTCGCATATTAATAAATAAATATAAGGGATTAGGATGGATGTGATATTTGCCATTAGTGATTAGACTGCTTCATCTAGTTACAATTTTGGTAAGCAGCAAGAATCCCAAAATGGATGCCATTCTTAGGAAGCGAGCAGAAAAAGGAGCAATTATTGATCAAGGAACGCCATGAGGAAGTATATATTTGATGATATGGAGGTTGATATAATTAAGAACTTTTTAAGGGGACTCATACACCTTAAACCCCTTATGTGCTTCGAATTATGTGACTGTTGCAAGAATTGAGATATTTTATTTATTTTAAAAGCAATTATTTCCAACTTTTTGCAGCTGACTACATAATATAGCTGCTTTGGAAACTAGTAACCAGAAAGTTTGTGTCGCCACAAATATTTTTGTAATTTAATCAGTTTTGTGACAAAATTGTTCGTCATGTTTCCACCTTGCGCGTAGGATATTTTAAAAATGGGTAATGGTACATACTTGAAATTGGATAGAATTCTTTATATGGGCACTATTTCTAACTGAACCAAAAATCTGACGAATGTTTTGATATTAAAAAAATTTATGTACGAAAACATTACAGATTTTGTTAATAAAATACATTTTATAAACTCAACTCCAAATAAAATAAAAATTTAACATGAAATTCTCAGTTTTTTTGGTTTACAGTAATTTCCAAATCTTATAAAAGCCATATGTAAACTATGGAATTAAATAATGCAACAGATGATTTTAAATTGTGCGCGCAAGGTGGAAACATGACGAAAATTTTTGTCACAAAGCGGATTGAATTATAAAAATATTTGGGGCAACACAAACTTTCTGATTACGGTTTCAGAAAGCAGCCATCTTATGTAGTCAGCCATAAAAAGTTGGAAGTAATTGCTTTTAAAATAAATAAGTTATCCCAATTCTTGCAACAGTCACATATTCGAAGATCATAAGGGGTTTAAGGTGTATGAGCCCCCTTAAGAAGATGTACAGAACCCTAATGTTTCACTAACAGAAAGACTGTGAAATGATCTTTCCAGATCTCTTGGAAACTCGTCTTTCTGTACTGTATATTGCCACAAAAAAGCTACAATCTGAAGAATTGACAGGAGAGGCGAGAATGGAAGAATGGGATGTTTGTCCTTTCTGAAATGGAGGGTTTTTGCAGAAGGAAACATTTCTTCAATGAAGAAAAGAGAAACTAGTTTGCTAGATAACGAGATCTTGCTTGCTTCACTGTACAAGATCCAAAACACAGAATTTTGTTAGATGACGGACAAATTAAAAAGGCAAAGAAAGCCATCTATTATTTTTCATTAACAATCAAATTATTCTCAAAGAGATTGGAGTATTTAAATCAGGACAGTCAAACTTCAAATATTCCAACTGAGTCTCTATCATCCTATCACCTGTCATCTATTTTGAGAAATATTTGGATTATATTAAAAAGACTGAGGCAAAACGAATGAAAATAAAGAACCAAGAGCCTTTAGATATAAAAATGGGGGAAGAAAAACAAGATTTCTACACGGCCTTTTGAAGAAATAGGGAAATATGTTTGTGCTTGCAAGACACCTCTTTTAGAACTTATAAAAATCTATTCTGAAAAGTTAAAAGAAGTAACCCTAACAGTAACAGCTCTTCCTCCTACTCAAGTTAGTGTAGAAAGACACTTCTCAGCTCTGAAGTTTGTTTACGCATGGGTCGTTTACGCATGCGTATATGTTTACGCATGGGTCGTTTACGCATGCGTATATGTTTACACCTACAATATGAGGGTGTCGGAGCCGTTCATATTCCCTACTGACTCCACAGCCCTGTCGCGGAAAATAACGCCTCTATTTTTACAAACAGTCGTAAAATGGGTTCGGCATTATGTCTGTACGTACGTACATACGTATGTATGTATATCGCATAACTCAAAATCCAATGGCCGTAGAACGTTGAAATTTTGTTTATGGGACTACTTATAACATCTAGTTGTGCACATCCCTTTTTAGTTGCAGTCAACCGCACCAAACATATATAGAGATACGTAATCTCACTCTGTTGCTTGGCTCGGAGAACTCAGTTTTTTCTTACATGTAAGTAAATTGTGCAATTTTTGCATTAAAACTGATTGAATTATGCTGCTTTTATATTCCGATTAAGGTTTTTATGCCTTTAGTTAATCTGTATGTAATAGCTGTAGAATTATCAACACTTTAAGATTTCTTTAAGTGCGACTAAGCCTAACAAAGCGGCCATTTTTGTGTACATTTTAAGCTTAGCACTGGCATTTTCAGAGGACCAAAAAAACCAATGCTTATACTTACAAAGTTTCAGTTATTTAGTTCTCAACTTTGCCGAGCTATATTAGACTGTGCATTACTTCAACTGACCGTATTAATTTGAACAGTATTCATCCTTTGCTTGGTAGCTACATGCAGTCCTAAAAAGAAAATTCAAGAAAACGTTTAGGTTATAAGTTATTTCTTCCGCTTTGCTAGCGTATTCCAGAGGCCGGTAATCCAGAGGTCTGTGGTTCGATTCCCGAAGGTGATTGCTCATTTTTCATCTCACCTGCTTCAAACAAAATACCTAATATCTCTACAGTGGCGTCCGAACTAAAAGGGTGGTGGATGATGATTTCTCTCCACCCAGGATTTGGCGATTGGGTCCCCTAAAAACCCCAGTCGCCCTTTAAAAGGGGGAGTATATAAGGTATTTCTCCCGCCTTCCTAGCGTGCCTTCGTGGTGTAGTGGTTCTGCACGCTGGGCGGAGGTTCGTGGTTCGATTCCCGGCGAAGGCAGTTGCTAATTTTTCAATCTCTCTTGCTTCCAAGAAATCTTAATGTCTCTACAAGGTTCTAAATTAAAGCTCTAATTATGTGCGATCTTATCAGTAGGCTGTGTAAATTTCTCTTCTTAAAACATGTGCTGTGCAAAGTTCCACAGAAAAGAATCTGTACAGGTATGGACTATTGGGAAAGCTAGAAACCCGATGTGCGTCAAAACTATTCGAAAATGAATCTGCAAGTCTCTTCTTTTTTTGCAGCAGTCCGAATCTCGCTTTCCTCTTGTTGCCTCTTCTTGAAAACAAATCATGAAGGAGAAGGGATTGGCAAGATTGTTTAAGCAAAGTGAATTACGATTTCCTCTGTATAAAAGGCGCTTATATTTTGTCGACATTAAATCTGCCATCTTCGTCCTGTAGTATTTGGTTCAAAAAAGAAGATACAACGATACATCGTTTTCATTTATTTATCTCGAAAATTTATTTCTGAAGCTATGATTTTTCAAAAACATGTTTTTGAAAAATCAAAATGGAAATCATACATTTGAAACTATGAGCTTAAAAAACTTTTGTTTTAAGATCTTGAGATTTCGAATGTTCGATTTACTCAAAACAAATTTTTATTACCATTGAAATTACTTCTTACTCTTTCGTATTCCGGAGAGTGTTTGGGGTGGGGAGGCGTTATTAATCCAAAGAAGAACTATTATTTTGTTTTGGCATTTTGTATCGATTTACGACAAGCGTTCTTTCACTTTTCAAATCGTTGCCACCCAATATTATCGCACTGTATTATATTTAAAGAAATTAAATAATGAAGAATCTGTATAAATATATGCATGTTTCTGGCATTGCGATAAAACAATGGTGCCGAGAGCCATCCAATTTTGAATGACGTCATCCTCCTGCGAATTTAGAATTTGTTTTACTATCGATTTTCTATTTTGTAAAACTTTAACGAAGTTTTGATTAACAAACTCAAGGATATCAAAGCGAGCCATGTACGTGGATTTCAAAACGTTGTACAGAAGAAAACATTTTTATCTCCATTGCGCGAGTCTGTGTATCAGAAATTCTAAAGATAGTGTTCACTTCCACGCCTGTCGAATTAATTTCTACCTTTTCGTTGCCCTGCGTTGGCAACACGCTTTTAAGATTTGTCGTTCGTAGAATTCGGTCGCTAAAAGCGTAGCTGACCTGTAACTGTTGTAATTCCTATTTTATGTTTATCTGTACTGCTGAATTATTACTAAATGTTTACGTGTGAATGTTTTATTATTAAATGTATTCAGTTTGGTTTAAATAGACGAGAGTGACTGAATTTATTAAGTATGCTTAAGGTCGAAACTGCGTCATCCATGTCGGCGCCATTCTAATACGAGGAGCGTAAACAGATGGACTCATTTGAAAATTATTTTGCGATATTGCTTTTGAACTGAATTTTATGGTTTAAGTATGAAGAACGTGATATTAAATAAATAAAGGTAACACACAAAATGTTAGAAAAAAAATGTTACACAAAATGTTACGCCCCTTTGGACGTAATTTAAAATCTGAAACCTATCAGATTTTTTGGCTAATCTTTGGAATATGGTAACAGGTAGTTTGGCGACATTTTGGTAAGGCAATAAAAGTTACTAGCTAGGACTTTAGCAGTGTACATGGATAAAGTCAAGAGTGTGCGCAATGCCATTTTTGTGCAATTCTGGGATGTTTTTTTAAGTGAAAATAGGTCGACGTGTACATGGATACCGTGTATGTGCAATTCTTAAAAACGCGGCAAGCAGTGGGCGATTCTGCACTTTCTCCCAATTTCGCACTTAATCTTCGTCATGATTAAGCACTTTTGTTCCATAAAAGTTCTAGCATAAGCGTTATTCGGCTAGCAGATTGTTGGAAAAAAATGTTAAGGGGGAGGGGGAAAAAAAAAAAAAAAAAAAAAAAAAAACTAGCAGGTTTCTGTAGCAGGGTCGGTCGCCAAATTTTCGCCAAAAAATCGCCAAGTTACCATAATCCGAAGATTAACCGATTTTTTTTAATTAATTATTTTTTTTCTTCTTTTGTTCACCTGTATTTTTAAATGCCTTTTTAAAACCTTTCTTCCCCACGTGTTATGTATTCAGAGCGGACGTCTATTCTTCGTGCAATTCTTTGGAGAGTTCGCCATGTCTGTTGCTATAGCAACCAGTCAGAAGTATTCTTGAAACGGTATTCAGGTATTGTTTGCGGGGATTTTTAAGATCAAGAGTGGCAGCTTTAATAAATCGATTAGACGGCGATTTAAGAAAAAAAAAAGTAAGAAACAAATCAAAATGCTTCTCTCAGAACTTTTAAATCTGTATTGATTGTTGAATAAACCAGCAGTCTCCTAGACTTAAATGAAACGTAATTGCATACACTTTGTCTTTATAACTTCATATTATTAAAATTTGGCATATATGTAGTTTTAAAAAAAATCGAGTTCTGATTTCAGCGCAGTAATTCTCATTATTTAATTTGTAAAAAATGTTTATCATTTATTAAATGCAAAAAAAGAATTTAATAAATGTCAAAAGCAAAACACTTGAAACAAGCAATATCCCAATTCAAAAAGATCAATATAATAATAATAATAAAATAAAAAAATATTCAAAGTGGCATAATGTTTTTAATTCCTTGTACGAAGTAAAAAGGAAGTATTGTAATCGCGAAAAGTTTCAGGCAGCATATTTCAACGAAAATATCCATTTTGACCGCTATCGAATGCAACTTAACGTTGTTTTTGCGTGATATCTGTACATAAGGAAAGAATAAAATACTCTTTTCCTCCAAAAAAATTAAAAACTGCTTTAAAATTAATTCTGAAGAGAATTTTTCGTGGCGTATGTACGAACGTATGTACGTACGTACGTATCTCGCATAACTCAAAAACGAGTAGCCCCAAGATCGTTGAAATTATGCATGTAGGACTGCTATAACATGTAGATGTGCATCTCGTATTTTGGTTGCAATCGGTCGCACCAAACGTATATAAATATATTTATATATATATCCACTCTGTTACCCGGCTCAGTGATCTCAGTTTCTTTACTCGTATATGTTTGTAAATTGTGCATTTTTTTGCTTTAAAAATGATTGAATTATGTTGTTCTTATCTTCCGGTTGAGGGTTTTATGCCTTTCGTAATTCTGGAAGCAATATTTGTACAATTATCAACAATTTTTAAGTTGTTTAAGTGCCGCTAAGTCTTTTTTTATGGCGGAAATTGATTGTTTACATTTGAAACAGCAGACTAGTGGATTTGTTGCCAACCTAGAGAAACTTAGCTTCGCAACAACAAAGATAACGCATTCATTTATTATGGCCAATTAAATCTTGCTTAATTCTTTCTGGAATCTTTTCGAGGAAATAAGTGTTTAAGATTTACTTCGTAATTTTTAATATAGATATTTTGAGTTTTTATGTATTGTTGCCTTCTCGCGAAGTGAGAACTGAATTAATTGAATGAGAAATACTCAATCGTCTGTGAAAAACTGTTTCTTTTTTGTTTTACTTGCTTAATTTCTTTTATATATCATTCTAGCTTTATTACAGTGTTTGAATAGAACATGTAGCAACGATTAGATAATTCTATTCTTTAAATGATATAAATTTTGTGCATTCTGAGTTATAATATGAACGAAATATAATACTGTTAAATGAACCTAGCGCCAGAGTGTCGCTATGGTAAACAAATAGAGTGAATTTAAAAAAAAATATATTTATTCTATTGTGGTTTATGCGCTGAATGAAATGCTAGAAAAAATGCGTATAATTTAATATTTCGTACAAGGAAGTCATGTGGTGTACACATCAGATTTTTTTAATGTAATCAATGAAACTTAAATAATAATAATAATAGAAAAACATTCAAAGTGGCATAGTTTAATTTTTTTTAAGTTCGTTGATTTTTTTAATTGGGGTATTGCTTGTTTCATGTGTTTTCCTTCTAAAATTTATTAAATTCGCTTTTGCATTTAACGGATTATTTGAAATTTATTACTTATAAATTTGAAATTTTGGTCTTTGCGGACAATTGGTTCTAAATTTCTTACTTTATATCTTTACTGATCATTTTTCAGCAGCTTAAAGCACAAAAATACTAGTCAGGATTATATGCTATATATATATATATATACTTCTGGTGTGGTTGATTGCAACCAAAAAGGGAAATGCACAACTACATGTTATAACAGTCCTATATACAAATTTTCAACGTTCTGAGGCTACTCGTTTTTGAGTTGTGGGAAGTACATCCATACATACATACATACTTACGTGCCTCGCGAAAAAATCTCTTCTGAGTCCGTTTTTAATCTGTTTTGCAATCTGTTTGGGGGAAAAGAGAACTTTATTATGTTCTTACGTACAGATGTCACTCAGAAACATCATAAAATTGCTTTCGATAGCAGTCAAAATGGATATTTTCATTGAAATAGGATAAATGAAAATTTTCGCGATTACTTTACTTCCTTTACTTCGTACAAGGAAAGGGGGGGGGAACACCACCTATTTTTCGAATAGTTCAGAATATTGGCGCTCTTGTGGATAAATTTAGTAAAATTTTGATTTGCATTTTGTACGAGTCGCGAACATTCATTTACCTATTTTTCACACTGTTTCTTTATTTTATTTCCGTATTATATTCATACATTATTGGATATCCAAGAGCAGCGGTTCTCAACCTTTTAACTAAAGGGCTGTCTATACTGGCCTGGAAGGTAGATGGCTTCAACCCTCCGAGTCGAAACGTGACGATCAGTCTTTCTTCGACTGTTCTTTCCGCGTCCTGTGTGGTGCATAGACGAAAAGTTCTCAACCTTTTGACTAACACGTAGCACCTAAACAAAAATTGAAAAACTTTAGATCCACCACTACATTTTACAATGATTATTTTTCATTTCCTCAACATAAATACTAAAAAAATATATTTTGCCATTTGCACAACCTGTTGGCTATTTGTATTAAATATGCACACATAAAAATATTAGATTAAAAACTGGTTACCATTTTAATTATCAAAATTTAAGTTAGAATACTTTAATTCTTAAATTTAGTGTGAAATCTAGGCCTGTAAAAGAAAGATCGTTTCTTTATGGCTGGTCTTATTTCACTTACTTTTAACCGTAAATTAGGATCCACTTTTAATTTTATTCTGAATTTATTTTTCAATTACACTGACTACCAATAAGTGTTTGGACACCTATGCAAATGACGATATCTGCGGTCCTAAGGTACGTCACGGACTCCGTCGGTATATATCGTGTAGGAAACAGCATCGGCTTTAGTCGCATGCAAGATGCCTCGCAGTTCGGAGCTCTCTGATTTCGAGAAAGGTATAATTATCGGGTATCACAAATGTGGCCGATTTTTAAGGGACGTATCTAGCGATCAGAAGTACCCAAAATCGACAGTGGCCTATGTGATTAAGAAGTGGAAGGTGAGCGGTGATTGTCGGAATGTGCCCCGAGTCGGCAGACCAACGAAACTGGGAGATAGAGACCGACGAGTGCTGTCCAGAGAAATTCCGAAGAACCGCACCCAACCGATGGCCCTCATCCGCGAGGAGTTTCAACAGGCATCCGGGAGTATTGTTTCAATGAATACCATCCGTAAGGAAGCACATCTGCTTGGTTTTCATGGTCGTGCTGCTGCCCAAAAGCCTTTGATCACAAAGTCCAACCGCGCTGTTCGGTTAATGTGGTGCAAAGCACATCGAAATTGGACTGTAGATCAGTGGAAACGAGTTCTTTGGAGTGACGAATCAAGGTTCACCCTTTACCGTTCGGATGGCAGGGTCTGGGTCTGGCGTCTACCTGGAGAACGTCTCCTGCCAAAATGCATTGTGCCAACAGTCAAGTTCGGCGGAGGTGGAATTATGGTCTGGGGGTGTTTATCCTGGTATGGACTGGGACCCTTGGTACCCATTCATGGTAAGCTCAACTCCGATGCCTACTGCACTATTTTGGATGGCAATGTGCTTCCTACGTTGTGGCAGTTTTACGGGTTGGACCCCTGTTACTTTCTGGACGACAATGCCAGTTGACATGTTTCGACGTTAACCAAGGCTTGGTATGGTGCCAATGGAGTTCATCGAATGGACTGGCCTGCCCAGAGTCCAGACCTGAACCCTATCGAGAACCTCTGGGACGAGTTGCATCGCCGAATTCAGGGGTGCACTACCCGTGCAAAATCGGTGAAGGAACTTCTATGTCTTCTCCAAGTCGTTGGGAGAAAATACCACTAGCTGTCATACAAAGACTCGTGGAAAGTATACCCCGGAGGGTCCACGCTGTAATTACCTCTCGTGGAGGCTGTATCAACTATTGATTCAGAATAAAGTTATTTTGTCTTTTCTATCACAGCTGTCCAAATACTTATTGGTAGTCAGTGTATAACATGGAAGAAAATCCTTATTCACAAAAGTAGGTGGAAAAAGGATGATAAAAATTTAATAGCTTTCTTCGAAATTACTTTAAATTTTTTTTCGGGGGGGGGGGTTCAGCCAAAGGTCAACAAGTGTGTTATTTTTGAAATCTTCAGTTAGAGTTCGATGCCAGGAAATTTCTATCAATTGTTCTTTTTCTTAAGGAGATTTTTGAATTTAATAGTTAAAAATAGTTTTTTTCTTTGCGTACCACCAGTTGAGGATTGCTGGACTAGAGGTATATTTGTTCTTTCTGTAAAATCTGTAGTTTAGAATTTTATTACATTGATGAAAACGTTATTTTAGCGTTATTGCGCACGTACGGTTTCGTAATGAATTGAATACACAAGTTCGATGAAAAGAGAACAAAATTTATTTTTATCAGAACAAATAAAACAAAATGCTTAAAATTTCCTCAGATATGCGTACAATATTGCAATATCTCACAGTACTTATATTTTAAACTACTAGAACTTTCAACAGAACTTCTTAATTCGAAACAGAGAAAGCTAATCCGATTTCACCGCGAATTCGCTACATTCATTAACAGCAATAAGTAAACAACTGAATTGAGATGTTTTTCTCCAGCTTTTATAAGCTTTTTAATTATGCACGAGCACATTCTCGTACTTTCTCGATTTTTCTGCAAAGCGAAAGCAGTTACGAGATGCTTATTTATTAAACGCGCGCGCTCTTGTATTTTTCATTTTTCCGGCGTAACTTTCTGGTCAAATTAGTCGCGCGCAGCATTGGACGGGGAAATGATACAATTCGATTAAAAGTAGGAACTTAATAAATAGAAAATCCGTAACAATATACATTTATTGCGTTATGAATTGCAGTTGTTCGACTTTAGATGTCGTAGGCCTTGAATTAGATCTGTTGTTTTTCTTTTAGTGTTACCGAATTCCGCGGTATGTGGGTCATTACCGTACACTCGACTTCATTGGAATTCTTTAGCTAAAATATCCTCCAGATTACAACATTGCTTGGAATACTCAGCACTAAATTAAACGCTTTATGAAGCCATGTAGTATCTGTTTCACGTTAATGGTTTGTTACCTTTACATTTGATTAAAGAGCCTGAGAAATCGTTTGGGACTGTACTGTGACGGATGTTATTCTTGTTCCCAAAGCGTTGGGAATTAGGAGAGCTGTGGGGGGGGGGAAGAAACCACCACCGTCATGATGAACTGCAGGTGTCACCACACCTCAGATCGGTGCCTAAGATTTGGCATTCGAAAGCAAGTTCTTACAATAGCCGCGGATCGCGCAGTCGGTGGTGCCTCGTGGTAATTGGTAGCTTTGCAAATTTAGTATTGTTATTTTAAGCGTGTTTATCAAATTCGTGCAGAGGGATGTGCAGAAAACCACTAGTTAGAAATGAATTTGTTGCAAGGAAAACGTTAAATCGGTTATATCGAATAGTTTCGTATTGCGCACAATGAAAATCTCTATAGTCATTTACTGCTCAAATATAACACGGTTAAAAGGTTTCCTGTAATAGTTTATTATATTTTATTGCGTATTAACACCCCAGAAGGGCTATTAATTTCGTCTTGGCATTTTGTGGCGGTTCACTTTTCAAATTGTTACCACCAAATATTATCGCCCTGTATTATACTTAAAGAAATTAAATAACGAAGAATGAGCCATGCCCTCACCAGGACTCCAACCTGCGACCTCTCGAATACGCACCGAGTGTGCTACCGTTACGCCACGAAGGCATGCAGAAAGGAGAGAGAAAACACCTTATAGATATATCCGCCACTAAAACGCTCACTTTTCCAGAGCTTCTTCTGAAATTGGCAACACAATTGAATGAATGTGTCTTACACAAAGAGAGGGATATTTTGAGTCTGATTAATTGCAAACGTTTTTATTATTATAATTTTCTTTTAATTAAACATTCACTACTATTTTTTACTTCCTTGTACGAAGTAAAAAGGAAGTATTGTAATCGCGAATAGTTTCAGGCAGCATATTTCAACGAAAATATCCATGACGAAATATCCAACGAAAATATAATGACCGATATCGAATGCAATTTAACGATGTTTTTGCGTGATATCTGTACGTAAGGACAGAATAAAATACTCTTTTTCTCCAAAAAAATTATAAAACTGCTTTAAAATGAATTCTGAAGAGAATTTTTCGTGGCGTCTGTACGAACGTATGTACGTACGTACGTATCTCGCATAACTCAAAAACGAGTAGCCTCAGAACGTTGAAATTTTGTATATAGGACTGCTATAACATGTAGATGTGCACCTCGTATTTTGGTTGCAATCGGCCGCACCAAACGTATATAAATATATTTCTATATATATCTACTCTATTACCCGGCTCAGTGATCTCAGTTTCTTTACTCATATATGTTTGTATTGGGTTATTAGATTACGGCAAAGCACTCGAGGGCTATCTGCCTTAAGGGAGGGATGCCTTCGTGGAGGACTTTTTAAGGGAAACTGGCTCGTATACACGTTACACATGGGAAAATATATGTTTGTAAATTGTACATTTTTTGCTTTAAAAATGATTGAATTATGTTGTTTTTATCTTCCGGTTAAGGATTTTATGCCTTTGCTAAATCTGTGTGCAATATTTTTAGAATTATCAGCAATTTTATAGTTGTTTAATTGCCGCTAAGCCTGTTTTTAATGGCGGCCATTTATGTTTACATTTGAAACAGGAGACTAGTGGATTTGATGCCAATCTAGAGAAACTTAGCTTCGCAACAACAAAGATAACGCCTTCATTTATTATTGCCAATTAAATCATGCTTAATTCTTTCTGGAATTTTTTCGAGGAAATAAGCGTTTGAGATTTACTTCGTAGTTTTTAATAGAGATATTTTGAGTTTTTATGTATTTTTGCCTTCTCGCGAAGTGAGAACTGAATTAATTAAATGAGAAATACTCAATCGTCTGTGAAAAACTGTTTTTTTTTTTTTTTTAAAGTCCAAAGGGATTTGAATCCCGAAGGACTATTAGTTTCGTTTTGGCATTTTGCGTCGGACGGATAAATGTCGGTTCACTTTTCAAACTGTTGCCACAAAATGTTAGAGTCCTGCATTATATTTGAAGAAATTAAATAATGAAAAATCTGCATAAATGTATGTATATTTCTCGTATTGTGATAAAACAACGGTACATAGAGTCATCGAATTTTGAATAACGTAATCCTCCAACGAATATGAGCATGTGGAAGACCAAATTTGAAATTTGTTTTATGATCGATTTCCTATTTTTTAAAACTTTGACGAATTTTTGATTAACAAACTCAAGGATTTCAAAGCGAGCAATGGCAACGTTGTGCAGAAAAAACATTTTTATCTCCAGCGCGTGAGTCTCTGTATCGGAAATTCTAAAGATAGGCTCGTTTTAAAACTATTTTGCGATATTGCTGTTGCACTGGATCTTATGGTTTAAGTGCGAGGAACATGATATTTAATAAAGAAAGGTAACACACAAAATATTAAAAAACGCCCCTTTGGACGTAATTTAAAATCTGAAATATTTCAGTTTTTTTTTTTTTTTTTTTTTTCTTAATTTCTTTTATACATAAGCTTTATTATAGTATTTGAATAGAACATGTGGCAACGATTAGATAATTCTTTAAATGATATACATTTTGTGCATTCTGAGTTATAATATGAATGAAATATAATAATGTTAAGTAAACTTAGTGCCAGTGTCGCTATGGTAAACAAAGTGAATTTTAAAGAATTCATTTATTCTATTGTGGTTTATGCGCTGTCGGCGAAGTAGGTTTAATTCAATCTAATAAGTTTAAATAAAATGCAAGAAAAAATGCGTATAATTTAATATTCCGTACAAGGAAGTCATGTGGTGTACACATCAGATTTTTTATAATGCATATGTATGTTCCACCATTACGGCCTTGGGTTTCGCATATATCAAGATTAACTGTATCTGTCAAACCCACATTTCTTCTGCAAAATATATACTTTCTTCGTTACGCCTCCTAAAGATTTTGCAATTTATACACGCCTGTTTATCTATGTAAATCTAATTTATTAGTTTTATCTCAGAAACGCGGTTTATTGATAAGAAGGGATTTTCTTCATCAAAAAAAAAAAAAAGTAAACTGCAGAGAAGAACGGAAAAAATTAGCCATTTATCAGAAAAATCTCGTGTAAGTTGTAAAAAAAAATATGATAAATAATAACGAAATAAGAACGAAAATAGTGGAAAGAGGTTAAACGTGTGCCGGGTCATCTCAACCACGCGAACCGAGCAGAGGACGAACGTGCTTGTGATTGCAATCTGAGATACTGCACTACGAGTTCCAATTGGTAATCCACACCGAATGGTTGCGCCATGCGTATCTTGGAAAATGATGTTAGTATGCATACTTCCATTTTTAATCAGCAGAACTATTGTTAAATAACTTAAATAACCTAAGTAAATAAATATAATCAAATTGCGATAAATTTAGTATCAACTGCTTTTTCTTTTGTGTGTGTGTGTCACTCTTCGTATGTACAGTGGATGGACAAAAATATGGAAACACCTTGTGAAATGCATGTTTGAAAAGAAAGATTGTATTTAATGAAATATGTAGGTAGCGCTGGCTTTTTTTGACTACTAACGCCACCTATACAACTTCGTAAATGTGCTAAACAGTTCAGTTGTTGTCGGAGTACTGTTATGTGAGGTTGTCATTGCATTATGTCAGAGTTAACAGACTTCGAACGTGGGCGAATTGTTGGAGCACGTATGGTAGGTGCTTCCGTAAGCAAGGTAGCCGAGGTGTTCAGTGTTTCGAGAGGTACTGTATCGAAGATTTATTCCGCATATTTGAAAAGCGGAAAAACATCATCTGCTAAATCACAGCGCGGACGAAAGTGTGTCCGGAGTGATCGTAACAGACGATCATTAAGGGCAATTGTGACGAAAAATAAGAAGACCACAGCTGCAAAAGTTACTGCTGAAATGAATGTTGTGTTACCGAACCCTGTGAGTACCAAAACAATTAGAAGGGAGCTTCATAAACAGGGAATTGCTGGCCGTGCTGCAATCGAGAAGCCACTCATCGGTGATGCTAATGCCCGTAACAGGAAAAGGTGGTGTTTAAGTCATAAAGCCTGGACTATAGAGCAGTGGAAGCGAGTAATATGGTCTGACGAGTCTTCTTTCACATTGTTTCCCACTTCTGGCCGAGTTTACGTCTGGAAAACGGCATCTCAAGCCTATAATACAGACTGCTTGTTGCCAAGAGTGAAACATGGCGGGGGTTCTGTTATGGTTTGGGCAGCCATATCGTGGTTCTCTGCTAGCCCCATGATAACTGTGTCAGGGCACGTGACTGCCAAGACTTATGTGAACATTTTGTCCGATCAAGTTCATCCCATGGTACAAACTTTGTTCCCCGATGGTGATGGTGTCTTCCAAGACGACAAAGCCCTGTTCACGCAGCTCACATTGTACAGGACTGGTTTTCTGAGCACGAGGATGAGTTGTCCCATCTCCCCTGGCCACCACAGTCACCAGACCTGAATATTATCGAACCTTTGTGGTCTACATTGGAACGGAAAATGCGTTCTCGTTATCCACCGCCAACATGTTATCTGAACTTGCCACCGTTTTGCAGGAAGAATGGTATAATATTCCCTTGGCAAACATACAGGAACTGTATTTATCCATTTCGAGAAGACTGCAAGCTGTTTTGGATGCCAACGGGTTTCCTACACCATATTAAGCAAAGAAACATGTTTTTTTAAAGGTGTTTCCATATTTTTGTCCAACCCCTGTATGTTCTCGCATTGTGATAAAACAACGGTAACCATCCATTTAGAAATAACGTACTTTTCCACCCGAAAATGGGCAACTGGAATTTGGAATTTGTTTTATTATCGATTTCATATTTTGTAAACCTTTAACGAATTTTTAATTAACCAGTTCAACGATTTCAAACCGAGCGATGGCAGCACTGTACAGGGGAAAAAAATTATCTCTAGCGCGCGATACTGTGTATCAGAAATTCTAAAGATAGGCTCATTTTAAAATTATTTTGCGATATTGGCGTTGAGTTGAATTTTATGGTTTAAGTGCGTCTCGTTTAAATTCATATTAAATCCATTTGAGGTTTTTAGTCTGTCTGTTCGTACAGATACCACACAAAAGCGTCGTAGAAATCTATTAGAGAGCGGTCAAAACGGATATTTTCGTTGAAATATGATACCCAAAATTTTTCGGGATTTTTAATGCTTTTTTTACTTTGTACAAGAAAGTAAAAAAATCTGATGTGTACACCACATGACTTCCTTGTATAGGAATATTAAATTATACGCATTTTTTCTTTCATTTCATTTAAACTTATTGGATTGAATTAAATCTACTTCGCCGACAGCGCATAAATCACAATAGAATAAATGCATTCTTTAAAATTCACTCTAATATTTGTTTAACATAGCGACATTCTGGCGCCACTCTGGCGCTAGATTCACTTAACAGTATTAATAATTATATAACAGTTAACTTATATAATAATTATATAACGGAAACTAAGTTAACTGTTATATAATCCAGTAATTATATAACAGTTAACGTATATATTTCGTTCATATTATAACTCATAATGCACAAAATTTATATCATTTAAAGAATAGAATTATCTAATCGTTGCCACATGTTCTATTCAAATACTATAATAAAGCTAGAACGATGTATAAAAGAAATTAAGCAAGCAAAACGAAAAAGAAACAGTTTTTCACAGACAATTGAGTATTTCTCATTCAATTAATTCAGTTCTCACTTCGCGAGAAGGCAAAAATACATAAAAACTCAAAATATCTATATTAAAAATTACGAAGTAAATCTGAAACACTTATTTCCTCGAAAAAATCCCAGAAAGAATTAAGCATGATTTAATTGGCAATAATAAATTAATGCGTTATCTTTGTTGTTGCGAAGCTAAGTTTCTCTAGATCGGCAACGAATCCACATTAAAAATGAAAAGAACAACATACAGTTAGAAATTTAAGTGTATTCTTGACTATGAAATTTTATTATTACAAATATATAATAATAATAATAATAATAAATTTTAAAAATAAAAATAAATAAATAAAAATTAAAAATTAAAAAAAATAAAAATAAAAACTGAGTGTAAAAGCAGTTTGGTACACTGGGAGGTCAGAGAGAGTGTAAAAAACCTTAACAAACC
This sequence comes from Stegodyphus dumicola, assembly GCF_044657685.1. Lineage (NCBI taxonomy): Eukaryota > Metazoa > Arthropoda > Arachnida > Araneae > Eresidae > Stegodyphus > Stegodyphus dumicola. The sequence goes on from NC_140771.1 coordinate 247,834,824, forward strand.
CTTTTGGGCGACTGTAAAATCTGAAACTTTCCAGCTTTGTTGTTTTTGTTCCTATTTTTTTATGATTTATATATGTTTATAAATGTTCTTTTTTGTAATGTTCGTTTTCGGTTTGATAAGAAGGAGAGAAACGGGTCACGAAGTTAGTGAAATTGTTGATCTATCTGGTGGCAACAGCTATGATTGTTTACTTTCACAGTGAACATTGATGTTATTTCTTTCGGTAATCAACACATTCTTATCTCGTTTACGTCAATTTCATGTTATTGACATATTTATTAACCAACACAACGAATGTTCTGGTTGATGCGATCTTTATTGCCCAACAGCGATAGTGATAGTGAAACTCCAATATCAAAAAGAAAGAGAAGATTGCTGAGTATTGGGAACTATCGGTATCATGTACAAAAAATAAAGGTCCAATCAGAATGACCTTGTAAAATGCAGTTTTTCTTTGGAAAATTCGAGCGGTAGAGTACTAAATCTTTCAACGGTTTTGCTTAAGGTTCGCGTTAACCGCACACGCTGCAAAATTCGTTTTTTGAAAAAAAAAAAGAAAAAAAAAAAAAAACTGACTTGACCAATCGTTTTCTTTGCTGGCGAGATTGATTGAGAACAAGAACAGATATTTCAGTGACTCATCCCTCCAAATCGATCTTGTAATTTTGTTTATATAACTGTATTTTGTAATTTTTCAATAAATATTTTTATTGAAGTTTTTTATAATCTACTAGCAGCTTTGCTGCCACCCTTCGTCTGGCTTTTAAATGTACCGGAAAAATGGCTGAAGGGAACACCAAACGTTAAATTTAAAAACTGCGTAGAATTTTACTCTGCAGAACAACTTCACAAAAAAAAAAAAAAAAAAAATAAATAAATAAATAAATAAATAAAATAAATAAAATAAATAAATAAATAAATTACGTATAATAAAATTACAATGAAAAAAGCAATATCCCTTAATACAAATATTAATTATCCTAATAAATAAATTAACCAAAACAAAAAAATTCTGAAAAGCAAAATATAATTAATGATATTTTATCTTATATTTTCAAGAGAAAAAGATAACAATGAAATAAGCTATACCCCTTAATACAAATACTAATTATCCTAATAAAAAATTAACCAACTTTTCGTTGAAGAAAAAAAATCATGCAAAACTTTTCAATATCTTACAAACAGTGAAATAAGCAAAAAATAACATGAAAGCAACTCAAAAAACAAAATTCCGCGCAGAATTTTACTCTCCAGAACAACTTTATAAAAAAAAATCAATAAAAGTGTATTATATATATATAATACACTTATATATATATATATATATAAATGACAATGAAATACGCCAATCTCTTAAAAACAGTGACATAAGAAATACGATGAAAAATTGTTGCCAAACCCCTATTTCTAAAAGAATGAAACTATTCAAAATGATGCGATTTCATCAAAAATCTATCAACCACAATAAGACAGGAAAATTTTTGCCAAAATCACATTTTTAAAGATGTGAGAAGTGTACTCGGAAGCTTCATTTAAAAAATATTTTAAAAATACAAAATATTATCATTTTTCCAAAATTCTTTTTGTACAAGCAGTCGCAAGGATGAAAGTTTAACGTGTCCAAAAATCAAAGAAAAATAAACTGTATATTTTTAAAAATAAATTATTTTAGAAAAAATCCCGTTAAAAAGGTGTTAAGCTCCCTTTGTTAAATAAATTCGTATTGAATCGATTTATTGAAACACGAAATTTATTTTAAGTTCGTAAAATAGCTAAGTGCCTACGTTTCATGCCGATGTGAAAATGGAGTGTGTAGAGTAAAATCTCGCTTTCCTATAACTCATTATGTTTCAAAATGACGCGATTTCGTAACAAAACATAAAATTAAAAAAATTCTAATTCGAATTTCGAAAAAATCGCTTCGAGGTGCACTCGCTCTTGTCTAGATGCACCTATGTACCAAATTTCGTAGTCGTGGGTCTATCAGCTTACGCGCAACGCGAACCGAAAGACAAACACACACACAGACAGACTCTTTCTTTTATTATATGTACAGAAGAGAAGAGATGTAAAGAAAAAATTCTGTGTGTTTGTTCGCCAGTAACTGTTTCCACTATACGAGGAAAAAAAAAATTATATCCAGCGTGCGAGACTGTGTATCGGAAATACTAAAGATATGCTCATTTTAAATTATTTTGTGATATTGCTGTCGAACTGAGTTGTATGTTTTAAGTGCGAAGAACGTGTTATTTAAGAAATAAAGATAACACACAATACGTTAAAAAAAAGGCGGCTTTGGGAGTATTTTGTTTATTTGTTTGTCCCACCACCACCCTTGAGGATGATAAGGTTTATTTTGTATACAATTGTTTGTTTCTCGTATAGAATTCTAGATCTTTATGAATTTAATCTAATCATGTAATAAAAGTTCTTATAATGCATCGTAATGTAATAACGAGTAAATCTAGCCATGAATGCCTTAACTAAATAAAACTAGAATAAAACTTAATTCCGGATATGATATGAACTTAAGTTGAACTACCGTTACACCACGAAGGCACGCTAGGGAAGTGGGAGAAATACCTTATATACTCCCCTTTTTAAAGGGCGACTAGGGTCTTAGCGGATTTAGTCGCCAAATCCTGGGTGCGGAGAATCATCATCCACAACCCTTTTAGTTCGGGCGCCACTTGTAGAGTCATTAGGTTAATTGGAAGCAGGAAAGATGAAAAATATGCAACCGCCTTCGCAGGGAATCGAACCACGGATCTTTGGAATACCGGCCCAGCGTGCTACCGTTACACCACGAAGGCACGCTAGGGAAGTAGGAGAAATACCTTATAAGTTTGTGTAAAAGGTGAAATAACTGCAACCGACGGTTTAAAATTATTACTAGTATTTGATGAAATGAAAAAGAAGCTCCCCTTATATCGGAAAATGCAATAAACTTACTTCGGTATTTTTCGTTTCCAAATTACTCTATTGCGTTGGAAAAAAAAAATTGCTTTTGAAACTAAATAATAATGCTAATTAAATATTTCATCATCTCTTTAAAAGTGGTGACGTAACAGAAGTATTACCAGCTCAGTCAATACCTAATTAGTTGGTTTGGTTTATTTGATTACGGCAAAGCACCCGAACGGCTATCTGCCTAAGGGAAGGAATACCTTCGTGGAGGACTTGCTAAGGGTGTGGTTACCGGCGGCTTCTGACTCCATAATAATCATGAGTACATTTGTAAGGTTGTGTGATGCTTACTGCATTTGTGAACTCAAAGCATATTTATTACAGGGGCCCACCAGCGGCCGAGCGGTAAAGTCGCTAAACACTGGTAGTTCGGTCCGAGGTTCGAATCCCGCGAACGGGCTGGCTGCATGGGCGTTTTCGTGGTTTTTCCCATGTGTAACGTGTATACGGGCCAGTTTCCCTTAGAAAGTCCTCCACAAAGGCATCCCTCATCTTAGGCAGATAGCCCTCGAGGCTTTGCCATAATCACACACACACATATTTATTACAATTACGAGAAACTCTTTACATATATACATTGAGAGAGAATGAAACATGTTAATCGACTTTTTTGAAACTTTATTTCATATTTCCCTGATGAGTTCTAAATTGGAGATTAATTTTTATTTGTATAATTAGTCCAAAGGGGCTTTGTCCCTGAAAGACAATTGTTTTCGTTTTGCGATTTTGCGTTGGTTCACTATAAATGTCCGTTTCATTTTTCAAACTGTTGCCACCCAATGTTAGAGTCCTGCATTATATTTGAAGAAATTAAATAATGAAGAATCTGCCTAAATGTGTATATTTCTCGCATTGTGATCAAACAACGCTACCTAAAGTCATCGAATTTTGAATGACGTCATCCTACTGCGAATATGGGTAGGTGGAAGCCCAAATTTAAAATTTTTATTTTGTTTTATTATCGAGTTCATATTTTGTAAGTCTTAGTAAATTTTTGATTAACAAACTCAAGGATTTCAAAGCGTGCCATGGCAACGCTGTACAGAAAAAAAAAAAAAAAAACATTTTTATCTCCAGCGCGTGAGACCGTGTATCGGAAATTCGAAAGATAAGCTCAGTTGAAAACTATTTTGCGATATCCACTGTTGAATTGAATTTTATGGTTTAAGCGCGAAGAACGTGATATTTAATAAATAAAGGTAACAGACAAAATGTTAAAAAAAACGCCCCTTTGGACGCAATTTAAAATCTGAAACCTTTCAGATTTTTTTTAATTGGTCTATTTTCTCTTTCGCGTTTTTATTTTTTAGAGATTGTTCTACTATGAATTCTTTCTTTAATTGGATTAGGTTTTGACCCTCTTGTGTTAAATCTCTTGTACACGGTTTCAATTGTTATATTATAGAGGAATTGCCTTACTTTTATTCCAATTTAATAATAAATTTAGATGCTTTAAGTTTATTCTATTTCAATTCTGCAACTATAGCGCAGGACGGTTTTAGAAAAACATTTATTCGAATTTATATATATATATATATATATATGTTGTATGATCTTAAATTCAATTAGTGCGAAATCGAATTATTCTGCTACTTGCGCAATTGCTGCAAAGTAAGTTAATAATAATTTATTTACTAAAGAAATATTAATTATATTATCTTGTAAGATTAATTTTAGTAGAATTATCTTAGAAGAGTGAATCCATAGTTAGTAAGTTCAATTTCGAAAATTGTTTTAAAGTAACTTGAATGTAAGTTGTTAAAAATGTTTAACGAGGACTTGAATTAAATTATGAATAACGAAATTTCAATTGTAAAAAGAAATAAATTAAATGCATGTAATCATTGCCATTGATTGGAATATATATTCCATGGATAGCATAGAAATGTTATGTAGTGAGGTATAGTTTTCATGACGGGAGGAACCTGCTAACGTGAGTTTGTCTAGTTGAGAGTTTTGGAGCATTCTAGCATGTTGTTCGGATAGAAAAATCTGCAGACCGAATTAGCCACGCCTTCTTAATTTTTCAGTAGTACTTTTCATCATCTGGTTCGTTACATCTGGAACGATATCAGGAAAAACAAGATCATTGGTTCGTGTGCCCTTCTAAAATCGAAAGGCTTTGACCACAGACAGACTGCAGAAAGCTAAAATCTCTCTACTCTGGTCGTGAAGTTATGTCTTTTGCGCTGGCAACTGGAACTATTTATTGCGTCTGCGATGTCAGACGATGACCTGTGACACGCCGTAAAAGCTTGAAAACGGTGACTTGCGGAGACCGCACACACGATTGTGTCACATCTGTGTGGTTCGCCGCAAGGGAAACTGGTTCCTTTTCACGTAACTAGTGATTAGTCGGTACTACCGAACCGGGTATTTTGTAACGGGTACTTAGTTGTAACGGGTACTGAAAATCGGTACATCCAAGTATCCGTTACTTCAGTACCGAAATCGGTACTTTTCGGTATTCGTTACTTCTGTACCGAAACGGGTACTTTTTGGTATTCGTTACTTCTGCACCGAAACGGGTACTTTTCGGTATTCGTTACTCCTGTACCGAAACGGGTGCTTTTCGGTATTCGTTACTTTGTAACGAAAATATGCGTCTCTTCTCGGTATTTCGGTATTCGTTACTGGAGGATCGATGAGGGTTCAGCTCACTCCGATTTTGGTACGAGAACAGTAGTATCTGGTTGTATTTGCGAAATGGTGATATGCGCTTCTTGTGTCCATGAATGGTCTGCTCCTCAGACACTTCCGTAGTTGACATGTTTTATGATATTCAAAATCTTACTCCGTACAGATAAAATCAAACACGTGGTGACGTGGCAGAGTTCCTTCAGTGCGCAAAATCGTTAGCTGCGCATTTCGGTACTCCAAATCGTTACTAGGGTACTCCGGTACAGCAAACCGTTACTAGGGTACTACGGTACAGCAAACCGTTACTCCGGTACTCCAAATCGTTACTTGGGTACTCGGTACTTGAAATCGGTTTTCGGTACTTTTCAAAGTAACGGTTACTTGAGTAACGGGTATTTTGTACCGGGTACTTGTCTGTACCCGTTACTCTCGTACCGGGTACAAGAATGTACCGAAGTTGCTTATCACTACACGTAACACGTGGGGAATACCACATACCACGGAAACTCCCGTGCAACCAGCCGTTTTGCCGAGATTCGATTCCCGGACCGAACCGCTCGGCCGCTGGCGAACCTCAGTACCTGGTTGTTAAAAAGCTTCGGAAAATAATGGAGCGTTAAATGTCGTTTCGAACATTCATTAGCAAAAAATAATTTTTCGTTATTATTTACGTCACAAAGTTTGTTTTCGTTAGATGATATTTTAATTTTTTTAAACCTGATCCGAAAGATATTATTTTTATGTAGCAAGTTTTCTGTGGTACATCGCAAGCCAAGGAATTAATAAAATGAAGCTTTTATTCAATCCTTGGCTTGCTGTCGTAGAAAGTGCGTATCTCGAGCAGACATCTTCTTCAGCAGCATCTTTTGAATCTTAGATTTTCGGATTTCTCTGCTCAGAAGAGGTCCCCCCCCCCTTAGTAAAGTTCATTGCTATGTGGGATGAGAGGGGAGGGGGTTTTTTAGGAATCGTCGCCGTATTTAGCTCGTTTGCTGCTGTTTGGCATCATTTATCATCTCTTCGAAGAGCCCTCAGGGGCTCACTTTTGTGAGTACGGGTGTGGCAATCCCGAGGTACCCTAGCCCTTCAGGGGATCATCTTCTTGGTGAGACGGGTGTCACGATCCTGGAGCCCCAGTGATCTTTCCTCTTTCCCGTCTCCTCTCCTCTTGGCTGGAACTTTTTCCCCTTCCCTTCCCCCTTGTGGTTTCTCTCTACGGAGTTTGGGGCTCGTCACGAGAGACTGGAACAGACCTTGTCTCTAGTCTTCGAGTGGCGAGAAAACTGCCCACGTGTTTGCCGTGCGTGGAGACCCGTGTCGCTGGAAAGGAGGGTCCTGGTAGTTGAGGGGCGAGGTACTGTCCCCAACACACTACTTTGGCCTCTGCTTCAGCTAAACGGGAGGCACCTTAGTCGTCCTCACGGGTGTCAATCGGCTGGTCACTAGTCCTTGTGTCAGTGGCTTGGGGTCAAGCTCTCGGGAGTACCTGCTTTCGGGAAAGCCGACTGTGGAGCTTCAGTTTGCGTATAGGTCCGGCTAGCCCTAACACAGGAATCTGTGTTCCCTTGTTGGGCTCCGTGGTGGGCGGGGCCGTCGGACCCGAATCTTTATTCTTTCACTATGGCTTCTTCTCATATCTACTTAATTAAAGATTTCGAGGTAACTCCAGTCATTCAAACTAGTTCTGAAACGTCTACAGCTAAACCAGTCACTCAACCTAGTTCTGAAACGTATACTGCTAAACCAGTCACTCAACCTAGCTCTGAACCATCTACTAATAAACCAATCATTCAACCTAGCTCTGAAACGTCTACTACTAAACCAGTCACTCAACCTGTCACTCAACCTAGTTCTGAAAATTCTGCAAAAAAATTACGGACAGATGCAAATAAAAAAAATCATCACAATAGTCCCCGTTTCCTAGTCATCTCTAGTCCTTCTGGCGAAATGCATAAGATGTCTCCTTTCGTAATAAATAAATACATCCAGTCTTGTATTGGTGAGCCGAGAAACATAAAGCGTCTCCGCTCCGGAGACTTGCTTATTGATACAAACTCAGCCACCCAGTCTGCTTCTTTACTTCAGATTACTAAACTTGGGCAAGCGAATGTCACTGTAACACCCCATAAGTCACTGAACTATTGTCGTGGTGTAATCTCAGAATTCGACCTTCTGTATGTTTCTGAAGAAGAGATCGCTTCTGAGTTATCCGAACAAAATGTCTGCGGTGTAAGGCGGATCAAGATGCGTAAAGAAGGTAAGTTGATAGACACGAAACACGTGATCCTTACCTTCAACACGCCTGATCTGCCTAAGAATATTAAGGCCGGATATCTAAATATTCCTGTAAAACCTTATATTCCAAACCCTATGCGATGTTTCCAATGCCAGCGTTTCGGCCATTCTAAGACGTCTTGTCGTGGCAGCCTCACATGCGCCCGATGCTCACAGATTGGCCACGATTCTGATAATTGTACCGCTGCGCCTTTGTGTATAAATTGCAAGGGTGACCACCCAGCATTTTCTCGCTTGTGCCCAAAATGGAAATCGGAAAAAGAAATCCAGACTACAAAAGTTACTAGGAACATCTCTTACGCCGAAGCCAGAAGACTAGTCCAGAGCACACAGCTTCGACCAAATTCATCATACGCCAGTGCTGTTAAATCATATCGTACAGTTGCCACCCAAACATCAATAGGCACACAGACCCTACCAAATAAAACCCAACCGTCTACATCCATCAAGAAAAAAGAAAATGCAACTCATATAGTACAAAAGAAAGAAACAATTATTCAAAGTAAGCCGAAAACTGCCACACAAAAAATATCAAATAAAAATAGAAGTCGCAGCAATAGCTCTCTTGATGACATGATTTCTGAATCTGCGGATTCAGACTTTATGGAAGTGGAAGAGGGTCTGGAATTTCCCAGGCATCTACTTCCACGAAAAACAAAAGAACAGCACAGGAAAAACAAAAACCATTCATAATGGCCACCCTCGTGTCATGGAACTGTCGCGGTTTCCACCGAAATTTGCTTGACATCAAATCTATAATAAATGCGTACCATCCTGTGTGCTTAGCAATACAGGAAACAAATCTGAAACCAGAACACCATGCAAAACTTCGGAGGTTTTCTTTCGTCAGGAAGGATAACCTTGCAGGTGAGCGTGCCAGTGGAGGAGTAGGTCTCCTCTCCTCACTGGATTATCCCTCAAATGTACTTCCTTTGACGACATCCCTCCAAGTTGTCGCTACTCAAATAAATTTTGATATTGTTGTTTCATTTGTTTCTTTGTATTTGCCTCCAAATGAGCACATTTATCAGCAAGATTTAAATAATATAATATAGCAGCTGCCTGAGCCTTTTATTATAATAGGAGATTTTAACGGCCATAGTCCACTCTGGGGTAGCAAAGATACAAATTGCCGAGGAAGACAAATTGAGCAGATGATCGAAGATCACAGCCTTTGTCTCCTAAATAATGGGCAAGATACATACTTCCATGAGCCTTCAAGGACATTCCACGCTCTCGATCTTGCCATCTGTTCACCATCTCTGTTGCCATTTTGCACTTTTAGTGTCGGAAATGACCTGTACAACAGCGATCATTATCCTATTTTTTGTGTCTCTTGCACGAAGAGGAGCAAACCCCATGTCGAGATCCCCTCGATTCATACTGGACAGAGCAGACTGGGAACTCTTCTCTTCCATTGCAGAGCTCACAGATGAAATGGTAGAAGATGCGCATATCGATGACGCTGTTGAAGCTGTTACTAATACTATTATTCAGGCAGCTATGCTCTCCATTCCTAGAACATCAGGAAAACTACTAAAATATTCAAAACCATGGTGGAATCGCGACTGTCATGAAGCACTGAAAAAACAGAAAAAAGCATGGGGTATTTTTCGTAGATATCCTACTCTGCGAAACCTTATAGTTTTTAAAAGAGCCAAAGCAAATGCACGGAAAGTAAGAAGGCAGAGCCAGAGGGATTCCTGGATTTCATATGTGTCCTCAATAACATCCTCTACGCCTAGTAAGCGGGTTTGGGAAAGAGTTCGAAAAGCATGCGGAATGTATAAAGACCACTCACTTTCCTTTCTGGAAAAAGATGGCCGAGTGATTAGCTCCATAGAAGAAATTGCAAATACAATTGGTGAGACATTTGCTGCCGTTTCTTCCAGCCGAAATTACTCACCTGTATTTCTTTCTATCAAGCAACGCTCTGAGAAAAATCCCATCGCTTTCAACTCTTCCAACTTTGAGCCGTACAATAGAGACTTTACTATGGTTGAATTAAAGAGAGCTTTGTTGCAGACACATAGGTCTTGTCCGGATCTGGATGGCGTGTATTATGAAATGCTAAAGCATCTGTCCTATAAGTCACTGAGTGCCCTTCTCACACTTTACAATAGAGTGTGGAAGGAGCCTACATTTCCCAGTGCATGGAGGAGAGCTGTTGTCATTCCTATTGCGAAGCCAGGGAAAGACCCGAGGAATCCCTCGGACTATCGGCCAATTGCCCTTACCAGTTGTGTTTGCAAACTGTTTGAAAAGATGGTAAACAGCCGCCTAGTCTACTTCTTGGAAAAGAATAATATTATATCGCCTTATCAGAGCGGTTTTCGAAAGGGGAGAACGACCGTAGACAATATGCTTCTATTAGAGACATCTATTCGAAAAGCCTTTGTCAGAAGAAGTCACCTTGTCTCAATATTCTTCGACATTGAGAAAGCTTATGATAAGGCATGGAGATACGGTATACTCCGGGATCTTCACGAGAGTGGCTTGCGCGGCAACCTACCAATTTTCATACAGAATTTCTTGAACGCTAGAACTTTTCAAGTAAGGATTGGCTCTGTTTTTTCGGATGTTTTTCAACAGGAAGAGGGTGTGCCTCAAGGCTGTGTGCTTAGTGTAACGCTGTTCAGTTTAAAAATAAATTCTGTATTAAAAGAACTTCCTCCCACCATCTTAGGATCACTATATGTAGATGATTTACAGATTAGCTGTCGAGGAGCAGACATGAGATACATAGAGAGGCAATTGCAGATGGCTCTGAATAAGATCCAAGAATGATCAGACAAACAGGGATTTACTTTTTCTAAACAGAAAACTGTGTGCGTGCACTTTTGTAGGAAGCGAGGTCTCCATCCTGAACCTGAGTTATATCTAAATGGTACAATTATTCCAGTTGCGCCCGAAGTAAAATTTTTAGGAGTAACGTTCGACCAGAAATTGACTTTCCTTTCTCATGTTTTAAACCTGAGAAAGAAGTGTCTCAAAACACTAAATATTTTAAAAGTGTTGGCGAACACCTCCTGGGGTGCAGAGCGTTGCTCCATGCTTCGCATTTACAGAGCGCTTATCCGCTCTAGACTGGACTATGGCTCAGTTGTTTATGGATCCGCTCGGTCATCTGTTTTGTTAAAACTGGATCCTGTTCACCATCAAGGTTTGAGGATATGTTCAGGAGCCTTCAGGACTTCTCCTGTCCAGAGCCTGTATGTTGACTGTAATGAACCATCACTTTATCTGAGGCGTGAACAATTGTCCCTTTTGCAATATTTTAATATACTATCCCAACCTGAACATCCAAATAAGCTGTGCTTACTTGATGATGTGAGTAACGCGTTATTTGAAACACGTCCATCTTGTGTTCCTACATTTCTTTTAAGAGCTCGCCCTGTCATTGAGGAACTTTCCCTCTCTGATATGCACCCCCAAGCAGTACAGAATTTTGAAATTCCACCTTGGGAAAATGCACGGATTCAGCTTCTTGATGTTTTTAAGTATCATGTGAAGGCAAGCACTAACGAGATTATTTACAGACAACTCTTCGCTGAGCACAGGAACAAATATAGCAGTTATCTTCCAGTTTATACAGATGGGTCCAAGTCAAAAGATCATGTGGGGATGGCATATGTAATTAAAGACCACATGGAGGGCAGACGCTTGCACAATGCTTTCTCTGTCTTAACATCCGAATTAACTGCGATATATTATAGTCTTTTATACATCTCAAGGCTCTGCTACAAAAAGTTTATAATTTATACAGATTCGTATAGTGCTCTTAAATCAATAGAAGCTTTTCCTAATACTCAAAATCCAGTAATAGTGGATATTCTCAAAATACATATAAACTTAATGAATCGTGGGTATGATATCCTGTACTTCTGGGTTCCCGGGCATGTGGGAATAAAGGGGAATGAGCTGGCAGATATCACAGCAAAATGTGCTGTTGAACTGTCCAGTCGTCTCATCCCTTTTGCAGACATTTGTTGTGTTGTGAAACAAAAGATCCGAAAAAAATGGCAACAACTTTGGGATGTTCAGCTTCAAAATAAATTAAGACATGTAAAGCCTAGAATTGAGCACTGGGAATTAACCAAAAATCGTAAGGAGGAAGTTCTTTTGACTCGCCTCAGAATTGGTCACACTAGAGTGACACATAACTACCTTTTAAAAGCTGAAAATGAGCCTGTTTGTTTTAACTGTAATGTTTGTTTATCTGTTCGTCATATTTTAATTGAGTGTCCATGTTTTAATAGTCTTCGCCAGAAATATTTTACCTCTCGACCGTTTAATCGGAAGAGAGGTCAATTCTAATTTATTTTATTATTTAAAAGATATTGGCTTTTATTACCAAATGTAATTTGTTTTGAAGACTGTCTCTTGAATTTTAATATGTGCTTTTAACTTGTGTTTATATGACTTCATCCTCTGGATTTGGTACATTTATCTACTTGTTCTTATTTATTGAATTTTAATGTCATCAATTGTAATCATCTCATCTTTTGTTTGGCGCGTCATAATCATCTCTGGTTTTGCGCCATAATCACTCACTCACTCACTCACTCACTCATCTCTTCGAAGAAAGTGATCAGAACTACTCTTAGTGTCGAATTTTTCTTTCAAATAACGTTTAACACATTATTTGCTAGTGTGTTGACCTGTATTTGTTTTTATTCTAAGATACCTCATAATATGTATGATAATATGTGAAGATGCATTGGGAAATTGCAAGAATTATTGTTTCGAAAGTAAATACTTTCAGGGCAGAAAAGTGAATAGCTACAAAAGGGAACTTAAAACCCTCTAAGCGGCAAGGCCATGTACTGCCTAGAATATTTATTGTGATATCTGTAACAACGTATATATACGTGCATATTAAAATATATCAACGAAATTAAGGCAATGTATCAAAAGAAAACAAATTCAAGTATGAAATACCAGGAGAGGTTTTGCATCAAAATCAAAAACATAATTTGTTCTCATAGTAATTTTGGGAAATTTGTGCTTTCTTGGCGAACACCCTGGCCGCCCAGAGGGTTAAAATTAACAAATCCTGAGTCTGGCGTAGATCTTTAGTCAATATGTCAATTAATTTCCAGGGCGCAGTACACAGGTCCCTCTTCATCAGGAACAAAGAAATCTGCAAAACTGACTGGAAAGCAACATAGACCGTAACTAATGCACAAGATCAACTGGTGGGCGGGTTAACTGGATTGCATATTAAACAGGTCCTGTCGAGGTGGTGAAGAGTTTATTTATGGTGGAACAATGGAAAATTCGCTATCACTAATTTTCGGCATGCAGTAGCAGAGTTGCTTCTTCTTGCTTTTTAATTTGTGCGCTAAGACGTTTATTTTATGACAGAGATTCAGCTCAATAGACGGTCTACTAAATTGGAAATGGAAAATGGTCACTCTGGAATGGCGGTTAGCAAAATTTACCATGACGGATCGTGGAGAATGATTTGAGAGCGTTTGCCTGTCTTGTTCTGCGAACTCGTCATAGTCCAGAATATCATGAAATCAGAACTCTTAACTCTGTCGAAACTAACTATGCGCTGTAACTAGAAGAAGAAATGGTATTACTGTAGCGCTATTAGGTTATTTCGAAGCAGGATACATGAAAAAGGAGCAATGCTTTCGCCGGGACTCGAACCACGAACCTCTCGAATGCGCGCCGAGCGTGCTGACCACTACACCACGAAGGTATGCTAAGAAAGCGGGAGAAATATCTTATATTGCTTCAACTCGCAAATGTCTATGTTAAATGCTGGATATGACAAATCATGGCGCGTAGACATTTGTTTTGAAAAAATTGAAGCCTTTTCCTATCCCCCCCGGAGGAGGGGGGTCGACCCACAGAACTCTCTAGGATTTGTACCTGGGCAGTCTCGGCCCTTGGGGTATCAGTAGTCGACGCAACCGGACTCACCTAACCAAACAAGTTGACCTCATGGTCATAACAGGCCACGGTAATAAATGTTGTAAGGATCTTAAGTTTTACTAACGTTTATTTTATTTTAAAACTGTACTATCACTTCTTATTTTCTACTTCCGGCCAGAATGAAATGCTTTAACTTGTTTATGCAAATTGTCTCGCTAACGCCCAAGTATTTAAGTTGTGGCTTTTTGCCAAGAGGAGAGAAGGAGATTTAGGAAGCGAGCCGCTTGCCACTGCAGTTCTACGAGTTTTCTCTCGGTTACTGGTTGCCTTTAAGGCCAGAGGTTTAGCCCTTTTGATATTTGAAAACGTATTGTAGTTTAAGCAGCTCGGCGTACTACATACGTATCTTTTTTAAATAAAGGCCAGTCTTAGTGCTAGGCATTCGTATACTAATTCAAAGTTAGCTTTTTAGTTAGAGTTTTAGTTAGTAGTTTTATATTCTTACGTTCAGACCACAAGTGTTTGGTCTCTGTATCCTTTAATTCGGGAGTACCTGTAAAGTATTGAAAATAAAGGGTTTCGTATACCTTCCTGCTTGTGTTGTCTACTCCACACATTGTTGAACATAGCTTGAGTAAGCTCCCTGTTCCGATTCAGGACACACCATGTTTCCAAAGCAAATGAAGAGAAACACAAGTCCTGACAAGGTAACGCATGAAACGTTAAAAAAAAAAAAAAAAAAAAAAAAAAAAAAAAAAAAACTGAAATTTTTCAGATTTTAAATTACGTCCAAAGGGGCGTTTTTTTAACGTTTTGAGTGTTACCTTTATTTATTAAATATCATGTTCTTTGCACTTAAACCATAAAATTCAGTTCAAGAGCAATATCGCAAAATAATGTTAAATTAAGCATATCTTTAGAATTTCCGATATACACAGTCTCGCGAGCTGGAGATAAAAGTTTTTTTTTTTTTTCTATATAACGTTGCCATTTCTCGCTTTTAAAGCATTGAGTTTGTAAATCAAAAATTCGTTAAAGTTTTACAAAATATAAAATCTATAATAAAACAAATTCCAAATTTGGGATTTCAGATGCCCATATTCGCAGTAGGATTTCGTCATTCAAAATTCGATGGCTCTATGTACCATTGTTTTATCACAATGCGAGAAATAGACAATCATTTATGCAGATTTTTCATTATTTAATTTCTTCAAATATAATGCAGGACTCTAACATTTTGTGGCAACAGTTTGAAAAGTGAACCGACATTTATCCGTCCGACGCAAAATGCCAAAACGAAACTAATAGTCCTTCGGGATTCAAATCCCTTTAGACTTTAAAAAAAAAAAAAAAAAAAAAAAAAAAAAAAAACCCTCTTTTGGGCGTCATGTAAAATCTGAAAACTTTCAGTTTTTTTTTTTTTTTAAACATTTTTTGTAAATATTTCAAATATTTAATTTATATTGAGTGAAAATTCGGAAATCGATTTTTGTGGCACTATTTGCTCACGTCGTTTGGTAGGAAGTTTCGTAATTGTTGCATAAATTTTCAGTTCTATCGGAGTAACTAGTTACGGACGTACTTGTTGCACATCTCATCGAAGGACGTACTGCAAGACTCACCTAGTTGTGCGTCTGATTGTTAAACAGGAGTCCTGCGCTGGTACTGCTCTATTCATCAGGCAGGGCGCGGAAAGAACAGTCGAAGAAAGACTGATCGTCACGTCCCTACTCGGAGGGCTGAAGCCACCTACCTTCCAGGACAGTATAGACTGCCCCGTCGGATAGCAGGAACCTGGTCCGTGTATTTTATAGCTCCGGTGCCGAAGCTTCCAGCGTACAGATCTCTGCCAGCACACTAGTCGACCTTCGTTGGGGGAGGGAGTTTCGGAGTAAATCCGCTTTATCTCGAATGTCTGAATGACTGTGTTTCAGCTCACTCCATCATCATGGAAAGTATCATGGAATTCAGCACATGCATGTTGAGATATTTCGAGAAAAAGAACGACTCTGAACCGATACAAAGCCGAATGCACTCACTCATCGTAACCTAAATTTATTTCTTTGACTTAATTGGCCCCAGATAAAAGTGCTCTTTGGCAGGTGAATAACCCTTGCAGCACGTGCCTGATCTTTTCTTCCCCCCCCCCAGCCCCATTGAGCTCAGTTTTTTCGTGATTTGTTTGAAAAGAAATGAACAAGACAAGAAATATCGTGCCATCTGGCGTTTGTATTCAGTCATCTACAACCACCACCTGAAGCTTGTGTACATAAAGCACTGATATCCAATCTTCTGACGAGGCATATGCACCTGAATGAGAATTGGGTAAGTTACACATGGTAGGTAGTGATTAAATTAGGAAATGCGTTATCCACGTGTGCATCGTGGATAAAAAATGAGAGTTTAGGAATCATGGAAAACGAATGCAGTTTTGATCTTTCCATTGATATATTTTTTTATTTATTTTTTAGCCCGGAAAGGCTATTAATTTCGTTTTGGCATTTTGCGTCGAAAACTTTAAATGTTCGTTTCACTTTTCGAATTGTTGCCACCAAATATTATCGCGATGTGTTATATTTAAAGAAATTAAATAATGAAGAATCTGCGTGAATTTAAATATCTTTCTCGCATTGTAAAAAAACAACGGTACCTAGAGATATCCAGTTCTGAATACCGTAGTCCTCCATTCGAATGTGGTCATGTGGAGGCCCAAATTTGGAATTTATTTTATTATCTGTTTCATAATTTGTAAACTTTTAGCGAATTTGGGTTAATAAACACAAAGATTTCAAAGCGAGTCATGGCAACACTGTGCGGAAGAAAACATTTTTATCTCCAGCGCGTGAGACTGTGTATCGGAAATTCTAAAGTTATGCTGTTTTTAAATTATTTTGAGATATTGCTCTTAAAAAATGAATTTCAAGGTTTAAGTGCGAAGAACATGATATTGAATAAATATAGGTGACACACAAAACATTAAAAACATGCCCCTTTGGGCGTAATATGAAATCTGAAAGCTTTCAAATTTTATTGGCCCAAAGGGCGTAAGCCCAGAAGGTATATTAATTTCGTTTTGGCATTTTGCGTCGATTCTCGACAAGCGTTGTTTGACTTTTAAATTGTTGCCACCGAATATTAGAGCCCTGTGTTATATTTAAAGAAATTAAATAATGAAGAATCTGCATAGATGTATGTATGTTTCTTTCTTTGTGATAAAACGACGGTGCCTAGAGCCATTCAATTTTGAATAACGTGGTCCTCCAACCGGATATAGCATCTGGAAGCCCAAATTTGGAATTGGAATTTGTTTTATTATCAATTTCACATTTTGTGAAACTTTAGCGAATTTTTTATTAACAAACTCAACGATTTCAAATCTAGCACTGTACGTTTTATCTCCACTGTGTATCGGAAATTCTAAATATAGGTTCTTTTTAAAATTATTTTGCGATATTGCTGTCAATTTCTACTTAGGTCAACAAAGAAAAATTTCATTTTAGTTACTTTTTATTAACATTTTTTCGTTTCTAATTTAGGAAGCTGATGTGGTCTATAATTTCTCATTCTGTCCATCTCTTGTAATGCTTCATTATTTCAAGGAACCTTTCCAGTGAGTTTCGAGCAGTCCAGTTCTTCTATTAATATTCCATCTAATGATTTCGCACGACTCGAGGCGACCTCTGCTTGACCTGCTGCGAAGAGGTTTCGTCCTAGATATATTACTGCATAATCTACAGAGCTATTTATTTATTTTAATAAGCAAGGGACATTTTAAACGGCTATATCTTAAACATATATTATTATCACGTTAACATAGAAATACGGGAAGAATTTTCGCTGCACATTGGGACATGACATCCGTTTCATCCAACTCTATAAAACTACAATTCTTTAATTCCGTACACTTTAAAATACTTTAGAACGCTGTCTTACTGTTGCCACTTATTTTTGTTAAATATTACAATCCCATTTAACACAGCCGTGTACTATTATTTAAAAGTTGTTATAAAATTAATTTTTACAGCGCGTGAAAATTCCTAATAAAGGTCATTATTTGTAAGTCTTATAATATACTAGCAGCTTCGCTGCCAGCCTTCGTCTTGCTTTTAAATGTACCCGAAAAATGTCTGAAGGGAACACCAAACGTTAAATTTAAAAACTGCTTAGAATTTTACTCTGCAGAACAACTTCATAAAAAAAAAGTTATTACGTATAACAAAATTGCAATGAAATAAGCAATATCCCGTAATACAAATATTAATTATCCTAATAAATGAATTAACCAACTTCCCTTTGCAAAATCTTAAGAACTCAAATTATATAAAGGATGTTAAGAACTTTGTTTTCTAAAAAAATCACTCAAAACATTTCAGTATCTTAAAGACAGTGAAATGAGCAATAAATAACATAAAAGAATACAAAAAACAAAAAATTCTGAAAAGCAAAGTACAATTAATGATATTTTATCTTATATTTTCAAGAGAAAAAAAATTACAATGAAATAAGCTATATCCCTTAATACAAATATTAATTATCCTAATAAAAAAATTAACCAACTTTCCGTTGAAGAAAAAAAATCGTGCAAAACTTTTCAATATCTTACAAATAGTGAAATAAGCAAAAAATAACATGAAAGAAACTCAAAAAACATAAAATTCCCCGCAGAATTTTACTCTGCAGATAAAAAAAATCAATAAAAATGTATTATATATATAAAAAAATGACAATGAAATATGCCAATCTCTTAAAAACAGTGACATAAGAAATACGATGAAAAATTGTTGCCAAACCCATATTTCTAAAAGAATGAAACTATTCAAAATGATGCGATTTCATCAAAAATCTATCAACAACAATAAGACAGGAAAATTGTTGCCAAAATCACATTTTTAAAGATGGGAGAAGTGTACTCGGAAGCTTCACTTAAAAAATATTTTAAAAATACAAAATATTATCATTTTTCCAAAATTCTTTTTGTAAAAGCAGTCGCAAGGATGAAAGTTTAACGTGTCCAAAAATCAAAGAAAAATAAACTGTACATTTTTAAAAATAAACTTTTTTAGAAAAAATCCCGTTGAAAAGGTGTTAAGCTCCGTTTGTTAAATAAATTCGTATTGAATCGATTTATTGAAACACGAAATTTATTTTAAGTTCGGAAAATAGCCTACATTTCATGGCGATGTGAAAATGGAGTGTGTAGAGTAAAATCTCGCTTTCCTATAGCCCGTTATGTCTCAAAATGACGCGATTTGATTTCGTCACAAAACATAAAATAAAAAAAAAATTCGAATTCGAATTTCGAAACAATTGCTTCGAGGTGCACTGGCTCTTGTCTAGATGCATCTATGTACCAAATTTCGTAGCCGTGGGTCTATTAGCTTACGCGCAGCGCGAACGAAAGACACACACACGCAGACCCTTTCTTTTATTATATGTAGAGATTTTTTAAAAACAGCCTATCTTTAGTTCCGATAACGGAAATCAATTAGTAGGAATTGACTTTAATATGTGAAAATACTATATTAACATCAAATGGCATCCACTACAAGTTTAAAAAATGTATTTGAACTTGAGTGTATGAATAAAAAGTGTTTTATTAACGATTGAAAATTTGAACAAGATATCCTATATCTTGTAGTAATATATGTGTGTATAGTAGGAATTTAATAATAATAAAATTATCTTATGAATTTGTGAATTACCATCACAGTGTCTTTTGCATTTTGTGTCGTAATCTGTATCCTTGCAAAGTTATCGTACCAATCTTTGCAAGAAATTTCATAACAACAGTGATCTGCAATAAAGAATTTTATTGCGTTTTTTACTGAACGGTCAAGGTATGGCTGCCATCTAGTGTTAGAGTTTCACCTTTTTACTTTCTTGTAGCCAAAAATTTTGCATATCGTATTTCAACAAAAATAGTCATTTTACCCGCTTCGGAATTCATCTGAATGATTTTTTCCCAGTATTGATCGTAAATTTACATACATACATATTGTTGCGTTATTTTCTGACACCAGTTGTACCGGGTTCGTGTGGATTTAGAGTAAATAATGATAACAGAACTTGATGAACTATCGAAACACACTTTATTGGCCAGTATTATGCAAGACAGCTCCAAAACACTTTTACAGCAAAAAGGTAGAAAAACACACTTTATTGGCCAGTATTATCCAAGACAGCTCCAAAACACTTTTACAGTAAAAAGGTGAAACTCCAACTCTAGACGGCAGCCCTACCTTGACCGTTCAGTAGAAAATGCAATAAAATTCTTTATTACAGATCATTGTTGTTATAAAATTCCTTGCAAAGATTAGTACAACTTTGCGAGGACAGAGATTACGACACAAAATGCAAAAGACACTGTCAAGGTAATTCACAGTTTACAATCGTCGAAGATCTACAATGAACACGCTAAATTAATCAGCGACACAGCCTGCACACTATCAGGCTATAACGGTGAGACAGCTTCACTGCAAAGCACCATTTCGTTTTAACGATCTTCATCTGTTATCCATATTTCTGGCACTTCATTGAAGAAGCAATTAGCGAGGTTTCTTCCAAAAATTTAAAATAAATTTCCTCTGACCCTTGTAACAATTTATAAATAAATCTTTAATTAGGAAAGCCAGGTTGGCCAAAATAAGGTCTCAAAGAACAATTTTTTTATTCCGATACCAATAATTCTCGGTACTTACCAATAACAACATTAATCTTTGAAAGGGACATATCCATTCCCTATCAAATCTAAGGAATTCGAAGAGATGAATAATAAAATTTTAAAATGGCGCGGTAATGTACAAATATTCAGTAACCAATCAGGGAGCTGATTACAACTCGTTAATGCACAGATATTCTGTTACCAATCAGGGAGCTGATTACATCACGCGTAGAATTAAAATTATTTAAATGATCATACATAATAAGATCATTTTTCAAAAAAAAAATGCAAAATTAAATTGTATTTTAATATTTAAGAGCCATAAATAATGTTTAAAACATAAGATTAAATTTATAGATATTAAAACCAATTACTTTTAAAATAAGGTGACGTCATTGATTACATCATTCACAACATAAGATTATATAAAATATCATAAAGAATAAAATTTTTATTTCAAATAAAAATGCAAAATTAAATTGATTTTTAATATTTAGAAGACATAACTAATATTTAAAACACGGAATTTATGCATAATAAAAAGCATTATTTTTTAAATATAATGACAACAAAGTATCGGTTACCATAAATAACTTGTCCAGCAATGGGTTTACCATAAGTCGTATCGCTCGCCAAAATCCGTGAAATTTTTGCCTTTTTCCCTGTCAGATGTAAAGTTTATGGAATTTATGCATAATAAAAAACATTATTTTTTAAATAGAATGACAACAAAGTATCGGTTACCATAAATAACTTGTCCAGCAATGGGTTTACCATAAGTCGTATCGCTCGCCAAAATCCGTGCAGTTTTTGCCTTTTTTCCTGTCAGATGTAAAGTTTGACTTTTCTTTCCTATCATATTAATTATGTCACTTATTTTAGGTGTCGAAATATTAAATCCATGCTTTTCGCATCTTTTTTTAATAATCGAATAGGAGTATTTCTCTTCGAAAAGCGCAAACATATAACCTTCGATCGACTGTTTATTTTTCAGCGACATTGTAAAGAAAAGAATATTTTTAATGCTGCAGACGATAATGAAACTTTGTTATATAATTCGATGCCAATCACGTTTTTATTTTAACATTAATATTTAAATTCAGTTATTAAAATCATAATCGGTACAAAAATGTGTAAACCTCCTCTGTATATCTCTTTTGCCCGAATAAATGTACACGTATGTTAAAAAGTTATAAAACGCCTCGTTCTTGCATGTATAACGAGAAATCTTCGACTCGAACGACCACAGCAGATAATAATCTGTGAAAGTTACGTAATGTTCGGACATTTTAAATAAACAAAATTAATGAAATTTGAGAAAAGAATTCAGTACCACGCGAGTAGTTCTCCACGACGCTCATGCCATGCGCATTGGATTTCGCTTACAAACGATCATCCGCACGTATTACCGCGATGTTTTGCGATTGTGTAGGCGCTCCTCGACTCGTCAACAAACTTCTCCAAGGCCACGTTTCTGCCAAAGACAATGAGACAGCCGCAAGTTGTGCGACGTTCCCAGCGTCTTTGTTTTTCTCTCGCGCATTTTCAGGGATCGCGCTTCCGCGATGGTGGTTTTGTGCAGCGACATCTGTCCGCATGAGAAGTCATTTTTCATTTCACGCATCGCTTGCTCCTTTCTAAAAGGGTGGGCGCCAGCTGTTTGAATGGAACGGAATCTTCAAATTCTCTGACGGACCGACGCTTCTTGGACGTCAGCTGTTAAGCTGTTGTCATCCTCGAAGACCTTCACATCAGCTGCAAAGCGCTTTAAATGCAGCTTGTTTGTGCCAGTAATTTTTGATGTTTGTGCATCGTTTGGAGGAGATACGATACTCGCAGCGGTAAGCAATTCTGAGAAGGGAAGAAATCTTGAAATAATCTGTTCTTTCGAAGATTAAATCGTTTGCTTCGTAAGTGGCAACACTGCGCTCATTCTGTAGAGATCATCGTCTTCAAATGCTTGATTTGCTGGTAATCGTTCCTTTCCTAAAAGAAAAGAAAGGGGGGAGGACAGAAAAGATCCTTAATGTTTATTGAGTTCGGATTTTATTTTATTTTATTTTTATTTTTTAAATTTTATTTATTATTTATTATTATTTTTTTTATTTATATATATATATTGTTTAGTCTAAAGGGGCTTTGTCTCTGAGAGACCATTCTTTTCGTTTTGCGATTTTGCGTCGAATCACTCTGAATGTCCGTTTCACTTTTCAAACTGTTGCCACCTAATATTATCGCCCTGTATTATATTTGAAGAAATTAAATAATAAAGAATCTGCATAAATGTTTGTATATTTCTCGCATTGTGATAAAACAACAGTACCTAGAGCCATCGAATTTTGAATGACGTAATCCTACTGCATCTGGAAACCCAAATTTGGAATTTGTTTTATTATCGATTTCATATTTTGTAAAACTTTTTACGAATTTTTGAGTAACAAACTCGAGGATTTTAAAGCGAGTCATGGCAACACTGTACGGAAACAAAAAACATTCTTATCTCCAACGCGCGAGACTCTGTATCGGAAATTCTAAAGATATGCTGATTTTAAAATCATTTTGCGCTATTGCTGTTGAACTGAATTTGATGGTTCAAGTGCGAAGAACATGACATTTAATAAATAAATTTAACACACAAAATGTTTAAAAAAGCCCCTTTAAACGCAAGTTAAAATCTTAAAAACCTTTCAGATTTTTTTAATATATATATTTTTTAAATGAAGTTCATCTTTTTATTTTTAACCAATAGTTTATTTTAAGTTGAAAAACTGTTCTATCATTCTCTTTTCCACGCTTTTCGTACCAGAATGTAAATGAAACAGCAAAAGTTTATTCAGATTAAGGTAGAAAGAAATCTTGGCGAGATACGGCCAAGCTGGCGACGGCGTAGGCGACTAAATTTCTTCGCCAAATTTGACGTGAAATCGCCAACTGTTGCCAGATTTGGCGACCGTTTTGGTCCGCTTCAGGTATAACTGTTATTAAATAAATGTAACTTAGCTAGATATATAACCATAACTGTATCCGGCCCTTATATGCCTTCCAGTGATTTCGAGAAGTGGAAAGTATTAGAGATTTCTCGGCGGCCGGTGTAAAACTACCCCGGGGACTTGTGAGAGTATCAATAGTAGTTGTTTAGTTGAGCGTGAGTTCGGAGTACTGAGATTATCTCTGTGTTAGCTTCGCTGTTTAGATGCCCTTTGCATTTCGTTGTGTTTAATGCTCTCAGTAGTTCGAACAGTAACCACAGAGTGTACTCTGTGATACTGTGTATAACTCTAGGAGTATTTGCAAAGAAAACTGCAGGACTCTAAAGTCTTTGCTTTGGTAAAAATAAATTTTGTCATCCTATCTTCTGTTTCTGTATGCATTCAATCTGCACGAACCCGTACGCATGCAGCAATATTAAACTTTATTCTACAGTCCTTTAAATGTTCTACGCATGAGTATGGCCGGGTTTTTTTAAAAATTAAATGTCATATATTTGACTTCATTCTAGTATCTTATCTAAATGACGCGCTGCTTTATTCTTAACTTCGCGTTGTCCTACTTAGTTGAACGAAGAAGGCAAAGAAATGAATCGGAACCCCTTTCAAACATTCTTGATTGTTTCCATTCGAGAAAGAATAACTCTGATATCGCTTCAAGTTTGGGAGTTAGGTCTATTGAATTTTATTGTTGTTTTGAGTTTCGTTAGCCTGACAACACAGTTTATCAGTTCTTAGAACAATGGAAGTGTCGATTAGGAAAGAAAGAAATTTTCGGCATTTCGAAACGTGTGTTATCTGTTTTAAGAACCCGTGTTGTATGATTTTTTTTCGCTGCTTGTCAAGTTATAGCTTGTTTTCGTGTTAAGCGTGTATAAGTACCGTTTACTGGGATTTCAGCTTGTTAAACATCAAAACATTTTTCAGTAATTTATTCTATAAACATAATCTTACCAATAATTTTCAGTTAATTTTATTGTTATTTAGCGTAATATTATTTAAAATTATGCGACCTATAAATTTGCTTTATCTATGATCTGGCCCGAAAACTAAATAAACTTTTCCTTCACATGTATTTAAAAATAATAATAAGAAGAATATTTAATACTGATAAATAGTTAATAATGATAAAAATATTTAATACTATTAAATATTTAATAATAATAAAATTCTTCACATGTATTTTTTAATAATAGCGTAAACAAAAACAGGGAGATCCTTTATGGGGTTAGCTGATTATAATTATTGTTTAATATTATCTATTATTGTTAATATTTATAATAATTATAATTTTATTATTATTATAACAATTATAATTATAATAATTATTGTTATTGTAATTATTATAATTATAATATACTGCTAATTATAATTATAATAATACTGCTGATTATAATTATAATAATTATTGTTTGGCCGTTAGAATATCAATCTGCATTCAGAAACAAGGAATTTTTTAACAAATTAAAAATTGTTACTTCCTTGTAAGAAGTAAACCAAGTATTGTAATCGCGAAAACTTCTGCGTACCATATTTCAATGAAAATATCCATTTCGACCGCTATCGAATTCAATTTAACAATTTTTGCGTGACATCTGTACGTAAGGGCAGAATAAAGGACTGCCCTTACGTACAGCTTATAAAACTGAGTTAAAATGGATTCAGAAAAGAATTTTTCGTCCCGTCTGTACGTACGTATGTATATATCTCGTATAACTCAAAAACGAGTAGCTTCAGAACGTTGAAAATTTGTACGTAAGACTGTTATAACATGTAGTTGAGCAACTGCCATTTTGATTGCAATCGGCCGCGCCCAAAAGAACATTAATATATATATATATATACACCCGCTCTCTTACTCAGCTCAGTGAGCTCAGTTTTTTTATTCTTATCTGTAAGCAAATTGTACACTTTTTGTTTTAAAAATGATTGAATTATGTTGTTCATATCTTTCGGTCTAGGTTTTTATGCCTTTAGATAGTCTGCATGCAATAGTTGAAGAATTATTAACAATTTAAAAGTTGTTTAAGTGTGGCTAAGCCTAATCCTTTTTTACATATCAGCCATATTTGTTTATATTTTAAACTTAGCACAATACTGAATTAAGTCTTTCTGCACCTTCGTTGTCTTTTTGCCGGGTGGAACCAAGAGGAAATGTTTAGGGTGCTACTTTGGTAGACGGTTGCACGGATTTTTGGCGGTTTACGTTGGCGCAGTTGTTGGCGCGATTTTTACAAACGTCAGCCATTTTGAAAAACGCTGTTTTTACGCATAGTAAAGTATTCGAAACTTAAAAAATAAATAAATATAAATATCGTTAAAAGTAATGGATTAATTTTTTGTTGAAAATGTCGTTTTTTAAGATGGCAGGCAAGTGTAAATAAATACATTTACTATGAGTATAAAATACTAAAGTAAGGTTATTATTACTTTCATATAGCAAAGAAGAGAATAAAAACACCGCTATAAAAACATTGGGCCAACGTTTAATTAGATTAAAATATTACTGAAATTGAATATCGAATTAAAAACCATCATACCAACATTTAAAAGAATTAGAATATTATTAAATTCAAATACTTTAAAATACGTTATATAGAATATAATTAACATTAAAACATATGGACAATAATTATCTCAGCAATTTCTGAAAATAGTGCATTAATTTTTTTAAGAAAAATTGAAGTATACAATTATAAAATAAAAGAAAAATATGTACTTACATTTTTTTGAGTGTTTAACCTGTTGTTTATTGATAAGTACAACAAAAAAAATCAGAATCATAATTTAGATAACATCTTTGAAGGAATTCGAAGATATGAATTAAATTTTAAAACGGCGCGGAAATGCAAAAATTGTCAGTAACCAATCAGGGAGCTCATTACAGCTCGTTAATGCACAAATATTCTATAACCAATCAGAGAGCTTATTACATCACGGCTAGAATTAAAATTATTTAAAAATTCATACATAATAAAATCATTTTTTTAAAAATGCAAAATTAAATTGTATTTTAATATTTAAGAGCCATAAATAATGTTTAAAACATTAGATTAAATTTATACATATTAAAACGAATTACTTTTAAAGTAAGGTGACGTCATTGATTACATCATCCACAACATAAAATTTCATAAAATATGATAAACAATAAAATTTTTATTTCAAATAAAAATGCAAAATTAAATTTATTTTTAATATTTAAAAGCCATAAATAATATTTTAAACACGGAATTTATGCACAATAAAACGCATTATTTTTTAAATAAAATGTCAACAAAGTATCGGTTACCATAAATAATTTGTCCAGCAATGGGTTTACCATAAGTTGTATTACTCGCCAAAGGAAAATCGCCAAAATCCGTGCAACCGTTTACCAAAGTAGCACCATGTTTAGTTTTGTGCACCGAAAAATCTGTCTTCGTGCCCGCTGGCCGAATGGCCCCTTTTTTTTTTTCCTTAGAAACTGTAATTTTAATTGTAAAAATTGTTTTTTTTTAACTGTACATTTGGTGTTTTATTTTTTCTATACAGTTTTAATGAAGTTATTTTGAGTGCTTATGCATTTTAGCAATTGCCGCCAAGTGAGAACTGAATTGATTGAATGAGAAATCTCTTTCTATTGAAATTCGAGGAAACAAGTTTAAATGAAATGCAGCAAAAAATGCGTATAATTTAATATTCCGCACATCAGATTCTGTCTCATTTTTTAGCGAGTGATAGTTCTGTTTTAATTACATCTCAGCTTCGCTCTATTTCGGGGCCAGGTTGAAATGGAGGTTAAAATTATCATTAGCTAAAAAATTGCCTTTTTTTTTTTTTTTTTTTTTTTTTTTTTTTAGTTATAGTTACCTTTTAGGATTGTATGATGTTTAGCGGAGGCTGGTGTATTCCAGCGCTGTTAGATTCGGGTTCAAATCCCGGGTGAGATGTGAACATTTATGAGTGTAGTGTTTTTAATGGCTTAGGGAAGCCTAAATTTTTTCTGGACCCCGCGAGGGATTAGTATTAAGAGAAACGAAAACGAAACACTCAGATTCCATTCCACGGAAGCTTCTAATTCACAATTTGGATGGCACGTAAACAGGTAACCTTCTAGTGCTTGCCTGAATTAAATATGCTAATGCAGTCTTTTTTAATTTTGTACCACATTAATAGAATAAAAAATATATGTACCGATATACGTACCGAAAGGGAAGCCATTTTACATTTGTTTTCAACCACAGTACCACAGTACCACAGTTCCGTACCACAGTTCGAGAAGTCCCGATCTACAGTACCAGCATGCAATGTTCTAGCCTAGAATTAGCACCTAGAATATATATTGCAAAAGCCTAGAATTAGCACCTAGAATATATATTGCAAAAGCCTAGAATTAGCACCTAGAATATATATTGAAAAAAAAAAAAAAAAAAAAAAAAAAGTAATAAAATATGGTTAAAATAAATAAAAATAATTTTTAAAAAAATCTGAAAGGTTTCGGATTTTAAATTACGCCCAAAGAATTTTTTTTTTTTTTTTAACGTTTTGTGTGTTATCTTTATTTATTAAATATCCTGTTCTTCTCACTTAAACTGTAAATTTCAATTCAATAGCAAGATCACAAAATAATTTAAAAAAAGAGGGGGATTTTCAAAATATCCGGTACACAGTCTCGCGCGTTGGAGATTTCTGTACAATGTTGCTATTTCTCGCTTTGAAATCCTTGAGTTTCTAAATCAAAAACTCATAAATGCTTCACAAAATATGAAATAGAAAACAAATTTCAAATTCTGCATTTGGGCTTCCAGATGCCCATATTCGAATGGAGGACTGCGTTATTCAAAATATTATATCTCTAGGTACCTTTGTTTTTTCACAGTGCGCGAAAGATACACACATTCATGCAGAGTCTTCATTATTTAATTTCTTTAAATATAATGCAGATTTCTAATATTTGGTGGCAGCTATTTGAGAAGTGAACCGACCTTTATATTGAACCGACACAAAATTTCTAGCCCTTCTGGGCTAATGCCCTTTGGGCTAAAAAAATTCATTAAGACTCTTATGAGTTCACCTAGTGTCATTTCATGGGTACATGTAATAATGCCGCCCAGCCGGTTAATGCAATACCAATGGGCGCAGACTCAAATCCCAGAAATGCCTGAATGTTTTGTAAGCGTATAGTGTCTGTGCGGTAAGGGACACACAAAATACATGGCGAACCGAAAGTCCTATCGAGAGGCCGATGGCAGAGGAAGAGAAGTGGGAAATCTTTGGATCGCCTCTCGGAGGGCTTATTAAAATTGGTGGAACTGCACCGCAAGTCCCTTTTTACGATTCGTGTTGAAATACCTGTACGACCAGTGGTGAGTGAAAGTACCGGTACTAATTAATAATAATAAATATGAAGAACTCCAAGAAAAAAATATTTAAACCTTTGAGTCTGTTGATTAAATTTGAAATGCAAATATAAGTATAGGGGGCTAGAGGATCGTAATTTTTTCAAAATTGTATTTGTGTGTATTCTGAAGTGTACGTGTATGGCCTACGGTTGCAAAAATAAAAGCCGAGTATGGACTTTGGTGGAGGCGGTGTATAAATATTTGTTATTCCTTCAAAAATAAAATGCCATTTCTTCGACTTCGTTATGTGCATGCTGGGAAGCTCTACAAAATATATTGTTACAATTCTCAACGTTGTTGTGGAATAATTACCGGTATTATAAAGTTTCGTTTCGCATCAGGAAATCGTCATCTATTTTTCCCCCTTTACGAACACCTACCGTGAAAGGAAAGGGCGGGTTCGACCTAGGTAACGGTTTTGCTGCACGCGCGCAAGACTGAATCAGCTGTTCGTCTGACAACCCGCTTGTTCATCGGCTTAGTTTGCGCAATATCTATCAAACCATGACTCATGCGCATTCGGCTCGACTGACTGGCGCACGCGTGCGATCGTCTTGCCTTTTATTATTTCTGTCCATCAAACTACATTCGCGGACACAGCGCCATCTCGAGCCGAAAATGAGAACTAATCATAATGGTTCACTTGTACGCTAAAGAATGTTTTGTGATCTGCATCGTATGTTTATAAATAAGAGAAATATTTGTAATTAATATGAAAAGAAGTTTTTGTTTAATTGAAGTACGTGTTTTAATATCACAAGAATGTTCAAGACTGCATCGATGCCAGTTACGTTAGAATGAGAGTAATGCATCTAACGACGATACTGCTGTAATCCTTCTCTAATAACGATATCAAAAATACGATTCATAGTCATACATTTTTCAGTCTGGTGCGATATAGAACCCACATAAAACATTTCGATAGAAAAATAAACGAATTCTCTCTCCTTATATCAGCAATAATGGCACGCAGATGGCCCATGAGATGCATGTCATTCTGCACTGGAAAGAGGGTGCTTGTTGTGGATGCTCAGTTAAGTAGCACTCTAGTTAAAAGAGTATTACTTGATACATACTGAATTTATTGCAAATGGTATTTAGATATGATATGATATAAATTTTATGATATTTTCACATCCGAATGCAATATTTTAGTAACCGGTGTCAGTGGCGTAGCGAGCATAACTGACGCCTTGGGCAAAATACCTTTCTGGCGCTTTCCCCCAAAAAAAAACACTTACAGTAATATAATGCGTAGAATATATTCGTAATAAGAAAATAATGCAAATCGTAACAAAATGCTGAATCTGTCATAAAAATACTCTAAAACATGTTAAGATTAGTCACAACCTAACTGCACTAG
The DNA here is from genome assembly GCF_044657685.1 of Stegodyphus dumicola. Classification (NCBI taxonomy): domain Eukaryota; kingdom Metazoa; phylum Arthropoda; class Arachnida; order Araneae; family Eresidae; genus Stegodyphus; species Stegodyphus dumicola. The sequence goes on from NC_140771.1 coordinate 247,865,007, forward strand.
CACTGGATTCGGAAATGTATCTGTGTCGGCTGAAAAATCGAATATACGATGATCTGGAATTAGAAAAGATATTATTGATTTTACATATTTATATGATTGTTTTTAAAAAATACAATTTTTAAACAATTAAAAGTTTAATATATATTACAGATAAGTACATATATTTATTAATAATGTTGTATGATCTTAAATCCATTTAGTGCGAATACAAGTTATTATTACTTGCGCAATTGCTGCAAAGTTAGTTAATAATAATTTATTTCATAAACAGTATTGATTAATTGATAATATTATCTCCTAAGTTTAATTAAAGTAGAATTATTTTAAAAGTGTGCATCCATACTGGTAAGTTATATGTTGAAAGATGTTTTGAAGTAATTTGAAAGCAAAATGTTAATAACGTTTTAACGGGGACTGGAGTTAAATCATCACGAAGAATAAAATTTCAATTGTAAAAGGAAAAATTAAAACATGTAATCATTGTCATTGATCGGAAATTAGTTGACTTTTCAAGGGGAACAAACCAACTCCCGTTCAATGAACAATAATTGAAAAATACGTAAATACGAAAGTGTTTCGTCTTTACTCGAGTTATAAGTTAAAGCCAAACCGGCAATTCTAGTCAGCCAAATATTTAAGCCAAATAATATAGTACTCATATGCATAAACATGAAAGTGTCGGGGACGGTTACTCGAGTTTTATAGGATTTCTCTACAGTAATTGATTTTTACTCCAAATTGAATTGACTAAAATGCTTCATAAGAATAAGTTCTTTGAATATCAGCATTGGTTCATAATTCCTACTATTCGCGGAAATATTTGGCTGACTAGAATTGCCGGTTTGGCTTTAACTTATAACTCGAGTAAAGACGAAACACTTTCGTATTTACGTATTTTTCAATTATTGTTCATTGAACGGGAGTTGGTTTGTTCCCCTTGAAAAGTCAACTAATTTCCGATCAATGACAATGATTACATGTTTTAATTTTTCCTTTTACAATTGAAATTTTATTCTTCGTGATGATTTAACTCCAGTCCCCGTTAAAACGTTATTAACATTTTGCTTTCAAATTACTTCAAAACATCTTTCAACATATAACTTACCAGTATGGATGCACACTTTTAAAATAATTCTACTTTAATTAAACTTAGGAGATAATATTATCAATTAATCAATACTGTTTAGGAAATGAATTATTTATTAATAATAATATAATATTATAATACTTTAATACAATTAATTACTATGTATACATTTTTCTTGCCTTAGATGAAGGAAATTTATCAAATACTTCATCAAAGTCGATCACTTCAAATTTTTCTCTTTCCACATTTAAAAATGCCAGATGACTTAGGGGATCTTGTCCCACCGTTGACTGTAAATAGTCAAAATTTATTTTAATTTGCTGAACGAACGTACATAGATATGTACATTTGATACGTACATTTGATAATGAAATAACCATATAATCTACAACCATTTTAACAAAAAGGATTAGAAGAGATTTCAAAGGAAAATTATAACGTTTACAAAATATGCAAATTTAGATCAAATTAGATCTATCTTAAATCTTTACAGGAGATTCAAACGAAATCCATTGTAGCGGAAGTGTTAGGAGTTTCCAAAAATGCCATTTCCAGACTATGGAATCGTTTTTGGAAATTCAAAAATTCGGGAAAAAGGTCTGTTACCGTTTTAAAATAAAAAGCGAGAGCTATTTGCGCATTTCATTTAAAAAAGAACTAAAAATATATCTCTATTTTAGAGAACTAAAGTGGTCAGAAAGAACGTTTTGTATTCAGAGATATTTGGTTGATGTACTGCAAACATTTTATTATACATTTTATCAGACAAACCACGAACATAAATAATTAATTATATTACAATAATTATTAATTTTAAATACATTTTCCAGAAATTGATCAAAATAAAAACTGAAATTTTCCGGAAAATCTTGTGTGGAGACCATTTGGCCATGGAGGTAGGAAGTAAGAAGGAGTCGCCCTAAACAAGTTTCTCCGTACCCTGCTCTGAAGCACCGGCGATCCCTACGTGGTGACCAAAACATTGGGTCATTTACCATTGAGTTCTATGGGATTTGACGCGTTCGGGTGTAAATATTTTGTAATTACGTCGCAAATATACATATAAATGTATATATTTTCTTTTTCTACAACACTTCAGAGTCCTAAGTATGTGAAAACAACATATTTTTAAACAACATTTCATTCTGAACGGAATTAAATGCTATACTTTTCACAGGACAGTTTTCTCAGAATGGTTTAATTTGAATGATATATTTTTACAATTTTTCGTTAATTAAATTAGAAAAAAAAATTAAGGTAATTCGATTTTATTCGCTTAAGGTACAAAAATTAAGATCAAAGTTTATTGTATTATTAATATTAAAATTATGCATTATTTCTTTTCTATTTATAGAGCTTCTTCCTAAAATACTTTCTTAAATATGACATGATTTTTTGGCTTCTTTTAAATCGAAAAATGTAAGTCAATTTATAATTAATGCTCTATTCGGTTCATTTTAAATTAGAGAATTATTAGGAATTAAATAGTATTTGACTTTCTCTGAACATTTCTGAAGGGGAATAAAATAAGTTTTTTTTTAAGTATTATTTAAAACTTGTAACTGTGTTATTATAAAATGTAAAGGGAATAATTCTTTTAATTATACTTATCAGATTTTTTTTTTACCCTTCATTTCAACAATACATATTCCAAAACTCTATATTACGTTCTTAAGTGCGCATCTCATAGCATTTGCTTTACAATACCTTTTAACAGATTGCTTTACAATACGAACAATTCTTGCTTAAATAGTTTTATAACGTATTTGTCAACAGGATTTCAATTTATGTTTACAATTCAATATTAAGGTTATTATATATTTAGATAACATTTATAATCATTATACATTAGAAACATTTAATCATTAGATTTCTTCACAGTACTTTCACAGTTGTTTATTAAGTGAATAAATTCTTCGTTTCAAATACATTTATAAATAATTTAATGAATATTTAAGTATTTTGTCAAAGGCAAATACATGCTTTTTGCAAGCACATGCATAAATACCCATACGTATTTCCTATTTATCATTTCCGGCATGTGCAAATCTTTAATTTCTGTGCATTCACTATATTTTTGGTGTAAAGTAATTTACACTAATTTAGCATACACCCGAAAGTTTTACATAAAAAATATATATGAATATAATTTAAATGAAAATTATAAGTATTATTTTCAATACCCACTCAAAGGTCAGTTTTTCTTGAAAATTCCTCCACGATGGCATCTCTCTCTTTAGGCAGATAGCCCTTGCATGCGTTACTCTATTTAATAAAAACTTAATCTGACCTATGTGCATAATTACAAATATTTTAACATACATAATTTTATATTTACATTTAGCCATCAAGTTTCAAACTTTTCAAATCTTCTAGAAAATAAATTTTGGCAGATCTCTTTTAGCAATTTTCTTAAAGTCTATATTTTTGTAGTGCAACTGCTTAGAATTTTATAAAACAAATTCATAATCAAAATCGCTGTTGTTAGTTATCGAAAAATAACCAAGATGTGATTTTTGCGTAAATGTCAGTAAACTATACAAATTGCTATTATCCATCACACTATGAATGTTTCTTTCATGCGAGAGTGTCCCTTTTTCGATTTCTATGGAACTGTCGTGTGTCGAAATACTATCAGAATCTTGTCAAGCGAGCTTCTGAATGTAAACAAAGAACACCCCGTCTGGTGACCCAAGCTTCAAAGCAGTGCTTCACTTCTAGCGCGGAATGGCCCCTCCTCCCTTTCTTACCTCCATGCATTTGGCGCCCCTCTGCGAGCGGCGCCCGGGGCATCATACACCCCCTTGCCCCCCCCCTCGCTACGCCACTGACCGGTGTCACTTTCTGATGAGTTTGATGAAATCAGCACATGAAATAAATAAGTGCTAATCTACAAATGAAAACCATGCTCATTGTTGTGCCTCCTAATTAGAATCTCGTCATTGTCATTGAACTGGCGGTAGAATAGGCATATTAGCACTAGTCCTATTTAACTATATTTCAAGATTTTGCTCGAAAGTGACAGGTTGAATCAAAAACTAAGCACCCAGTATGTGCTGGAAGTAGCTCATACAACTGACGTATGAGAATAATGACATGCAATATTAAACTGAGCATTTATTTTGTCAAATGAAAGAACTTTCATTGAATTTGTTGTTACTGACAAAATCAAATATTTCATGTTGAATAAGTTCACGGTAGAACTTTTAACAGCCAGGTCAGAGAGAGAAGAAATGAATCATCACCTATTTCTTATCATTACAGTATCAAAAAATGTTCATACTCAAGAAAGTGTAATTTTCTTCAAAAAATGGAAAACCAAAATTAAAAATGGTGCATGTTTGTAATTTGGTAGGACAGAATTGTTGTATTTGAAACATCACATTTGCATTAAGTCGTAAAAGCGACTGTATTTTCTGATGCATCAAATATGAAAAATATGTTTATTAGTTATAAATGTGAGTAAGATGAATAGATTTCATACAGGCAATCATGTAAAATCAATGAAAATTAGAAAAAAAAAAAAAAAAAAAACAGTTTCTGATCTGACAGAAATATAAAAATCTGTTTATTAATTATAAACACAGAAACTTTATTAACTATATACAAAGAAGAAGGAAAAATTATTAAATATCTAATAAATTTCTATTGTTTTTTAATTATTATTACTACTACTGTTTGTTCAGCAGATAAAATCTTTTACGCTTCACCCGTCGTTTTTAAGGCAAAATCTCGGAATCTAAGGCCTTTATGTTGTATTTTATATCATTCTGATGAACATTCATGATAATTTTTATAACCAATTGCAAAAAAAGAGTATGCATTTTCTTTCCCAATAATTATTAACATAATCTGTTCAAAATGAGATATTTTGTTGGAAGATTTATACCGTTCTGTCTGCCCTGAATATATATACCAGACCTTATTCACATGTCCGTCTGTTAAATCTTCAGAAGCCTCCTCCTGAAACGACCTCTTCCTGTTCGAAGATTGTCTGTTACAATTTCTTTATGAGCACGCGAGCTGCACATGAATATTAATGTAGAAGAATTTTATGATTCGCCTGTCGCCTACAATTGCGGATGTCGTAACTTTATGGGTTTCAGGCTCGATCAATCTTCTTTATTCTGCTCTGTTATTGCTTATTAACTCAACACGGTACGGGTTTTGATTTCGTCAGATAGTGCTGCCATCTATTAGACAAGTGTTAAACTAAGTACTACAAAAATGAATAACAAGCAACAGAAATTGGACATGTCGTCGTAGCGGCAATGCTGACGTTCTTATCGGTTTCTTAGCGTTTACTTCTTTGGCATTCTTTTTGTAACAAATGCTAAGCTAATTCGATAAAACTGGATTCAGAAAACTAGAAGGAGAAACTAGATGGAGAAGAAAAGATTCATTTTGAAGGTTTAGTAAATGGGAAGAGGAAATTGGTATAGTCACATTAGTTGTTAGAGAGAAATAAAATACAATCTTAATATAACGTATTGTTAGAAGTTTTAGTGACATTATATGCAAATTGTAATGTCTCTTTGTATAATGTAATATGAAAGGCCTCTGAAATGGGAAGCATTGCCGGAAAAATAGGATTACAAGTGTAAGTCCATTTAACATTATGATAAATTGTTATATCGCCAAATTAGCAGGATACGCCAGCTGGCGATGGATTTCGCGACTAATTTTTATCGCCAAATTTGGCGAGAAATTGCCGAAAGTTACCAAACTTGGCGACATTTTGGTTCGATACCTGTATAACTGTAATTAGTCTGATCCCTTTATACAGGGTGTATCAGTACGGCGGTGACAAACCTTAAGGAGATATAGAGTTACACCTAGACATGGGAAATCACATAGGAATTCATGGTCGAAAAAATGGGTCGATAAAATGAGTACCAATTTTGCTTGGGGACTAAACATTGGGGATTGATTATGCGACAAGCTGACCATTTGTTCAGGGCATATGCTAACGCACCCTTGGGCCCACTGTCAAGAAAGAAGATTTCGGGGCACTGCTGGCCTTGGCCCACTAGGCCTGTTGCGCCACTGAGTTTAGTTTATTTCCTCACCGCATTCGTGTCCTTTCTTGTGTTATGTGTCATCGCTACCCGCGCCAGGAAAGTGTTTCCGACCATGCATCCCTATGTGATTTAACATCATCTATGTGTACTCTATCTCTCCTGAAAGTTTGTCAGCGCTCTACTGATACACCCTGTATAACTGTATACGTCTTCCAGCAAATTCGAGAACTCCAAAATGTTTCGGCTGACGACGGGAAGCGTAATGGCAGACCGCACATTGAGTTGATAGTGTTAAGCGAATTTCGCTTACTGCGCATGCTTGATGGTGTACATTTGGCGCGGGGAGAAATATTGGCGAGTAAGCAACCCTATATTTGCTTATTCGTGATGTCCGTTGCTGTTCAGTCTGGTTTAATTTGTTTACATGTTATAATTCAGTAATGTAAACTGGATTTTCTCTCCTAGTTTGGTAATGTATGGTGGTTTTTTTTTTTTTTTTTTCCCTTATTTCAAAGAATTAAGTAAACAGCATTAAGTAACTGTAAAATTCTTCAGTGTTATTTACAAACACTTGCTATATTTCTCTGAAGGAAACAAATCATTCCTTAAAACTTTTTTCTTAATGTTACAATATATAGAAATTTAGGAAAGGTTTAAAAAAAAAAAAAGCTAATGAACTGTATGTGTATTAAGAAAGATGATACTGTGACATAGTACATAAACATACTTGCATTTATAACATATCAAATTTACTGAAATGGGAAAATACATACCTGAAAGCAATCTTGCAATAGCATTTGGTTTGCAGTTCTTGCGCTGGGCATTTGTATTTACGCTGATTTCCTTTACCCATTTTTTTGCACTCTTCAATCGAATTCATACTTGATCGTATCATTCAGCTTTCCAGTTGTTCGAGCAGTACAGGAAAAAATCGTATTTTAACACAGTAATTACTTTACACTTACATTATACTCTACGAAGATTTAAACACTAGATTTGTTTACAATCAGATGGCGGTACATTTATCATATACCGTATTTATCTTCTTTTCAAATCGCGCCAACATTATAATTACGCCAACTTTTTTTCTGGGCATGCGCAGTATGCGGCATTCGTTTAACACTGTTCAACGCAATGTGCGGTCTGCCATTACGCCGACGGGAAGGGGACTAAGTAAAAGACCGGGGAGTGCATCTTTTCTACACTTATGATTTTACCTTCCAATCTGGCGCGTGAATTTTTGGCACCTTTTTGCTGTCCTAAGACAGTATGAAATCTTGGATATGAAATGTCTTTCTGTTGGGAAATATTCAGATGGCTTTCTAGCCCGTTGTATACGGGATTAAAAAATAACTGTACAATCTTTAATATTCTTAGTATTATTATGTTAATAGGTTCCTCCTTTCACATTTCACCTCATATTATGTTGCGAAAATTGTTACATTTGCCATGTAATATCTCCCTCTTTGTCGTCCCTCGTGTAAATGGTATGGTAGTAAATGTCACATCTGGTCCAGGACATTTTCGTGCTCCGATGTCCTTCAGTGTTGAAGAAATGCTATTCGTTCGCTAGATGGTCGATCACCCACCGAAAGCTCTTGTTTAAAGCGTGCCTAGGATGTTCGATTCCCGTTTTAGGGGAGAAAAGACTGCTTGTCCTCCATTGCTGAAAATTAATTTAATTTTTATCTTTTGCCAACCTTTTTTAACATTCTTTTGTTCTAGAATTTTGTTCTTAGTTCTGTGTCGAAAAGAGGTTTTAGGGAATCTCAAAACTGCAGTTGAAAGAAATAAATCCAATGAGGCAGCGGCTCGAGTGAATCGATTCTTTCGATCCCACTGCTTGTTCGATTCTTTCCGTTTTCGTTGCGTTCTCGCACATCGATCTCGATTCGCTTCCCGTTCCCGATATGAGTGGTTTTTATCATTTGTCAACCTCTTTAACATTCTTTAATTCTAGAATCTTATTCTTAGTTCTGTGTCGAAAAGAGTTTTTAAAGAATCTCAAAATTGCAGTTGAAAGAAATCAGTCTAATGAGCCAGCGGCTCATGTGAATCGATTCTTTCGATCCCATTGCTTGATCGATTCCTTCCGCTCTTCGTTGCGTTCTCGCACATCGATCTCGATTCGCTACCCGTTCCCGATATGAGTGGTTTTTATCATTTGCCAACCTTTTTAACATTCTTTAATTCTAGAATCTTATTCTTAGTTCTGTGTCGAAAAGAGTTTTTAAAGAATCTCAAAATTGCAGTTGAAAGAAATCAGTCCAATGAGCCAGCGGTTCGTTTGAATCGATTCTTTCGATCCCACTGCTTGTTCGATTCCTTCCGCTCTTCGTTGTGTTCTCGCACATCGATCTCGATTCGCTTCCCGTTCCCGATATGAGTGGTTTTTATCATTTGCCAACCTTCTCAAAATTGCAGTTGAAAGAAAGCATTCCAATGAGTCAGCGGTTCGAATGAGTCTATTCTTTCGACCCCACTGCTTGTTCAATTTTTTCCACTCTTCGTTGCGTTTTCGCACACCGATCTCGATTCGCTTCTCGTTTCCGATATGAGTGGTTTTTATCATTTGCCAACCTTTTTAACGTTCTTTTATTCTAGAATTTTTTTCTTAGTTCTGCGTCGAAAAGAGGTTTTAGGCAATCTCAAAATTGCAGTTGAAAGAAATCATTCCAATAAGCCAGCGGTTCGAGTGAATCGATTATTTCGATCCCGCTGCTTGTTCGATGCTTTCCGCTCTTTGCTGCTTTCTCGCACACGATCTCGATTCACTTCCCGTTCCCGATCGTATGAATACGATTCTTGTTAATGAGCGGTGAGTCATATTAAGAACCGATTCAGCTCAATGAACGAACAGTACTAATCTGATCTCCTAAATGAGCGATTTTGAACACCTCTACCAATGAACACCTCTACCGCATGAGCACTACGCGGTGAAACAACTTGTTTAAATAAACATTTTCATGCATTTGGTTTAGCCTATAGTTTCGGATGGTGACTTTTTGCAGACCATCTAGTCTCTAGTCGGTGGTATGTGCTTACGTGTGTTTCAATCTAATCATTCTGTGTTTTTATATAATTAAAAATTTCTAAAGAATTAACGTAACAATTATTTTATTGATTTCAGGGTTCTGCGTCACGTTTATGCTTTAGACGTTGAGTGTTATGATACACGCTTTTGATTTCTTAATTTATTACCGCCACAGGTGCTGTTAGTCTGAACCCTCACTTTTGTGTCCGTGTCACTTTTCAGATAAAAGGATGTTGCTACCAAATGTTATGTTTAAAGAAATAATATAGCGAATATAAACAAATTGTATGGCAACGCCTTACACGTTATCGGGAATTCTAAAGCTGTGCTGTTCTTTAAAAATATTCTGTTATTTTGCTGTTATTTGTTGGTGTTTGTAATGCTGGATTTTATGAGGCTTTACAGATAAAGTGTAAAAGACGAGAATAATTGTGTGGGTAGGTTATCTTATAATGAAAACTGAGAAACTGTTATAAACAGAGAGAAGAATGAAAAAGTAGAAAATTATCTGAGACTATATCGGGAATTCTAAATATAAGCTGCTTTAAAAAATTTTGTGAGTTTACTGTTGGACTGGGTGGTGCAAATGCGAAGAAGCGACGTGTAATAATAAAGTTAAAAAGACAAAAGAAGTTGTATTAACTGTTGCGAGTCCAAGAGCAGACTGATAAACTTCGAACTCAGCAACAGTAGAAGAAATCCTAACATATCCTCTACTACGACGTCAAAATCTAAATCCTTTCAGATTTTTTTTTAAAAAAAGTTAATATATAATTTATTTTATTTTTTAACTGCGCGGCTGAATGGACACTAGTATGATTCCTGCTCTTTGATATAATTATTATTATTTATTTTTTTTTTTATTGTCCTCACATTGAATTGAAACTAAAATTTACCAGGCATTAAGTAAAAATCGAATTCTATATACTTGCTAAAATTAATAAAATATGTCTGTAATAATTAATTGAATGTAACACAAATGTTTAAATTTAAATACAGTGTAACAGAGTAAATTTGTACATAATGTAAGTTTAGTATGATAGAAGGTATGTCGAAACAAGTCTTATATAATAATAATTAGAATTAGAAGAATTTTGTGTAATTTATAATGAATCATATGCATAACAATTTATTTTCTTTAAGATAATTGACTTCATTTTAATATTTATACGTTTAATATTATAGTGTATAAATATTACAGTAAACTCTATCGACTTTTTGAAAATATAAGTCGATAACATTATTCTTGACATGTCATCAAATACGACTAACGATTTACAGGCGCCACGAAGTTTATACATATATCCCCAACGCTTATTCGTTGCAAATGTGCTGATACTGGCGTCGAGGTTGAAATATTCTAGATCAACATTCACAGATCACGAAATCTAATTTGAATCCTCACAGCGTATTTTATTTTACGTTTTGTATGATATGTAAGATAATGTCTAATTTTTCTGTGTAAATGTAACTATGTTTGGTGAATATGGTATGCAAATGACTACCTTTATTGAGAGTATTGAGCTTAAAATGCATACATAGGAAATAATTGCAGCTCGCTTCAACAAATTCGTTTCAGAATTTGCCTCCAGATGGCACCACACTAAAGGTAATAGGTAAATGCTTCTTCGAATTTTTTTTTTTTTTTTATAAATTCGGATTTTTTGTGTTTTCGCACTAAAAGTATAAGTATGAATATATTAATCGATATTATGTATAATATACCTTCCGTGCGTGCTTATTTTTAAGGTTTTAATAAGTTAACGTCATTTTTAACACTTTCCTTCTAAGCTGAATAATAAAATCTGACTTAAAATGTAATTGGAATTTCTGATTGGTGTCAGTTCTATATTTCCTAAAACTGAAAAAGTAAAAAACATGTATATAAAGCCTTCTCATAAGCACATACCATCGAATTCTATAGCTATAACCTACATATCCATTAAATTCAAGTAATGGAGTACCTTTAGCAGTCGTAGAATATTTTTCGAGTAGATATCAAGAAAAACCGAAAATATTTATGGTCCAGATTTTGTATGAAGTACAGAAAAAAAAAAAAAGTACTCTGTTATTTTGCAATGGTTCGGTTGCTTTCAGCCATATCTAGCTGTACTTTTCGTCTTCCTGTGTGAGTTTATGTATTTTAGTTTATCTCGATGATTTAATAATTTGTAAAAAATGGTAATATATGCGTTATAAGCGACAGTCAGATTTTTAATGGCATTAACTTCAACTGTTTAACTGTAAACAGTTTTTAACGCTGAAAAATTTACTGTTTTTATTTTTGTTTACTTTGGGCTTCCTGAGGTAAATGAATTTCAAGCAAAATCCTTGTCTGAGTAAACCGGAGGAGGGTGATATATTTCCAATAAAAGTAATTTCTATTCATTAAACTTTAACACAGTAAAAGACTGACAATTCGGAGATCACTGAATATTGGTAATTGGACACGTATTCAAATCTGGCAATGGCTTCATGGAATTTTGATGGTTTTATTTATTTCTATGTGTTATGTAAATATGAGCCAGTTTTCTGTAGAAAGTTACTCAAAATAGCATTACCTCCTCTTAGGCTGCTATGTTGTGTCAAACAACAAACTCCTTTTCTAATAACGATGCAAAAATACGATTCATAGTCATACATTTTTCAGTCTGATGCGATATGGAACCAACATAAAAGAATTCGATAGAAAAATGAACTAATTCTCTCTCATTATATCAGCAACAGTGGCACGCAATTTTTAATGATTTTTGTTTTTCGAATCATATGGTCGTGAAAGCTCACGTTCCATCCAATATTTCACCTGTATTCAATTTTAGTCTATTAAATGTGGCAAAAAAATGGATCATAATTAATTAGAAATTAATTAGAATTAATTAGAATGCGAAAACATACACACAAACAGACATTCTTTTTTGTATATACAGATTTTGTAAAACTTGGCAATTTTTGAATAACAAGTTCTACGAATTTGAAAGCGAGCATTGGCAACACTTTTCCAAATAAAGCACTTTTATCTTCAACGCGCGAGACTGTTGCCACTCAGAAAAATGTGAGCGAAAATTATCGTTTTTCCTAGTTTTTAATTAATATCTCTGATTAACTTTTTTTTTTTTTTTTTATTTAAACGTGGACGTCGACCTTTTTCAGTACCCAAAGAATTGTAGAAAGTTTGATGACGATAGCTATAGTAATGACTGAGTTATCAGCGAATTTTAGTGCGTGGCTCATAATAGTAAATAATTTAGACATATATTGCAATAATTATTATGAATGTACTGTTTGCTACTTTTTTGTATTTAATAAGGTGCGTATTAAATAATAAGATGTAATTTACTCAGAGCTGTTTTGGGGATAAATCATAATTCTACTCGGAGCCCTAAATACAAAAGCTGTGACACTTCTTTTATATGACTAACAAAAAAAAAAAAAAAAAAGAGTAGAAATTTGATCTTGAAAATTTTATTTTTAGTAATAAAATTATATTAAAAATCGCTTATTAAATTTTAATTTATCTCTTCGTATGTTATTAAATTTTAATTTAAACTATTTAATTACTTTAAGCATTAATTATTTAATTTTTAATTATTATTTATTAGTCATTTTATTTATTTTTCTTCCTCTTCCTCGATGGTCTTCCATAGGCCTCCGGCACTTCTAAATTTGGAAATTAAGCTCTGAGTTGACTGCGAAATTCTGCTGAGAGTACGAAAATTATAGCAAAAAAGAATTAGTAGAGGATTGCTCTCGAAATGAATCTAGTGACCAAAAATAAATGTAATTTTCTGTTTTTTGTAAGCCGTAATTTGTGCTAAATCCGAAATCTGTTTCCCGGTATTTAAAACAGGAATTTAAAAAATGCGATAACAATATTTTTTTTTACAATAGTTTTTTCCCTCCACCTCCCTTCCAATATTGTAACTTTTCCTTTGAAATCAGTGCCCTGGGAAATTTCATTTGAGAATTTTAATTTCTTTCGGTTAAAATAAATATAAAAAAATATTGTCTTTGGCTGGTGCTGCCATCTAGTGAGAAATCTAGGCAGTTTTAATTAATATTCTTCATTAAGTGCTGCCCTCTCTAAGAGAAAGATGTCCCGAACGCCTGTTCAGAGCATCTCTGGCACGTTTTCCGATGCATGGTAACATTTTATATCATATTTCTTTATTTCAGTTTTATAATCATGCTGTGTGTATGTTTTCACGTAACAAAAATCCATGTTATGTGAATCATTTAAATTGGTTTTGATAGTTTGCGCGCACAATTTTCACTTTCTGCCTGTTGCTGGGAGCAAAGTTCCGTGGATGCAAGCCAACATGACTCAGTTTCGCGAATGTTTTAACCGAAGTATTTTTAGATAGTCAATGAAGCGAGAAATTTACACAGGAACTGCATAAACGATTTTCCGAAGAAAATAATTTTCTACTATTCCTTCAAAAAAATCATTATTATTTCCTGGAACGAATTTCTCTGAAATTAAAATTGTCATTTATCAGTGACATCTAAAACATATGTTTATTAATTTTTTGTTGTTGTTGACAGTTTGTTTCCCGCGTAAAAGTAACTATTTCCGAAAGAACTGAGATTTTTCAGGAACATTAAGGAAAATATGTAATTCCGTTAGAAAGATGGTATAATAATGTTTCATTTAAAATATTAAAATTTTTAGAAATTATATCTAAGTACAATTATGGGTCTATTTAGAGGTAAGAATTAAGTAATTAATTTAAGTGTATTTGAGAAAGAATTTTTTTAAAATTAATTTAAGTATTTTAATTTTAATTCATTTAATCAATTTAGTAGCATTTAATTAAATAATTTAAGACTTTGAATTTTAATTTAAGTATATTTTAAAATTAAATTAGCTTAGTGTTAAGTAAATTTAGAAATTATGTTTTATTTTTCGGGCTTAGGTTCCCTACTCGTTGCCCATTCACGACAAGAAATCATGAATTATTTAATCCGTCTTTAAATAAAGTTTCTAATGTTATTTTCTCTTCGAAAATTGGAAATCTTTTCATCTGTAGTGTTAGTATTACAAGAAATGTGTTTTCATTAAGAAAGTTTCAAGATTATTTGATGCTGGTATCAAATTGTGTTTATCTGAATATATTAAAAGTTCATTACAGAGTTTAAATAAAAAAACTTTTAAGTATCATTTTTATTTATTATTTCACTCTACGATTTGAAAGCGAGCAGTGGCAACACTTTTCGAAATAAAGCAGATTTTTATTTCCAGCACGCAAGACTGTTGCCACTCGGCAAAATGAGTGCGAAAATGAGCCTTTTAAGCGTTTTTTAATTAATATCTCTGATTTTAGTTACTTTTTTTTTAAGTGGATGTCGACCTTACATATATATATGATATATATATGTGTTGTGGACAGCTTTTGTCCGGAATAAATAGATTGGTGAAGAATCATAGATGTAGTCGTAGCTTAAATTATCAGACGATAAGTTTAAAAAACAGGACCCATTTATTATTGTTCAGAAGAAATAGCAGTTACAAAAATCAAAACTCCGGAGTAAATAAAAAGAACTACTGATAACTTTTTGTATGAAGTTTACTGCATCGTGACATTCAAGAAAAGACCCCGATATTCCTTTGTGAGTCCTTTTATAGCCTCTGGAAAGGCGGAGCTTCCAAGAAATGACGTCAGCCATTCCAGTTCGCTTTAAAGTCTCCAGAACATTGTATAACTGTACGCGTAGAAAAGGCGGGAAAAACAACTTGACTACGGGGCTGTGGATTTAATTCCACGTACTTTCAAATAACAGACCGTCGCCATTAAAAATGAAAAGAACATACAGTTAGAATTTTAAGTGTATTTTTGACTATGGAATTTTATTATTATATATATATATATATATATATATATATATGTATGTATATATTTCGTAATATATGAAAAGGGAGGAAACTAAAAAGCAGTTTGCATTGTAAATGTGAAAATTTATTGTGGACTTCCAAAAATCAGTCCCTAACGTTATATTTGCCAATGAAGACTTTTTTTTTTTGACATTGTGCGTTTCAGTTGCTTCTTGCGAGAGAAGCTTTTCAAAGTGGAGTTAAAGCTATCTTCGATCAACAAAAAAATTGAGACTTAACGCTTTGGCAATATTTTCCATGCAGGAAGAGAGTCAATTAGGTTCTTTCACTAGGATGTTGAGCCATGCCGACTCCAGTGCAGTGGTACGCGGTTGAGGGTCTATTTCGCTAACTACCCGCTCGAAGTGGTCCTACAGATTCTCGATTGGGTTTAAGTCCGGGGAGTTTGCTGGCCAGGGGTACATGGTAAACTCATCCTGGTGCTCTTCGAACGTACATACACTGCGAGCTGTATGACACTTCGCATTTTCCTGCTGGTAGATGCCATCATTCTGAGGAAAAACAATTCGCATGTAGGGGTAGACATGGTCCGCAAGGACAGATACGTATTTTTGTTTATCCATCGTGCCTTCCACAAGGCAGAATGCACCTAGAGAATGCCACGAAAACATTCCCCAGACCATAATTCTTCCTCCTCCAGCTTGGACCCTTCTGGCAATTGTTGCTGGGTGTTTGCTTTTTGACGTTACATGCCGTCTACACCAACGTCCATGTGCCCGATGGAGCATAAACGTGATTCGTCGGAAAAAGCCACTTGTCGCCACACAAAAGACGCCCAGTTGTGGTACTGGCGTGCCAATTCCAACCTTGCAGTCGCCGATGAACTGCTGTCAGCGTAGGTGCTTTAACGAGGCGTCTGCTGCGGAGGCCCATACGTAGCGACGTTCGCTGAACCGTCGTTGAGGAGACACTGTTGTAGCCCCTTGGTTCTTCTGTGCGGTCAGTTGCTCAACGGTTGCACATCTATTCGCCCGAACGCATCTCCACAGCCGTTCACCTCTGCATCTACGTCCATGGTGTACCACATTTGCCATGTTGCTGAATTTGGATAGTGCCATTTTGCCATGCACGGTATACTTTTAGCAGGGCAGCACGCGAACAGTTTACAAAATTAGCCGTTTCGCTAATGTTTCCACCCATTGGAAAGCCAACGATCATGCCCCTTTTTACGTCCGATAAATCGTTCCGTTTCTGCATTGCGCCAATGACTGCAATACTTAACGTTTTTTGGCGATGGTAAACTGTACAAAAAAGTAACCGTTTAATGAGTTTATACTCGGGTTCTGCCATATTAACAGTAACCTGAGCGAATCCCGGGGGGGGAGGGGGAAGCATGATGTTTAAGTAACTTGAAATAAATTCTAGAACAGGAGAACAGTAGATTACAATGTTTCTCTCGGGCACTCTTTATATACGCTCGACTGCAATGTGCTGCCACCTGCCTTCTGTGATTCGTTATTTCACGTTTAACGTAGAAAGTAGATGGTGGTCACATTAACTCTTTGAAAACCGAAGTTTTCGCTAACCTGTACGCATAAAATACCGAACCGCCCGAAAAGGTTTTCGAGAGTCACAGCAATTTCTTCCCCTCCCCATTCATTTACGCACAAAGAAGAGTGAAGATTTGAAATGTCATCCCGTCTATATCCTAACAAATAAAAATAAGAAACCACAAATAAATCCTTTTAGGACAAGCTGTCTGCAATAAACTGATACAATGCATTTGGGGAAACTTGACCTGCTACTGCATACCTTAGGGAAGGGAAAAAAACAGCATCGGAATTTCAGCCGTTTCGGGTGGTTGTGGTCGTTAGAAAGAAAGGCCGTCTGGGGCGTTATGGTTTTCAAAGAGTTAATGTGAATGGACTATGTGTGTTTTTCTGCTAAGTTGTTTTTCTTTAGTCTTAGGTATTTTTTTGGTCTTCCAAATATTTTAAATATTTAATTTTAATTAAATAAATGTTAATTACGTATATTTTTCCAATGGCGGCCGTTACTAACACCATTACCGAGGCTTTACTTTTAGCTGTTATTAATGGGCGGAAGCGTTAGTCACTTTATTATGGAGGCACCTTAATACGTGGGTTATCGTTGTTTTCTATGAAAGGACAAATAATTTACATCCATGCCTTTTCTCCAAGATTCGAACCCGTTCGCTTCGGTACGGTAGTCAGAGTCACGAACCACTTTCTAGTTTGAGCGGCATATTAAGTACATATTTGCATTTAAATTATGTATGGGGGTCATTCCAAAAAGAGGGTGGGCCAGAGGAATTTTCTCTTCCAGCTTCGATAGCTGAAAGTCCGCCACTGCTAACGGTCAAATAAATTTGTAAACAAATGCGTAACTATGCATCAGTGCCATCGTTCGCACAGTAATTAAGTTGTTCTTAAACTACGTTAAAGAATAAGAGTTGGTTCTGTTTATTCTTTTTACCATTTTTAGCCCAAACGGGCGTTACACCCAAAGGGCTCAAAACGGCATTTTGCATCGTTTCATTCTCTGCGTTGGAAGCCCACCACTTGTCGAGCGCGTCGCTGAACACTGGTAGTTCGGTCCGAGGTTCGAATCCCGCAAACGGGCTGGCTGCATAGGTGTTTTCGTGGTTTTCCCCATGTGTAACGTGTATACGAGCCAGTTTCCCTTAAAAAGTCCTCCACGAAGGGCATCCCTCCCTTAAGGAAGATAGCCCTCGAGTGCTTTGCCGTAATCTAATAAACTAAACCAAAACCATTCTCTGCGTTGGTTCACTTTTCAGACTGTTGCCAAATGTTATCGTTATGTACTATATTTAAAGAAACTAAATAACGGAGAATCTGCATGAATGGTGCCTAGAGCCGGTACCTAGAGCCATCCAATTTTGAATAACATAGTCCTCCAACCAAACATAAGCACTGGGAAGACCGAAGTTTAAATTTGTCTTATTATCTATTTAAAATTTTGTAAAACTTGAACGAATTTTTAATTAACAAACTCAACTATTTCAAAGCGAGCATTGGCAACACTGTGCGGGGAAAAAAAAAAAAAAAAAAAAAAAAAAAAAAAAAAAAAAATTTCTATGTCCAGCGTGCGAGACTGTGTATATCGGAAATTCTAAAAATATGCTGTTTTTAAAATTATTTTGCGATATTAGTGTTGAATTGAATTTTATGGTTTAAGTGCGAAGAACATTAATTAATAAATAAAAGTAAATTAATAAATAAAGGTAACACACAAAATGTTAAAAGAAAAGCCCTTTTGGACGTAATGTAAAATCTGATTTTGTTTTCCTTTCTTAAGGGGGCTCATACACCTTAAACTTTTTGACCCCCTTCGAATATGTGACTGTTGCAGGTATTGGGATATTTTATTTATTTTGAAATCAATTACTTCCAACTTTTTACAGATGACTACATAAAATAGCTGCTTTGGAAAATAGTAACCAGAAAGTTTGTGTTGCCACAGATATTTTTGTAATTTAATCCGCTTTGTAACAAAAGTTTTCGTCACGTTTCCACATTGCGCGCAGGATATTTTAAAAATGGCTAATGGTACATACTTGAAATTTGATGGAATTCTTTATATGAGCCCTATTTTTTAACTGAACCTAAAAATCTGATGAATATTTTAATGTTAAAAAAAATTTATGGACGAAAACATTACAGATATTTTAAATAAAATACATTTTATAAACTCGACTCCAAATAAAATAAAAATTTAACATGAAATTCTTAGAATTTTTGGTTCACAGTAGTTTCCAAATGTTATAAAAGCTATATATTAAATATGGAATTAAATTATGCAACAAAATGTTTTAAACAGTGCGCGCAAGGTGGAAACATGACAAAACTTTTTTTATAAAAATATTTGTGGCAACACAAACTTTCTGATCACTATTTCAGAAAGCAGCTATATTATGTAGTCAGCTGTAAAAAGTTGGAAGTAATTGCTTTTAAAACAAATAAGTTATTCCAATTCTTGCAACAGTCACATATTCGAAGATCGTATGGGTTTTAAGGTGTACGAGTCCCCTTAAGAGATTTGTTTCTGCAATAACATGTCCCATTAAGCTTTTAGACGTGCTGTAAGCTATCTACGCATTTAGCTTTACACGTTCTGTTACGCTAAACACGTAGAAAATAATTTGATTGCGTGTTTGTAACATTATCTTACGAAGATCGGCTTATTTAAATCCGTCGCTTTTCAAAATGATAGATAAGACTTGGAAATTCTAGTTCCTTCATTATCATTTGCAGATTTTTCCCGACAACTTTCTCAACCTTGAATTTATTTATTCCGATCATGAACACTAACTGAGCCAGACAGACATGGACATCGCCTTGTGTTCATTGGATCCCCTAAGTTGTTTTAATGTCGTATCTGTGGTTGGTAATTGTATTGACAGATGACTGTAATAGAAGAGAGTTCGTCGCACTTTCAATTGCAGTACTAGTGAATTGCGTTTCTATATTTGATTTATCTGCTTGTTTTCCCCGTGTAAGTGTATGCAGATCTTACCGCTGAGTTTGCCCAGGAAATAAAGTTTTATGTGTACAACCTTGAGTCTGCAGACATTCTTATGTGTTATACATTTTGACAATAATAATTTTTAGCCCAAAGGGCGTTAGCTTAGAAGAGCTATTCATTTCGTTTTTGTTACTCCAGAAACATAACCATTCTTCAACTTCACCGTTAAATTTCATTAGTTCAAGTCTGGGAAGTTTCATTTTTGATTTCTCATTACTTAATATATTCCTGTTTCGTTGTGATTTACTTTCTATAAAAAAATTGACGGGGGAGGGGGGAACTTTATCAAATTTGACTTTATATTCTTCTACAGATTCAAATTCATCAAAATAACTTTTACCATTATCGTTTGCACTTAAAGCAAGTTCTAAAATTTCATTATCAAGAGTCATTAAACTAGCGCTAATGCGTTCTAAACTAGCTAATTTAATCTTAACATAACTTATTTCTATATTTTCATCATCAAACAAAGATATTAAACTTTTACATGTCTTATTAAACGATGTTTGTAACGGAGATCGCTTCTTAACAAGATGGTCCATTGCAAACCAAAACCAAAAATTCAATTAAGTATTTCTTAGATAAAGTAGTCACCTCTTATATTTAATCACGTACTGAGGGTCACCAAAATGTTAGATACGACAGTAAATGTACACCATTTTGTCCATTCATCAACTTATTTCTGCCTAAATAATAGCTCTAAATTTTAAACACAAGCAAACAAGTTTATTCTACCAATATAATAACATTTTTACAGCTGTTGCCACTCAAGCAAAACTAAAAAGGAAATTAATGGAATGTAGATGAAAAATGCTATACTTTACAGTTTTGACATTTTTCGTTTATTCACTTTTCGAATTGTTGCCACCAAATATTATCGCCCTGTTTTGTTTTTGCTAGAACGCCCCAACCCGCCTGATCACAAAGTGATCTTATGGTCCAAAAAGGGGCGTCCCCATTCACACCACAACCGAAGGCAGCCAGCGACCCAGAGAGTCCCCCAACAAAAGTTAAAACGCCAAAATAATAAAAAAAGAACAACTAATCCAAGATATTATACACGAAGCAACTTTAGCATTTAACTTAAAATTCAAAGCTCCAAGAAACCGAGCCCGGTATTCCGAGTAACTAAAAATGTTAGTGTAATCAACTAAAGAAAATAATAATTATGCATCCAGCAAAGTTGCCATATAACTATATAATTTTTTTAAATGGCTAGATTAACGACACAACAGCAAAGAAGAAAACCAAAAATAACTAAATAAAAAAATTGTGTTAGTAAAAATGATAACATAAATTAAGGAAGGAAAACACACATAAAACACGCAACGAAAATATGACATACAGTCACACATATCATCAAAACACGACTATAAAGACATCCTAAAATAAACACATTGAAAATAAAACGAACTTAGTTAAAAACCCCAATCGCATGTTTATTGCCATTAATAAAGGCCATCAATTCTCTTGCATGTAATTTCAAATGTTTAAAATCAAAATTCAATAAATCAAAATGTATATCACTAAAACTTCGTCTAATAAAATCAGTCAATTGGCAATTCACCACGAAGTGTTTGGCATCACCCAAAACATTACAATTTGGACATAGATCATTATCTTGTACATGAAATCTCTTTAAATAATGCGGAAACCTACCATGTCCGGTGATAATCTGATTCATATCAATGTCATCATAGATTAAAACTTTATCTGTAATTTCAATATTAATCTACAAATTATTTTTCCTTGTTGAACTTTTCCACACATCTTTCCATATATTTATATAATATTTCTTCATACTCGTAATGGCAATTTGTCTAGAACCAGAAATTTCCACAATGGGTGTATTAGTTGAAATGCATGCCTCCTTGGCCAGACTGTCAGCCCTCTCATTACCAAAAAAACCCACATAAGCTTTAATCCAATGAAAAGAAATCACAGAACTGATAGATTGCAACAAAAATTTAATATCCATAATAATACAGTTAACATTATCGGGGTAAAAGAGCGACTGGAACAAAGAAAGGCAATCAGTATACAAATTTATAGTAACACACGTTTTAATATTCATTTTAATCCATTTCAAGGCCTTCAAAACAGCAATACATTCCGCTTGAAACACTGAATTATAAGAATTCAATCTATATAAACCATAATCAATTTCAACATCATAGAAATATACAACAAAAGCAGCTCCAGTACACCCTCCTAACCCCGAACCATCCGTATAAATATCATATATTCCAATTTTTGGAATTTTTCTATCAAACCCATAACTGATTCTATTTACTGGGTGTAATAAATGTACATTAAATTTTTCAAAAACATATTTAGTAATAATATTAGAATCAAAACAAATCGTATCTTTATTTCCAGAACGTAAAAGATATTTCTTGTAATAAAATTCGTAATAAACTGAGAGGGGAGGCAGTCCGGCCAATACACAAACCACCTCCGTGAGGACTGTCCTAAAACAGCGAGTAATTGCAAGACCCCAAGCTCTCTGTATAGAATCCAACTTCATCCGGAGCCTCACCAGATCCCCCGCTCTGGAACCCCAGGCGCCAATTCCATACATCACAATAGGTAATACAACGGCTTTATATAGAACTAATAGTATACCAGATCTCTTAGCAAAAATAAATCAAATTATCGCCCTGTATTATATTTCAAGAAATTAAATAACGAAGAATCTGCATAAATATATGTATGTTTCTCGCACTGTGATAAAACAACGGTACCTAGAGCCATCAAATTTTGAATAAGTAATCCTCCACCGAATATGGGCATTGGAAGACCTAATTTGGAATTTGTTTTATTATCTCTTTCTTATTTTGCCAGACATGAAAGAATTTTTGATTAACAAACTCAGCAATTTCAAAGCGAGGAAGGGCAACACTGTACTGTTTAAAGAAACAAAAATATCTCCAGCGCACGAAACTGTGTATCCGAAATTCTAAAGATAGGCTCATCTTAGAACTATTTTGCGATGTTGCTGTTGAACTGAATTTTATGATTTAAGTGCCAAGAACACGATATTTAATAAATAAGCTAACACACAACGTTAAAAAAAAAAAAGCCCCTTTGGGCTTAATGTAAAATCTGAAAGCTTTCAGATTTTTGTTTGATGTTTGTTTCACGAATTTATTTGTTTATTTAGCAGAAATAATGAAAAGGTCTTATCTGCAGTTTTGGTAATTAATCAAAGCATTGTGTGTACCATATTTTCATTAACGTTTAAATTTGTATTAAAATTATAGAAGAGGGTTTCTCAAACTCTGGTATATGTACCACAAATAGTGCGTTACATTATTTTTGGTAATACATTTTTACACAAAAGATTTATAGGAAGTATAATGGCGCTCAATTTGGTACGTATGTTGGTACGTCATAACACATAATGGCATGTATATTTTATATTTTTATTTCTGTGATACAGTATTTAAAATGTTTAAGAACCCCTGTTATATATAGTTATCGGATTTTCATTAACTTTTTAAATGCCTGGATATATTATTATTACTTCCTTGTACGAAGTGAAGGTACAGTTTTTACACAAAAGATTTATAGGAAGTATAATGACGCTCATTTTGGTACGTATGTTGGTACGTCATAACACATAAATGCATGTATATTTTATATTTTTATTTCTGTGATACAGTATTTAAAATGTTTAAGAACCCCTGTTATATATAGTTATCGGATTTTCATTAACTTTTTAAATGCCTGGATATATTATTATTACTTCCTTGTACGAAGTGAAGGTACAGTTTTTACACAAAAGATTTATAGGAAGTATAATGACGCTCATTTTGGTACGTATGTTGGTACGTCATAACACATAATGGCATGTATATTTTATATTTTTATTTCTGTGATACAGTATTTAAAATGTTTAAGAACCCCTGTTATATATAGTTATCGGATTTTCATTAAATTTTTAAATGCCTGGATATATTATTATTACTTCCTTGTACGAAGTGAAGGTACAGTTTTTACACAAAAGATTTATAGGAAGTATAATGACGCTCATTTTGGTACGTATGTTGGTACGTCATAACACATAATGGCATGTATATTTTATATTTTTATTTCTGTGATACAGTATTTAAAATGTTTAAGAACCCCTGTTATATATAGTTATCGGATTTTCATTAACTTTTTAAATGCCTGGATATATTATTATTACTTCCTTGTACGAAGTGAAGGTACAGTTTTTACACAAAAGATTTATAGGAAGTATAATGACGCTCATTTTGGTACGTATGTTGGTACGTCATAACACATAAATGCATGTATATTTTATATTTTTATTTCTGTGATACAGTATTTAAAATGTTTAAGAACCCCTGTTATATATAGTTATCGGATTTTCATTAACTTTTTAAATGCCTGGATATATTATTATTACTTCCTTGTACGAAGTGAAGGTACAGTTTTTACACAAAAGATTTATAGGAAGTATAATGACGCTCATTTTGGTACGTATGTTGGTACGTCATAACACATAATGGCATGTATATTTTATATTTTTATTTCTGTGATACAGTATTTAAAATGTTTAAGAACCCCTGTTATATATAGTTATCGGATTTTCATTAACTTTTTAAATGCCTGGATATATTATTATTACTTCCTTGTACGAAGTGAAGGTACAGTTTTTACACAAAAGATTTATAGGAAGTATAATGACGCTCATTTTGGTACGTATGTTGGTACGTCATAACACATAATGGCATGTATATTTTATATTTTTATTTCTGTGATACAGTATTTAAAATGTTTAAGAACCCCTGTTATATATAGTTATCGGATTTTCATTAACTTTTTAAATGCCTGGATATATTATTATTACTTCCTTGTACGAAGTGAAGGTACAGTTTTTACACAAAAGATTTATAGGAAGTATAATGACGTTCATTTTGGTACGTATGTTGGTACGTCATAACACATAATGGCATGTATATTTTATATTTTTATTTCTGTGATACAGTATTTAAAATGTTTAAGAACCCCTGTTATATATAGTTATCGGATTTTCATTAACTTTTTAAATGCCTGGATATATTATTATTACTTCCTTGTACGAAGTAAAGGAAGTATTGTAATCACGAAAAATTCCGGGTATCGTACTTCGACGAAAATATCCATTTCGACCGCTACCGAATGCAATTTAACGATGTTTTTGCGTGACATCTGTACGTAAGGACAGAATAAAAGACTCATTTCCTCCGAAAAAATTATAAAACTGCTTTAAAATGAATTCTGAAGAGAATTTTTCATGGTGTCTGTACGTACGTACGTATGTATCTCGCATAACTCAAAAACGAGTAACCTCAGAACGTTGAAATTTTGTATATAGGACTGCTATAACAGGTAGTTGTGCGCCTCCCTTTTTGGTTGCAATCAGCTGCACCAAAAGTGTATATATATATATATACTTACTCTGTTACTCGGCTCGGTTAGCTCAGTTGTTTATTCTTATATGTTGGTAAATTGTGCATTTTTTGCTTTAAAAGCGATTGAATTATGTTGTTCTTATCTTTCGCTTAAGGTTTTTATGCCTTTAGTCAATCTGCATGCAATAGTTGTAGAATTATCAACAATTTAAAAGTCAAACAACAAAAATATACATACTATGCATAGAACGTGTATATGTTACCCTGAAAGACCGAAGTTGGAGAATGTCAATTTTCACCGGAGAATGTCAACGTTCACCAAATACGTCGGTGAAAGATCGAATATTGCATTACATTCCTGTACATTCGGACTCTCACCGGTGTATGTCAACAGTCACAGATATGCTCTGGTGTAGGTCGAAAAGAGAGGTCGTAAAGTGTCATAATAATTTCAGTTGTTGCAATAAAAGGATTTGAATCACATAATTTAGTAAGTTTTTTATGACTATTATTTTATTTTCTCATTTAGAACGTATTGTATAATTACGTAAGTTTTTAAGTTCTATTATTTTCCTTTCTTATTCTGAATGTACTGTGTGTTTTAAGTTCTTATGTTCTTAAGTTCTTATTTTAAGTGCGATTTTTTCGACTGAATTCTGGAGAAGGAAATATAATATTCTTATATGTTCAACATTCACCATTAGTACATGGTGAATGTCGACATTCAACGGTGTGAGTCAGAAATAAAAGTATTTGGAAAATATTTCTGACATACACCAAGCAACTATGTGAATGTTGACATTCACCGGTGAAAGTCGACAATCTCCAAATTTCGGTGTTTCACCGTAACATATACATACTTTACATAGAATTATAAAAAATTTCTTCTCTTCGGACTTTACTGTATGTAAATATGTATGTTTATATCAGAAGGTCAGGGAAGAAGTTGTAATAAACTATCAGCTAATGAAAAAATTGTAGCATTCGGGAATATATGCTTATTTTAATTTTTACTAGAGTCAAATATTATTTATTGATTTACATTTTTAGTGAACTATTCTAATTTAAACAAATAATGATAACAAAATAATGATAGCAGAAATTAAATAAAATATATTAGGAAGTTAATTTTGTTACATATTTATGCATAAATTGAATCGGTTTTTTTGACGTAAAAATGGTGTACTTCTGAGAACGTGGAATGTTTTATATCTTAAAGTTTTAATATCGGAAACCTTATTTTCTTTTTAAACTTTTCCATGTTTTTGCAAATGGAAAGTTACAGATTTGTTGTTATTGAACTAGATTGCTATAATATTTAATAGCTGCAAAATTTGTATGTTGTAGGTAAACTATAATGCTGTTTCTTTTGTATTTTTAAGTTATAAACTTCTACTGGTTAGTAATTTTCAGCTCCATTTGTAGAGTCATTAAGATTTTTGAAGCAGGAGATATGAAATATGAGCAGTGCCCTTGGCGGGACTCGAACCTGGACCTCTCGAATACGCGCCGAGTGTGCTACACGTTACACCACGAAGGCATGCAGAAAGAAGGAAGAAAATATTTATATTTGGAGAACTAACTTTTAACCCATTCGTTCTTCACCAGAAAAACACGCTGTTTCGATTTCCTGGCAACATAGAACATGTCGCAAACAAATTATTCTTCCCCGATATTTTCAAACTTCTTGGAAAGTTTCCACAACGTTCGGTCTTGGAACCTAACTTTTTTTTTTTTTTTTTTTTTTTTAATGTGCTTGGCAAGGCATGTTATTCTGTTGATGTTTCAGCTGCGGTCAAAATTGGTTGCAGACGTACAGTTTGCTGTTTCACTTCGAACATCTAAAACGCTGTTACTAGCCGCGCTGTGTCATCTGGGATTTTCCCTATACACATTATTTGCCCCACCTTCTTAAAGGGATGCGGTTTTTCTCAGGAAAAAAGGGCCTTTGTCCGCATTTGTAGCTTTATAATGAAACTGCTTTTCGATTTTGTATTTGTTATCCTCTGTACACAGTGTCTATAAAAGAACTTACCCGATTTTATTTTCACAACCCAGCCTCTATTATGGTCATAGATATGTGCTTCCAGTTACGGAAATATTTTAGATGAAGCTAAAACTATTCTACTGACACTGTAAATTATGTAAATAAATAAATAAATAAGTACATAAATAAAATACATTACGCGCCCAGAGAGGCGTATTTGTAACGTTTTGTGTGTTACCTTTATTAATTAAATATCATGTTCTTGGCACTTCAACCATAAAAATCACTTCAACAGCAATATAGCAAAAGAATTTTAAAATTAGCATATCTTTAGAATTTTTTCGATACACAGTTTTGCACGCTGGAGATACCCCCCCCCGTACCGTGTCGCCATTGCTCGTTTCGAAATCCTTGAGTTTCTTAATAAAAAACTTTGCATTTATGCTTTACAAAATATGAAATAGATAATAAAGCAAATTTCGAATTTGGGCTTCCAGATGCTCATATTCGAGTGGAGACGTCCGTTATTAAAAGTTGTTGTTCAAAAATTGTTCGTTATTCATAATTTCAATTAAAGCCATACTTTTTTATACATATATATATATTTACATATATATACATAAATTTGTAATTACATAAATTTGTATATATATTTACATATATATACATAAATTTGTATTTAAATTTAATTTTTTTAATTAAATTCAATTTATTCTTATGAAACAATTTTGTTTGTACTTAGCAGCTTTAGCGCTAATTACCTGGTTTGTTTCTCTTTTTTTATTAAAAACAACTTTCTTTTTCTAATAGTTTTGTTTTTATTTTAAACTCGCTCTCTAAATAATTTAGTTTAATTAACTTAAATAGTTTAAAAATTATTTTGGCTTTTTTCCTTTTTTTAGGATTTAAATTTGCTTTTTTACTTTTATACGTATTTGTTAAAAATTAAATTTAAATTTGTTTAAATTTACGTATATATATCCACTCTGTTACCTGGCTCAGTGATCTCAGTTTCTTTACTCTTATATGTTTGTAAATTGTGCATTTTTTGCTTTAAAAATGATCGAATTATGTTGTTCTTATCTTTCGGTTAAGGTTTTTATGCCTTTAGGAAATCTGCAAGCAGTATTTGTAGAATTACCAACAATTTAAAAGCTGTTTAAGTGCGGTTAATCCCAATTTTTAAATAACATTGCGGACATATTTGTTTACATTTTAAACAGCAAAATAGTAGATTTGTTGCCAATCTAGAGAGACTAAGTTCGCAAAAACAAAAATAACGCCTTCATTTATTATTGCGAATTAAATCATGCTTAATCCTTTCTGGAATTTTTTCGAGGAAATAAGTGTTTAAGATTTACTTCGTAATTTTTAATACAGATATTTTGAGTTTTTATGTATTTTTGCCTTGTCGCGAAGTGAGAACTGAATTAATTGAATGAGAAATACTAAATCGTCTGTGAAAAACTGTTTCTTTTTTGTTTTGTTTGCTTAATTTCTTTTATACATCGTTCTAGCTTTATTATAGTATTTGAACAGAGCATGTGGTAACGATAAGATAATTCTTCAAGTGATATAAATTTTGTGCATTCTGAGTTATAATATGAACGAAATATCAAGTGAACCTAGCTCCAAAGTGTCGCTATGGTAAACAAATAGAGTGAATTTTAAAGAGTGCCTTTATTCTATTGTGGTTTATGCGCTGTCGACGAAGTAGATTTAATTCAATCCAATACGTTTAAATGAAAAAAAATGCGTATAATTTAATATTCCGTACAAGGAAGTCATGTGGTGTACACATCAGATTTTTTATTTTGATATTTAAGATATAAATTTAGATTTCAAAACTGTGTTATTTTATTTTATCCAATTTACCAACTTTAAAATAGTATCGCAGCTTAATTTCGGAGCAGTACGTATTATATTGAGGAACTCTTTTTCCCCTCGCTTATCCAAATAAAAAATAAAGTTATTCTCTTTATTTTTAGAGTTTTTAGTGAATATCTATTTGAGACCAATTTATTTTTAATCACAGAATTCTTTTTTCCTTCGCTAATAACAGTAACCGGCGTAACAGAAATTTTGGCACACTTTTTAATGTTTAATGAAACTCGAATTTCTGGAAGTTTTAATATTTTACTGTTTTTGAATCGCTCTTTTGAGTGATTTAATAGTCATGCGTATATAAGTTTCTATTTTAAATTTCTTATTTTGAGATTTTAATAACAGTTGATTGCATTTTCCTAATCTTTAATAGGAAAAAAAAATTCTTTGTAGATATTGAGTTTCAAGAATACACACAGCTGCCATAAATTAATAGTTTAATTTTCTTCTACTAGATGGCAGCAGCACCACTGTATGTTGCTTTCTATTTTCTAAACAAAGTAATCAAATCCTGATAAAAAATTCGACCTACTTCTTTACTTGGTTCGTTCGTCATGATGCTTCCGTTAATCATAAAGCCGCTACAGGTATTATTAACATAGAATATTACAATATGTAAATAAGGAACGGAATTCTTTGCAGGTAAGAGTCGCAAAAGAAATCCATAATGCGGAAGAATTGAACTTACTGTTATGATTTTGATGGATGACACTATGCTTAAGAAAATATTGTTGCGTGCGTACGGGTTCGTTATGAAATGAATGCACAAGTCCGATGAAAAATGAACAAAAATTTATTATTATCACAACAAAAATGCTTAAATTTTCTCAAATTATCATGCAGTATTACAATATCTCACAGTAGTTATCTTTTAACTACTCAAATATCCAATAGAACGTAATTCAAAACAGCTAAAGAACGCTAATCCGCGAATTCGCTACAATCAACAACAGTAGTTTTCTAAACAACAACAAACTAAGCAACTACTACAAACTGAGATGTTTTCCTCCTTTTATAAGATTTTAAAATCACGCGCTAGAATTTTCCAGTA
This sequence comes from Stegodyphus dumicola, assembly GCF_044657685.1. NCBI lineage: Eukaryota > Metazoa > Arthropoda > Arachnida > Araneae > Eresidae > Stegodyphus > Stegodyphus dumicola. The sequence continues at coordinate 247,894,869 of NC_140771.1, forward strand.
CTTTCTCGAAATCAAAAAGAGATATTTATTTATTTAATGCACGCGCTCTTGTATTTTCAATTTTCCGGCTTAGCTTTCTTTTAATATTCGTCACGCGCTGCACTGCGCGAGAAATAAAACCATTTAATTTCTAATTGAACTAACATTAGCTTTTTAAATACCAAATTCGTAACACTGCCCCCTTCCCAAGGACTGCACATCCCGGGCAGTACAATCCCTGGACAGGAAGCAAAACTTACAACTGTGGCATAAATGCATTAATAAGCATTACATTACAATAATAAACAACATGAACAATAAATGCAATACATAAAACAAATCAAATGCTATCAAATACAAATCAAATACACATTTAAAAACAAAAATGGACCATGGTCTTATACTATTTACAATTATTTACATTATGTACTATGGCCATAGTAATGAGCTAACCTGTCGTAATGAACGACTTTAGGTTTAGAGTTCGAAGACTTACGAATCCGAACCATGACGTCATTTAGCCTGTTTAGGATTGTGTGCGAACCATCCCAAGGTGACTGTAAATCAGGCCTGACTCCTTTTCGTCGAATCGGGTTCCACAACCACACCTTGTCTCCTTCGTTGGATCTATGTCCAGCAGCTCTCGTGTTGTATCTGGTCTTCACTTTCTCCGTCGCCAAGTTCACTCGCTTTCGTGCGGAACGGTGCATCACTTCAAAACGGGCCTTGACATCTTGGATGTGTTCCTCAGGCGATGAAGGCGCATCCGTACGGCGATGAAACAGGCGGTCACAAGGCAGACGAAGGTCTCGACCGAAGAGCATCTGAGATGCAGAATAGCTGGTAGTCTGGTGTTTCTTTTCGACCCTAGCATGATTTCGGCTGTTTCTCGAGCTGGTTCTTTCGGACAAAGCGTCGGCATTTCCAGGTGAGGATCCCTTCTTAGGATGGATAGTTATGTCTTCAGATCCTGAAAGCAGTTTGTTGTTTTTCAAGTCTAAGGAAAAATTGTATTTCCTTAAAAAGTCCAATCCGAGTATGCATGGATCTGTAATATCCGCCACATATGCCGTGTGATGGTAGGCGGCACTTCCAAACGTGATGTTTACGTTTAACTTCCCAGTTATGTCGATCTTGTCACCAGACGCAGTCTGAAGGGTAACACAGGATGGCGTCCAAATAAGTTTATCTTTAAACTGTTCAGCTAAATCTTTCCTAATGATGGTAACATTAGCTCCTGTGTCAATGATCATTCTGCAAGGAACTCCATCGATATTCCCATTGATGGACAGTCCGTTATTGTTGCCACTCACTGTATAAATTTTAAGAGCTTTAAAACAAGGTTTTTCACTATCTGGCAACCTCCGTTCCTCGATATGGTCACTAATTTGTTTACTGCGTTGTTGCTGGGAAATGGTCTTATTTTCCGTACCTCGGGGTGTTCTGCAGTTTCTTCGTGTGTGGCCTTCAACTCCGCAATTCCAGCACTTTAGAATTAGTTTCTTTTCACTTCTGTTCCGTCTCAAGCCACTGACTTGTCTGGTAAAATCATCTGCTTTATATTCCGTACCCTGGGGAGTTCTGCAATTCCGTCTTAGGTGACCTTCACTACCACATCTCCAACACCTTAGAGCCACTTTCTTCTCGCTCCTACTCCGTATCAAATCTTCGACTTGTCTGGCTAAATCATCTAAACGAGCCATCAGTTGATCCACTGGCTCATGGACTCGCACAGCTCTAACTGGGTAGCGATCTCTACTAGTTGCTTGCTGGGCTGCCTCGAACTTCATGGCGTACAACAGAGCGCTTTTTAAATCTTTTACATCCGCCATTCGTAGAGCTTTCTGTATTTCAGTATCTCGGATGCCGTCGATAAAGTATTGCAAGGACAGGATTTCCCTTGTTTCTGTCGGGCATTCCGAAAAGGCGAGATGGGACAGCCTTTCAACATCCGCGGCGAGCTCCTGAAGTGTTTCGGTAGGCTTCTGTTGACGAGATTTTAATTGGAGCCTGCTGTAGTCTTTTAAACACTTCTCCCCAAAGCGCAACTCCAAGGCGCCGGACAGAGCTTCGAAATCTAACCTTTTGTTTTCGGGAAGAGTCTGAAGGATATCCGCTGCGTCGGCTCTTAGAGAAGCGGCGAGATGACAGGCCTTAGCTTGGGAATCCCATCCATTCGCATCCGCCACGATAGAAAATTGTGTCTTATACACCTGCCAGGAGGTCTTCCCATCATATGTGGATAGCTTCAGAGGTGGACGAGCAGGCATTGGTAAGAATTTAAAATCATCACTCCTGCTCCCTGCCGACGCTACGAATTTCTTTAAAGTATCCATTTCTTTGGCAACTGCAGAAACTCTCTCATCAATTTGTTCTTTTACAGAAGAAACTCTTTCTTCTATTTCTTCTTTCACCGAAGAAACTCTTTCTTCAATATGTCCAACTTTATTTTCAACTGCGTCAATTCTGCCTTCCATAGCTTCAAATTTATTTTCTATTATGCAAGTAATTTCTCTTTTCATTTCTTCTTGACCAGCTTGAACGGCTTTCATTTCGTCCTTAACGGATTCCTGGCCCAATTTCATTTCTTCCTTAACGGATTCCTGGCCCAATTTCATTTCTTCCTTAACGGATTCCTGGCCCAATTTCATTTCTTCCTTAAATGATGCTTGGCCAGCTTCCATCTTTTCTTGGAATGCAGCAAAAGCACTAATGAGCTGTCTCAATTGTTCTTCCATCGCTCTTGTTATTGGCATTCAAATCCCACTTCTGACACCAAAAATTGTTGCGTGCGTACGGGTTCGTTATGAAATGAATGCACAAGTCCGATGAAAAATGAACAAAAATTTATTATTATCACAACAAAAATGCTTAAATTTTCTCAAATTATCATGCAGTATTACAATATCTCACAGTAGTTATCTTTTAACTACTCAAATATCCAATAGAACGTAATTCAAAACAGCTAAAGAACGCTAATCCGCGAATTCGCTACAATCAACAACAGTAGTTTTCTAAACAACAACAAACTAAGCAACTACTACAAACTGAGATGTTTTCCTCCTTTTATAAGATTTTAAAATCACGCGCTAGAATTTTCCAGTACTTTCTCGAAATCAAAAAGAGATATTTATTTATTTAATGCACGCGCTCTTGTATTTTCAATTTTCCGGCTTAGCTTTCTTTTAATATTCGTCACGCGCTGCACTGCGCGAGAAATAAAACCATTTAATTTCTAATTGAACTAACATTAGCTTTTTAAATACCAAATTCGTAACAATATGGAAATTTAAAATAAAAATCAAGTTTTTCTAAAAGTTTAAAGGTTTTACAATAAATCTTGCATTTGTGCAGTAATCTAACTTTTTATGGCAAATTCATGTAAAGTTTATTTATTTATTTATTTTTTAAATTAAATCTGCACAAAGTTTTACTAAAAATAGTTGTTTTCATTTAAATGAAATACAGTTGTTGCTTATAATACGTAAACGCATTTTTACAACGCATTTATGGAAACACGCAACGCAAAGGATTGAATGCACTTTATATGAAATTTACAATCTGATACTGCCTTGATGTTTGAGAATTATCTCTTCTTTTAGATATATCGAATGTTTAAGAATTAAATACCGCGTCCCCAAAAGTTACTATCCGGCCTCTGTTTTCGTACCCGTTGGTAATGGACATATACTTCCATTTGCAAAAATGCTTTAAAGACGCAAATATTCATGTTTTGCAATATTTAAATTTAAGGGGGGGAATGAATTTTATAAAAATAACGAAATCGAACTTTTTATGTGGTCCTCCGATCCCTATCTTTTAAATATTTAATAAAATTTTACCCTTGAAAAAATAAATAAATTTAAAAAAAATAATAAAAAAATCTGAAAGCTTTGATCCTTATCTTCTAAATATTGAATAAAATTTTACCCTCATAAAAGAAAAAAAAATAATTTTTCAAAAGTAATAAAAAATAGAAAAGCTTCCAGATTTTATACTACGCCCAAAGAGGAGTTTTTTTTAACGTTTTGTGTGTTACCTTTATTTATTAAATATCATGTTCTTCGCATTCAAACCATAAAATTCAGTTCAGCAGCAATATCGCAAAATATGTAAAAGATCATATCTTTAGAATTTCCGATATACAGTCTCGCGCGCTGGAAGATGATAAAACGAATTCCAAATACAAATTTGGGTTCCGGATGCCCATATACGAGTGGAGACGTACGTTATTCAAAATTTGATGGCTCTAGGTAACATTATTTTATTACAATGCGAGAAACATACATACATTTATGCATATTCTTTATTATTTTACAAAGTAATTCTCCCGCATGCTTAGCATGCTTTTGTGGTGTAGTGGTCAGCACGCTCGGTGCGTATTCGAGAGATCCGTGGTTCGAATCCCTGCGAGGGCATTGCTAATTTTTCATTCTCCTGCTTCTAAATAACCTATTGGCTCTACAATTTAATTCCTTTAAATATAATACAGGGCTCTATTATTTGGTTGCATCAATTTAAGAAGTGATTCGCCATTTATAGTGAATCAACGCAAAATGCCCAAACGGAATTAATAGCTCTTCTGGGCTACCCCTTTGGGCTAAAATAAAACGTTTGACAAAACTTGACTGATATATTTAATTTAAAAATTTTATGTATTCGATTTCATTTTAAATCATTTTATAATTGCATTAAAAAAATGAGTTTCGCAACATATTTCTTTTTGGAAAAAAACATTGAACAAACTCTGGCATGAAAATCGAGAGGGCGTCAAAGGGTTAAAGTTTATTAATGTAGTATTATATTACAGTGACTGTCATTCTAAATTAGGAGACCTAAATTCGGAAAACAAAAGTTTCTTCTTTTCCAACAAATCATTGATTCTAAGAAACACTCAACTAAGCATAAATACCGAACGTAAGCATTCTAAATTAAACGTTAGCTGAGAGCTAGATTAAGAGGAAAGCGATTCCTAAATAGTTAAAAAAGATTGTGGAAGCGACTGTCCTTCTGAAGGAAATGTAAGTGATTTAAGTTCCTTCTTCCTGCATAGGTTTTTTTCAGTGTTCTTAACTTAGGCTCATATTCTTTTCTCTTCTTCTTTCTAGGAAAGCTTTCTTTAAACAGGGAGTAAAAAAAAGGGGGAGGGGGAAAATGCTGTTGATAACGATATACTTTTTCTCTCGCGACATTTTGAACAATCGTGTTATTATGGAAAGTAGTAATTTCTTTTAAAAAAAAGAAACACACAAGTTAGTAAAGTCGCAGGTAGAATCACTGTATTTGTCTTCTGTCTCAGCATTGAAAAACAGATTGAAAGTATTATACAATCAGTTTTCCCACAGTATTTTTTTTTCAAGTATTGTTTTGTCGTTATTGTTTAGATCAGGTAGAGCTTTCCTGATATACTGGCTATAAATATTATTTTGGTAAGTAATGGAAGATGTGTAATATTATAGGGAGCTAAGTTATGTTTTTCTTATCATTCCATTCACTTATCATTCCATTCACTTATCATTCCATATTACATGTTTAGATGCGTTTCTTCTTGTACTTCGGTTTCCGCAGTTTCACTTAATAAGGTTCTTGAAATAAAAATTAAGTTCTTCAAAATAATTATTTAGACACCTCCGTGTTAGCAATTCTATTTAAACTTTTAAGAAGCGCAAAAATACAAACTATTTTATTCCATCATAAACATTCCAGTCGTTAAATTTATACCACAGTTTTCGATATCATTCTGATGTTGCCATTTAGGCAAAGTACAATTCTTTTTCTTTCATTTGTGAATTCGCGATCTTTTGTTTTTTTTTTTTCTTTTTTTTTCCCCCCTTTTCTTTTCTCTTCTCTTTTTTTTTTTTTTTTTTTTTTCAAAATAAAATCTAGGTTTTTTTTTAGAAATAAACAATTTTATTTAAACTTTTAAAAAGCGCAAAAATAATACAAGTTGTTAATCCATCTTAAACTTTCCAGTCGTTAAATTAAAGTCTTTCGATATCATTCTGATGCTGCCATTCAGGCAAAGTGTAATTCTCTTTCTTTTATTCGTGAGTTTACGATCTTGAGTTTTTTTTTAAACAAGATGTAGGATTTTTTTTTAGAAATAAACAATTTTTTTACAATAAAAATTTTATTTAAACTTTTAAAAAGCACAAAAATACAAGTTATTACTCCCTCAAACATTCTAATAGTTAAATAATAATTAAATTTATATCAGTTTTTAGATATCATTCTGATGTTGCCATTCAGACAGAGCACAACTCTTCGGCAGCTCGCGATCTCTCTCTCTCTCTCTTTTTTTTTTTTTTTTTTTTTTTTTTTTTTTTTTCTTTTTAAGCGCAAAAAGCGTTAGCCCAAATGGCCTATTAATTTCACTTTGGCATTTCGTTTCGAAAACTTTAAATTTTCGTTTCACTTTTCAAATTATTGCCACCAAATATTATCGACCTGTGTTATATTTAAAGAAATTAAATAATGAAGAATCTGCATAAATGTATGTAAGTTTATCGTACTGTGATAAAACAACGGTACCTAGAGCTATTCAATTTTGAATAACGTACGTACGTCTCCACCCGAATATGGGCATCTGGAAGAATTTTTTTATTATCCATTTCATATTTTGTCAGACGTTAAAGAATTTTTTATTAAGAAACGCAACGATTTCAAAGCGAGCAATGGCAACACTCTACGGGGGGGGGGGAAGAAATTTATCTCCAGAGCGCGAGAGTGTGTATCGGAAATTCTAAAGATATGCTGTTTTTGAATTATTTTGCCATATTGCTATTGAATTGAATTTTATGGTTTAACTGCGAAGAATATGATATTTAATAAATAAAGGTAATACAGAAAATTTTGAAAAAACTTTCCTTTGAGCGTAATGTAAAATCTGAAAGCTTTAATTCCCCCCTCTCAACTTTATTAAACATCTCTTTCTTTGCACTCACGCCACATAAAATTCAATTATAAAAATCACGAAATATTTAAAAACAGCGCATCTTTAGAATTCCAGATATATTGTGAAGAGTGTCAATTTTTAATATTGTCTACAGTTTTTAATTTAAAAATAATACATGAAGACATTTCTTTGCAAAAGTTTGAAAAGTGATACTGAATCACTTCTGGTGCTAATAATAATAATTATAATAATACAAATTTTTATGAAATAAACTTCGATTTAAAATCTCACAAAATAAGTAATGAAATAGAAGCTGAAAAATAACTTATCATATAGTTTTTAATGGGAACGAAAGTTTAAATAATTCTCACATAATTCATATATAATTTTACATCATAAATAATGAAAGCATGGTGCAGCTTTAATAAATTTATATAGTTGTTTATTCATTTGAGAATGCTGTTGAACTTTTGATTTCGGTATTTGAGCGCGCACTATGAACTTCATAATTCCAGTGAAAAAAATTGCTTATAATTTTGCATTTCATATTTCTAAGTGAATGGTTAAATTTACAAACTATTCTGAAATATTTGTAACTCAGTATTAGTCCTTAACTATAAAAGCTGAACTTTCGTATAATAATTATAAAAATAAAATTTTGAAAGAAGAATATGTATGTTACCGCCAAAATATGAAACGTCGCCATTTTATAGAATGCCGGATTTCAATCTTTCCCTGTAACACATGTATTTTATTTCATCGGTTATAAAACTGAAAGTATGTAAAAGCAATATGTATTGTTTCCTTTTCTTTGTGTATCAAATGTATAAAATCATAATGTACAGATAGGATACGTAGGTGGTAGGTGGGGTTTATTCAACTATTTTCTGTGCATCTTCTCAAACAATGGCTATCTTATGACAGTTTGCAACGCAAAGTGTAGGTAGTGAAAATGATATGTTGTGTTTATTTAATTTTTTTCTTATAGATATGTTGCTATTACTTATACATGGAATTTTATGATAAAAGTAAATGAAATAACGTAATGTAGTTAAAATCTACCATATCCGAGCACTACTAACATGTAACTTATAAATGCTCAATGATTAATTAATAAATGAAGTATGCTGAATTAAATACAGGAATTAAACAACGCGATAAGGTTACAGTGTTGAAAATAGCGTCACTTTGATTTCGATTTGATTATTTTACACTTCATTTTTATTTCCTTGTACGAAGTAAAGGAAGTATTATAATCACCAAAAATTCCGGGTACCATATTTCAACAAAAATATCGATTTTGACCGCTATCCAATGAAATTTAACGATGTTTTTGCGTGGCATCTGTACGTAAGCACAGAATAAAGGACTTATTTTCCCCAAACGACTCGATAAAACTGATTTAAAATGGATTCGGAAGAGATTTTTTTTGTGGCGTCTGTACGTACGTACGTATGTATGCATCTCGCACAACTCAAAAACTAATAGGCTCAGAACGTCGAAATTTTGTATTTGGGACTGCTATAACATGTAGATGTGCACCTCCCTTTTTGGTTGCTTTCGGCCGCATTAAAAGTATATGTGTGTGTGTGTATTAAATGTATATCTGTTGAATGATCTAAAATTTACTTAGTTCGAAAACAAGTTTTTCTAATACTTACGCAATAGCTGAAAAGTAAGGTAATAATAATTTATTATATATATACATGTAATAATAAAATTCCATAGTCAAGAATACACTTAAAATTCTAACTGTATGTTCTTTTCATTTTTAATGGCGACGGTCTCTTATTTTGAAAGTACGTGGAATCAAATCCACAGCCCCGTAGTCAAGTTGTTTTTCCCGCCTTCTCTAAACGTACAGTTATAGAATGTTCTGGAAATATTTAAAGCGAACTGGAATGGCTGACGTCATTTCTTGGAAGCTCCGCCTTTCCAGAGGCTATAAAAGGACTCGCAAAGGAATATCGGGGTCTTTTCTTTAATGGAACGATGCAGTAAACTTCATACAAAAAGTTCTTTTTTATTTACTCCGGGGATATGATTTTTTGTAATTGCTATTTCTCCTGACCAATAATAAATGGATCATGTTTTTTAAACTTATCGTCTGATAATTTAAGGTACGACTGCATCTATATTTCTTCAGCAAACTATTTATTCCGGACAAAAGCTGGTACATCACATACATATATACCCAATCTGTTACTCAGCTCCGAGAGCTCATTTTTTTTATTCTTATATGTTGGAAAATTGTGCATTTTTTGCTTTACAAATAATTTAATTATGTTGTTCTTATCTTCCGGTTAAGGTTTTTATGCCTTTAGTTAACCTACATGTTATAGTTGTAGAATTATCAACAATTTAATTGTTGTTTAAGTGCGGCTAAACCTAATTTTTTTTTCCATTGCAGTCATATTTGTTTACATTTCAAACTTAGCAGAATAGTGAATTTGTTGCCAATCTAGACAAATACTGATATGCTTAATATTTAGGCATGTAGGCATTGGGGTACATTAATGGAAAATTACCTAATTTATATACAAAATTATAGGCATTCATTGATTGAGTTGGATGAATGTAGGAATTTCTTTGATTCGTTGTTTTGAATTTAAATTTACTTTTTCACGATATTAAATTGATGATTATGCGGTTTTGAAACATAGCTGTTTTATTACGTTATCTCATGACACTGACGTCCCTGAAAGCATTTTGATTTTTTGAATATATCATTCTTTTATTCTTTAATTTTTCGAGGTTTCTTTTCATTTTTGGAATTCCTTCCCCCCCCTCCCAATCTTATCTTTTATACTTGGATGCATTAAGTTTTGATGTTTGAAGTTGTAGTTAATCCTAAAAGTTCGTAAAAACTTATTTGCTATCACATACCTTTTCACATTTAGCTAAGTTTAAATTCAGAATAATTTTAAATTCAGAATTTAATATGTTTTAGAAGGTCGAAAATCGAAACATTATTTCGTAAAATTTTAAAGAGCATACATAGAACAATTTCCCCTATCTTTTGTGCGTCGACTTTTATGGAAAGAAGGCAAATTTTTTTTTATAGCCTCGAAATTGTGGTCTTAGAAGTGCAGCTAACCGTGAAAAAAAAAAAAAAATGGCAAAAACCTGCTACGGAAATCCGACGAAGCGTACATCCGCGAAAAACTAACAAAACACGAGATTCTTATTTCCATTTCAAAATGGTGTTCAGTATATCACAAACTTTTGAATAGCGGTCAAACTGAACTTTGTTTCGCTTTTGGGATTACTAAATTACTGCGTATTTTGACCCTAATGTCGATGAATCCATATCTGCTTTCGTTTGTGTCGAATGTCTTTCACTTCTAGAACTCGTTCAGTTTCCTGAGGTGCAAAAAAGAAATATGTTGTTTAAAATATTTAACGAAATCTGTTTGTTAGAGAAAGTTTGCATTATTTTTTATTTTTATTATTTCTGAGACTAATCTCCTAAAATCGTTATTAACGAAAAGAAATAATACATATATGGAATGATTTTAATGAGTCAAACAAATGTAATTGCATAAAAGTGTATGATGTGTTTTATTAGATATGAATTAGTAGCCCAAAGGGCGTTATTCCAGAAGGGCTATTAATTCCGTTTTGGCATTTTGTGCCTAAAAGTTTAAAAGTCTGAATCAGTTTTCAAACTGTTGCCACCCAATATTAAAGCCCTGTATTATATTTAAAGGAATTAAATAATGAAGAATCTGCATCAATGTATGTATGTTTGTCCAATTGTGATAAAACAACGGTACCTAGAGCCATTAAGTTTTGAATAACGTCCGTCTCCACCCATGGGCATCTGAAAGCCCAAATTTGACTCTGGAATTCTATTATCTGTTTCATATTTTGTAAAGCATTTATGGGTTTTTGATTAAGAAATTCAACAATTTCAAAGTGAGGAATGGCAACACTGGAAAAAAATCTCCAGCTTGCGAGGCTGTGTATTGGAAATTCTAAAGTTATGTTCTTTTAAATATTTTGTGATATTGCTTTTGAATTGAATTGTATGGTTTAAGCGCGAAGAACATGACATTTAATAAGTAAAGGTAACACACAAAACCTTAAAAAAATGCCCCTTTGGGCATAATATAAAATCTAAAAACTTTCAGATTTTTTTAATTACTATTTTTAAATGTCTTTTATTTAAATCAATCAGATTAATAAGTAAAAAAAAAATTATTACCAAGAACTATTTCTTGCTTTTAAATCATTTAGATTTTTAATCACTCATTGAGAAATTAAATTTGAATGTTAAATATATTATGGTTTCCTAATTGGCAACTCCCTGGCGCGAAGATAAGAGTATTTTATTTCCAACAGTGGCAGCACATTGCTTTTAGATATTTAAATGGCGGCAAACGACAGGAAAAGTTTACCTGAGCATAGCCCTAACTCTGTTTAACACTGATAATAAAAGTTCGAATCAGATAAGAGCATAATCATATGTTTGCGACGATGATTCATTCCATCATATGATATAGCAGCGCTGAGATTGGTCAGAAAAATGACGTAAATGCTGGAAATCAAGAGATTGGTGAAGAGCATGAAGCGTAGCTATTGGTTGCAGAAAAGAATACCAGAATTAATGTAAATTTAAACAAATTTAAATTCTTAACAAATACGTATAAAAGTAAAAAAGCAAATTTAAATTCTAAAAAAAGGAAAAAAGCCAAAATTTAAAATAATTAAAAAAAAATGTGCAAACATGTAAAAGATTTAATTCTCGAACTAATCTACAATATCATTTAAATTCAGAAGCATAAGCAAATCAAGTGCAAAATCTATCCATGAAAATAAATCTACTAATTTAAAATTAAAATTAAATTAAACATTTTTTTTTTTTAATGCATATGTGAATGACCGTAGAGTAGGCAGGAGACAGACTTATCAAGGGGAAGTTGCCTCCAAACCTAACTCTTCAATCATTCAATTCGTGTTTCGTCATTCATGCAGGCAAGGGTAAAAGTCAAAACCAAAAGTAATTCCAATAAAGTGGTACCCTTAGAAATTAACATTTAAGAATTAAAGTTTAAAAAGGAAAATACTAATGAAGTCTTTTGAGTAACAAGCAAGTAAAGTCAAGAATTAAACTTTTTCTTAAAAAATTAAATTTTTTAAAAATTAATTTTTATAAAATAATAAAAAAAATCTAGAAACCAATGTATTTTAGAAATCCTTGTCTACAGAAACCTTCCCTACACGAATATGCATATCAATAAAAAGAAACTATAAAAGAACTATACATAATCCATATAAACCAATAAGAAACAAAAAGAACTAATTCACAATTTTTAAAAAACAAATATATATTTAAAAATATAATTTCATATTTAGAAAATACTTAGATACTACATAAAAAATTTAAAAAAAATACTTAAAGCAAGTAAATAGTAAGTTTTAATTCTAACTTACCTACTATATGAAATCGTCAAATTTGTTGTTTAAATTGAGAAGATAAATATCTTGCACTTTCTCGAATGGCAAAATACTGCACGCCGAAGATACAAAATATTTTGTTTCTAGCAATGGCAACATATTTCTTTTAAATCGCTGAGTTATCTGATGAAATTTGAAACGTAAATACCTTGTGCCGAGTGGCAGCACATTGTCTTTAGATCATTAAGTTTATTAATCAGAATTTGGTTAGTTTCCCACAGAATATTAAATTAATTAAAAAAATATTCAAAATTCGGTCTTCGATGTGCACATTTTCGTGTGGAGAACTTACTACAGGTATTCAAAATTGGATGACTGTAGGAACCAACCGCAAGTTGAGGAATTTATTAAATACATATGTACACTACGCAGGGGGGGGGAGAGGGACAGTTCTTTATCTCCCGTTCTACTGCGCCTATTGACGAAATTCAACTTGCGTTTTTCAGGTGTCGAAAGCGCGACTTGGGATATGTATTGGATTTATATATAGCATTGTTCTAATATAGGTATTTTGACACAAAAATCGGACTTCTTCTGAAATGACGTACCAATTTTTTTCCATATTTCGATTCTAATAGTCAAATTATGCCAAAGTGCCAAGTTTTGTAAAACTCGCACGAGTAGTTTTTTAAAAAAAATGAGCTCTCAAAATTTTAGCTTCTCAGTGTTAATTGAATTTGGTATATATTTATTAATCTCTCTCTTTTTTTTTTTTTTTTTTTTTTTTTATTAAACTTATTTGATTCTTCCTTTTACATTTAGAAATTTAGGTTCATTCCAAATAAAATTTGCCCCCTTTTTTGTGATTTATTTTTAAAATAATTTTTATAAATATTTTGGAAAAAATGTTTGAATTATAATCTATAAAATTTTTAGAATCATCTTAAAGTAGATGTATTTCTAAGCGTACTTTCAAAAAATTATATAAGTGCTTTATCATGCCTAAATAACTAGCCTAGAAAAAGGTATTCTATTTCCTGAGGTGCAATATCTTGTCGAAAATTTCTTTTCCTCTTTTCATTTTGTTCCAAGTATGCAACTGCATCCTGTGTGTACAGCTGTTAAATATACTTAGTTAAATAAACGGATGAAGGAAGAATTTATGCACGTTGCCAACGGAAGTTATTATTTCATGATCAAACATTTTCTTCCTCTGTATGTCAAGGGCGTTATTCTGAAATTTGTTGCAAATTAGAATTGGTAAGTAAAACATTGAAAAAGCATGGAGAAAAAAACGGAGAACTAGTGAAAAAATTGTCATACGCCGATGTGTTTTTAAACTTCAGGATAAATTATATTTACGTTCGAAAACATGTTGCGAACACCAAACGATATCGCTCGATGTAATACTAATGTGTTTTTCTAGGCAGGGAGTGTAATATTGATTAGGACTGTTCTGCGGCTAATCGAATAATCGAATGCAGGTGTCTTTTTATGACATGCCATTATGGCTGTCGTAAGAAGACCTTGTGAAGTCTGGGTTATAAATTTATCCTCAATAATCAATAAGAGTATTAAGTTATTTGAAAAAGTGTAGCCCTTCGTTTAGCGTTACATTCTGAAAAGTTGTTTGGAACTTAAAATTGTTTTGTTTGAACACTTCGAAAGGTGGCTAAAATACACTGCCCTAAAGTTTTGTTTTTTTTTTTTTATTTTTTAGTTCTTAAAAAATATTCTCTCTTTTCTTATATCGTCACTAAAAGTCCTCCTCTCAAACACGCGCACCTCGAAAAACCCGACAATTTTTGTTTTTATTTGACATTTTTGTACAAAACTGATGAACTTTTGATTAAAAACACCGTTTGAAACTCAGCGATATAAAAGAAGTGTGTTGCCACTCCAGAAAACGTAACGTATTTGCCTTTTGAATTTAATCAATGATGTCATCGATTTAATAGAAATGCGTTGCCACTGCCCGAATTAAAATACTTTTATGTTCGAAGCGGCAGTGTGTTTTCGTTCAGCAAAGCGATAAATATTTACTTTTTCTTTTACATTTATTGTGTTGTTAATAAATAAACTAAACGAGTTAAAAGCAATAAACGTAGATTCCTTTAATTATTATTATTTAATAGCTGGATCCATGAAATGATATTATCTGGATTCATTAAAATTATATTTGGCTGGGTTTATATAATTACGGCAAATTCTCGAGACCTATCTGTTTAAGGGGAGGGATGCCTTCGTGGAGAGCTATTTAAGGGAACTGGGTCTTATATACGTCACATTCGGCCGCTGGCGGGCCCATTAAAATTATCATAGCGGCCACTTATTTAATAATAGAAATGAGTGGAATTTAATAACGATCGGAGATAATTTGTGTCCTAACATTAATATACAGAGGATGGACAAAAATATGGAAACACCTTGTGAAATGCATGTTTGAAAAGAAAGATTGATTTTAATGAAATATGTAGGTGGCACTGGCATTTTTGACTACTGACGCCACCTATACAACTTCGTAAATGTGCTAAACAGTTCAGTTGTTTGTCGGAGTACTGTTATGTGAGGTTCTCATTGCATTATGTCAGAGTTAACAGACTTCGAACGTGGGCAAATTGTTGGAGCACGTATGGTAGGTGCTTCCGTAAGCAAAGTAGCCGAGGTGTTTAGTGTTTCAAGAGGTACTGTATCGAAGATTTATTCCGCATATTTGAAAAGCGGAAAAACATCATCTGCTAAATCACAGCGCGGACGAAAGTGTGTCCCGAGTGATCGTGACAGACGATCATTAAGGGCAGTTGTGACGAAAAATAAGAAGACCACAGCTGCAAAAGTTACTGCCGAAATGAATGTTGTGTTACCGAACCCTGTGAGTACCAAAACAATTAGAAGGGAGCTTCATAAACAGGGAATTGCTGGCCGTGCTGCAATGGAGAAGCCACTCATCAGTGATGCTAATGCCCGTAACAGGAAAATGTGGTGTTTAAGTCATAAAGCCTGGACTATAGAGCAGTGGAAGCGAGTAATATGGTCTGACGAGTCTTCTTTCACATTGTTTCCCACTTCTGGCCGAGTTTACGTCTGGAGAACGCCATCTCAAGCCTATAATACAGACTGCTTGTTGCCAAGAGTGAAACATGGCGGGGGTTCTGTTATGGTTTGGGCAGCCATATCGTGGTTCTCTGCTAGCCCCATGATAACTGTGTCAGGGCGCATGACTGCCAAGACTTATGTGAACATTTTGGCCGATCAAGTTCATCCCATGGTACAAACTTTGTTCCCCGATGGTGATGGTGTCTTCCAAGACGACAAAGCCCCTGTTCACACAGCTCACATTGTCCAGGACTGGTTTTCTGAGCACGAGGATGAGTTGTCCCATCTTCCCTGGCACCACAGTCACCAGACCTGAATATTATCGAACCTTTGTGGTCTACATTGGAACGGAAAGTGCGTTCTCGTTATCCACCGCCAACATCGTTATCTGAACTTGCCACCGTTTTGCAGGAAGAATGGTATAATATTCCCTTGGCAAACATACAGGAACTGTATTTATCCATTCCGAGAAGACTGCAAGCTGTTTTGGATGCCAACGGGTTTCCTACACCATATTAAGCAAAGAAACATGTTTTTTTAAAGGTGTTTCCATATTTTTGTCCAACCCCTGTACATAATATCCTAATATTAATATTGTTACAATTTTTGTATAATATAGCATGAACGGCATTATAAAACCACAGAAAAATAAGACTCCAGGAACAAGCCTATTTAACATTGACGTAAATGCCTCTCTCGCTAAATTTGCGAGATGTCGCCAAGTTGGCGACCGTTTGGGCAACTAATTTTTATCGCCAATTTTGGCGAGAAATTGCTAAAAGTCACGAAACTTAACGATTATTAGGCGAAATTTTGGTTCGGTCCCTGTATAAATGCAATTGGTATCGTAAATGAATAATTGTAATTGATTCCTGTGTGTAACTGTAACCGTATCCGGCCCTTATATGCAACTTTAACCGCTTATGCCTTCCAGTAATTTCGAGAAATGGAAGGTTCTAGAAATTTCTCGGCCGCCGGGCGAAAACTATATAAGCCCGGAGAGGTCATGAGTTCGCAGTTGTGTAGTGGTAGTTGACACAAAATCGGAGTTTTTCTGAAATAATACATCAGTTTTTTTTTTTTTTTTTTTTTTTTTTTTCGTTTCTACCACTCAAATTATACCAAAGTGCCAAGTTCTGTAAAATCGCGGAGGGGGGGGGTAGTTTTCAAAAAACAAGCTCTCAAGATTTTAGCTCCTCCATGTTAATTGAACTTGGTATATATTTTATTAATATATTTTTTTTATTAAACTTATTTGATTTTTCCTTCCGCATTTAGAAATTTAGGTTTATTCCAAATAAAATTCGCCCATTTTTTGTGATTTATTTTTAAAATTTTGTATTTTTAAATAATTTTTATAAATGTTTCGAAAGAAATTTTGAATTATAACGTGGGAAATTTTTGCCATCATTTTAAAGAAGATGTACTTCTATGCACACTTGCCAAAAAAAAAAAAAAAAAAAAATTATTGAAAATTTCCTAAGACATACGTGAATTTACATATTGGCGCGTTTTGAAATTTAGCATATTGGTTATATTAACGCCAAATAAGGTTTACGCACTTTGTTAAAATTATTTGAAAGTAGAAAGGATGACCTAGTTTCGCTTGTGTACAATTAAAAAAATCTGATGTGGACACCACATGATTTCCTTGCACGGAATATTAAAATTATACACATTTTTCTTGCATTTCATTTAAATTGATTGAATTAAATCTACTTCGTCGACAGCCCATAAACCACAATAGAATAAATGCACTCTTTAAAATTCACTATATTTGTTTACTATAACGACACTCAATGCACAAAATTTATATCATTTGAAGAATTATCGTTGCCATATGTTCTATTCAAATACTATAATAAAGCTAAAACGATGTATGAAAGAAGTTAAGCAAACAAAACAGAAAAGAACAGTTTTTCACAGACGATTTAGTATTTCTCATTCAATTAATTCAGTTCTCACTTCGCGACAAGGCAAAAATACATAAAAACTCAAAATATCTATATTAAAAATTACGAAGTAAATTTCAAACACTTATTTCCTCGAAAAAATTCCAGAAAGGATTAAGCATGATTTAATTCGCCATAATAAATGAAGGCGTTATTCTTGTGTTGCGAAGCTTAGTCTCTCTAGATTGGCAACAAATCTACAATTCTGCTGTTTCAAATGTAAACAAATATGTCCGCCATGTTATTTAAAACTTAACCGCACTTAAACAGCTTTTAAATTGTTGATAATTGTACAAATATTGCTTCCAGAATTACGAAAGTCATAAAAACCTTAACCGCAAGATAAAAACAACATAATTCAATCATAGTTTAAAGCAAAATATATACAATTTACAAACGTATAAGAGTAAAGAAACTGAGATCACTGTGCCGAGTAACAAAGTGGATATATATATATAAATATAATATTTATATACGTTTGGTGCGCAACCAAAATACGAGGTGCACATCTATACATGTTATAACAGTCCTATATACAAAATTTTAACGTTCTGAGGCTACTCGTTTTCCAGTTATGTGAGGTACGTACGTACGTACGTACATATGTTCGTACAGACGCCACGAAAAATTCTCTTCAGAATTAATTTTAAAGCAGTTTTATCATTTTTTTGGAGGAAACGAGTATTTTATTCTGTCCTTAAGTACAGATGTCACGCAAAAACATCGTTTAATTGCATTCGATAGCGGTCAAAATGGATATTTTCGTTAAAATATGCTGCCTGAAACTTTTCGTGATTACAATACTTCCTTTTTACTTCGTACAAGGAAGTAAAAAGGAAGTAAAAATAAGTTACCATTAATTAAGAAGTTCGCCAAGGGAATTATTCTCGGCGCAAACTGAAAAAAATGCGCCAAGATAAATTTTTGAATTTCTCCGTAAATTTCCCACCGAATTTTAGAGAATTTAAAATTTAGGCATAATTTGAGTTGTAGAATCGAAATATGGAAAAAAATCAGTATGTAGTTTGAGAAAAATTCAGATTTTGTGTTAAAATACCAATATAAAAAAATGCTATAGATAAATCTACTATATATACTAAGTCGCGCTTTTGAGACATGAAAAACGCAATTTGAATTTTGTCAATCGGCCCAATTGAACGGGAGATATAGAATTATCTCCCTATTTTTTCTCCCCTCGCGGTGTACTTACCGTATAGCGCTTGTAATAAAAGTAATATTTATATCGTTTCTTCTCCAAAATGCGTCTTTTCAGTTTATTCTTGAAAAAAGGAAAATCCTTGAAAGATGAATTTCGTGATATTTTCCCATCAGTTATGCAAAATAAGAACAAAATAATCATAATTCGACCATTTTGCTCTTATTTTGCATTTGAAAAATTGTTAAAAATTTTCGTAGCCTTCTCATAAATAAAAAGTTTGAATAAATACTTACCTAATCCAAGATCTGCACTCAGGAAAGGAAGAATCAAAAAAACTTTCGAAATTATTTCTCACTGTTATCAAAGCATCGCAACAACAACAAAAAAAAAAAAAAAAAAAAAAAAAAAAAAAACGAACAGGAAAAGAGGCTCTCTTTTTACTTTTAAGCTATATTTCGCTTATAAGCCGTATTTAATTTTCTGATGATGATTGATCATCGTTAATCTCCACGAGTCTTGTTATAATCAGCAGATTAGTGAATTAAGAAGTTACGAGGCTTTTGAAAGCGGGTTAGCTATATCACCGCAACATTTCTTGCTGTTGTGATGCCAACATCCTTCTTCATGTAATCGAATTATTTGAATGCGAACATGAACTTTTTAGTAAATTCTATGTTTCTGTATGTCAACAGAAAATAAATAAATAAAATCTGAAAGCTTTCAGATTTTACATTACGCCCAAAAAGGCCTTTTTTTTAATGTTTTGTGATTACCTTTATTTATTAAAATTATGTTCTTCGCACTTCAACGGCAGTATCGCATCGCAAAATAGTTTTAAATTGGGCCTATCTCAATGCGAGAAACATACACACATTTATGCAGATTCTTCATTATTTAATTTCTTTAAATATAACACAGAGCGATAACATACGGTGGCAACAGTTTGTAAAGTGAATCAACGCAGAAAGTAAATCGACATTTAAAATTTTCAACGCATAACGCCAAAACGAAATTAATAGCCCTTCTGGGCTAATAACTGTGTCTTTGCCGGGAATCGAACTACGGATATTCGAACTGCTAACTTTACTTGATAACCAATAAAAGACGCAAGACAAATAGGGTAATTCCTCACAAGTAGACCCGACTGAATATAAGGTTGTTGCAAATCTGTAGTTCCACTTAAATTTCAATCGCCACGAATACCTGATTTTATATCGCCGAACCGGTATAACGGTTAGTGTCGCTGATTGCTGTGGACCCGGACCCGGGTTCGAATCCCAGAGAAGCATGGATGTTTGTAAAGAGGTTATCACGCATGGCTACAGCCCTTGCTAGACGGGACTTTTCTGAGAAACGAAATTCTGGTAGCACTGGTTTAAACGGGAGGATTCCTAGAAAAAAGCGGCCCGCCTGAAGCGAAGTCCCGCCTAGCTGCGGAAACAATGTTGCGGCTACGCGGGATTTTTTCAAACCTCACTGAAATCGGCTGGATCTCAGTTCCCGGGTAGAGGCAACCCAATCAGACGAAAGTTCCGCTTCTGAAGCCTCACGTGATCCCAATTTGAGCGATAATCGATAAGTGTTTGGCGTTCAAGTCTTTGTAGTAAGTGAAAATGGTTAACCTAGCTACGTGGGTTTCCTGGAATTGTGCGAGTTCTGCGAATTGTTCCTTTCGACGTCAAGTCCCGCGTAGAGGAAACATAATGTGATTGGGACTTTAGTTGGCCGCTAGTGTCGGTGCGGCATAGCGGCGCTCTACATATGCGACGAGCCGAAAGTCCTCTCGTGTGGTATGGTGACAAGGGAAGAGGGATGAGAGATCCTCAGACCTGTCTCCCCGGGGAGCCCCCCCCATCAAAATTGGTGAATTGAGCTAAATTACACTGTCACCTGTAAGATATTGAAGGCTGTTGCCAACGACAGGCGTATCTTGCGCTCGTTACCACGAGACCAGACCAAGCTCTCTAAAACGATTTGTTTGGCGATAGGCTTTGAAAGAGAGCTGCGTTCTTGCAAGAATTAATTCCCTTTGATTGACAGTAAGTGAAACAGGGTAACAATTTAAACGTCTTAAGATATCGTTGCACTTTTTCTTCGATATTTTTTTTTTTTTTTTTTTACTTTAACAAGGTTAACTTTTTAAGGTCGTTAGCGAACGCAAATAAGGCTCGCAGAAAAAGAATTCTTATAAGTTATCGACATTACCCCCATGTAAGGATTCTTTCTGAGAAAACGAACAAAAGAATTTATACCGAAACTCCATCCGCAGAACGTCCTGTAACAGTAGATGGACATCGGGGATTCTTTTGGCTCTTATCCAAAATGCTCAGTTTTCTCAACGACGTCGACAGAAGTTTTCTTTTTTCCCTCTTTTTTTTTTTTTTTTTTTTTTCGGAGATTATTTTAAGTTGAATGACCTAACAACTTAGCCCCCTCACTGTTCAAACTCGAAGCAATTTGTTAAAATATTTTTGCAGTTTGCATTTGGATAGAGACAAGTGATTCCGAGCTTGCTAATCAAAATAATTAATCAGTTTCCTCCTAAAGTAATAATGGTCCAGAATTCCAAAGCGAAATTTAAAATATTTCAAGATGAAGTTTGGCCCGAATTTTAAATAAAGTCGCTTTCCTCGCAGTTTGTTAATTTTGGGGGAAAAAAATGTCTGAAAGCTTTCGGATTTTATATTACGCGCAATGGGGCGGGGTTTTTTTTTTTTTTTTTTTTTTTTTTTTTTTTTTACGTTTTGTGTGTTACCTTTATTAATTAAATATCATGTTCTTGGCACTTAGACCGCAAGAAATTCATTAAATTCAGAAACATTTGTAAGTTTAACAAAAACAATGCTCTTTTTAATACTCTTTTTTTTTTTTTCTGATAGGGTACTCGAAGGTGGTTGTACAGTTCCATATCATTTACGTGTAACGTTTTTGTATTTGGTTGAAAGTTCTTTCAACACTCTGTCGCGTCGTCCATGTCCAGTACTCAAGTGAGTTTTCGTGAAGTACGGGAAACAACTCGGCGTCCATGACGTAATACTTACTGTACAGTATTGACGCTTTGTTTAACAGGACCAAATGAATGTACTTTTGTTTTCCACAAAAAATCACATCCCAGCCATTCAACGGCCACTAGTCCCGTGGTTCCTTTTTAGTACTTATTTTGGCATTTTTACATTATTTATTAACTTCCGACAAGTAGTTTGGTTCTTCAAAACGAATGGGAAATGTATTTGACACTTTGCCGGTTTTTCATTTGAAATCGAATGCCTAGGAAATAGAATATGCTATAGAATGCCTAGGAAATATAAGAAATATGAATCGTTTTGATACATTGCCGGTTAGGTTTAGGCATTCTATAGAATGCCAGGTTTCAAACTTTGCCGGTAGCATGTATAAAAAAAATCCTGAGCACAAATTTATAATACAGATGACGCGAAACTAAAGATCTTGTATCTGAGAAAATTAAAGTCGACCGGAGGAGTAAAGAAAAGATGAATTTCCTCTGAAAACCTAAAAGAAGCGACTTTGTTCCTTACAACAATGTGTTAAATCAAACAGATAAAGGTTGAAATACTTTCGCAGTGCAAACGCATTTGCTTAAGCCACAAAAGAAAGATAAAAAAATAGTTATTCCTGACTCCCCATCTAACTTGGCTCCGAAATCTGGCTAGTTATCAAAGATTACTTTAACCCCAGAATTATTTCTTACTTTTAAAAAATGACTTAAGTCTTAAAGACTTGTTTAAATATGTGGTGTCGATTACTAGCCAGTGGGTGTTTTTTTTTAGTCCAAAGGGATTTGAATCCCGAAGGACTATTAGTTTCGTTTTGGCATTTTGCGTCGGACTTATAAATGTCGGTTCACTTTTCAAACTGTTGCCACAAAATGTTAGAGTCCTGCATTATATTTGAAGAAATTAAATAATGAAAAATCTGCATAAATGTATGTATATTTCTCGTATTGTGATAAAACAACGGTACATAGAGTCATCGAATTTTGAATAACGTAATCCTCCAACGAATATGAGCATGTGGAAGACCAAATTTGAAATTTGAAATTTGTTTTATGATCGATTTCCTATTTTTTAAAACTTTGACGAATTTTTGATTAACAAACTCAAGGATTTCAAAGCGAGCAATGCCAACGTTGTGCAGAAAAAACATTTTTATCTCCAGCGCGTGGGTCTCTGTATCGGAAATTCTAAAGATATGTTCGTTTTAAAACTATTTTGCGATATTGCTGTTGCACTGGATCTTATGGTTTAAATGCGAGGAACATGATATTTAATAAAGAAAGGTAACACACAAAATGTTAAAAAACGCCCCTTTGGACGTAATTTAAAATCTGAAACATTTTTTTTTTTTTTTTTTTTTTTTTTTTTTTTTTTTTAAATCGTAATCGACATGGAGTTGGGGTTTTCAAACTTTTCAAATTTTGTACCTCATACGTAAGAATAAAAAATATGTGTACTCTCATGTACCAATATATTCCAAAAGAGGCACCATTTTAAATTTATTTTAAATATTCATTTAAGTTCTTTGGGTAATAATTCGACCACCTAAAATAATGTAAGGAACCATTAGTGGTGCGCGCACCATAGTTTAAGAAATACTTAAGTACAGAGATAAACAACATTTTTTCAAACAACTATACATATTTTAGAAGTCAAACAACGGAAACCAGCTTTATATTTGCAAATTTTCGTAGACTTCTTTCGATGGTTTAACTACCGAACCATCACCCTCAGCTGCCGAAGTGCAAATGAACGAGATAAGATATGGTGATAAGATAAGAATAACTGGGCAAGAGTTAAGGTACTGGCATCAATTGTTGATGAAACAAAAAACTAAAAGATAATTTCCTTAAACGCTGAAGGCAAAGATGGATTGGAATTAGGGTCGTTAAATAGAACAGAAAGATTTTTTAGGGGGAGGGGAATGTGAAACGCCTTTAGACAGGGCTGTGGAGTTCGAGTCGGCTAGATGTTTGGGTAAAAGGAGTCGGAGTTGGAAAATGCATTTATACTAAGAATAACTTAATTTTTACAAATTACAATCGAAAAAAAATTCTGAAACCTTTCAGATTATACATTACGCCCAAAGGGGCGTTTTTTTTAACGTTTTGTGTGTTACCTTTATTCATTAAAAATCTGATGTGTACACCACATGACTTCCTTGTACGGAATATTAAATTATACGCATTTTTTCTTGCATTTTATTTAAACTTATTAGATTGAATTAAACCTACTTCGCCGACAGCGCATAAACCACAATAGAATAAATGCATTCTTTAAAATTCACTTTGTTTACCATAGCGACACTCTGGCGCCAGATTTATTTAACAGTATTATATTTTGTTCATATTATAACTCTGAATGCACAAAATTTATATCATTTCAAGAATTATCTAATCGTTGCCACATGTTCTATTCAAATACTATAATAAAGCTAGAACTATGTATAAAAGAAGTTAAGCAAACAAAACAAAAAAGAAACAATTTTTCACAGACGATTTTGAGTATTTCTCATTCAATTAATTCGGTTCTCACTTCGCGACAAGGCAAAAATACATAAAAACTCAAAATATCTGTATTAAAAATTACGAAGTAAATCTTAAACTCTTATTTCCTCGAAAAAATTCAAGAAAGGATTAAGCATGATTTAATTGGCAATAATAAATGAATGCGTTATCTTTGTTGTTGCGAAGCTAAGTTTCTCTAGATTGGCAACAAATCCACTAGTCTCCTATTTCAAATGTAAACATCAATGGCCGCCATCAAATTAGGCTTAGCGGCACTTAAACAATTTTAAAATTGCTGATAATTCTAAAAATATTGCATACAGATTTACTAAAGGCATAAAACCCTTAACCGAAAGATAAAAACAACATAATGCAATCATTTTTAAAGCAAAAAATGTACAATTTACAAACATATAAGAGTCAAAAAACTGAGATCACTGAGCCGGGTAACAGAGTGGATATATTTATAAATATATTTATATACGTTTGGCGCGCCCGATTGAAACCAAAATACGAGGTGCACATCTACATGTTATAGTTGTCTTATATACAAAATTTCAACGTTCTGAGGCTATTCGTTTTTGAGTTATGCGAGATACGTACGTACGCACGCACGTACGTACATACGTTCGTACAGACGCCACGAAAATTTCTCTTCAGAATTCATTTTAAAGCCGTTTTTTAGTTTTTTTGGAGGAAAAGAGTCTTTTATTCTGTCCTTACTTACAGATATCACGCAAAAACATCGTTTAATTGCATTCGAAAGCGGTCAAAGTGGATATTTTCGTTGAAATATGCTGCCTGAAGGTTTTCGCGATTACAATACTTCCTTTTTACTTCGTACAAGGAAGTAATATCATGTTCTTCGCACTTAAACCATTAAATCCAGTTCAACAGCAATATCCCAAACTAATTTCCGACACACAGTCTCGCGCGCTGGAGATAATTTTTTTTCCCGTACACTGGTGTGCCAATGCTCGCTCTGAAGTCGTTGAGTTTGTTAATCAAAAATTCGTTAACGTTTTACAAAATATGAAATCAATAATAAAACAAATTCCAAATTCGGGCGTCCAGATGCCCATATTCGGTGAAGGATTAAGTTATTCAAAATCGGATGGCTCTAGGTAGCGTTGTTTCTTCACAATGCGAGAAATATTCATGCAAGTTCTTCGTTATTCAGTTTCTTCAAATATAACACAGAGCGATAATATTTGGCAACAACAATTTGAAAAGTGAAACGGACATTTAAAGTTTTAGACGCAAAATTCCAAAACGAAATTAATAGCCCTTCTGGGCTAAAAGACCCTTGGGCTAAAAATTTTAAAAAAGTGTAAATCTGTTAGTCAGTTTATTTCATTGTTTATTGCTATTTAGCTATTAAATAGTATTAGATTTTGATTTTAATCTGAATTTTTTTCCCTTCCAGGTAAGAAGAACTGCTTTTCTGTTTTTCATTTCATTGCATTTCTCGTGACGTGAGTAAAAATTGTGACTTTTTATATCCTTATAAACGTAGTCAACCAGTGATTACTGCTGCTTATTAACTAAAATCTGAAAATATCTTAAATAAAAACTGCAATAATAACTTTTCTTTGACATTATGTTTGAAATGCTATTATAAAAGTAGAAGTCAGTAAAAAATGTAACATTTAATATGTTTTAACAAGTAGTTTTACAGGTATATCATCTGCTGTTTTTAATTTTAAAACTTTGACGTGACCTTTCATGTCGCAGTAAGTAATAACTACTCATTTGTACAAATCTATGTGTTTGGCAGAATGCCAACCAGGGTTGCATTTTAGAAGTCGAACTATATCTGCAAGAAATTTCTGATAGTTGCACTCTGCAATTCAAACAGAATTTTTTTTCATATGGTTATTATTACCTTTCCTCTGTCTGTATAGTTTGTAATAACTGAAAGATCTAGTTAAAATATTGCAGGGAATTGGAGAGAATGAATATCGAAGCAATGCTTGGTTATTTTCAACGATAACTAGAACATTTCCTCTGTCCAGAAGTAAATATTCGATTTGCGATTTTTATTTGTCCATTTATGTGAGCATAATTTAATTTAAAAAAATTATAAAGCACTTAGTTTTATTTTTGCAATAATTAAGCTGCATTTACTACATTTTGTGTTTCTGACATTACATATACAAGTTGGTGCACGAAATGTCATGCTCCTTTTTTGCTTAACTATGATATATATTTATCATCGAACTGTTACAAAATGGATGCCTAGTTACCTGTCTGAGCATGGATAGTACGGTGCAGAATGTGTTCGATGCATTCGCCATTTTGTTTCACAACTTTTGGCAAGCATACTTTAGCATTTATCACAACTCTCCGGCACACGTCCTCCGAAACTGCACAGGCCTTGAGTTGCACGCTTGATTGCGAATACCTTGTCTTTCAAAAAATCCCGTAAACAGAAATCACACGCGTTTAATATCCAGATTCGACGGAAGCGACT
Source organism: Stegodyphus dumicola (assembly GCF_044657685.1). Taxonomy (NCBI): domain Eukaryota; kingdom Metazoa; phylum Arthropoda; class Arachnida; order Araneae; family Eresidae; genus Stegodyphus; species Stegodyphus dumicola. The sequence goes on from NC_140771.1 coordinate 247,921,344, forward strand.
CAATGTCTCCCACCTTCCTAATACTCAGGAGACCGATGTTGACATTATACCCGCATAACCATCTCATACAGGAAATCTAAAGTACCATTTGCATTGTGTGGACGAGCTCCATATCGCATTAAGCGCTGAGTGTGTAAAGTGAGACCTCTTGCCATTTTCAAGTGTGTGAACCCTTGATGGACGCCCTCGTTTCTTCTCCTGCATGGAGCCAATGGCTTCCAATTGCTGACACAGTCTATGGATGGCTGTTTTCAGGAAGTTCATTTTCCATCAAAGTGTTAGGTTAGGTTAGGTGTAAGTGCAGAGGCCACCTATTATTTACCCTGATTAAGTAGTTAAGGGCCTCTTACACTAGCTATCCAGAGTTGCAACGCCTTTCTGGAGTCCACTGTGGTGCTGCATTTTGCATAATGATTTGGGTAGCATCACTCTATGTTGCAGAGTTCTAGTTCCTTGCTGCCAGAATACCTATTATTTGGATTATGCGCTTCTTCATATGTATCAAAGTGTGAAGGAAATCGTTGCATTGCCACCAAAATCGTCGTTTCTTCAAAAGACATTTTAACTTCTGCCTTCTGTTAAATACTCGACTGGCGGTTTAACCACCATCTTGCAAGCTGCTATTTCACGGCAAGTTAGTGCGACTGTGGCATCACCAAACACTTGCGGATTTTTCATGAACAAAAGCACTCGAATACGCGTTTTTAATTGAATAGTTTCCCAAAGCTACTTGTGTAATTCCAACGTCCCTTTTTGTTGTGTATTATCAAGTTTTTCATTTCCATCATTTCGTACGGTACTCTGCAACAGCCAATGTACTGTTTAGCACTTATTTCTGTGTGCCAATTTCGATTACCAGCTCGAATAGGTATAATTCTCTCGCAATTTATCGGTGGCGCTGTGCGCTTGTTTCATACTCAGCTGCAAATAGACAAGAGTGTCATAATCTACAGGTTAAAACCAGAATGGTTGTGCCACCTGATCAACCTTATAGTCAACGGTCACACATAATATGAAACATTTTATAAGGTGTTGAGCGTTTGACTGTTCGTGTACCTCCATGTATATGCATCACTGGCAAAATTCGAAATGAATTGTGATTTAAACCTAACGTTACCAAGAAGCTCTATTAATAAGTGTTACAGAACTTTTGGTCTGTTTGGAGACAGAATGAGTCTGTTTTAAGAACTTGCGGCCAAAGTATTATTTCTGTCATCTAAAAAAGGAACTAGTACATTTTCCAAAAGAAAAAGATGCTTTAAATGAAAAACCCCTTTTTATTTGCAAATAATTCAAAACATATTTAACTCAGTGGCCAACAGCCCTAGTAGGGCACGGCCTGTAGTGCCCTTTTTCTGCTTTCTTGACACTAGGGCCCTAGAATGCATGAGCATATGCTATCGGCAAGTGGTCAGATTGTCGCAGGACTCCCCGGTGTTACTGCCCTAGCGAACTTACTTGACCCATTCACCCGGTGTTACTGCCCAAGCGCACACATGTTATTGACCCGTTCAAGGGATGAAAGGCTAAGTCAACCTTGCCCAGCCCGGGGATCGAACTCCGGACCTGTGGTGCAGTTGCACAACGCTCTAGCCACGTCGCCTCCGGGCGGTCATTTAACTTTTCTAAAAAAAAAAAAAAAAAAAAAAAAAAAAAAAAAAAAAAAAAACATTATAAGTGTGTCATATCTGACATGTATTTATCTTATGTCAAGGCTTGTTTTCTTAAAAATTGCAAATTGGATACTTATTTTTAGGTACAGAGGATTAGTAAGTTTCTGCAGATTTTCGGCAGTGTTGTTGACAAAATTTGCTTTTCACTTTTAAGTGAATGTTCAAAATCGCCACTCTCACACCGTGCAGCATTAAACTACTGAATAAAATACGTTGTGTAAAAACGATCTTAATTATTTCTTACATTTTGTATACATTATTTATATTATTTGAAACATAATTTTACGTATATTCTGGTACATGATTCTCGTGCTTTGATGTTTGTTATCATTTTGTCATTAAATGGTGGTCGCTGTTTTATATGTCTTTCTCTGCTGTTCTTGCTTTTACTAATCTAGCTTCTCGTATCTCGACAATGAATTATCCAGAACGTCTGGCCTTCTGCCTCGACGTGCGCCGCCAACAGACGTCGGTGCCAATGGGCACTGTTGTAGCCCGCCTCTTCAACCGAAGATGGCATCGACTATTAAAATGGCATCGACAAAACCTGCAGTTGTTTTCCCGCCACCAAGTGTTCTTGCTAGCACTGCTGCTGCACCTTGTGCTGTGAACGTGCCACGAGTTGTAGCTGATATCAACAGGTATATGGAAGCAACTAACACTCCTTTTCTTGCTTTTGCTTGCTGTACTTGATTGTTTGCTTGCCTGCTTGCTTATTTACTTTCTTCGGCTACTTCTGAGCCATGTGCGAGTCAAATACGCTCAATAAAAAAATCGACACACCAAGAAGGAATCATCCGATTGCTTTGAAATTTCGTATGCATAAATGCTTTGACCAAATATGCAAATGATTAAAATTTGGTGTCCAATGAATGAATAGTGAGATCTCCAGCGCATCGGAACTGCGCATCCAGCAGACATACATAAGGAGCTATTCTTGAACTGTTGCTAAAAATTACGAGCAGCGGTCAGAGTTTGAAAGAGGTTGTATCATTGGATTGAATTGAGTCAGGTTGGGCAAATCGGAGAATCGCTCGTCATACGAGTCGAAGCGATGCGGCGATTGGAAGATTCTGTAAAGAATGTGTGAACAGTGGCATATTTCAGTGTCATGATGGTAGCGGTTGAGATGGAGCCACAACAGATCGGGAGATTGTCAGATCAGCTGTCACAGCGCTTGATTTATCGCTGTCAATATCAGACGTACGACCCGCACGCGAGTGGCCACCATGACCATTTACCGACAGCTGATAGAGCGAAATCTACTCTCATACCGACCGCTACGCCACCTGTCACTCACACCTATACACTGTCGAGCCAGATTACAGTGGTGCTTGTCTCGATCAGGTTGGAATGATGCTGACTGGGGACGTATAGTCTTTAGCGATGAATCCTGCTTCCAACTGTGTCGTGACGATCATCGAAGACGTGTTGGGAGACGCCCAGAGCAGCATGCCGATCCTGCTTTCACTATTGCACGCCACACAGGCGCTCAACCAGAAGTTATGGTCTGGGGTACCATTTCCCTTGATAGCCGCACCCCTTTGGTCGTCATTAGAGGCACACTTACAGCACAGGTGACGGAGGACGAGGGCGCCTGATGTTTAACATAGGTAAACAGGCATATGCCCCGCGTCCTCCACTATCTAGTGGCAACTTCCCTGGAGCCTCATCAGGCTGCCTCGGGAGTATATTTGAATCTTATTGAGAAAGTTACATGGCCATACAAGGGCGGTTGACATAGTCTACATTACAAGTGATGTGTATGACATTTGAAAGTTTTAGGATTACAGTGGTTACAGAAAATCTAAAAAAAAAAGGGGGGGTGGAGGTGGCATAATAATGTAAGACATAATACACATAACAACACACTTAAAATACACAGAACATACTCACAGACTACTAAGTAGAGTACTAATAATACATTCATGTGATGCTGTTAGAACATATAATGCTGGGCAGATGTAATACTATGTGTAATAAAACTGGTAAGATCACAGGATGCAGAGCAGAGATAAAGCTGCGATACTAGTGAAAACACATGGTGCATGCCAGATATAAAGCACGCGTGTAACATTGCCAGATATAAAGCACGCGCGTATACTAATTAAAACACATGATGCAGGGCAGTTTTAAGACAGATAATAACATAAGTTGCAAATAATTATTAGCAATGAACTTTTGGTTTACATATGAAACAGATGGTAGTATATGAGTAATAATACTTATGGGGAGACAATGAACCTAGGCTAACACATGATAGGAGTACATGATGCAGAGCAAATATGTTAATAGTATATACACATTATGCAGAGCAAATATAGAGCTAAATAAAAGACATGATTCAGGACAACTATAATACTGATAAAAACACATGACTTTGGGCAGAGATGATGCTATTTAAAAGCACATGATGCAGGACAGAGATAATACTAATGAGAAACACATGATGCAAGCATGAATATGATACACATGGTACAGGGCATATGTTATACTAATAGAAACTCATGATACAAAGCAGATATAATACAAATAGGAGCATATGATACAAATAAATATTAGGGTACTTTATGCAGACCAGGTATGATGCTGGTATATACACATGATGCAGAGCAAATATAGAGCTAATTAAAAACGTGACATAGGGCAGGTATAATACTAATAGAAATACATGAAAATACATTATGCGGTGCAGTTTAAGTTGTAATGAACACGTATGATGCAAATCAGATATGAGAAAACAAAGAAAAAAAAAAAAAAGGGCCACATGCCGCTGAGCAGGTATAGTACGATTAAAATCATTTGATGCAGGACAGATATGATACTAATGAATATACATGATGCAGAAGAAATATAGAGCTAATTAAATGACATGGTTCTGAGTAGATGCAGTACAGGTGAAGAACGAGTAAATACACTTACAGCACAGCGGTACGTCGACGATATTTGCTACCGTTCTTTTTACAGTACCCTGGTCTTACTTTTCAGCAAGATAATGCCCGACCACATACGGCACATGTTGTATGAACTGTCTTAGAGTTTGTCAAACACTTCCTTGGCCAGCCAGATCTCTCGCATATCTGAGAAATGATGGGAAGGTGACTGCATCTACCAGGGAATGTTGATGACATAGCCCGACAGTTGGAGCAAATTTGGCAAGAAATACCGCAGGAGACCATCCGGGAGTTTTATCAGTATATGCCACGCCGTGCGGCAGCTTGCGTCCAGGCTAGAGGTGGGTCAACACCTTATTGAGCTCGTTACTTTGTAACTATGTAACTCTGAAATAAATCATTCAGTTGTTCTGAAATTTTAATCATTTTCTACTCTGTATATAATCTTCCTATCCACCAATTTTTGGGACAACTCCTTCTTAGTGCGTCGATTTTTTTGTTTTAGAATGTATTTAACCCTTTAAGCGTGTAGCGTTTGCTCCTGCGCGTGCACTGCAGTGGGGACGATGACGAGGTGAGTTCGTCAAGCACGCTTAAAGGGTTAAAGACCATTTGCTGTGTTCTTTGAATTGTGATTTACCGAAGAACATGGCAATTAAACTCGAGGAATTTACTTCTTAAAGAACTTTTAATATGTGTATAGCTAAATAATTATGCAATACGATATTAATTGTTTAAAAAATGGGGCATATTTATATTATTTACTACTGCGCAAAAAAAGAGGGACAGTTCTATGTCTCCCGTTCTACTGCGCCGATTGACGAAATTCAACTTGCATTTTTCATGTCTCGAGAGTGCGACTTAGGATATGTATTAGATTTATATATAGCATGGTTCTAAAGTAGATATTTTCACACAAAATCGGACTTTTTCTGAAATGACGTGCCAAATTTTTCCCATATTTCGCTTCTACCACTCAAATTATGCCAAACAGCCAAGTTTTGTCAAAATCACATGAGTAGTTTTTAAAAATTTAGCTCTCAAAATGTTACTTCCTCCATGCAAGGCCCGACTTAGCCTGAGTGGGGCCCGAGGCAAAAACGTTTTTTGGGGCCCCCTCTGCTTCACTACTTCAGTAATGAAGAACTGTACTTTATGGAGGTATTTAAATTGCTTACCTCATTATAGATATATATAACAAGAAATTGATTAGAACCTAAGATAGTTATAAAGTTCTCCTCCCACACCGTTCAATGGTCAGACGAAATATCGTTCTGTCCATTTTATTAATTTCTGACAATTCTATGTCATCATTAAAAGGCTATAGCAGCACATCTGAAGAGCCAATATTTGAAAAAAAAAAATGCTGTTTAAATTTATAGTTAGAAAATATAAAGACTTTTTTAGCAATTTGAATTAACTAACAAAAAAATACCATAGACAAGTCCTATGCACTTGAAAATAGGCTAGAAAGCTTTTGAAGTAAAGCTAAAAAACGTTTATTAAAGAAGGAAACGTAAAATAAACTTTCTATTTGATTTGGGGGCTCCCTCTGATGTGGGAGCCCGGGTAACAGCCCCGTATGCCCCTGCCTTAGTCAGGCTCTGCCTCAATGGAATTTCATATATATTTATTGATATCTTTTTTTAATAAACTTACTTGATTCCTTCTAGCAGAATTCGAACTTTAGGCTTAATCCAATATAATTCGCACATTTTTTATGATTTATTTTTTAAATTTGTATTTTTAAATGTTTTTTATAAATTTTTCGAAAACGTGTTTGTGTTCTAACCTATAAAATTTTTAAAATCATCTTAAAGTAGATGCATTTCTAGGCACACCTGCAAAAAAATTAGAGTTTTTTGTTCCAAATTTCCCAGGATATACGTGAATTTATATAATGGCGCGTCATGACATTTGGGATATTTGTTATAAGCGATGATAACGCCAAATATGGTTTACGCACTTTGTTAAAATTGTTTGAAAGTATGAATGATGACTTTTCCCCCGCTGGTCTACTATGAAAAAAAAAAAAAAAAAAAAAAGAGAAATCTGATGTGTACACCACATGACTTCCTTGTACGGAATATTAAATTATACGCATTTTTTCTTGCATTTTGTTTAAACTTATTAGATTGGATTAAACCTACTTCGCCGACAGCGCATAAACCACAATAGAATAAATGCATTCTTTAAAATTCACTTTGTTTACCATAGCGACACTCTGGCGCTATTATTATATTTCGTTCATACTATAACTCTGAATGCACAAAATTTATATCATTTGAAGAATTATCTAATCGTTGCCACATGTTCTATTCAAATACTAAAATAAAGCTAGAACGATATATAAAAGAAATTAAGCAAACGAAACAAAAAAGAAACAGTTTTTCACAGACGATTGAGTATTCCTCATTCAATTAATTCAGTTCTCACTTCGCGACAAGGTAAAAATACATGAAAACTCAAAATATCTGTATTAAAAATTATGAAGTAAATCTTAGACGCTTATTTCCTCGAAAAAATTCCAGAAAGAATTAAGCATGATTTAATTGGCATTAATAAATGAATGCGTTATCTTTGTTGTTGGGAAGCTAAGTTTCTCTAGATTGGCAACAAATCCACTAGTCTCCTGTTTCAAATGTAAACATCAATGGCCGCCATCAAATTAGGCTTAGCGGCACTTAAACAATTTTAAAATTGCTGATAATTCTAAAAATATTGCATACAGATTTACTAAAGGCATAAAACCCTTAACCGGAAGATAAAAACAACATAATTCAATGATTTTTAAAGCAAAAAATGTACAATTTACGAACATATAAGAGTCAAGAAACTGAGATTACTGAGCCGGGTAACAGAGTGGATATATTTATAAATATATTTATATACGTTTGGAGCCGCCGATTGCAACCGAAATACGAGGTGCACATCTACATGTTATAGCAATTCTATATACAAAATTTCAACGTTCTGAGGCTACTCGTTTTTGAGTTATGCGAGTTACGTTCGTATACACGTACGTACATACGTTCGTACAGACGCCACGAAAAATTCTCTTCAGAATTCATTTTAAAGCCGTTTTTTAGTTTTTCTGGAGGAAAAGAGTCTTTTATTCTGTCTTTACGTACAGATATCACGCAAAAACATCATTAAATTGCATTCGAAAGCGGTCAAAGTGGATATTTTCATTGAAATATGCTGCCTGAAGCTTTTCGCGATTACAATACTTCCTTTTTACTTCGTACAAGGAAGTAAAAAGGAAAGAAAAATATGTTGCCGTAAATTGAGAAGTTCGCCAAGTGAACTATTCTTGGCGCAAAGTGAAACAAAATGCGCCAGGATAAATTTTTGAATTTCCGCGTAAATCTCGCACTAAATTTTATAAAATTTAATATTTATGTGTAATTTGAGTCGTAGAATCGAAATATGGAAAACAATTGGCATATCATTTCAGAAAAAGTCCGATTTTGTGTCCAAATATCTATTAGAACAATATAAATCTAATACATATCCAAAATTGCGCTTTCGAAACATGAAAAACGCAAGTTGAATTTCGTCTATCGGTCCAATAGAACGGGAGATATAGAAATGTCTTTTTTTTTTTTTTTTTTTTCCCCCCCCCTCCCTTTGAGCAGTGAATCCCTTTCACCATTTCTAGGCAACCTTCTCTGCCTCCTTTCCAACTCGAAAAATATACATATACATTTATTTAAAGTTAGATTATTTTTAAAGGGTTTTATAAATTAAATAGAGAAATTATAGAAAAAGCTGATAAATGACAAAATTTGAATAACAGGAGTTTTTTTACAGTCATAAATTGAAACTCATAAACTAAAACTAAATACTTAACAGGTAAATTAAAGGCTAACCGCATTCCCCTCCCCTGAAACTATGAAATTCCCCCAGGGAGAAATTTCTCCCTAGTTGAGAGCCCTTACTCTAAAAACACTCCTGAGAGACTACCAAAAGTAAAATCATCGGTATACTTTTCGGGATGAAACAGTAACACCGTAGCATAATCCAACACTTACTATGGCTGCCAGTTTACACGAATTTTTCCTAAATTTTACAGAAACTGTTTCCGCTTTATGATCTTTCGTACGAAGTTAATTTTTTTTTTACGACTTCTCGTCCCTCTCTATTTTTCCCTCGCCTTCGTAAACTCGTTAATTATTGGGCCAATTTGGGGATTTGTTACCAAATCTGTACTTTATGCTCGCACTCTCGGCAGACATTTGAATTACCGTTTGAATTTTATCGAAAGAGTTTACTTCCGAAGAAGAGAGACTTGCATTTGATCACCCTTGAAATCGGTTGAGTTTTATTATTCCAAAATTTATGGTTGCTGTTTTGCCTGCTTAAAAACAATGATATATGTCAATTTTCTTTTTTTAAATTAATTTTTTTTTTGCTTCTTTGTTAATAATCCTTAATTATCTGCTGAATTTTATTCTCATGAAACTGGCCGGTGTCCATTTTAATGTAAAAATTAATTTCCAAATGAATCATTTATGTACTAACGTAACGTTATTTTAGGTTAAAATAACGCGCCGAATAGCGATTAAGTTAGAAGTCAACCAGCAATAAATAAAAATTAAATAAAGAAAAATCTGAAAGCTTTCAGATTTTATATTACACCCAAAGCGATTTTTTTAACGTTTTGAGTGTTACCTTTATTTATCAAATATCATGTTCTTCGCACTTAAACCATAAAATTCAGTTAAACAGCTGTATCACAAAATATTTAAAAGAATATATCTTTAGTAGAATTTCAGTCTGGCGCGCTGGAGATAAAAAATATTATATACTATATTATTAATAATATATTATATATAATTATAAGGTATTTCTCCTCCTTATAAGGTATTTCTCCCGCCTCCTTAGACTGCCTTCGTAGTGTAGTGGTCAGCACGCTTGGCGCGTATTCGAGAAGTCCGCGGTTCGAGACCCGGCCAGGGCGTTGCTCATTTTTCATCTCTCCTGCTACCAAAACATACTTAATGTCTCTACACCCTATAGTGTTGCCATCGCTCGCATTGAAATCGTTGAGTTTCTTAATCAAAAACTCATAAATGCTTTCTAAAATGTGAAATAGATAATAAAACAAATTCCAAGTTTGGACTTTTAGATGCCCATATTCGAGTGGAGACGTGCGTTATTGAAAATTGGATGGCTTTAGGTACCATTGTTTTATCACTATGCGTACATTTATGTAGATTTTTCATTATTTAATTTCTTTAAATATAATACAGGGCTCTAATATTGGGTGGCAACAATTTAAAAAGTGATTCGCTGTTTATAGGTTAGGTTATTTAATTACGACAAAGCCTCGAAGGCTATCTGCCTAAGGGAAGGGATGCCTTCGTGGAGGACTTTCTAAGGGAAACTGGCTCGTATACACGTTACACATAGGAAAAACCACAAAACACCCATGCAGCCAGCCCGTTCGCGGGATTCGAACCTCGGACCGAACTACTAGTGTTCAGCGACTTTACCGCTCGGTCCCGCTGTTTATAGTGAATCAACGCACAGTGCCAAAACGAAATTAATAGCCCCTCTGGGCAAATTGCTTCTTTGGGCTAAAAGTCCGCGTTATATTTGCAAGTTTAACTCTTAAATTAATAACGTTGTTTGCAAGTAATAAATTATAGTATATATTCCTTTTCCTGCTAAACGCTGTATTCTGTTCTACTGAGGTTTCGTAGAAATATTTTGCAAAATATTTCGTAATAATATTATGAAGGTTTCTGTTTTAAATAATAAAACAAATTCCAAATTAGGGCTTCTAGATGCCCATATTCGAATGGAGGACTACGTTATTCAAAATTGGATGTCTCTAGGTACCGTTGTTTTATCACAATTCGTGAAACACACATACATTGATGCATATTCTTCATTATTTAATTTCTTTAAATATAGTACAGGGCGATAACATTTGTGGGCAACAATTTGAAAAGTTTTACAGACGTTTACAGTGATTCGACGCAAAATGCTAAAAATTAGGGCTAACGTCCTTTGGACTAATGAAGCACTCACACTAGTTGATTAGTATATTAACTAAAAAATATTAAGATATATTAGTCATTAGTCCAAAGGGGCTTTGTCCCTGAGGAACTATTGTTTTCTTGTTGCGATTTTGCGTCGAATCAGTCTGAATGTCCGTTTCACTTTTCAAACTGTTGCCATCAAATGTTAGAGTCCTGCATTATATTTGAAGAAATTAAATAATGAAGAATCTGCATGAATGTGTGTATATTTCTGGCATTGTGATAAACCAACGGTAGCTAGAGCCATGCAATTTTGAATGACGTAATCCTCCTGCGAATATGTGCATCTGGAAGCCCTAATTTGGAATTTGTTTTATTATCGATTTCATATTTTCTAAAACTTTAGCGAATTTTTGGTTAACAAACTCAAGGATTTCAAAGCCAGCAATGGCAACGCTGTACAGAAAAAACATTTTTATCTCCACGCGTGAGACTGTGTATCAGAAATTCTAAAGATAGGCTCAATTTAAAATTATTTTGCGATATTGCTCTTGAACTGAATTTTAGGGTTTTACTGTGAAGAACATGATATTTAACAAATAAAGGTAACACACAAATGTAAAAAAAAAAAAAAAAAAAAAAAAAAAAGCTGCTTTAGACGTAATTTAAAATCTGAAACCTTTCAGATTTTTTTTTTCGATTGTAATTTGTAGAAATTAAGTTCTTCTTAGTATAAATGCATTTCTTTCCGCAATGGTATCCGGAACGTCTGCTTGGAAACAGAAATTGCTTAGTTGTTAGCTTGCTGCGTCTAAAATAATGAGGCCACTCCTTCTACACTCATCGAATAAAAAATGCGTCTTATATCTTCCGTGTTATGAAGAACATATGCTTAACTACTTGTTTATCAACTTGGCTCGCCATGTATGTAAATAAGAAGCTGTTATAATTAACTAATTTTTCCCATTAAAAATAAAATGCGAATGCCTCATGAAAAAGAAAAAAGTGTGTGTTCAATTTTCCAGGCCTGCAGGTGAATCGCAGAAAACTAATTAATCCATTTCTTTTTTAATTTATAAATTAAGTTCTTTGAACTCAAACTGATTGTTCATTTTTGATGCTTCGGACCGCGGATTGCCAATAGGCGGCCCACGTCATGTTTTAAACGCCCTGCGAACTAAATTTATTCTTCAACAGTGTATTATGTATGCTCTACTTTGTTCTTAAGTGTTTTGAAGTGCTTCTGAAAAGAAAGATTTTATACTGATAGTCAATTATCATTCTTTAAAAAATTTCATCTCATCCTTTTTACTTCCTTTTACGAAGTATTGTAATCACGAAAAATTCTGGGTATCATATTTCAACGAAAATAGCCATTTTGACCGCTATCGAATTCAATTTAACGATGTTTTTGTGTGAATTCTGTACGTAAGGACAGAATATCTTTTCCCTCAAACGAATTATAAAACTGATTTAAAATGGATTCAGAAGAGACTTTTTAAAAGTTGTTTAAGTGCGGCTAAGCCTAATTTTTTTTTTTACCACAGCAGCCATATTTGTTTACATTTAAAAACTAAGCTTCGCAATAAGAACTGTTTCTTTTTTATATGTCTAATTTCTTTTATACATCGTTTTAGATTTATTATAGTATTTGAATAGAACACGTGGCAACGATTAGATAATTCTTCAAATGATATAATTTTTTTTACATTCTGAGTTATAAAACAAGTAATATATATATATATATATATATAAAATTGCAGTTAATTTGTAACTTACGTCAAACAAAAAAAAAATTTTTTAATTTAAATTAAAAATTTCTTGAATTATTAATACGTGAAAAAACTGTATTAACATCAAGTGTCATCCACTACCAAGTTTAAAAAATGTATTTGAACTTGAGTGGATGAATAAAAAATATTTTATTAACGATTGAAAGTTTGAACAAGATTTAAGGAGAGTGTGAGTTAATAGTACGAATTTAATGAATGAGATTTAATGAACGCTAGTAAGTGAACCTAGCGCCAGAAAGTCGCTGTGGTAAATAAATACAATGAGTTTTAAAGAGTGTATTTTTGTTCTATTGTGCTTTAGCGCTATCGACGAAATAGATTTAATTCAATTCAGTAAGTTTAAATGAAATGCAGGAAAAAGTGCGTGTAATTTAATATTGCGTACGAGGAAGTCATGTGGTGTGCACATCAGACTTTTTAAACCGCAGATTATTGAGGGTGTCAGAACATTTAAAATCGATTTTGTGGCCGTTAAATTAATATTTAAAATGTAAATATTTATTATTTAAATGTTCCATCTAATGTTCTTCTTACTGAATGTTCCAGGATCCTTTTTCGTGCTTATTAGTTTTGCAGACTGTTTTCATCTCAGAAGGGCTTGTCTTGTAGGTTTTTCCTTAACAATCCTCCAGAATCGTCAATCTCTCCTTAAGAAAGTGTCGTGGAATTCCCCCATTATGTATATATGTTACCGGGAAAGACCGAAATTGGAGAATGTCGACTTTCACCGGAGAATGTCAACATTCACCAAAAACGTCGGTGAAAGATCGAATATTGCATTACATTCTTGTACATTCGGTCCCTCACCGGTGTATGTCGACAATCACAGATATGCTCTGGTGTAGGTCGAAAAGAGAGGAGTCTATGTACAAAAGCAAGGGCCTCTTGTGCAATTCAAAGTGTCATAATAGTTTAAGTTGTTGCAATAAATAAGATTTGAATCACATAATTTAGTAAGTTTTTAACTTCTGTTATTTTCCTTTCTCATTTTGAATGTACTGTGTGTTTTAAGTTCTTATTCTGAGTCTCAAGTGCGTTTTTTTCGCGAATGAATTACGGAGAAGGAAATATAATATTCTTATATGTTCAACATTCACCATTACTAGTACATGGTGAATGTCGACATTGACCGGTGCAAGTCAGAAATAAGAGTATTTGGAAAATATTTCGGACATACGCCAAGCGACTATGTGAATGTTGACATTCACCGGTGAAAGTCGACATTCTGCAGATTTCGGTGTTTCACCGTAACATATACACTGGCCGACATAGAGAATGTAACAGCATGAAAAACTGGGTAGAATATGATGTCAGTTGGCGCGCAGACAGAGCATGCATATGTATGTAAGTGATGTTATTTATAGAAAGATAAATATATACAGTAAAATGTACAGGGAATCAGTAAGATGTATGACCACCTATCGCGGCGATGCAAACTGCAACTCTACGAGGTATGTATCCAATTAATGTGCAGATAGTGTTTTGTAGGATAGAAGGCCACATTTTCTGAATTCACCTTAAGGGGACTCATACACCTTAAACCCCTTATGATCTTCGAATATGTGACTGTTGCAAGAATTGGGATATTTTATTTATTTTAAAAGCAATTACTTCCAACGTTTTACATCTGACTACATAATATTGCTACTTTGGAAAATAGTAACCAGAAAGTTTGTGTTGCCACAAATATTTTTGTAATTTAATCCTCTTTGTGACAAAATATTTCGCCGTGTTTCCACCTTGCGCGCATGATATTTTAAAAATGGCTAATGGTACATACTTGAAATTGGATGGAATTCTTTATATGGGCGCTACTTTCTAACTGAACCAACAATCTGATGAATATTTTAATATTGAAAAATTTTATGGACAAAAACATTAAACAATTTTTTAATAAAATACATTTTATAAACTTAACTCAAATAAAAATTGAACATGAAATTTTTAGGTTCACGGTAGTTTCCAAATGTTATAAAAGCAATATATTAAATATGGAATTAAATTATGAAACAGAATGTTTTAAACTGTGCGCGCAAGTTGGAAACATGACGAAAAATGTTGTCACAAAGGGGATTAAATTATAAAAATATTTGTGGCAACACAAACTTTCTGATCACTATTTCAGAAAGCAGCTATATTATGCAGTCAGCTGGAAAACGTTGGCAGTAATTGCTTTTAAAATAAATAAGTTATCCCAATTCTTGCAACAGTCACCTATTCGAACATCTTATGGGTTTTAAGGTGTATGAGTCCCCTTAAGTTCGTCCTTTGATAACGGCTGGAGGAGAGCAGACAAACGACGACCAGTTACGTCCCACATATGCTCGATCGGCGAAAGATTAGGGGACATCGCAGGCCAAGGAAGCAATGGGACATGCTTGCAAGGCTTGTCGGCTAACGAACGTCGTGTGCGGTGTCGCGGTGTCGTGCTGGAAAATATCATTTTGAAGACGCTGAAGACAAGGTGGCAAAACCGGCTGCAGCACCTCATCAACGAATCGTCGTGCCATCAGTGTACCTCTGATGAGTAACAGCGGGGACGTGATGTCATGACTGATGGCACACCAAACGATTGTGCCACGATGACGAACGGTGTGGCGTTCAACAATAGTAGTCGGATTGGCTCTAACGGACTCTTAACCGGTGCCTATTATCAGACAAACTCGTTCCTGTATACTGTATTGTGCCATTCAGATGTGCAAGTGGCTCGTTGACGACAGTATCACAGTCATTTTTTGCGTCGATGGTTTGGTGTTAATGGCAGTCTTCGCAAAGAGTGGATTGTATGCAAGTTTCTTTCAGCCAAACGCTAGGAATTGTTCTCCCAGATGTTGGAACATCCAAAGCTCTTTGCACATTTCGCAAAATGTCCACAGTAGTTGATTGTGGGCTCACCACCGTTTCAGTTCTTACGCATCGATCTGTGCGTTCTGTATACAGATACATCGATCTGTCTAGATAGACCTGATCTGTAGCGACTGTTTACATTTCCTTCACCGATCTATCTTGACCAGGCGTTCCCAATTTATGCCAGCGGGCACCATGGCGTCCGCCAATCGTTTAACGTGTGTCTGCCGCTCTGCGATCACAATAAAACGGTTAAAGTTTTCAATAAAATCCTATATGTGAAAGTTTTCTCATTTTTAATGAAACGATTTTTTATGCACAAAGCAATTTTTTATGTGCGTGTATTATTAACTCTATCCAAGTAAACCATTCACCATTCATGCAGGGCTCTAATATGTGGTGGCAACAATCTGAAAAGTGAAACGTCGTGTGCAGTGAAACACCACAAGATGCCAAAACTAAATTAATAACTCTTCTGGGCTAATAATACCGTTTTCGGGTATTCGTTGCATGTAAATATAACGACTACTAACTTTTTTTCTCCTTATGATTAATAATATTACCTACTCTGCACTTCAAAATTTTAATATCATCCATTCACAACGTTTTAGAGTTACAGAACAAGAATTTTTCTCTTTGAAAAAGGCAAAAACATTCTCACGCAACTCGCACTTCTGCGGCATTAATGAATTTAGATAACGCAATCTGGCAACAGAAGAAAAATGTCAGTTGAATTTCGCAGCGAAAGAGAGAATATCGTAGTATTTCCGAAAGCTCTCATAAACAAGAAATGCTGGCTTAAGTCTCGCTGAGAAGTTCACCAAGAATTTGTATATGTGTAAATAACTGTAAATAAATGTGAATCGTTCTGCTGTTAAGAAAGAGTAAGAACATGTGCCACGACAAATTTATTTTTTGATCCACAGCTTATTTACGTGCGACTGTTCGGAATAAACTCAAAGTAAGTATAAATTTCCTGGTTGCAGACGATATTTCTCATTTCATATCATACATTGTTTCTATAAACTTTAATTCCACAATATTTACTTTTTTTTTTTTTTTTTTTTTTCTGAAATCCTTTTTCGTAGTTATTCTAAAAGTGTGTTTATTAATTTTGTTAGTCTAAAAATTTGTTCATTTATTTCAAATTATACGCTGTTGCTTGAAGGTTTTATTCTGTAACATTTTTTAAAAAAATTCTTTATCGAAATTCTTCTAAAGAGTGTTTTTTACTCTCTTTAAATTTCTGTTTCCGCATACACAGTAGAATGTTATCCAACTGTTGAAAAGAATTCTATTTTTTTAGATAAACTGATGAAGTTCGTTAAATTTAAGAACGGCATTGCAAGCATGGTCATTTTTTAATCATAGTATATCATACATTTATTTTTTAAAGATTTCATTTCTTCAGTAACTAATTTTGCCAGAAGGACTATTAATTTCGTTTTGGCATTTTGCGTCGATTCACGATAAGTCTTCTTTCTCTTTTCAAATTTTTGCCACCCAATATTATCGCCCTATATTATATTTAAAGAAATTAAATAATGAAAAATCTGCATAATGTATGCATGTTTCTCGCATTGTGATATAACGACGGTACCTAGAGCCATCCAAATTTGAATTACGTAATCTTCCATAGAATAGGGACTTGTGGAAGTCCTAATTTGAATTTGAAATTTGTTTTATTATCAATTTCAATTTTTGTAAGACTTCAAGAAATTTTTGATTAACGAACTAAACAATTTCTAAGCGAGCAGTGGCAGCACTGTAAAAAAAAAAAAAAAAAAAAAAAAAAAAAAAGGCTCAGTATAGGAAATTCTAAAGATGGGCTCATTTTAAAATTATTTTGCGATGTTGCTGTTGAACTGAATTTTATGCTTTCTATACGTAGAAAATGATGTTTAATAAATAAAGGTAACACACAAAACGTTAAAAAAATGCTCCTTTAGAAGTAATTTAAAATCTGAAACAGTTCATATTTTTTTAATTTTTTTTTATTTATTTTTTCCCCTTAAATCTATCATACTTTTATATTTTAGATGGTCTTAATATCTGTGCAAAATCATAGCGAAGTACTGAAATCCTTGAGACAATCAAGGGTGTAATTTCCTGACCTTGAATCTCTGACCTTGTCTGGTGGATTTCTGTGCGGTTAATTATATTTCGCGCTATTTTTTAGGGTCACTTTCGAGAACCCTTCTAGTTTTCATGAACGAGCTGTTGAAGCGCGCAGTGAGTATTCCAATTGGTTGATGATTGAGCGTCAGCTCACGAGAAACCTTGGAAATTCTATTCTACGATTTGATTGGCTAACACTTTGAGATTATGCACGGACAAGGCTATATTATATTAAATTTCATTTATACGTGGTTACCCATTATTAATTAGTGAGTAACCCCCAAATGAAGGCTTGTCTTTGTCATCGGGCATTGACTTTCATTTCAGCCAAACTCATTTTCCTTGTAATCTTAATGTCAAATTTATTAACTTTTCGTTCGCCATCATCCATTCATTCACTCTTTCATTTATTATTCTTAAGCATTTTCTGCTTTGTAGATTGTGTGCTTGACTCATCTTTGCCGCTAGATTCTTTTTTTTCCAATTTCGGGCTTTAGCTGTTTGTAGGCAATATCCAAAAATAATTTAAAACGAGCATATCTTTAGAATTTCCCATACACAGTCTTGCGCGCTGCAGATAAAATATATATATATATTTTCGTGCAGTGTTGCCATTCCTGGGTTTCAAATGTTGGTTTGTTAATCACAAATTTTTTAATGTCTGACAAAATATGAAGTAGATAATAAAAGAAATTCCAAATTCCAAATTAAGGATTTCAGATGCCCATATTCGGGTGGAGACTTCGTCATTCAAAATTCGATGGCTCTAGGTACCGTTGTTTTATCACAATGCGAGAAATATACATACATTTAATGCAGATTTTTCATTATTTAATTTCTTCAAATATAATGCAGGACTCTAACATTGGGTGGCAACAGTTTGAAAAGTGAAACGGACATTTATAGTGATTCAACGCAAAATCGCGAAACGAAAACGGTAGTCCCTCAGGGATCCCCAACATTTTTATCTCCAGCGCCCGGGACTCTGTATCGCAAATTCTAAAGGTAGGCTCATTTAAAATTATTTTCCGATAATGCTGTTGAATTGAATTTTATGGTTTAAGTGCGAAGAACGTGATATTTAATAAATAAAGGGAACACACGAAACGTAATGGTTTTAGAATATATTTACTAACTATTTATTGTCAATATAAATTTTATTTTCCCGTGGGGGCTGCTTGAACGTTGTTTTCCATATGAGGCTCATGGGAGATTCCATCTATATTCCACTTCCAAGTCTGTCTACCAATCTATACACCTAGAAATAAATGTAAATTGAGAGAAAACAAAATGGCAGTTAATAGGTTATTTATTACTTTTCTGTGACTGATTCTTTTAAACATCCGCTTGAATCGTAATATGCCGCTAGCGAAGAGTCATTTGCGGATGATCCATTTCTGGAATTACTTTGTCTCTCTGGCTGTTAAGCCTAAGCGAGGTAATCGTTTCCCCTTAACGCGCGATCCACATGACACGCACTTTTGCTTTCTGAGTGGAAAACTTTGACCTACATTCTAATCATCGAAACTGGGACACGAAAATTTCTCTCTCCGTGGAACGCTGCAGAAACAACGGCTACCCTCCAAGGAACAATCGATTTCGCGTAAGTGCACCCTTTTGGGCTTCGGAAACCCCCAAAATAAACACGGCCTCGTTTCCAAAATCTCTCAAAAAGGAACCGGAGGAGATGTTGTCAAGAATGTGAGCGGAAGGTCGACTTGACCTCCGCAGACCTTTACCTTGGCCCTCCCTCACTTAAGTGGAAAAAAAAAAAAAAAAAAAAAGACGCTCTAAGCAGGCAAGTAATTCGAAGGCTGGTTGTGGGATCTAATGTAACCCTAATCGTCGTTTTGTACAACCAGACGGTTTGTCGTCAGTAACCGTGTCATGGCCTTTTTGTTCTAAGCCGCACGCTAATGGCTTCCGCAGCCAAGCAGTCTGGCGTTTCGCGTAGTGTACAGCTGAAAAATAAACGGAACAAAAAAAAAAAAAAAAAAAAAAAAAAAAAACAGGGACACCAGACAGGCGTGGTGTTGAGAGGTCGTTATTGGGTGTGAGGTATCAAAGTGACTTAAATAGCTTATTAACGGTAAATTGCTCACAGCGGCTGGGTTCTCATTGATTAAACCTGAATTCAGTGAGTGGCATTATTGTCCTTCTCCACGCTGAATCTTCGACAATAAGAACCAATTAAATCACGGCAGAGTAAAGCAGCGAGTGAGATGCGATCGTAAACGGATGTGCCATCATTTGACGTCAGAGATGGTGTCTTCTTCAGCGTAGATTGAAGAACGCTGCTTTGTTTGTTATTTCTCACATTTTTCCCGATTTAGGATTCCTTAAACTTTTGAATCATTCCATAAATAATGCTTTTTTTTTTTAGCCCAAAGGGCGTTAACCCAGAAGGGCTATTAATTTCGTTTAGGCATTTGGCGTTAAAAACTTTAAATGTCGGTTCACTTTAAAAGGTACTGCTCCCCCGCCTTCTTAGCGTGCCTTTGTGGTGTAGTGGTCTGCGCGCTGGGCGCGTATTCCGTGGTTCCATTACCGGGGAAGGCGTTGCTCGTTTTTCATCTCTCCTGCTTCCAAAAAATCCTAATGAGTCTAGAGTGGCACCCGAACTAAAAGGGTGGTGAATGATGATTCTCTACACCCAGGATTTGGTGATTGGGTCCCCTAAAAGCCTCAGTCGTCCTTTAAAAAGGTTAGTTAGTTAGTTAGTTCTAAGCACTGGCTCCTAGCCCACCTAGCAGGCGAAACCTGTCATATGGCTATGAGGGGACAGGCAAGCCACAAAGGCATAACAAAAAGAATATATATATATATATATATGTAATAATAAAATTCCATACTCAAGAATACACTTAAAATTCTAACTGTATGTTCTTTTCATTTTTAATGGCGACGTTCTCTTATTTGAAGGTACGTGGAATTAAATCCACAGCCCCGTAGTCAAGTTGTTTTTCCCGCCTTTTCTACACGTACAGTTATAGAATGTTCTGGAAATATTTAAAGCGAACTGGATTGGCTGACGAGGCTGACGTCATTCTTGGATGCTCCGCCTTTCCAGAGGCTATGAAAGGACTCGCAAAGGAATATCGGGGGCTTTTCTTTAATGGAACGATGCAATAAACTTCATACAAAAATTTAATAGTAATTCTTTTTATTTACTCCGGATATCTGATTTTGTAATTGCTAATTCTCCTGAATAATAATAAATGGATCCTGTTTTTTAAACTTATCGTCTGATAATTTAAGCTACGACTACATTTATGATTCTTCACCAATTATTTATTCCGGACAAAAGCTGGTACATCATATATATAACGTACTTCTTCTGCCTTCTTAGCGTTCCTTCGTCGTGTGGTGGTCTGCACGTTTGGCGCGTATTCCGTGGTTCGATTCCCGACGAAGGCGTCGCTCGTTTTTCACCTCTTCTGCTTCCAAAAAAATAACTAATGTCTCTACAACTTATCAAATAGCTGCCACCAAATAATATCCACTTAAAATTTTATTATATTCCGTTATTCTGTCCTTACGTACCAATGCCCTTCAAAAACATCGTTCAGTTGCATTCGATAGCGGTCCAAATGGATATTTTCGTTGCAATACGATACCTGACATTTTTCGTAATTACAATACTTCATTTACTTCGTATAAGGAAGCAAATAGCGTAAATAACAAAGCGGTAATGTACATCGTAATTAAGCATTTTACGTTAAACTTATCCGCAAGGCCATGCTTAAATTTTCCGTTATAGCGTGAAATAAAGCTAATATTTTGCTAGCAATTAAAAAAAGTTGTGACTAATAACTTGATATTTACCATTCCGTGTTATAGAAAATAAAGTCAACTTACAAAAAAAAAAAAAAAAAAAAAAAAAAATTAATTTGTTTAGAACCAGTGCGAAGCTTTTCGAAAATTCCTGTTTTCGATTTGAATGTTTATGCTGATATTCATTCCCCCTCCGAATCCCTATTTTCGAACATCCTTGATTATATTCGTAGCCGCCTGTCTAGTCGTTGTCTGGTGTGTGTCTCGACAGAAGTTTCCGTTTGCGTTGAGAGTCAAATTTGTGTTTATTTCTTGGTCATCGTCTTAACGAAATCCAAATGAAAATACGTGAGATTTTTCTCTTCGTTAAGGTGCCTTATTGTATGGCTGTGGAATCAAATTAAATTCAGTTTTGCAGACGACCAAAGCAGCTATTTGATTTCTGTTTTTAGCATTCTATTGT
Organism: Stegodyphus dumicola; assembly: GCF_044657685.1. NCBI lineage: Eukaryota > Metazoa > Arthropoda > Arachnida > Araneae > Eresidae > Stegodyphus > Stegodyphus dumicola. The sequence goes on from NC_140771.1 coordinate 247,942,896, forward strand.
AATTATGGTTTCAATTTCCTCATCTGAGTGTGCATTTTCTCTAGAGCAGCTGTCAAACAATTCCTTATCGAACTCGGAGTTAAATTTATTAATTAATTTGTATTTTGGTAGAAGCTGAGTAAAGTAAAAGAGTGTGAGCAAAGTCAAAATCATTACTGTTTAAAAAACACAAAAGCACAAATGCATAACATCTTTGAGGTATAGGGGCACTTAAAGTATTATCGCACCGATGGGTCCGTTAGAGAGGTTGCTGGTAGGAGAAATGATCTTTTGATCCGTCCCGCTGATGAGTGACCAAACTAGCCGATACCGACTGGCCAGCGTAAACTGCATCTGACTTTTCCGAAAACCTGTAAAATTATACACCGTGGTAAAAACATTCGAAAACACATTTACGTATTTTGTACGCAAGATATGCGTGCAAATAAACACAAGAAAGCGAAATAATCCATTTCATAATTAACAGATAAGTGCTATTAGCAATTTGTTTGTATTTTCAGGTACTTTACTGTGGAAATGTGTACACTGGGTTACGTAAATTGAATCAGAACCCAAAGCAAAAAGAACACACACGGTTAATAAGAAAAATATCATTGAGAAATAAAGAAACTAGTGTTACAAATGTTACAAATGACAGGTATGTCTTGTAAATAAGTGTATGTGTGGCAAATGACTGTGTTTCGCAAACATGTGTTACAAATGAATAGACATGATATCTATGTTTTATAAATGACTATCACATGACCTGCTAAATCTCGCATCCCTCAAATTTTTCTTTCCTGTTTTTGTATTTTCCACGGACAGTGTTTTTTTATCCCAAAGTGGCAATTTGCCCAGAAGGGCTATTAATTTCGTTTTGGCATTTTGCGTCGATTCACTATAAACTGCGAATCACCTTTTTAAATTGTTGCCAGCGAATATTAGAACCCTGTATTATATTTAAAGAAATTAAATAAGGAAGAATCTGCATAAATGTATGTATGTTTCTCGTATTGTGATAAAACAACCTAGAGTCATCAAATTTCAAATAACGTACGTCGTCATCCGAATATGGGTATCTGGAAGCCCAAATTTGGAATTTGTTTTATTAACGATTTCATATTTTGTAAAGCATTTATGAGTTTTTGATTAAGAAATTTAACTATTTCAAAGCTAGTAATGGAAACATTATACCGGGTTGGGGGATTATCTCTAGCACGCAACACTGTGTATCAGAAATTCTAAAGATATGCTCTTTTAAATATTTTGCGGTATTGCTGTTAAATTGAATTTTATGCTTTAAGAGCGAAAAACATGATATTTAATAAATAAAAGTAACACACAAAACATTAAAAAAAGGCCTTGGGCGTAATATAAAATCTGAAAGTTTTGAGATTTATTTATTTATTTATTTTTTACTCCCTCCATAAGGTTTAAATATTCAGCTTTTGATTGCCGCCTGAACGGACAACACACAACGGCACTGAAGAGGTATTATCAAACAGCCACTCTCTATAAGGTATTTCTCCCGCCTTCTAAGCATGCCTTCGTAGTGTAGTGGTCAGCACGCTTGACGCGTATTCGAGAGGTCCGTGTTCGAGTCCCGGCGAGGGTATTCGTCATTTTTCACATGTGCTGCTTCCAAAAAATCATAATGTCTCTATAACTTAATCTTTTCATTTTCCAGAAAGTAAACCACGAGGCTTACGAAAGTAAGTTATAGCACTAATAGAATAAATAGAAAAAAGTGTAATAACACTGCAAAGAAAAAAAAAGAAAAAGGGGAAAAAATGGAAAAATTTCAAATAATAAAATAAAAGAACTTTTTTTTTTTTTAAATTAAAAGAAATTTCTATGTATATAAATTGAGAATGAAATTCTAAAAAAACGAAAATTGTCTGTCTAGTCTATAAAAGTTCAGGAAAAATTTTTTATGTGTCTTGACAATCAGTTTGGTGGTTTATGATATTATTTTTTTCATCGTTCCACAATAATGAAACTTTTTTAAAGAGACACAATCTGGATAACTCGCAACCCGGTTAAACCGCTCTCCGTTTATCGGAAGTTAATTTTATTTAATAACTATCATTCCATTGCCAACCTCTGAATTCATATTTTTGCAAAATTCACGACAATAAAATTCTACTGCAAAATTTATTTTCCTCATTCTGAGTTTCATTTTTATTTACCATGTCAAATTTTATTTTAGTTTGTTCTTGGATATGAGTAATGCGATTCGATTTTTAGTAAAGTACGAGCTTTTATAGGGACGCCTTTCTTTTGACAGTCCCAAGAATGTTTTTCACTCTCGAATACAACGTATAGTGAAAGTGAATTAGAAAAGCATGCTTTTTGTTTTGATGTTTCAAAGCGTTTGCATTTACTTTTATTATCGTATCTTTCGGGGGGAAAATTAAGTTCGAAACACAAAGCTAGAGAAACCGCAAACTTTATTTTTCAAGGTTACCCAATGTCACCTATGTTAAACGCCTACGCTTTTCGAGCAAGGATTGTTTTGGTTGCGTGACATGTCTGCATCCGCTATCCAATAAAATTGCGATGTTTTTTCATTCTCTTTTGGGATATTAATGAGTTCTGCTAAAATCATCAGGAATGCAATAATAGGATTGCCAGCAAGAATTATTTTTATTAAAAATTTTTATCGAACAAAATATGAGTCAGTGTTAGTTTATTTTGGAGAAAAAGCGAAATAGTTTAATCATGCCCCCCCCCAAAAAAAAAGTGCTCTAGAACAGCGATTCTCAACAGGTGGTATGCATACCACTGGTTGAGATGGTACCGGTGGTACGCAAAGAAACAAAGTATTTTTAACTATTAAACTCCAAAATTAAATACCCCAATATCCGGTTTAATTTTTTCCTCTAACATTCGTAAATTTATGCTATTTGAGTATTGTTATTGTTCAAGGTCAATACTTGCTCATAGACTATTATAATATCAAAATAATCCGTTTTTATTTTCACAAAAGCAATTCAAATAAAGCTATTATTATTTTTTTATTTTTGCGCAGCCTATTTATTTGTAAATAAGAATTTTCTTCCATGTTATATTTGAGAAATGAATACAGAACAAAATTAAAAGTGGATCCTAATTTATGGTTAAAACGAAGTGAAACGAGACCAGGCATAAAGAAATTGATTTATCTTTAAACAGACCAAAATTTCGCACTAAATTTTAGAATTAAAGTATTATGACATAAATTTTGATAATTCAAATGCGAACTAATTTTTAATCTATTATTTTTTGTCTGCATATTTAATACAAATTGGTGGAGCAAATGGCAAAATGCATATTTTTTTTTAATATTTCTATTGAGAAAATGAAAAATAATCATTGGTAAATATAGTGGTGGTACTAAAGTTTTTCAATTTTTGTTTACATGGTACGCGTTAGTCAAGAGGTTGAAAACCGCTGCTCTAGAAGTTAATAATAGAATATTAGAATTGTTGAATGCATTTAATCAAAATATTTGATTTATTGAAAAAAAAAAAAAAAAAAAAAAAAAAAAAAAACCTGAAATGTTTCAAATTTTAAATTACGTCAAAAGGGGCGTTTTTTTTAACGTTTTGTGTGTTACCTTTATTTATTAAATATCATGTTCTTTGCACTTAAACCGTAAAATTTAGTTCAATAGCAGTGTCGCAAAATAATTTTAAAATGAGCCTATCTTTAGAATTTCCGATACACAGTTCGACGCGTTGTTGGAGATAAAAAGGTTCCCCCCCCCTCCAGTAGAGCGTTGCCACTGCTCGCTTTGAGTTTGTTACTCAAAAATTTGTTAAAGTTTACAAAATATGAAATCGATTATAAAACAAATTCCAAATTTCAAATTTGGGATTTCGGATGCCTATATTCGCAGTAGGATGACGTCATTCAAAATTGAATGGCTCTAGATACCGTTGTTTTATCACAATGCGAGAAATAGACATACATTTATGCAGATTTTTCATTATTTAATTTCTTCAAATATAATGCAGGACTCTAACATTTAGCAGCAACCGTTTGAAAAGTGAACCGACATTTATAGGAGCCCGACGCAAAATGCCAAAACGAAAGTAATAGTTCTTTGGGACTCAGATCCCTGTGGACTAATAATATCTTTTAGAACACGAAAGTTTTCAAAAGTAGAATTCAAGGGGGGGGGGGGAAAGTAGAATAGTGAATTCAGTTGGTGCACCAAACTTTATCGTTGTTTTGCCCAGCGGAAACGGAAGTTAACTTTCATTTTTGTGCAGCGAAAATTTGCTCTTTCTGCTCGTATGCCAAATTGCTTGTTTTGGCCTGCAGACTTTAATAGTATTTTTTTTAAATTGTGTTTAACTGTTTTTGATGTTTTTCTATATCATTCACCGTTAGTACATGGTGAATGTCAAAGTTGACCGGACTAAGTCAGAAGTAAGAGTATTTGGAAAATATTTCGGACATACATTGAAGTGACAAAAGTCATGGGATACATCCTAATATTTTGTCGGTCCTCCTTTTGCCCGGCGAAGTGCAGCAACTCGACGTGGCATGGACTCAACAAGTCGCTGGAAGTCCCCTGCAGGAATATTGAGTCATGCTGCCTCTATAGACGTCCATAATTGTGAAAGTGTTGACGGTGCAGGGTTTTGGGCACGAACTGACCTCTCGATGATGTCCCATAAATGTTCGATGGGATTCATGTCGGGCGATCTAGGTAGCCAGATCATTCGCTGGAATTGTCCAGAATGTTCTTCTAACCAATTGCGAACAAGTGTGGCCCGGTGACATGGCGCATTATCATCCATAAAAATCCCATCGTTGTTTCAGTACGTGAAGTCCATGAATGGCTGTAAGTGATCTCCAAGTAGCTGAAGGTATCCATTTCCAGTCAATGATCGGTTCAGTTGCACCAGAGGACCGAATCCATGCCATGTAAAAACAGCCCAGACCATTATGGAACCACCACCAGCTTGAACAGTGCCGTCCAATCAAGAGGGGCACGATCACAGTGGTGCCGGGAACATGTCAATTGGAATGTGTCTGACTTGGGCAATGTCATGTTTACTGATGAGTCAAGATTTGCTCTGGAGCCAGATGACAAGCAACAAGTATAAGAATAAGGCGTGAACAACGAACACGCAGTCCGTCCCAAAACATCACCGAACATCACGCATTCTGAGGCGGAAGCATTATGGTGTGGGCAGGGATTTACTTTGTTTTTTCTTTGCTTTGGGAAGGGGGCCATAATTTTCGGGTAAACTATTACAATTTAAAATACATTGAAATGGTTCATCGGCTAAATTCTGGGTACAGAAAAGCAAGGATTTTTGCCGAAGAGAGATTTCAATTGATTTCAATGTTCCTCCTCCTGACGAAGTGGCATTGAAGTTGATTAAATTCCTCTTATGTTCTTTTTCCTTTAAATTTAATTGGTTTTTTGAATTGGGGTATTGCTTGTTTGACAAGCTTTGGTTTTAACATTTATTAAATTTTCTATTAGGTGTATAGGATTATTTGAAATTTATTACATAAAGAATGTCAATTCTTGGTCTTTTGAAAAATTGGTTCAAAATTTCTATATGTATATATGCTTTTGGCGCGGCCGGTTGCAACCAAAAAGAGAGGTTCACAACTACATGTTATAGCAGTCCTATACACAATCTTTGAAGGTTTTGAGGCTATTCATTTTTGAGTTATGCGAGGTACATACATACATACCTACGTACGTACGTATGTACATACGTCCCGAAAAAACTCTCTTTTAAATTCATTTTAAATCCTTTTTGCGACCCGTTTTGGGGAAAAGAGTTCTTTATTCTGTCCTCGCGTGCACATGTGAAGCAAAAACATCGTTTAAATTGCATTCGAAAGCCGTCAAAATGAATATTTTCGTTGAAATATGACCCCCCGAAAATTTTCGCAATTACAGTACTTTCTTTACTTCGTATAAGGAAGTAAGAGTGTGAAATGTTAACAACAAAACAGACGATCATATTTGTACAAAAGAAATTCATGCAGGCAAATTATTTAAATTACTAGCCACTTGCGTGACGAGCCGCTTAAAATACTCGTTATAGAAAAGGAATAATGTATAATTATTTTAATGAATTCAGTTAGTGTCATTTCGCGGGTCCAGTAAGTAACTGAGGTTGTTTCTTTTAAATCGCTTTAGTTTGTTAGTCAGTAGCAGATAGACCGAATTTAAAAGAAAGTTAAATATCTTACCCTTGGCTGAATGGCAACGCACTGGCACGTGGAAGATAAAAGTATTTTATATCGGGCAGTAGCAACACACTTCTGATAAATCTCTGTGCGTTCCTGATTTAAGTGTGGAACATAAGTACCTGAATGCTTAAATAAATATATATTAAAATCATGGAATATCTAATTAGAAATATTGGACTCGTTAAAATTATTAAATACTTTTTCGTGATAACTCTTTGAGGTAGCTTTTAAAGAAATAATATAGCAAAAGTAAAAATATATATGGCAACCTCTAAGACACTGTCGGGAATTCTAAAGATATGCTGCTGTTAAATATTTTGCGATTTTGCCTCTGAGTTGAACTTTATGTGGCTTAAATGCAAATGTGATATTTAATAAATAAAGTTAACGCATAAATAGTCTATAATAAAAAGACAAAAAAATTTTGTAAGCCATCTTAATTAAGAAAATTAATAGTGATATGATAAAAGCAGAAACTACTGAAAAATATAGAAGAACAGATGGCAACACTTAACGCTGCATCCGGAATTCTAAACATATGCTGTTACGCAGCTTTTAAAAATTTTCTGATTTTTGTTGTAAAAGTGTGTATGGGCATAAGTGCGAAGAAATCGATGCTTAATAATAATGCTAAGACGACAAAAAAAAAAAAAAAAAAAAAAAAAAAAAAAAGATTAGCTTAGCGGGAATTACTGCAAGGGCAGACTGGTACTTGCGAGGTCATCGAAAGCGTACAAAACCTTAATAAATGCTTTTGTACGACCATTAAAGATCATTTCAGATTGCTAGCTCGAAGGGCGTTAATCCAAAAGGCCTATTAATTTCGTTTTGGCATTTTGTGGCGTTTCTCTTTTCAAATTGTTGCCACCAAAAGAGTTACAAATTGAATAGACATGATGTCTATGCGTTATAAATGAATTTCACGTCATCTGCTATGTCTCGCATCTCTCAAACGTTTCTTTTCTGTTTCTCAGAAAGGCTATTAATTTCGTTTTGACATTTTGCGTTGATTCACTATAAACGGCGAATCACTTTTCAAACTGTTGCCACCAAATGCTATCTCCATGTGTTATATTTGAAGAAATTAAATAATGAAGAATCTGCATAAATGCATGTATGTTTCTCGCATTGTGATAAAACAACGGTACCTAGAGCCACCCAATTTTGAATGCCGTAATCCTACTCTGAATATGGCAGCCCAAATTTGAAATTTGACATGAATTTGTTTTATTATCGATTTCATATTTTGTAAAACGTTAACGTATTTTTGATTAACAAATTCGAGGATTTCAAAGCGAGCCGTGGCAACGTTGTACAGAAAAAAACATTTTTGTCTCCAGCGCGTAAGACTGTGTATCGGAAATTCTAAAGATAAGCTTAATTTAAAATTATTCTCGATATTGCTCTTGAACTGAATTTTATGGTTCAAGTGCGAAGAACATAATATCTAATAAATAAACGTAACACACAAAAAGTTTTAAAAAAAAACGCGCCTTTGGACGTAATTTAAAATCTGAAACCCTTCAGATTTTTAAAATTCTTTTACTTATTTGATCTTGTGCTGTAATAAATGAGAAGACAGTGAACGGCTGTAATTCGTTGTGGATATATTTAATTCTCAAATGAATTAATTATTCGAGAAGAAATAGAAGCCGTATCTACGATTCTTTCCGGCGAGATTGTGCGTCATCGCACCACGTGGTAGACACCACACATTAACGTGATGTATTCTGCTTTTGATGTCTGCACACGAGCTTTTCACGTGTCTTTCCGCTCTCACTGATTTGAACCTTTTTTTTTTCTTTAACACTTCTCGGCGTGTGGCTTTCGCTTCCTCAGCTGCCAGAAATTGATATTTTCGTCTTCGTTTGAAGATGTTGGACGCGCCATAGCTTCCGTATGAGTAACGTGATGGAAAAAAACATCGATTGTTTGTTTATTATGATGCCTGATACATGAAAGGTCGATTGATGGAGTAAATATTTATATACTATCATAATAAAAAGAACATGAAAGATGAAGGGTACGTTTGTTTGCTTTGAGATAGCCATGTATTTGAGAGCGCGAAGGTATCTCTAGGCATACATGCATTCGTTCCTTTTATAAAGAAACATTATGCTTTAACCCCTTCGAGCCGGGTAGCGAAAACGCACGCTTATCGCGGAGGCCGGCAGTGTCTTTCGCGAGCGTCTCTCCAGGGCCGGGGGCTTTTCTGCTACTAAGCCTAAATCCATGAAATTTCCGAAGTATCAACGCATTGTTTAATAATGCTCTATAGAGTATTTAAACGGCTAATGCTTTATAGATATTTATATATATATACTTTAATTACCTTATTTCTTGTTTAAATGCATATTTTACACATTTTATTTTAATTACTCACCATTTTATGACATTTAACATTATAATCTGAAAACTAAATATATTACTTAAAATTCTCTTTTCGTATGAAAAATTTTAAAACAGGAATCTACACACAATCCTACGTTACATTCCTTGAACTCGTAATAACTCATTTGCCGTTTTGGAGGATTTTTCCGGGAATGTGAACAAACGAAGCATCGTCGTCTCATTTTCTTATCAGTCTCTTCCGAACAAAGTTTTGGAAAATGTCTTTCAGTTAATCTTTCAGAATCAATATCAGAATATCAGAATTTCAGAATCAATATCTGAAATATTTTGCATCATTTCTGCTATTTCATGCTCTGTTAAACATTTTCGACGCTTCGACATTGAAACGGTAAAAACAGAAAGAATTCACGTCTAACAAGATCTAATTATTTTCTAAAAACTGAACTGTAAACCGAAATACCCAACGCTTTAGAGAAAATAAAACTTCTCTACTTACAGTAAACAACTACCACGTGCGAATAAAGTGCGATTTAAAGAGACGTCATAAATCACGCCATTCGGAAACATTTATTTCCCCGTTTGTTTATATAATCAAAAACACGTGTATGTGAGTCATGCTTCTCTCATTTGGAGTAGAAGGTCTAATGCACATGTATCTGAAACCATATGGACATACGGTGCCATCTTGTGGCAGAAATTATAGTTTGAAAAACGTTCCAAAGTACTGGCACAAATACGTGACAGTCGGTAGAGAACGCAACAATCCTCTGGCACGCCTGCGTGTCGGCCGGTAGATAAGTGCGTTCGTTGCTGGCACGTATACGTGACAGTCGGCGCGAAGGGTTTAAGAGTTAAATGTTGGTTAGAGCGGGAAAAACTGGTTCGCTATATAGATTGAATGCGCACAGAAACGAAGAGAGTTAAAATTTCTTTTACCAAAAGAAACACTTCGTAGTTTAGGTACTTTCCACATAACAAAAATATTCGTACGGTTCCTCACAGTATCACAGCGTACAATAAGTAGTTACTTTTCGAAGTACTGAGAACGTTACACACAACGCAGTGCAAAGGGCATCTAAAGAGCGAGGCTAACACGGAGATATCTGAGTTATTCCGAACTTACGTTGAACTAAACAACTCCGAAACTGATGCTTTATCCGATTTTGTATAGTTTCCTCCCGACCGCTGAAAAATCTCTGGTACCTTACGCTTCACAACATTACTGGAAGGCATATGAGGGTTGGATACGGTTACAGTTTCATAATACGATCAGTTACATTTATTCAATCACAATAACAATTACAGTTATAAAGGTCCGGACGCAAACGTTGCCAAGTGGTTCACCAAATTTGACGGCTTTGTACGAATTCTCGCCAAATTTGGCTACAGAAACTAGTTGATACCGTCGCCAGCTCGGCGATATCTCGCCAAATCCATTTACTCAATGTTAAATAGACTTGCCTCTATATTCCTATTTTTCCGGCAAAGCATTTCATGTTACATTATGCAAAAAGTATTTACAGTTTCGCATCTATTTCTCTAAAATTCTAAATAAAGTTACAAACTGGAGCTAAAATAGTGAAATTTAATTAATGTAAATAATGTATTTCGTACAATATCGCCAATGTTCAGTTTAAATTGGAGCAAAAATAAAACTTCTGCAGGACAAACAGTCATTTAGATTTCATGATTTCAGAAACTTTATATCCTAAGACCAGTGGTCTTCAAACTTTATTGCAAGGAAGCCCGAGGTTCCGTGAGTAAAGGATAGTACAGATTTAAAAAATAAATTAAATTAAATTAAATTAAATACTAGGGAAAAAATCTGAACGCTTTCAGATATTATATTACTCCCAAAGGGGCGATTTTTTAACGTTTTGTGTGTTACCTTTATTCATCAAATATCACGTTCTTCGCACTTAAACCATAAAATTCAGTTCAACGGCAAGATCGCAAAATAGTTTTAAATTGAGCCTGCTTGCAATTTCCCATACCTAGTCTCGCGTCCTGGAGATAAAAATGCTTTTTTTCTTTTTCGCACAGTGTTGCCGTTACTCGCTTTGAAATTCTTAAATTTCTTCATCAAAAACTCATATATGCTGTACAAAATGTGAAAGAGATAATAAAACAAATTCCAAATTAGGACTTACAGATGCCCATATTCGAATGGAGGACTACGTTATTCAAAATTGGATGGCTCTACGTACCGTTGTTTTATCAAAATTCGAAGAACATACATACATTTAAGCATATTCTTCATTATTTAATTTCTTTAAATATAGTACAGGGCGATAACATTTGGTGGCAACAGTTTGAAAAGTGATACAGACGTTTATAGTGATTCGACTCAAAATGCCAAAAATTAAAAGCACTCGCACTAGTTCACTAGTACATTAACTAAAAATATATCTTAATATATTTATATATATATATATATATATATATATGTTTTTTGTATTGTGATCAAACAACGGTACGTACCTAGAGCCATCCAATTTTGAATGACGTAATCCTACTGCGAATATGGGCATGTGGAAGTCCAAATTTGAAATTTGGAATTTGTTTTATTATCGATTTCATATTTTGTAAAATTTTAACGAATTTTTGAGTAACAAACTCAACGATTTGAAAGCGGGCAATGGCAACGTTGTACAGAAGAAACATTTTTATGTCCAGCGCGCAAGACGGTGTATCGGAAATTCTAAAGATATGCTCATTTAAAAATTATTTTGCGATATTGCTGTTAAATTGAATTTTAGGATTCAAGTGCGAAGAACATGCTATTTAGTAAATAATGGTAACACAAAAAATGTTAAAAAAACGCCCCTTTCGACGCAATCTCTCTACATATAATAAAAGAAAGAGTCTGTCTGTGTGTGTGTGTGTGTGCGTGTGTGTGTCTTTCGTTCGCGCTTGCGCGTAAGCTAATAGACCTACGGCTACGAAATTTGGTGCATCTAGACAAGAGCCAGTGCACCTCAAAGCGATTTTTTCGAAATTCGAATTCGAATTTTTTTATTTTATGTTTTGTGACGAAATCGCGTCATTTTGAGACTTAATGGGCTATAGGAAAGCGAGATTTTACTCTACACACTCCATTTTCACATCGTCATGAACCGTAGGCACTTAGCTATTTTACGAACTTAAAATCAATTTCCTGTTTCAATAAATCGATTCAATACGAATTTATTTAACAAAGGGAGCTTAACTCCTTTTCAACGGGATTTTTTCTAAAAAAGTTTATTTTTTAAAATGTACAGTTTATTTTTCTTTGATTTTTGGACACGTTAAACTTTCATCCTTGCGACTGCTTTTACAAAAAGAATTTTGGAAAAATGATAATATTTTGTATTTTAAAAATATTTTTTAAATGAAGCTTCCGAGTACACTTCTCACATCTTACATCTTAAAAAATGTGATTTTGGCAACAATTTTCCCGTCTTATTGTTGTTGATAGATTTTGGATGAAATCGCATCATTTTGAATAGTTTCATTCTTTTAGAAATATGGATTTGGCAACCATTTTTCATCGTATTTCTTATGTCACTGTTTTTAAGAGATTGGCATATTTCATTGTCATTTTTTATATAGTATATAATACATTTTTATTGATTTTTTTTTATCTGCAGAGTAAAATTCTGCGCGGAATTTTTTGTTTTTTGAGTTTCTTTCATGTTATTTTTTGCTTATTTCACTATTTGTAAGATACTGGAAAGTTTTGCATGATTTTTTTCCTTCAACGGAAAGTTGGTTAATTTTTTTATTAGGATAATTAATATTTGTATTAAGGGATATAGCTTATTTCATTGTAATTTTTTTCTCTTGAAAATATAAGATAAAATATCATTAATTATACTTTGCTTTTCAGAATTTTTTTTTTTTTTTTTTTTTTTTTTTTTTTGTATTCTTTTATGTTATTTATTGCTCATTTAACTGTCTTTAAGATACTGAAAAGTTTTGAGTGATTTCTTTTAGGAAAAAGTTCTTAACTTCTTTTATACCATTTGAGTTCTTAAGATTTTGCAAAGGGAAGTTGGTTCATTTATTTATTAGGATAATTAATATTTGTATTAAGGGATATTGATTATTTCATTGTAATTTTGTTATACGTAATAACTTTTTTTTATGAAGTTGTTCTGCAGAGTAAAATTCTACGCAGTTGTGAAATTTAACGTTTGGTGTTTGTTCCCTTCAGCCATTTTTCCGGTACATTTAAAAGCCAGACGAAGGCTGGCATTGAAGCTGCTAGTTTAAAATATGAGACTTTTGAGATTTGCCTTTTTTGGAGATTAATTCTAAAACTTCACCATATGCCAAACAGAATGACATGCAGTGCTTCTCAAAACGAAACAGTTTTCTAATGGAAAATGAATTTAGACGACAGTGTTAAAAAGTATACGATGCAATCCGTTTTTCAATTAGAGAAAAGTGTAAGAGAATATTTCCCAGAGGTAAAAAACTAAGTATGATTGGATAAAATAGCTGTTACTGTACTGCGATAAATTAAAAGGCTTGCCAGTGAAGAACATTATCGGCATATCAACAGATTCAACTTTGAATCTAAGTTTAAGCGAGAGCAGCTCCTAAATTTTTGTTTGTAGAATTCATGCATAATACCTAGAAGTTTCTTACACAGCTATCAAGGTATACTAATGCCACTCAGATCAATGTATTTAGGTGTGGTGTGGTGTATTTAATTATGGCAAAGCACACTAGGGCTATCTGCCTAAGGGGAGGGATGCCTTCGTGGAGGACTTTCTAAGGGAACTGGCTACAATGTATTTAGGAGAAAAATCTTAATGTATGTCGCAACAAAAACAAGATATAGAAACAAATTAAATGCAGAATATGATATAGATTAGATCTGCGGATAACTTAATTAGAGTTAGACTTTGACAGTTTGTGCGAAAAATGCAAGCCCAACCCAGTCACTAAATATGATGCAAGTGTAGGTAGCACTTGAAACACGAATTAATGTTATTAATGAGTAAATAAATAAAAAAAAACTAATAACTATTAATACAGTGTCTCACAAAAGTGACGGGACACTTGTGCTTTACAAAAAGGAAACTGTAGTAAAATAAATTAAAAAAAACATGTAAAAAGGTTTTGTGGGTGTGTTTCATACTTTAATTTAGTAACAATTATTACATAACATACATTTTCTCAAAATATTAAAATATTAATTTAACAAAAATACAATTGTTTAGAACGGATCAAAAAATGGCTCACATAAGTGATGGGACACTTACTTTTACATCAAATATTTATCCAAAAATTTTGCTTTTTAAAAGGTTTTAATATTTTGTTGGATTTACTTTTACTTTTAAAACATGATTTAATCTTCTTGGGATGGATTCGACTAATTTTTTTTTTTGCGATTTCCGGAGTGATTTTACCCCATTCTTCTTGAAGCACCGATTTTAATTGTTGTTTTGAAGAAGTGGTGTGTTTGCGAATTCTTGATTCCAATTCTTGCCAAATATTCTCTGTGGGATTTAAGTCTGGAGATTGTGGTGGTGTTTTTATTATTTCAGGACAGTTATACAGCAGCCAGAGTCTAACGTTCAAAGCAGTGTGCTTGGGGTCATTGTCCTGGTAGATTTTAAAATCGTTATGAAGGTTCAATTTTCGTGCTGAAGATTTTAAATTTTGATTTAAATGTTAATATACTTGTACTGATTTATTATACTGTCAATAAAAACAAAATTACCAACTCCAGCGGACGACATTCACCCCCATACCATAACTCCTCCTCCACCATGTTTTACTGTTGGCACCAAGTTCTGTTTGCGAAATTCTTCCCTGGGTTTTCTCCACACCAAGATTCTACCGTCAGAACCAAATATATTAAATTTACTCTCATCAGCAAATATAACTTCATTCCAGTAATCAGAATTCTTATTTATGTTGGATTTTGCGAAAGCCAGTCTGAGTTTTCTATTCTTTTCACTCACGAAGAATGTTTTCCTGGCTGCTCTACCGTGATATCCAGCAAATCGAATTACTCTTCCAATAGTCTCAGGATTAACAATTACTCCCTATAATGCTTGTAAATGAGCAGCAACTTTAGGAGCACTCATTCCTGGATTTTTTTTAATATTTCGAACGATAATTTGCTTTATTCCATTGGATAGCTTTGATGGTCGGCCAGGTCTTCTTTTATCCTGAATTATATGATTCTTTTTTTTATCGTTTAAGGATATTGAAAACCGTTGAAAGACTCAAGTTAACTGTTTCAGCTGTTTCTCTAATAGATTTTCCACGTTCAATATGCAAATTAATAACTAGTTTTCGAATTTCAGGCGAAGTTTCTTTTCGTTTAGCATTCATGGCTGCACAGAGCTAAAAAACGCAAAAATTCCGAAACAAACTGGAGAGAAATACTGCAGACGATTTTATAAATTATTGCCAATTGCTTTTGAGTAAAAAATAAAAAACCTCAAAAATAGTTTTATTGTAGTACGTAGTAGTATCTACTGGTGTCCCATCACTTATGTGAGCCATTTTTTGCTTCGTTCTAAACAATCGTATTTTTATTAAATTAATATTTTAATATTTTGAGAAAATGTATGTTATGTAATAATTGTTACTAAATTCAAGTATGAAACACACCCACAAAAAATTTTTACCTTTTTTTTATTTATTTTATTACAGTTTCCTTTTGTAAAGCACAAGTGTCCCATCACTTTTGTGAGACACTGTATTTTAAAAAGGAAATCTAAAAGGTTTCAGATTTTAAATTACGTCCAAAGGGGCGTTTTTTTACTTTATTTGTTAAATATCATGTTCTTCGCACTTAAATCGTAAAATTCTGTTCAAGAGCAATATCGCAGAATAATTTTAAATATAAGCGTATCTTTAGAATTTCCGATACACAGTCTCGCGCGCTGGAGGTAAAAATGTTTTTTCCTGTTGCCATCGCTCGCATTGAAATCCTGGAGTTTTTGAATAAAAAATTCGTTAAAGTTTCAGAAAATATGGAATCAATAATAAAACAAATTCCAAATTTTGCTTTCCACATGCCTATATTCACAGTAGGATTACGTCAATCAAAATCCGATAGCTCTACATACCGTTGTTTTATCACAATTAGGGAAACATAAATATATTTATGCAGATTCTTCATTATTTAATTGCTTCAAATATAATAAAGGCCGATAACATTTGGTGGCAACAACTGGAAAAGTGAAACGGACATTCAGAGTTATTCGACGCGAAATCGCAAAACGAAAACAATAGTCCCTCAGGGACAAAGCCACTTTGGATTGGAAAAGAAGAAATGTTTTCTAAAAAAAGGAAGCATCGAAATATTTTATTTAAAAGCAAAATTGTACAACTACCCCCGAAGTTACTTTCAAAGTAATTTTCGCTCTCTTAAGTGAGAGAATGAAGTAAAGAAATATACTGTTTAAAAAAGCCGCCAATAGTCAATTTAATATAAATTTCCCTTTTCTTTATTCTTGTAAAATCAATCCCTACCATTACATTGTGCTTTTGGATATGTATTCCTATCTTATTAACGGCCTATAAAAAGTGCTAAAATTGAATTTTTTTTTTTTTTTTTCTCTCTCTCTTTTTTAATCCTATTGTCACCATGTTTTTGATTTTTAACGCTAGAAAAATCTCTGCAAGAGCTATTTTTAAGGTTCTTCCCATGCGTCTTCAATGTAAACAAGCTTCATTGCGTAAATGTAAACAAACTAGCTATGATGTGCATTTAAGCTGGAATCCAACGTGAGAAAAACAGTGCGAAAATAAATTCTGTACACATGTCATCCTCGTAAGTTTAAAATTAACTAAAAAAAATATAATTTACATCCAAAAGTGACGAAAAAGCAAAAAAACGTATTCATTCTCTGTGCTTGCTATTTAAAGGATAGCGTTCACGCATGCGCAGAAACTACTGAATAAATCCAGCCGTAAAAATACGTTTGCTGAATCAAATTGTGTTACAAATATACTGCTTTCTTGTGGTTAAAAAGTACATTTCATATTTACATAAGAAAAAATTACCCTTTAAATATAATGCTGAATTTACTAAAAAACGAGATTTTTTTTTCGCGTAAGAAACGAACGGATTACAAGCGTTTTCTTTGAGAAAAATAGTTATATTGGCTGTTAAAGCAGCAGAAGTTCTTAGAGAACTTATAATAATGTCTAGAGAAATACTTCCGTATAAAATTCTAAAGAAAATTTATAAAGCCTTGTAGGATTTCTCTTAGTTCAATTAATTAACCTATTATTAAAATTTTTTGTTATCTTTCCTGAACTCCTCAACTTCATCTTGCATTTCCTCGCAAAGCTGTAAAAGCGTATTTTCGCTAGCCCGCGCACGTTTCATTTCTGAGCTTCCTGTTACACTGATTCGTCTTTTGGCCATTTGAATAAATATCATGCCTGTTAGGTTTGTCGAGTCAATCTAGTTAGCCATAACTTAAAAGTGCTAATCCAGCACTATTTTTATGACACTTGAATTGAACTGTATTACAAATTCTTAGTTTCCAGAGCTTATGTGGTCAAAGAGAGTTAGATCCTATAGTCTTTATAAAGTGGTGTTCTACAGAAATCTGTTAAGCTTTCAAACATAATTCAAAGTAATATTTTAATTGCTGATGTATTGTTTGTTATATCTCTCTATATAAGGAAGGATGTCTTGTTTGTGTGTTTGTTCGCGATTAACTCAGCAACTACTATAGCTGTCGTCACGAAACATTTTAGAATTCTTTTCTGGGTTCTGAAAAAGGTCGACGTCCACAATAAAAAAAAAAAGGAGGGAAAGAAAAGAAAAAGAACATCTGAAAGGTTTCAGATTTTAAATTACGTCCAAAGGGGCGGGATTTTTTTTTACATTTTGTGTGTTTCCTTTGTTTATTAAATATCATGTTCTTCGCATTTAAACCATAAAACTCAGTTCAAGAACAATATCGCAAAATAATTTTAAATTGAGCATATCTTTAGAATTTCCGACACCAGTTCCACGCGCTGGAGATAAAAAGGTCCCCCCCCCCGGTAGAGTGTTGCCATAGTTTGTTATTCAAAAATTCATTAAAGTTTTACAAAATATAAAATCGATAATAAAAGAAATTCAAATTCGGCCTTCCACGCGCCCATATTCGTAGGAGGATTACGTCATTCGAAATTCGATGGCTGTAGGTACCCTTATTTTATCACCATGCGAGAAATATACATACAGAATACACAGAATATACAGAATTTTCATTATTTAATTTCTTGGAATATAATGCAGGACTGTAACATTTGGTGGCAACAATTTGAAAAGTGATTCAACGCAAAATTGTTAAACGAAAACAATAGTTCTTCAGGGACAATGCCCCTTTGGGGGGGGGAATTATTAAAAAAATCTGAAAGGTTTAAGATTTTAAATTACGTCCAAAGGGGCGTTTTCTAACGTTTCATGTGTTACCTTTATTTATTAAATATCATGTTCTTTGTACTTAAACCATAAAATTCTGTTCAATAGCAATATCAATAGCGCAAAATAATTTTAAAATTAGCCTATCTTTAGAATTTCCGACACCAGTTCCGCGCGCTGGAGATAAAAAGGGTTTCCACCCCCCGTAGAGTGTTGCCATTGCTCGCTTTGAAATCCTTGAGTTTGTTAATCAAAAATTCGTTAAAGTTTTACAAAATATGAAATCGATCATAAAACAAATTCCAAATTTCAACTTTGGTCTTCCACATGCCCATATCCGTAGGAGGATGACGTCATTCAAAATTCGATGGCTCTATGTACCGTTGTTTTATCGCAATTGGAGAAATATACATACATTTATGCAGATTTTTCATTATTTAATTTTTTCAAATATAATGCAGGACTCTAACGTTGGGTGGCAACAGTTTGAAAAGTGAAACGGACATTGATAGTGATTCAACGCAAAATCGCAAAACGGAAACTATAGTTCTTTAGGGACAAAGCAAGCTAATATCAGGGATATTATCTAAAATAAAAATACATTAAATTATTTCCGGTTCAAAAAATTCGTGGGAAGCCATTTCGAAATTCCAATGAGACAGATGTGTTTGTTTTTTGCTGCATAACGAATTAAATGTTGATACGGTATTTTACACTGATGGACGTAAAGCATCTTCAGCACGTTTCAGTGTTGAACGACATTTGGTTTTAATTAGCGTTAAAGCTGAAAATGTAGTTTCATAAAAGTCTATAGTGCTGAATGCGAAAAGAACATTTAATGCCATTTCAGAAATAATAAGAAATCTAGTCCTAACCGATCCAGAATTCATCCAGGAGTTTTGTGAAAACTCAAGTTTTAAGTTTGAATCGTTATATAGCAAAAATCCAGCAATTTATAAATTCCTTTTACACTTTATATATATAACAGGTAATTAATCTCATTAATATCAATTAATGTCTTTAATAACAGTCTAATCTCATTAATAGTCAATTAATTTAATTTCTTTAAAAGTCTTATGAACGCAATTTCTATAATTTCTATATTTTTCTTTAAAAGTCTTATCTCTAAGTTCGACTATCGAAATAAATTTGTGCGACCCCAAAATTTCGATTTGCAACCCATAGTTTAAGAAACTCTGATATACAGCATTTTTCTAACATAGGTATTTTGAAACAAAATTGAGCTTTTACTGAAATAAAATGCAAATTTTTTCCCCATATTCCGAATCTACCACTCAAATTATGCCTAGATATTAAATTTTTAAATTTTTGGTGAGAAATTTATGCCGAAACTTGAAAATTTATCTTGGCACAATTTTTTCAATGTGCGCCAAGAATAATTCACTTGGCGAACTTTTTTTTATTTATATCAACGTATTTTCTTTTCCTTTTTACTTCTTTGTACGAAGTAAAAAGGAAGTATTGTAATAGCGAAAAGTTTCAGGCAGCATATTTCAACGAAAATATCCATTTTGACCGCTATCGAATGCAATTTAACGATGTCTTTGCGTGATATGTGTACGTAAGGACAGAATAAGACTCTTTTCCTTCAAAAAAATTATAAAACTGCTTTAAAATTAATTTTGAAGAGAATTTTTCATGGCGTCTGTACGAACGTATGTATGTACCTGCGTACGAACGTAACTCGCATAACTCAAAAACGAGTAGCCTCAGAACATTGAAACTTTGCATATAGGACTGCTATAACATGTAGATGTGCACCTCGTATTTTGGTTGCAATCGGCTCACCAAACGTATATAAATATATTTATATATATATCCACTCTGTTACCCGGCTCAGTGATCTCAGTTTCTTTACTCTTATATGTTTGTAAATTGTATATTTTTTGGTTTAAAAATGATTGAATTACGTTGTTTTTATCTTCCGGTTAAGGTTTTTATGCCTTTCGTAATTCTGGAAGGAATATTTGTACAATTATCAACAATTTAAAAGCTGTTTAAGTGCGGTTAAGTTTTAAATAACATGGCGGACATATTTGTTTCCATTTGAAACAGCATAATTGTAGATTTGTTGCCAATCTAGAGAGACTAAGCTTCGCAACACAAAAGTAGCGCCTTCATTTATTATTGCGAATTAAATCATGCTTAATAGTTTCCGGAATTTTTTCGAGGAAATAAAGGTTTAAGATTTACTTCGTAATTTTTAATGCAGATATTTTGAGTTTTTATGTATTTTTGCCTTGTCGCGAAGTGAGAACTGAATTAATTGAATGAGAAATACTAAATCGTCTGTGAAAACTGTTTCTGATTTTTTTTTTTTTTTTTGCTTAATATCTTTCATACATCGTTTTAGCTTTATTATAGTATTTGAATAGAACATGTGGCAACGAGAATTCTTCAAATGATATAAATTTTGTGCATTCAGAGTGTCGCTATAGTAAACAAGTATAGTGAATTTTAAAGAGTGCATTTATTCTATTGTGGTTTATGCGCTGTCTACGAAGTAGATTTAATTCAATCCAATCAATTTAAATGAAATTCAAGAAAAAATGCGTATAATTTAATATTCCGTAAAAGGAAGTCATGTGGTGTACACATCAGATTTTTTTTATTGTAACACCAGCGGAAAAATGTCATCATTCGTACCTTCAAATAATTTTAACAAAGTGCTTAAACCGCATTTAGCATTATTATCACTTACAACGAACATGGCAAATTTTAAAGCGCGGCAACATGTATATTCACGTATATTTTCGGAAATTTTGAATTAAAAAAACTCTTAATTTTTTTCAGGTATATTTAGAAGTACGTCTACTTTACGAAGATGGCAAATTTTTTTCAAACTTTTTTTCGAAAAATGTATAAAAATTATATAGAAATACAAATTTTAAAAATAAATCACAAAAAATGGGCGATTTTTATTTGGCATGAACCTAAATTTCTAAATGTGGAAGGAAAAATCAAATAAGTTTAATAAAAAAAAAAGAGATGTTAATAAATATATACCAAATTCAATTAACATGGAGGAGCTAAAATTTTAACAGCTAATGTTTAAAAAACTACTCGAGCGATTTTTACAAAACTTGGCACTTTGGCATCATCTGAGTCGTAGAAATGAAATATGGAAAAAACTAGTATGTTATTTCAGAAAAAGTCCGATTTTGTGTTAAAATACCTATGTTAGAACAATGCTATATACATATATATCTAATATATATCCTATGTCCGGCTTTTGGGACATGAAACACGCAAGTTGAATTTCGTCAATCGGTCCTGTAGAACGGGAGATATGGAACTGCCCTTTTTAGTCCAAAACGGCTTTGTCCCTGAAGGACTATTGTTTTCGTTTTGCGTTGGTTCGCTATAAATGTCCGTTTCACTTTTCAAACTGTTGCCACCCAATGTTAGAGTCCTGCATTATATTTGAAGAAATTAAATAATGAAAAATCTGCATAAATGCATGTATATTTCTCGCATTGTGATAAAACAACGGTTTTTAGAGCCATCGAATTTTGAATAACGTCATCCTACTGCGAATATGGGCATTTATTTTATTATCAATTTCATATTTTGTAAAACTTTTACGAATTTTTGATTAACAAACTGAAGTATTTCAAAGCGAGCCATGGGAACGTTGTACAGAAAAAACATTTTTATCTCCAGCTCGCGAGACTCTGTATCGGAAATTCTAAAAAAAAATATGCTCATTTTAAAACTATTTTTGCGATATCGCTGTTGAACTGAATTTTATGGTTTAAGTGCGAAGAACGTGATATTTAATAAATAAAGGTAACAGACAAAATGTTAAAAAGCGTCTCTTTGGACGTAATTTAAAATCTGAAATCTTTCAGATTTTTATTTATTTATTTATTTATATTTATTTTATTTATTAGTCCAAAGGGATTTGAATCCCGAAGGACTATTAGTTTCGTTTTGGCATTTTGCGTGGGACTCATAAATGTCGGTTCACTTTTCAAACTGTTGCCACAAAATGTTAGAGTCCTGCATTATATTTGAAGAAATTAAATAATGAAAAATCTGCATAAATGTATGTATATTTCTCGTATTGTGATAAAACAACGGTACATAGAGTCATCGAATTTTGAATAACGTAATCCTCCAACGAATATGAGCATGTGGAAGACCCAATTTGAAATTTGAAATTTGTTTTATGATCGATTTCCTATTTTTTAAAACTTTGACGAATTTTTGATTAACAAACTCAAGGATTTCAAAGCGAGCAATGGCAACGTTGTGCAGAAAAAACATTTTTATCTCCAGCGCGTGAGTCTCTGTATCGGAAATTCTAAAGATAGGCTCGTTTTAAAACTATTTTGCGATATTGCTGTTGCACTGGATCTTATGGTTTAAGTGCGAGGAACATGATATTTAATAAAGAAAGGTAACACACAAAATGTTAAAAAACGCCCCTTTGGACGTAATTTAAAATCTGAAACATTTCAGATTTTTTTTTATATCAAATAAGTCTGTTTATTATTTATTTATTTTACTTTATTTTTCTGGTGCAAGGTGTACATCACACACACACAAACACCAGAAAAATAAACTTTTTTTTTTGTTGTTGTTGTTTTAAAAATTTTTTTTTTTTTTTTTTTTTTTTTTTAAATCTGACTATATTGTTCTAATTACAAAAATGGAAAATTTTCGAGTGAATATAATTCGGTTTAGGAATAACAAATACATAATTTATTTAGTTTAATTGTCTTGTTATAACCAGTGCAAGATTTATATATAAGCTATAGCTTAGGGCCCCCCAACTTTCTTGGGCCCTTCAAAAATTTTTAAATATAATATAAGTATAGTATTAAAATATCGTATAGCAGAATAACGAACGAAGGATTAAGAGCCATAAATTCCTCCTTTTTTACGTTTATATCGAGGGGGTTGAAAAACGAAGGCTAATATGGGACTGAAGGGCAAAAAAGCTATTTCCAATGGAGGCTGAAACGGGAATAAAATCATCGAGGCGGTTTTGGGAAAAGGGGACATTTGGGGTATGCCTTTGCGGACACGCTTGGTTACATTTTTTTGATGTTATCAGGCTACTTGCTCGTCCCGTCTACTACCTCTTAATATAATTATAGTGTGAAGGGCTTTCACTTACATTTTCGTTCTTGTGTAATGTCTGTCACGAACATTCATTCATTCTATTCGATAGAGTTTTCCACAGCCGGAGAGTTTGAAGCCTCACCCTTGGCGTCTTGTCCTCGTTCCGAAGCCCTCGAGCTAAAATTGTCTTTTTCTGAGAACAGGCCGAGTGGGAAGGAAGAAAATTCATCCCTTCATTGACGAAACCAGGACACGTATGTGTATGTAATTTTTTTTTTTTTCCCTCGCGGCTCCTATAGCATCTTTCTTTTTTTCTCTGCATTTAAGCAAATTCCCGATATGGTTTGTTTGTCAGAAAATACTCATCTTCACTCGCAAGATAACATCGAAGACTCTGCTAAGCCATTTGGATGGGTGTTAGTTTGATAGCGATCGAGACTTGCTTGTTTGTTTCTGAAGTCGCTGGTGAATGCGAACATCTCACTGCTAGTTAAACATGATTGCAGCTTTGGAAAGTGTTGTTATGTTCCATGTTACAAAATCAAACCGCTGCTTCGTTTATTTTGTAACTAACGGAAGTACCAGATGGCAGTTAAGTTCGATTGAGAATAATATACAGTGTCTCACAAAAGTGATGCGACACTTGTGCTTTACAAAAGGAATCTGTAATAAAATTAATTAGAAAAACATGTAAAAATTTTTTATGGGTGTCTTTCATACTTAAATTTAGTAACAATTATTACATAACATACATTTTCTTAAAATATTAAAATATTAATTTAATAAAAATACAATTGTTTAGAACGGAGCAAAAAATGGCTCACATAAGTGATGGCACACTTACGTACTATGCAACAAAAATCGTCTGAAGTCAGCAATAAAAATATTTTTGAGGGTTTTCATTTTTACTCAAAAGCAATTGGCAATAATTTATAAAATCGTCTGCAGTATTTCTCTCTAGTTCGTTTTGGAATTTTTGTGTTTTTTAGCTCTGTGCAGCCATGAATGCTAAACGAAAAGAAACTTTGCCTGAAATTCGAAAATTAGTTATTAATTTGCATATTGAACGTGGAAAATCTATTAGAGAAACATCTGAAACACTTAACTTGAGTCTTTCAACAGTTTTCAGTATCATTAAACGATATAAAAAGAATCATATGATTCAGGATAAAAGAAGACCTGGCCGACCATCAAAGCTATCCAATGGAATAAAGCGAATTATCGTTCGAAATATTAAAAAAAAATCCAAGAATGAGTGCTCCTAAAGTTTCTGCTGATTTAAAAGCATTATATGGAGTAATTGTTAATCCTGAGACTATTAGAAGAGTAATTTGATCTGCTGGATATGACGGTAGAGCAGCCAATTCTTTGTAAGAAAAAATTCTTTGTAAGTGAAAAGAATAGAAACCTCAGACTGGCTTTCGCAAAATCCAACATAAATAAGAATTCTGATTACTGGAATGAAGTTATATTTGCTGATGAGAGTAAATTTAATATATTTGGTTCTGACGGTAGAATATTGGTGTGGAGAAAGCCCAGGGAAGAATTTCGCAAACAGAACTTGGTGCCAACATGGTGGGGGAGGAGTTATGGTATGGGGTGTATGTCGTCCGCTGAAGTTGGTAATCTTGTTTTTATTGACAGTATAATGGATGAGTACAAGTATATTGACATTTTAAATCAAAATTTGAAATCTTCAGCACGAAAATTGAACCTTCATAACGATTTTAAATTCTACCAGGACAATGACCCCAAGCACACTGCTTTGAACGTTAGACTCTGGCTGCTGTATAACTGTCCTGAAATAATAAAAACACCACCACAATCTCCAGACTTAAATACCATAGAGAATATTTGCCAAGAATTGGAATCAAGAATTCGCAAACACACCATTTCTTCAAAACAACAATTAAAATCGATGCTTCAAGAAGAATGGGGTAAAATCACTCCAGAAATAAAATTTAAAAAAAAAAAAAAAAAAAAAAAAAAAATTATCCGAATCCATCCCAAGAAAATTAAATCATGTTTTAAAAGTAAAAGGAGATTCAACAAAATATTAAAACCTTTTAAAAAGTAAAATTTTTGGATAAATATTTGATGGAAAAGTAAGTGTCCCATCACTTATGTGAGCCATTTTTTGCTCCGCTCTAAACAATTATATTTTTATTAAATTAATATTTTAATATTTTGAGAAAATGTATTTTAATATTTTGAGAATTTGTATATGTAATAATTGTTACTAAATTTAAGTATGAAACACACCCACAAAAAAGTGTTACATCTTTTTTTAATTTATTTTACTACTGTTTCCTTTTGTAAAGCACAAGTGTCCCATCACTTTTGTGAGACACTGTATCTAAGAACAGAAGAGAATGATACCGCTGTAATCTTTCTCTAATAACGATGCAAAAAATACACCTCATAGTCATACATTTTTCATTCTGATGCGATATGGAACCCACATAAAAAATTTGCATAGAAAAATAAGCTAATTATCATTATATCCGCAACAAATAGACACAGTTTTTAATGATTTTCGTCTTTCCAATCGAATGATCGTGAAAGCTCAAGTTCCATCTAATATTTCACCAATATTCAATTTTAGTCGATTAAATGTGGAAGAAAATAGATCATGATTGATCATAAATCAATAACGCGAACACACACACACAAATAAACATTGTCCTTTATCTGTAAAGATTTTCTAAAACTTACAAATTTTTGATTAACAAACTGCGATTTGAAAGCGAGCAGCAGTAACACTTTTCGGAGTAAAGCATTTTTATCTCCAGCGTGCGAGACTGTTGCCACTCGGAAAAAATGAGTGCAAAAATGAGTGTTTTTAAAGTTTTTTAATTAATATCTCGGAGATTAAAGTCGTACGAAGATCGGAACAGTCCAAATGGCTTCCCAAGAATTTTTGAAATCGCGAATAATGCATTTAATGTTTGGCAATGCTATTTTTATTTCGTTGTAAAACTTAGAAATTTTTATTAACAAACTCTACGATTTGAAAGCGAGCAATGGCAACACTTCAGGAAATAAAGCAAATTTTTATCTCCAGCGTGCGAGACTGTTGCCACTCGGAAAAAATGAGAGCGAAAAATGACCGTTTTTAGAGTTTTTAATTAATTTATTTAAGTTTTTTTTATTTAATATATTTATATTTCATATATTTAACTTTGAGAGCAATTTTTTTTTTTCTTTTGAAACAAGTGGACGTCGACCTTTTCCAGGACCCAGAAAAGAATTGTAGAAAGTTTTTATTCACTCTTTTAAAATATTTCTACTTTAATTAAACTTAGGAGATAATATAATCAATTAATCAATATTGTTTAGGAAATAAATTATATATATATATATATAATGTTGTATGATCTTAAATTCATTTAGTGCGAAAATTTTAAGATAATTCTACTATAATTCAACTTAGGAGATAATGTAATCAATATTATTTAGTAAATAAATTATATATATATCCACCAACAGCTGAGCGATCTGTTCGAACGGGTTAAAATCCCGGCGAACGGGTTGGCTGCATGGACTAGGCTAGGTTAGATTAAATGATAAAGGCAAAACCACTGGAGGGCTATCTCTCTGTAGGGAGGAATGTCTTCGTGGAGGATGTTTTAAGGAAAACTGGCTCATTATACATGGGGAAAACCGATCATGTATCATCCGAATGCATATGATCATCCGAATTGCCTTCGTGGAGAACTCTTTAAGGGAAACTGGCTTATTATACTACATGAGGAAAACCAATCATTCAGCCAGCCCTTTCGTCGGTTCTTGATCCCGGAAGCAGCGTGAGATTTTTTTTTCCCCCGTGTATGTCGTGGTTTTTTTCCCCCCCCTTGTATGTCGTAGTCTTTTTTTTTTTTTTTCCCAGAGCAAATTTCCTCCTCCACGAAGGCATCCCTCCCCACAGAGAGATAGTCCTCGAGTTGCTTTACTTTAATCAATTAATCCACCATGCACCAGTATTTATTTCGTTTTCAGTAGTTAAAAAAATAAGGTCATTAGTGTGATTAAGTATAATAAAAATAACACGCCGAAGAACAAATAGTAAAGTAATAGTTAGCAGATACTGATAGTTAACTCCAATTCTTATTGTTAACTGCCTTCACCAGTGGCTTACTGTTTAAGACGCTCAATACTGGTAGTTCGACCTGGGTTCGATCATAAGCGAATGGGATGGCTGCGTGGTCGGTTTTAGTAGGTTTTCATGCATGTAATGCGAATGTGAGCAAGTTACCTTAAAAAGTCCTCCCATTAGTCCATTTCAAAGGGAGCAATGGCAAAACTGTATGGGGAAAAAAAAAAAAAAAAAAAAAAAAAAAAAACCTCCAGCACGCGAGACTGTGTATCCGTATTTCTAAGGCATGCTCTTTTAAATATTTTGTGATATTGCTGTTATGGTTTAAGTGCAATGAACATGCTATTTTATAAGCAAAGTCAATACACAAAACGTTAAAAAACGCCACTTTGGGAGTAATATAAAATCTGAAAGCTTTCAGATTTTTTGACTCGCCATTTTTTTTATTATGTTTATATTATTTGTACACTCTGCACCAGACTTTAAAAGTTTAAGAACTTTTTTGTTCCTATAAGTGATAAGTAATCTCAGATCATTTGCTTGACTAATTAAGAAAATGTAACTCCTCTTTCCAAATTAGGATTATGGAGACCGGTAATAAGAAGTTTAACTTATCAAGCATTTAATTGACCTTTTAAAGAAAGTTTCTTTCATTAATTGGCATCGTAGCAAGTCTTAAGTTTGTGTTACGGCGCGAAATTCTGTGGCGTGCATATTTCTTCTTACAATGTTCAGAAACTGTAGGGAGCCAAAAATGAGGATTTCTTCTCGTATTCCATTATTTGGTTCAATGAAATCGGCCTGTAAACAACTATCAATCTTGAGTCATTGACAAAAAGAAAATGTACCGAAATCATTAACTGTGAAAAATGGTGTGCTAACTATTAGTTATGCATCAGCTATTTAACTCATTCATTTCACACTCCGTTTAGTGTAATGCCATTTTTTATTCTTGCTAAATATTGCTGTTATGGTTTAAGTGCAATGAACATGCTATTTTATAAGCAAAGTCAATACACAAAACGTTAAAAAACGCCACTTTGGGAGTAATATAAAATCTGAAAGCTTTCAGATTTTTTGACTCGCCATTTTTTTTATTATGTTTATATTATTTGTACACTCTGCACCAGACTTTAAAAGTTTAAGAACTTTTTTGTTCCTATAAGTGATAAGTAATCTCAGATCATTTGCTTGACTAATTAAGAAAATGTAACTCCTCTTTCCAAATTAGGATTATGGAGACCGGTAATAAGAAGTTTAACTTATCAAGCATTTAATTGACCTTTTAAAGAAAGTTTCTTTCATTAATTGGCATCGTAGCAAGTCTTAAGTTTGTGTTACGGCGCGAAATTCTGTGGCGTGCATATTTCTTCTTACAATGTTCAGAAACTGTAGGGAGCCAAAAATGAGGATTTCTTCTCGTATTCCATTATTTGGTTCAATGAAATCGGCCTGTAAACAACTATCAATCTTGAGTCATTGACAAAAAGAAAATGTACCGAAATCATTAACTGTGAAAAATGGTGTGCTAACTATTAGTTATGCATCAGCTATTTAACTCATTCATTTCACACTCCGTTTAGTGTAATGCCATTTTTTATTCTTGCTAAATGTTGTTGTTGTTACCAATCTCACTTGTATAACAAAGATCAGCACATTCATCATGGCGAGGAGACATGCGTCTGTCGTTGGGCAGACCGACTTCATTTCAGTCCCCCCCCCCCCCCCAAGTTTGTGAAGCATTCCTGGAGGACAGGTCCGGGGAGCGTAATAGCAGACCACACATTGAGTTGAATAGTGTTAAACAAATGTCGCATACTGCGCATGCTCAGAAAAAAAATTTGGCGTAATTATTATGTTGGCGCAATTTGAAAAGAAGATAAATACGGTATATGGTAGATGTACCGCCATCTGATTGTAAACAAATTTGGCGTATAACCTTCGAGCCGGGTAACGTGCGCTTATCGCTGAGGCCGGCAGTGTCTTACGCGAGCGTCTCTGCAGGGCCGGGATCTTTTTTGCTACTAAGCCTATATCCATGAAATTTCCGAAGTATCAACGCATTGTTTAATAATGCTCTATAGAGTATTTAAACGGCTTACGCTTTATAAATATTTTTATATATATACTTTAATTACCTTACTTCTTGTTTAAATGCATATTTTACATATTTTATTTTCATTACTCACCATTTTATGAATTTTAACATCATACATCTGAAAACTAAATATATTACTTAAAATTCTCTTTTCGTATGAAAAATTTGAAAACAGGGATCTACACACAGTCCTACGTTACATTCCTTGCACTCGTAATAACTCATTTGCCGTTTTGGAGGATTTTTCCGGGAATGTGAACAAACGAAGCATCGTCGTCTCATTTTCTTATCGGTCTCTTCTGAACAAAGTTTTGGAAAATGTCTTTCAGTTAATCTTTCAGAATCAATATCAGAATTTCAGAATCAATATCTGAAATATTTTGCATCATTTCTGCTATTTCATGCTCTGTTAAACATTTTCGACGCTTCGACATTGAAACGGTAAAAACAGAAAGAATTCACGTCTAACAAGATCTAATTATTTTCTAAAAACTGAACTGCAAACCGAAATACCCAACGCTTTAGAGCAAATAAAACTTCTCTACTTACAATAAACAACTACCACGTGCGAATAAAGTGCGATTTAAAGAGACGTCATAAATCACGCCATTCGGAAACATTTATTTCCCCGTTTGTTTATATAATCAAAAACACGTGTATGTGAGTCATGCTTCTCTCATTTCGAGTAGAAAGTCTAATTTACATGTATCTGAAACCGTATGGACATACAGTGCCATCTTGTGGCAGAAATTATAGTTTGAAAAACGTTCCAAAGTACTGGCACAAATACGTGACAGTCGGT
Source organism: Stegodyphus dumicola (assembly GCF_044657685.1). Lineage (NCBI taxonomy): Eukaryota > Metazoa > Arthropoda > Arachnida > Araneae > Eresidae > Stegodyphus > Stegodyphus dumicola. The sequence continues at coordinate 247,972,900 of NC_140771.1, forward strand.
AAAGAATGGAACAATCCTCTGGCACGCCTGCGTGTCGGCCGGTAGGTAAGTGCGTTCGTTGCTGGCACGTATACGTGACAGTCGGCGCGAAGGGGTTAAGTCTTCGTAGAGTAGTGTAAAGTAATTACTGTGTTAAAATAAGATTTTTTTCCTGAACTGCTGCAACAACTGGAAAGTTGAATGATACGATCAAGTATAAATTCGATTAAAGAGTGCAAAAAAAATGGGTAAAGGAAGTCAGCTTAAATACAGGATTTACCATACGTTCCATTCGTACATACGTAAAGAAACACGGAGGAATATAACAAGTGTTTGTACATAACATTAAAAAAATTTTACTTTTCCTTAATGCTGTTTATTTAATTCTTTGAAATAAGAAAACGAAAGCGGAATATACGTTAACAAACTTAGCGAGAAAATCCAGTTTACAATTACTGAATTATAACACGTAAACAAATTGCATCTAAATAACGAATTATTACGCACAACGTATGTTACAAATATTAAATGCACTGTTATTGACAAACTAAAATAAAGAAAAATAGGCAAGTGCAATCGTTATGGAGGTTAAAATAAGTAATAAGAAAAGTTCCACAACATTGCAGTTGTACGCATCACTCGACAGCCATGGAAATCACGAATAAGCTAGCGTAGGGTTGCTTAGTCGCCAATATTTCGCCCCGCGCCAAAGGTACACCATCAAGCATGCGCAGTAAGCGAAATTCGCTTAACAGTGTTTAACTCAATGTGCGGTTTGCCATTACGCGTCCGGGGATCTTCCACCTTTCTTTTCCTATCACTAACCCATGGAGGTAGGAAAGGAAGGAGGGGCCAACCGGCACTAGAAGTAAAGCACTGCTTTGAAGCTTGGGTCACCAGATGGGGGCGTTCTTTGTTTACATTCAGAAGCTCGCTTGATAGTATTTCGACACACGACAGTTCCATACAAATCGAAAAAGGGACACTTTCGCATGAAAGAAACATTCATAGTGTGATGGATAATAGCAATTTGTATAGTTTAGTGACATTTACGCAAAAATCACATCTTGGTTATTTTTCGATAACTAACAGGCCAGTAAGGCAATCAAGATTGCGATCTGATGACAATACGGTTAATTATGTGAATTTGATAGTTATTATTTATTATATTATCAAAGAATTATTAAACTGTGTAAAATTACTAAAAGAAATACTGAGTGCCCTGCCAAAATTTATTTTCTAGAAGATTTGAAAAGTTTGAAACTTGATGGCTAAATGTAAATATAAAATTATGTATGTTAAAATATTTGTAATTAGGCTCATAGGTCAGATTAAGTTTTTATTAAATAGAGTAACGCATGCAAGGGCTATCTGCCTAAAGAGAGAAATGCCATCGTGGAGGCATTTTGAAGAAAAACTGACCTTTGAGTGGGTATTAAAAATAATGCATATAATTTTCATTCAAATTATATTCATATATATTTTTTATGTAAAACTTCCGAGTGTATGCTAAATTAGTGTAAATTACTTTACACGAAAAATATAGTGAATGCACAGAAATTAAAGATTTGCACATGCCGGAAATGAAAAATAGGAAATATGTATGGGTATTTATGCATGTGCTTGCAAAAAGCATGTATCTGCCTTTGACAAAATGCATAAATATTCATTAAATTATTTATAAATGTATTTGAAATGAAGAATTTATTCACTTATAAATAACTGTGAAAGTACTGTGAAGAAATCTAATTATTAAATGTATCTAATTTATAATGATTATAAATGTTATCTAAATATATAATAACCTTAATATTGAATTGTAAACATAAATTGAAATCCTGTTGACAAATACGTTATAAAACTATTTAAGCAAGAATTGTTCGTATTGGAAAGCAACCTGTTAAAAGGTATTGTAAAGCAAATGCTATGAGATGCGCACTTAAGAACGTAATAAAGAGTTTTGGCATATGTATTGTTGAAATGAAGGGTAAAAAAAAATCTCATAAGTATAATTAAAAGAATTATTCCCTTTACATTTTATAATAACTCAGTTACAAATTTTAAATAACACTTAAAAAAAAAAAAAAAAAAAAAAACTTATTTTATTCCCTTTCAGAAATGTTCAGAGAAAGTCAAGTACTATTTAATTATTAGGAATTAGCGAAATACTTATTTAAAGTATTTCGCTAATTCCTAATAATTCTCTAATTTAAAATGAACCGAATAGAGCATTAATTATAAATTGACTTACATTTTTCGATTTAAAAGAAGCCAAAAAATCATGTCATATTTAAGAAAGTATTTTAGGAAGAAGCTCTATAAATAGAAAAGAAATGATGCATAATTTTAATATTAATAATAAAATAAACTTTGATCTTAATTTTTGTACCTTAACCGAATAAAATTGAATTACCTTAATTTTTTTTTCTAATGTAATTAACGAAGACTTTAAATATTTCATTCAAATTAAACCATTCTGAGAAAACTGTCCTGTGAAAAGTATAGCATTTAATTCCGTTCAGAATGAAATGTTGTTTAAAAATATGTTGTTTTCATATACTTAGGACTCTGAAGTGTTGTAGAAAAAGAAAATATATACATTTATATGCATATTTACGACGTAATTATAAAATATTTTCATCCGAACGCGTCAAATTCCATTGAACTCAATGGTAAATGACCCAATGTTTTGGTCACCACGTAGGGATCGCCGGTGCTTCAGAGCAGGGTACGGGAGAAACTTGTTTAGAGCTACTCCATCTTACTTCCTACCTCTATGCATTAACCTCTCGAGAGGACTTCCGCTTGAAGCATATTCAGAGTGCCCCCATGCTGCGCAGACACTATACATTTACAAATATCCATACCTTCTCCGAGATTCCGACCCGGGGTCTTTGGTATGACAATCGAAGTCACTTACTCCTATCTCAATTGGACGGTTTGCTAAATGTGATATTATGAAATTATTAGTAAAAAAAAAAAAAAAGGCAATTTACCCAGAAAGACTATTAATTTCGTTTTGGCATTTTGCGTGGATTCACTATAAACAGCGAATCATTTTTAAACTGTTGCCACCCAATATTCGAGCCCTGTGTTATATTTAAAGAAATTAAATAATGAAAAATCTCTACGAATGTATGTATGTTTCTCGCATTGCGATAAACCGACGATACCTAGAGCCATCCCAATTTTGGATAACGAACATTTCCACTCAAATACGGGCATCTGGAAGCCCAAATTTGGAATTTGTTTTATTATCGATTTCATGTTTTGTAAAACTTTAACAAATTTTTGATTAACACGAACTCAACGATTTCAAAGCGAACGATGGGAACACTGCACGAAAAAAAAAATGCATTTTTATCTCCAGCGCGCAGAACTGTGTATCGGAAATTCTAAAGATAGGGTCATTTGAAAATTATTTTGCAATATTGCTGTTGAACTGAATTCTATGGTTCAAGTGCGAAGAACATGATATTTAATAAATAAAGATAGCACACAAACGTTTAAAAAAAAAAAGGCCCATTTGGGGGCTTTTTTAATTTTAATATAAAATTTGATTTCAGATTTTATATTGTTACGTATTTTTATTCTTCTGACACCAGTTGTTACATTATTTTCTTCTTTCACGTTCGTACGGATTTGGAGGGAATAACGACGACACTTGATGAAGTATCGAAACACACTTTATTAGCCAGTATTGTCAGGACAGCTCCAAAACACGTTTTACAGTCGTCGATGAACTACTATAAACACGCTGACACGATCAGCGACACAGCTTTCAGGTTATCAAGCTATCACAGTGGAGACAGCTTCACTGCAAAGCACCAGAGTACAGCTCCCGACTCTGCTTGGTCGTTCTCGGAATTCCACGTACTCTCGAGACTCTCCACGCTACAACTGCACTCGGCACTCGCTGCCCGGCTGTCAACACGGACTGACTCGCTAGACGAGACACGCTCGATACTAATTACCTCGCACTCCAGACGAGGCACACTCTCTCTCTCGCACTCTATGCGAGGCACACACTCTCTGACTGCGGACGAGCAGGATTTATATAGCTTTCGGCTTGTGTTCGGGAACATTCTGGGCTAAACCGGTAAGAATTGGTTCCAGAAGGTTCTCCAACCGTCCATGGTATATCGCCTATTTTGTCGCCAAATTTCACCAAAAGGGCGATTTCTCACCAAATATGGCAACCCTGTCATGCATTGCCATTTTATGGCAACCCTAAAACTGCTTTGCGGGGAAGCCATCTCACCGCGCCTATACATTTCGTAACAATATACTTTTTTTTAATGAAATATTTTTGATATGATTTCCAGTATTTTACTTATCAAATATGGATAAGTTTCTGGCCCAAAACATATTTTCATTGACAAATATATTGCGTAATTGGACGTATCCTATTATGCGATACATTTTTCAATGAAATAATAATATTAATGTTTATACCAATACCTACACACATGTAATAAATACTGTAGGAATAGCTATACATTTTTGAATGAAATACTGCTACTAATATTCATGGGTATAAGCTCGATAATACTCTTGTGGTGTTGCGTGGCTCCAACTTGCCCGCAACAATAGTAGTGACTGCTATGAACTGCAAAGTACACAAACTCCAAGAAGGGTTTAACTCCCTTTTTATTCCACTTTAGAAATTACAGATGCGTTCACTTGACGCTCACAAACTACGCCGACCCGGCGGTTAAATAAAAATAAGAAAGTACAACTAAAAATGAATTATAACAAGTCACTACCTACGAGGCTCTCTAAACGTGACTAACTTAACCGCGTTCTAAGATGCAACTGAGATTTCAGCAAACTTTCTTAATAAAAAGTTGGAAAGATTCAACTAACTGCCGAAGCAAGCACACAGGCCGAAACGCGCGGTTCTTCAATTTCTACCTAGCAAGCTTCACGCTCGTGAATCAAGAAAGCACACTTACAAACTCGTTTCCCTTCTATTTAACTCAAAATTACTTCCGCTGAAAATTTGAATACTTTGCGCGTTCTACTAAAATTTACATACTCTGGCATTGGCAATTCCAGGGGAAAGTAAGGCTTGACAGGAAAGATAGCTTAAACTTAAAATAAATGTTAGTTAAAATAAATATAAACCCTACATTCTTGTAGGTATGTATGTATGTATATATGCATTATTCAAATTATGCGTATTGTAAATAATTTTTAATTCTTCGTAATTACATTGGATTAAGAAACATGCTATTTGTTTTAAGTATTCTGTTGGAGCTCGCAGTCTACCTATCTGCTTTTACCACTCACTCCTCTTAACCCATTTCTTTTTGTCTTTTTAGCTTTATTATTAAGGATTATTTTCTTCCCGCTTAGGCCGTATGGAGTTGTACAGCAAAATTACAAAAATTTAAAACAGCATAGCAGTACGTGTTTAGAATTCCCGATGAAGTGTTAAAGTGTTGGCATACGTTTTTCTATTTTTTTTCAAACATTTTTCTGTTTATCATATCAATTCTCCGTTTTCTTAGTGAAGTGGTTTGCAAAAGAATTTTTTTGTCATAAACATTTTGTGCTTTTTCTTTACTAAATACTGCTTTACTTACGCCACGTAAAGTCCAATTCAACAATTCCGTACAGTGTTTCCACTGTTGCAAAATATGAAATATAAAATTCAAAATTCAAAGTTCGAGTTTCCAGGTGCACATGTTCGGGAGGAGGACTACATTATTCAAAATTTGATGACTCAAGATACCGTCATTTCTTCATAGTGCCAGGAATGTTCATGCATATTCTTCATTATTTAATTGCTCTATAAATAACACAGGGCGATAATACTGGGTGGCAACAATTTGAAAAGTGATTCTTCGTTTATAGTTGATTCGACGCAGAATGCTGTTTCGAGACTAATAACCCATTTGGGCTAAAAAAGAAAAGGAACGGGAGAAAAAAATCTGAAAGCTTTCAAATTTTACATTACGCCCAAAGGTAAATTTTTTTAACCTTATGTGTGTTACTTTTATTTATTAAATGTTCTTGGCACTTAAACCACAAAACTCAATTCAACAACAAAACCGCAAAATAATTTTAAAATGAGCGTATCTTTAGAATTTCCGATACACAGTCTCGCGCGCTGAAGATAATTTTTTTTTTTTTTTTTTTTTTTTTTTTTTTTTCGTTCAGTGTTGCCGTTGCTCGCTTTGAAATCGTTGAGTCTGTTAGTCAAAAATTCTTTAATGTCTGACAAAATATGAAACAGATAATAAAACAAATTCCAAATTAGGGCTTTCAGATGTCCATATTGGGTGGAGGATTACGTTATTCAAAACTGGATGTCTCTAGGAGTCGTTGTTTTATCAGAATGCGAGAAACATATGTGCATTTATGCATGTTCTTCATTATTTAATCTTTTTCAATATAATACAGAGCGATAATATTGGGTGGCAACAGTTTGAAAAGTGATCCGCCGTTTATAGTGAATCAACGCAAAATGGCAAAACGAAATTAATAGCTCTTCTGCGCTAACCCCCTTTGGGCTAAAAACTGTTCTGAGACTTTTTGATATTTTGCATTTTAAAGCACAAAAACGCAGAACACTTCAGCGATGTCGGCATAATTAATGTTATTAAAACACCTTCTCATGCTGAAAGCTTATTTTATCATTTCTTGAGAGGTGTTTTTTTTTTTTTTTTTTTTTTTTTTTTTTCTCTGACGCTCTTTTATTGTGGGTCTGGACGTTTAAAAATGGTCATATGTTCTTAGGTTAAAATTATTTGTTTAAAATATATATTTAACGAGCGTAAATTAATCGAAGGGAGGTTAAAAATCAATTATTAATCCCTCCTTTCAATACTCATCGGTTTTCGTGCGAGGTATCACGTCTGAGTTGGGCCATGACCCAATTTCGGTATTTCAACGGTTCTCATGAATTTTTACGCTCTTACGGTACAGTTAATTGCGCAAATGTGGGCCATTTCGGAAAAATGATCAATCAGTTTTCTGCACTTAAGAGTAGTGGAAGCCGGTGGATATTTAGAGACATGCAAACTGAAAATCTTGTAATTGTCTTCTTTGAAGGACTGTCTGCTTTCAATGAGGCAGATGCTTTAATCCTTTCCGACACGCTACTCTTTAAAGTTGGAATTTTACCAAAACAATCTGTAGGCAGTCTATTTAGGCCTAGGAGAGTATGCAGGTATAATTTTACAAAGATTGCGCAAACCGTTTCCATTTTGTGGGTGTGTCCGAAGCAAACACACTGCGCCGCACGAGCTGCGATGGTGAGCATTGCTGTGAAGCACGTATTACAGTAAAATCCTTTGTTTGGGTGTTGGAGCCCAAAAATCTTCAAAAATGGTTATTTCGGATTTTTGCATTTTCGAATTCTCTGCACTTTTATCTTTCTAAAAATACCATTCTTTAATCTCTACGAAAATTAAAACTGTAAAAAATCTCGTTTTAATTTGTCATCGAATGACTTGATCAATGAGGATTTTTACATAAAAACGCGTTTTTCTCCAATCGTGATTTTTTTTTATATTCGATGTACCTTTTCTCGGGAACTACTGAAGTGGGAACAGTTGAAATGGCTTCCCACGAATTTTTGGAATCAGAAATAATGTATTTAATTGTTTGGCAATACTGTTTTTATTTCATAATTAAAAAAAAAAAAAAAAAAAAAAAAAAAAAAAACTATTTTTGACTAACAAGCTCTACGCTTTGAAAGCGAGCGGTGGCAACACTTCTCGAAATAAAACAAATTTTTATCTCCAGCGCGTGCAAGACTGTTGCCACTCGGAAAAATGAGGGCGAAAACTACGTTTTTCAGACTTTTTAATTAATATCTCTGATTTTAACTTTTTTAATCCAAAGGGGCAATTTGCCCTCAAGGACTATTAATTTCGTTCGCATTTTGCGTCGAAAACTTTAAAAGGCTGTATCTATTTACAAATCGTTGCCACCATATATTATCGCCCTGTCTTATATTTAAAGAAATTAAATAGTAAATCTGCATAAATCTATGTATGTTTCTCGCATTGTGATAAAACAACAGTCGCTAGAACCATCCAAATTTCAATAACGTAATCTTCCATTGAATATGGGCATGTGGAAGTCCTAATTTGAATTTGAAATTTGTTTTATTATCGATTTCAGATTTTGTAACCTTTCAACGAATTTGTGATTAAAAAAACTAAACGATTTCTAAGCGAGCCATGGCAACACTGCACGGGAAGAGGGGGTGGAAATTATCTCCAGCGCGCAAGACTGTTTCGGAAATTCTAAAGATATGTCATTTTAAAATTAATTTGCGATATTGCTGTTGAACTGAATGTTATATTTTGAGTACGTAGAATATAATATTTAATAAATAAAGGCAACACACAAAACGTTAAAAAAACGCCCCTTTGAACGTAATTTAAAATCTGAAACTTTTCAGTTTTTTATTTTATTTATTTATTTTTTATTTTTTTATTATTTTTTTTTTTTTAAGTGGCCGTCGACCTTTCCCAGGAGCCAGAAAAGAATTGTAGAAAGTTTGGTGGCAATAGCTGTAATAGTGACTGAGTTAATGGCGAACAAAGAAACACACAAACAGACACTCTTCTTTATATGTATAGATATGAAGACCTTTCTTTAATAAATATTATTTGCACTTGTTGAATACTTGTTGTTATAGTTAGAGAACGCTAATTATTTATAGAATGCGCTTCTCATACTTCACATAGGATGTATTTTTTCTAAAGTATGACGCTTAACAAAATCATGTACTGCGAGCAATCCTTGCAGCTGTTACACAATGGCTTGCTCTGAACAATACCCAACAGCTGTTTATCTGGTTTGTGGAGGTGTCTCGTCTTTGACTTTCCGCTATCGGAGAGTCAAGTTGCTCGCTCGATTTGCCTTCAAAATATCTGGTGCATATTTTCAGTTTGTTACAGGTGTTCTCTAATATTCCTTTACATATGGCGGAAATAGCTTGGTATCTAATTCTGAATACCCGTGAGTGGTTTTTATATCTTTAAAGTTGGCTACTAGTTCTGCACCTTATTTCGAGTTTTATTTCTTACTTCCATGTATGAAGTAAAGGAAATTAAACATAAAACATCCAAAAATTTAAAAGAAAAATCTGAAAGGTTTCAGATTTTAAATTACGTCTAAAAGGAACTTTTTTTTTTTTTTAAACGCTTTTGTGTGTTACCTTTATTTATTGAAAATGATATTTTATATATCATGTTTTTCGTACTTAAACCATAAAATTCAGTTTAACTGCAAGATCGGAAAATAATTTTAAAATGAGCTTATCTTTAGAATTTCCGATACACAGTCTCGCGCGCTGGAAATAAAAATGTTTTTTTCTGTACAGCGTTGCCATGGCTCGTTTTGAAATCCTTGAGTTTGTTAATCAACAATTCGTTAACTTTTATGAAATAGATAATAAAAAAAATTCCAAATTAGGGCTTCCGCATGCCCATATTCTATGGAAGATTACGTTATAAGATATTTCTCCCGCCTTTTTGGCATGCCTTCGGAGTGTGGTGGTCTGCACGTTGGGCGCGTATTCCAGAGATCCGTGGTTCGTTTCCAGGCGAAGGCGTTGCAAATTTTTCATCTTTCTTGCTTCGAAAAAATTACCTATTGTCTCTACAGTTGCACCCGAGCTAAAAGGGTGGTGGATGATGTTTCTCCACACCCAGGATTTGGCGATTGGGGATCCCTAAAAATCCCTGTCGCCCTTTAAAGGTGGGATTATATAAGGTATTTCTCCCGCTTCCTTGGCATGCCTTCGTGGTGTGGTGGATTGTACGCTGGGCACGTATTCCAGAGGTTCGCTGCTCGATTCCCGGCGAAGGTGTTGCCAATTTTTCATTTCTTCTGCTTTCAAAAAGTGCCTAAAATCTCTACAACGTTATTTAAACTTTGCTGGCTCTAGGTACCATCGTTTTATCACAATGCGAGAAACATACGTACATTTATGCAGATTCTTCATTATTTAGTTTCTTTAAATATAATACAGGGCTGATAATATTGGCTGGCAACAATTTGAAATATTGAAATAACGCTTGTAGTGAATCGACGCGAAATGCCAAAACGGAATTAATAGTTCTTCTGGGCAAATGGCCCCTTTGGACTAAGAAAATTAAACTGGAATCAAAACAAGGCAGTTCTCTATTAATATTAATAACTGAAACCCTACATAAAAGGTCTAACATTGTAACTAAACATAATCACAATTAATATAAGAATTCATCAGAAATAAACCCGAAAAATAAAAATGCCAATTGGAATTGGAAATAAAACTTACAAATCAATCTCCTTTGTCTGAAACCCCAATTCAGGACTTTATCAGGGAAAAATGAATTCAAGTTTCATAAAAGTCGATTGATGTGTCTCGAATACCTGTCTTAGTCTCCTTCATTTGAGATCAGAAACCGATAAAAGATTCAATCAAGTTTTCAAAAAAAAAAAAAAAAAAATCATTTAAATTTAGTTAAAAACCGAAAGACCGAATCCCAAATGTATTCAGAATTTTCCCTACATGCATTCGATCACATAGGGAAAAACAGAAAATGAGTAAAAAATACTGCAAGATGCAAAACTGACTTGACAAAAAACAAAATTGCCAAAGAGACATTAAAATGCAAATCAGATTATCAAAATAAATTTCAAATTAATGAATAAAAGAAAAAACTTTTAAATCAAATTGTCATTTAAACAAAACTCAAAGAATGAGTGTGTAGAGTCATTAAGTTTTTTTTTTTTTTACTTCCTTGTACGAAGTAAAAAGGAAGTATTGTAATCGCGATAAGTTTCAGGCAGCATATTTCAACGAAAATATCCATTTTGACCGCTATCGAATACAATTTAACAATGTTTTTGTGTGACATCTGTATGTAAGGACAGAATAAAAGACTCTTTTCCTCCAAAAAAATTATGAAACTGCTTTTAAGATAAATTCTGAAGAGAATTTTTCATGGTGTCTGTACGTACGTATGTATCTCACATAACTTAGAAACGAGTAGCCTCAGAACGTTGAAATTTTGTATATAGGACTGTTACGATTGAATTTTTTTCTTATCTTCCTGTTAAGGTTTTTATGCCTTTAGGAAATCTGCAAGCAATATCTGTACAATTATGAACAATTTAAAAGCTGTTTAAGTGCGGTTAAGCCTAATTTTTAAATAACATGGCGGACATATTTGTTTACATTTGAAACAGCAGAATTTCTCCCCAATCTAGAGAGACTAAGCTTCGCAACAACAAAGGTAACGCCTTCATTTATTATTTCAAATTAAATCATGCTTAATTTTTTCTCGAATTTTTCGAGGAAATAATAAGGGTTTAAGATTTACTTCGTAATTTTTAATATAGATATTTTGAGTTTTTATGTATTTTTGCCTTCTCGCGAAAAACTGAATTAATCGAATGAAAAATACTGAATCGTCTGTGAAAAGCTGTTTCTTTTTTGTTTTGTTTGCTTAATGTTTTATACATCGTTCTAGATTTATTATAGTATTTGAAGAGAACATGTGGCAAAGATTAGTTAATTCTTCAAACGATATAAATTTTGTGCATTCTGAGTTGTAATATGAACAAAATGTAACGCTGTTAAGTGAACCTAGCGCCAGAGTGTCGCTATGGTAAACAAATATAGGAATTTTAAAGAATGCATTTATTCTATTGTGGTTTATGAGCTATCGACGAAGTAGATTTAATTCAATCCAATAAGTTTAAATAAAATGCAAGGAAAAAATGTGTTAATATTCCGTACAAGGAAGTCATGTGGTGTACACATCAGATTTTTTAAAGCAGGAGACATGAAAAATGAGCAATGCCTTCGCCGGGACTCGCACCGCGAACCTCTCGGATACGCGGCGAGCGTGCTGACCGTTACAGTACGAAGGCATGCTAAGAAGGCACGAGAAATACGTTATAAGTGGTCTCCCATTACGTTAACCTTAAACTTTTAATACTATGAAAAAAATTACTAATTTTCTGAAGAGATTTCCATAAATAAATTGTACATAAATTTCTAAACCGAGCTTTAAACAGCTAAAAAAACAAAAACCGAACAGAAAGCAGAAACATTAAACAAAATGTATCCAAAACCGGTAGTAAGATGGATTTAAAATGGATTCAAAAAGGGTTTTTTTTGCAGGGGCCGACTGTACTTACGTACATGTATCTCGCATAACTTAAATAGCCATTAACCGTAGAACGTTGAAATTTAATATATCGGACTGCTATAAGGTGTCTTCTGTTTTCCGCGGTTGTCAAAAACGTTCCTGTTTCCGCGAAATCACCAATCTTCATTACCCCCTTTCCGAGAGGGGTTACATAGTGGGGGGGGCAAGTGAACTTTGGCCTGTCCCGAAATGTAGGAAAGCAAAAAAATTTCAGATTTAAAAAGAAAAAAATTTTAAAGAAATAATTGAAAAATATTTACGATCTCAGATCTTTTCATGAAGGAAGCTGATTCTGTATTTAAAAGGAGACAGAGAGATGTTCAAACTCTGCCATGATTTTTGGCAATGAATTAAAAGATTGTTTCATAAAGTAAAAAATCTGATGTGTACACCACATGACTTCCTTGTACGGAATATTAAATTATACGCATTTTTATTGCATTTCGTTTAAACTTATTGAATTGAATTAAATCTACTTCGCCGACAGTGCATAAACCGCAATAGAATAAATGCATTCTTTAAAATTCACTCTATTTGTTTACCATAGCGACACTCTGGTGCTAGGTTGACTTAACAGTATTATATTTCGTTCATATTATAACTCAGAATGCAAGAAATTTATATCATTTCAAGAATTATCTAATCGTTGCCATATGTTCTGTTCAAATATTATAATAAAGCTAGAACGATGTATAAAAGAAATGAAGCAAACAAAACAAAAAAAAAAAAAAAAAACAGTTTTTCCACAGACGATTGAGTATTTCTCATTCAATTAATTCAGTTCTCACTTCGCGACAAGGAAAAAATACATCAAAACTCAAAATATCTGTATTAAAAATTACTAATTATTAAAAATTAAGAAAATCTTAAAGACTTATTTCCACGAAAAAATTCCAGAAAGGATTAAGCATGATTTAAATCGCAATAATAAATGAAGGCGTTTATCTTTGTTGTTGCGAAGCTGCGTTTCTCTAGATTGGCAACAAATTCACTACTCTGCTGTTTCAAATGTAAACAAGCAATGGCCGCCATCATAAAAATTAGTAGGCTTAGCGGCACTTAAACAACTTTTAAATTGTTGATAATTCTAAAAATATTCCACACAGATTTACTACAGGCATAAAAACCTTAACCGGAAGATAAAAACAACATAATTCAATCATTTTTAAAGCAAAAAATGTACAATTGACAAACATATAAGAGTCAAGAAACTGAGATCACTGAGCCGGGTAACGGGTGGATATATGTATAAATATATTTATATACGTTTGGTGCAGCCGATTGCAACCAAAATACCAGGTGCACATTTACATGTTATAGCAGTCCTATATACAAAATTTCAACGTTTTGAGGCTACTCGTTTTTGAGTTATGCGAGATACGTACGTACGTTCGTACGGACTGCACGAAAAATTCTCTTCGGAATTCATTTTAAAGCAGTTTTATAATTTTTTTGGAGGAAAATAGTCTTTTATTCTGTCCTTAACTTACGGATATCACGCAAAACCATCGTTAAATTGCATTCGAAAGCGGTCAAAATGGATATTTTCGTTGAAATATGCTGCCTGAAGCTTTTCGCGATTACAATACTTCCTTTTTACTTCGTACAAGGAGGTAAAAACAATATTCTTCCAAAACTGTGCATAAAGGTGAGTTATAACAAAACTTTCGAAAAAAATATTCGTTCTAAAATGACGTTCTTTCTTCTAATACGACGACTTCTTTGGTCTTAATTGCTCTTTTGCAGCTTTTAATTCTTTCAGTTATGCAAATCCAATAAACTACATTTTCCTTACTTTTATTCTGAATTCGATACTGATAGCCTTTATAAAGGGCTAAAGGTTTTCTCCTTTTAGTTCCTATAATGTCTAAAACATTCATATTGATTAATATAAGATGTGAAAATAACAGCTAATATTGTAGCAGAATTACAAATGGAATGAAACTAAACATTTCGAGAGGAACCTAAACTAAGACACGTCTTCAGTATAACCAAAGAACATCTATGCATATTCAATACAATTCCAACAATACATATTCTTTGATATAACGAAGACTAACTTATTCACAAAGAAACTGCCCAGCTCTTCTGTTAAGAAGACTCATCGTGATATCTCCTGAGGAGCTGTGGGAGGGGGGGGGGCTGCATTCTCCGATTTCGCGGGAACAGGAAGAATTTTGAAAAACGCGGAAAGAGGAATCGTGGAAACATAACTAATTCCTGCTAAAACATCTAATTGTGCACCTCCTTTTTTACTGTAACCCGGCTTAAAAGTAGTTACCTGTCTTTATTTTCCTCATCATTGGTCGTTGGTATACTTCCAATTATAGAAGTGCTTCAAATGACAAAAATATTCATTGCTGGGCAATGAGAAATTTAAAAAAAAAAAAAAAATAATAATAATAATAATAATAATAAAAACCTTTTGCCAGTTAATGAAATCTAATTTTTAATGCGTCTCTCAGTTCTTATAATTATATTTGGGAAAGTTTTATGCGTGTTATCTATATATATAAAGAAGAAAGTCTGTTTGTTTTTTCTCTAATAATTCAGTCACTACTATAGCTATCGTCACGAAACTTGAGGCAATTCTTTTCTGAGTCCTGGAAAAGGTCGACGTCCACTTTTTTCACACACACACACACACCAAAAAAAAAAAAAAAAAAAACATACGTTTCCAACCTAATATGGGCATCTGGAAGCCCAAACTTGGCATTTTTTTATTATCTGATTGATATTTTGTAAAACTTGAACGAAAGTTTTATTAGCAAACTCAAAGATTTCAAAGCGAGCAACTGCAACACAGTACGAGGAGGAAGGAAAAAAAAAAAAAAAAAAAAAAAATCTGAAATGTTTCAGATTTTAAATTACGTCCAAAGGGGCGTTTTTTTAACGTTTTGTGCGTTATCTTTATTTGTTAAACATCATGTTCTTCGTACTTAAACCATAAAATTCAATTCAACAGGAATATCGCAAAATAGTTTTAAAACGAGCATATCTTTAGAATTTCCGATACAAAAACTCACGCGCCGGAGATAAAAATGTTTTTTCTGCACAACGTTGCCATTGCTCGCTTTGAAATCCTTGAGTTTGTTAATCAAAAATTCGTCAAAGTTTTAAAAAATAGGAAATCGATCCTAAAACAAATTTCAAATTTCGTCTTCCACATGCTCATATTCGTTGGAGGATTACGTTATTCAAAATTCGATGACTCTATGTACCGTTGTTTTATCACAATACGAGAAATATACATACATTTATGCAGATTTTTCATTATTTAATTTCTTCAAATATAATGCAGGACTCTTAACATTTTGTGGCAACAGTTTGAAAAGTGAACCGACATTTATGAGTCCGACGCAAAATGCCAAAACGAAACTAATAGTCCATCGGGATTCAAATCCCTTTGGACTAAAAAAAAATCAGAGATAATAAATAAAAACTAGAAACGATAATTTTTGCTCACGTTTTTCCAACTGGCAACAGTCTCACAAGCTGGAGATGAAAATCTGCTTTATTTCGCATATTGTTGCCACTGCAAGCTTTCAAATCGTAGAGTTTGTTAATCAAACATTTCAACGTTTTACAGTGAAATAAAAATAGCATTTTCAAACCTCAAATACATTATTCTCGATTCCAAAAATTCGTGAGAAGTCATTTCGACTATTCCCATCTTCGTACGACTTTAGGATATCAATTAAAAACTCTGAAAACACTAATTTTCGGACGAGTGGCAACAGTCTCGCGCGTTGGAGATAAAAATTGTTTATTTCGAAAAGTGTTGCTGCTGTTCGCTTTCAAATCGTAGAGTTTGTTAATCAAAAATTTGTGTAAGTTTTACAAAATCTCTCTACATAAAAAAGAGTGTTTGTTTGTGTGTTTGTTTGTTTATTCGCGTTATTGATTTCTGATCAATTATGATCAGTTTTTTACCTCGTTTAATCGACTAAAATTGAACATGGGTGAAATATTGGAGGAAACTTGAGCTTTTACGACCATTGGATTAGAATTACGAAAATCATTAAAAACTACATGCCATTGTTTCTGATATAATTACAGAGAATGAGTTTATTTTTCTATCGAAATGTTTTATGTGGGTTCCATATCGCATGAGACTGAAACATATATGACTATGAATCGTATTTTTTGCTTCGTTATTAGAGAAGGATTACAGCGGTTTCGTTCTGTCTGTTGTTAGATGTATTACTCACTATCTAACTTAACTGCCATCGGTTTCTTCTGCTAGTGAAAAAATAAAATTATAAATAGTTGGATTGCCTTACGAAAAAAACTGACCGGGACATTTAATTTCAAAATTTGCAGTTTTGATGTCATTTTCAACTTTGCCTCGAGGAATTGGTATATTAAGTTACACTCATGTCCATAAATTAAGGATAATGCAAAATCAGGCAAAGGAAGAGTTAGAAGCAAAACAAATTTGACTTATTTGTAAAGCTTATTTATTAAACAAAAGGAAAAGAGGGGAGGAAAAAAAAAAAAAAAAAAAAAAAGATGCTATATGTTTGATAATATTTAAAAAATTAGCGATTTTTTCTTTCTGGAGCAAATTACAAAAAACACCTATTTACAATAAACCAATATTACATGGTTGGTATGATTGTTAATACATTGTATGTCTCCCAGACGATGCAATACAGTCCGTACAACGCCTAGGCATGCTGAGCATCAAATTATCCATCTGATCTTGGGGGATATTACACTGAATTGCACTGAAATGCTTATAAATATTATTGCACTGAAATGCTTATAAAGCACCTGCGAACAATTTTACTTCTTTGCCTGTATTCCTTATATATCACTCTCTTACACTCTCGTCATTGTGACGTACCATCGGTGTCATCTGGTTACTTCCTAAAATTTGCATATGATTCTTGAAGGTGTGTGTAGTGATTTTACAGGTGATATATTTATTTTAGAGTTCCATTTCCGCGTGACTCCGAATTATCCTTAATTTATGGACATGAGTGTAGAATAATTCGATGAAAAGTGTGTGTAATTCAAAAGTGTGTGTGTGTAATTCAAAAAGCAATGCTCTCCGAAGTTCCGGTAGACATGTAGGAGGAGGTTGACGGGCTGCAACTCGTCGGCCAAGTATGTCCCACACGTGCTCTACTGGATTCAAGTCCGGTGAGAATGCTGGCCATACCATACGGGCGATATCATCCGATTGAAGGCATTTGTTTACGATGTTTGCACGGTGAGGACGGGCGTTGTCATCCATAAACACAAATTGTGCGCCCATGGCGCCCCGAAACAAACGTACATGTTGTTCCAGAATGACGTCCCGATAGATTTGGATTGTCATGGTTCCAATTTGAACATGCAGGTCAGTTCTGAAACCCAGAATAATTCCACCCCAAACGAGCACTCCTGCACCACCGTAACGGTGTCGTTCCATGATGTTTTCTTGGTGGTAACGGGTACCTGGAGCTCTCCATATGAAAGTCCGGCGAGAATCAGACTGCAAGCTAAACCTGGACTCGTCGGAAAACATCACACGAGCCCACTGTTGCGGTGTCCACAATGCATGCTCTCTACTCCAGGCTAACCGCAGGCGACAGTGAGTTGCAGTAAGTGGAACGCACCTGACAGGTCTAGGAGCATATAAACCAATCTGCCCTAAGCGTCTGTACACGGTCTGCCTTGAAATTGTCGTACCAGTGGCTGAAGAGAGCTGACGAGACAGGTCTGAGGCTGTGCTCCGCCTGTTTCTTTTGGCAGTAACTGCCAAATACCGGTCCTCATTCGGCGTTGTAACTGTGGAGCGACCTGTTCTGTAACGTCTACTCACATTACCATCATCTTGGAATCGTTGACAAAGCCTGGAGATGACACTCTGGGCAATTCCAAGTTCGTCTGATACTTCCAGTTGGGTACGCCCACATTCCAGACGGTCGATAATTCTACCACGTAAAAAATCATCCGAATGCGTCCTTTGTGTCATAACTATTCGGTTATTGCACTGAAATGCTTATAAAGCGCCTGCGAACAATTTTACTTCTTTGCCTGTATTCCTTATATATCACTCTCTTACACTTATATATCACTCTCCGTCATTGTGACGTACCATCGGTGTCATTTGGTTACTTCCTGAAATTTGCATACGATTCTTAAAGATGTGTGTAGTGATTTTACAGGTGATATATTTAGTTTAGAGTTCCATTTCCGCGTGACTCCGAATTATTCTTAATTTATGGACATGAGTGTAGAATAATTCGATGAAAAGTGTGTGTAATTCAATAGGCCGTACAAGGAAATCACGTGGTCACCACATCAGAATTTTATAATTCGAAATGCAGGAATTATCGAATTTGATTCCTTTTTTTTACCTGAAAACTTCTGTACAGATATTTTTTTGGGACAGAAAAAGGAAATTTAAATTAATATAAAAGCTTATAACGCAGCCAGATACCTGACAATAAACCAGAACGAATATTAAAGGTCATTAAGTAACAAAGGTCAGTTTCTGCCTTTAGCTACTGAACTTGATTTAGGACTGTACAAATAAAGAATTAGCACAGTCTCCACTCATTTATCTTAAATGTCAGACTTGAGTACATTAAAACCACAAAGGTCGGAGTAAATTGGTTTTGGTCCCTGGAACTGTAACTGAGGAATGTACCCTATATTATCATTAAAATAAGCATCTCTAACCTCTCATGACCCAGTTTCTGTAAAGACTGTCGTTCCTGGAGACATACTACACCACCCTTTTTGCGCTTAAGTGCTATACTGCAAGGTTATAAATGCTTAAAGTGTTAGTTATTTTTAGCTCTAAATTTGCAAAAATGTGTTTTGATGCTGCAGCCGCTGTCATTGAATTTTAAAGTGTAGAGATATTATCTCAGCATTTTAAATAGTAAATAATAAAAGCAACAATTAATATAATAAAAATTAAAATCTGAAAGCTTTCATATTTTATATTATGCCCAAAGGGGCGTCTTTTTTAATGTTTTCTGTGTTACGTTTATTTGTTTATTTATTAAATATCATGTTCTTCGCGCTTACCATAAAATTCATTCCAATGGCAATATAGAAAAATATTTAAAAGAGAATTTCCGATACACAGTCTCTCGCGCTGGATTTTTAAAAAAAATTATTATTGTTATTTTTTTTTTAATACAGTGCTGTCATTAATCGCTTTGAAATTGTTGAGTGTTTGTTAATCAAAAATTCTTTAATGTTTAGCAAAGTATCAAATAAATAATAAAACAAATTCGAAATTTGGGCTTCCAGATGCCCATATTCGAATGGAGGACTACGTTATTAAAAACTGGACAGCTCTAGGTACTGTTGTTTTATTACAAGGGAAACATACATACATGATTAAATAATAAAGAATATCTTTATTATTTAATTTCTTCAAATATAATGTAGGGTTCTAATATTGGGTTCAACGCAAAATGCCAAAACGAAATTAATAGCCCTTCTGGGCAAATTGCCCCTTTGGGCTGAAAAATTATTTGTTTTTTATGCTTAGAAGTTTTATTTTTTTACTACTTTTAGCCCCTTGCTCATCGAATGCTTTAAAATTGTTATTATCCAAAAAATATTCAGTGATATTGATGGTGTCCGCCGATAACATCGCGGCAAAAACATCGCGGACGAAAACGTCGTGGAGGAAACAACGCAAGGAGAAAACGTCGTGCTACAAAACATCGTGGGAGAAAACATCGCAAAGAGAAAACATCGCAGTTCTAAAACATCGTGGTACAAAACATCGTCGTCGAAAATAAAGCGGTTCAAAAACTTCGCAGTTTAAAAACATCGTCGTCGAAAATATCGTGGTAAAAAATAAAGTATCTACAAATGATCGCATGACGATAACATCGCAGACATTCTGTTTTAGGGTTTTAATAATTGGAAATGGATATTCCCATAATGATTTGTGAGCGCAAGATGTAAAGAAGGATAATTTTTACTTTCACATTTTTTAAATAACTAATAAATTTTTGCTGAAAAAGTAAGAAGGAAATTTAAGCATCAATAATTAAATGCAACTTATAGCTTATACTTTTCATGAAAAATTAACAGTAAAAGCATTACAAAAATTATTTATTAGTGGCCTTTGTTAGTTAACTATGTCGGTTTAAAATTCCATTAAGTGCTATAAGTTGCATTAATTTTCTGTGCTTAAGTTTCCTTCTTATTTTCTCAGCAAAAATTTATTAGTTAATAAAAAAATATGAAAGTAAAAATTATCCTTCTTTCCATCTTGCGCTCACAAATCATTATGGGAATATCCATTTACAGTTATTAAAGAATGTCTCCGAAAAGCATGTCTGAAAAAAGCATATCTGCGATGTTATCGTCATACGATGATTTGTAGATACTTTATTTTTTACCACGATATTTTCGACGACGATGTTTTTAAACTGCGAAGTTTTTGAACCGCTTTATTTTCGACGACGATGTTTTGTACCACGATGTTTTAGGACTGCGATGTTTTCTCGTTGCGATGTTTTCTCCCACGATGTTTTGTAGCACGACGTTTTCGCCTTGCGTTGTTTTCTCCGCGACGTTTTCGTCCGCGATGTTTTCGGCTGTAACCGATATTGATGGGTACTTGGTGTAACTTATTGGGTCCATCTAGTATAATTTCAGGAAAATATTTAAGGATTTTAATAATAAACAAAAATTGATTTCGATATTAGCCCAAATGGGCGTTAGCCCAGAAGGCATTTCGCTTGAAAAGGCATTTCACTTCGAATCACTTTAAATGTCCGAATCGCTTTTAACTGCTGCTATCAAATATTATAGGCCTGTATTATATTAAAAGAAACTAAATAATGAAGAATCTGCATGAATGTATGTTTCTTCTACTGTGAAAAAACAACGGAGCCATCAAATTTTGAATAACGCACTCTTCCAACCAAAGCCTGAATTTGGAATTTGTTTTATTGTTTATTTCATATTCTCTAAAACTTGAACGAATTTTTGATTAAAAAAACTTAATAATTTCAAAACGAGCAGTGGCAGCACTGTGAAGAATAAATTATTTTCCCCCCAGCACGCAAGCTGAAAGCTTTGTATTGCCACTCCTTATAGCGTAAGATAGTTATACTTCAAATTTAATCAGAATACTAAAATGATATAAAAGAAATGTGTTGCTCCTGCCCGAATTAAAAATTGAATTTTAATGAAGAAACTCAACACTGATTTGATAAACTTTGAAATTACCGGGGGTGATAGAAAAATACATGGCAACACTTGTAGACACATTAGGTTATTTTTTAAAGCAGGAGAGATGAAAAATGAGGAACGCCCTCGCCGGGAATCGAACCACGGACCTCTTGAATACGCGCCTAGCGTGCTGACTACTGCACTGCGAAGGCGTGCTAAGAAGGCGGGAGAAATGCCTTATGTATATTCCTCCTTTTTAAAGGGCGACTGGTGTTTTAGGGTACCCGATCGCCAAATCCTGGGGTGTGGAGAATGATCATCCACCACCCTTTTTAGTTCGGGCGCCACTGTAGAGACATTAAGTTATTTTTTAAAGCAGGAGAGATGAAAAATGAGCAATATCCTGGCCGGGAGTCGAACCACGGGCCTCTGGAATACGCGCCCAGTGTGCTGGGCACCGTTCTACGAAGGCAGGAGAAGTACCTTATACACTTAACACTTTATCGGGAATTCTAAACATATGCTGCTTCAAAATTGCGCTTTAGAGCAAGATAGATTTTTTTTAAGTGTACACGAAGTATATTTAAAAAGCATTTTAAACCGAAAAGAGGATCTCAGATTTTTAATTAAGCTTAAACCATTTTTTAAGTGTACACGAAGTATATTTAAAAAGCATTTTAAACCGAAAAGAGGATCTCAGATTTTTAATTAAGCTTAAACCATTTTTTAAGTGTACACGAAGCATATTTAAAAAGCATTTTAAACCGAAAAGGGGATCTCAGATTTTTAATTAAGCTTAAACCATTTTTTAAATGTACACGAAGTATATTTAAAAAGCATTTTAAACCGAAAAGAGGATCTCAGATTTTTAATTAAGCTTAAACCATTTTTTAAGTGTACACGAAGTATATTTAAAAAGCATTTTAAACCGCAAAGAGGATCTCAGATTTTTAATTAAGCTTAAACCATTTACATCAGCTGAAATGTGTGTATTATTTTGAATTAACTGGAAAATGGCTATTCAGAATTAAGTTTTCTTCGGAAAGATGGTGCAAACGCTGCGAAATTCACTTCCCGTTGATAATCTACGCCGTTGGGTTGAGCCCAAGACGGAAATAAAAATGTGCGAAAAAAGTTTTCTTAGAAGTGTGACTTCATCGATTCTTCTTTGTTTAGTGAGTGATGGAGTGACACAATAATACTGAAGCCAAGCCATCTGCGTAAGGGAAAATCTCGATTAGATATCTAGCAATGCTGTAGACAGCTTGGTGCCTTGGATAATATGACCTTCTTTTGCTGACTGAAGTTTGCTTGGAGAAGAAAATAATTTCTACGAGCACAAATGTTTACGTCTTCGCTTAGTTAATGTGTTATTTGAATTTTGCAATTTGATTGATGTTCAGTTTGAATCATTGCCATGGAAACGAGTAGAATGTTGTCATCCAATATTCAAGCCTGTAATTTTTGTTATTTCAGAGTAGTGTGATATGATTAATTAATGCTTGTACAAATGACGTAGTCGGATATCGATTGAGTTGGAACTCGGTTGAGGAAAAATTAAATGAACGAAAATAGAATATTAAAAATTTATTTTTTAAAAAAATCTGAAAGCTTTCAGATTTTATATTACGCCCAAAGGTGCGTTTTTTTAACGTTTTGTGTGTGTTCTTCGCACTTAAACTATAAAATTCTATTCAACAGCAATGCCAAAAAATAATTTTAAAAGAGCATACAGTAGTGGCCAAAATTGTGGACACTTTTGGAAATTTTTATGTTTTTGAACTTTGTATGCTTATAGAAAACGTTACGTTTCACAAAATGCAAACTTGTATGTATCATTTTAAAGAGAATGTATTACTGAATTCAGTACAAAACACAAAATTCAATTATTTGCAATACAAAAAAGTTAAACGATAATAGTTATCGATATACATTAGATAGTGATGATTGCAGTGAGTTATCAGTACTTAGTAGGGTACCCTTTATTTCTGATTATAACTTCACATCGACGTTTCATTGAGCTGAGAAGAGTTTTAAGCTATTCTTTCGTTATTACATGATGCCAGGAAACAATTATAGCCTCAATTAGTTCCCTTTTATTTGATGGGCACCTCATTCGGACAAGAGGTTTCAAACGGTGCCACAAATTTTCGATAGGATTGAGGTCAGGACTGTTTCCTGGCCATGACAACAATTTAATGCTCTTCGTACGAAACCACTCTTTCGATATTTTGGCCGTGTGGCGAGGAGCAGAAACCTGCTGAAAAATAAACGACGCATTGTTGGGAAAGAGATCTCTGATGAAAGGTAGAAGTTTTGGTTCTAGAATAGTGTCAATGTATTTTCTGGCATTCAGTGTCCCATCGATGACATGAAGGCGACCAATACCATCTGCTGACATGCATGACCAAATCATAACACTAACTGGGTTCTTCAGAGTTGCTTGAATGCAGTCAGGATGTAGCTCTTCTCCTATTCTACGTCTTGCATATTTTCGCCCATCACTACCGAATAACGATATCTTAGTTTCATCACTCCATATAACTTGTGACCACTGATCATCTGCCCAATTAATGTGTTCCTTTGCCCACTGTAGTCTTTTTTTTTTTTTTTTTTTTTCGTTGCTGAAAATTAAGATAAGGCTATTTTCGTGGAATTCTACCTCTCAGTTCAACATCTGTTAATCTTCTCCTGATTGTTCTTGAACTGACAGAAACACCAGCATCATTCAGATCACTTCTGATGGCCGCTGATGACATTTTTCTATCTTGGAGACATAGTCTTTTTATTCTTCTGTCATCAATAGATGTGGTGCACCTTTTTCGGCCTTTTCCTTCTTTGTTTTTTATTGAATTTGTCTCCTGATATCGTAAACAAAACTTTCGGACTCCAGATGTAGTCACTGAACCACCCACCTGTCTTGCAATTTCAGCATAGGAAAGACCACTTTCTCGTAACACAATAATATTACATCTCTTTCTAGGTGTCCAATCTACTCTTTTATTTGACGTCATTGCTTCTTGACGAAGTATTAAAAATTTTTAAAAAATTCTTACTTGTAATTGCAGTGTATAAGAAACAGTTCCTCCTTCTACAGAACAAAGCAAAATAATGAATTGTTTCAAGTGTAAACATGATGTCAGCTTCTACTGGCAGTTACTAACATTTGATTGGTTCTCAGAACAAGAACAGTGATTGGCCAGGAAAGCTAGACATTACAAACAACTTCATTACTGTGTTTTTTATTTATATTAAAGTACATATATCTTTTTTTGTATTGCAAATAATTGAATTGTGTGTTTTGTATTGAATTCAGTAATATTAAATTGTCTTTAAAATGGTATATACAAGTTTGCATTTTGCGAAGCGTAACATTTTCTATAAGCATACAAAGTTCAAAAACATAAAAATTTCCAAAAGTGTCCACAATTTTGGTCACCACTGTATGTTTAGAATTTCCGATACACAGTCTCGCGCGTTGGAGATAAAAAATTTTTTTTCGTTCAGTGTTGC
The DNA here is from genome assembly GCF_044657685.1 of Stegodyphus dumicola. NCBI lineage: Eukaryota > Metazoa > Arthropoda > Arachnida > Araneae > Eresidae > Stegodyphus > Stegodyphus dumicola. Next base: position 247,997,703 of record NC_140771.1, read on the forward strand.
CATTGCTCGCTTTGAAATCTTTGAGTTTCTTTGTCAAAAATTCGTTAACAAAATATGAAATAAATAATAAAACAAAATTCCATATTTGGGCTTCCAGACGCCCATATTCGATTGGAGGACTCGGGGCTTAATTTCTAATAATAAGAAGTGCTATGGAAGACCGTCAGGAACGAGAGTAAATAAATAAATTAAATGACTATTAAAATCATTAATTTGTATCAATAATAAATATTTATTTACAAAATAAGTTTTACAAAATCTATATATATAAAGAACAATGTGTTTGTTCGCGTTATTGGTTTCTGATCAATTATGATCAATTTGCCACATTTAATCGACTCATATTGAATCTATGTGAAATATTGGATGGTGCTTTTATGACCATTTGGTTAGAAAGACGAAAATCGCTAAAAACTGCGTGCCGTGTTGCTGATAAGAATTGGTTTATTTTCGTAATGAAAATTTTTTATGTGGGTCCCCAGACTGAAAAATGTATGACTATGAATCGTATTTTTTGCATCGTTATTAGAGAAGGATTGCAGCGGTATCGTTCTCTCTGTTATTAGATACATTGCTGTCAATATAACTTAACTGGAATCGGGTACTTGCGCCAGCTTCTTATAAAATAAGTAGATTTATATCTCAGGTATCTACTGTGGTTGCGATGAATTCGTGTTTTTCATGTAGTTAGGTTCGCTCTGGTCGTTTTGAGCCAACTACAGCTTTCATTTTCTGCCTCGTCTGAACTGTTCACACCGCCAAATAGAGAAACGTAGCGCCTGGATCTCGACATGAGTAATAGATCGATAAGTTTCATCCCGCGATGTTGGTGACATATCACTTTCGATTGGATATTCCCATCTCATCAAAAGCTGCCGCTCCTTTACATAGAAAAAGGGCGTGTTTTTCGCTCACTAAGCTAGGAAGTAAATTGGATTTTTGACCTGTTCATTATCTCTTGGGCCTGGCGGATAAAAGTATTTTTATCTCTAAATTAAGATGAAACTCGAACCGCACCGGCACTTTTGGCATTGGAACAAAGTGCTAAAAAAATTTATTTATTTGCAAACGAAAATAAAATTAAATGCTTACCTTGCTTTAAAGTCTGACTTACAACTTAGTCACTTAGAAATTGGCAGTTAAAATTTTTTAAAAGTTAACAGTTTTATTTATTTCGGAACGGAGATAAATAATAAGAATGTGTCGACCCCAGAAATATACAATGGAATCATTGCTGCAAATAGATGCTTTTATGTCCTGAAGAGATATTTAAAATCCACCTTTCTTATATTAAGAACTAAATTGCTTCTCAACAAAAGTCTTGTAAGATTGTAAGGATCTTAAGTTTTACTAACGTTTATTTTGTTTTAAATCTTTACTATCACTTCTTATTTTCTACTTCCGGCCAGAATTAAAAGCTTTAACTTATTTATGCAAATTTGTCTGGCGAACGCCAAGTACTTAAGTTGTGGCTTTTTGCCAAGCCAGAGAGAGGAAGGAGTTAGTCGAAGCAGGCCGCTTGCCTTAGCAGTTTTACTCGGTTGCTGGTTGCCTTCCAGGCCAGAGATTTAATCCTCTTGATAATTTTAAACGTATTGTAGTGTTAACAGTTCTCTGTACTACATACGGCTTCCTGTTAATATACGGCCAATCTTCCACGTAGGCCCTTGTATATTATTCCAAAGTTAAGTTAGAGTTTAGTTAATATTTTTATATTCTTACGTTCAGATCACAAGTAGTTGGTCTCTGTATTCCGAAGTACGGAAATTATTGTAAAGAGTGAAAAATAAAGGGTTTCGTATACCCTTCCTGTGTATCTTGTCTACTTCCCACATTTATTGAACATAGCTTTAGTAAGCTCCCTGTTCCGAGTCAGGTTCTTGCATGTTCCCAAAGAAAGTAAGGCGGAACATTGAACCTGATAAAATTTGTCTTAACTTATTCATCAGAAGAGACTTGGGCATTGAGTTTACGTGATGAGGAAGCTCTGGGAATTTTTGAGCGAAAGATCTTACATTGCATTCTTGATGGGGGTCCAAGTGAATGGATCACGGAGAAGAAGATCTAATTTAGAACTGTATAAAATGTACAAACAACCTGATACTGTAAAATTGGTCAAATTGCAGAGCGCAAGACACTAGACCCTCCGTCCCGGGTACCACTGGAGCCATGCCATAATCGGTGTTTGATATCCAAGGTCCTGAGACCTTGTCCAAGGCGGCGCACATCTCACAGTCCCTCTATACAAAGCATAGGACAGAGAGAAACCACGATGACAAAGTATAAAACACTAGAACTCTTTTGCCTCTGGGCACCACCCTATCAGCTTCATTAGAACACTAGGTGGCTCAGTCCACGTCACTGGGACTATGAGGGCCAAACCCCCCAAGGACTTAGCCTGAAGAAATCAACATCTAGCTCCACAACAGCCGAAGGATCGGACACGACAGCACCAGTACGGTCCCAGCCCGAACCTGAATGAACTAGGACTCTAGTCCTGTGAAGCCTAATTATATACCCCCGTGGTTGAGATTGCCTAAGTACAGATCCTAGCCAGTACTTCTCAGGATTTCTCCTGAGTCAAACCCCGGGTGGGGGTCGTCAAATTACAGCTCTACCCGACGAGATGGCTGCTGATCTAAGCTTTCCTGTAGGACAGTCGTGGCGAACCTTTTTGGGGCCACGTGCCCAAAATGGAATGACCACTTGCCATCCCGTTTAAGATGTTAAATTACAATTATTCATAAGTTACCTCAAAATGCTTAGATCTGAAAACTAGAATCTATTTAACAATGAAAGTATTAAACTCACCAGCAGTCTGCAATAAATTTGAATTCGTTTATTAAACATTAGCTGCTTCAACTCTGACGTATTCTTTGCCATGTGACAAGTAATAGGATTGGCCCAAACAATTGAAACGTCATAAAGTGGGTCAATAAATATGTGTATCATTTCTATGGCGATATATTAAAATCTTATATCTGGGCTTAGGCCCTATGCCAATGGCATTGTGGGATATAAGTAAGTGAAGCGTTCAAGAACAGACTAAAATACTTATTGAAATTACATAGTATCATTTTTTGTGATTATTGATTAAGGAAGTAATATTTTAGTCGCGTGCCGGTTGATGAGTCTCTGCGTGCCGACTGTGGCACGCGTGCCATAGGTTCGCCATCACTGCTGTAGGGCAATGAACAGGATAATACCACCCCGCGGAAGGAAGAAACCACTATCAGCGCACCACCGCCAAGGACCGGCTGGCGAATCAGATGTGCCAAATTAAACGATAGTCTTAAGAAAACGAAATTTTTGTTATAAAGACTATTTGTGCCTTGTGCATTAGTACGACACATGATGAAGTATCGAAACACACTTTATTTAGCCAATATTAATCAGCACAGCTCCAAAATCACGTTACAGTCGTCGAAGAACTACTATAAACACGCTGACACAATCAGCGACACAGCCTTCACACTATCGGGCAATAGCGGTGGAGAAAGCTTTACTGCAAAGCACCCGAGTACTGCTCCCGACTCTGTTCGGTCGTTCTCGGAACTCCATGTACTCTCGAGACTCTCCACGCTACAACTCGCACGACACGCAGAGCACAGCTCCCGACTCTTCGGTTCAGTCGTTCCCAGAGCTCAACACGCTCTCTCGACGATGCACTAACCGCGATACACTACGAGACTCTTTCGATGCACTCGACGACCCACTCGGCACTCGCTGCCCGGCTATCAAATCGATCGACTCCGCAGGGATTGACTTGCTAGACGGGACACCAACTCGATACTGACTATGTTGCATTCTCGAAGACGAGACACTTCGACTCGCCCTCTCGACGAGGCACACACACTAACTGACTGCGAACCAGCAGGGTTTATATACCTTTCGGCTTGTGTTCTAGAACATTCTGGGCTAAACCGGTAAGAATTCGTTCCAGAAGGTTCTCCATCCGTCCATGGTATATCGCCGATTTTGTCGCCAAATGTGGCAACCCTTCTTTCCCTTGCCATTTTATGGCAACCCTAAAACTGCTTTGCGGGGAAGCTATTTCATCGCGCCTGTACATTTTGTAACAATTTGAAAGTTAGGCATGGGTATTGGAATTTTGGATTCTCGAGATTTTAAACTTAAAGATCTAGCATATACGCCACAACCAAAGCACATGATTTGTGAATAAACATAATTTGACAAAATTTTCATAAAGGAACTAAAAGTAAATAGAAGCTATTTTAACATCTCTAGCAAAGTTACAGAACTGTGATGTTTAAACATCAGAACAATTTTTAAAAATATTGTAAAGAACAATTGTTGAATAAAATTAGGATTAAACATCTTAAAAATCCGATCGAATTAAAAAATGAACACTTAACATTAAAAAGAATAGATTCTACATCTGGCTAAGGGAAACGGTAAGTGTTGAAGAGCTGCAGTGTGCAATTATTTTGTCTAGTTGGCTGAAGCTTGTTTTTTATTTTATTAAATTATCGAACCACTGTGGCCAAAATTGTTCGGACGGAGCTTTTAGAAGATCTTGCGCAGGATTATTACAACTGAAAACGATGTAATAGTGATCGGCAATAGTTCCACACTCACTAAAGATTATCTGAGCTTAATCCAAAGCGATGAAGGTAGTTGTTGAAAGGACCATGTCCTTTGGCAAACCAGGTAACTGAGGAAGAGATACAATATAGTTTTGATGAGACTTTAGGAACAAATTTATATTTACTTCGAATGTAAAAAATTCGTAACTTTAGAACACGTGAATGTGTGTTTGTAGGGCTAAGGTAACAACAGTGGGCACAATAGGAAAGTGTATTTTTTCAGAGTAAAAAGTTGTGTTTGATGACAGCACGATGTGAAAGCTTTGATACTTCTTTCTCTTCACTCTATTTCTTACCAAAAATATAAACCTGCTCCACAACTTTCTTGTTGAATCTGTTGTTTTTTTCCTTTAGGCTATGAAATGAACTCGTTACCGAGATTAAAAACTGTGTTCTGTATGAATTCTTTTGGCGATTTTCGACCAGCTAGTGGAACGCTTGCTACCTCGAAAAGCGGAACGAGCTATTAACTTCTCGTCTAGAGAGTTTTTCTAAAAAAAAAGCAAATTTTTTTTTTCCCTCAGTATTTTGATCATTGTCTCTTGGCAAAAATGTGTAATTATTGATCCCAGTTTTACTGTAATATTTAATAATCCCTGCATAAAGTTACGATTTCTAATGTAAAAACTGTGAATATTACTCACTTGTTCTGATTGTGGAAATGATGTTAAAATTTAAAAGTTTGAAATTAATGTCCGTGGAAAATATTTTATAAATATTTTCCACGGACGAAAATATTTTATAATATTTTATAAATATTTTCTGAAAGATTGTTGATGCTTTTTGCTGCGGTTATAAGGTATTTCTCCCACTTCCCTAGCGTGCCTTCGTGGTGTAATGGTAGCACGCTTGGCCGGTATTCCAGAGGTCCGTGGTTCGATTCCCGACGAAGGCGGTTGCATATTTTTCATCTTTTTTGCTTCCAATTAACCTAATGACTCTACAAGTGGCGCCCGAACTAAAAGGGTTGTGGATAATGATTCTCCGCACCCAGAATTTGGCGGCTAGGTCCCCTAAAACCCTAGTCTCCCTTTAAAAAGGGGAGTATATAAGGTATTTCTCCCACTTCCCTAGCGTGCCTTCGTGGTGTAACGGTAGCACGCTGGGCCAGTATTCCAGAGGTCCGTGGTTCGATTCCCGGCGAAGGTGGTTGTTAATTTTTCATCTCTATGACTTTAAAAAAATCCTAATGACTCTACACAGTATGATGACTAGTGGAAGCTGCTTCAGTCCGTAGGGATGTTTGTGATGGCAGTGTCTTTGAAAAAAGAGGAATTTACAATTGTAAAAGGTGTCTTAAAAGGCCCAAGATTCTTGGAGATTTTCCCACGACGTGTTCGGTGTCTAATTTGGAACAGGGTTGCAGAAAGTCATACTGTCGCCTATGGCAGAGTTTCTTAAACTGCCGGTCGCGGAACCTGCAGCAAGGTTTCGCCAAAAATTGTAGATATCCTTTTAACTTATCATAATAAATTTTCAATTACCAAATATTTTTACACAATATACCTGACAATAGATAAAGATAAAACAATACAGACAAAGTAAAAAACGAAACGCCACGACTCATTCTTTTTACAATATAAGCGTTCATTTTACTTGCTCTGCACGTGTGTCTCGTTCATTTCGTCTTTTACTTATTTAAAATTTTCACATTGTTCTTCTATGTCTTAAAATTAGGAATTAAAGCTAGTGACCTAAAACTGCAATATTGTATTACAGTACAAGTGAAAAAATTGACGGTTTCACTCACGCGTGTATCAGATTTGCGAAATGTTTATGGGGGGTCCCACAAAATTTTCATAAATATTGTTACGAAATGTCTAGCCGGTAGGATAGCCTCCCCGCAAAGCAGTTTAGGGCTGCCAGAAAATGGCAAGGGAAAGCAGGATTGCCACATTTGGCGATATATCGCCCATTTAGCGACAAAATGGGCGATTTGCCATGGACGGATGGAGAACCTTCTGGAACGAATTCTTACTGTTTTAAACCAGAATGTTCTCGGACGCAAGCTAAAAGCTATATAAACCCTGCTGGTATGCAGAGATTGTCCCGTCTAGTGAGTTGATAGTCAGTTAGAGACTGCCTAGTCGAGTCAGTGAGCGAGCGTCTCGTAGTCGAGTGCATCGAAAGAGTCTCTTAGTGTATTGTGAGGCAGTGTATCGTCGAGTTTCATCTCAGAGAGTGTTGTGCTCCGAGAGGGACCGAACCGAGTCGGGAGCTGTACTCTAGTGTATCGTCGAGTGCATTGCAAGTTGCAACGTTGAGAGTCTCGAGAGTTCCGAGAACGACCGAGAAGGGTCGGGAGCTGTACTCCTGTGCTCTGTCGTGACGCTATCTCAACCGTTATAGCCTGGAGGCTGTGTCGCTGATTGTTTCAGTAGTTTTTCGAAGACTGTAAAACGGGATTTTGGAGCTGTCTTGAATAATACTGGCTAATAAATTGTGTTTCGATACTTCAAAACGTAACAATATTATGCTGCACAGGGGTCGCGAAAAAAATCTCTGTGATAAAAAGGAGTCGCGACTGATAAACGTTTAAGAAGTCACTGCTTGTGACCAACGACAAATACAAATGAAGCCACGTGATTTTATCCATAAGACGACCCTCACCAGTGACTGACTAGTTAAAAGCTCTGAATACTGATAGTTTCGATGAAGAAATTGCTTAGAGTTTATATATATATATGTAAGATATAACAAAATATGATAGCTGTTTCAAAAAAATAATTGACGACCTCAAAATTAACATTCTAAATTTGGTAATCTGCCCCTAAATTCATCTCTTCTCACAGGTTCCAGACTTTTCTATCTTATGTAACGTTTTAATGCGTCCAATCAAATTAATTCTAAACCAAAACTGTGAACTGAAACTTCAGCCTTCTTGCTATGAAAGTACTATAACCTTGCCCTTTTTACCGCATAGCTTTCCTGCTGGTAATCCATGCTGCTGCCGCTTACTCGCTTAAGATGACGTCGTACTTCAAAATGGGAGTTATTCTATTCAAATATAATTAGGAAGTATCTTATCCGAAAAAAGGATGATTTGATATGCATGGAAAAAATAAAGATTGTGATTTTTCAAGATATGTTGTGCTAAATTACGTCATCATGCTTTCGACTCTGCCACCTGTCAAACCACAGTTTCATTACAATAATATGGCGCAGCCGATTTTCGACCCTACAGGCGTGGAACGTCAGTGCAGTTTATTTCAACAAATCTCACGTACTCTAAAGAATGGATAAAATAAAAAAGGTAAATATTCATCTGAATTCCCAATCAAGCCCTTCTCGGTCATCTACGCAGTATCGTAAGCTGTTGGGAGGTCCACTGCTTTCATCTACATATTTTGGAATCATTACATATATATATATATATATTTAAATGTTTTGACTTAAGTAGACCAGTGCCTTTCTGATAACTGAGTATTGTTCTTAGCTTATGATCTAACTCTAACAAAATAACTAATTTGATATTTATTTGAAAAAAGACGAACTAGTTTCATTTAATTTGGTTATTGTTAATTGATAGTAGATTGGTTTGTTCCACTTGACAAATCAATTAATCTGCGAATCAATAACAATAGCTACTTTTTCAGTACTTTGGATTTTGAATTTAGTATTTGGAATTTTTACGGTCAAAGGATTTTTCTTTAGATTTTAAATAATTTTTAGTACAATAGATCTATATAAGTTTGGATACTGACTTGTAAAGCTACTTCGAAATATTTACTAAAGTTTTTTCTAATAATTCGTAGCTTTAATTAAATTTCTTTTCCTCGGAGATGATATATAAATACTTTTTCTAATAATTATTTTATAAGAATAAATTGAGTTTAATTAAAAAAATTAAATTTAAGTACATATTTAATTAAATATTCTTTGCGCCATTGCTGCAAGGAATGAAATTTAAATTTTAACAAATTTAAATTCTTAACAAATACGTATAAAAGTAAAAAAGTAAAAAAGCAAATTTAAATTCTAAAAAAAGAAAAAAGCCAAAATAATTTAAAATAATTTAAAAATATGCAAACATGTAAAAGATTTAATTCTCGAACTAATCTACAATATCATTTAAATTCAGAAGCATAAGCAAATCAAGTGTAAAATAAATCTACTAATTTAATAAATTAAAATTAAATTAAACAATTTTTTTAAAAAATGCATATGTGAATGATCGTAGAGTAGGCAGGAGACAGACTTATCAATGGGAAGTTGCCTCCAAACCTAACTCTCCAATCATTCAATTCGTGTTTCGTCATTCATGCAGGCAAGAGTAAAAGTCAAAACCAAAAGTAATTCCAATAAAGTGGTGGTACCCTTAGAATTTAACATTTAAGTATTAACATTTAAGAATTAAAGTTCAAAAAGGAAAATACTAATTAAGTCTTTTGAGAAACAAGCAAGTAAAGTCAAGAATTAAACTTTTTCTTAAAAAATTAAATTTTTAAAAATGAATTTTTTATAAAATAATAAAAAAATCTAGAAAGCAATGTATTTTAGAATTCCTTGTCTACAGAAACTTCCCCTACAAGAATATGCATATCAATAAAAAGAAACTATAAAAGAACTATACATAATCCATATAAACCAATAAGAAATAAAAAAACAAAAAGAACTAATTCACAATTTGTAAAATAAATTTCACAATTTTTAAAAATATAATTTCATATTTAGAAAATACTTAGATACTACATAAAAAATTTTTTAAAAAAATACTTAAAGCAAGTGTTGCGCCTGCGCGCGCATTTCATTACTAGCGTCGGCGCATGCGCCTTGAGATCTTGGAGTTTGTGACATGAGATTGTGAGCTAAGAGCGGGTGAGAGAATTCGTGGCTTCGAGTGGCCATGAACTATGTAAATTAATGAGAATTAAAGTGAGATATAATACAGTCCATTGTTCCTGAGTTTATTGAATTATAGTGTAGTGCCTGTGCAAAACATCGTGGTCCGTCATGGGCCAGAGATCTATGGATTAAGAGTTAGTTACAAGTAACAAGTAAGTCAGCAGTTTCGATTTAAGAATAAAGTATCATTTTGTTACTTTGAGATACTGCGTAAGAGTTTTGAGAAAATTTATATACTGTGTTACTGTGTTTAAATTATTGAGAATTACTTATTATATTGTGTTATTTCATTAAGAGTATAATGTTGATAAAAGGTGCACTTAAAGAGGATTTAAAGCTATTGGCTTTAGAACTGAATATAGAGTTAAGTGAAAAGATAACTGTTACAGATTTAAATTTAGCGATTAAAAGTAGTGAAGCTTTTAAATCCGATCCAAATTCGGTAATAGAGTTGGGTAATTCCATAGTAGAGCATCGTAAATCTGAAGAAGCTAAAGTATTAGAGTTAGAACAAATTAAATTAGAGAGATGTAAAACAGAACTGGAAATTGCTCGATTGCGAGCTGAAACCAAAAGTGTTAATAACGATCAAAACGAAAATAAAAGAGAAAGTTCCGATTCCTTAGATTCCCTTATTAAAAGTATAAGAACATTAACATTGAAGGTTCCGAGTAAACCTGAAAACTGGAGTTATTTTTTCTCGTCTTTAGAAAGAGCTTTCGCGACAAAAAATGTGCCTGAGAAATCTAAAGCGGAAATATTGTTAAACTTGTTAGGGGAACGGGCTTCGAACATTATCGTGTATATTAGAGATGAGGAGCTAAGTGACTATGAAAAAGTAAAAGCTATTATTCTAAAAGAATTCGAACCTACACCTCAAATTGTCTTAGAAAATTTTAAAAAGGCTCAACGCCTAAATGAGTCCCATGTGCAGTTCGTGTCGCGATTAACCACAAATTTCGAATATTACTTAAAATTGAGGAAAGCGTCTGATTTTGAAACTCTGAAGCAGTTAATAATATCAGACAAATTGTTTGAAACATTAGATCGAGAAACGTCAGCCCATATTTCTATAAGGCAAGCTGAAAGTTGGTTTCCGCCTCAACAAATGGCAAAAGAAGCAGATTTATTTTTCACATCTCGCGGAAAGTCCCTTGCCGCAAGTGTGCACAGTTTTCAAAAATCTAGCAACAATTACAGAACGTCGAAAAATGTTTCAAAGGTATTCCTTGCCGATGCAAAAGGTTTAAAGTGTGTTCTTTGTGAGGAAAATCATTTTTTGGCAAAATGCCCAAATTTCTTGAGACAACCGGTGAATGATCGGGTTGAAATCATCAAAAGTCATAAATTATGCTTTAATTGCCTAGCATTAAACCATTCCGTCAAAAACTTCAAATCAAAGTTTTCGTGTTCCGTTTGTGGGAAAAGACACCACATGACACTGCATTTTCCAGTAGAAAATAAATCATCGAAAGAGAAGGAAAAAAATAAAAACGAAACAGCGAGTAGTTCCAGTGTGCTTTCCCCCCTAGCGCCAGACTTTTTGCCTAACAGCGGTAATACTCTACTTACAGCGACTAGTGTAAACAGATCCAAAAAAAGTGTTCTTCTGAGCACGGCTATTTGCTTTATTAGTGATGGTATGGGTAAGCTACATCCAGTCAAAACATTACTTGATGGCGGCAGTACTTCATCGTTTATAAGCAGAGACTGCGCGAATAAATTCAACTTTGATTATGAGAAGGTAAACATTGCGATTTCCGGATTAAATGATTCCTTGTTTACAATTCGGAAAAAAGTTTCGGCATGCATTAGCAATAAAGATAGAAGTTACGTGAGACATTTAGACTTATTAGTTGTACCAAAATCACGCAAGATTTGATTCCTTCAAGGAAAATTGATATTCAAATGCAGGATTTTTGTAACATAAAATTAGCCGATAAAAATTTTAATGTTCCAGAACGTATAGAGATGCTTTTAGGAGCTGAGGTTTTCTTTGAGATATTAAAATCTGAACAAATTCGCTATGAAAACACGGGTCTTATTTTACAAAACAGCGTGTTCGGGTTTATAGTGTCAGGAAGCGTTACATCAGAAGAACAGAGCCGCGTACATTGTGGGTTAATGAAAACGTCTAATGACTTAGAACAAACAATGAGAAAATTTTGGGAAATAGAGAATGTTGAAATAGCCATTCCAAAAAATAAAGAAACAGCAATATGTGAAGAACATTATGTGCAAACTCATAAGCGGGATGAAGAAGGGAGATACATTGTAACAATGCCACTAAAGGAAGATCCTATTTGCTTGGGAAATTCAAAGGATGTTGCCCATGAGAGATTAAATTCCCTATGGAAAAGGTTAGTTAAAGACCCTGAATATTTGAGTCTGTATCAGGATTTTTTAAAGGAGTATGAAGAGCTTGGGCATATGACTGAGGTTAAAGAGAAAAATGAGCCTAAGGTAGTGTACTATATGCCACATCATGGGATATACCGACCTCAAAAAACAACAACTAAATTAAGAACAGTGTTTAATGCATCATGTTTAACATCAAATGGAATTTCGCTAAATTCTTTACAACGTAATGGAGGGGTTATTCAAAATGATCTCTTTTCAATCATGCTTAGATTTAGAAAGTACCCATTCGCATTTACGGCGGATATTAGAAGAATGTATAGAATGATTAAAATTAACCCTGAACAGAGATGCTTGCAGCGAATCCTGTGGAAAAAGGAAAATGATGCACCTGTGAAAATCTACGAGCTTAATACTGTGACTTACGGTACAGTTAGTGCGCCATACTTAGCTATGAGAACTCTTAAACAATTGTCGATTGATGAAGGTCCAAAATTTCCGTTAGCTGCGCCAGTCTTACTTAAAAATTTTTATATGGATGATGTGCTTAGTGGAGCGGAATCTTTGAGTACAGCTAAGGAACTTAAATCTCAGTTAACTGCAATACTGAAGAGTGCAGGAATGACACTGCACAAGTGGTGCAGTAATCATGCTGAACTTGCGGAAGATGAGCACTCCTATTCCTTTCCTAATGAAGCAGAATCTACAACACTTGGAGTGTCTTGGAGGTCTAGAAGAGACTGTTTCTGTTTTAGAGTGAAACTCGATAATGACATAGTTGTTACCAAACGACAAATATTGTCCACAATTGCAAGATTGTTTGACCCGGTTGGTTTACTAGGGCCAATCATAAGTAAAGCCAAAATATTCCTCCAACGGTTGTGGTTGTTAAAGCTGAATTGGGATGAACCACTACCAAAAAAGGAAGCTGATGAGTGGAAGAAGTTCTCTACTGAACTGGAAGTTTTAAGTAAAATAGAAATTGAAAGATTTATTCTTATTGCAGAAGTAGACTATGTGGAACTTCATGGATTTGCAGATGCCTCTGAGGTAGCATACGGAGCAACCATATATTGCAAGTGCCGTTCGAGAGATGGAGAAGTGAAGACAAGGCTAGTGACGAGTAAATCCAGAGTCTCGCCTATTAAACGAGTTACTATTCCGAGACTGGAGCTTTGTGCGGCAGTCCTACTTGCAAGGTTGATGGTTAGAGTAATATCTGCATTAGAGATTTCTGTGAACAACGTTTATCTGTGGAGTGACTCCATGATCGTGCTTTCATGGATACAAAAGGAGCCTTACCAGTTGAAGACATTTGTTGCAAATCGAGTGGCAACAATTCAAGAGTTGACTAATGGTCATGAATGGCGTCATGTGTCATCAAAGGAGAATCCGAGTGACCTTATATCCCGAGGTTTGGATCCCAGTAAACTTCTACAAAATGATATGTGGTGGAAAGGCCCTCTGTTCCTGAGATACGACGACTACCCAAATAGAGAGATTCCGGTGGAAGTCATTGTGAAGGACTTTCCAGACGAACTTAAAATCCTTAGTGACTCTAATATTTTTCTTAATGTGAAAGCTAACCCTTTCATTGAGGATTTCTTAAATTTAAGTAACAATTACACTAAAATTATTCGTGTTTTAAGTTTTATTTTTAGGTTTGTAAACAACTGCAAGGGGAAGGATAAGGTTTCAGGTCCTCTTCAGAGCTCAGAATTAAAATTAGCTGAACTCAAACTGATTAAGTTAATTCAAGATAGTGAATTTAAAAAAGAAATCTCAAGCCTTGAAAAGGAGGGTAAGGTACCTCCAGATAGCAAGGTAAGAAGTGTTTTTCCATTTTTAGATCAATATGGAATTTTAAGAGTTGGAGGCAGATTAGCTAATTGTAAGTTGAATTTTGATAGAAAATTTCCTATAATCTTACCAAAGAATCATAAGTTGACTAATCTAATTATTGTGATGTTTCATAAGAAATACATGCATATTGGTCCACAAGGCTTACTGTCTATTGTTAGACAAGGGTTTTGGCCCTTAAACGGGCGCAACACTTGTAGAAAAATAGTACATGAGTGTGTCGTATGTTTCAAAGCAAAACCAGTGCCCTGTCAACAACTTATGGGTCAACTCCCTCAAGAAAGAGTCAGCCCGAATTTTCCATTCAATTGTGTTGGAGTTGATTTTTTTGGTCCTTATTTTATAAAATACCCACATCAGAGAAAAGGTCGCCTTAACAAGGTGTATGTGTGCATTTTCGTTTGTTTTGTTACCAAAGCTTGTCATCTTGAGTTGGTAACAGACCTGTCTAGTCAAGCATTTATTGCAACCTTAAAGCGTTTTTTCAGCAGGAGAGGCAAGTGTGCACGCATATTTTCAGATAACGCAACCAATTTTGTTGGTAGTAATGCAGAATTAAAGAAATTGAATAGGCTAGTCAGCAAACCAGATGATGAATTAGGTAATTATTTATCGAGTGAGAGTATTGATTGGTCGTTCATTCCCCCTAGAGCTCCCAATCATGGAGGTCTTTGGGAGGCAGGTGTCAAATCTGTTAAGTTTCATTTGAAACGTGTAGTAGGCAATTTAAAACTAACCTATGAGGAGTTTCTTACAGTAATTGCTCAAATTGAAGGCATTTTGAATTCTAGGCCCTTGCAACCTTTATCATCCGAACCAGAGGATTTTGATATCTTGACACCAGGCCACTTCCTTATAGGCAGACCTATCACGGCTATTGCAGAACCTAATATTTTAAACGTTAACGATAATAGATTAAAGAGCTGGCAAAAATTGACTAAAATAGTGCAAACAATTTGGAAGTATTGGAGAAATAACTATTTGAGTGCAATGCAAGAAAGAACTAAATGGTTCTTTGAAAAAGACAATGTCAAGGTTGGAACTATGGTTATTTTAAAGACTGATAATGTTCCTGTATGTAACTGGCCTCTTGGCAGAATCGTACAGATATTCTTAGGTAAAGACAATAAGGTTAGAGTAGTTTCAGTGAAAACGAAAGGAGGTATTTTTAAGAGATCAATTAATAAAATTTGTCTTTTACCTATGCCAAATTAAACAAAAAGTATGTTTGTAATTAATTATTGTATTTTCTTATTATAGTAGTTTGATTTGTTGATGTTATTATTTGATGTTTACAATTATTTACCTGTATTTCGTATTGTCACTCTGTGTAATTTTTTATTGTAAGATTTAATTTTGAATGATTACATCATGTCAAGGCGGGCGGTATGTTGCGCCTGCGCGCGCATTTCATTACTAGCGTCGGCGCATGCGCCTTGAGATCTTGGAGTTTGTGACATGAGATTGTGAGCTAAGAGCGGGTGAGAGAATTCGTGGCTTCGAGTGGCCATGAACTATGTAAATTAATGAGAATTAAAGTGAGATATAATACAGTCCATTGTTCCTGAGTTTATTGAATTATAGTGTAGTGCCTGTGCAAAACAGCAAGTAAATAGTAAGTTTTAATTCTAACTTACCTACTATATGAGTGTTGGAGTCTGCAAAAGTGTTGTGAAAGAGAAGTAAGTGTGTTCTTCAAATTATATAGATGGCGCTTATGTAGGTAAAGTTGAGTGTCAAGCTGCTATCTTTGTTATAGTAAAAAAAAAAAATTTTGTAAATATTAATATTAATTAAATTAAATTAAATTAAAAATCCTAAAGGTAGTAATATCAATTATTTAGGGAGTTAAGTAACTGGTATTTGTTAAGAATTTAAATTTGTTTAAATTTTTCTAATAATTATATATATAATTCATGGCCGGTTATGTAATGTTCATGGCCAGCTGAAAACCTTTTAAGGCCCGTCCACACGAGTACGCTCGAAACGTAGCTGAGTAACGCGCTTTTACGTTACCAGCGTAAAAGCGTCCAAACGAGTACGCTTGCGAAGAGTGCGTTTAACCAATAGAATTATTTTGCGCAAAAATCACGTGACGCTGTAATATAGCGTCAACAGAGCTGTATCTTATTACTTCGCTGTTCTTTTGTATGTTTGCGGCAAGTTGCCCGAATCAGATGATTTTTTTTTTATAGCTGAAACTTTACTATTATGTACAATTATTAAGCAGAGGCAAAACCGCAAAAAATGGCAAGAATGAGTCCGAAAGATTTATTTAGAGCGACCTGTTCAAAGAGTTTTTTTTTTTTTTTACTGCCTTGTTTGCGAAAGGAATATCCGGAATTATTAAATTCCTACTATTAGCTCACACTCTCCCTACATCTTGTTCAAATTTTCAGTACATAAAATGCTTTTTATTCATCCACTCAAGTTCAAATACAATTTTTTAAACTTGTACTGAATGACACTTGATGTTAATACAGCTTTTTCACATATTAATTTTTTTTTAATTTTTAATTAAAAAAATTCTGTTTGTATTTTTATTTATTTATTTATTTATTTATTTATTTTTGTATTTTTAAACTTTTCTTTGTGGACCTAAGTAGGAATTGACTTATTTATTTATTTATTTATTTATTTTTTTTTTGAGGGGGGTATATTACTTGTTTTTTAATTCCTTCAGGCATGAGTATCGACCAGTTTGGCAGACTTGCAGATTCTATATCGTATGAAAATTAGGATTTATAAAATTGGTTTGGAATACAGTATATAAAGAGAATTAAATTACTTAATTCTCTTTATATACACGATCCACCATATAATAAAACCAACTTCATATTTTTTTAACTCGCTCTCCCTTGGTCTTTTGTTTTTCTTTTTATTTATTTTTTAATTTAGAATGAGGTTCAAACTTTGGACAGTTTATGAGAAATTTTGTGCATGATAAAATATGCAATAAAGTAAAAATAAAGAGAGAATTTATAGATGATATATGATAGAGAGATGCAGATATATTACTACATAAGGATTCTAACTATTTGCACTGCACATTTTTAAACTAAATTAAAAACAGTAATAATAATAATGAATAAAACAAGAAATGAAAACAATAATAATAGGTAAAATAAGAATATAATGATTCACGATTAAATATAAGAAACACGTTTCAAAATGAGAAAAGCTAACTGAATTAAATACCGTCTACGGGTGAGGATTGAACTCGCCACCTTTCCATTCCTCCGCCACGAAAGCAGCGCGCTGACCACTCAGCTATCTGTCATAGCAATGTTTACGAAAAATAATGTAACAAGTAGAAGTCGCTGCAAAGGTAATTTAATTAAACTTTAATAAATAATTGCTGTATGACACAAGTTGTAACTTTCCTCCAAAATTTCGTAATAGTATTTTATTGAATACTCTTTCACAGTCAACTGCTTTATTTTAGAAGTTGTTATATTGCTGAAGTTAGTTTTTGGTATATTTAATATTGGGATATTTATAGAGCTTTTTATTACACATGATATAGCCAATATTTATAATAATTAAGGAGAATTTTGCAAGGCAGAAACTTTGATTTCGTAGAAACTGTAATTTATTTAGGTTCTTATTAATTACGGTGTTATAAATAGGTGAAGCATATGGATATACTGGTTGGATCATTGCTTTATAAATATACAGTTTTTCACTTTAATGAGAATTTTAAATGTATACTAATATGTACGGTTTGAGAAATCTGAAGATGGCGTGAACAATGCTAATTATTTTATTGCTGTATACAGTTATATTTCTAAGCAAAAACTCATCTCTGAGTGGCTCTGACGCCATATTGAAACGGGTAAGCAAGAAGGTTTTCTGATTATGACACGTGATAAGAACTCGGTCGGCTATTGGCTATACGCGCGCGTCGCGGGCGAAAAAGCTGAACAGGAGCGTACTCAGTTTTACGTCTTCTGCGTCCTGCGAATTTACGCCGGCGTCAAAAAAGTTACGTCAACTACGTCGGGAGCGTCCTCGTGTTGGACGGGCCTTTATAATTCTTGAGAAGCATATTCTTAACTTGAATTATAGAATGCGATGGACACAATCTGAGCACCCATTTCTGATCACATTTGAGTCTCTTCTACGTCTCTGAAGATGAAAACATGAAAAATTTCATGTTTTTTTTATTTTATTTATTTATTTTTTTTCCTTCCCTCCTTAAAAAAAACTGATGTGTACATCACATGACTTCCTTGTACGTAATATTAAATTATACTCATTTTTTCTTGCATTTCATTTAAACTTATTGAATTGAATTAAATCTACTTCGCCGACAGCGCATAAACCACAATAGAATAAATGCATTCTTTAAAATTCACTCTAGTATTTGTTTACCATAGGACACTCTGGCGCTAGATTCACTTAACAGTATTAATAATTATATAACAGTTAACTTATATAATAATTATATAACGAAAACTAAGTTAACTGTTATATAATCCAATAATTATATAACAGTTAACGTATATATTTCGTTCATATTATAACTCATAATGCACAAAATTTATATCATTTAAAGAATAGAATTATCTAATCGTTGCCACATGTTCTATTCAAATATTATAATAAAGCTAGAATGATGTATAAAAGAAATTAAGCAAACAAAACAAAAAAGAAACAGTTTTTCACAGACGATTGAGTATTTCTCATTTAATTAATTCAGTTCTCACTTCGCGAGAAGGCAAAAATACATAAAAACTCAAAATATCTATATTAAAAATTACGAAGTAAATCTTAAACACTTATTTCCTCGAAAAAATTACAGAAAGAATTGAGCATAATTTAATTGGCAATAATAAATGAAGGCGTTATCTTTGTTGTTGCGAAGCTAAGTTTCTCTAGATTGGCAACAATTCCACTAGCCTCCTGTTTCAAATGTAAACATCAATGGCCTCCATCAAGAGAAATATTAGGCTTAGCGGCACTTAAACAACTTTAAAATTGTTGATAATTCGAAAAATATTGCATAGACATTTACGAAAGGCATAAAAACCATAACCGGAAAATAAGAACTACATAATTCAATCATTTTTAAAGCAAAAAATGTACAATTTACAAACATATAAGAGTAAAGAAACTGAGATCACTGAGCCGGGTAACAGAGTGGATATTTATATAAATATATTTATTATACGTTTGGGGCGGCCGATTGCAACCAAAATACGAGGTGCACATCTACATGTTATAGCAAACGTCCAAAATTTCAACGTTCTGAGGCTACTCGTTTTTGAGTTATGCGAGATACGTACGTACATACGTTCGTACAGACGCCACGAAAAATTCTCTTCAGAATTCATTTTAAAGCAGTTTTATAATTTTTTTGAAGGAAAAGAGCATTTTATTCTGTCCTTACGTACAGATATCACGCAAAAACATCATTAAATTGCATTCGATAGCTGTCAAAATGGATATTTTCGTTGAAATATGCTGCCTGAAACTTTTCGCGATTACAATACTTCCTTTTTACTTCGTACAAGGAAGTAAAAAGGCTGTAATCAGAATTATTAATTAAAAACTCTGAAAGAGCTCATTTTCGCACTCATTTTTCCGAGTGGCAACAGTCTCGCGCGTTGGAGATAAAAATGTTTTATTTCGAAAAGTGTTGCCACTGCTCGCTTTCAAATCGTTTTGTTCTTTAATCAAAAATTTGTAAGTTTTACAAAATCTTTACATATAAAGAAGAATGTCTGTGTGTTTGTTTGTTCCCGTTATTAATTTCTGATCAATTATGATCTATTTTTGGCCACTTTAATCGACGAAAATTGAATATGGGTGAAATATTGAATGGAGTTTTTACGACCATTTGATTAGAAAGACGAAATTCATTAAAACCTGCGTGCCATTGTGGCTGATATAATGAGAATTAGTTTACTTTTTCTATGGAATTTTTTTATGTGAGTTCCATATCGCATCAGACAGAGAAATGTCTGACTGTGAAACATATTTTTTGCATCTTTATTAGAGAAGGATTACAGTGGTATCGTTCTCTCTGTTGTTAGACACATTGCTGTCAATATAACTTAACTGGCATCGGGTACTTCTGCTAGTAAAAGACTAAAGGAAATCAGTGCGTATAAATAAATTTGTTATCAGTTCAGTAAAAGTGTCCCATTGGCCTTACAAAATGTCTAGATGCTTCTACAGTGAGTCTGTTTATTTTCCTCTTTCCAATA
Source organism: Stegodyphus dumicola (assembly GCF_044657685.1). Classification (NCBI taxonomy): domain Eukaryota; kingdom Metazoa; phylum Arthropoda; class Arachnida; order Araneae; family Eresidae; genus Stegodyphus; species Stegodyphus dumicola. Next base: position 248,017,585 of record NC_140771.1, read on the forward strand.
AAAAATCAAATGCGTCATATGTGACCCTCAGTATCTCCCGTTACGTGTATTAGTATGCAGTTTCGTCGTTTCAAACCGAGTTTCTGACGGAGCAACATCTGAGCTGAATGGAGAGAAGCTTTATCGTAAAGAGAACTCGTTCTCAAGGTCACAGTCGAGTCATAGTCACTACTTTTGCATTGAAATTTTATATTTATGTTGTTATTTATTCTACAAGTTGCTCCGAGTGATTTCCAGCGAGGACTAAAAAAACTTGTTTGGGGGCTTCTGGTTGCCCATCTTGCTTGTCTGTGAGAATTTTGTCATCGTCGTAGCGAGAAAGAGATTTTTTAAAAAACCATTAGCGTTCGTTCACCTGTGTTCGCCACACGATTTTCAACGAAAATTATGACCTTCAAATTCTTCATTGCATTTTTTCATGATGGATGGAGTTGTAATGGAAGAAGATAAAAAGTTTTTTTTTTTTTTTTACTTTCTGTTGTAACTAATTGAAACGTCGTTTTTAATTTAGACTCCGCAGCCACTGTTTTTTACATAGAATAAGGGTATAAATAGCACTAAGTGCTTGCTATTCGTGAATTTATCAATGAAGAAAATGGAGCAATAAAACATGTTCGATAACCTTGTCCTGTGCAATTATCGATGAAGACTGGCACCTGAGACCTTATGCATCTCACCAGCTACGAAACTGTGATTCTAGATGGCATCTTATTTTCCTTTTATGCTGAAATTTCGGTGTGACATTTCTATCAGGGTTCATGTATGTCATTGTATACAAATTCTCATGTAAATATTCCTATCAAGTTTATTCGCATTTATCCAGTATCTTATATTTAGTGACCTTTTGTACAACTAGCACCAAAGTCTGTGCATGTACTGTATTGTACAATACGTTGTGAACTTTGTGTTTGTTTCTTGTTTACCACATATTCGAAACTTCCATTACTCGTTATAATCTTGTTGACTTTTAACGTTTGCAGAGTCAAAGATGTCTTCTTTTCTTTCACCAGTTGTCAATCCTTTATGGAATCCACAGCTCAGAACTCTACAAAGTCTGGCCAATCCAATTTAGTTACGCTAGAAAATGCTAGCATAGGCAATCAATATCTAGTTATCTTTGTTCCCATACCAAGGGTGACCAGATAAAAGCCCACTGGACAAAAGCTCACATAGGTAAAATCCCACAATCCTTTCTTTCATCAGTTGTAATTCCTTTATGGAATCCACAGCTCTGAACTCTACAAAGTCTGGTCAATCCAATTTAGTTACGCTAGGATAATGCCAGCATGGGCAATCAATATAGTGAGAATTATCTTAGTACCCAGCCCATTGGACAAAAGCCCACACAGGTAAAATCCCACGATCTTTTCTTTAACCAGTTGTCAACCCTTTATGGAGACCACATCTTAGAACTCTACGAAGTCTGACCAATCTAATGTAGTTATAGGAAAATGCCAGCATGGGCAATCAATATAGTGAGAATAATCTTAGTACCCATAAGCCCACACAAGTAAAATCCCACGATCTTTTCTTTCACCAGTTGTCAACCCTTTATGGAGACCACAGCTCAGAACTCTACGAAGTCTGACCAATCCAATTTAGTTACGCTAGGAAAATGTCAGCATGGGCAATCGGAATCAATATAGTGAGAATTATCTTAGTACCCAGCCAATTGGACAAAAGCCCACACAGGTAAAATCCCACGATCTTTTCTTTAACCAGTTGTCAACCCTTTATGGAGTCCACAGCTCAGAACTCTACGAAGTCTGACCAATCCAATTTAGTTACGCTAGGAAAATGTCAGCATGGGCAATCGCAATCAATATAGTGAGAATTATCTTAGTACCCAACCAATTGGACAAAAGCCCACACAGGTAAAATCCCACGATCTTTTCTTTCACCAGTTGTCAACCCTTTATGGAGACCACAGCTCAGAACTATACGAAGTCTGACCAATCCAATTTAGTTAAGCTAGGAAAATGTCAGCATGGGCAATCGCAATCAATATAGTGAGAATTATCTTAGTACCCAGCCAATTGGACAAAAGCCCACACAGGTAAAATCCCACGATCTTTTCTTTAACCAGTTGTCAACCCTTTATGGAGTCCACAGCTCAGAACTCTACGAAGTCTGACCAATCCAATTTAGTTATAGGAAAATGCCAGCATGGGCAATCAATATAGTGAGAATAATCTTAGTACCCATAAGCCCACACAAGTAAAATCCCACGATCTTTTCTTTCACCAGTTGTCAACCCTTTATGGAGACCACAGCTCAGAACTCTACGAAGTCTGACCAATCCAATTTAGTTATAGGAAAATGCCAGCATGGGCAATCAGTATAGTGAGAATAATCTTTCACTTATTCAACTTATACTTATTATTACTTATAACTTATTATTATTATTTGATTCTTCCTTACACATTTCGAATTTTAGGTTCATTCCAAATAAAATTCGCCCATTTTTTGTGATTTATTTTTTAAATTTGTATTTTTATATAATTTTTTATAATTTTTTGGGAATATACGTTTGAGTTATAACCTGTAAAAGTTTTGTCATCTTCTTAAAGTAGATGTATTTCTAAGCATACCTGCAAACAATTAGAGTTTTCTATTCAAAATTTCCAAAGATATGCGTGAATTTTATGTTGGCGTGTTTCGAAATTTGGCATATTCGTTATAAGTGATAATAATGCTAAATGCGGTTTACGCACTTTGTTAAAATTATTTGAAGGTACGAACGATGACTTTTTTCCCCGCTCGTGTTACAATGAAGAAAAGGAAAGTAAAATAGGCTGCCATAAGTTAAGAAGTTTTCCACTTTTGGTGCAAACTGAAAAAAATGCGCCAAGATAATTTTTTTAATGTACGCATAAATTTCTCACCAAAAATTACAAAATTTAATATCTAGGCATAATTTGAGTCGTAGAAGCGAAATATGGAAAAGAAATTGGCATGTCATTTCAGAAAAATGTCCGATTGTGTGTCAAAATACCTATATTAGAACAATGATGCATATTAATCTAATACGTATCCTAAGTCGCGCTTTTGAGACATGATATATACATGTTGTATTTGAAGTATATACAGTGGGACTTTTAACAGTTTGCAGTTTTAGACGGTTGAGTTTCCACTCAGCCGTCTAAAACTGCAAACTGTTAAGATGTTGATACAAACCAAGTTCAGCTAATTAACACCTTTATTTCTAGGCGCAACAGAATCATTCTTCGTAGACAATATACTTTTTGATCATAAGCAATTACAATAATTTCATATACACCGATTTTTTAAAGTATGAAGTAAGCATTTTAACAAAGCAAAGCAGCGCGGGTGTTGGCAGAGCAGAAATTAGGGAAAGGAAAATGACGTAGTTACATGTGAGCGGTGTTTATACCCAGTAGATGCAGAAAATACTCTAAGCTGTGATTGATTAATTTTAGGTTGTTATATAACGTAGAAAGATTGGGAGAACAGATGAGTTTAGGGGGAGAAATGAAATCTAGAATAGTTAATTTTGAGGTCGCCATTCAAAGCAGCCATCGTATTTTGTTATACACGGAAGTGACAAAAGTCATGGGATAGCAATATGCAAATATACAGATGGCAGTAGTATCGCGTAGAAAATGTATAAATGCGAAGTGCTTTGGCAGGGCTTTTATTTGTGTTCAAGTTATTCATGTGAAGAGGCTTTGACGTGATTATGGACGCACGACGAGAATTAACAGACTTTGAACGCGGAATGATAGTTGTAGCTAGACGCATGGGTCATTCCATTTCGGATATCGTTAGGAAATTCAACATTCCGAGATCCACAGTGTCAAGAGTGTGCCGAGAGTATCTAATTTCAGGCATAACATCCCAGCGCAGTGGCCGACTGCCTGCACTTAACGACCGAGACCAGCGACGTCTGCGTAGAGTTGTCACTGTTCACAGACAAGCAACACTGCGTCAAATAACCGCAGAAATCAATGTGGGACGTACGAGGGACGTGTCCGATAGGACAGTGCGGCGAAATTTGTCTTCCTTGGGCTATGCCAGCAGAAGACAGACTCGAGTGCCTTTACCGGCAGCACGACATCGCCTGCTGCGACTCTCGTGGGCTTGTGAGCATATCGGTTGGTCCCTAAACGAATGGAAAGACGTGGCTTGATCAGATGAGTCACGATTTCAGTTGGTAAGAGCTGATGGTAGGGTTTGAGTGTGGCGCCAGACTTCACGAAGCCATAGACCCAAGTTGTCAACAAGGCACTGTTCAAGCTGGTGGTGGTTCCATAATGGTCTGGGCTGTTTTTACATGACATGGACTCGGTCCTCTGGTGCAACTGAACCGATCATTGACTGGAAATGGATACCTTCAGCTACTTCGAGATCACTTACAGCCATTCATGGACTTCACGTACTCAAACAACGATGGAATTTTTATGGATGACAATGCGCCATGTCACCGGGCCACAATTGTTCGCGATTGGTTAGATGAACATTGTGGACAGTTCCAGCGATTGATCTGGCCACCTAGATCGCCCGACATGAATCCCATCGAATATTTATGGGACATCATCGAGAGGTAAGTGCGTGCTCAAAACCCTGCACCGTCAACACTTTCACAATTATGGACGTCTATAGAAGCAGCATGGCTCAATATTCCTGCAGGGGACTTCCAACGACTTGTTGAGTCCATACCACGTCGAGTTGCTGCACTTCGCCGGACAAAAGGAGGACCGACAAAATATTAGGAGGTGTCCCATGACATTTGTCACTTCAGTGTATCTTGCACACATACAAATTCTTCATTGTTCAAAATAGAGATTTGACAAAACCTTCAAGTTGGTTTCCCTGCTTCAGTATAGAGCTCGCAGGGAAGCACTACGAGCTGGGTACATACATGATGCAAAATATTTTCAAGCGAAAGAATTTTGCTTATTTCATTGTCATTTTGTTACATGTAATACATTTTTTTAAAAATTTGTGTGTGTGTGTGTTTTATGAAGTTGTTCTTCAGAGTAAAATTCTGCGCAGTTTTTAAATTTAACGTTTGGTGCAGGCATTTTTCCGCCGTTCCGTTTGGTGCAGGCCCTTCAGGCATTTTTCCGATACATTTAAAAGCCAGACGAAGGCTGGCCGCGTAGCTGCTATTAATGTTAATAAAAAGTAACTAAAATAAAATTTTTCTGTGTTGACCTACGTTGGAATTCACTTTAAAAAACATTTTTTTTTATTAATTGTTAGCTATAACCTTTGATGTTTGTTGCTTTCGTACGGTTTCATAATAGATTAAATGCACACAGAACCGATTGTAGCTTGATAAGATTTATTTTACAAAAAAGAAACACTCTACAGTTCTGGAACTTTCCACACAAGTACTGGTACAGCTTTTCTCAGTATTACAAAGCACAATTGGTAATTACACTTCAAACTACAATGTTAAACACAGTGAAATGCAAAGCGCATCTAAAAGGCGAAGCTCACACGGAGATAATCTTGTATAGTTCCTCCCGGCCACCTAGAAATTTCTAGTACCTCTCAAAATTACTGGAAGGCCTATAAGGGCTACATAGAGGATTAATTACTGTTGTTCCGTTACAATACCAATTACAATTATTCAGGGACCGGACCCAAATGTCGCCAAATTGTCCCTAAATATGGCGACAAAAAGAGTCGCCAAAACCATAGCCAACTTTACTATATCTCGCCAATTTAGCAAGAAAGCCATTTACTCAATATTAAATAGACTTGCCGTACAAAAAATACTGCAAATTCAGTTCGATAGTTAAATTTATAGAAACTGTATTCATAAGACTTTTAAAGAAATTAAATTAATTGACTATTAATGAGATTAGACTTTTATTAAAGACATTAATTGATATTAATGATATTAATTACCTGTTATATAATTGGCAAAAGGAATTTGTAAACCTATCTAGCGATTCGAATTTAAAACTTGAGTTTTCAAAAAAATCCACGATGAATTCTGGATCGGAGTTAGAACTCGATTTCCCACTATTTCTGAAAATGTCATTAAATGGTCTTCTCTCGCATTCAGCACTATATATTTTTATGAAACTACATTTTCAACTTTAAAGCTAATTAAAACCAAATGTCGTTCGACGTTGAAACATGTTGAAGATGTTTTATGTCCAGCAGGTGTTAAATATCCTACCAACATTTAATTTGTTGTGCAGCAGAAAACGAACACATCTGTCTCATTAGAATTTTCTCTAATTTTTGCTTGCTTAAAATAAATACTAAAACTACATCTTTTTATATGTGTATTGTTTACCAAAGAAGTAAATTATTTACGGGAGGATATTTATTTTTAGCCCAGAAGGGCTATTAATTTCTTTTGGGCGTTTTGCTTTGAAAACTTTAAATGTCCGTTTCACTTTTCAAATTGTTGCCACCAAATATTACCGCTCTGTTTTATATTTAAAGGAATTAAATAATGAAGAATCTGCATGAATGCATGTATGTTTCTCGCATTGTGAGAAATCAACGGTACCTAGAGCCATCCAGTTTTGAATAACGTAATCCTCCACCGAATATGGGCATTTGGAAGCCATAAATTGAAATTTTTTATTTCGTGTTTTGTAAAGTATTTATGAGTTGTTTATTAACAAACTCGATGATTTCAAAGCGAGCAAAGGCAATACTGTAAGAAAAAAAAAATATTTATCTCCAGCGCGCAAGACTGTGCATCGGAAATTCTAAAGATAGGCTCTTTTAAATATTTTGTGATATTGCTGTTTAATTGAATTTTGTGGTTCAAGTGCGAAGAACATGATATTTAATAAATAAAGGCAAGACACAAAACTTTAAAAAAACTCTCCTTTGGGCGTAATGTAAAATCTGAAAGCTTTCGAATTTATTTTATATTTAATATGTGAGGTCGCGAAAAAATTCTCAGTGATAAAAGGGGTCGGAATTGGAAAAAAAAAAATCTAAGATGCTGTGCTTTACATTATAGGAAGCAGTTCTGACAAACCGGTTGACCCCACTTCTGATTATTTCAAGCTAAAGTCCTTTGCCCTTCCAAAGTTGAGTGTTAAAGGCGAATATGTTTGAAAAGCAATGAAAATATTTCCGTATAAATATACTCTGTGTATTATTCCTTTACGTATACATAAAATTATAGTCTCAAGTCAACAAACTCGACATCTTTATGAGATTCTGCGAAGGAAAAAAGTAACAGCAGTTTTGTTAAACTGCGACGAAGTATTTTCGTGTCAGGCATAAAATACGAAGACAAAGAAAGACAAATATCCTGCAGTTTGACTCATAAACTTGAATGCATGATTCAGAACACTATTTTATATCGCGCTTTTTTGTTCAACTTCCGTTTAGAATTTTTATCGCTTCCTTTCGTTTTTTTAGAATGCGAAATCAAAATAGGAAGCTTAATAATTACGTAAATTGTACGAGATAAGTTTCACCTTCAGGCCATTATTTATTTCTTATGTGAGGTGATAACGCTGCAGACCTTGGGATGCTGTCGTGAATTTTCAATAACCTTGAAATACGTGGCAGTTTTACATTTATGCTATTTTTAAGTATTTCACCAACTTTTTTTTAATTATTTTTTAACAATTAAATCATATAATAGCTTTCAAATGCAGTGCACGTGAGAAATCTCATGATAAACAACGTTTGTTCTTTACAATCTTGTAACTATACTTGTTGTAGAGTAGAGTACAATAATGGTGAAGCTACATTTTTCAAAATTCGATTTAAACCTTTTTTTAAATTTAATGTTGAGACGATTTTTCTCAAGTACCATTGTTTAACGAACAAACTAAATGTCTCAGAATTTTATTATTTGAACCATCGGATACAGTGAGAAAAAAATTTTTAAGTGGAATTTATATGAAATTTTTAACTCAATTTCTGATATTTTTTGACGAATTAAAAAAAATCGCTTGATTAATTCGAACATTTGACATAACACGATGATTGAAATAGAGTTATTATTCTTTGCTGAAAAGTGGTTTTTTAATTAAATAATTTGATTGGCAACTTGTCATCGAGACTAAAAAGATGATAACCAAAATATTAAATACATTAGTTCAGAAAGGCTATTAATTTAAAAACGGCATTTTGGGTCGATTCACTTTTCAAACTGTTGCCACCAAATATTATCGCCATGTATTATATTTAAAGAAACTAAATAATGAAGAACTTGCCTGAATGGTTCTCGCATTGTGAAGAAACAACGGTACCATTGAATTTTGAATAACATAGTCCTCTAACCGAACATGAGCACCTGGAAGCCCGAATTTTGAATTTCAAATTAGTTTTATAATCTGTTTAAAATTTTGTAAAACGAATTTTCGATTAACAAGCTCAACGATTTCAAAGCGAGCAATGGCAACACTATATAGGAAAAAAACATTTCTATCTCCAAACGCGAGACTGTGTATCGATATGCCGTTTTGCTGTTTTTAAGGTATGTCCTACTCTAAATTCGTCGTTTTGGTGAAAATTTTCGATTTTTTTTTTTTTTTTTTTTTTTTTTTTTTTTTTTAGTTATTCATTTTATAGGCCATACATTTAGGTTTCCAAAAATGCTTTGTTTTTACGATAACTAGAAGCAAAATTATAGTATATATATATATATTAAAGAAAAAAAGGAAGTGAATTTTTGGATGCCAGAAGTTGGCATTTAAATGGTCGTAAAAATCTAAACAATAAGTTTAAACAACTATTTTCTAACTATTAAACAATATAAAAGCTGTAAAAGCAACACATCTTTCACTGTGTGACACTTTGCTGATAAAATGCCTACATGGGAAGACTCGAAACAATAATGAGTGTTTTAATAACCTTTTGAGGACTATTTTACCTAAAGAAACATTTGTCCAACTGAAAACATTGCTTTTAGGTGCACATATTGCTGTATTATTATTCAATTCAAGATATTTAGGACTTTTACCTATTTTCAGGTATATAGAAATAGAAATTAATCCCATTTATGCTTGAAAGCTACATAGAAATAGACAAACAGCTAATTCAGAAATCGAAACGCCAATCTCTACAAGCAGCAAAGTTATCCAGAAAAATGCTAAAAGAAAGTCAAAATTAGTTAAGAATGAAGTAAAAGAGTGCCTAAAATACAAACACGGCGAGTTTTAAAGGTCTAAAGTGGGTACAAACTTTTTTGTGCTGTATTAAAATCTTTAAATGCATTTTCGGAGAAATTGTGTTTTTATTGAAATGAAATTTTGCCAAAATGTTTTCTTCATCTTTAGCTGTGTTCTGTAGCAAAATCTGACCTCTTTGTATTTATTTATTGATTTTATTGACAGTATTTTGAAGAAAAGAGGATTTTTTTTTTAATTTTGAGTTTTTTATTAAGTTTGAATATTTCAAAAGTACAGCAAATCTTTTGCTACACAGGTAAGTATGTTATTTATATACTGTGCATAGATTATTGAAGTATATTCATTAGAATCTATTATAGGAAATCTGGCGTAAATGAAAATTTTCACTAAAATTTTACTAAATATTGTCTCTATTTAAAAAATTAATGAAACGTTCTATAAAATCCCATTTAAATTCATAGTTTTATATCCCATCTTACTCAAAAACATGTTTGTTTCATTAAAATTTTATGTATTTAAAAAAAGTGCTTGATATGTAGGCACATACCTATATTTTGTGATACCCGCTATTGAATTGAATTTTATGTGTTTGAAGTGCGAAGAACATGACATTTTATAAATAAAGATAACACACAAAACGTTAAGAAAAGCCTTTTTAGGCGTAATATAAAATGGCGTAATATCAGTATAATCAAACGTTCGCCCTTTTATTTATTTTAACGTTTTGTGTGTTATCTTTATTTATTAAATATCAGGTTCTTCTCATTTAAACCATAAAATTCAATTCAACAGCAACATTACTAAAGAATTTAAAAAGAGCATATATTTAGAATTTCCGATACGCAGTATCGCACGCTGGAGATAATTTTTTTCCCCGTACAGTGCTGCTCGCTTCGAAATCGTTGCGTTTGGTAATCAAAAATTCGTTAAAGTTTTGCAGAATAGGAAACAGGTAATAAAACAAACTCCAGATTCCACAATTTGGGCTTCCAGATTCCCATATTCAGGTGGATGGTTACGTTATTCAAAATTTGATGGCTCTATGTATCGTTGTCTTATCACACTGCCAGAAATATACATTCATTCATGCAGATTCTTCATTATTTAATTTCTTTAAATATAATACAGGGCGATAATGTTTGGTGGCAAAAAATTTTTTAAATTATACAGCCGTTTAGGGTTTTCAACGCAAAATGCCAAAACGAAATTAATAGCCTTTCTGGGCTAAAAATAAGAAAAAGATTTTTATAGAACACGTTTTTATTTGAAACTCATAAAATAATTAATGAACCAAATGGATAAAAATGATTCATTACATAATGTCGTGGAAACAAGAGTTTAAATGATTCTCTTTATAAAAACTATGCAGGTTTAATAAAAGGGTCCTTGGTAATAAGGCGCCCTCGATAAATTTATAAACATTATACTTTTGACAATGCAATTCGATTTTTCCATTTCGCTACAGTGACTCGCATTTGTTTTCGAACACTTGTCATTTTCAGTTTTATTTCTAAATATCAGTTAGTAATTATTAGCGAAATAACTTTATTTTTCTTTCGTGTATACTATTAATAATCTTTTTTAAAATCTTACTTGTTTTAAAAGAAGTTGTTAAAACCTTTTGGTAAAAAAATAAATAAGTAAGTAAAAATAATGATTTATTCAAAAAATTCTCAAAATGAACTACCATAAGTATTCGGTCGCTTCAAACAAACAGTTAATGTTCGATAAAAATATGAAAAAAAAAAAAAAAATTCTGAAATTTTTCAGATTTTAAATTACGTTTAAAGGGGCGTTTTTTTAACGTTTTGAGTGTTACCTTTATTTATTAAATATCATGTTCTTTGCACTTAAACCATAAAATTCAGTTCAAGAGCAATATCGCAAAATAATGTTAAATTAAGCATATCTTTAGAATTTCCGATATACACAGTCTCGCGAGCTGGAGATAAAAGTATTTTTTTTTCTATATAACGTTGCCATTTCTCGCTTTTAAAGCATCGAGTTTGTAAATCAAAAATTCGTTATAGTTTTACAAAATATAAAATCTATAATAAAACAAATTCCAAATTTGGGATTTCAGATGCCCATATTCGCAGTAGGATTTCGTCATTCAAAATTCGATGGCTCTATGTACCATTGTTTTATCACAATGCGAGAAATAGACAATCATTTATGCAGATTTTTCATTATTTAATTTCTTCAAATATAATGCAGGACTCTAACATTTTGTGGCAACAGTTTGAAAAGGGAACCGACGTTTATGAGTCCGACGCAAAATGCCAAAACGAAAGCAATAGTCCTTCGGGACTGAAATCCCTTTGGACTAATAATTTCGCAGATTAATGAATAATTTTATTTTTTTAATTAAAACAATATTTCGCTGGATAAATTTTAGCTAAAATTACACTTTTCTTGCGTTCCGGCATCGATTCAATTACTTTTTTTGTGTAAAAAATATTCCATTTTCTTCCATTTCTGCAATAATAATTGTTTTTAGCAGAGATTTTGAAGAAATATCTTTTTTTCTTCTTGAACTCGCTGCATATATGTTCGATAAGGCTTAAGTGCGGAGAATCTGAAAAAATTCTGATAATTGTAGGGTTTTTTTTAAATTAATTTTTGAGTTGTATTTTAGAATCACAAGCAAGCATTTATGGTTGCATGTTTAGGATCCTTATCTTGAAAAAACTTGAAGGTATTTTGCATACTAAGTAAGTATTCTTACATATGCTTGCAAGTTTTTGTTAAAAGTATTCAGACTAAACCATATTATATTCTACAAAATATAAGTTCTCCATCCTGTAGGCAGCGTACTGTAACAGCTTTAAATAATATTAAAATCTTGTAGTTTAAATAATTTAAATAGATGAACATTAACGTATTTGTGAATGGCAATTTTTGAAACCAGACTCGAGTGCCTCGTGCGACTCTCGCACGAAGAATGTAATTTATTTTTAAATGATAGAATATATTTTCTCTTCTTGTTTGTATGTCGCCATTTTTTTAGTGTTAAATAAAAGTTATTGCTGTGTTCCATCATTGGAGTTGCTTCATATTGCCAATGAAGCATCACAGTACTGTTATGCGTCTACTTCCGTTCTTAACAGTAGGTAAGAAATTTTTTTCGGTTTCAATTTTTTATTCGGATTTCGGCAAACAGCAATCCGTTTATCAGACCAAAATATACTAAATTTTGAACTTTTCTACAAATATAAATGACAAATATAATATGACTTTGAGCATTTCACGGTTAAATGCTCTAGCAAACTGTTCTAAATCCGCTGAAAGTCTTACAGCATTATTTTTGGTTCTTGTTGCTCTTTGGTATTGCTATTTTTTGGATTTTTTTCGTAGAATAAATCTCCGGTTCCTCGGTGTTAGTTTGGTATGTTTTCAAGACTTGAGTGCATTTTCAACAGCTCCATGCAGTTTCCGTGGTTTTATAACGTTGAAGAAAGTTCAACGCTTTATACTAAAGAGTGTTTGGATATTTCAAATGATTTACCATCTTAAAAATCTGATGGGTACACCACATGACTTCTTTGTACAGAATATCAAATTACACGCATTTTTTCCTGCATTTCCTTTGAACTTTTTTCTTCGAATTTCATAAGAGATACATTTCTCATTCAATTAATTCAGTTCTCACTTCGCGACAAGGCAAAAATACGTAAGAACTCAAAATAGCTTCATTAAAAATTGAAAGATATAGAAAAACATAAAATAAAAAATACAGTTAAAACAATTTAAAAGAAATTTACAATTAAAATTACAGTTTCTACTCAGAAACAAGCAATTCAGCCGGCAAGCAAGAAAGCAGATTTTTCGGAGTGCAAAACTAAAAGTTTCTTTCTGGTGTCACTCGACAAACAGAAGGTGCGGAAAATGCAGAAAGTGACTTAATTTGTTGTCGACGCTATATGCTGAGTCAGTATATGGGTTGATTTAATAACTTAAATGATAATTCCAGAATGGATTAAGCATGATTTAATTCGCAATAATAAAAGAAGACGTTGTTGCGAAGCTTCGTTTCTCTAGATTGGCAACAAATCCACTATTCTGCTGAGTTTCAAATGTAACAAATGTGGCTGCTATGGTAAGAAAAATTAGGCTTAGCCGCTCTTAACCAACTTTTAAATTGTTGGTAATTCTACAACTGCTGCATGCAGGTTAACTAGAGGCATAAAAACCTTAACCGGAAGATAAGAACAACATAATTCGATCATTTTTAAAGCAAAAAATGCACAATATACCAACATATAAGAATAATAATAAAAAAAAAACAGCTCACGGAGCCGAGTAACAGATTGCGTTATATGTATATATATTTATATACGTTTGGTGGGGACAATTGCAACCAAAAAGAGAGATACAGAGCTACATGTTACAGCAGTCGTAGATACAAAATTTCAACTTTTTTGAGTTATGCGAGATACGTACATACTAACATATGTACGTACGCACAGACGTCCCGAAAAAAATCTCTTCTGAACCATTTTAAATCAGTTTTGTAATCCTTTTGGGAAAAAGAATCCTTTATTCTGTTCTTACGTGCAGATGTATCTCAAGATCGTTAAATTGCATTCAGTAGCGGTTGAAATATAATACCCGAAAATTTTCGCGATTACAATACTTCTTTACTTCGTACACAAAGAAATAATAATTTAAAAAAAAAAAAAATCAATAATTAAATTTCTGACAGAATATGTTATTAATTTATAGCGTTTTGCTGTGTTCATTTTAGATATGGAACTGTTGATATATTTTGCTAAACAAGTAATAATTTACAGGTTACAGCTGAAAACATCGCAGACGAAAACGTCGCAGAGAAAACAACGCAAGGCGAAAACGTCGTGCTACAAAACATCGTGGGAGAAAACATCGCAAAGAGAAAACATCGCAGTACAAAATATCGTCGTCGAAAATAAAGCGGTTCAAAAACTTCGCAGTTTAAAAACATCGTCGTCGAAAATATCGTGGTAAAAAATAAAGTATCTACAAATCATCGCATGACGATAACATCGCAAACATGCTAACTATAAATGGATATTCCCGTAAATGATTTGTGAGCACAAGATGGAAAGAAGGATAATTTGTTGTTCATATTTTATATTAACTATAAATTCTTGCTGAGAAAATAAGAAGGAAACTTAAGCATAGAAAATTAATGCAACTTATAGCACTTAATAGAATTTTAAACCGACATAGTTAACTAACAAAGACCATTAATAAATCATTTTTTATAAAGATTTTACATGTAATTTTTCATAAAAAGTATAATCTATAAGTTGCATTTAATTTTCTTTGCTTAAGTTTCCTTCTTAATTTTTCAGCAAAAATTTATTAGTTAATAAAAAATGTGAAAGTAAAAATTATCCTTCTTTTCATCTTGCGCTCACAAATTATTATGGGAATATCTATTTACAGTTATTAAAGCCTGATAAAAGCTTGTCTGCGATGTTATCGTCATGCGATGATTTGTAGATACTTTATTTTTTACCACGATATTTTCGACGACGATGTTTTTAAACTGCGAAGTTTTTGAACCGCTTTATTTTCGACGACGATATTTTGTACCGCGATGTTTTAGAACTGCGATGTTTTCTCTTTGCGATGTTTTCTCCCACGATGTTTTGTAGCACGACGTTTTCGCCTTGCGTTGTTTTCTCCGCGACGTTTTCGTCCGCGATGTTTTTGCCGCGATATTATCGGCGGACACCAATTTACAAATGCAGACGATAATATATTTTCATATGGAACAAAAATTTATGACAAGAACCAATGTCTACCAAAACATCTCAACTCAAGTTTGGAGTAACCGAATTATTATGTATTACCGATTACTTTTTAAACGTATTTATTTTATTATAAAGAATATTTTGACGATATTCATTTTGCAACTAGCAAGGCTTGAAACAGAGAAAAATGATGTATTAGAAAAGCTTTTGAAGTCTGTATTTCAATGTTTAATACAGGATCTCAGAAAATGAATTTAAAAAAAAATCTGATGTGTACACCACAGGACTTCCTTGTACGGAATATTAAATTATACGTATTTTTTCTTGCATTTCATTTAAACTTATTGGATTGAATTAAATCTACTTCGCCGACAGCGCATAAACCACAATAGAATAAATGCATTCTTTAAAATTCACTTTGTTTACCATAGCGACACTCTGGCGCTAGGTTCACTTAACAGTATTATATTTCGTTCATATTATAACTCAGAATGCACAAAATTTATATCATTTAAAGAATTATCTAATCGTTGCCTCATGTTCTATTCAAATACTATAATAAAGCTAGAATGATATATAAAAGAAATTAAGCAAACAAAACAAAAAGGAAACAGTTTTTCACAGACGATTGAGTATTTCTCATTCAATTAATTCAGTTCTCACTTCGCGAGAAGGCAAAAATACATAAAAACTCAAAATATCTATATTAAAAATTACGAAGTAAATCTTAATCACTTATTGCCTCGAAAAAATTCCAGAAAAGATTAAGCATGATTTAATTGGCAATAATAAATGAAGGCGTTATCTTTGTTGTTGCGAAGCTAAGTTTCTCTAGATTGGCAACAAATCCACTATCCTGGTGTTTCAAATGTAAACAAACAATGGCCGCCATCAAGAGACGTATTAGGCTTAGCGGTACTTAAACAACTTTAAAATTGTTGATAATTCTAAAAATATTGCATAGAGATTTACTAAAGTCATAAAAACTTAACCGGAAGATAAGAACAACATAATTCAATCATTTTTAAAGCAAAAAATGTACAATTTACAAACATATAAGAGTAAAGAAACTGAGATCACTGAGCCTGGGTAACAGAGTGGATATTTATATAAATATATTTATATACGTTTGGTGCGATTGCAACCAAAATACCGATTGCAACCAAAATACGAGGTGCACATCTACATGTTATAGCAGTCTTATATACAAAATTTGAACGTTCTGAGGCTATTCGTTTTTGAGTTATGCGAAATACGTACGTACGAACGTACGTACATACGTTCGTACAGACGCCACGAAAAATTCTCTTCAGAATTCATTTTAAAGCAGTTTTATAATTTTTTTGAAGGAAAAGGTTATTTTATTCTGTCCTTACGTACAGA
The DNA here is from genome assembly GCF_044657685.1 of Stegodyphus dumicola. Taxonomy (NCBI): domain Eukaryota; kingdom Metazoa; phylum Arthropoda; class Arachnida; order Araneae; family Eresidae; genus Stegodyphus; species Stegodyphus dumicola. Next base: position 248,033,801 of record NC_140771.1, read on the forward strand.
TATCACGCAAAAACATCGTTAAATTGCATTCGATAGCGGTTAAAATGGATATTTTCGTTGAAATATGCTGCCTGAAACTTTTCGCGATTACAATACTTCCTTTTTACTTCGTACAAGGAAGTAATAAAAGTGCTGAAAAGGGTCAGCCACTATATTTTGGAGCTCACGCTTTTAGTTTTCGTGATGTAAAATTGCTGATGAATTTTGTGAAGAGAATTATTTTATCTCTTGTTACCCTTGAAATCATATGATAAATTATTTTTCTTCTTTTAGTTCATAATTTTTTTATGAATTTTAAAGAAAAGTTTAGTTTATGAAAACCTTTTTTTCTCAATTATTATTGAGAATAAAAGGCATCTGAGTCACTTTATATTAATCCTGCCTTAACTAAATGCCTTAATAACGTTGCTCGCATTTAATGTTTTCTTGTAAATACTTCTGTTCTTCATTAACATAACTGTGAGTATCTCTCATCAAACGAGACTCAGATTTCTCCAGTTTTCACATAATGCAGGAGTGGCTTCCTGCTGTGTAATTGTCTTTCATGACCTTGATATTCATATGGCAAGACGTGGTGAAAGACCGTCATTCTATTTCCGCCTAGCTGTGCAAAAATGTCTGGCTTCTCAACCAATTAAATTTAGTCTCATCATTGATCCAGCTTTGTTTTGTATCCAAATGCATGCTTTTCTTCCACCAGCCGCTTGCATGGCATTATTATAAAAAGGAAAAAAATGTATATATATAAACTTAAAGCATCTGAAGTTAAATAGGAATTGGAATCAAAGCAAGACAATTCCTCAATAATATTAATAGTTGCAACCGTGGATAAGAGGTTTAACACTGTTTTTAAACTTATCAAAATTAAAATAAGAATTCATCAGAAGAACAAATTCGAAAAATAAAAATGCGAAAAGGGAAAAATAAACAAAATTTTAAAAATATAAAAATTAATCTTCTTTTATTGGAATTCTAATTCAGAACTCATCAGGGGAAAATAAATTAAAGCTTCATGTTTCGAATACATGATTCGTTCTTTTGGTTCATGTGAGATCAATAACCGAAAAAGGATTCAATTAAATTTTCATTTAAGACATTAAAATTCATTTAAAACCTAAAAATCGAATCTCAAATCCAGAATTTTCCCCACATGCATTCGAAACGCTTGAAAAAAAGAATAAAATATTATTGTGCCTAATTGACTGCTAAAAATAAATAAATAAATAAATAAACTTTATATTATGCAAATTGACCACTCCAAAAAATGGTCAAATAACATTGTATGTATTTAATAACATACATCAAATAACATTATATGTATTTGACCATTTTTAACATCGACATTCAAAACTAATTACAAATTAAAGAGCAAAGCAAATATACTTTAAATCCTTCCCTCTATATATATTTTAATGGATATATTATATGTATATTATCTCCTTTTACAAAAGAAGTTAGAATTCTATTGAAATTAAGCAACTCATTACATATTTAAAATGGAATCTTGAACATATATAAAATGGAAACATTAAAAAGGTATTATTCAAAGCGAAAATGAAACTAACAAACTAAGAAACGTCATTGATCGGAAATTAGTTGACTCGTCAAGAGGAACAAACCCTCTTCCGATCAATGAATAATAATTAATAAATGCAAAAGTCTTTCGTCCTTTTCTCAAGAAAGAATAAAGACACGCACACACACACACACACACACACATACACAAATAATAATAATAATAATAATAATAATAATAATAATAATAATAAGCTTTTTAGAAAGAAGAGCTTAAGTTATTCGAATTGCTAATTAGAATTCAGTAAGAAATTAGCTGCACTGTCATGTTTTAAAATCAGAAGGTGAAATTCGCAAAATGAATACTCGTATCAAAAATGCTGTTAATACACTGAAGTGACAAAAGTCATGGGATAGCAATATGCAAGTATAAAGATGGCAGTAGTATCGCGTAGAAAATGTACAAATGCGAAGTGCTTTGGCAGGGCTTTCATTTGTGTTCAAGTTATTCATGTGAAGAGGCTTTGACGTGATTATGGCCGCACGACGAGAATTAACAGACTTTGAACGCGGAATGGTAGTTGGAGCTAGACGCATGGGTCATTCCATTTCGGATATCGTTAGGAAATTCAACATTCCGAGATCCACAGTGTCAAGAGTGTGCCGAGAGTATCTAATTTCAGGCATAACATCCCAGCGCAGTGGCCGACTGCCTGCACTTAACGACCGAGACCAGCGACGTCTGCGTAGAGTTGTCACTGTTCACAGACAAGCAACACTGCGTCAAATAACCGCAGAAATCAATGTGGGACGTACGAGGGACGTGTCCGATAGGACATTGCGGCGAAATTTGTCTTCCTTGGGCTATGCCAGCAGAAGATCGACTCGAGTGCCTTTACTGACAGCGCGACATCGCCTGCAGCGACTCTCGTGGGCTCGTGAGCATATCGGTTGGCCCCTAAACGAATGGAAAACCGTGGCTTGGTCAGATGAGTCACGATTTCAGTTGGTAAGAGCTGATGGTAGGGTTCGAGTGTGGCGCAGACCCCACGAAGCCATGGACCCAAGTTGTCAGCAAGGCACTGTTCAAGCTGGTGGTGGTTCCATAATGGTCTGGGCTGTTTTTACATGACATGGACTCGGTCCTCTGGTGCAACTGAACCAATCATTGACTGAAAATGGATACCTTCAGCTACTTGGAGATAACTTACAGCCATTCATAGAATTCACGTACTCAAACAACGATGGGATTTTTATGAATGACAATGCGCCATATCACTGGGCCACACTTGTTCGCGATTGGTTAGAAGAACATTCTGGACAATTCCACCGAATGATCTGGCCACCTAGATCGCCCGACATGAATCCCATCGAACATTTACGGGACATCATCGAGAGGTCAGTTCGTGCCCAAAACCCTGCACCGTCAACACTTTCACAATTATGGACGTCTATAGAGGTAGCATGGCTCAATATTCCTGCAGGGGACTTCCAACGACTTGTTGAGTCCATGCCACGTCGAGTTGCTGCACTTCGCCGGGCAGCAGGAACCAAACAAAAATTTAGCCAACAAAATATTAGGAGGTATCCCATGACTTTTGTCACTTCAGTGTAATACCACAATATTAAAGACGTACGATTCCCGCAGCACTTTGCCTATTATAAATGCCTTAACAAAACCTATTACTTAACAATTTACTTTACCTATTACTTAACAAATTACTTTACCTATTACTTAACAAACCTATTACATATTATTGCTTATTACTTAACAAAATTAAAAAACAAAAATAGAGCAGAAAAACTTTTAGAATAACTGGAGCTCTTTTGAATTAAACAATTCCGAACTGGAAAACTGGAGAAATTAATCAACATTTGACAGATTACCACACCCACAAGGGGGATGATTTAGGGTATAGCATGGGATACACTCCAAATATTATTCGGATAATTACAAAATCCCCGCTGAACCCAAATCTTCCCAGTACAGAACCATTAAATACTTCTACACGCACTGTCTATGCAGAACAAGATATGGCTGAAGATATGCTCGATCCTTAGAAACACTGTAAGGGTTTTCCTTATTTTGCATAAAGAATTTATTTTAATTTGATACTTTTATCTGAACTTCTTAATTTCCCCAAGTGCATATCTAAACGGGTGAATCTCCGAGTTTTATTCAGAATGAGAAAATAGATTGACCGCCCTGGACTCTGCGGAAAAGTATTATCTTATTTTCCGTTGTTTTTATGCTCTATGCAATACTTCTGATGTAACCCACATAGAGAACGAATTTTTATAAGCATTTTGAGTGGTTATTTTCGATATTTTGGACGTTTCTTCCAGTATTCATGTGCGAAATGCTATTTCTGCCTTTACGAATTGTGGATTCTGCAGCTGCCGCTGATCGGGTAGGTAGCTCCTGACCCCCAGATGCTACAAATTCGCAGATATTTATTTCCGCTCTTTAAGATCTGACTGTCTTATATAATGTAAACAAGGAACTTTTACTTGATTCTTCTTTTACTGTTTGTAGCCTGTATGTTTTACTTTGTACAGTTGGCAAGTTAGGAGTTTCGGATTCGTCACCACATTCCACGTGACCAGTCTCATGCGTTATTTTCAAAACATCGAAGCAAAGGGCTTCTTTCTTTGTATCACCTCTTCAACTCTACCTCGTATTCTTCGGACTTCATCACATGTCAGGCCCAGTCGGGATTCTCTGAGGTTACTGGCAAGAGCAGGAACGAATCATTCTGCTGAATGGTAGGAAAAACACCAAAGTAATCAAGCTTACTCAGAGCGTGTCTTCGCTAGCCAGCGCACGTTTCGTTGCTACACTAGTAATCCTATTAGCCATTTTGGATTTATCATCACGCCTGTTAGGTTTTTGTGAGTCCGCTTGTTAGGCGTAACTTACGTGCTATCCAGCACTAGTTATCTTGACTTTAATTATGAATTATATTCTACTTTTTTTAATTCCACCGCAAGTTTGACGGTGCTTTTGTAACGCACGAAGAACGTGCCTTTCTGTTAACTATTTTGGATTAATAAAGGGTTTTTTTTTCACCCTTCTTCTGTGCTGGTAGTTACAGGCGGTAGCTGGTTGCTTCTGTGCTGGTAGTTACAGGCGGTAGCTGGTTGCTTCGTGCTGGTAGTTACAGGCGGTAGCTGGTTGCTTCTGTGCTGGTAGTTACAGGCGGTAGCTGGTTGCTTCTGTGCTGGAATAAATATATTCATAGCTGTAAGAAAATTCGCCAGGTTCATTGTAGTGTTACGAAATGGACAGGCGCGGTGAGATAGCTCTCCCGCAAAGCAGGTTTAGGGTTGCCATAAAATGCGCATTGTAGCCACATTTGGCGAGAAATCGCCCATTTGGCGACAAAATTGGTGATATGCCATGGACGGATGGAGAACCTTCTGGAACGAATTCTTAACGGTTTAGCCCAGAATGTTCTCGAACACAAGCCGAAAGCTATATAAACCTTGCTGGTCTGCAGTCAGTGTCAAGAGTGCGAGATAGTTAGTCTCGAGTTAGTCTGTGCAGAGTTATAAGTCTATTCTTCTTTTTAATATTAAGTGTTCATTTATTAATTCGATAGGAATTTCAAGATGTTTAATCCTAATTTTGTTCAACAATAGCATTGTTCTTTACAATATTTTTAAAAATTGTTCTGATGTTTAACATCACAGTTCTGTAACTTTGCTAGAGATGTTAAAATAGCTTCTCTTTACTTTTAGTTCCTTTATGAAAATTTTGTCAAATTATGTTTATTCACAAATCATGTGCTTTGGTTGTGGCGTATATGCTAGATCTTTAAATTTAAAATCTCGAGAATCCAAAATTCCACTACCCATGCCTAGCTTTCAAATTGTTACGAAATGTACAGGCGCGGTGAGATAGCTTCCCCGCAAAGCAGTTTTAGGGTTGCCATAAAATGGCAAGGGAAAGAAGGGTTGCCACATTTGTCGAGAAATCGTCCATTTGGCGACAAAATCGGCTATATACCATGGACGGATGGAGAACCTTCTGAAACGAATTCTTACCGGTTTAGCCCAGAATGTTCTAGAACACAAGCCGAAAGCTATATAAACCCTGCTGGTCCGCAGTCAGTTAGTGTGTGTGCCTCGTCGAGAGGGCGAGTCGAAGTGTCTCGTCTTCGAGAATGCAACATAGTCAGTATCGAGTTGGTGTCCCGTCTAGCGAGTCAATCCCTGCGGAGTCGATCGATTTGACAGCCGGGCAGCGAGTGCCGAGTGGGTCATCGAGTTCACCGAAGGAGTCTCTTAGTGTATTGCTGTTAGTGCATCGTCGAGAGAGTGTGTTGAGCTCCGGGAACGACTGAACCAAAGAGTCGGGAGCTGTGCTCTGTGTGTCGTCGAGTGCATCGCGAGTTGTAACATGGAGAGTCTCGAGAGTACGTGGAGTTCCGAGAACGACCGAGCAGAGTCGGGGGCTGTACTCTGGTGCTTTGCAGTGAAACTGTCTCCACCGTTATTGCCTGATAGTGTGAAGGCTGTGTTGCCGATTGTTCCAGCGTTTTTATAGTAGATCTTCGACGACTGTAAAAGTGTTTTTTAGCTGTCCTGATTAATATTGATAAATAAAGTGTGTTTCGATAGTTCATCAAGTGTCGTCGTTAATCTCTCCAAATCCACACGAACCCCGTACGAACGTGAGGGAAGAAAATAACGTAAGAACTGGTGTCAGAAAAGAGAAACGCAACAACGATGTAATTTAGTTTATGTGGAAAAAGAGAGAACGCGACCCTACAACACCCAAACCCAGATTTCGATCTTGACGGAGAAAAAGTCGAAGAATTCCTTACCCAACTTATGGAATGCGCTGGGATTCTCCTAACTCCCATTAAAAGTGCAAAAAAATCATCAAAAACCTGAATATAAAAAAAGCAGAAAGCCTTAAGCACATCTCAAATAAAGCTCTTAAAGAACTGTGTTGGAGATATATTGTTTTTATCACTTGTGCATTTTTTGCTTTAAAAATGATCGAATTATGTTGTTCTTATCTTCCGGTTAAGGTTTTTATGCTTCTAGTTAATCTGCATGCAGCAGTTGTAGAATTTGCAACAATTTAAAAGTTGTTCCAGTGCGGCTAAGCCTATTTTTTTAACTATAGCAGGCACTTTTGTTTACATTTTAAATTTAGCAGAATAATGATTTAAGTCAGTTTCTGCAGTTTCAGTGTTTTTTTGCCCAGTGGGGCCAAAAGAATGTGGGCATCTGGAAGCCCTAATTTGATATTTGATTTATTATCTATTTCATAGTTTTTTAAACTTTAGCGAACTTTTTATTAACAAATTCTACGATTTCAAAGCGTTCCATTAGCAACATAGCGTGCACCTTTAAGCACGAATTTAAATCGTTTAACGTCATAAAACGAGGGTGAGGGAGAATTGATTACTAGAATATTCAGGAAAAGGCATTGATACTAGACTTAAAACGCGTTTTTGAGAATTTCCTAAAAATGTGCACAAGATGGCGAAAACTCGGTATTCTCCAAAATTCGATAAATTTAATAGTGTGTACTTTCGATTCTGTTTGACCTGTTTATGCAATTTCTAAGTAGGATTACGGACACACTGCAAACTAACCAAACAAATGAACGCATAAAAATACAGTTACCACTTACAAATAAAAAAATACATAAATGTGTAGTAAAATAAACGCAGCATGTAATAAATAAATAAATGAAACCAATACGTAGTGATGCAAACTAAATAAAAAGCCAGTATGAAATAAAATACGAACTGATATAAACAAACATGAAGACCTGCATAACATTACAATAAAAAATTAAATTTTTTGTAAAAAGATTGGTGTATTTGTTGCTTTATTTTAACTGAAATATTATTAGAACATACCCTAGAAGCAGTTCTAGAGTATGTTACATAACAGTAGAGTTTCTACTTTATGTCGATCATATATTAAGTGAAACTAGAAAAGATTGGTAAATATTATTTTTCTGAAGCAGTCTACTTAATTTTTAGTCCAAAGAGGCAATTTGTCCAGAATGACTATTAATTTTGTTTTTGCATTTTGCGTCGATTCACGATAGGCGTCGTTTCGCTTTTTAAATTGTTGCCACCAAATATTATCGCCTTGTATTATACAGTGTCTCACAAAAGTGATGGGACACTTGTGCTTTACAAAATGAAAGTATGGTAAAATAAGTTAAAAAAATATGTAAAAATGTTTTGTGGGTGTGTTTCATACTTAAATTTAGTAACAATTATTACATTACATACATTTTCTCAAAATATTAAAATATTAATTTAATAAAAATACAGTTGTGTAGAACGGAGCAAAAAATGGCTCAAATAAGTGATAGGACACTTACTTTTCCATCAAATATTTATCCAAAAATTTTACTTTTTAAAAGGTTTTAATATTTTGTTGGATTTCCTTTCACTTTAAAAACATGATTTAATCTTCTTGAGATGGATTCGACTTTTTTTTTTTTTTTTTTTAATTATTATTTCTGGAGTGATTTTACCCTATTCTTCTTGAAGCACCGATTTTAATTGTTGTTTTGAAGAAATGGTGTGTTTGCGAATTCTTGATTCCAATTCTTGCCCAATATTCTCTATGGGATTTAAGTCTGGAGATGGTGGTGGTGTTTTTAGTATTTCAGGATAGTTATACAGCAGCCAGAGTCTAACGTTCAAAGCAGTGTGCTTGGGGTCATTGTCCTGGTAGAATTTAAAATCGTTATGAAGGTTCAATTTTCGTGCGTTCAATTTTCGTGAATTTTCAAATTTTGATTTAAAATGCCAATATACTTGTAATTATCCATTATACTGTCAATAAAAACAAGATTACCAACTCCAGCGGACGACATACACCCCCATACCATAACTCCTCTTCCAGCATGTTTTACTGTTGGCACGAAGTTCTGTTTGCGAAATTCTTCCCAGGGTTTTCTCCACACCAAGATTCTACCGTCAGAATCAAATATATTAAATTTACTCTCATCAGCAGATATAACTTTATTCCAGTAATCAGAATTCTTATTTATGTTGGATTTTGCGAAAGCCAGTCTGAGTTTTTTATTCTTTTCACTTACGAAGAATTTTTTCCTGGCTGCTCTACCGTGATATCCAGCAGATCGAATTACTCTTCCAATAGTCTCAGGATTAACAATTACTCCATATAATTCTTGTAAATCAGCAGCAACTTTAGGAGCACTCATTCTTGGATTTTTTTAAATATTTCGAACGATAATTCGCTTTATTCCATTGGATAGCTTTGATGGTCGGCCAGGTCTTTTTTTATCCTGAATCATATGATTCTTTTTATATCGTTTAATGATATTGTAAACTGTTGAATGACTCGACTTAACTGTTTCAGGAGTTTCTCTAATAGATTTTCCACGTTCAATATGCAAATTAATAACTAATTTTCGATTTTCAGGCAAAGTTTTATTTCGTTTAGCATTCATGGCTGCACAGAGCTAAAAAAACACAAAAATTCCAAAACAAACTGGAGAGAAATACTGCAGACGATTTCATAAATTATTGCCAGTTGCTTTTGAGTAAAAATAAAAAAAACCCAAAAATATTCTTATTGTAGTACGTAGTAGTATCTAATGGTGTCCCATCACTTATGTGAGCCATTTTTTGCTCCGTTCTAAACAATTGCATTTTTATTAAATTAATATTTTAATATTTTGAGAAAATGTATGTTATGTAATAATTGTTACTAAATTTAAGTATGAAACACACCCACAAAAAATTTTTACATGTTTTTTTTTAATTTATTTTATTACAGTTTCCTTTTGTAAAGCACAAGTGTCCCATCACTTTTGTGAGACACTGTATTTAAAGAGATTAATGAAGAGTTTGCATCAATGTAGGTATGTTTCTCACATTGGGATAAAACAACGGTACAAGAGCCATCAAAATTTGAATAACTTACATTTTCCATAGGGAATCTTCCGTATGGAAGCCCTAATTTGAATTTTGTTTTATTATTGATTTCATATTTTGTAAAACTTCAACGAATTTTTATTAAAAAACTAAACAATTTCAAAGTTTCCAATGGCAACACTGAACTTTTTTTTTTTTTTTTTTTTTTTTTTTTTTAATCTCATCTCCAGCGCGCGAGAGACTGTATAGGCAATTCTAAAGAAATAGGCTCATTTTAAAATTATTTTGTGATATTGCTGTTGAACTGAAGTTTATGGTTTGAGTACGTAGAACATGATATTTAATAAATAAATGTAACACGCAAAGTTTTAAAAAAATGCCCCTTTGTACGTAATTTAAAAATCTGAAACTTTTTATTTATTTATTTATTTTATTTTTTTCATTTTATTTTATTTTATTTATTTATTTTTTTTGTCATAATTACTTAAATTGAGAATTTTTAGAATTCAGGCTAGTAAAAGTTAAGTATACTATCGGGTGCATTAGTGGCAGTTCCTTAATTAAATCATCGTTTTCGAATTGTGAAATTGGTGTATTTTATTCCATGCTATAGAATGTACATGAGCGTGGTCTTCTAATTAACAAACCACATCAGAGAAAGTATATATTAAATGGAACGATGGTGTAGCAAATGCAGGCCGTAAGAAAACTAGGGAAGAAGGAAGTTTCGGTTTTGATTGCCTTTTAAACCGTAAGCCTCTTCGTTTCGTTTCCTTGTTTCCCTATATTTAAAACCCCAGTCATATTGAAATCGCTGTCATCCATTGTTACCACCACCCCTTTTTGTAGTCAAGGGATTTCAGGTATAACAAAAAATGGAATCGTCCAGTTCTCAGGCTGCAGCTGCCAGCAGAAACCGGTTCTAACTGGCTGCCATCTAGAGCAGGCGGTTCCAATTATTGGTGATACTCCCGCCTGTGGGGAAAACTATCGAGCTGTGTAGGGAAAGAACGGAATTTTAGGGTATTTTGTTGTAGCTAGCATTTTGAGTGCATTTATTATGATTTTATTTATAGTTAATTCGGCTTTAAATCAAGGTTTTCGAGTTAAATTTTATTTTAATTATGGGTGACTAAATACTTGAGATCTGAATTTCAATCCCTTCGTATACATGTATCATCTGTTTAGCCTGCTAAAGTCCTTAGAGTAAGTATGATGGGAAGGTTTTGCTTTTCGTTGTGTTGCTATAGTCTCTCATCGGATTATGTAATACTGTCAAACCGAGGTCGCGTGTATTAGGGAAGAGTTTGAACTTTCGGTTCTGGTATCTCTGAAATGAGAAGTCGAAATTCGTATGAATGAAGTCGTTATTTTTCGTGTAAGCGTGTTGTAACTGAGAAATGCTACTTTAAATAAGGTTTTTAAATCGTGACGGTATGACGCCGAGGGGGAGAAAAAGTGCTTGCATTTTTACGAATTTGAATGGGTGCAATGTTAGTCGTTCACTTCTTAAGACAATCTGATAGATTCTCAAGAGAAGAGATTCAATTATTGCATTTTTATTCCTAAATAATAGTCTAATTACTAGTAATTTCTGTTAGAAATAAAATGTGATTGAACTGCCATTTTTATTGATATTCCATTCTCTTTCGTATTAAGCTGCTAAATACGAAATATAGGTTTTCATGTGTATTATAAAGAAATCTGTGTCAATCTTTAGATAATTTATAGTGATTTCAGTGTACCGAATGCTTTGCCGTAATATTTTCTGTCAAATGCTAAAGAGCTCCTTATCAAAGAGTTTCTGTATTTTATTCTAGCATTATCTTCCCTTATTTTTAGCTAACTATATCCATTTATTTCAGTTATCATAAATTATATAAACTTATTTATATATTATTTTTAGCTAACTATATCCATTTATTTCAGTTATTATAATTATATTATAAGTCATTTTAAAACATTTTTAAAAGTGTCATCATTTAAAAAGGTGTAAGAAACATTTTGATTAGTCATCTTCCATCGTAGTTGACAGTTTAAAATAAAGTAGAAAAGAAATATTAAAAAATATTAGAGTCAGCTAATTTTTTGGGATATCTTAGTTGGAATCCGATATATGTATAGCTTTAATATTTACATGTATTCAGTTACTTTTTAAAATATAGAAAAAACCAAAGGTTGTTTATTATGCAAATGCTTGTGGAAAATATATTAAGATTTAATTGAGTTTGTGAATAAGTGAAAGAGCAGCCATTTTTAAATACTAATCACAACTTGACATTGTGTACGCTTTTCAGCAAATTTTTGCTCGATTTTATTTTTATAGTTTTAATCATAAAATAAAAACGTGCAATGTATTAAATGGAATGTAGCGAAGGCAAATAGAGTATTTTTTTAAAATGAGCATAGATTCGCCTTTGGCTGGGTCTTGCTTCCTTTTCTTTTCTTTTTTTCAAATTTATTTTATTTTATTTATTTTTTTATTGTTAACATTCCGTTAATGCTACATCATGTAAAAAATTAGACACCTGTAATCAGGTATTTGGTTTTACAGGTCTTATATGGTCTTAGAAACGACTTTATTTGTTATGTTAACAGTACCAGTTAGTAATATTATTAAAAATTGAACTGACTTGAATAACTTTTTATCAATAAGTTTATTTATTGCACTTATCGTATTGTTTTAATATGAGCGGTAAATCCAAAATATGGCCCATGGTAAACTGGGAACATCTCTTTAAGATTGGCGATTTGCCAGACTGCATAAATAAATGTATTTATATAAAAATAGTGGATGATAATTTGGTAATACAAATATAGTGTGGAAAGGTATACGCTTTAGATGTTGTTAACCATTAGAAGATGTTATGATGCATCATAACACGTTATAATTGTATTCTAACATTATCTCTTTATGTGTATTGTTATTCATTTTTTTTTTTTTTTTTTTTTTTTTGTTAGTGTTTCATTTTATTTAATCCTTCTTAAATGAGACAAAAAATTGTTGTTTGAGTTAAGGAGATTTATTATATGGTAAATGCTGCTAATATTAATATTGTTGAGGAATAACCTTGCTGTGATTCCAATTTACTTTTAACTTTAGAATCCTTAAGTCTATATATAATATTTGTAAAACTGAAATTTTAAAAGTTTACTGCAAGGTATGATATTAATTTCGATAGGTGCTTTTAAAGTGCAATATTATCATGAAAACAAATTTGAAATCCCTTTCAATTTCTGTTGGGGTATTGTATTAATGGAACTATACCATTTCGAAAGCTCTTTAGCTGTTGCTACGCTTGGAATCAGCGGCAATAAGAATTTTTTTATTTTTCTATTTGTTATTGTAAAACTTTTAACGTTTTATTACTTTTTAATTAAGAACAGTAATATTTTATAACATTTAGTTTAGCGACTATCTGTTGTTCAGAACGTAAAAGAACAAGTTCTACTGATAACTAACTATATTTCCATTTTAACCTAAGATCCACAGGGAAATAAATCAAGTAATATGTATCTAATTTATTTTGTATAGTAAAATAAATTTGTTTTCACCTTAGAAATTGGAGACTTAACAGAGGCTAAATGTAAGACACCGGTAAAATAAGAATAATATTGAACGATTTTGAAAAACAAAAATGAAACTGTGAAAACTTGAATTATGTCATCTTCAAGCAGAAAGTACATGTTCATTTAGCAGTCGTTACATTCTGAAATTTCCACTTATAAGTACGATTTTATAAAAGAATAAGCTGCAGAAATTACAGCCAAATTTATGCTATATAACTTTAAATTTTATTGCTGGCATATCTTTAAAAAGTTTAGAATCAGTAGAAGCCATTGTTCTTTAAGCCTAAGAATTAAGCTGAAGCAATTAAAGCCAAATTTATGCTGTATAAGTTGAAATTTTATTGCTAGCAAGTAATATCTATAGAAAGTCTAGAATCAGCAGAAGCTATTGTTCCTTTAAGCCTAAAAATTAAGCTGAAGCAATTAAATCCATATTAATGCTTTATAAGTTGAACTATTATTGCTAGCATGTCTCTAAAAAATTTAGAACCAGTAGAAACCATTGTTCCTTTAAGTCTAAGAATTAAGTTGAAGTAATAAAAGCCAAATATATGCTGTACGAGTTGAAATTTTATTCCTAGCATGTCTCTGGAAAGTTTAGAATTTGTAGATGCCATTTTTCTTTTAAGCCTAAAACAAAGATTCTTATGTATAGGAAAAGAAACTAAACTGTAGGAACGAAAATAAACCCTAAGTGCCTTACTTAAACCAAAGTAAACAAAGTAAAAAAAGAGAGAGAATGTTCTTATATATAGAAATACATAAAAATTAATACCGTATGGAAACAAAGTTCCATGTAAAATCATAGACATAAAAGTAGAAGAGGGATAGTAAAAATTAATATGAGTCAACTCGAAGCTCTTTCTATGTTCATAAAATATAGAAATACAGTTACAAAAGCGTACAAAATAATAATTGCATGGCTAATTTATTCTGTCAGGGAAACAGAAATTAGACGTGCAATTAGAGACTTTTGATGTGCTTTCTGTAGTAAATATATCATAATGATGTACAATTTAGAAAAAACGAAAGTCATTAAATATATAAAAACAACAAATTTGGTAATAATTTAATCATAAAATTTACTAGTCCTTCCTACCAGATCGAAAAAGTGTGAAAAAATCGATGCCAAAATTAGTAAACGATATACTTATGGGATATTTGCAAAACAGAAAAAATTTTATTAGGTTGTAATCAATATAATTAAGTGGATTCCTTTAATATTTTATACGAATACTAGCAGAAGTACCCAATGGCAATTAACTTAGATCGAGAGTAATGTATCTAACAACAGAGACAATGATACCGCTGTAATCCTTCTCTAATAACGATGCAAAAAATATGATTCATAGTTATACATTTTTCAGCGTGATGCGTACGGAATCCACATAAAAACTTTCCATGGAAAAATAAACTAATCTGTCATTATATCATCAACAATGGCACGCAGTTTTTAATGATTTTCGTCTTTCTAATCTAATAGTCATAAAATCAAGTTCCATCCAATATTATTTCACCTATATTCAATTTTAGTCGATTAAATGTGGCAAAAAATTGATCACAATTGATCAAAAATCGATAATGCGAACAAACAGGCGTCTTTCTTTTTATATACAAATTTTGTGAAATTTACAAATTTTTGATTAACAAATCTAGGATTTGAAAGCAAGCAGTAGCAATACTTTTCTACATAAAGCATTTTAATTTCCAATGCTCGAGACTGTTGCCACTTCGAAAAATGAGCGCGGAAATTAGTGTTTTCAGAGTTTTTAATTAATATCTCGGCTTTAATCAGCCGAGATATTAATTAAAAACTCTGAAAATCGTATAAAAATGGGTATAAAAAGTCGTATAAAAATGGGAATGACCAAAATGGCATCCCACGAATTTTTTCTAATCAAGAATGATGTATTTAATATTTGTCAATGCTATTTTTATTTCAATGTAAAACTTCGGAATTTTTTATTAACGAACTCAACGATTTGAAAGCGAGCAGTGGCAACACTTCTCGAAATAAAGCAGATTTTTATCTCCAACGTGCAAGACTGTTGCCATTCTGAAAAATTATGGTGAAAATTAGCGTTTTCAGACTTTTTAATTAATATCTGTGATTTCAGCTACCTTTTTTTTCGGGGGGGGGGAATGGACCGACCTCTAATTGTAGAAAGTTTGATGATGATAGCTATAGTAGTGACTGAGTTAATTGCGAACAAACACATAGACCTTCCTTCTTTATATATATAGATATGTACGTACATGATTTAAATTTCGAATGCACAATGGTAGTTTTCGTTTATAATGTTAATTTATGGAAGCTGTTAAGGCTAAATAAATTAGATTTCAACAAGACAGAGTAGTATGATCCAATCGATGAATTTAAAAAAAAAAAATGTGTTTCGGTAAATTTACATTATGCTGACACCCTTGTATCACTTTGTACAGCTTCTGTGCTTTTAACATTTGCTGAACATTGAGTAATAAGGGGTCACTCTAAGTGGAAACTGTCATTCAGATCTTCTGATCTGAGCCCTGTGATTTTTCATTACAGGGCTGCCTGAATTCGCGAATGTGTGACTATCATCGTAGTGTCACTGTTGGTGTTAAAGACACTATACAGTGTCATTTATAAACGATCCTATCAGAAATTTAAAAAGTTTTAATAGCTTTTCTTACTGTCCATAGTATCTTACTTTTTTCGAGCAATGCTTGATAACGATGGTACTATATTCGTTCGGCATTAATTATAGCCTTTTTATATTGCGTTGCGAATACAACATAATTTGGTGGTCATAATTGCATTAAAAATTTACATAATTCTTTAAAAATTTAATTATTCTTAATTTCTGAATTAATTTCCTAACTAGAAATAGAGATTTTTTTTTTTTTCCTCTCTTTTAGTATTTTCTGACTTTTAGTTCATTTCCTGTGTATGTGTTGTTCAACGCTTTTATTTATATACATAACAAATTTCTCTTGTATTCTTTATAACGATGGCAGTGCCTTCAAATTTAAACTGTAATTTGTTCTGTTTATTTGTTTTATGCATATCTTAGACCGAATTCATTATTTTAATCCTAATTGCCCCCTTTTTTTACAAACATTAAAATTTTATTAAAGCATATTTTTAAAAAAATAATGACGGTTTATTTGAAATTTACCTCTGTCAAACGTAGGGATTTGCAAAGGGACTTTTCATACAGAATGCAGGGAAAACGAGCCCTGGCATCCTGCGCGGCCAATGCAGTGAATCGGGGTTGCGTCCGCGAAATCGACGCAGCCATAATTAGTTGATGACGTCAACTCAGCTGAGGACGCTGGGCTTGTAAGTTTTACATGGTAGGTTAGAGTTGCTGTTGTGTATGGATCTGTGTTCTACTTGAAGAGTGAGGGATTTAATTTTTCCATTGATAACTGTGTTCTCGTAAATACGCCTTAAGAGCGAATGCATTTTTCAGGGAAGCTGACTCGTACATCATGAAAATATCTGAAGTTAAGCAATGCGTTGAACTCATCACTCCTATGTGGTGATTAATCTGACTTTCCTCGAATTGTTGAGTCTCTAAGACTTCTTCCTTGTTTATATCGTAGAGCTGTATATTCCTTTACGTATTTATACAGCAAGTTTGTTTTTTTAATTTCATGTGGGAAGCAATGAACACCCTGGTGCAGGTGAGCGTTGTCGACAACACTCAGCCCCAGACGAAGGTTGTCGAAACCAAAAATCATCATCTGCACAGGCGAAATCCCCAAGAACGAGGGGGTACTTTACCTCCTCACTGGGACCTTTCTTTTTCTGAAAATTCACTTTTTTCCGTCTATTGTTTCATCAAAAATTTCATTGGGTAAGCTACTCACTTTTCATTCTTTAAACCTTACCTTTTATTAATTAGTAATTCCGCTGATTTAAGACAAAGCTATAAAACCAGTCATAATACTTTGCCATTCTATTTTTGCATAAACCACATGAATAGTAATTCCTAAATGCTAGCAAATTGTTTGGAATTCCATCGAATTTATACAGCGGAATATTAAATCTGTTTATGTCTGTAAATGCAATAAAGCTTTGCATTAATGAATTTTTTTCAAATCAGAAATTATGACATCGTGTAGTAATTTTACACTGCTTACGCTGATTGTTCTTCTCGATTAGGAACGTTTTGAATATTTGAACTCAAAAATACCTTTCTTGTATGATGTATCAATATTTGTGGTATGTTAATACTTAGAAAACAGTATGAATCATTTTGTTTTTGTGATGAAAAATTGAAACGATCTTATTCACGACTTTATTTGCCAAATTTTAAAGTAAGCATTATTTTAAAATTGCAGTTAATTTTCTTCTCCATTTACCTTTTCCTCCCTCCCCCAAAATGCATAGTTATACATCCATACTATTGGATTATGAATGCTAAGGCATTTACGAGAGTTTAAAAACTAATGTACCTAAAATATTGAAAATACTGTTTTTTAAATTTCGTTTGAAGGCGTAGTTTCGATTTTCTACCGCCCATATCGTATCAGCTGCAAAAAATTTCAGCAGAAAATATGAAAACAGAATTTTCTTGCATATGTAAATTTATTGTCTTATGCAGGGTAAATAACATATAATTAAAGCATACAAGATAACTGAAAGTAATTATTCAAATTTTTTTTAAAAAATTCGATCTGTTTACTGGTAGGAAACATATGCAGATTTTTTAATTAACTCTGTTCTTTCTAAAGTTCTTTTCTCTTAAACAAATCTAGAAATGGTATTTTTTTAATTCGTATAATAGTTTAATTTTTCTAATTCGATTTTAATTTGTGTTATTTTAATTCGTGTTATATAGAATAATAATTATACATATGTGTTTTTGCAAATTATTGAAAATTGTTTTATTGGGCTAAGGTGTTTCATCAAATATCTTGTTTAACAACCTTATGTATTTGTCTTTCTTAAATATATGTTTAGTGGGGAGGGAAAAAGGGCTTTGTAATAATATTGAATCCTTGTGAAATCTGCATACAATCTGTGTGTGGAAAAGGCAATCTGATTTGCTGTGTATGTATGTATGTATGTATGTATGTGTATTTCCTGAACGTTATAAAATTTTCAAAAACAAAATTTATTAATTTTGCTGATTTTGCGTGATCATCCCCCCCGTGCATTTCTCTCTAAAAGTGTATCTAATCATAATTTTAATATTTTCTTTCACAGATGTATTTTGGCTTTATGCAACTTGATTCATTACATTATTATTCTTATGTATTCATTACAGTATTACTGGCAATTTACAGCCTGACATTTAAACTAGGTATAGCCTATATCATTATTTCTTGAAAATACTTCCATGAAAAGTGTCCCTGCTTTGAAAATTTTTATTCTGTTTTTATTTTATTTAAAGCTGCATAGTTATGTATTCTGGTAATTCAATAGAAAGTAAAGGTGCTTAGTGTATTATTTTTGTCTTAATTGCATTCATTGACTATCAATAAATAGTTAATGATTTTGTAAGTAAGCTGCAATGAAATCCGTATCTTGCATGTCAAAGTCTACTGCCCAGAAAATTCCCCTTCCCACACGCCCTTTTAACACATGGCAAGTTTATTATTTTACTAATGTAATCATTTCTGACTGGGGCAGAAACTCCCTTTTCCACTGTCTCTTAACAGTAAAATATAAAGATTTGTTACAGCTTGTGAATTAATTTAAAATTCAATTTTGGTACTTTTCTGTTATCGGGAGCGGATTCAAAAATGTATGTATGTAAGCACGTATGTATGTGGCCATATCTGTGTGTCCATACACACATATAATCGTACGTACATATATACATATATTAGATGAACACATTCGTCTATACAGGCATGCATTTCTCAATCTCGTCCTGTTAACAGAAAGCGTACCTCAGTTTTCATCGAAATCTTAACGAAAACCTGATCAGCCCGCCAAGTTTGTCGCTAAATTCGCCAAGTTCTGAATAGTCGCTGTATTGGTTCGTCCAGTACCTTCGCATGAAGGTTGGAGAAAAACAGGCCAATTTAAATTAGGCGAAAAACCAAATTAATCTTGGCATAAATGTTGAATAAAACTTAATTTTTTCCCCCCAAAATTTACGGCAGGCCAAAGTTACTTTTTTTTTTTCTTTAACTAATTTTATTCTTTGTGTCTGATAAGATATTGGCTTGCAGCAAAAGTATTTCCCACAAAATTTGACAACAGATAAAGATTGGTTTGGTTTATTTGATTATGGCACTCGAGGGCAATCTACATCGGGAGATAGCCCTCGGGAGAAGAAGGATGCCTTCAGAGAGGACTTTGTAAATAAAACTGGCGGTTTAATCCTAGTATCCGGTGCACACGGGATTTGGCTACTTTTGGCGACTTTATGATGAGCAGTAAAAACGGGACATATACGATGAGTAGTAAACGGGTCATTCAAAGAATATAGTTATACATAGTATATACTATGTATATAGTGTATATACACTATAGTATATACTATGTATATAGTGTATAGTATATATATATATAGACGTTCTTTGGATCATGTTTGGTGTTGGCTATAATTTTCAAAATCGCGCCAAGGCTGCACCGTATACTAGGATTTTACCAAACTGGCTCTTATGCATCGTAAGCATGGGGGAAAACACCCATGCAGGAACCCCCAGACTGAACTATCAGTGTTCAGCCACTTTACCTGCTCGAACGGAGGGGAGCGACAGCAGATAAGTAAAAGTGGCTAATCTTTGGAATATGGTAAAAGTTAGTTACGGTTTATATGCAAACGAAATTGCTTTCGAATTTACAAATTCGATTTTTAGTGGTTGAAATATGAACCTCCTGATAAGTACATTCTCGTGAGTCTTCAAAATTTAATATAATAAAAAATTTACATGCTATATATTGGTGTTCAGTGTGTCAGATTTGGTGAATATTATTTTTTTTATTTTCGAATATCATTTAACGGTTGTTCACTAGAATTAAGGTTGCAGATATAAAGATGTTAATTGAAGTTTTACTTAATTTTCTGTTTAAGTGAGATTCCTCTTAGAACAATTTCTTATTCAATAAATTTGTAATGTATTGCGCAGCTGATGTGTATTTTTATCGTGTTCATTAACGCTGATTTAGAAGCAGATTTGAATTATCAGCTAAAATACGTATGGTTTTTTTTTTTTATTCAAATTGTTTATGTTGATCAGATGCGAGTTGCGATCTATGAGCGCATTTTCGAATGATTTTGCAAGCTTACTTGGGAAGTGATAAGAAAGTCGGTGAAGTTTTACTTTCACTCGCTGCTGATTGATCCATATCGCAATTTGATCAGTGATTCAATTTTCGCCATTTCGAAGAGCAAAACTCGATAAAATAGTAACAGAAATCAAATTGGTACTTTTCCTTTTTGCCGGCGCAAGCGATAAAGTCGCCAATAATGGTACAACCCATGCCAAACGAAATATTCTCGCTGGTAACCTTTTACGCCTCATTTTCAAAACAAGTCGCAGGTTTTTCTTATCAGATTGATTGTTTCTTTCAATACTGGCATATCATTACGTATAATTTTTATCAGATAGTTCAGTTTTATGTTTAAGGCAATTTTCGGTAATTAAGTTAATTAGGATGCAATCACAGCACTTACCCGAAGCCGAAAAATATAGAAAAGGTAAAGTCAAGGGTTAAATTCATCAATTCTAATGAGAATGCATTAGCGAAGTAAAGCACTGCAGTTTTACATAATTTCTGAGTAAGCTATTCGTACGAATTGAAATATTTCTTGCATTTAAACTTGTGTTCCAAATTAAGATTTAACTTGAAATTAATGTGGATAATTACTAAGAGCATTAGATTTTTGTAGAGTAGTTTACGTGAGATGAGATCGCTTGGGGTCACGTGATATGAACCGGCGAATCAGGATGTTGAACCATGAAAGCATAGTAAATTCTTAATGTCTTTTTACAAATTTGTTGTATTTATTTATTGGCTTTTTATAAAATTTTAAGCGACATTAAAATGTTTATGCCTTCTTTTTTAAAAAGAATTATTAGAACTAACATTTTTTTAATACTTTTTACGTGTATACTGTATGTTGTCGCCAATAAAGTCTGCTTGGCGAGATTTGCGCCGGCGAAACGGAAAAGTACCAATTTATCAAATTTTAACAAAAATTAAAGAATATGATATCTTTGCACTTCGTGCGATATATGTACAAACGATATATTTTCATAATCGAAATTTGTTTACGCTTACTAGACAGTTACAACTGCTGCCTTCAACCGTATTTCTTAAAAAAAAAAAAAAATAATAAATAAAATAAAAAAAAAAAAAAAAAAATACAGGTTTCAAAGTTATTACAAACCTTTCGGTTGTTTCTAAAAATCGGGAGTCTTGAATTCATTGTTTGAAATTAAAACAATTTCAGAACATACTCCTAAACTACAATGTCTAAGTTCAATACAGTAAAGTCTGTAGAGAAAGTCACTAAAATCTTGAGTCGTTTAAATTAAAACAATATCAGAACATACTCTTAAATTACAATATCTAAGTTCAATAAAGTAAAGTTCGATTGCAATTAATATTTATATTTATCAAAGTTTCTATGTAGCAGTAAAAAACGTATGTGTTTACTTCCATGCCTCTCGAATTAATTTGCACTTTCTCGTTGCCCGAAGTTGGCAACACGCTTTGGAGTTGATGTCGACAGAATTCGATCGCTAGAATGTAGCTGACCTGTAACTTTTCTAATATTTATTTTAAAACTAAACTGTGGTATAGGATTATCACTAGATGTTTACGTATTGATTCTTTATCATTTTGTATTTACAGTTTCGTTTGTATAAACTGAGAGTAGTTGAATTTATTAAAGTTATTTCAAATCGAAACTACTCTTCCCATTCGAATATCGTAGGAACGTAAACAACATGTGTTGTTTATATGCAAACACTTGCATTGAATATAGGTCTCCTAATTCCAAGTATTTGTAAGTAAAATTTTCAATTTCAGTAATAGATTTTCCTTTGGTTCGCTTTTCCTGTTATCTTTATGTGTAATTAATAAATCTTTTGTTCGTGATGCCGTCGTTACTTAAATTAATATTTATTGTTATCTCGAATTAATTTATTCTTTCCCCTGTGTTGGCAACACGCTTTGGAGTTGTTGTCGATAGAATTCGGTGGCTAGAATGTAGCTGTTCTAATATTTATTTTATTTAACTATGGTATTGGATTATCAACTAGATATTTACGTATTGATACTATATCATTTTGTATGGCTAAAGTGCAGAATCGCCCACTTAGTTGTTTGGCGCTTTTTACCAGAGTAATTTTTGTGAATTTTCTTTGACTTTTTGAGTGAAAATAGGTCGATGTGTACATGGATACCGAGTATGTGCAGTTCTTGAAAACGCACCAAGCAGTGGATGATTCTGAACTTTCCCCTTTTGTATTTACAATTTCGTTTGCATAAATTGAGAGTAGTTGAATTTCTTGGTTGTGTCAAATCGAAACTACTCTTTCGATTTCGGCGCCATTCGAATATCATAGAAACGTAAACAGTATGTGTTGTTTATATGCAAACACTTGCGTTGAATACAGATTTGCTAATTCAAGTATTTGTAAGAAAAATTGGTTAATCTTTGGACTATGGTAACTTGGCGATTTTTTGGCGACCAACCCTGCTACAGCAACCTGCTAGTTTTTTTTTTTTTTTTTGACGCCATTTTGTTTTCACGAAGTAAAGGCATGGTTTTTTTTTCCCCCCCCCTCAATATTTTTTCCAACAATCTGCTAGCCGAATTACGCTTATGCTAGAACTTTTATGGAACAAAAGTGCTTAATCATGACGGAAGATTAGGTGCGAAATTGGGAGAAAGTGCAGAATCGCCCACTGCTTGCCGCGTTTTAAAGACTTACACATACACGGTATCCATGCACACGTCGACCTATTTTCACTTAAAAAAACATCCCAGAATTGCACAAAAATGGCATTGCGCACACTCTTGACTTTATCCATGTACACTGCTAAAGTCCTAATTAGTAACCTTTATCGCCTTACCAAAATGTCGCCAAACTACCTGTTACCATGTTCCAAAGATTAGCGGAAAAATTTTCAGTGTCGCTAATAGATTTTCCTCTAGTTTGCTTTTCATAACCTGTTATCTTTTTTGTGTAATTAATAAATCTTTTGTCAGTGATGCCATCGTTGCTTAAATTAAAAATGCTAGCATTCGATAAATGTTCTTGTGGAGTTAATGAAAATATATGTATGCTATTTGGAATGTGTGTATGTATGCTATGTGGTAGCGATATTTGTCAAATTTAGATTGTTCACAACTGGTTCTCAAAATCTATTTGGGTTATTTATTGCTCAAGAAACGCTTTAAAAAATTATAGAGAAACGAGCTTTCGAACTTGGTAACGTTTTGCATTTCAGTATTGCATTAAATGACTGACATTTTTCTTGCAGATATATATCTTTGAAATACGTAGTTTTGAAAGCTGTGGAATAGTAAACACTTCAAATGAGTCGAAAAAAATCTTCGCAATCTGTTTTCAGTGGGAATCACGAGTCTTCTGACTCTACTCAAATTTTTCTTTCTGATTGTATTGAAATACAAAAATAGTTTAAAAAAAAAAAAAAAAAAATTATGCGCAAAAACTTGTATGCAGTGAACTTGGGTTATACAGAGCAGTGAACTTGGGTTATACATTCCTACACTAAGTGCATTACCATACACTTAGTGTAGGAATGTATAAAATCAAAGTACTGAAGGCGCTCTAGTGCTGCTATAGAAATTTTTCAATAATATACGTAAAAGAATGAAAAAAATGGCCCGGAGCAGGGGCTGAATATCGCAGTAGTTATTTTTGAGTATTAAATTTCAGCAAGTTTAGCATATGTATTGTGCCATTCGCATAGCATCTTTTGGCATTGCTAGGTGACACTGCATGATTTTGTAAATTCTTGATTCCAAGTACTTTAATTACGTAGTTACAGGACTTAAGACGGCCATTCCTATTGAAAAATCGGCCTGTTTCTGGTGTGATTGGCTGCCTGGTTTGGCTGTGGTTTTCTTTGCGAGTGGCAGCTAAATATGTGGACCAGGCTGTAGCTCATGTTCATAGTTAATGCTCGACGTTTATAGCCCAAGATACGTATAGGGAGACTCCCTGTTGATATCCAAGAAGCTTGGACATGGGTTCTGCATTAGGTTGAAGCACGCTTTTTTTTTGGGGGGGGCGGTATGTAATGGTTGTCCACCCTGTGTAAATGTCCTATAATCTAACATTCGCCTTTCTTTGAGGTTATCGGTAATGTTAACTCTTAATCATCATTTCAGTGTATTACAGTGTTTGCTATGGGCATATTACGAAGTAAAATATTGAATAATAAAATAAAAAGTGAAGGATTTCATGCATTTGTAGGATAACTGCAATGCTTCGCCCCCCCCCCCACTCAAATTCCTTTTTTCTACCCATGTTCACATACTCAAACACGTTATTTGCAGGATTTTCTTAGAAAGATGTGGAACATCTACTGTTTGCTGAATTGTGTACGAAACATCGAGAGTTTACCTAAAGGGTTGTGAAACATTGGCGGTTTGCTTGACAGAAGGTAATTCCTACGCAACAGCTACTGTTTTCTGATTTTGAATTTTACCTACGTTGTTTTTACAGATGGCGGAGGAAAAAGGAACTGATCGGTTATCCCGATTTACAGTTCCTTCCTCCAAACAACGGAACATCATTTATAAGCACTAAAGATTAAAATAAGCAACAAAGGCGCTCAAAATACTTTTTGGTGTAGCCGTTTGCGTAGATTTTTGTTTTAGGAAAGGTAACAAACTCTCGAAAGACAGCACAGCTTCTGGTTCCGTGCATGACGAATTCCGTAAACTGTACTTGCTTGCCATCGCTGGTTAAGTGCTTAGCTGCTAAAACCGTATTAAAGTAGTGAAAGAAACAGAAAAGATAAGAAAAAAAGATGTTTAATAATTTTAACCGAGATCGAACTACGTTTTTCGACAGTCTTATGCGCTCGGCCAGTTGGTGGACTAGTGAGAGGACTAGTTGGAGGACCCTGCCTTCTACCTGGTTAATGAAAGCCAGGGAACTTGGATTCATATTCGATGGCCATCGGTCACTGTATTATAGGAGACAGCTGGAATATTTCGATTTAAAAGTCCTGTCGAGAAATTCAAGATTTCGAATTCCAAACTGTGAGGTTTTTTTCGATCAAAATTGGTGTTATCACTACAGGCGAACACTGAGACTTGCTCTGGACTTGAGACTGGCATTAGAATATTTAAAAAAAAAAAAAAAAAAAATAACTATGAATGCGATTTGGATGACAAGTGCAGGCTTTCTTTATCTGAATACATAACTCGTTTTAAAACTCCGACGCCTTCCCACTTCTATCAGTAACACTTTTATAAAAAATCCCAACATGGTGTGATGTTTTAATTCTTTTGTGTACGCTCTGACGACAAAATTGCTTACTTTTATTTTCGAAAACGTTAATCGTAGAGGTTGGTATCCAATTACAAAAGTGTTTTGACACAAATATTCAAGAATTGGCATTTTAAAATTAAATCTATTTTGTGAAAATTATGACGTTTAACATTATGTAAAAAATGTCATTTAACATTATGTCCTGATTCCTATTGTATATTTAGGAAAATTTTATAATTATTTAAAAAGAATTGAGTACATAACGGGAAAAAAAAAATAACCGAGTTATTTAACACCAAAAATTTCGACATTTGACGTCATATTCAAACTGTCTTTAGGGGTCAGTTAATTAGAATAATCGGAAATTTTTTCCCAGTACATAGCATTCAAGGATATTCTTTTGTGATTTAATATAGTACAATTTCCTTTAATTTACAATTTGTATTCCGAAAGCATTTTCACAGAAATAATTTATGGGTTTTCGAATGCTAAAAATGCATTATTAATATTCTCATAAACAAATATGTCGCATGAGGTATTGATATTGATAAATTAATCTGGTAACATCAAAAACACTTTTTTTAAATTGATATTTTATTTCTAGCTACGTTCAAATGCCAAGCTTTTGTTCTTCAATTCGTGTAACTCCAACCTCAAAATGAAATATTTCTGTTGATTGTTGGCATGCGGGGGCACCTTTTTTTTATTATAAAGTATAAAATAATTTCCTCAATGAACATATAGGAATTGGGGGGGGACGAAATGTAACTACAAACCTGAATTTTTAAATTTAAGAATGAACATCTGCAACATTTAAAACTGTTTTCGGTTAATCTTTGGATTATGGTAACTTGGCGATTTTTTGGCGAATATTTGGCGACCAACCCTGCTATTTTTTTGTTTGGACGCCATTTTGTTTTCACGAAGTAAAGGCATTTTTTCCCCCCTCAACATTTTTTTTCCAACAATCTGCTAGCCGAATTACGCTTATGCTAGAACTTTTATAGAAAAAAGTGCTTCATCATGACGAAGATTAGGTGCGAAATTGGGAGAAATTGCAGAATCGCAAACTGCTTGCCGCGTTTTTAAGAATTGCACATGCACGGTATCCATGTACACGTCGATCTATTTTCACTTAAAAACATCCCAGAATTGCACAAAAATGGCATTGCGCACACTCTTGACTTTATCCATGTACACTGCTAAAGTCCTAGCTAGTAACCTTTATCGCCTTACCAGAATGTCGCCAAACTACCTGTTACCATATTCCAAAGATTAGCCCTGTTTTCTAATTTGAAGTTTGTCTATGGCAAAAATAAGGGTTACGTAAAGATCCACCTTTATGGACCATATTATGGACAGTATGTATAAACCATTGTCTTTATTTTGCATGAATTTTTATTTTCGTAATTAGATCAAATGTTTGCTTAAAATAAAGTGGTTCCGACATGGATGTACTAAATTTGAGTTCTACGTTCTGCTAATTTAATATTTTTTATTCAAGCTGCATTTTGTTATGTATTCTTTGGAATTTCACCTCTTGAGCTTGGTTCTATTCAATTAAATATGTCTGATTTTTATTTTTTTTACTCTCTTGTACGAAGTAAAATAATTATTGTAATAGCGAAAAATTTCGGGCATTAAATTTTTACCATTTGGACGATTTTTTTTTTTTTTTTTTGCTTTACGTATGTGTGCGAACTTTTTACAAAGCAGGTTGTAAAATGAACTTTTTTCGTGACGTCTGTACGTACGTATGCATGTGTATCTTGCGTAATTCAAAAACGATAAGCCGTAGGAGATAAAAATTTTGTATGCGGATTGCTATAACATCTCGTTGTGCATTTCCCTTTTTTTTTTCATTGCAATCGGCTGTAAAGTTCTTAGCCTTTATTTTCGCAGTCAATGATCACAATCATATACTTACAGAAATGTTTGAAATGACGAAAAAAATATGCGTCTAGGCAATGTCAAATTAAAAAAAAGGTTTTTCAGATTTTAAATTACGACCGATGAGGCGTTTTTATAACATTTTGTGTGTTACTTTTATTTGTTAAGTATCATGTTCCTCGCACTTAAACCATAAAATTCAGTCGAAGGAGCAATATCGCAAAGTAGTTTTAAAATGAGCCTATCTTTAGAATTTCCGATACACAGTCTCGCGCGCTGGAAATATCCCCCCCCCACACACCTGTAGAGTGTTGCCATTGCTCCCTTTGAAATCGTTGAGTTTGTTAATCAAAAATTCGTTAAAGTTTTAGAAAATATGAAATAGATAATATAATAATTCCAAATTCAAATTAGAGCTTCCACATGCTCATATCCTCTGGAAGATCACATTATTCAAATTTTGATGGCTCTAGGTACCGTTGTTGTTGTTCCGAAAACAGCTTATATTTGAAGACAATGAATTTAAATTCAAGACTCACTGGTAGTTCTCGCATCTACGATTCTGTTTCCAAAGGATAGGGTTTCCTGTTTTTAATAGTCGGTATCTCTGTGTCTTTCATAATGCGTATGTTGCACAGTAGAAAAGATCAACAATAACCTTCAGGAAGGAGCAGAAAAGATATTCTTCTTTTGATCTTCTATTCTGACAAACAGATTGCGCTAATCTTTAGAATATGGTAACAGGTAGTTGGTGACATTTTGGTAAGGCGATAAAGGTTACTAGCTAGGACTTTAGCTATAAAGTGAGAAGTACACAGTTCGAATGAGACATGTCATGTGACATTTTCCGGAAAATTCCAATCGGGATTTTAGCTAATAAGCACTTGGAAACAATTTCGCTGCTAAAGTGCAGAATCGCCCATTTATTTGTTTGGCGCTTTTTACAAGAAGAACTGGATTTTTGTCAATTTCCTTTGACTTTTTAAGTGAAAATAGGTTGATGTGTACATAGATAAAGTCAGGAATGTGCGCAAAGCAATTTTTTTGTGCAATTCTGGGATTTTTTTTAAGTGAAAATAGGTCGACGTGTACATAGATACCAAGTATGTGCAATTCTTAAAAACGCGGCAAGCAGTTTGCCATTCTGCACTTTCTCCCAATTTCGCACGAAATCTTCGTCATGATTAAGTATTTTTGTTCCATAGAAGTTCTAGTATAAGCGTAATTCGGCTGACAGATTGTTGGTAAAAATGTTGAGTGTAAAAAAAAAAAAAAAAAAAAAAGCCTTTACTTCGTGAAAACAAAATGGCGTCTAAAACGAAACTAGCAGGTTGCTGTGTAGCAGGGTTGGTCGCCAAAAAATCGCCAAGTTACCATAATGTAAAGATTCACCATAGATTGATGTAAAATAATTCATTTTTCTAAATTTAAAAACATACCACTTGATGAACAAAAAATCTATATATGTTTAATATACATAGATATATGTATGTTGTCATGACAGCAGAAGAGCCCGCTAAAGCAGGCCCATAGCTATGGCAGCCGGTTCTCAAGCCTGAATTCAAATCTTGGAAAAGGCATAAATGTTTATGTTGTGTTCTCCCTTCTCGCGAGTATAATATCGGTCTACCCACCCAGTGATGCACTGGTCACAACGTTCTCTTCGCTAAACGCCAGTGAGTTCGGCCGTTTCCAACAAATGCTTGAGAAGTAAGTGTCTGGCCATTAGGGGGAGGAGGGCGGTGGATATCCAAGTTAAATTATATATTATTAGGCATTAAATATGTGCACATATCCCTTCGCCGTGTTGCCGGAAATCTTGATCTCGAATAATAGCGCTGATTACATTACTGTTATTTGATTACTTGAAAAGTGCATAATATAACACTTATTACTAATTATTAACTCAGAAGGGCGTTAGCCCGAATGGGCTGTTCGTCTCGAAATGGGACTTGCGTTGTACACTGTAAACGGCGAATCACTTTTCATATTGTTGCCACTGAATACTATCACTGTGTATTAGCTTTAAAGAAATTAAATACTGAAGAATCTGCATGAATATATTTATGTTTCTCGCATTTTGGAAAAACAACGATACCTTGAGCCATCAAATTTCGAATAACGTTGTCTTGCACCCGAACAGTTAAACCTTAATTTCAAATAATATATTTCGTTAAATTTTTATTGAATTTTTGATTAATAAACTCAACTATTTGAAATCGAGCAGTGGAGACACTGTACGGAATAAAATATTTTTATTTCCAGCGCCCGAGATCGTCTTTCGGAAATTCTAAAGATATGTTGTTTTTAAAGATTTTGTGATTTTGCTGTTGAATGGAAATTTATGTGACGTAAATGCGAAGAACATGATATCCAATAAATAAAGTTAACTCACAAAATGTTAATAATAAAAGGACATACACACACACACACACACACAAAAAAAAAAAAAAAAAAAAAAAAAGGTTTTTAAGGAACTAGGAAAACTGCACATTGATAATATGATGAACTGACAAAAGACTTGGGGGGAAAGGGGGGGAAGTAAAACGTATGCCACCACTTAACATTGCATCGGAAATTCTAAAAGTATGCCGCTGTGCTGCTTTTAAAATTTTTGTAATTTGTGAATCGTATGTAGCTTAAATGCAAAGAAAATGGTGCTTAGTGATAAGCTTGCAAAAGTTAGTGCAGCAGCAGACTGGTAGACTGCGAGCTCAACGAGAGCGTAAAAAAAACCTTAACAAATCCTTTTGGTCTCTTTCAGAATCTGAAATCGTCTAGATTTTTTTTTTTTTTTTTTTTTTATCTTTGTTATAAATTTTAACTAGAGGATTTTTAGCCCAAAGGATGTTCGAACATAAGGGCTATTAATTTTGTTTTGGCTTTCTGCTTCGAACATTTTAAAAGTCTGAATCACTTTTGAAATTATTGCCACCAAATGTTATCGCCTTGTATAATAATTAAAGAAATTAAATAATGAAGAATCTACATTAAATATATATATGTTTCTCTCTCTCTCTGATAAAGCAATGGTACCGGGAGGTACTAAATTTTTAATAACTTAAGACTCTACCCGAATACGGGCATCAGGAAGCCTGAATTTGCAATTTGTTTTATTATCTAATTCATATTTTATAAAGCATTTATGAGTTTTAATTAAAAACTCAACGATTTCAAAGCAAGCAATGGCAACACTGTACGAGGGGGGGGATTATCCCCAGCAGGGAAAAAAAAAAAAAGGGGGGGGAGAGAAAGAGACACTGTGTATCGAAAATTCTAAAGATATGCTCATTTTAAAATTATTTTGCGGCATTGCTATTGAAGTGAATTTTATGGTTTAAGGGCGAAGAACATGATATTTAACAAATAAACGCAACACACAAAATGTCAAAAAAAGCCCCTTTGAACGTAATTTAAAATCTGAAACCTTTAAAAATTTATTTCATGATTGATTTTTTCTGGTTTTCAAAGTCTCAACATCATAAATTGGCTTTACAAAAACTCGATCCTCTGTCTGATTTACGGACATATTTCAACAATCTTGCTACTCGTTGTAGGCCTGCCACTTCTTAGAATGTCACTAACGCTACCTTTAATCTTTGCATACCAATTTCTAATGCTCTTAACCTCTGGTGGCTTAACTAAATAAGTATTTTTCTCGCACTGTGGTAAAACAACTGTACTTTGAGCCACTAAATTCTGAATAACGTACGTCTCCACCCGAATATGGGCATCTGGAAGCCCGATTTTGGAATTTGTTTTATTATCTACTTCATATTTTGTAAAGCATTTATGAGTTTTTGATTAAGAAACAACAATTTCAAAGCGAGCAATGGCAACACTGTACGGAAGGGGAAAGTAAAATTTTTATCTGAAGCGCCCAAGACTGTGTATCGGAAATTGTAAAGATATGCTCTTTTAAATATTTTATGCTATTGCTATTGAATTGAATTTTGTAGTTTAAGTGCGAAGAACATGATATTTAATAAATAAAGGTGGTAACACAGAACGTTAAAAAAACGCTTCTTTGGGCGTAATGTAAAATTTGAAAGCTTTCAGATTTATTTATTTTCCTTTTCTGCCTGCCTCCCTTCCGTAGCACATATGCTCGGTGCTGGGAAATTTTTCGTGATTTTTTTTCCTTTCAGAATTTCGCCATTTTTTCCGATATAAAATAACTACCATATACTTAAAGAGGTCAGATGGTAATTTACACAAATAAAAATTTTGTATAGATTTGCCGAAAATACGAATAATTTCTGTAATAATAATAAATCGGTTGTAAGTCAAATTTCCGTCCTTTTATGTTTTTCTTCTAAACCGGTATCCTATTCGTTGATATAAAATTTAGGTCGCTGCTCGTTGGTTTGTGAACGGCCAAAATAGGTCAGTTAAACTGTGCACTTTTCTCTTGTCATTAATGTCTATTACGCCTTCAGATCCAGTTTAAGTTCCGCATTAATATATCGGTGTTTAATTCCTTACGTTATTTATGTGTTAAACTTGTTATTGAGAGAATTTAAATGTAACTTGAACAAATTAATTAGAGGCTGTTGGCACATATTTTAGACAGTTTTCATTGTATTTACGGGAAATATTTTACCTAAAATTTCTGTGTTTTAAATATTCTATTTGATTACCCTATTTTCACTGTCTTTCTATAACGTAATTTCCAAGACAGCCTTTTGTATTATCGGAAGAGGTATTTTATCCCATTCGTCTTGAAGTATACGGAGGATTTGTAGGTCGACATTTAGACAATTCGGTTTTCAAAAGTCCGAAAGCGCCAAAATCCTCAGATGATGCATCAGAAGATTTAATAGGGATTTGAGTGAAAGAGTGTGGCCTTGGTACCCGTTTCCTGTTCCATTTTTTTAAAGGAAATGAACAGTGGGTTAAAGAGAAGGTATTTTATATTAGAAAGTTGGGTCTAAACTATGTTCTGGATAATATGTGTGGTTGATTTTAACATTTTTCTCCACTCTTTTTGCTTTTAAATTGCCGTTATATAAAAAAACCAGCAGTGATCATAAATCCAATTGAAAAACTTTCTTTAGATTTTTTTTTAACTATGTTTTAAGATTTTTTTTTCTCTTTGATTATAATAAATAGATCTTTTTGTATTGAAGTCGTTTAAATACGCTCGAAATTCATGCAATACGACAAAATGTTTACAATTTTTAACCGAATAAATGTTTATCAAAGAAATCTGCAGCACGTTTTGCGTTTGGCGATATGTCGTTGAGAAAGACGAGGCGCATATATTTTTGCCTTTTTATGATTCAAGTCGGCATTAATCACATTTTTACGGTTTTCAGTTGGATGTATGACTACTGCTGGTTGTTCATGTAACGGCAATTAAGAAATAAAGAGATTGGAGAAAAATTAAGATAAACTCCACATATTATCAGGAGCATATTTTGTACCCAATATTCAAATGTGAAATACATTCTGTTTACCCACAGTGTCATCATTTAGTAGAACTGCATCGAAGGATGCAGCCACATGTCAAAATCCACTGTTAATTTCCTGGAAAAAAACGGAACAAGAAACGGGTATCAAGGCCATCCTCATATTCCTTCTAAATCACCTGATGTATCAAGAACTTTTGAAAAGCTGATTGTGCAAACGTGGATCTACAAGGTCCAAGAGCAGTCCAAGAGGTATGGAATAAAATATAAAATACTTCTTCCGATACTACAAAGGACTTTATTATTGTTTTTGCAATTACGATGTAAATCCACCTTGTACTTTGGGAAAGCTGTCTAAGAGGTATAGGATAAAATACCTCTTCCGATACTACGTAGGACATTATTATTATTTTGGAAATTACGATGTAAACCTACCTTGGACTTTAGAAAGCTGTCCAAGAGGTATAGGATGAAATACCTCTTCCGATACTACAAAAGACTTTATTAATGTTTTGGAAATTATGACTTGGAAAGATGATGAAAAATAATGGGTTTCAAATAGTGGACAATCGTACATGTTTTAGACAACGATAATCATCTAAAAATTCTGCCAACAGTGCCGTATCTTATTCCTCTTATCATTTCCTTCCCCAGAACTTGAGATTTTTTTTCTTGCCAGTGTCATAAAATAATGTCATTGTATTCAAATGAAATATTCAAGAGTTCTAAACTAATTCTATTGTTCATTCGTAAGATTTTTTAGAAGTAATAATTTGAGATGAAAAGATCTTGGAATTCTGGTATTTTCTGTTTTGCATTATATTTTGTAATGCATTCATTTTATTGCCATTAATTAGTTGAATATGAATGTATTGTAGTAAAGATAGATAAATATTAGTAGTAAAACTAGATATATAAAATTCGATTTTCTAGAGGTTTGACTACTTAATTAAAATAGTACTCATTTCTTCTTTAGTTAAGGAGCTATCATATTTATTACGTTATATATATAGCTATAATATTTAGCGGTTATCGTTTCCACAAAGTCCTTACCTGGACAGTATTTTTACAACAATTTGTCTATAGACATATTTCCTGTGAAAAATGTTTTAAATGACATGTAAATGTAGAAAAATGTTTTAAATGACACGAGTATTCATATTTTGATATTTTTAAATAAAACAAAGCTTTTATTTTAAGCAAAAACACAAAATCTAATTTTTTACATGTTCTCCTAGTCTCTACATTTATATTTATTTAGAATTATTAGCAATAAGACAGAAAAAGTTTGACTTTCTTGCTACAAAATTTGAACGAGTACGATTTTTATGGATTTTACAGCGACAGAAAATCGAATTTATCGCATTCTTTGAGAGGTCGATTAAAAAATAAATAAGATAAATCGAGGGGTTTTTTTTAAAGCCCAGAGGGCATTAACCCAGAAGGGCTATTAATTTCGTTTTGACATTTTGCTTTGAAAACTTTAAATATCGGTTCACTTTTCAAACTATTGCCACTAAATATTACAGCCCTGTATTATATTTTAAGAATTTAAATAATGAAGAATCTGCATAAATTTATATATATTTCTCGCATTGTGATAAAACGATGGTACCTAGAGCCATCAAATTTTAAATAACGTACGTTTCCACCCGAATATGGGCATCTGGAAGCCCAAATTTAGAATTTTACTTTTAAATTATAATTTAATAATCGTATAAAAATTAAACTAGAAATGTTTTTTAATTTACGTAACTAATGTTCCGAATTAGTAGTGCACCTATACCGAAGCTTGCTAATGTTTTCTAGAACACGATTTAGAAGATTCTGTAAGTAAGGTTTCCTTTTTGAAAACATTTGTATTGAACAATACATTTCTTGACAATCTGCATATTAATGTGCTAGCGAATTAATCCTTTTCTGAACTAATATTTTACGTTTAATTGCTTCCGAATGCTAACAGTTTTTCAGTTTGTGTACGGCGACTAAATTATTCTGTAAATATCTCAGTCAAGTTCTGTCGGACAGGTGTCACAGTTTTTAAATTTTATTTTAATACTAGCGGGCTGCTGCCAGAGCAAAATTTATAAGTTCTATGTACACTTGAAAAGCAGATGTATAAAAACGTTTTGGTATGAATGAAATCAGTCCATTCTTCTCAAGCAAAAACCAATTCGTAAGTAATTTTTTTGTTGCCAAACCAGGAAATAAAAACTTTTGACACTTCAGGTTAATACGTATGACGCCGTGATTTAAATTTAATGCAATAAAACGACATTTTCTCAATATCAATAAAAAGATTAACGTGATATCGTGTCAATTATCCTAACCTGAGAACAAAATAGTTGTCAACAGCAGCTATATATTTAAAATGCTGACATTGATGAAAAATTTTCGACATACAATGACGTCACTTGCAATCGCGTGCTTTCTTCAAACGTCAGATATAACATTATATAATAATAATATGTTTAAAATTTGGCAGTGCTGTTTTATTTCATATTTTGTAAAACTTACAAATTTTTTATTAAACTCTACGATTTGAAAGCGAGAAGTGGCAACACTTTTAGAAATAAGGCAGACTTTTATTTCCAGCACGCAAGACTGTTGCCACTCGGAAAAACGAGTGCGAAAATTAACGTTTCGAGAGTTTTTAAAATATCAAAGTCGTAAGAAAATAGGAATGGTCGAAATGGCTTCCCACGAATTTTTGGAATCTGGAATAATATAGTTAATGTTTGGCAGTGCTATTTTTACTCCATATTTTGCGAAACTTAGAAGTTTTTTTAAAGAAATTTTACGATTGGAAAGCGAGCAGTGGCAACACTTTTCGAAATAAAACTATCTTTATATCCAGCGTGCCACTCGTGAAAATTAGCGTTTTTAGAGTTTTTAAATTAATATATCGCAAATTAAACTCGTACGAAGATGAAAATGGTCGAAATAGCTTCCTACGATTTTTTGGAATGTGTGTGTCTGTGGGGGGGATGTACTTTCTCGAAACTTTTCCCCGCCGCTCCGCAGGTAATAATGCCACAAAACAGACGCACACACAGATCTGAACAGTATAGATATTTAATAAAGTTTTCCTAAACATAAAAGTATACGGATCAGAGGACTGCATAAAAAATTAGATTCCGCATTTTTTACGAAATAGGTTCTTTTTAATTAAAAAAATGGCAGATAAAAATAGATGTTCGCATCCTTTAAAAAAAAAAAAAAATTTTTTTTTTTTTTTTTTTTTTAAATACCTGGAATCAGAAAATGTCTATCAGGAACAGTTGCAAAAATGGCCGGGTAAAGACTTTTGTTAACACGCTTGGTATTAAATAATTAACGGTATATGATTTGTTGTGAGTATTTTTATTCCGTTTTCTGAACACTTTTTCTTTATTTTAATGTAATCGAATAGCAGTTAGATGTAGAAGCACATTTCATATTGCTTCTGTTTTAATTTTCACTTCAAAAACTGTCTTGATTTCCATAAATTACCGAATATGTGAGCATACGTTATAATACTGCAATACAATATATGAGAAAATAATGAAAAATTCATTTTTGTGTTTCCTTTCCCGTTCCTCATTTTTACGCATGAAAACAAATCATGCATGAATTTATTGAAGAGAGTTTCTTCCCCACATAAATGAAAAATTTTAACTCCTTGCTAATCTCTCTCTCTCTCTCTCTCTTTTTTTTTTTTTTTTTTTTTTTTTTTTTGTCTTGTGATTTGCTTTTAATCTGTGTGATCCTAACTGTAATGTTTTGCTCCTTAGTTCCCAAACTGCCCCTGAAAAGATTCCTTCTGCTGAGGTGGAACGCGAAGTGGACCCTTCTGCTGGAAGGTAAATCTGGTTGAATGTAGTTGCATTGTGAATGTTTCAGTAACATTTTTCTTTTAAACTGTTTACGGAGGCTGTTCTCACATTTTTAGACGAGTTTCCTTTGCTGTGAAAAAAAAATCGTCTGCGAAGATATATATATATAAGGTGGAACTATATTTTTGAAAGTATAAATTATCGTTTGTTACTTGACAGTTTCGCTTTCATGCAGAAATGCCGC
The DNA here is from genome assembly GCF_044657685.1 of Stegodyphus dumicola. NCBI lineage: Eukaryota > Metazoa > Arthropoda > Arachnida > Araneae > Eresidae > Stegodyphus > Stegodyphus dumicola. The sequence continues at coordinate 248,070,561 of NC_140771.1, forward strand.
TTTTAAAGAAGCAATGGATGGAAGGGTATATTTTGCTCTTTCCAGAAAAAAATATTCGTATCTATTCATTAAAAAACGCCGTGAAAGCCAAGGTTTTTGATATCTAAAGCTAGGATTGGTACTATTGGTTAACAAGAAAGGTAAAAAGTCAAAAGTTTGGCTTCAAGTGGAAAAATTGTTCCAAATGCATATATCCAAGGGAAAAAAATAATATATCTAATATTGCAAAGGATCTTTAAGTTAAAAGAAAATTCATTAAAGACAGTTGCAAAATCATTAAAATGCTCTGTGTCGACTGTAAACAAAGTAATTAATGCTGATTTGAATCTTAAATAGGAGAAAATAGGTAATGTGCTTCGTCTTTCTCCAAGACATGTTGCCAAACGCAGAACGCGCTGCAAAACTCTTTACGAGAAACATTTATCTTCACAAAAATTAGAAAATGTTGTTACAATAGATGAATTTCGAGCGTGTTAAAGCGACTTCAATAAAAAGAGATTCAGTTACTATCATCAAAGAGTAGATCAAAATCTTAAAAGCATGATTCAAAGAATCTAAAGAAAGTTTTTCAGTTGGATTTATGATTACTGCTGGTTCATATAACGGCAATTTAAAAAAAAAATAAAGTGGAGAAAAATATTAATACCAACTCCACAAATTATTAGGAATACATTTTGTACCCAATATTCGAATATGAAATACCAGCTCTTTACGCATAAAGTCATCAGTCAGTAGAACTGCATCAAGACAAAGCAAGCCCCCCCCCCCCAAAAAAAAAAACTGGTATCAAGGCCATACCGTTCGCTCATATCCCTACATAAATCTCCTGGGACGTTTGAAAGCTGTTCAAGAGGAATGGAATAAAATACCCCTTCCGTTACTACAAAAAGCTTTATTGTTTTTGAAATTATGTTGTAGAAAGATAATGAAGAATAAAGGTTATCTAACAAAATTAAGCATAAAACTGTAGGTAAAATATTTCTATAAATACAATGAAAGTCGTCTAAAAAGCGTGTGAACAGCCTCTTTTATTCCTTGATTTGTTATGCAGTATGCGTTTCCGAACGGGTAAGTTATCAAGGCCTACCACGTATGTGGCAACATTTTCCACTTCAAATGCTGTGAAACCTGTGTTCACGAAGTTAATTTGTTCCTGAAAAACCGTTCAACGAATTTAATTCGTTCCTGAAAGCCGTTCATCGTCCGAAATGAATTAATTTCCCCATAGAAAGTAATGTAAAATGAATTAATTCATTCTTGGACCACAGATTATCGCTTATTTGAAATTTACGATAGTACTTTGCGCGCAAATTCGTAAAAAAGTATCTGAGGTAAGAAATGTAATTTTTACGTACAGATAAAATAGACGGAAGTTTTATTTAATTCTATCCTGCCAGTGTGTTAGAAAATGGACGACGTAAATGGTGAATTCTGAAGCATCTTTTTATCCTTTCTTTGTCTGTTCGCACCACTCAATTCTACTTGAAGATTCACTGGGCCTCATTTCTTTTCAAAATTTGTCCAATATGATTTGCTGTTGCCTACGTTTTGAAATGTTGCTAAAATGATACACGGCATTTATTTAAAATGCTTAGTGGTGATTTCATTCGATTCTACTTGATACCACTCGATTCTACTTGATTATACCACTCGATTCTACTTGAAGATACTACGAGACTACTTCAAGTACTTCATACTACTTCAAGTACTATGAGCTACCACTCGATTCTACTTGAAGATTCACTGGGCCTCATTTCTTTTCAAAATTTGTCTAATATGATTTGCTGTTGCCTACGTTTTGAAATGTTGCTAAAATGATACACGGCATTTATTTAAAATGCTTAGTGGTGATTTCATTCGATTCTACTTGATACCACTCGATTCTACTTGATTATACCACTCGATTCTACTTGAAGATACTACGAGACTACTTCAAGTACTATGAGCTACCACTCGATTCTACTTGAAGATTCACTGGGCCTCATTTCTTTTCAAAATTTGTCCAATATTATTTGCTTTTCCCTGCGTTTTGAAATGTTGCTAAAATGATACACGGCATTTATTTAAAATGCTTAGTGGTGATTTCATTAACATGAAACATCGCATCTTAACCAATTTGCACAATTCGCGGATCAAAGAAGTAGGTTTTTTTTTTTTTTTTTTTTTTTTTCCCCTGAAGTCTCTTCCTCCGCAAGTGCCTGATGCTGCTGCATTTGGAAATGTTTGTTTCTTTCTTGTTGAATTTTTTTTTTTTTTTTTTTTTAAGTCCTCTAGTAATTCTTCCACGTCTTTGCTTTTGGCTAGAGATCCAATGTAATGGATAACTAAAGAAGCCCTTAGTGCTAAAACCTCAGCCTTAGTCGCAACACCCAGCCAGGTCCAGGCGGAATTCATGGTCCTTCCTGGTTTTGTTAATGAGATTTAAGCAAGTAAAATTATTAAAATAATATTACTAGAAGACCCTGAGTGTTAATTTTGATTCTTTGTCCTAGGTTACTTCAAAACACCTTTCTTGTTGCCAAGTTGAGTGTTCGTAACTCGAGACATGGAGACATTTTTTGTTCTAAGTTGTTCGTGGTCTGAAGTTTCACTGCATAGTATTTTTCGGCATATAATCAAACCCAAGGTTTTTATCCAAATGGTCAAATTCAGATATACCTTCGTATGCGTGGACTTTTGCGGCAACTAGAAAATTTGGTGTAAACGAAAAAATATTCAATAGCGAAATAAATAAAAAAAAAAAAAAAAAAAAGTATTAGAAGCTACGCCAGAATGAGAAATAGCTAAAAAAGGTAAGTAGAATTTGAAGATACTGTGGGAAAGCGTATTTTTAACAAAATGGATGCGTCGCCACTCGCATGCTCTTGAAAATGACTCAATTCCATATGAATTTTACAAATTTTGAGGGAAATGTTAGTTGGGAGTCGAATTTATGGAAGAAAAGTGTACAATGATGCGATAGCTTCGGCAGAAAATTAAATGAAATAAATTAGCATTTTAATTTCTGGTACATTGTGTCGTAAATTTTCTTCTGTAATTTAAAAAAAAGGTCAATAAAAATTTTTATTTGCAATTTATTCTGTAATTATTCTGCAATATAATAGGCTACATTATATTTTTGCCCCTTAAAATATTCATTGAATATTTTTTCAATTATACGTAAAAATACTTTTCCAGTGACATTTTTATTTGGAATGGCAAATATACTGTTAATGATCTTTTACTCAATATAATCATTAACTTTATTCGTAAATATAAAAAGATACATTTAATACATTATATCTAGCATATCATGCATTTGGCATATATCTGTTCGGCGTATCATATCCACCGTATAACCATGTCTTAATTGCTAAAATTAGAAAAGCCAAGAAGGAGAAAGAATTTAATAATAAATAAAATTAATAAATGTAAAATACTTAATAAAATAAATTAAAAAAACTAATAAAATCTAAATGGTGAAATAAAAGAATCTAATTTTTCAACAACATTTATCGTTCATTAGTTTCATCAAATGAGATTAATTCATCAATAAAATTATCATTCACTTTTCGCGAGAATTCATCCCTTTCATCTGCATTAATGTATTAGAATTGCATGCGATAATCATTTGCATGTAGCCATTTGACTTGTACAACTCTTCCCCCCCCCGCCAAACCAACTATGATGTGAGTGAATGTCTGTGGGACATGCACGTCTGTTGCATATGCAACAGGAACTTAATTTCAAAAGGCAAACCTGAAGAATATAGGAGTTGATGCCTAAAATTAATTGGTAATTTGTTTGGTAGTATATTTAGCTTCGTTAAATTAGTCTGTCAACTTTCTCATATTGGCTGGTGCTGCCATCTGGTGGAAGAAGAAGAAGACTTTTTGGGACTGAATCTGCGAGCGTAATCTAAATACTGGCATTCCTTCTTCGCCTGTGTGAAACCAGTATCGGAGCGTAATTAATTGCAATGAAATTTATAATTCTAAAAAAATTATTGTAAATAACTTGTTTGAATAAAGTTTTAAAAATACTCCCAGCATGTCAACTCTAAAGAATTATTCTTTCAAATACTTACGTCGAAATAAAATTACAGATTCGGGAAATAACTGACAGTACTAAAATAAGTACTTCCGAAATCGCATTAATATAATTTATCTTTTTTTGTGGTGGAATTTAATTGAAATATTCTAATGCATTTCATGGAAAATTATCTTAGTTTTATGTATTTCATAAGTACAGTTATGCAAATTGTAGAGACATTAAAAAATAAATGCAACAGTTTTTGACTTACATTTCGTAATTCTGAATTTTTACCCAATTCTTAATACATTTGACATAATTTTTATAGATACATATTTGGCTCACTTTGTTATGTTACAGATTTAGTCTGTAAGAATATTTTGCATTTCCACAGTTTTAATTTTGGCGGGCTCAGAACCATTATTGAAATATTTAATCATCTTTAAATAAGCCTTTTTGGGATATATTGAAGAGGGTGTATTTAATGGTCTTGTATACCCCTTTTTTCTCGTCTGCTATTAACAAAAGAGGGCTTTCAGACCAACAGATTTTATATACCCTTACTCCTTTACATAGATGCAAGTATTGCAAATACCCGAGCCTTCGCTAACAATTATATCAACCAGAAGATGTCATGGGAAGGAGTAGTGGTATGTTTCGCTGCTTTTAGCTGTATAGAATGGAACTGTTAAACTATTTCACAGGATTTTATAGTTTCCTATTGACCATTTCCCCCTCTTTCGTTCACCCAGGCACCTCCCCCCCCAAAAAAAAAATTAAATTTCCATGAAAGAATGGGATGTTTATTTTTGAGTAAGAGCATGTATCTCAAATATTAACCTAGTCTAAAGTTGTTACTGTTTGGACGATATGGAATTGGTTTAAAGTAATGGCATCGCAACCTTTTCTTGTATTTATAGGTAAATTTACTGTAATGTTTAGGGATATTTTGCAACAAACACCATGCATACAAATCGTTTCGATTTGTTGATAGGGAATCCGTATAATGAGACACTATTTTCCTCAGTGTATGTTGTCACATGTGTCTGATACATGTACGAATGTAAAGCCTTTTTATTGTTAAAAATGATCTAGAACTTTAAAAAAAAAAGAAAGAATAATTATAGAAATGCCTGCATTAATATTTTATAGAATCCGACGCACCTGCATTAACTCTTGGGGGGGGGGATGCCATTATCTTGAAGTCAAACCAGTCTTCATAACCTACTGGAAAATTCTGTAACCGGATTCTTCCTTCATTTAGAGCAGCTGTGCGAAGTGGTAATTAAGCGATTCGTCTTAGCTCTCTTATTCCTGAGGCAGACATACTAGGAAGGAAAGGGTCAAATTACGCAATCTATAAACTTGTTCATAATATTATGCTGTTCTGGCTAGCCGTCTTCTTCCCTTCCTCTCCTCGTGTTTCGTAAGCTATGTTTGAAGAATGAGTTTGCTGAAGGATATTCTTAATGTTGGCATTTTGCCATCTTTTTTTTTTTTAAACCAATTCTCTATTGCGAGTCGCCATGCAGTCTAGCTGTACTTAGCAGTGTCTCTGACTTAGGATCAGTTACTTTTTTAAAAGGTTGTTGTAGATTCTCTGGGATCAGCAGTTCGGGAAGAGGACTGGAATAGAGATTATAAACAGCTTTTAAAATAACTGTAATCACTTTGTTTTGCTAGTTTCTCTCTTATTCTGTTAACAGCACAACAAAGCATAACTTTTTTCAGTCCCAATGCAAAAACCGTTAACCTTGGGTGACTCGTTTTAGGATATGGCAGACATTATGTCCCAGGCTTTTGCTGCGGATTTAAAATTTATAAAGTATGTAGGAAAAACCTGTGAATAGTGGTAGTTCGTTTGCAGTCTACACTGGTGAAATTAAGATAATTTGCATATTTTATCGAATTGCGTGAAAGGAACTGAACTGAAGGAAAAACCACTGCTTCTAGATAAAAATTCAAATCTTGTACAGCAAATACGTAAGCGTGCGTACACGTGTGTGTAGGCGGAGCCGGCAGAAAAACAGGCCTTATAAGCGCGTGGAGGGGTAAGACGAATTGCGTTCCCTAGCACACCTCAGCGAACTTCTTGGTGTTATCTTGCGGCAATCGGTTAAATTCACATCGGAACAGTAAAAATTAGTAACCACCAACGTTTAGATGGTGGAATTAAGTGACAAATTGTAAGAAGGCTAGAGGCAAGCCACTTGCAAGTCCAGATATGCAGAGAATTTATGTAATTTAACTCCCAGCGCCGTAACCTATGGAAACAGTTCCAGAAGACTTGGACAAGGTCGTCCAAGAGCCATGACGACCAGAAAAGATCGCTATTTGTCCATTTTAGCGAGGCGTAAACAGAGAGGCTACAGCTTCTCAGCTCTCTCGGGACCTGTATGTAGCCACAATAACCCGTGTAACAAGGATGACCGTTTCCAAAAGACAGAATGAGAGAGGGTTGTTTGCCAGAAGACCGGCTGTTTGCTTCCCGCTCACGTCTCTACGGACAGGAGAGTCCGATGAGCATGGTGTTTGGAGTAACCATTCTGTTCACCGACTAGCCCCGTTTTAGCCTAAACACCGATTCTCGCGCCGTACTTTCATATGGAGAGAGCCAGGGCTCCTTTACCTACTCTCCAATGTCCGCGAAATCAACAGTAATGGCGGTGGCGGTGTAATGGTCTGGGCAAGCATCATGTTGGATGGTCGCACACCTCTCCACGTCTTTGAGGCTCTGTGATTGGTGTAGGTATAGGGATGAGGTTTTGGAGCCCTATGTTCGCTTTTTCCGTGGTGCAGTGGGCCCCTAGTTCATCTTACAGGACGATAACGCGAGGCCACATACAGCTCTTTGGTCGACGAATTTCTCGAGAATGAGGATATTCGCCGGATGGATTGGCCAGCCAGGTCTCCAGACCTCAACCCTATAGAACATGTCTAGGACGCTCTGGGAAGGGCAATCGCAACCTCCCTCCGAGAAACCATCCAGGAACTGAAAACAGCGTTTCTGAATGAGTGGAACCAATTGCCACAGGCACTGATAAACTGCCTTATTTCGAGTATGACATCACGCTGCGAGGCCTGTGTGGCTATAAGAGGGGACCTTGCCCGCTATTAACCCATTTCTTTTGTGTCTTCTGCAACCGCTGTTTCAGACCTTCAGACTCCCATGAGTGTTACACACGAACATGTGTGTCTATTATAACTGTTGAATGTTTATTTATTTTGTATTTTATCAACCTATGTTCACACCAAATTTTATTAAAATCAGTCCTGTAGTTCCGGAGATCGTAGATCAAATATAAAAATTCTCTTAATTTCTTTCACCAGTGTAGGGTGAGCATAATTTTTCCCCCAGGTTACAAAAATTTATTGAGCAAAAACTAGTTTAATTATACTTTTTTTTAAATGGTAACTGCAGTAATTCAGTTTTATTTATTTATTGTTATTCCAAAGGGGCAATTTGCCAGAACGACTGTTAATTTCGTTTTGGTATTTTGCGTCGGTTCCTTTTTTCAAATCGTTGCCACCAAATATTAAAGACCTGTATTATCATCTCTTGATATCCAATAAATAAAGTTAACACACAAAACATTAATAATAGACATACACACACACACCAAAAAAAAAAAAAAAAGTTTTGTAAGACATCTTACTAAACAAATCCTTTTGAGCTATTTCAGAATCTGAACTCTTCCATATTTTTCTCTTTTATTTATTTATTTTTTTTTATTTTATTTATGTTATAATTTTAACTAGAGGATTTTTAGCCCAAAGGGCGTTCGAACATATGGGCTATTAATTTCGTTTTGGCATTCTGCTTCAAAAATTTTAAATCTGAATCACTTTTAAAATTGTTGCCACCAAATATTATCGCCTTGTATAATAATTAAAGAAATTAAATAATGAAGAATCTACATAAATATATATATGTTTCTCGCTCTCTGATAAAACAATGGTACCTGGAGCTATTAAATTTTTTATAACGTACATCTTCACCCGAATACGGGCATCTGGAAGCCCGAATTTGGTATTTGTTTTATTATCTAATTCATATTTTGTAAATCATGAGTTTTTAATTAAAAACTCAACGATTTTAAAGCAAGCAATGGCAACACTGTACGAGGGGGGATTATCTCCACCGAAAAGAGAGAGAGAGAGAGAGAATGCATATCGGAAATTCTAAAGATATGCTCATTTTAAAATTATTTTGCGACATTGCTATTGAACTGAATTTTATGGTTTAAGGGCGAAGAATATGATATTTAACAAATAAACGCAACACAACAAAATGTAAAAAAAAAAAAAAAAAAAAAAAGGTAGGGTCGTAATTTAAAATCTGAAACCTTTCAAATTTTTTTCAACGATTTTTTTTTTTTTTTTTCTGGTTTTCAAAGTGTCAACATCATAAATTGGCTCTACAAAAACTCGATCCTCTGTCTGATTCACGGACATATTTCAACGATCTTGCTACTCGTAGTAAGCCAGCCACTTCTTTGGAATGTCACTAACGCTACCTTTAAACTTTGGATACCAATTTCTAATGCTCTTAACCACTGGAGGCTTGTGTTCATATAAACCTCTTTAAACGCCGTTGATGGGCGATTTTGCCTCACCACAAAACACAGCCATTGTCATTCACAGATGCTATTTGGATGTTAAAATTCAAAGACATGAATTTGTGAGGACCTTGCGATTTTGCAGTGATTGCAATCCTTGACCATCTTAATTGGTTTTGACGTGCCCCTGCATATAAATAAAAAAAGTTCTACGGTGCATAAGGGGATAAGAGAATCCCGTACAATTAACAGATATTTTATTTTCTGTATTCAGTGTTGGAATACAGAAAAGTATTTCTAAAGTACTTAACCATTTTAACTGGTGGGCCATATTCAGTGACGTGACAAATATCCTTAGTTTGTTACCGCAAAATAGCTTTGTTTGTAAACAATTGCCTCTAATTTTAATTTTTCAAAGGCGTCGTTTCGGTAAACTCGTTATGCAGTACGTCCTTGTGAAGCGGGATTTGCTTTTCATTACCATTTAGATTTTAGAGTGTTCACAAATATTTGTTTGCAATTCCCTATGGACTTTCTTCGTATAGATCATCGAGAAGCATTTGAGCTGTTTTAAATCGTAGTATGATCGATTACTTTTTGAGACAAGCGGAAGTGAAATAAAAAGAGACTCAAATGATAATGATGTAAAATTGGTTGCTATGGTAACAAGAAGGCTGAAACTACGTAATGTTTTAAGACCTTAATGTTTATAAACATGTCTGTATAGTTTTGTACTAGTGTTACGCGTTTCACGTATTCATACCATGAATGTACGAAACGCAAAGGGTGAATGACCTTTCGGAACAATCAGGTGTTTCGGCAGTTGTCCGCATTGGGCTTGTGATTGGACCGTGGCCAACCCTCGGATTTGCTGACGTCAGAACACGTTGATTTCACGTGGCTGCTAGTCTGTAGTTGCGGTTTGCCATTTAAAAGGATTTATCGCTTTTGCGTGGTTTTTGTTTACAAACATACACACTTTCGCTGCCTAATGTTTTGTTGTATTCCTTTTTTCAATTGATAATATCGTCGGCCAAAGGTGCAGCGTTTAACACTAAAGTGATTATTTTCTCTTCCTCATTGTACTATAAACTTTATCTTTCTGCGGTTTTTTTATCTTTTACTTATTTGTTATAAAGAGGGCAGCGTGTAGATAAGAATATCTGTGACTTGGATAATAGAATTTTTTCATTCCTTATTATATAATCTTACGTTGGCAGTAATAAATCACGAAACGAACTCTTATGTCCACCAATTGTTTAGTTTTTGTGCCGAGAAAAGAATAAAAAAATCGTAATATTTTTCATATTTTTCAGAAACATTGTACAAGAACTTGTTACAATTTAAAAAGAATTATCAGAATTATGTTATCGGGTGTATTTTTATTTGTGGTTTAGGTTTATCTTAAAAAATTGTTTATTGATAGTTTCAAGATTTGTCGCTTTTACCGAAAAGTGTCAGCGAATTTTTGACTGATGTAATCATGTTTTATATATATATATATATATATATATATATATATATATATATATATAATGGATTTTTGTGGGGGGGGTACCGGCGCATGATAAATTATTTTACCGATTCCATTATAAGACAGTGTCTCTTCTTTAAGGTGCTATACCTGTATTACTTTCGCAGCCTAATATTTGCCAAACAAATTAAGATAGTTTTTCATTTATATTTTAATTTTTAAGTCTCTCAATGAAATCTAAATTAAAAGTAATACTTAGTTTTATCTCAAAGCTATGGCACATAGATAATTATCTTTCTCTTGGAACTTCTTTGACATAATTTCATTATTTATGAGGTCATCGTATATACAAGTGATATTTTTATTGTAAGATCCCATAAATTCAATGTTGCCATTCATGCGAAACTGTCTTTTTACCTGCTTTCTGGGAGGGGGGAAAGAAATTATCTTAGTAATTTTGGACTTGGAAGACCTGTTGTTAGTTGTAGATTAAAATATGTGTATTTTGGCTCTGCTAAAGGAATGTAATTAAAATTCTGATCAGTTTCTCAAATCTTAATCATGATTCATATTTCATTTTGAAAAGAACTGAATGTCTGCTTTTATTTACCTTAATGGGCGAATGTTTTGTTTATTATGATATTTAAAATGTTGTTTTTGCTAATTCTTTCAGTGAAGATTAATGCTAATAGGTATAAGCATGTAACATAACGTTTTTAACTGTAATGCAATTCTGGTGTGTAATAAAGTAGGCATGCAATTTTAAGTGATTCTGAAACCATTTTTCTTTATTTATTTTTTTTTTTTTTGAAGTGAAAGGATAATTACAATGTTTATCGTTTCAGAAGGTGAAACCACCTTCTGAAACGATAGTTAAGTAAAACTTAATGGTAAAAGATGATCAACTTGTATGTTTTTTTGCAGAATTTGTTAAATATGTTCTTTTATTTTATGATTTAACAATAATAATAAGCAATAACTAGGTATCAGAATTTTTTTTTGGAAATTTCTTTGTTGAACAGCTAGGTCTAATTAAATATACAGAATACCTTAAGAAATTTTAGCTCTGAAAACCTTAAAAAAATTCAAGGAACACAACTTCATGGCTATGTAACTTTTTTCTTACATTTCCTTCTGACGATATATGTCTCTTAATGTACACCGGTTGTTGCATGTTGATGAATTCTGAGGACATTCTACAAATCAGTAATTTGTAATTATCGCTTCATTCACCCCCCCTAATTTTTTAAGTGCTACAGGTGGTGGTGCTATTTAAGCTGATAATTTTCTTTTAGCCAAAAGATAGTCTGCTGATGCCAGCTTTGGCGAGTAAGAGAAATGATTCAGAACAGTTACTTTTATTTGCACTGAATCAAGGGACAGTTACGCGAACCAAAAGAGTTTCTGATTATTGATTTTTTGAATCCATAACAGCAGATATCAGTTCACATGGAGAGTAATCTTCTTTCCATAAGCAGTAATAATTTAAAGAAAGCAAGTGTGTTAATTGTTTTCAGTAGTTATCATTGATAGTTTCGATGAGATGGGTTGAAAAATTTCGTTTCTGTGTAAACGGATTGTGAAACTTTAATGTCGAAGTAAAGTTCCTAATAATCCTAAAATTTTTAAAATTTGCTTACGAATGCAAAAACATTTCTTATATTAAAATCATTATAGCATTAATCACTTGGGGAAAGGGGAAAAAAGTTCTTGTTTTATCATAATACAGGTTATTCAGGAATGAAATTGAAGATACTCGAGAACTCTTAAAAATGTATTATTTCTGGTAGTTGTTGGCAGAAGTAATTTATTTGGTTGTGGAAATTTTTATATTTTAGAAATAATGTATTGTCACTGCAGGGGAGAAAAGTAATAAGTAAAATTAATTTTTCCAAAAAAAAAGTTTAATTGATTTGGTATGTAATAATCAAAAATTATTTTATTCAAAGTGAAACTTGTGGAGTGACTAAATTATTTTTCTCTTAGATCTTTATAAAAAACGCACGTTTCTTCATGCGATAGAAGAAAAATAAAAGAGTGAAAATGAAAACGCATATTGGGATTTAAGTAATCGGTTGGTTTGCTTTCAGAGAATATCTTTTTTTATTAGCATTTGGCGCTGTACATCTTTTATTATGGCAACCCTAACCAAATCGTGGATGGGAGATGAGATCAAAGTTAAAGAGCATTCATTATGCTTGCAGTTCTAACGCGAGGGTCGAGTGTTGTGTTCTGCTTTCGACGGATGACGTATTTAATACCAGCAAGACAATTCGGAGCTGCGGTTACGATAATCTCAGTCGCCGAATGCTTCGAAGCCAATTAGTATTCTCTACCTTGAAAAAGGTACCGGGTTGTAACGAGATTCACTTTTTACGGATGTGTTTTATGAAGCGGATTACTATTTTGTTGACTTGTAGAGTAGCCTGTTAGCGCTAAAATGTGTTTCTTCTATGGATATATTATGTAAGTTAGGTGTAAGCGTTTAACAATTCGTTTAATACTGTCTGCTGTTTTTTAGTTCCAACAAGCATTTCAGTTTTTATCATTACATTCGGTTGGTTGCTTTCTAAAACTATGTTAATTCAAATTATATATTTTTAAGATCTTCCATCTGAATATGTAAACCGACTTCACTCCCATGCGTTTTTAGTGATAAATTTTATTTTAATTAATTTAATATAGTGAAAGAATGTAAGATTTTTGTACTTTTATAATAATTTTGTAGCTATTTTTAATCTTAAAAATTTGATTTTAATGTCTTTTTTTTTTTTTTTCCCCCTCCCTATCCAGTGCTACATCAACAGGTGCAAATACAGTCGCAATAGACAATAAAATAGAGCAAGCAATGGTGAGTTTTCGTCATTATTTTGTAATTAATAAATTATTTCATTCAGATTATAATTTAATATGCAGTTTAATTGCGTTTTAGCATTAAATGTTTTTGAAACTTTTTATGCAAAGAAAATAAGACTCAAATCATAATTTTTTCAGTTTCACTTGTAAAAGGAACAGTATTAAATGTTCATTTCTTTAACATGAGTGGTTAAAAATAGTATCAATAGGTTTTAATGATCAACTAATATTTGTATTAACAGTTTTAAAAATAGCATTACTTTATCCAATTTTGTAAGGCAGCGAGCCTTGATTTTCATTTAAGCAAATCTGTATTATTATATACGACTGTGATGATTATTTCTGGCTAATTGGGGCATATCGGAAACAAATATAGTCAAAAGTCTTTAATCCGGACTCGTCGGGACTTCGGCGATTCCGGATTATCGGTTTTTCTGGATTATAGATCATCATTTTAAATCTGGTAAGACGACATGCAGAAATTATAAAATTAAAAATATGAAACGGTAATTTATGAAATAAGAGCAATTATAATTAAAGGGTAATCAAAATTTACAAAAAAAAAGCTTAATATTTATTTCTTTACTTTATTAAACATTTCTTTCAATGCATAACCATACATTACGCATAAACCATGCATTACGCATAGTCGAAATTAGAAAACATGCGTAAACCATACATTACGCATAGTCGAAATTAGAAAATTGCAACCAGAAGACTGTTTGATGTGTATTTGCGATATTTATAATGACGAGGAATTTGATTTAAATCCTATCAAAGACTGAGTACATAGAGATGAAATACTACATTTAGTAAGGAATTATAAGCCGAATGAAATAAAAACATCTGCCGTGAAGATAAGGATAGTGCTGATAGATAAACTTCCAGTTCATTGCGTGCCGCGATGTCCCCTTCCCCCGCAGAGCAGCATGAAATTGATAAACAGATTTCAGAATGCTTAGAGAAACAAAGGATATGCTTTTATCCAATTTTTGGAGCAATTCCACTTCTTGTTTGATCGACATCGAAACATGCTTTCGTTTTGTAGATCCTTTGGCAGCTCCAGAATCAAATTCTTTTTGACATAATCGAAAGTTCAAGCTTACTTTTATAAAATTGCTCTAACAGTCTGCAAAAAGTAATAAGCCGGATCCAATTAGAAGATTAAGGAACAGTGCAATCTGCAACATTAACTGAAATAGATAATTAGATAATTTTAGCTTAGCTTATACCGTCCGTTATACATTAAACGTGCATGCGTGAACGTGCGTTGACGCATGTGCAATGGGCAGAAAGTTTGTAACTTTGAGGTCCGGATTATGGACGTCCGAATTAGACTTTTGACTGTAATTATTAAATAGTAACTCAAGCAGTTTTCTTGATTATCCCAAAATTGAATTTTATAACTTTAAAAAAAAAAAAAATAAATAAAATTAAAAAAAAAAAAAAAAAATCCAGTTGAATATTGTATAAGTTTTTAATTTTATGCATCTAATTGATTGATTTGTTGTTGTAGTTATCAGTTAATTATTCCGATGAATTGTATTATGAAGGATACACTTAGTGGTGAAATTTAACTGCAAAGTTTCTTTCAATTCTCTCTAGTATGTGTATATGAAATAATCTTCGGAAATATGCATTTGTTATGAAATATGTGATGATGATGATTAAAATTAGGAGTGAAATCAGCATGTTAACATTTAACAAAGGTAATGGACTAGCTTTTTCCATGAAATAATCATAACTAATCAGGGTTCATGCCAGAACAGAAATTTGGGGGCTGCTTTTAGTTTTCAGAATTTAGAGAAGCAATAACCAATAAAATTTATGGTTGGCAAATTTTTTAGTATATAAGAGAGATGCTGGATAGTAGAATTTAGGGCAGCAAAATTTTTAGAATTTTAAGAACCTACTGTGTAGCAGGACTCTGAGTTTGCAGCAGGTGGCAAAATGCCTAACACTGGCCCTGCAACTAACAAATGTATTTCCTTCTTGACATCCTGTCTAGTAATTTTACGAATTGAAAGTATCATTTTCTGAGGTTAAAAGAAAACTGAAGCTTCTATTTTTTTTTTTTTTTTTCAAGAAACTGAAGCTTCTATTTTTTTTTTCTAGAAGCTTCTGTTTTTTTTCAAGGCTTTATTTCTAAAATTAAAAATGACAATGTCCTATGGGAAAAACTATCAGAAATGTCAAAATAAGCAGAAATAAATTAGTGAAATAAATTAATAAAATTATAGTAAATAACATCAAATATGATGAAGAAAAGCGGACACAGTTAATGATAAAATTTTGTATAGCGAGAGAAAGAATAGAGAATAATTTTGAACAATTCTGTTCACAATCGTATAAATTACTATTTAACTTTGCCTTCTATTCCATTTAAAGCCTTGCTGATTGGATGGTTAAAGTTCATAAACATTCCTTTCTTTAACTGATGATGGCCCACCAGCGGCCGAGCGGTAAAGTCGCTGAACACTGGTAGTTCGGTCCGAGGTTCGAATCCCTCGAACGGGCTAGCTGCATGGGTGTTTTCGTGGTTTTCCTGAAATGTATACGTGTATAAGAGCCAGTTTCCCTTAGAAAGTCCTCCACGAAGGCATCCCTTCCCTTGGGCAGATAGCCCTCAAGGCTTTGCCATAATTGAATAACCTAACCGAACCTCTAACTGATGACAGACATTTTAAAAAAAGGGGGGGATTTGACTATCAACTTTTCTTTCACATTTTCTTCCTTCAGAGCAGACAATGTCCTATGGAAAAAACCATCAGAAATGTCAAAATAAGCAGGTGAAATAAATTAATAAAATTATAGTAAATAACAACAAAGATAATGAATAAAAGCGGACACAATTAATGATAAAATTTTGTATACCGAGAGAAAGAATAGAGAATAATTTTGAACAATTTTGTTCACAATCGTATAAATTACTATTTAACTTTGCCTTCTATTCCATTTAAAGCCTTGCTGATTGGATGGTTAGAGTTCATAAACATTCCTTTCTTTAACTGATGATGGCCCACCAGCGGCCGAGCGGTAAAGTCGCTGAACACTGGTAGTTCGGTCCGAGGTTCGAATCCCTCGAACGGGCTAGCTGCATGGGTGTTTTCGTGGTTTTCCCGAAATGTATACGTGTATATGAGCCAGTTTCCCTTCCCTTAGGCAGATAGCCCTCAAGGCTTCGCCGTAATTGAATAACCTAACCGAACCTCTAACTGATGACAGACATTTAAAAAAAAAAGGGGGGGGGAGATTTGACTATCAACTTTTCTTTCACATTTTCTTCCTTCAGAGCAAAAAGAAATGTACATTTAGTAGGTAGCATCAGTATCAGTTTCACTAGCTTTTGCTGAAAGTAATATTGTACAAATTCGGACGTCCATTATCCAGAATGATCTAAAATCCGGACCTCAAAACCGTTTTTCTCATAGGTTTTACGCATGCGCATTTAATTGCTCCCTCCACACATAAAAAAGCATTTGGAGAGTCCCGATTCTTAATTTCATTTCGACACTAAATAAAATACCTTGTTGTTGAAGAAACAATCATTTTAGCATAAATTTGTAGAATGAGTAATTTGGCTCCATTGTTGCGTATCTGCTTTGGCACACATCTCAAACCGAAACATTCTACATAGATGTATCGTTGATCTGACGCCAACCTGGCGAATCATTATTTTATTTATTATACTTTCCTTTCATCACCGCATGTTTATCAACACATGACAACTTGAGTAATAACTCATGTAGTGAGCCTAAACAAATTTTTTATGTTAGTAGTTGAATAATAAAGGAGTATGGTAACCTTTTATGTTGATATTACACTTGGCGATGATTATAGATTTAAGTTAAATGCGCTAAAAAATGTTGACGAGGAAAACTTTTAAGAAAAAATTTTTTTATGCTGAAAATAGATTTTTTAATGATACTGATAGGCCAAAAGACTACATTTATTGCTATTTGAATTGAGAATAACTGATTTATTAGACACATAAACACGGAAGCAGCGCCAGGGCTAGTATGGCCCGCCGAATCGCAGAATTTAGAACCCACAGAGACTGTATCAGGTGGCAAGATATTTTTAAATAGCCACTAAAGCTTTGTTCAGACAGGGGTGTAAAGAGCATAAGGCAACCAGTCTGTGCTACGTCACAAAAATCTGGTTTAGGGCTCGTGGCGTAGGGTTCAAAGTTTTCAACTTTATGCCGAGTTTGGGATAAGCGTCGACCAATCAGAGCGAAGCTAAAATGAAGCGGCGTTCTACTGAAGATTTTGCTGTCACAAAACAAGCAGAGCGAATGCGGGAAGTCAATCGAGCAGGAGAACAGCGCGAGAAAGTTGTAGACACATCCACGCATGCACAAATCTAGCTTCTCCCATTGGCCACGGCTTACACACCTTTCTCGGAAGTGTGAAGAAATTCCCGTATTTTAAGCCCTTATGACTACGCGTCTATGCCCTTTACACCGCCGTCTGAACAGAGCTTTAGGGCTGACAGGACATGTCAAAATTGCTGTTTTCATTGTGTTGAAATTTAAACATTGTGAGTAATTAGAATGTGGAAAATAAAGTAATTTTAATCATAAATATTTACAAGAAATAAAGGTGGATATTTATAAGGCTTATTCATATGAATAATATTCGGAAACTAAGTACCGTTTCATTCTAGTGCTGTCACAGCGCTGTGGTAGGCGTCCCGCGCATGCGCACTAGTCTCTTGTTCACTGACTTTCAATTGTCGCCATTTTGGTTGCTCTATGTTGTGTTTTCAGTTTGCTGTGCACATTCAAAATGTTTCAGACAATGAGTTCTCCCGCTGACTGTGAGATTCATGCCGTGATTAAATTTTTGAACGCGAGGAATGACAAGTGACAGAAGTTTACGGTGAATACGCGATAAGTGATGGAATGGTGAGAAAGTGGGTAAGAAGGTTTAATGCAGGTCGAACAAATGTCCACGCCGAGGCTCGGAGTGGTCGGCCTTCTTTTGTCACCGATGATTTGGTAAGGAAAGTTGATGAAGCAATTCATGAGAACAGATGCTTCACAATGACAACTCTTTCAGAGGCATCTCCACAAATTTTACGTACTGTTTTGTTCGAAATTGTGTCTAACCGCTTGAATTATCGCAAACCGTGTTCCCGATGGGTTCCAAAAATACTCACTGATGTTCACAAAACAAAGCGACTTGGTAGTGCCTTGACATTTCTCACGCGGTACAGTGATGAGGAAGAAAACTTTTTAAACCAAATTGTGACAGGTGATGAAACTTGGGTGTGTCATTTCACAAGCGCTTTAGATCTGACGATGACACGAAAAATGCTGTGGAGTCGTAGTTATCGAAACTGGCGGGAAGTTTCTTTGACGATGGTATACAAAAGCTGGTCACCCGCTATGACGAGTGTTTGATCATTGGCAGAAACTATGTTGAAAAATAGTTTAAGACATGTATTTTCATGTAAAAATATGACTGTTGGGCAATTGTAATGACTGGCGTGAAATGCTGAGCTTCTATGCAATTCTCCGATGTTTTTCTTTTAGTAATATAGTTGTGTATGTGGCAAAAACATCATCACAAAAAAATAATAGAATTTCTTCAAAAAGGTTAAGTGTTCGGATTTTTCAATGAGTGTAAAAAATAGGCGTTTAAAGATACCCAAGCAGAGTTTCTAAAATCAGTCATAAAGAAGTTTACAACCTTTCAGTAAGATTGCAGATAATCAAAAAGTACCTTTCATGATGCCGTTCGTGGAAGAGTAATTGTACAGATATTTTTGATCATATGGTCGATTACTGAATAATCTATTTTGTAACTTTTTCTACTATGTGGTCTGTTACTCTACCTTTTTTCATTTGTGTTGGGTTGTCTCCAGTGTAAAATTTACTGAAATTTTTATTCATGTAAGTATATTGAGTGGTTTATCTTTTTTGTAATTGCATTTTTAAATTCAACAGGATCTCGTGAAAAGCCATTTGATGTTTGCTGTCCGTGAGGAGGTCGAAGTATTGAAGGAAAAGATAACCGAACTTCTGGAAAGAATTTCCCAGTTGGAGCATGAGAATGATATCCTGCGAGCCAATGCCTCTGCAGAGACTCTTAAACAATTGAATAACCAGAAGAAAACAAGTGGGGGTGGTACAACAGGAAAACCACAGCCTGTTGCAGCCGTACCTCCACCATCAACATAAAGCAATCATCCGTGTGCATCTGGAATCTTAAAAGCTAGCTGCTGGCATCAATACCTCTGCATACCCCTTAATCTTTAAGTACTGTTATATTTGTTAGAAAGATGTGCTGTACGCTACTGTGAAACTTTGCTTACATTAATTCTGAAGTTGATTATCAATGAAAAGTGTTATTTTTAAAAATGCTAATAGAAAATTTAAATTTACATATAAAAGAACATATTTTACCATATGAATTATTAATCGAATACTGATGTTAAGTTATTATTGCATCTCTGAAAACCATTAACAAATACTTTGTATTCCTTACTAGTTTAAGAGGGAAGTATGATGAAGAATGAAAATGAAATTGTCGTCATTTTCCAGATGGTTGCAACACGCATTCTTTTATTTACGAAAAATTACCAATTGCATGTTGCATCACGTATGATTAAAAAAAAAATAACTGACTTTTCTTTTTTCTTGGCTTAATTCCTTGCAAAGTTGACTAGCCAAATTAGATTGTATTGTTCCCATTCAAGGAATGAAGTCAAATAAAAAGTCGGATCATCTCTAAAAAGGTCAAAGAACATGAAAAGTTTGCCCTGACAGGGCATTTATGTTACAGGAAATTTAAACTTTGTCGTATCTTCAAGTAATTAAAAAAAAAAAAAAAAAAAAATTCAGTGTTACTCCACTTATGCTTTTCATTCTCAGTCATCTGTGCCATCTTTTATTTGTACAATATATATATATATATATATATATATATATTTTTTTAAAATTGCATTCTGTTCAAATCATGAAAGTGCCAAGTTTGAAACGTAACCTTGTTCATATCTCATCACACTGCATATTTTTTCAGATTACTTTTCTCCTTAATATTCTTTTTATATATCATGCTGATAAATCATATTTATAATTTGTGATCTTTTCTTTAAGTATCTTGATGATAATCAACTCCAGTATTTATTTTAGTAAAGGAATTGTTTGGAAGTAAATAAGAGAAAATCAAAATGTATATTTTCCTTTATTTTTCTGATTTCTCTAGAGAAGCTCAAGGGGATGAACCCCTTTTTAGTTGTCCATTAAAAGTACAAGATCTAAATGCAGGAAGCATACTTTCACTCAAGGGGTATTATAGAGGTGTTGATAAGCATCGTCCTGTGTACGAGAAGGAAGTATTACTGAAAGACAGTGTCATTTGCTGCTATTGCTTTATTTAATGATGCTTCATTACTGCTGTGCTTCTAGGCTCTTTAACCAGCTCCTTCCTATTATCTTTGATTCTTCAATTTGATGACTCTGCAAGCTTTCCGACTCTTCTAAAAGAGTAATTTTGAGCAGATGACAAACTCCGAACTGGAGTGGGAGGCAGATCTTTTATCTATGTAATATGCACGATTCCACAAAATAGGATCTATGAGAGCCACTTATATGTGCTAAGCTAGAAACATAGTTTTGCTCTAAAAGTAGTAAGTACACAGAAGACAGACTGCCATCATATCTGGAAATATGTTGATTTTCAGGCAGAAATGGAATGTCATGAGAGAAGGAAAGAAAATGCTTCTAAAAGATTTGTCCGTAAAATGGTAAATACATTACAAATCTTGTATGCATTGTGATAAGAATGTGAGATGAACATACCAAAAATTTGTGAATGTACCAAAAATGCTTTGCGATGATTATCACTGACCGGTGCCAGGAGAAAACGGTGAAAGATCACCTCCTAACAGTAATACTACTTGGTAAAAAGAACATATGGAAGCCACTGATATAAACTTGAAAAACCAGAATAGTGTTTTTGTGACAGATGTGGAATAATAATATATCCCTTGTGAAGTGGCAAACCAATGACTTTTTTTTTTGCAAATATAAGTTATTTATTAGACAAAGTGTGTATGGTAAATTATTAGTGCAGTATTATGGAGAATGATTCATTGGAATATGCTGATTTGAGAAATGGTGGTGAATTTTGAAATGTCTCCTATCAAAAGTATAGTAAAAACATTCTGTAATTTTGCTGTATTTTATCTCTATCTCCTATTTAAAGCAGGTTGTATGTTCTGTTTTTAAGAAGGGTATTTTTAGTAGATGACTGTTATATAGCAGTGTTCTGTGATACTTAATATCCTATTAAGTTTATAAAGCCAGAAAAAAAAAAAAAAAAAAAAAAGAGGAATAGACATTAATGATGAAAACATTGCTTTTATGATTTTGATTCTTAATGCTATATTGGCTTCATTAAACTTCACTTTTTAAGATATATGTGTAGAGATTTATGGAAATTCCATAATATACATGATTACACATTTGGATTATGAACCGACCTAACTAAGTTCTTGCCTTTGGAAGAACCTGCAAATTCTATGGTGCTCCTGTTATATTAGTGAATATTCACAATTAGTTCTATGAATGGCAGTGGTTTCATTGTAAATACTCATACTAATGTTATTGTTAGATTGTTATTTGTACCACTAGCCCATTGAGCTTATTGTTTTCTTATATTTATAAGCTTATTCTGCTTAATACGTAACTGGAAGACATTTTACTAGAAGATTTCGATGTAATGGATTGCTTTTTGCCATACTGTATTATTAAAAACTGATATTAAATATTCATATAACAGGTTTAGTTTTCTGAAGAAGCAACTACTTTACTTATGAGGAATACTCGAGGCATTTTAAATCCAGTATTTGAATATTTCAATGCCATGGTGTTAGGGGCTATGAAAAAGGTATGCGCACAACTTTGAACTGATGTACCTGATTTTTCATAAGCTTTACAAAATGTGATACACATAAAAAATATTTTGAAGAGCTAATTTTTATTTTCCTCTCTTTTTGCCTTACTGATGCTTCACTTGGAGGTATTTTATAAAAAGGTGCCTGAAGTTAATCATATAGCAAAGCAGCTTGATTTCTTCTGAATTTTTATCTGAAAAACGAAAACTTATTTAAGAGACCTTAATTTTTTTAATAATGAGAGTCTCAATTATGCTGCCAATAAATATTAGTGACTATCGATCTGAGAAATTAAAAAAAAATGTTCCACAAATAAAATGTAGTTGCTTCTTTAAAATTTAATATTTAAAAATTTTTTTTCTGTGTGTATTAAATTAAAAACCGGTACCATAATTTGCAGTTTTTAGCAAAGGCAAGAAGTAAAAGGAAGGTAAGATACTTCTCTGACATGCTGGTGTATGGAGATTAAAAGTTTCTATTGCATGCTTGCTCATAAGCCCTGTGGCTGATTGCATTTAAATGATGTTTTGATAAATTATGATGATCTTCAATATTCTTGATGTTTGGTAAAGTATTCAACAGAAATTTCTTTTTGCAAATGTACACACTTTAGAAAGGAAAAAAAAAAAAAAAGTTTTGGTAGAGATGTGTATGCTTCTTTTAAAGAAGGCTAGAAATTATTTTTGTGACTCTTAATAAATATTTGCATTCATACCATATTAGAAGTACCACTCTATAATACAGTTTGTTATCATGTTGCATAAAACTAGATGTGTTGTCTTTCCTATCAACTGAATATATTTGATTTATTCAATATTGTACATATGTGAAATAAAAGTGATCTTGTTTGTTACTTAAAAGTATGCTTGTTTTCTTTTGACATCAGCAAAAATTAAACCATTTTTTGCTGTAAAATTTTATTTGTAATTGTTAATAAAAAATGTCAAATTTAAAGACTGTGTAGCTAGTTTTCTTGAACTCTTATTTGTTGAAAAAGAGTTCAACACTTAGATTATAGTAGAACTCTGTCAAGATATTACCAAGTTTAAATGTAAATAATGCAGTCATTGACAAAGAAAGAAATTACTTTATACCTGTTTTTCGTAAGGGAATAATAATTGTATACATGCTCAGTCTCTAAGACACTACACAATGTGGCCCCAGCTAAGAAACCCCCATATTTAGGAAGGGTTTAGGTTGCTAGTCAAAGTTCCCCCATGAGGGTAAATCAATACCTCAGGCACTTAATCCGAAGTGGCAGACTTTAACATGTTGACTGCTCAGCGTCTGCTGGATGTCCAATATGAGTTATCTTGTAGTTTGTCTTACCACTTTTGCACCGCTGCGCTTGTTTTAGCTGTACTGATGCAACGAGTCGAAGCATGTCTGTTTGAATCGACTCGTAGTGGGCTTCTGCAAAGAGCTTCGTCTAACAAAAGCCGACTAAATCGATTTGGCTTCTCGGACCGGAATTTGAAAAGTGCTGTGGCAGTCAGCGTGTTAAAAGTTTTCTCCATAACCACTGCTACCTTCTGGGCCACCATTCCCAGTTTTCAGGCTTTACAATAAACTGCATGCCTGGTTGACTGGCTGTTAGAGATGCTACTTGCCAGTTCCATGCGAAATGCTCGAAGCCCTTGCACCGGGTCTAGAACACCTCCCTGTGGGTATATCTCACCCTGCAGCCCACTCGAAAAAATGGAGACAGTTTTATCACACCCACAGGTCTGTGTGAACCACCAAGCTCTATTTTACACCGTGGCGGAAACTGCCTAGGTACAGATCGTAGCCAGTAGCCTCAGAGTTCTCTGTGTCGAACCTTGTGGGGCCTCCTAGGGGAAATAGATTTGCATGTGTATTAATAGTTCAATGCTGCTATAAACCTATTTATTTCTCTTAGGAAGTTCTCCGTAAAAGTATTTTCTAACTTTAAATTCAAAAACTAAATACCCAAACATCCTGAGTTTTTTCTCAAACATTCATAAATTTTGCTCAAAGTCAATAGCCAGTCATAGACTTTAGCAAAATAATCCATTTTTATTTTTACAAATATTTTTAGTCATAGACATAAAAAAATTTGTCATAAATGATGATTTTAAAAGGAGTAATAGAAATGGATGTTCTACACTCTATAACAAACAAACAAAACAAAACAAAACAAAAAAAAAAAGCACCAAGAAGGAGTCATCCAAATATGCTAATGATTAAAATTTAGTGTTCAATGAATGAATAGTGCCATCTCAAGTAAATCGGAACTGCGCATCCAGCAGATGTATATAAGAAGCTATTCTTGAACTGTTGCATTGCAACTTAGGATAGGTGACTGAAAAAATGCCTCACTGCAGGATTCGAGCTCATTATGAGCAACTGCCAGAGTTTGAAAGACGCACGTTGGACAAATCAAAGAATCCATACAGCGATTAGAAGATGCTGGCAAGAATGAGTGGACACTGGTAGATTTCAGCATCATTATGGTAGGGGTTGACCTAGAGCCACAACAGATCTGGAGGATAATGGTTGTTAGATCAGCCGTCACAGCACCTGATTCATTGCTATCAACCATCAAATGTGCGAACTTCACATGAGTGTCCACCATGACCATACACAGACGGCTGATAATGCAAAATCTACAATTGTACTGACCGTTATGCTACCTGCTACTCACGCCTGCAAAAGTTTGAGCCAGATTATAGTGGTGCTTGGCTAGATCAGGTTGGAATGATGCTGACAGGGAAGGTATAGTCTTTAGAGACGAATCCTACTTCCAACTGTGTCGTGATGATCATCGAAGACGTGTCTGGAGCCAGAGCAGCATGCCAATCCTGCTTTCACTACTGCACGCCACAGAGGCCCTCAACCAGGAGTTATGATCTGGAGTGCCATTTCCCTTGATAGCAGAACCACTTGTCATCATTAGAGGCACACTCGCAGCACAGTGGTACATTGACGACATTCTGAGACCTGTTTCGCTACCGTTCCTTTTACAGTAACCTGGCCTTATTTTCCATCAAGATGATGCCAGATCACATACGGCACATGTTGCTATGAACTGTCTTACAGCTTGTCAAATACTTCCTTGGCCCTCCAGATCTCTCTCCCATTGAAAATGTCTGCGACATGATGGGAAGGCAACTGCGTCTATCAGAGAATGTTGATGACCTAGCCAGACAATTGGAGCAAATTTGGCAAGAAATACCACGGGAGACCAAATTAGTTAGTAAATAAGTTATTGTGGAAAGGGAACAAAGACTCGTCAGTCAAGGACATTACTGAAATTGCTTCCTGTGACATTTCATGAATTTGGAAGGAAAGTTAAATCAGACTTAATAAAAGCTGCTCTTGACAGGGTGGGATTATTGGATAGGTCAGCTGCAGTCATTGCATCCTCTGTACTTCAGGATCTGAGAACTGTATCTAAGATGCTTTATTTAAAAATTTCTTGTTGACTTACCAATTACAATGAAAAGTACAAAAACTTAAAATGAATACCAAAAACTTAAAACGAATACCAAAATCTCAGAAGTAGGCTGATAAAATTAAAGATTTCTTCGATCATGCAAACAGTACTTTGATATTTCTGCATGCAGATGTTTTAATTACACACAATGTGTTGCATGAAGATTCCAAGCACAAAACGAAATTTGTTAATAGACCAACAACGTGAAAGTAAAATGGCCGTTGCGTTGATCAATGTTCTGAAAGCCGAAAATTGCAACGTATAAGAGAAAGAAACAAAGAAGGGAAAATCAGGAAGCTAAGGCAAGGGCATATAAAGATAATGCATGTCTGTAATCGAATACAAACTTAGAAGTAAATGCTGTGTCGGTGTTCGATTCAGAAGACATCCCCTGAAGATGATGACGATCTCATTAGTCAAGAAGCCAAACATCTGAAAGCAACTGATTCTCAAATTCCCTCAACCTCCAAGACAGTCTAAATGTCAATACCTCTTCCAAATTGAAATGCTGCTTTTGATAGCGGGATTATTGGATAAGTCAGCTGCAGTCATTGCATCTTCTGTACTTCAGGATCTGAGAACTGTGTCTAAAGGTACTTCAGCTAAAGTTATTGTCAAGAGTAAGCTGCGGAGAGAATGTCGTAAGGTGTGGTCCCAGCTTTAATCAACCGCTACAACAGAAATACAATCTTTGTATGGCATTCTACTTTGATGGGAGGAAGGACAAAACTATAGTGTATGAGAAGAAGGGAAATTCTTTCTACAGGACTACACTTAAGGAAGAGCATATTCTTTTCTTGTCAGAACCTGGTTCTGCTTATGTAGGACATGTAACTCCAGATTCTGGATCCAGTGCATTACCAACATTATCACACAGAAAGGTACTAACCTTTTCAAACTGCTTGCTGTTGAGAGTAAGGTAAAAATCATCAACACTGAGAAGAAAAATGGCATAATTAGAGGTCTTGAGCTTTTTGTTGGTCATAAACTGCATTGGTCAGTATGCTTGTAGCATACCAATGAACTGTTTCTTTGTCATCTTTTCCAGAAGCTTGATGGAAATACATCTGGGCCATCAGTTTTCTGAAACAGTGGAAGAATCCATAAAAACATGCCAAACCCTTCCTGTGACAAATTATCTCCCTATTCTAGTTGATCTATCCAAAATTGACCAAAAAGACCTCAGTACTGAACAAAAATACCTCTTTCATATTTTTAAGGTAGTATCCTCGCGGAGAGCACCCTTTCAGATCCAGCAAACAATAGTTCTGGGAAGATGGTCCACTCAAGATAGCTCACTGCAGCCAACAGAATTCTTCGCCTTTATGTATCAACTGCCGAACCAACAGACGACTAGCTGAATATGTTATAAAAGTTTATGTGCTATCCTGGTTTGAAATAAAGAAAATGCTGAGAGCAACACAAGGGATATGTTGTGTTCATGGAATGTGAAGAAAAGTTCATTCTTGCCAGAAAATTTTAAGACAATCGTTCACGAAACTATTCAGAGGAACTGTTATTTTGCTTACTCTGAAAACATCCTGTTGAGGATACTGGAAGATGAACTAGCACATATTCATGAACTTGGCCTGAGAAGAATACTGAAAGCATGAAAAATCTAAAGATGACAAGTGATTAATCTGAAACTTTTTTATCAACTATAACCATATCAGGAGACAAATGTGTTGTAAAAAAATCATTAAAAATATTGTTAAAAAGTTCGATACCTTCATTAACATCGATATTTTTATTTACCTCATGTGGAACCACAAGACGACGAGAGATTGAGCTGCAATTTTATTTTAGTCTTTTTCATCAAACAGAACAATTTGTTGGGGGGTCAGGAAATCATAAAATTATATATAAAAAAAAAAAAAAAAGTTTTGCCTTTTTCACTCCACCCTAATGTGTAGGTCACAGCAAATGAATAAATAATTTTAAAGTAGAAAGAAAAAAGAAAAATTTAAAAAAAAAAAATCATCCATTAAAAATTTTTGTTAAGTATACTTACTATTTGGAGTTTTTTATACAATGAACAAGCACACTGGGCAGAATCCTGTTAAAAAAATTTGCTAAATAAAAGATTTCGTAAACTAGAATGTTCTTTAAATAGAGGTTACAGTGCCATCTGCAACTAAAGGCATGTTTTCATAGAAAACTTCATAAAAACTGACTTAATCTTATGCTTGAACTATAAAAGCCTCACCCAGCTACCTAGTCGGGTACTGTAATCAAACCCAAGTATCCCCTTACGCAGTTAGCCCTCGAATACTTTGCCATAATTAAATATACCATATTCTTAAGTTTTCCCATAAATGCATTTCCTCCTAGCTATTGTGCCACTTTAAAAAAAAATCTAATAAGTGTGTAGTGGACCACACCGAGATGCGAAAAATTGGGTGTGCGGTCTTGCAAGTCACTGTTTTCAAGCTGTTACGATGTGTCAGACGACATGGTCTGACATTGCAGACATAATAATTCGTTCCAGTTGATAGTACAGGGGCCATAACTTCATGACCAGTGTCGAGATTTTAGCACTCTGCGCTGTGTGTGTCGTCAAAGTCTCTCGATTTCAGGAGGGCTGACGTACCAATGATCTTGTTTTTCCTGTGATATCGTTCAGGATATAACGAATCAAAGGATATAAAATACAACTAAAAAATTAAGGAGGCATTGCTAATTCAGTCTGCAGATTGTTTCCAACCGAACAGCAAGCCAGAATGCTCTGGATCTCTCGACTAGAGAGACCTGCCATTAGCAAGATCTTCACATAATGAGGACTGTAATCTTCATTAACAAGATCTTCACATAATGAGGACTGTAATCTTACCTTCATTAATTGTTCTGTGCTTTCCACGTTATTAGATATTGCAATTAGAGCTTATTATAATTTATAATAAATATGTTTCGAGTTCAAAAATGAAGTAGTTATTACACAACCTCAACAAATGTACTAGTACTTACATGAAGTCATCAGCGCAATCTCCCGCTGGTTACCGCAAGTGAAATCTGGAACAATTATGATGGATTATAATATGACAGTGATTTTTTGAAACTGAGTAAATATGTAATAGAATGTATACTTTCCAAAATAAAACATATCAGTACACGTAGAAAGCATAAATATAAAAATAATGCTGTTAGGAATGAGCAAATAGCACAAGTAAAACAATCAAGTGTGATATTACCAAACAAAAAATTATACACTAAAACAAAAAGTGAATATTTGAATTAAGTTAATAAAGCTAGTTAGTACACTTTAAATTCTAATGCAATAATTTATTATCTTTGATAAAATTTATGTTTTATCAAATGACGTGAAATAAATGTGTGTTTTCATTTGTTAAAATGTTCTAAAGAATTCACACACTATCTGTTTTTAGACTATATTTCACAACATACAAATACACAATATATAACAATCAATACAGTATAATAATTATATTATATAGACATTATAAATTTGGCCAAATATCACAACAAGATCTAATTAGGTTTTTGTTTGGCATAGCAGTGCTTTTATATGCAAGCCTTTTATTTAATATTGGCAGGTTACACAAAAATAATCAAAATGCATATATCGACAAATATTTATGCCCCCAAAACTAGCATTTCAGTTAAATATATAATATATATATATATATATATAAACATATATAGCAGCTATAATATGTAAGTACCATTAATATCACAAAGCATAAGCTATACACAAACATTCTAATCTGCAACTACATTGCTAATATATGTTTGCCTCTTAAACTCAGGTGTACCCGTTTTTATCATTTGAGCAAGCAAACACTTTAGATGGTAACATAATGAGTAGATTTTGGAAAACATTAAAATTACAGTTGAAATAAAGTATCAAGGTCAATAATTTTGAGAAGTAATATCTCTGCAGTTCACAGTGTTCGTGTATACAAAATATGTTTAATACATAAAAAGATTATTATAAAAGTTTATTTATGCAATATAACATGACTTACCTTTTGACTATGTCCTTTATAAAAATTATTAGCCTATTTGTTTTTTAATTGCTTCCTTATTGCAGCAGGTCATTTGCTTTTAAAGTTCATTTTAGAATATAAATTTGGATTTATATGTTGCATATAGCACACAAATGATGACAATACGCCGACTCTTGCAAAAATATCTGCAATGAATGGTGATTTGAAAAAGCAGTTTTCAGATTCACATCCTCAGGCGATACCTACTTTATCTTTGTTTACTAGACTTTACTGTATGTTGCTTTTACTGCAATTAAAATATTAAAAATATTATGAATAACTAACATACATAAGATATACTATAAAAAATCAATTGGGTAAAGCTAATTATTACTGGCTTCCAAGTAGAAATTACGTATATTACACCTGCTATCGTTTATCATTTCCTGCATATAATTTAAAAATAATTTAATGAAGCTACTATGGAATCAATATTAATAACTGAAAGATACTCAATAATGAAATAAACACAAAAATATTTAGAAAGATTATTAAAGGTCTGCTTCAAATTAGAAATTTATATAGAATTACACATTCCAGATTGTTTCAAGAGGTATAAAAAAATCACTTTTCCACTTGAATATTCCAATACTCTTATTTCAAACAATAATACTACATTCTTGCTTAGTTTATAGCATGTCTTTTTTGAATTATGACCGACTTTATGTCACCCTGAATTCAAGAGGCAACAGCAGTAAGAATGTTGACAAATGCATAACTAACAATAACATTTAATAAGTATATTTATCTATACCTATAAACATAGTTCAGTTTGTAGCATAATTCAATTGTTTGCTGATTAAGGAAATAATGCAAGAATATTATATATTATGAAAAGATGCAAAATATATGATAAATAAAATTATTTTACTTGCCAGAACACTTTAAAAAATGTCTATATAGATTAATTCAAAAACAACTATTACAATGCCTGATTTAATTAATTGTTATTCATAATTAAAATGTAGAAATATGACAATTGACACTTTTGCAAATTAAGAAGTATAATGCTTTTTGCTTATCAAATGGTAAAACCTATCAGCAAACAGTTGACTAAAATTTTCAACTACCAATTGGTTAAGAAATATATTATATATTTCATCAATATTTCATCGTTGTCTCATGAAATAGTTTTTCTTAGAATAACTTTTGAAAGTTTTGTTCAGTAATTTGTAAAAACCACTGTATATCACACATTAAAGGACGCTACATTTTGATTAACAACTCACATACATTTTATCCAACACATAATCTTCTAGCTAAAATTTATCCATATTAGCTATTTATTAATTCCTGCATACTATTAATCTGTATTAGACACATTGCATACATGTTTTACTACTATCAATAAGGAAACAAAAAGTAAAACAAAGCATTCATATTAAAATATCATCCAGGATTATATTTCATCATTTTTTTTTCCCTCTAGTATATAGGCTATAGCAACAGAAAAATTATGAATATTTGATTTCCATTTTAAAATAGTCATATAATGTAAAAGTATATTTATGCATGATTAAAAGCTGAAGACATTTTTGGCAATGAGCTCTGCATCTTTACTCAGTAATATTCAGTCCAGATAAATATTTTCACTATTTAAGAAATCTACCATTCCATTAGATTAATGTACAGGTAAGAAAGGAATATTAATGCGAGTTTTAAAAACAAGAAAAATTCAACCTTAAAATTGGTTTTGATTTAAAACTGGAAAAGCTCTATGCATTTCAGAAGTCAATTTGATGCAATTTGTCTTCATAAGGAGTTCATATTTTAACCACAACGAGAGCACATATTACTTTACATACTAGTTAAAACATTTTCATCTTTTTTATCACAATTTTAATAGCCTGCAGCTAGTTGAACATTCTTCTTAACATTGAGGCTTGAAATCAGTCCCAATAAGTATAAATCATAGTTTTATAACTAATAAAATCACATGCACAATGCAAAAAGGAAGTGATAAATAATATCATAAACTATAAAAATAATAAATAAAAATACATTTAGGAAACATTAAAAACATTCTGAGGAAATAAATATATAAAATGTATTCATGGTAACAAAGCTAAAATTAAAAATTTATTCTAGCCAATACTATCTGAGATAAGCAATAATTCAAGTTCTGATTTAGATTAACATCAGACACAGATAAAAGCTTTAAAATGTTAAATAACACGAGGGAAAGAAAAAAAAAAAATTCTTGATTATTTTTTGAAAAAATAAAATAACAAAATTTTGTATTCTAGATCTCTGAATTTTATTAATTCCTATTTGAGAAAGATTCTGAAGTATTAAGCCATACCTCATGCAAAGAAAAGTATTCCTCCATCAGCTGAATAAAATTTTTATCTTCATATCATGTAAAATGCATATATAGTCAGGAAATTTATAAAATGTCAAGAAAGATCACTTCTTAATAAAACATAACACATTAAAACATTTAAAATTTAAACTATTTACAACGTACATCAAAATATATAATATATATTTATCAATAATATCTTTATCAAACAGTAAGCCTTCGGAAATTGCACATGAAACATTTCAAAAATTAAATTTAACCTTAATACTAATTTTTTCTACAAAATTTTTTAAAGTATTTACCTTATCATAATTTAAGAAAAATAATAACATTTATTCATTTAATGATAAGAAACTTCATTTTGTTAATTATTTTTTAATAAAATAGTTATATCATGTAATCATAACTGCTATATATTTAGTAATTAGATTAAAAGGCTCGAATTTTCAACAATAAAAAGTATAAAAAATATTTTTAGTTATTTGTGCTGAATCCTTTTTGTGCTTAAATAAAGCCTTGCAATCAAATTTCATTACTAAAAGTTCATTTGATCAGTACAGAATATTTAATTCTGTAACAATAAATAAGAAATGAAATTAGATCAGTTTGAAAAATTATGCGATATTTAAATCTAGAAAAATATGTGCACTACCACAAAAATATTTATAAATATTAATTACGACTTGTACTTTTTATAAAACATTCAAAATGCTTTTGGCACAAATTTTCTACTAAAATGACATTCAAAGAAAAACATTTTCTATGAATCAGACAAAATGTTATAAAACACAAAAATTCATGTTCGTTAACAGCTTCAATATGACTGAAATTAGAGTCCTGATTAAGGAATTTTATATATTATTTCAAACTTCTACAGTCCTCCACTTAATCCTTCCTGGAAGCAAAAGTATTTCATAAAAACTGCATGACAGAATTTTTTTAAAGGGAAAGTGTTTTTGCCATTTCCTTTCCAACACTGCTGCTTATTAGCCAAAAGAGGCCTTAGCCCAGAAGAACTATTAGTCTCGAAACTGCTTTTTTTTTTTTTTTTTTTTTTTTTGTATTGAATCACTTAAATGCGATACATCATTTAAAATTGTTGCACCAAATATCATCACCCTGTATTATATTTAAAGAAACTAAATGCTGAAGAAGCTACATGAATGTATGTTTCTCATTTGATGAAAAAATAATGGTACCTAAAGTTATCCAATTTTGAATAATGTAGTCCTCTTACTTGAACATGGCCAAATATATATGGCGAACTCGAATTTAGAATTTTTTTTATTAAAAAACTCAATTTTAAAGTGAGCAGTGGCAACACTGTAGAGAATAAAACACCTTATCTCCAGCGCATGTGAGACTGTTTTTTAATCCTTTCATATGGAGGAGTAATATAATAATAATAAAAAACATCCAATATGTATCAGAAAGGTAGCAATTAAATTTTCAGATAATTATTTCACAGTTTAAAACAGGTATAATTTTTTAGAATTACATTTATTAATATTATTTTCGATATTTATTTTATAAAATATATGTTTAATATAAAGAGGATACTATTTTACAAGTTTTAATGCGACCATTATAATCAAAGAATTACTACTTAAATGTAATAGTACTAAAAAAGATAATAAAACTTTTATTAAATGGAAATGATTCATGAAGAAAAACATAATATGAAAAAACTCCTCAGATTAATTTAGTTTTATATCAGTTATTTTTATGCATATGATTACAATAACATAAGGATAAATTTAAAGATCCCCTTGCTATGACTTCTTTTTCCAGATGGCTCTAGACATGCTAGTGAAGAACATCTCAACACCTTAAACATCATAAACACTTAGTATAAAATGCAATAAACTTTCTTCTAATAATTTTACATATCAACATATTAACTTTTGCACTATTAAGTTTTAAACTTACCAGACCACAGAACTAATATCTTTAACATAATTTCTTTCTAAATTATTTAAATAAAAACAGAACAGTTTGAAAAAAAAAAAAAATAAAAATAAAAATAAAAAAACTGATAAAAGAAAATATCACTTTTATACACATATAAGAAAATATCTTTGGAAATGAAAAATGCATATAAAAATATAATTCACAGAATTCAAGACTATCACATACATATATACATACAAAATGTAACAAAAATAAATAAATAAAAACGCAAGAAACTCTTCTTAACTTAAATTATAAAATATTCATTTAACATTTATTTTAGGACACTAAAAATACACGATCATCCCAAAGTGAAATATTAGTTTTTGAAATTTTTAAAAAATTTTCTAGTGGATAAATTTTATCTCTAGATATATTCTAGATGGCTGTTACGTGTAAAAAATGCACAGGAAAAATGTAATACAAAAGAGCATAAATCTGTACAAAATGAAAAAAAGTAAATTTATAAATTCAGACACATTGATGAAAGATACAGTTGAGTGAATCACTTTTTTTTAAAAAAATGAAAATTTCTATAAAAATTTAACTCATAAATGCAATTAACAGCAAAAAAGTATTTTCCCACTTATATTATTTTTAATAGAAGGGGAAAGTGGAGGAAAATTTTTACATTTCTATACATAACAGTTCACTAAAACCTGCATTCATAATTAATTTACTGTGGCTAATTAAATTTGGATTCTGGAATAATAGCCTTACAATGATTTCCCAAAATCTGTTTACCAGCCATTGAATGGTGAGAATATATTTAATCAGGAACTAATGAGAGATATTGAAAAGAAAAATATAGAAAACTTGTTAGGTATATCGGTATACACAATTTCGTTGTTCAGTGAATGTTCCAACAATATTTCAAAACCTCAGGAGCATATGGGGTACTTCCTACAATCATTTGTGTAAGTGAAAGGTAAAATCATTTTATACTATAAAAATATATAAGGAATAAATTTATAGACTTTGCTTTGCAGGAACCTCTGGGTAAATCAAACGGTAAAAAATTAAAATGATTTTAAAATTTTGTAATATAATATTAATATTTAAGATAGTGATTGCCATCATACTGCAGAATTTAAAACATCCTGCCAGACATATTAGATTTTTTTAAAACTACACACATGTATTATCATCATCTTTACTCGGGAAAACCATCAACAATGATGCCTGTGACTCTTCCATTTGGCTTTCTCCTTCTTGCAACAGTGTGCTCTTCTCCCCAGAGCCTAAAGATTCGATGGAGTCGCCTAAGGCATGGTGACTTTCGCCCGGGGAGAGGGGACTAGTGGGAGATTGAGAGTGTGACCGAAATCTTTTTTTAACATGGCGCTTTGCTCTACGTTCAACAGGAGAATCTTCACCTCCTTGAGTGGCCAATTTCTGTTTCTAGAAGAAAAGACAAGAAGAGTGATTCAAAAGCAATGGGCGACTAGTATCCAAAACAAAATACTTTTATTTTCTAGTTGCTAATGTAAGATAGCACTTACCATTTGACAAAGTGTAAGCTATGTAATTTATCTTTTAAATTATTCTGTTTGTTAAATAAATTAAGCAATTTAAAAGCAATAACTGCAGGTTTTATAATGCATTTTTATTCTGAATCTGATAAAAATGCACCGAATTCATGATATTAGTAACTTTTATGAACATTTACATTGTTTCTTTTAGCAATTTATAAAACATTATTCTAACTTCATAAGGTATATAATTGGTATAGAATCCTTTAAAAAAATATAGCCTTTTGCATTTTTTAAAATGAACATTGTTCTTTGAAATACTATAATGTAATTTCAAGATTTTATATACTTTTGTCTTGCCTAGGTAGGTTCTGCTAATAATTCACATATGAGTTCAGTCTTTTGATGCTTTCTGAGAAAAATTCTCCATGTTTTGTTGAATAGGTAGAGAGAAAAACAGACTGCATACTACAGGGTGTTCCAAAATGATCTTTCTAACTTTGATCGCATATAAGTCAGAAATGGAAAAGGTTCAGTTTGTGACATAATGTTCACACACACCTAAAGTTTTAATAGCCATTAATAAGAGTTCAGTGTGTGTGCCATTTATAGCATGCAGGATATCTAAGCAATATCCCAGTTCTGCTCCTGTTTGGCTTAGCATGTTCTCTGTAACATGTTCAAGTGATGCAACACCCCCACTGGGAAACAACGTAGAGAACTCTGCAAAACTATTGGCTAGGATCTGTAGTTAGGCAGTCTTGACTACAGTGGTATACAAATTATGAACCTAATGATTCTGGAGGACACGGAAAGATCACTCATTCGTCAGTCCATGGGTCTAGCGTGTCCCAGAGCCCAAGGGCTGTAGTAGGCATTCTGGGTATGCGGAGTACTGATCCTCTGCGGCGGGCAGCCCGAATGATTGGCAGGTAGTAAATCATAATGATCAGCGATGCATCTTTCTCCAAGGTGCAAGGGCAGGGGTTGCCCTGGTTCGGTGGGACAAGAGACCTCTTAGTGTTATTTATTTAGATGGAAAGAGGAATGCCCGGATGTGACTTACACTGATGCAAGCTCACAGTTCCTGCAGATTCCCCACTAGGGTCTTGTAGACCACATCTTTCACAAATCTCCAAACAAATAAATCTAGTGGGATTATGTGTGGAGATCTTGAGGGGCTATGCAATAGGTTCTCCATGACCAATCCAGTGAATGGAAACACTTCCAGTTCACTGTGTGCATTTTTCTTAGCGCTTTTAGATATATTAAACTCTTTTGGACGAAGAGTCATATTGGTACCATTGGTAACGAGTTAGCAGATAAATTGGCAAAGGCTGCCACTGAAAATCAAATTATTGATTTTGAAGTAAAGACTTCCTTTGACAGTTTGAAATCCTTGTTAAAAAGAAAAAGTTTGACTCTATAACAAGCAAAGTGGAAGGACCCAGATTCTAAAGGAAGATTCACATATAATTTAATCTCAACTGTAAGTGAGACAAGATGCCTAAGTGACAAAAATTTAAACCAAGCTTTAACTAATCATGGACACTTTCCCTTTTATTATAATAGGCTTTCGTTTAAAATTGTGCTTAAAAAATTTAATTATATTGCTTATTTAATTATATTGCTTAATATAATTGCTTAATAAATTAAAAAACAGATTAAAATTTCATTTAAAAAATTTTAATCTGTCCATGTGGCATGAGTAATGTCGATATTGAGCACCTGTTGTTTAGATGCTCTTCTATGAAAAATATTGTTCTAAGATTTATTCCACATATTGCTAAATTTAATACTCTAAAGGATCTAAGTAAAAATACAGTGATTAAATTAAAATTGCCAAATTTTATAAAATATGTATCTGTAAATGAAATGAATTTATATATTGATTGTGTTTAAAATTTCCCTGTTTGTTTAAAGGAAAACTAGAATGTTTATAATATTCTGTTATTTTATTTCTTTGCATATGTAAGTAACATATTTTTATGCATGCAAATAACATGTGTTATATTTTCCAGAGTATGTAATAATGTGCTTTTGTTGATGCAGCTGGTAAATCTCACCAACTTCTAGACTTAAAGTTCATATTTTCGTTTTTTATTCTATTTAAAGTTATTCCAGGTAGTATGGTGAAAGTTCCATTGCTTAGTGGGCCTGATTTAAGCCTTGTTTTAGATATCAGTGTTTCTTTAATTAAATAGCTTTACTAATCCCTGTTAAGCCTCTAATGGGGGTACAGGAAGTTTGACCAGTCATGTGGAAATGCAAATTGTTCCAGCATGTTCAGATAAACACTTATGGTGATTGACACCTCTGCGAAGAAAAATGTTCCCACCACACAGTTACCTTTGGACTGTTGCACATGATTTTCTGACTTATGTGGAGTCTCCAAACACAATTTACATGTCAGTTTATCATCTCAAACACATGAAAGCACACTTTTCCAAGAACATCACCTTTGTCAGAAAGTCTGGGTTCTCAATGATGTGATTCAGAATCTCAACTGCAAATGCTTTGTGCTTTAGCTTGTCATCAGATTGAAGCAGATGCTGCAGCAGCAGCTTCAGGCACTTCTGTAGCACCCTGTGCACTGTGGTCATTGGTAGCTGCAGCTGTTGAAACGCATGAAGAATGATTTGGTTAGATTTTGCACCCATCCCACATCTGCTTCACTAGTGCTCAGACATCCAAAACTCATCCTCTTCATGATACTTCCAGTTTTCTTGAAACTTGTGCACCATTGCTGGATGGTCACACGTCATGGGTATGTGCATCTGGGAGTTCTGCTGCACCTGGGTGTTGCTATAAAACAATATATTATGTGTGTATGTGAACATTATACCAGAAACTGCAACTTTCTATTTATCATCATTTCACTCTTACACATGATCAAAGTTGGAAAGATCATTTTGGAACACCCTGTATATGATGATTGCTGCAGAATGACTATTTTGTCCCCTACCATTGAATTCGTCAATAAAAAAAATCAATATTTGAATACATTGGTACTGCCAAAACCATGCCAAAAATAATGAAAAATATACTTGAGATCTGAAGGAAAGAAACTGATCCATATTTTGTTCTGTGTATTAACTGTAAATAATATGAATACTTAATATTACAATGAAAAATAAAATGCTTTAAAAATTTTTTCGCCATTTCATTTCTTTTTGAAACCAACATTAGAAGGAGTTGTCACATTAATGAATTTTTCAATGAGCTGCAGTATTCATAACAACTCACTAATAATATGCACTAACCTGAGCAGCTGTAATTTAAATATGTTCATGTTATGCTTTTACAATTTTATCTTTCTCTTATAAAGTTCTGTCAAATGTCATCATTAATCTGTTTCCATATTATATACTGTTAATCAAACAGAACTCGTATGACTATCGTAGTTGATATTTAACCATATGGCCAACACCCCACACAGAAGCCAACTCAAGCAGCTTCCAGTCCACAGCAGCAAAGATGAAGTCCTATACAAAGGTTTTTCTCCACTTGCTAGGCTATATCTGCTCACAAAATACTGAAGTATTTACAATCATGTGGCATGAAGATCTATTTAATTATATTCTGATTACCGAATCTGAATGGCGATATTGGTGAACACTGACAGCTGTTTTTTTGCTTTTACTAATTTCTGCTATTTTGTATGATTTTCACTACTTAGTTCTTTATGCGCAGGGCATTGCCAGTACAAATGTTCTTTGCTGCCCAAACTCCAGAAATTTAATCTATTACTAGAGCTCTTTTGCATCTTGAGTATTTACACTGTATTCTTTACATCAGCTTTATCACCAATCTGAGACTTCTGCACTATTGACACCTCTTCCAGGATGAAGGTCCCTTTTGCTGGCTCTCCATACGGCTTTCACTTTCATGAATGCACAACAGCAATGCCCAGGAGGACTATTTCTAATGCTAGGACTATTTATAATTTTTCTTAAATTCAAATATGTACTATGGTGTTCGGTGTGCGAGATCACTGCTTATACTAACTACCACTTTCATTGTGCTTTTTTTCTTTACTGATTTGACAAAGCGATTTTGTTTATCAGTACTGCTGAGAAGGAGAAAACATCTTAAATAATCTAAACAAAACAGGATCGATGCACAACTGAAAAAGATAAAGAACCTAATAATATACCAAGCGGCATTCGCTAAAGACAGTTCTTGATGTCCCTGAGATGTCAAAGTCTGCAATGGTACATGAAATGAATGACGTCTCCCAGATGTCATTGTATGTCAAGAGGTTAAACCACTTCTCTAATTTGGCTATCTTTCAGCTGCTCAGTTTTTGGCTTACCCCATTCAATTCTTGAGTGAATTGTAATTAATCTTGTATTAGTATCTTCTTCACATTTTTGTGTCTGTATCTTTACAGGAACTCAATACATAGGCTCACCATCTAGGAAACTATCAGTATGAATTATTGAACATAAAGAAGATATATAAATTTTCTGCCAATCAGTTTATCAATGAAAATGGCATATCAGTGGTGAAATACTTTTTCAAGCATCCACATTAATTGAATGGGACAAACCAGCATCAAACCCAAGTGTAAAAGCAGTCACCAAATTATAAAAGTACTTAAAATCAATTCTGTTGCAACAGAGGCTTTCTCTTTAATCTTCCATATATCTCGACTTCGATTCTGAGTATAAAAACTTTGCAGAAATCAATAAAAGATGACATTCATCAAACCATACATTCCAGGTCCGAAGCACACAGATCGTCTGCAAAAGCCTACCTTTACTTTAAATTTGATTTAGCGTATCAAAAGAGAGTATTTTATCTTCTTTTAAACTTCATTTTAAATGTGTGTGTCAGTTAACTTTTCAGCACGGAAGGTACATATGTCTGGCCTAGAGATCACATGTTCTGTCAAACCATGGTAAAATTGGCAGTGGTGGTCTCATATTTTAATGACTGAGTCTAACGGCCTTGAAGCACTGCCATTCACAGATATACTCTGCACATGATGAGTAGATAAATGGCCTAGACATGACAGATCCCAAACACCCATTTACAGTTACAAAATTGCTCAAAATAAGGTAGAGAATTTTACGCGAACGGCTTCAATATTGGTGTTTCTAAAATATGAAATTTACATGATTAAAAATTTCCCCTTAATACTGTTTAATTTAGTTATTTTTCTAGGAATGCATCCTAAGCCTAAAGTAAATAGAAATACTCACACTTTGCTTCTGAATAAACTGAACTTCAGGCACAGCACTTGGATTGTCTTCTTCTGTCAAAGGAGGCTGAGTCTTTGTGGGAATCATAGCGATCGATTCACCTCCACTTTCCTCATCTGCTTCGGTATGAGCTGCCCATCCAGCACCTCGATGGGATTTTCTGTAGCGGAAAGTCTTGCGGCTTGGAGCCTTCTGCCGCTGGAGGCGGTGTCTCGGCGGGTGAGGGTCCGAATCCGGGTCCGGCGACTGGACTCCACCAACCGGGCTTGTTGGGCAAGAGGGAGGTTGGCTCACTGAGTCAGCTATTGGTGAAAAAAGAAGCAAATACAATTATGCAAAAATGCATATAATCATTCACATCAAAAGTCTATATTATCATAAAGATTCAGCGACAGATGGTAGAGATGAAATTTGCTATATTATTATTTCACTGTAAATTAATGCTACATGGCTCCTTGTACATTTTTTAATAAAGACTTAATTATTCAAAACACAGCTATGCACTTACTTCACTAGATTGTTTGGGCATGAAGCTTACGATAAATATTTCTCTCAAGTGGCAATATTTTTTTTAAAAATATAATGGCTATATGCTTATGGAAAACAGAAACCACCACTACAAAGTGAAATAAATAGTAAAACTAACCAACTGGAAATAAAATTTAATTTAATGACATTATTATTATTTTTATTTTTTATAATACTGTACTCCATCCATTATAATATGTATATTCAATTTATTTTATTAAACATATACTTCTACAAGTTAGGTTAAATTAACTGATTAAAACAAAGTAACTTGAGGGCCATATTTCATACTTGAGTGACAGAGAAATGCTGACTTCTAAGACCACTCGTGTAAATGTTGACCACTCGGCAGCAACTGGTAAGCTTATACAATTGTAAAATGATTAATTTCCAGCTAAACATTTTTTAAGACAAAAAAAGCATAGATAAAAGCAGCAGTTACCATTTTAGGGAATAATCTGCATTGCTTGGCTGCTATATGATTAAATTTTTAAGCTTATTTTCTGCTACGGTCTATTAATTATGGTTTATAGAAACTCACATATTAAAGAGACACTTAAAATAAATATTTGATTGTATTGCAACAGAAAACAAGAGAATGAAGGAATATATTTAATATCCTTTTGAGAAGAATGAAGCTCCTCCACTACCAAACACTTTAGACAATCACTGTATATGCATGAACTTTAAGCAATTAAGATTATACAAGCTCAAAATATTTATATTTTTACATATATATTGCTTAAATTTAAATATTTTATATATACAAACAATTATTTTTACTAAAGCAACTGAAAACTTAGTTCAAAAGTATACTATTACTATGCTTAGGAAAAAAACCTATGATAAACATTTGCAACCCTGAACAATACGTTGATTAGTACTACATGCAGTAAAACATTAATGTTTCTAACATCATGGTTGAATATTCCATTCAATTAAGTTTTATGTATTTTAAAACCATTTATTCATTCTAAAATTTCAAATAAAAGCATCTATTTCATCACATCAAAAATGGCAGTTAACTTATACACTTCACTGCCATATCACATTTGATATGGTAGACCTACAGAGAGACACTGAAGAGAGTTACATACGATACACTGAGCAAAACCTTCTTTCACAACAACCAAAATTCTTTGAAATATATTTAAATTTTAGAATTTTAAAAATTTCTAATCATGCACACTATTAAAAACTTAAGCATACAAATACAGATAATTTTCTTAAAAGCATTATGTACAGTGTACAACAAATGCACATAAATATTAAATCAATATTTTTATACAGATAACACAGAAA
This sequence comes from Stegodyphus dumicola, assembly GCF_044657685.1. Taxonomy (NCBI): domain Eukaryota; kingdom Metazoa; phylum Arthropoda; class Arachnida; order Araneae; family Eresidae; genus Stegodyphus; species Stegodyphus dumicola. The sequence continues at coordinate 248,112,590 of NC_140771.1, forward strand.
TTCAAATTCCGTTCATTATTACAAATAACACAGATAATAATATTATATTTGTATCAATTATTGCAATTTGAATTAAACTATTTAAATGACAATACACCATAAATTAAAACTACTGTTTTGCATATGAGAATTACTAAACATCTCATTAACAAACACATTTTCATAAATTTACTATTATAGCACTATTTTTAAGAGATTAGCACACTTTTCTTTTATCATTTTACCATAAAAATGCAGCCATTTAAATAAATAAACAAATAAATAAATAAATAAAAAAAAAATCTGAAATGTTTCAGATTTTAAATTACGTCCAAAGGGGCATTTTTTAACATTTTGTGTGTTACCTTTCTTTATTAAATATCATGTTCCTCGCACTTAAACCACAAGATCCAGTGCAACAGCAATATCGCAAAACAGTTTTAAAACGAGCCTATTTTTAGAATTTCCGATACAGAGACTCACGCGCTGGAGATAAAAATGTTTTTTCTGCACAACGTTGCCATTGCTCGCTTTGAAATCCTTGAGTTTGTTAATCAAAAATTCGTCAAAGTTTTAAAAAATAGGAAATCGATCATAAAACAAATTTCAAATTTGGTCTTCCACATGCTCATATTCGTTGGAGGATTACGTTATTCAAAATTCGATGACTTTATGTACCGTTGTTTTATCACAATACTAGAAATATACATACATTTATGCAGATTTTTCATTATTTAATTTCTTCAAATATAATGCAGGACTCTAACATTTTGTGGCAACAGTTTGAAAAGTGAACCGACATTTATGAGTCCGACGCAAAATGCCAAAACGAAACTAATAGTCCTTCGGGATTCAAATTCCTTTGGACTAAAAAAGGATTATTTGGATTCCTAGATTTAAATCCTAGATGATTAAAAAATATATAAATTACAAAATTAGAACCATGAATGTAATATTTATATGCTGCATAAATAATAAGTTGAAAGAAAAATATCCAAAAGCCTTAATCAATAGATTTAAAAAAGCTATTACTTTGATCTCCTTGTGAGTCTTGCTCTTCTGTTTGCCTGGCCGTCCCCATCGACGTGAGGCTACTGCCACTGTTGACTCTGCTTTTTCTACTCCCACCCCTTTTAATGTGAAAGGTGCTTTTCCTCCATAGTCTAGGTTCTGATACAGCTGGTAGTTTTCCACTCAAGCCCTCTAAAAAGTAGTAAGCAGATCATAAATTTCATTTCAAACCAGCAACAAGTAATTCAACTTCATAAAATCATGTAAAGGAAGTTTCTACTGAACTTAAAATATAGATTTAATTATAACTAGCAATAGTTCAAAATGACATCATGAATGAATTGCATAATTATCAGAATTACAAAAATTAGAATGCCTGACTAACTATTAAATCCATCCAATAAAGAGAAGCTAAACTTTTTTCCCAATAGTACAGTTTCCTTTCAAAAAGCATAGATTCTAATGGAATTTATTAAAATTACTAATTTCTGAAATTATTAAACTATTGATTAAAAGAAAAGTTTTTTATGCATATCTGGAGTATATGAAAAGAGTAATTCACAAAGAAAAAGGTTAAAAAATTGCAAAATGTACAAAAGTGGAAATTCATTAATTATAATTACTTCATTACAATATTTTCCACAGTAACCTTGACACTAACTTCAACTATTCCCTGCATAATTCAGATTAATGTTTTATTGCTTTGACTGTATGGGTGAATTTTATTGTTCTGTTTCTGACAAGATACAGTTAATATAAATGTCCGAGATATGGACTTGTTGGTATTTTGTTGGTTCCAGATTTTAGAACATCACTTTAAGTCTAGTAATATGGCATAAGGAAATTATAAAATTAAATACTGAAATAGTTGTTTATGATATAATAAAACATTTATGACCTTAAGAGAATAAAAAAAAAATGTTTTTCTTTTTTTATAAAAGAAAAGACCATTGTTTATATATTTGCTTTATTAAACATTTCTTTCAAAGTGAGCATTTACACTAATTCATTTTTTGTGCTAATACTTTCTCTTGAATTTTATAGACAGACATAACTTTTGGTACAGTTAAAAAGTCGTGTGCTTACTATGTTCAGAATTCCTACTAAATTGTCAAATGATTTGTTTCCATTCTCAACAATCTCTCTTACTTTGTTCACTATTCAGAGAGAAATTTTCTGGATTTGGAAGCATATTACAGATTTCACTATACATTAGTTGATTAACTGGGGCATTGTCATTGCATTGAAATACTTCTATTATATCACCTTTCTTGCAACCTCTTCCTCTACAAATTCCACTGATTGGAAAGTTTTGCTTTTTGTTTGCAGTATCCAAAAAACCTTCAAATTTATGACTATCATCATTAATCTTAGGTACACTATAGGAAATTTATGAAACTGGAGGCTAAAGATATATTGTTCTACTAAAATTTATCTTGCTCTTATCACTCGCTGAGCAAATTAAATTTGGATTATATTTATTATTTATTATATTTACATCTATTCCTCACATATGTGCTGACAGTCAGCATAAAAGGTTACCATGCTGTTTGGAATTCAATTCCTGATCAGGGTTCGTAGCCACATTTTAGTTAAAAAAATAAGCACCTATAAGCACTTTTCAAGCACATTTTAAGGAAAAATATAGCACCTGTCTAATTACATTATACACAACTGCATAACCTTAAAAGAAAAATTAGACTTGTAATTTAAAATATGAGCAATGCTATATTTATTAAGAAAATGAGCATTACCTCAACCATGGAAAACAATTAACTTTTTTTTTTAAATTTTAAATGACAGTTCAATTTACAGAATTAGTTTACAATGAGAGGGGGAAAAAACTATGCAGAACTAAACTATATTACAAGATTTAATGATGAAATTTCAGTTCAAAATATAGAAAATAAATAATAATAAGCCATATTAATTGTATTCATATGGCACCTAATAATAAATACAATTTATTTTTCCAGTCATACTAATATTTAAATAATTTAAATCAAAATTCTGAACATTTTATAAATTTTCATTGCATAACAGTTTTCCCTTAACATACATTCCAAGCAAAGTAATTTAAGTAAAAAAGAGGCACACTTCTGAAATCAGAAGACGGGAAATTGCTTCATGCAGTCTCCTTTAACAGTAAAAGCTTAACTAACCTGCATACTCGTAAATTGCCGAATATTCCAGATAGTAACTGGAAAAAGAGGAGTGGGGGAGATTGTAGCCGTTCTTTAGATTTCTCGGCTAAATAAATGATTTTGACATTTCGATATATGCATCATATAAAAATAGACCAACGGAACTTTAGAAAGCACAGTAAAACTCTTTTAAGTGTTCATAAATAAATCTCCGACTGAACATCAAAATTAATTATCTCTGCAAAATACCGCAAACGTTATTGCGCAATACATGTGGCATAATTCTTCCACATGTGATACTACGCAATCGAAATCAACAGCTGCCGGTATTCGAAGAATAAAGAACCAAATAAAGGAAAAGAAAGAGACTTACTAATCTGGGGTGTTTCTGATTCTAATTTTCAACAGACAGCGTTAAATTTCCGGAACTGATTTAATCTTCACTTAGGTTGGGTAAACCGCAAAAACTTTTAGTCCTATTCAATCCAGATTGGACTGACACACACACACACATGCACGCACGCACAAAAACAAACAAAAAAAAAAAAAAAAAAAAAAAAAAAAAAAAAAAAAACGCTGCTTCAATATTAGAGATTTTGCGCAGAAAGGGGAGAACCTCCCAACTTCCGTACTGTATAATGTATTGCCCCCCCCAAAAAAAAGAGATAGAAATTATTTTGCCTATTCGATTACTTTTCTTTTATTTAAGCATTGCGAATATTATTCCCTAGAAAGCTAATCTGTGTAAAAACACGCCCATTTTTGGAAGTTTATCTATACTTCAGCAATTACTGCAACTATATTATTATAAATATTCATGCATATACTCATAATATAAGCATAACGATCATAATAAACACGAATATGAACTGAGCACGCGGAACGAGAATGCAAATTATTAAAATCTTGATAGAAATTCAAACGTGTGTAGTATTTGGGTGGGCGGAAAAGAATACCGAATGTACCGGAATTTTCTACAATTTTCGCAACCAGTAGAACGACGTGCACCTGTCTGTACTCTCGCGCACACCATAGGTTACGGTAATGCAGAGAAAGGGTGGAAAGCAATTTCCAGGAGTATGATTCACCATCTGACATTACATATAAGGAAGAAAAGTTGTTTATTTAGTTTCGGCTTTGGTACGGGAAAAAAAATGCGTTCATTAAAAAAAAAAAGGATTAAAAAAAAGCACTAAAAGCAAAAAATAAGCACTAAAAACAAAAAATAAAGGTTTTAAAGAAAAAGTAAGCACCTATAAGGGCCTTTATATTTTATTTTCAAATATAAGGACTTATAAGCACTTGTACGGACCGCTACAAACCCTGCTGATGTTAGAAACAAAAAAGTGTTTTAGGCATTGCTGTGCTGGTCATATCTGAAGTTGCTGTGAGTTGATAGTCATGCGGTGATGAAAGCAAAAAATAATAAAAAAATTATTCAACTGTTTGGCGAGATTATGTGATATACAATAAATGTTAAATCATTGATAGAATGTTTTGGTTTGAGACTTATGCAAGCAATAAGTCCATTACAAAGCCAAATTACTGATCATACAAATTTATACTAATACAGTCAAAAGTCTTTAATCTGGACCTCAAAGCTACAAACTTTCTGCGCATGCAACAACGCATGCGCATAATACTTTTATGCACGCACATAATACGTTTATGCATGCACGTTTAATGTATAACGGACGGTATAAGCTAAGCTAAAATTATCTATTTCAGTTAATGTTGCAGATTGCGTTAACCGGAGGGTTAATGCAATCTGCAACATTAACTGCAATTAATCTGATTCTGGAGCCACCAAAGGATCTACAAAGTGAAAGCATGTTTTGATGTCCATCAAACAAAAAGTGGAATTGCTGCAAAAATGGATAAATGCATATCCTTTGATTCTCTAACCATTCCGAAATATGTTTATCAATTTCATGCTGCTCTGCGAGGGGGGGGGGGAACGACGCAGTGCGCAATGAACTGGAAGTTGATCTGGCAGCACTATCCTTATCTTCAGGGCAGATGTTTTTATTTTATTCGGCTTATAATTCCTTACTAAATGTAGTATTTTATCTCGATGTACTCCGTCTTTGATATGATTTAAATCAAATTCCTCATCATTATAAATATCATGAATACACATCAAATAGTTTTCTGATTGCAATTTTCTAATTTTGACTATGCATAATGTATGCTTTACGCATGCGCGCGTTGAAAGAAATGCTTAATTAAGTAAACAAATAAATATTAAGCCCTTTTTTTTTTTTTTGGTAAATTTTGATACCCTTTAGATCATAATTGCTCTTTATTTCATAAATTATGGTTTCATATTTTTAATTTTATAATTTCTGCATGCCATCTTACCAGATTTAAACTGATGATCTATAATCCAGAATCGCCGAAGTCCCGACGAGTCCGGATTAAAGACTTTTGACTGTAAATGACCGAGTTTCTTCAACATGGAAGTGTTTTATTTACTGCTACACTGAAATTAAGAATCACACCCCTCCACGTCTTTCATTATGAAAAAAATACCTACTATGCATGCGTGAAGCATTAAGCATATGTACACTACTCTCATAATCTAATTCTTACTCCTCTTCCTGCAAAAAATTTCTAAAATAAAAATTAAAAAATGGTGGTCAGAAGGTCTGAATATGAAGTCATTCCAGATACTGGGTGTCTGGATTTCATACTTTGTCCTGCAATATGGAGTTCTAGGAACAGCATTCTTTTTCTTGAACCCTACTGATGAGGCAGCTGCTGCCTCATCAGTAGAGTAATTCCCAGTTTCATACTTTTCTATGAGGCATGGAAAGGAGATGAAATGGAATACTGTTAAGCTGACAAAAGAGCCAGGCCATTTGTGAAGTTGAAACAGATTATATGCTATAGTTTTAAAAATGCGAATCTGATCTTTTGTAGGGTATATCATATTGCATATATTTTTTTAAATTTAAGGTGAATAAATTTGTGATAAATTAGTTCTTAGAAGCCTTTGCCTTTTACTTAAATATTTCTGTAACATAACCTAATTAAAAAAAAAAAAATACCTTCAGAACAATTGGTATCCTCTGGATAAGGGTAACTACTTCGGCGCAGCAAATGCCTTAGAACTTGACGACTACCACCCTTAGGGTTAAATTTAATACTTAGCCCCTTATGGTGTTTGCCAATAATTGTCTGGCTTAGTGCAACTTGTGTCTCTGGAGATAATGGACTATCCCTGGAAGAACTTTCTATAAAATAAACATATAAAGCATTATAAAAATGAAAAATGCTATTAATACTGACAATAAATTTAAAATTTTGCCCTTATAATTGCATATTGATACAATAAAATATAGTTAATCTTACATATGAGTAAAACAAAACTTGAACAATAAAAAAATTCAAATAGGCATGTAATTTTATAATTACAAATACAATTAATAAATATGAAAACAGAATACAATTTATTTGGAAACAATTAATCAATTACATAAACTAATTTAATAACAAGGCATCTGATTCATTCATGGATTCAGTTTTACATGGAACAAAAACATTCTAACTTAACAGAACGATCAAGTTTTCCTTCGCTTAATTCTAATAGCATGGTATTTAACTAGGACAAGTGCCATACTCTGGATACTTGAGAATCACAGTGCTAAAGCTGAAGCTTTAAAGCTTTAGTGAATAATGAACATTAATTCCATATTTACACATGCACCCCCCCCCCAAATAAAAACTCAAGCTTTTATTTTAGGTAATATTTTTCTTCATTATTCTAGTATGATATCTAAATTACATAATGTTGAAGAGAAGAGTTTTTCTTCTCCTCATCTCTGGGCTTAGAGGAATGTTCACAACAAATTTTGAATGACTATTGGCAGAAATGCCAAAGATGAGCATAGGATTAGAAAAGTTTAGAATTGCATCAACAGCTTCTTTAGATGCATATACAAATGCAAGACAGGGATATTTTAGATGAAATTAAAATAAGTCTGAAAATTAAAGCATCTTAAATTTTGAAAGGCTAATTGGCATTCAAGCATCCATTTATAAATAGTATCTTTTTTGAGTAAATGTGTTAAACAGACATTAATATTTCCAACAAATCTTTGTAATTCTTTAACATTTTTAGGGGGTTGTAACTTTTTAATAACTTTGCATTACTGGGTTGATATTTCCCTGCTTGAACTTCATATCACAGAACATTTATTTTTTCTTTAGCAAAATGGCACTTTGACTGCCTTAATTCTATATTTTCTGTTTCACATATCTCAATTAAGATGCTCTAAATGTTCTTCAAAATTTTGAGAAAATACTATTATGTCATCAAAATAATTTACAGCAAACTGAAATTAATATTTATTTAAAATTTGTCTAAGAGCTCTCTGGAAAAACAGCTAGCGAATTTTTCCAACTAAAAGGTAATCTATATTAAATTCATAAAGGCCAAAACTGGTTGTAAATGCTAATTTCTCAGCATCTTCTTCATTTATCTTGATATGCCAATAACCAGATGCTAGGTCTAACATAGAAAACAATTTTGCACTTATTAATTGATCTAATACTATATCTGTTCTAGTTTTTGGTTGGGTTTATTTAATTATGGCAAAGCACACTATGATTATCTGCCTAAGGGGAGGGATGCCTTCATAGAATACTTTCTAAGGGAAACTGACTTGTATACACGTTACACATGGGAAAAACCACAAAAATGTCCATGCAGTCAGACGTTTGCGGGATTTGAACCTCGAACCGAACTACCAGTGTTCAGCGACTTTACCGCTTGGCCACTGGTGGGCGTACATCTGTTCTAGGTATAGGTTCTGAATCTGTTTTAGTAATTTGCTTGTTTTCTATAATTAGTGCATGATCTAGCTTTTGCATTTTCATCTCTTTTGTAGAGTTACAGGAGCAGCATAATGGCTAAATGATGATTTTATACTACCTGCATGCAAGAATTCGTCTATTTGTTTTTTAATTTCAGTATTATCTTTTAGGGGATGTTTTATATGGGTGCAGTGGCGTAAATAAGAGTATGCAAGAAATGCCATCGCATAGGGGCCCTTAAATGTCCTGCTGAACTACATTTACATGTTTAAACTTAAAAGAAGACGGATTCCATTACATAGCTTTAATTCATTTTCCCTTGATTAGTTCGAAATTAGAATTTCAATAAAAGATTAATTAATATATTTTTTTTTTATCTTGTATTTTTTCCCCTTTTGCTTTTCATTTTTATTTTTAGAATTTGTACTACTATAAATTCTTATTTTAATTTTGATATGTTTTGATTTTGTGTTAAACCCCTTTTGCACGATTGTTAATATTAATATAGTTGAGGAATAGCCTTCATTTGACTCATTTTTACTTTTAGCTTTAGAATCCTTAAGTATACATAGATAATAGAATTCGTTTTCTTTTAAGTTTTTAAGGGCCCCCTACCTATTTGGTGCAATGACACAATTCTCTGTATGACATAGATAGGAGGACCTTCGAAGCACCTGAAACAGCTAAATTCAAGTGTTTGCAAAAGTTAAAATTCCAGCATTCGACTATGAAATAATAACTTCATGACCTACCCCAGCTTAAAGATAGCAGTGAGCGGAAAATAGGAAAAGTTTCTTTGTATTCTTTAGTCTCAAACCTGAAAATTATTAAAGGCGACCCCCTAAAGGAAAGGTTTCTCCTTTTGCAATCCCAAATCAAAAAGCGGTGGAAGTGGAAATTAATTGTAACTATTTATAATAAAGTATTTATTTTATGTATTAATTTGTTTCTGTATAATTCGCATTATAATCGAATAATCAGTAGACATATTTTCTTCCTTTTCTTAATGCATCCTACGTCGACATGTTCCTTTTTTTTATATAGACTTATTCATTTATTATCAGTATGCATCTCAATGAAAGGAGAGAAAAATCTGTCTCTCGCACTCACACAAAAAGTCTTAATTAACTGAATTAAAATCATCTGACGTCAAATACCCAGACTAAAGCATATTTTCATTTAACCAGCTGGTCAAGGGAAATTATTTTCCTTTTTATTCTTTCTTCACGTTATGTATCTTTCAACTGGTTCCCTAAGAACGTGCTTTTATTTTTTAACAATTAATCCAGATGTGCTAAAAATCATCATGAAAACATTGGCTCCTGGAATCATTGATTTTTTTTAATTTTTGCATTTTTTTTTTTTTTTTAATTTATTTTTAAGCACATTAAATTTATAGGGAAAGGGGCCCAGGAAAATTTGTTTGCATAGGGGCCCAAGAGTTCTAGTTACGCCACTGTATAGGTAGTGTAAAGTAAATATGGTGTAGATTTATAAATAAATATAGTGTAGTAAGTAAGTAAATATGGTGTAGATTAATACGCCAAAGTAAATATGGTGTAGATAATAATAATACGCACCAAAGTATCTACAAAGTACACCAAAGTAAATATGGTGTATATAAATATATACACCATATTTACTTTAAATAAGTAAATACATATGTATATTACATATGTATTTACTACATATATAAATATACATATGTAGTAAATATGGTGTATATAAATCTACACCAAAGTAAATATGGTGTAGATAATAATAATATGGTGTAGATAATAATAATACGCCAAAGTAAATATGGTGTAGATTTTATGAATATTAAGCAAGTCGGCTTAATATTCATAAAATCTACACCATATTTACTTTTTGCAAATATATGAGATATATTTGATCATTCTTCCAACTCATTATCTACACAAAGATTTTCAAATTCATTATTTAAAACATGGTTAGCATAATTTTTTCATTTTGAGTAGTACTCTTTGTAATTTCCCCTTTTTGTAATTTCTTTTATAAAAGAAATTATTCTAAAGAGGATTATTTACTCATACATTCTTATTTATATTTCTCTTAAATTGACACGTCATAATCAGCAAAATTCAAGTGCAGTTTAAATAAGGGAACACAAGATGAAGATAATAAATAACTCAAATCAGAGTTAACAGCATAAAATATCACATTTCTACTTACTCTTCCAACTTCATACGATAATTTAATTAATTTAATTACATTCTTTCTTTGAGGGTTCATTTTCAATTGTTTCAAAATTATCAATGCATTTAAAAATATTTCCAGAAATTACATTAACCTGGCTACCTGTATTAATAATTGCAGTCAGTTTTGTTCCGTACCTTAACATTTAATTAGAAATATAGTTATTTTTTTAGCAAAGTCTGATTCTGATAGGATGGTGGTTCATGATACCAAACAAATAGAATAGAAAAAGAAGGATTCCTACATGCTAAAGTTAATCATAAATACAATTTTATTGATCCTGATACAGGAGTTCATACACAAACAGTTGAGAGAATGTGGAGCAGTGCTAAATGGAGGAACAAGAAATATAGGGGAACAGCGAGACATTATTTAGAAGAGTTCATATGGTGACAGTGTCAGGTCAAAGAAAATAGAGACTGTTTTGAATCTATGTTAAACACTATATCAGCCCATTTTCCACCGAAATCCGATTGACTACTTTGATTTTAAATCAAGTGTTTTAACTTATGATTTGTCACAAAAATTTTAGGTGTAGATTGGTGGCACTTAAAAACCACCAAATCTGCAGCTGTAGTGGCATTAATACGTAAGTACCCACATAGTAATATGTTGCCAGCATGTCTGCCATTCCCAGTCAACTACTACAGATTTTCTTTCTTTCTCTCTCTGTCACACACACATATATAATGAATGCAAAAGTATAAACTGCATATTTTAAATATTAGTTACTAACCTTCCGCATGGCCAGCTACCTAAAAAAATGCAATCCTTATTGTATGGATTGGATTATTCAATTATGGCAAAGCACACGAGGGCCATCTGCCTAAAGGGAGGGATGCCTTTGTGGAGGACTTACTAAGGGAAACTGGCTCGTATACACGTTACACATGGGGAAAACCATGAAAACGCCCATGCAGCCAGCCCGTTCGTGGGATTCGAACCTCAGACCGAACTACGAGCGTTCAGCATCTTACCGCTCGCAATCCTTATTGTAAAAAAGATATATGTAGTGATACGACGAGTTTAATGAGTATCACTTCAAAGGTCCTGCTACTAATTCATAATAACAGAAATGCAGAACTGTGTTTATTGCTTTTACATTCCTGTTTATTAATCAAGGACAGACAGGCTGAATTATTATATATAAAATTTGAAAGAAAAATTAAATAACTTATACTTTGTTGAATGGCAACACACACAGGTATATGGAAGATAAAAATATTTTATTTCAGATGAAGGCAAATATATTTATTTTCAACTACTGAGTTTGAATTGCCATTAAAAATGAATGTGAGTAACACCTCAGAAAAATTTTGTAATAAAAATCGTATTCAAAGATACAGATTTGATTAACCTTTTTTTGTACTTGTCAAAAGACAAACACCATCAGTTGTTTAATAAGAATTGAGAAAAAATTAATAAATTAATCAATAATTAAGGAAAAAATAAAAGAGAATACGGTATTATTTATTTTCAAGTTTCATCCTACAGTTCTCATAATTTGTTCATGTGCAGTCCAAGTTATTCAATGGCTAATTCAACATTCTGGAATTACTTGAAATAAATCTCAACATAAAAAATTAATACTTAGAGCTCAGTATGTTTGAATTACCTTTAGATTTCCATCAGAAAATTAATATGCATTCCATTTTTTTCTTTTATATTGCTATTGGTATTGTTTATGCACATTTTGTTATATATTTAATAAATTTTAAAATTTAATTTAAAAACTTCATTAAAGAAAATATTTATTTTGTTTTAAAAAAAAGGGGGTCCATAAGTTACTTTTAGATTGTGTATTAGGCCTGCATGCAATTTGGGTTTGAGACCACTGCATTAGTATATACATAACATATTCTGAAGTCATATGAACATAAAACTAGTTACATCATACTTCACCTTTTGTAGTAAATACTTAAAAAACCAAAATAAAATGCACTTTTTTATAAAAAGAACATTGAATAAATAGAAGCATTAAAAATTTCACGCACAATAACATATCAAAGCAAAAACTATAATTATGATTGCTAATTTTATGGCTTGTTTTGTTAATGCAATCTAAAATTAATTTAAAAGATTTTTTTTTTTTTTCACATTAAACAAAAACACACATGCTAATTTGCTCTTATCACTATAATAGAGCTAAAATAATTAATTTAATTTCAGTAACAGAATAAGCTCAATGCATTATTTATAATTCATTAAAAAAGTCAACTGAACTTAAAGAACAGTAAAAGTAGTAAAAATTCGCCACCACCGTCATTTTTGCTTTTTTAAAACTTTTACACGAAATGGCATTAAATTATTATAACAACATCACAAAAGGAAAATAAATGAGTTCACTATTAAGACTTACATCAGCAAATAATTATCTGTCTGCTGATCTTACAACTTATCAATAAATGGAAGATGAATTTTGCAGTATACAGTACCTGGTGGATTTTCTTTTGTCTCAGATGGTTGTTCAGGTTGATTCAAACCAGAATGTTCACTACGCCTAGTAGCTTGATACATAAAGCCAACCTGTTGTGAGGTATCACTTGTGCTGTGATCAGTTGATACAGTAGACTTCAAACGTTCTACTTTACCACCACCTTTAAGAAAGAACATACAGTCAAAAGTCGTTAATCCGGACTCGTCGGGACTTCGGCGATTCCGGATTACCGATTTTTCTGGATTATAGATCATCAGTTTAAATCTGCTAAGATGGCATGCAGAAAATATAAAATTAAAAATATGAAACCGTAATTTATGAAATAAAGAGCAGTTATGATCTAAAGGGTATCAAAATTTAAAAAGCTTAATATTTATTTGTTTACTTTATTAAACATCTCTTTCAATGTAAATTGTTTTCTTTAATTCTATAAACAGACATAATTTCTTGATCAGTTACAAAGTTCCGCTGTTTAAGTCCTATAATTGCTGTGTCCAGAATACCGACTAATTTGTCAATCAAAATTTTTCATTTTCAATAACCTCTGTCACTTTCTTTGCTATCGGAAGCAAATTATAATGATGAGGAATTTGATTTAAATCATATCAAAGACGGAGTACATCGAGATGAAATACTACATTTAGTAAGGAATTATAAGCCAAATAAAATAAAAATATCTGCCCTGAAGATAAGGATAGTGCTGACAGATCAACTTCCAATTCATTGCGCGCTGCTGCGGCGTTAAAGATAAACAAAGTTTAGATAAACAAATGTTAAAGTTTAGATAAACAAAGGATATGCCTTTATCCATTTTTTGCAGCAATTCCATTTTTTGTTTAATAGACTTTGAAACATACTTTTGCTTTGTAGATCCTTTACGTATTAGTAAATATATATCAGAAATTCTATTTGACATAATCGAAAGTTCAAGCTTACTTTTATAAAATTGCTCTAACAGTCTGCAAAAAATAATAAGCCGAATCCAATTTGAAGATTAAGGAACAACGCAATCTGCAACATTAACTGAATTAGATCATTTTAGCTTAGGTTATACCATCCGTTATACATTAAACGCGCATTCGTAAACGTTTTTTGCGCACGCGCACACGGATATTCGCAGCCTTTAACGCGACGCATGCGCAGAAAGTTTGTAGCTTTGAGGTCCGGATTATGGGTGTCCGAATTAACGACTTTTGACTGTATTCTACAATTTGTTATTGTTACATATGGCTTTATTGCAGTGGCATAGATAGGGTGGGGCAAGGGGGGACATCTGCCCCCGGGCGCTGCATCCAAAGTGACAAATTGATGCTACAAATTTTAGAATGAAATGTTTTCCATTTTGGGAACACAGAAAGGGGCGTAAAATCTTTACTTGTCCTCGGGCGCTTAAAACCTTAGCTACGCCTCTGCTTTATTGGAAAGATCAATCCAAACATATAAAACAGCTCAAGTATCGCACAAAAACAATGATAAATAATAATAAAAAAAAAACATTTACAAAGTAAGAATAAGAATAAATGAAAACATGGGAACAAAAGTAAAAATTTAAACAAGGAAAAAAACATAAGAGATGTAGTCTTTACAAGGAGTTCATGAAAGCTCACGAAAGCATTCCAATATAGTTGACTTATCTCACCACATTTCTGAGACTCTTTATCTAGTTCTGGGCATATAAAAAGACGCTCTGCATTCATGATGCCCGAATTGCAAATTTGGCACATACTAGATGGAAGAATGCCAATTTTATTAAGATGATCTGCCATGCAATTATGACTTGTTTGCAGTCTGAAGTTTGTCATAGCCTCTTTATGAGGTTTTTTGACAAAACTTTTTCCATGTGTCTTGAATGTTAGCTCAGGATTTGCCTGTCGAATTTGCTGCCTGGTCAGATTTAAGAGTATGCATTAATTTCTCAAAAATATGCTTTTTAAGTGACTCTGAAGGAAGTGGTTTGCTGTGAAGATACCTACATGTGAAGCGACCCATTACAAAACAATTGTTTTGTTGTGCTTATAAAGGATGTTCAAGGTTTGTTTCATTTCTGAGATAATCTGGGTATCTGTGTTATGATTTATAACTACAGCCTGGATGCCTGCTTTGGAATCGACTAGAATAACTGCTTTAGAGAAACAATCGATCTTTATCTTGAGATTTTCCAGAGCCAGTGAGATTGCAAGGATCTACATCAATATTTTAAAATTTTATATTAATTACTTTGTTAAAAGATAGATTAAATAAGCAACTAATGATAAGATATCAATAAATTGTTCAAAGTTAACAATTTTGTTTATTTCAGATAATAAAAATCAAAACTGAAAAATAATTAGTGAAATTATATTAATATCAAGAAATTACTAATGATAAAACTCTGATAACTAAATCGCAGCAGTGCTGAAAATGTAAATCTAAATTACATAACTATTTATCATTTTTGTTACAACCATTTAAACTGATCTCATATTTATGATTAATTTTTAAATTATGAAAAAGAAAAGTAGCCTGCTTTTATAATTTATCATGCAAATTAGATTATACTATCATAAATTACTGTAGATACACTTTGTAGTATTTTTCCTTCCTCACAAAAAATATTCTTATAAACTAAGAATCACATCATATGGAAAAATTGCATCAATTATATATATAAGCTATTAAAATGGAATTATAAACAAATGCACAATATTTAGATAACCTGCATTTCATCATTGTCATCATTATTTCACTCCAAAAAATTACAAATCATAAATATAATTTTTCAATTGTGTATAGACAATTACAGCCTTCCTACTAAATTTCAAAGCTGGCATACTTTTTTGGTTCATAAATAGAAACATAGATGAAGCTTTCAGCTACATCAAATAAGACCCCAATATGCATATTTTTATTAAAAAACCTTTACTATCATTTGAATAAAGATAGTAAGAGATATGGTTAATTTAATCAGTAGTAAAATGAAATGAAACAGCAATAACTTTATGTTGCATAATCAATTCTATTAACAGATAAAATCTGTATGGAAATGGTGTTACAGAAGAAATTTTCCTTATATTCAAGAGTTTAAGAAAACTATATCATTGATGACTATGATAACTCTTTAATGATTCCCAATGTATTTTCAATATTCCTGATACATCATTTGCATGAAAGTGTAATAAATCTTGCATTTAAACTTTCTGAGAAATGCTTTGAGATACATGGGAAGATAAAAAAAAAAAAAGAATTTTAAATGCTTTGAGATAAATTGGGAGTTAATTTTTGTTTTAAAATATTAAAGTTTGGTTATCAGTAAACCTATTAGCACTAGGTACATTAAATGGTTTTAAATTTTACTAGGTAAACTACTTCACAGTTTGTGTCTATGTATCTATAACTCTTCTATTAAAAAGAAATCAAGATACAAAGGTAGCGAGAGGGGATTATTTTTACATCTACTCTGTATAGCTACATCTCTAGCAATGCTTCCATAAACTAATGACAAAAATCTAGCATATGCTTATTCATTTTTAAAAAATTGTGATTTTCTGATACTGATAGCTCTAAATTTTTCAGATCTGCACAAATATGTATAATTTGCAACTATATATAGATTAAAGCATTTTACTTAAAGCTCATGTAAAATAATACTAAAAACTAATAAAATGCTTAAATTCACTTTTCACTATAAATGCACATGCTTTAAATAACTATTTTTTAGCAACACAAATTTAACATAGGGACCATTAAAAAGGGTTTCCATGAAACATTAAATATTTTATTTTATTGAGAACTTCCAAGGCAAAACATGAACAGGATTTCAACAAACAGAAATACATCACTGTTTTTAAAACATAATAAAACTGTACATTAAACTGTACACTCAATAATAAAGCAGATCAACAAAGCCTAATTAGCACAACAGATAAACGTTGTTCAAAAAGTCATGTTGTATTTTGCTAACAGATGTTGTTAGTGCATTTTTTGGAGTAGAAGCACCATGCACATGCACCTCACTGAAATACGATATACGGTCACACTTCTAACCCATTCAATAAACAGAAAATTCAATCCGAACGAGTTGGATAGATTTTATACAGAGTTGAAAATGGAGAGAAAACTTTTGGTTTTCGCTATATTTTGCTTTTTTATTCCCGCAAAGGCAAGAATGTGACACAAGCTTGTGAAAAGTTGCGTAAAGTTTATGGAGACGATGCTCTCACGACACATCAGTGCCAGCGCTGGTTTTCAAAATTCCTTTCTGGCGATTTTGATGTGAATGATACGCCTCGGTCAGGAAGGCCATTGGAGGCTGCTGATGACAAAATAAAGGCAATGGTTAAGTCTAACCCTCGGTACATAACACGAGAGATTGCAGAGGCACTACACATTGCTCAATCAACCATTCATGACCATTTAAAGAAGCTTGTATTTGTAAGCTAGCTTGAAGTTTGGGTTCCTCACGAGCTAAAGGAGATCCATTTGGTGAAGCGCTTGAGCATCTGCCATTCCCTTCTTAAAAGTGAAGAAAATGAACCTTTTCTGAAGTGTATGGTCACTGGTGATGAGAAATGGATTGTGTCAAAAAACTGTGTGAAAAAGGTCATGCTGTCAGTGTGATGGGATTTCAAAGGTGTTGTGCATTTCAAGCTTTTACCAAAGAATCAAATGTTTAACTCAGCTGTGTACAAATTTAACAATGCAACCAATCAAAATCAGCCAGAACTTGTGAATCGTAAAGGTGTGTTTCACCAAGAGAACACAAGACCACACACGAATTTGGTTAATCGCCAAAAGCTGTTGGAGCTTGGTTGGGATGTGTTACCTCATCCACTGTACTCGCTTGACCTTGCACCTTCAGATTACCATTTGTTTTGCTATTTGCAGAATTCCTTGAATCATAAAACATTTTATTCTGATGAGGCTATGAATCGGCATATGGTACAGTTTCTAAAGACAGATCATTCTACCAGCGTGGAATTATGAACCTTGTTGAACGATGAAAAAAGGTCATCGAACAAAATTGCCATACATTATTGATTGAATTCTTATTTTTATAGGAATAAATCACCTTTGAGAAACATAGTAAAAATACAACATGACTTTCCGATCAACCAGATACAATTTCAGTCCCTCTGAAGGAAGGGGGAAAAAACATGAAAACCATACATGTAGAATTTTAATGATATTGTTCAATTAATTCAATGAAATTGAACATATACCTAATCAAGCAAATGATGTTTTATTTAATTTATTCTTAATATATGGAAAACAATAATAAGTGTATTAAAAGCTATATACATGAAAAAATTTCAAAAAATCTAAAATATGAATTAAAAATATACCTATTTTCCAAGAAATAAGGTCTTCTTTTAATGATTTCAGTTCAGATACCATATCTACAAAAAGGGCACCATGACTTTTTGGCGTTGGTAAATTATGACCTTGTAATTTTCCTTTAATTCTCTGTTGAAATGAATATTCTTGCTCATTGTCACAAATCGTCTTTAGCATCTGAAAGGTTTAAGAGGAAAAATTTCTCAGATTGACTTATTAAAAATCATCTAAAAATGTTTATATTGATTACACAGTTAATTAGGCAAAGCATCTCTTAAATCTTCAAAATTAACTATGCAATTCCTTACTGCTTACTGAAAGAAATAATAAACAATAGAAATATTAAGTGATACTATGTGATTACAGAATTAAATACTAAAGATATGAAAATCAAAAATATACCTAGCCTCTAAATCTATGTATAATAAATAAAAAAAATGCAGAATTTATGGTAATTGACTGACAATAAAGAATAAATCTTGAAATTCTTTACAATATGTGTTTCTAATTTTTTTAAATCTACTTTTTTTTTTATTTATTGTATGATCTATAAAACAGCTAAAACAACAGACACAGAGTATGTAAACCATCTGCAATATTCATTTTAGGCAATGTATGTTATGAGAATATTTTAAAAATTCCTGAATGATGTACCAGACTTAAACGAAAGAAAAACTTTTTTGAAAAGTTAGTTTGGTACTTGTTGGTTTTATTGGCAACTGGATATTAAATGCAAAGTTTAGCAGTATTTATCACCAAAAGATACAGCAAACCAGAAGCCACAGCTGAAACCGAGTAATAAGAATTACAAAATTTCCTTTTTCGTTAATTCTTTTTTAAATTCAAGCTGATGACAATTTTCATTTTAAAAACAAACCAGAATGAAGCTATTGCATGTGGTGGTAATATAAAGTTGATGATAAAGTTGCTACATTCTGATTTATAGTCATCTGAAAAGTAAACTGATTCAGACACATTTGTTGTTCAAAATGTTTTTAATCTAAAGAAACCTGATCGCCTGATGGGATCTGAGCCTGGTTACCCTCGAAACTGACAGTTTTATTCAAAACATATGCCAAACTAAGGTTGCTTTCTTTACACAATTTTAAACTATATATTTATCTACATTTTGATACTGAAAATACATTTCTATCGATTTCTTATAAGCTCAAAACATGTTTTTTGAAAGCTATATATTCACTTCAAAGTTTTATTAATTTTAATATTAAAAATGGCTTCATAACAATTTTTTATTTGATAGTTTCTAGGTTTTATTATTGTTCCAATATGCAGTTCTCAGTATGTATGTGAAATCTTTTTATAACATCAAAAATCAGTAAAACGCATTTTTCAACATATTCCATCTATCTATTGCTTCATGGAGAATTAATTGTTCAGTTGCTATTATACCAAAAGAAGAAATTTATTAGTTTCATTTAATTGCATCATTTATTACTAAATTCAAAGACTATAAAGAGCATTCTCAAGGCATAAATGAATATGTACTGAAATTCGTTAAATATCATTATACACCATTTTCCCCTATGGATTTTAAAATGCCATTGTTACAGGTTTAATTTCATAAAATAAGGTACAGAAGGTGGTGACTGCTCAATCTCTGCAAAAAAACTAAAAATATAACTGGATCAATGTTACATTTAACCTTCCAGCATGCACTTATGCACAAAATTTATGACAAATTCAGATTTTAATGCACATTTTTCGCATATTGAAGCTGAGGCGTTTGAATGTCATTCCTATTCCTCCTTTCTACCCTTTCTCACAACATCATGGAACGTGCCGACAGGAAGTCATTTGACTTTTTTTTTTAACCGGGCTTTTGTGCTACGTGGCAGTTTTTTCATAAAAGTTATGACACGAGCGTGGTTGTGTTTTAAAATTCAAAAAATATTTTTTTTTCTCAAATATTTTGTAATTTTGTGTTATTAATTGCCATGTATTATTTTAATTTGAATACATTCAGCTCTGTGAATTTTATATCGGTGTTCATGGCCAACCAGCTGATTTTGTATGGATTCTTCAAGAATTATCTGATGAAGAAGAAAAGGAAGACAAGGAAATCTTTGGATGGGAGAACAATAGCGATTTCCATTCCTTGTTTTCTTCAATTTCTATTTTTTAGAAATAAAATAAAAACATTAAAGTTAGTTTAAAGTGCATTTTTGTAACCAGTAAGAAGTAAATTTTCTTTCAGAAGTAAAGTAATGCTAAACTTACTTTTTTTCCTACCAAGGCATTTTCCTTTTTTATTGTCTATACTTATCTTTGACGAATATTAAAATTAGCTTCGATTTTAAAATATAATTATTAAATAATAAATTTAAAATTTTCTATAATGAACACATCATTGTATTTCCATCTCGGTAGCATAAGAACTTAAAAATAATTTACTTATATTTGAATGTGATATCATTTGTATTTTGCATTAATAAGATTAATATTTTATTTCTTAACAAATTTATTATCAACATTCACTCATTTCTGTCATTTTTCATGCCCAAAATGGTAAAATAACGGATGTTGTAAAAAATAAGACGTGATCATGCTCATGTAAAATTGCCAAGAGCGCGTGCTGGAAGGTTAACTGCATTACTTATTGGTAAATTCTACAAGAATAAAACATCATCAAATGAAACTAATTCTATGTTACATTTAATTAAAAGAATGGTTTGCTCATGTCTTCACCCAATTAATGAACTACTTATAGACAAGGCAGCTCTGCTTTTCAGTTCTCCAAAATCTTAATGTAAATATATGCATAGTTTTCCGATTTCTGATAAGAAAATTATTCCCATAAATAATAGGTAGTATAAAAAATAAAATACAGTATATATCAGGTTGGTAAAAAGTTATTTCAGTTTGTGCAAATAGATAGCGCTATGTTAGTTTTATTATTCTTCTGTCAATCTCATAATTTTTTTCTTTTGAGATTTGGCAGATGATACTTTTAGGTTGCTGTAGAAACAAATTCCGAGCTGACCAAAACTAGTTTATGGTCAGCTTTAAGACAGCGTGGGAAAAAATTCAATACATTTTACTTTATTTTCATAAAGGAAACAAAGCAGCTGATGCTCACAAAGAACCAAGTGAAATTTACAGTGTTGATTGCTTAACAGAACACATATGTTAGAATTGGTTTAAAAATTTTGTTCTGTAGATTTTTCACTTGAAGATGACTACTGCTCTGGCTGACTTTCTGAAGTTGATGAAGACAAAATTAAAGCCATAACTGAAATGAACAGCCATATAATTGTGCGAGAGATTGCAAAATGGTTGAATGTATCACACACAACATTTGAAAATCACATATGATGTCTTGAACTAATTAAAAACCTTAATATTTGGATTCTGCATGAACTAAAAGAAATTCACTTAATACAATGAATCAACATTTGGGATATGCATTTCAAATGTAACATAATCAACACTTTTTTGAAAAGAATTATCCCTGGTGATAAAAAACAGATCATCTACAATAACATTAATTGAAAAAAATCATAGTCCAAGCAATATGAATCCAGCATAAATCATATCAAAAGCTAAATTGCATCAGAAAAAGATCATGCTGTCAATTTTACTGGGATTACAAAGGTGGTGTTTACTTTGAGTAGCTGCCAAGTAAACAATCAACTCGGATGCCAATAACTTATGAAATTAGAGGAAGCAATCAAACTGAAAAGACCAGAATCGGCATACTGCAAAGGAATCATATTCCACCATGTGACCTCATACATTTATAGCAACAAGTGTGAAATTACTAGAGCTTGGTTAGGAAGTGCAGTCGCATCCCCTATAT
The DNA here is from genome assembly GCF_044657685.1 of Stegodyphus dumicola. Classification (NCBI taxonomy): domain Eukaryota; kingdom Metazoa; phylum Arthropoda; class Arachnida; order Araneae; family Eresidae; genus Stegodyphus; species Stegodyphus dumicola. The sequence goes on from NC_140771.1 coordinate 248,134,326, forward strand.
AGCCGACCTTATACCATCGAAATTATGATTTTGAATTTTAGAAAACTTCTTAAATGGTAAAAATTTCAGTAATAATGATCTCAAACTGTATTTGAGTTTTTTTGTTGACGAAGATCTATGATGTTGTATGAGTGCAGAATCATGAAGTTCCCAGAAAAGAAGGCAAAAGGTCACTGAACAGATTGGAAGATACTTGACTGATTAAAGTTCATTTTTATACAGAAAAATTTAAGTTTTACTTCACATTAAAAACTGAAATTACTTTCTTTCCAGCTTGATAACTGAGTTTCAATTTCTGTCATTCTTCCGAATTTAATATTCGAGTTGTCTAATACATTAAACAGCTTGGATATCAACTAGTAAAATCACCAAAAACAGTCAATCACGCAGGCATATTTAAAGTGAAATCAGATGCTTAGTGATCAGTTTAGTTTATTTTTGACATCAACACTGAATCCTCAATATTACAAACAAAAGTGTACTTAGCATACCACTCACAAAAATAGCACCATAATTAAAAGATAGTAGTTCAAAAATCAAAAATATTTTACTCGCTGTTTTAATTTGATTAAAACTTACTTTGCACTTAATCATAGGATATAATAGAACATATAAAGGAGTTCGGTGTGTGACTGTGAAGTCTATGAAATTCCACAGCCCAAGCCCACCTAAAAATGAAAGATATATGTAATAAAGCTCTGAAATATAAGTAAAATACATCTGTATAAAATTCATTTACTCTGGCGTTTTTTTTACAAACAGTGAACTATTAAAAGTATTTTAGACAAAAATATATTCTATCCATAATCCAAAATATTTTCCTTGTATTTGGATTACACAGATATATTTTTTTCTGTATATCTGTAAAAATATTTGCATGTAATATTTATACAAATATACAGTATATATATATATATATATAATTTTATTTGTATTTTTGTCTGTGTATCTGTATAAAATTAAATTCACGCTTTATACACTGGTACTTTTAGAAGTAGCAAATTACGAAATTGTTTTAGACATAAATACATTGGTTCATAAATCCAAATGTATTTTTTTCATATTCTTTAAATCATAGAGTATTAACCTATTTCATAAAAGGAAAATCAACAAAATACACGTGTAGCTGTTTGACCCGACAATGATCTGTTATGATTGATCTATAAAGTAATATTCTGATCAAACAAACTTATTAAAACTTACCAGGACAGATCTAGATGAACATTCTAAAAAAACTCTGGAAATAGAATACAGGTATTATCAGAAAAGTTCTAAGAAATCGTTAGGTTTTTGCTCCCCTAATATTTAAAAATTATATTTCTTATATCTAAATACTCCGTATAATCACAAACATAGTCACCCTCCTTTTGCCACTATTATTACAAAATTATTTTCAATTTCCTTTCTTTTCTTTTTTAAAAATTTAGGTTATTTCAGATTCGGGCTTGAATGAAAAATAACTTTTCTCTGAATTTACTATTCCTTATGATGGCATTTAAATGCAAAATAACCATGCTTTTACAATTTTACTAGTTATAATAAAAATATACACTAAAGGACAAAATAGTTAAGACAAAGTAAATTTTCATTTAATCAAACTTGACATTGGGAATAAACAGTTCACTCAAGAGTTCATCCCAAGAGTAATTAATATTAAAATATTGATTAATTTTATGGATGATAAAAATTATTATTTAAAAAAGGAAAAGAACATGACACTATAATGCATCTAAACGTCTTATCTGTATTGCCTGTTTTTTCTTATCTTTATCTACTTTCAGAAATAAAAATATTTGGTAATTGTATATTTATTATAATAAGTTAAAGAAATATCAAAATTGCTAAAAATTTTTGGCGACCCCCATTAGTTTTTAAAACATTAATATTATTTTAGTTATTAATTACAGTAACTTTATTTTAGCTGTTTAAAACATTATTATTTTAGTATTATTTTAGTTACTTTAGTTCTGTATATATTGTATTGTATAAAATACTTTAAAAGGACACATTTCATTAAAAGAAAAAGAAAAGTTAATATAAATGAATATATAAAAGGAGCTTTTACAAGTAGAATTTTGAAATTAAATACAAGATAATAAATCCATACAATGGCTAAAAATAGTTGAATAGCACTTCAATCCTTACAAGATGATGCTAAAAAGTATTAGTTAAATGACAAAATACATTCACATAGATAATTAAAACTGCTATAAATTTACCTTGCATTCTATTGCCAAGTTCTCGAATACAACAAGCAATACGATGCCAATCATTTCCTAGCTGCTTCTCAAAGCATACTATAAGAATCTTTAAACCTTGGGAAAAAAAAAAAAAAAAAAAAAAAATTCTTTATAAATTGTTACATGAGAACTTTTTATATTAAAAGACGTGAATAAATTTTACATACCGACAAAACCAATATGAAAAAGAAACATCTTTGTTCGATTAGGAGATTTTCCAGTTGTACTGCTATCTGAAGCACCTTTAGTAGTTGCACTACTTTGTGCAGGTGAAATAGGAGCTAAAGCATGCAACACCATAGTAAGAGCAAATGCTATGTCAGAATGCCGTAATTTTGGAACATCTGAAATTTGAATAAAAAAATATGGGGAAAAAATTATACATTTTGAGTGAAATGCAATTCAGAATTGATTTAGGAAAACAAGAATTAACCAAGATGTACTGTTATGATGCTAATGCAGTTTATTATTATTACACATTAAATTTCTGTAAGATTAGAAATAACATATCAGAATTTTCACGTGTACATCTTTAAAATGTAAAACGCATAATTAAACACACATTGACAGTGACAAACATCGATTTTACAACAAAATAATAACTTTTTTTTTTTCAGTTTATTTCCTTTCAATTTTATAAGTTTCACTTTGAAGGGAAACTACCAACAAATTTTAAGTTGTAAAATATATATAATGCTAAATAAATAACACATGAATTAGCTCAAACATCTTGCAACACATTCTTCAATTTTCTTGAAGTATTTTTGATTATTTTCTCTTACACTTTGTTGTGTCAAGTTCTGGCTGATCCAAAATAGAACTTTTTGTTTATTTGTGTTTAATATATATATGTGTATGAGGATAATGATGTAGAAGTTGATATCACTACATAACATAGAATATGACATACGGGCAAGAACTTGGTGCATAAAAGATGTTCCCAACTGTGACAATTTAACACATTTTATTTTATTCTTGAGAAGCACACTTTTAATATGAATTACAATTTGCAATGATCACAACCTGTGTACATGTTCTTGATTAAATTTGTACCTTTTCTATATCTTACAATAATATGATTGATGAAAGTGGCATGTCTACAATGAAATTCAAGTTCAGAATAACTTGAGTTTCACTTCTCAGTTTTACGATTGGTATTAAAAATTTTGATTTCCAGATAGGAAATCATGCAAAATCCTTATTGCCTAAAGGGCTTTATGTAGAAGCTGCAATCACTAGCATCACATAAGAATCATATGGCAAAGAGTAATTTTGAAATGACACAGTTTTAACAGTCACGATCACTGCGTCAATGATCAGTTTCTCAGAGTTAATGCAGATGACGTTGACGTTGCTCCAGCAGAATCTGATGTACAAGCATGTGATGCATCTGAGGTAGAAGAAAGTGAAGAGGATAATATCATTCTACCCATCAGTCAGGAAATGTAACACACCTTGGACAGAGTAGAATGTTTTGCTGCAACATCCGAATCGATTGCTAGTTTTACAGAAGCCATGGGTACTGTCGGCTATGAAGTTGGTGATCTGCGAATGCTTATTGTCAGGCTGTACACTAAAGAGAGACTCATCCGTGAAGAGCATGTTGTTCCACTCACTTTGATTCATCTTTTTTCTGAGATGCTCCTGTGCCCAATTCTCCAGGGAGCATGGAGATTCTGTGTCGGCGAAATAAAAACCATAGGTCAGTGAGCATGCAAACCTACATGGTTGAGTCTATTTCGAACAGTTTGAGTTGAAACTGTTGTATAAGTAGCCCTCTGTACTTGCTGTTGCAAGAAAGTGGCATTCATAGTACAGTTTTTCCTGGCCATTAGTGTCAAATATCAATCCTCATTTTATGTGTTGCAGGCAAACGACCTTGTCTCGAGATTTAGTGAACATATCCAGTTTTCAAAAACCAATTTTATAGTCTGGAAATGATACTCCTAAAATTTCTGCTACTTTGGTCCGCCTCTAGACTACAAATTCAGCAAAGTCACCTTGCTGAGACACTGTATTGGTTACAAGACATTTGATGCCTGTCAGCTGTTTTTTTATCTCCTGCAGAAGGAATGCGACAAGTAATTTTTCACTCCTCATCTAAAATGTGTAATTGTTAATGTCATAGACAAATTTTGCATACTTACAACTTTATAAATGTTATAATTTTCCTTTCAAATGTCTTCTGTTTCAATTTTGCCAAAAACGTTGTTGATTATATGGTTACTTTATACCGAACTCACAATATTCCCAAAATTGTTTGGAAAAGTGTATTAGAGTGAGGTGAAAAAAAACTTTTTATTATATTTTTCTACAGTTATATATTCAGAACAGTTGCTTATCACTTAGCTATGCAAAAGAAAAAAAAAGTTTTCATATAAAAATATATCTTCCATTTATGTATCACACTTAAAATTTAAACAGAAAAGCAAAATTTTGCTGGTTTTTTGTCAATTTTTTACAATTACCATCACTACTATCTAAATGCAATTGTTCATAATGTGAATTTTGTGGCATGAGGAACATGAAATAAGTTCAAAACCTGTAATTTCAAATTGTTTATTGTTGTTGCAAAAAGGTCAAAATAGCAATTTTTTATAATTTCTCAAAATTTTACTTTTTTATTTAATGAACCAATGGTCAATATCCTTATCATTTTTAATTTTGTTATTCAAAATAATTTCCTGGCATAATACATCTTGTGAGGAGGGTTATCCTAATCAAGCCATCTGTTAGGTCAGCACCACATACAGTCAAAAGTCATTAATCCGGACTCGTCGGGACTTCGGCGATTCCAGATTATCGATTTTTCCGGATTATAGATCATCAGTTTAAATCTCGTAAGATGCCATGCAGAAATTCTAAAATTAAAAATAAGAAATCGTAATTTATGAAATAAAGAACAATTATGATCTAAAGGGTATCAAAATTTACAAAAAAAAAAAAAAAAAAAAAGCTTAATATTTATTTGTTTACTTTATTAAACATTTCTTTCAATGAAAGTTATTTAAGTTGCTTCGTTTTATGTGATAATACTTTCTCTTTAATTCTATAAACAGACAAAGTTCCGCTGTTCAAGTCCCGTTAATTGCTGTGCCGAGAATACCGACTAACTTGTCAATCGAAATTTTTTCGTTTTCACTAACCTCTCTGTCACATTCTTCATGTCTTTATCCATTTTTTGCAGCAATTCCACTTTTTGTTTGATGGACATCGAAACATACTTTCGTTTTGTACGATCCTTTGGGAGCTCCAGAATCGGAAATTCTATTTGACATAATTGAAAGTTCAAGTTTACTTTTATAATATTGCTCTTACAGTCTGCAAAAAATAATAAACTGGATACAATTTGAAGATTAAGGAACAACGCAATCATCAACATTAACTGAAATAGATAATTTTAGCTTATACCGTCCATTATACATAAAACGCGCATGCGAAAACGTATTCTGCGCTTGCGCACAAGCATATGCGCAGTCGTAAAAGGTCTTACGCGCACGCGTAAACGCCTATGCGCATGTGTCAATGAGGCACATGCGCAGAAAGTTTTTAGCTTTGAGGTCCGGATTATAGATCATTCCAGATTATGGGTGCCCGAATTAATGACTTTTGACTGTACTACCTTTTTAGATGCTTCAACCACAAGTTTGACACACTGTTTTAGAGCCTGCTTGTGAGAAAAGCTCTGAAAATCTGGTTGTAGCAATGTATCAGTCTTTAACAGATTTTTGATGTCCTAATCCATAATAGTTCTTAATAGTGGAAGAGAAGACATATTGCAACTATCTAACCAATTCATTCAGATGTAGTCTGTTGCTTCAAAGCAAAGAAAGCATTCAAAGCAAAGAAATCATTCCGCTGAATTTCTGGTTTGATGACATGTACTAAATTTTGAATCGAGTATCGTGATGTTCTGATGGCTTCAAAACTATCTCTGAACAGTCTGCAAAATTTTTGCTGGCTTGGTTTTGACCCAGAGAGGTATGTAACAAATGAAAATAGTATGTCTCAATTGCCTGATTTCATCAGTAGGTTTTTCTAAATTTGCATATCTTGCTGTCCTCGATAATCTTGAGTGTGAAAGCTGACCAGGATCATGAGTTACTAAATCTTCTAAAATTGTACCTGATTTCATGGCAGTAGAAGTATCAAGTACACATAACTGATCCTTGCTCAGCCCTTTTCTGTCAATATGAAGAGGAAGTTTTTCACACTCAGCAAGTTATTTCTCGATCTGTCCACTGAAGGGTTTAAGCCTTGTGGTAAACACCATCCAATAGATGAAATACGCGATGAAACTATAGTGCACTGAACAACAGTCCACTACAGCGGTCTCCCAACTTGAAATGCATGATGGAAAACAGCATTTTTCAAACCAGAAACACACAATGCAGTTCAGGTTCAAACTACTCATGAAAGCACTTTCCTCAAGTTTTACATAATATTTGATAATTATAGTCACCATTTAAAAATATTTGCAGCAAAAATTATGAAATATTGCTATTTGTACGTACATACTAAAAAACAGTTTTCTGAACTTTTAGTGTAAACAATACATAATTTCAAATTTTAAACTTCACATTAGGACCTATAGCAGCATTTCAATAGTACTGAGTTTACTAAATATAAAAAATTGAACAAAAACATAAGAATTTCACCATTTTTCAAAACATTGAAGGAAATGTACAAATGTAAAATATAATTTTAATTGAAAGATTTTGTTTAGCTAGGCTACAGACATCTTTTTCTAGTACAGTGAGAGAAAAATAAAAACAATTGTTTTTGCAACTCACCCTTACATATATATATGTGTAACAATTTAATGTGTAGAAGGAAACACTGGAACTCTTAACAGCTTTCAGAAGCAGTCATGGCTTATGTTTAAGGAATACAGATGAAGATAAATTGGATTTTGATAAATCACCAATCCTTATTTTCCCATATATCCAATTAGTTTGGCAGACACTTATTCAATTATAATTATATAGGCTAAATTTCTATGTACATTGGTTTTTTAAAGAAATGACATAGGCATTTGGCACGGGGAAGCAAAGCAGCGTGGATGTTGGCGTGGCGGAAGCTAGGGAAAGGAATGATGTAGTTTATTGTGCCAAGAGTATTTATACTAAGTCTGTAATTATAGACACAAGCTATGTTTGGTTAAGTTGAGGTTGTTATATAACACAGAATGATCCTGAATTCAGGAGAAGAGATGAATTTAGGGGAGAGCATCAAACCTAAAATAGTTAATTTTGAGATCGCCAATTATTTTTAAAACAGCTATCATATTTTGTTATACCTTACATACATATATATATATATATATAAGATATAACAAAATATGATGGCTATGTTAAAAAATAATTGGTAACCTTAAAATTGACTATTATAAATTTGACGTCCTGTCCTCATATTTTCTCACAAATTCAAGATCTTTCCACGTTACATAATGCTGCTTGAAAAGCTAAAACCTAATATTAGCCATTTGCAGCTTAGCTATACATATGTACCCACCTAGTATAAATACTGCTTCACAAGCAATTATGTCACTACTACTTCTTAACTTATCCTGCCATGCAAAACCTCTGCTGCCCTGCTAACTTACTTAAGATGACGTCATACTTTAAAACCTGTGTACATAGAAATCATTGTAGTCACCTATGATTAAAAAATATCTAGTCTGCAAAAAACTGATTTAATGTGCATTATCAAGGAATAAAATTATGTTTTGAAACAGCCACTTCTGGAAGTTTTTGATTTATGCATCCATATTTCCAATTATGCAGTAAAGTCTCTTTGACTGCCAGAAATAAAAGCACTGGGTTCCTTCTACACATTAAAACATCATATATATGTATAAGTAAATATTTTAATTAATCATAATAAATTGCCTAATACTTGAGCAAAAATTGTACAGTAATAAAATAATTTATTTACAAATGGATTATTTAGTATATTATCTCTGGTAAAAGTATATTTACGGGTACCCCCTTTGGCGGTACATGGATACCAAGTTTGTGCAATACTTTGACTTGTTATTTTGGCTTTGTGTAGCGGCGATTTTAATTCCAAAAACCGCCACTACACAAAGACAAAAGAACAAGTCAAAGAATTGCACAAACTCGGTATCCATGTACACATTGACCTATTTAAAAAAAAAAAAAAAAAAAAAAAAAAAATCGCAGAACTACACAAACTACACATTGCACACTCCCTTGACTTTAACCATGTACATGTCAACCTATTTTTACTTAAGCAAAATATCAGAGAATTGCACAAACTTGGCATTGCGCACTCCCTTGAATTTGCCTATGTCTTAAGAACATTCAACTACTCAAGTAACCATAAATGAAACAACTTGGTGATAAACAAAATGACAACTTTGCGATAAATGAAACAACTTCACAATTATACAAGGGGTACCCTTTAGTCTACTCTAACTATTACCTCCTCTAATAAAGGTAGTTAGAATTCTAGTGGAATGAAGTTAACTCATAAGCATATTTAAAAACATAATCTTGAATTTTTTTTTTAAACAGGAACATCAAATATGAATCAAGAATAAATTGAAAATGGAAACTTTTAAAATGGTACAGTTAAAATGAAAATGTAATCAACAAACCAAGTAATTATTGTCATTGACTGAAAATTGGTTAACTCTTCAAGGGGAACAAACCAATTAATAATAGTTTATTCAATTAATAATAGTTAATAAATGCAAAGGTGCTTCAGTTTTTACTTAAGTAAGAAATTTTATGCCAAAGATGTATTTAGTAAGATAAGTTTCCATTTTCACTTTGATTTTAATAAAAAATAAAGGAGCTTGATGCATTTCAAATGGATGCATGTCCTTCTCTTTATTATGAATAAACACTGCTTTTGGTGTATGTGGTGTGGTGTATTTAATTATGGCAAAGCACACGAGGGCTATCTGCCTAAGGGGAGGGATGCCTTTGTGGAGGACTTTCTAAGGGAAACTGGCTCGTATACACGTTACACATGGGGAAAACCACAAAAATGCCCATGCAGCCAGCCCGTTCGCGGGATTCGAACCTCGGACCGAACCACCAGTGTTCAGCGACTTTACCACTCGGCCGCTGGTCGGCCTTTAGGTGTATGTAAAGGTGATGTGTAGAGATGCTAATATTAAAGAACAAAATTGCTTTTATATAATTAGGTCTGATTTTTCTCAATTATCCACACCACTCCTTTTCAATAAAATCATGGCCAAAATCAGGTTGAATATTTCCATTTCCTAAGCATTAAACTACCTTCGACATCTGAAGAAAAGATCAATACATAATTTTAACTTCAAATTCATTCACTACAGTTTCAATGCTGTAAACTCAGACCATCTAAAACCGAGCTTCTGAAACTTTTTTCAGTCGTGACCTCCTTTTTATCACCCAGATTTTTTTTGCAACCCCACGACCCCCTAATATTTACAAAAATTTTGTGGGACCCCCATAAGCATTGTGCTAATCTGACACGCGCACGTGAGTGAAATTGTCAATTTTTTCACGTGTACTATAATATGCTATTGCAGTTTTAGGTCATTAACTTTAATTTATAATTTTAAGACATAGGACAATGTGAAAACTTTAAACAAGTAACACATGAAATGAAAGCGTCACGTCAAATGCAAGTAAAATGAACGTTTATGTTATAAAAAGACCATGTCGAGGCATTTTCATTTTTCTTTGTCTGTATTGTCTTATCTTTAGCTATTTTCAGATACATTGTGTAAAAATATTTGGTAATTGTAAAGTTATTATAATATAATAAGTTACAGAAATATTAAAACTGCTAAAATTTTGGAGACCCCGTGCTGCAGGTCTTACGACCCCCATGGGGGATCGAAACCCACAGTTTAAGAAACTTTGATCTAAAATTATATATATATATATATATATAAAGGTAAGCACACACATACACCTAAAATCGAAGTATGTAAACTAAAAATAATACATAATCTAAACACAAATCATGAAATTTAAATGTCAGCTGATTGTGATTTTATGTATACAATTATACCCTTTTATACTTTTAGCAAAAATAGCAAATAATCTTAAAAACTATTCTTAAATTTTAGTTTAAAAATATGTATGGAAATTCTACAATTAACTTATAGTTTACATATAAATAATGAAACACTACCTTTAATCCCACTGCTAATTCGGATACAAAGAGGAAGTATTAGATTCATTAGATAGGTTTCTACTTTTTCTGGACTAGAAAAAGCGGAGCTTCCTCCACAAACACTTTCCAAAGACTGAGCTTCCTATTTAAAATGATATTTACACATCAGTATTAATTCTAAAGGAAGGAAATAATTCAAATTAACAAATTGTCTGAAAATTAAGCATACTTGCATGCTAATGTAAAAAGCAACAATTTAATATTCATAGTTTTGGCATTATCTCAGCTGTGGGTATTAAATTTCAAATATGATTAAAATTAATGTTACCAAACTAATTTTTTATGAATTTTTAGAAAATGTGTCTTTTAGCAACAGAGCTTTTAGAACAATAAAATGACTAATAAAAAGCTTTATCCTTTTTACTACCTTGTACAAAGTAAAAAGGAAGTATTGTAATAGCGAAAATTTTCGGGCATCATATTTCAAAGAAAATATCTATTTTTACTGCTAACAAATGCAATTTAACGATGTTTTTGCATGACATCTGTACATAAGGAGAGTATAAAAGACTCTTTTCCACCCAAAAAAAGTTTTTCACCCAAAAACTGATTTAAAATTAATTCTGAAGAGAATTTTTCGTGGCTTCTGTAGGTACGTATCTCACATAACTCAAAAGTGAGTAGCCTCAGAACGTTGAAATTTTATATAGAGGACTGCTATAACATGTAGATGTACACCTCATATTTTGGTTGCAATCGGCTGCACCATACATATATAAATATTTTATCATCATATATATATATAAATATATGTATATATATGATGATAAAATTTAGTTTGGCAGTTGGGAACTTTTGAAGAATCACAAAAATCCCTCAATATTCCAAATATACCTTTATTACTTGTGGCACTTCACAATGGGGGGCAATCTGCACCACACAATTTTGATGATGGCACATTACATTTTAAACAAATGCAGCAAAGCAAGAGCCTTCAGAGCAAGCAAAAGCAGAGAAAGAGAGGGTAGGGTAGGATTGCAACAATATTTTATAGTAAAATTTTTTGTTAATCTGATTGGCTAAAACTTATACGCAATGCAGAAGTTTCAAGATGACATAATGTCGAATACATTTTCAGATATGATGCATTTTAGAGAAAGTTATTACTAGAGACAAAGCACTCAATTTTAAAATGTGCAATTAAGAGGCATTTTAAATTATAATTTTGATTTGCATTTTTAAAAAATATCTTACATATATATCTACATTGTTAATCGGCTCAGTAATCTCAGCTTCTTTACTCTTATATGTTTGTACGTTGTGCATTTTTTGCTTTAAAAATGATTGAATTATGTTGTTCTTCTCTTTCAGTTAAGGTTTTTATGCCGTTAGTAAATCTGCATGAAATATTTGTGGAGTTATGAACAATTTAAAAGTTGTTGAAGTACAGCTAATCCTAATTTATTTTGGGATGGTGGACATGTTTGTTTACATTTCAAACTTGGCAGCAAAATAGTGGATTTGTTGCCAATCTAGGGAAACTAAACTTCACAACAACAAAGAAACCACCTTCTTTTATTATTGTGAATTAAATCATGTTTAATCCAGTCTGGAATTTATTCGAGGAAATAAGTGCTTAAGATTTACTTCGTAATTTTTTATACAGATATTTCGAATTTTTATGTATTTTTGTCTTGTCGAGAAGCGAGTACTGAATTAATTGAATGAGAAATGCTGAATCGTTTGTAAAAAACTGTTTCTTTTTTTTGTTTTGTTTGCTTAATTTCTTTTATATATTGTTTTAGATTTATTATAGTATTTTAATAGAACATGTGGCAATGATTAGAAAATTCTTCAAATGATATAAATTTATATGCATTGAGTTATAATATGAACGAATAGTAATGCTGTTAAGTGATCTTAGCACCAGAGTGTCGCTATGTAAACAAATATAGTGAATTTTAAAGAGTGCATTTATTCTATTGTGGTTTATGCACTATTGACAAAGTAGATTTAATTCAATCCAAATTAAATGCAAGAAAAAATGCGTATAATTAACAGGGTTGCCACTTAAAGAGGAGAATGAAATCCCCAGACTTTTCCAGGTTTTCCAGGTGTGTTTTGAGAAAATTCCAGTCTATCCTTATAGTGCGTGTTGGCTGCGCTGAGAGGTAAATTAATTATGGTACCACTTGAAAACACAAAAATTTGCCAATCGTGTCAGACTTATTATATATATAATTCTGAAAGCATTACTATTATAGCTATAATAGGACTTGTTTTCTCGGTTAATCTTTGGATTATGGTAACTTGGCGATTTTTGGGCAAAAATTTGACGACCAACTCTGCTACAGGAACCCTCTATTTTTTTTTTCGCCGCCATTTTGTCTTCACGAAGTAAAGACATGTTTCTTTTCTTTTTATTTACTGAACACTTTCTCCAACAATCTACTAGCTGAATTACACTTATGCTAGAAATTTTATGTAACAAAACTGCTTAATCATGACAAATATTAACTGCAAAATTGGGAAAAAGTGCACAATCACAAACTCCTTGCGCGTTTTTCAGAATAGCACATACACATACGTCCACTTATTTTTACTTAAAAAAACATCCCAGAATTGCACACACTCTTAACTGTATCCATCTATACTGCTATTTTCTCATAAATTACAAAAATTTGCACGAAAATGCAACAAAATTCTGTGAATCTTTAAACTTGATAAAAAGCACATATATGAAATTATCTGATCGCGAAAAAGTATATACCCTTTCCAAGGATGAACATTTCCACGTATAAAATAAATAAAATATCCCAAAACTTTTACCTCTAAATTATCTATTATATTATAAACGTTACCAACGAATTCATACCGCAAACATTACAAATGGTTACAAATACTTAATGTCAAATATTTAAATTACTTCCATGCATGTTTACTTCAACTGAAACGTATACCAAATTCCTACAAACATAAAATTCATAAAATAACTATCATTTAATTAAAATATCACTAAACCATGTACACGTCGACTTATTTTTACTTAAAAAAACATCCCAGAATTGCACAAAAATGGCATTGCGCACACTCTGCACTATATCCATGTACCCTGCTTTTTTCTCATAAGATTTCAAAAATTTAATGAAAATTAGAAAAATTTCACAAAAATGCATGAAAATTTTGTGAATCTTTAAATCTGGTAAAAAGAACATATATGAAATTACCTGATCGCAAAAAGTATATACCCTTTCCAAAGATGAACATTTCCACGTATAAAATAAATAAAATATCCAAAAACTTATGCCTCTAAATTATCTATTATATTATAAACTTTACCAACGAATTCATACCGCAAACATTACAAATGGTTACAAATACTTAGTGTCAAATATTTAAATTACTTCCATGCACGTTTACTTCAACTGAAACGTATACCAAATTCCTACAAACATAAAATTCACAAAATAACTATCATTTAATTAAAATATCACTAAACCAGGTACACGTCGACTTATTTTTACTTAAAAAAACATCCCAGAATTGCACAAAAATGGCATTGCGCACACTCTTCACTATATCCATGTACACTGCTTTTTTCTTATAAATTAGAAAAATTTCACGAAAATGCATGAAAATACTCAACGTATTCTACTCAAACTTATTCCAAAATACTACAAACATACAACTCACAAAATCACGATCATTAAATTAAAATATAATTAAATTAAAAACACTACTTTAAATAAGCACATATATTAAATTAATAAAAATTAGATTACAATCCTAATTACTTTAAACTAAATCATTGCTAATAACAAATAATAACAAATATTCACTTCAAAATTGGGAAAAAGTGCACAATACCATACTCCTTACGCATTTTTCAAAATAACACATACACATAAACCATGTACACGCCGACTTATTTTTACTTAAAAAAACATCCCAGAATTGCACAAAAATGGCATTGCGCACACTCTTCACTATATCCATGTACACTGCTTTTTTCTCATAAATTAGAAAAATTTCACGAAAATACATGACAATTTTCTCAATCTTTAAACCCGGTAAAAAGAACATATATGAAATTACCTGATCACGAAAAAGTATTTACCCTTTCCAAATATGAACATTTCCACATATAAAATAAATAAAATATCCAAAAACTTTTGCCTCTAAATCATCTATTATATTATAAACGTCACCAACGAATTCATACCACAACCATTACAAATACTTAGTGTCAGATATTTAAATTATTTCCATGCACGTTTACTTCAACTAAAACGTATACCAAATTCCTACAAACATAAAATTCACAAAATAACTATCATTTAATTAAAATATAATTAAATTCAAAAACACTACTTAAAATGAGCACATACATTAAATTAATAAAAATTACCTTACAATCCTAATTACTTTAAACTAAATCATTGGTAATAACAATTTTCCCAATAATACCAAATTCCTTTACTTCCACCTTACATTTAGAACAATGCATAAAAATAATATCCTCAAATAATTAAAATACTAACTTACCTAATCTTCTTCAGAATCTTGATTACGTGTCCGATAAACTTTTCTTCTTTCTGTTTCAGGATCTTTAAAATCATACTTATAGTTTGTTCACAGCAAGGTACCAGGTAAAATAAATAACTTAATAAAACATCTTTATTTCTATCTCCCACAACCTTAAAGAAACATTTATTACTACCCTTTTCAATACCACTAAATACTCATTTCGAATTCACTTTAGTTACGGCCATGGGATCCAAAAATTCACGAACACTGTTTCACACAACACAGAATAAAGCCAAATACAAAATTTCCAGATTTTTTCCCGATTTCCCCCCTTTTCCGATTAAAGAACCGTAATTCGTCCGTTAATATCACATGACATATCCCACGATCTCTCATTTCCCTCACACAAAATAATGCGTAATCGGAACTGAGTACTGCTCACATTATTACCAAAGTCCCAGGTAGTAACCTTTATCGCCTCCAAAATGTCGCCAAACTACCAGTTACCATATTGTAAAGATCAACAAAAAACACTACTTAAAATATAAATAAGCACATACATTAAATTAATAAAAATTAGATTACAATCCTAATTACTTTAAACTAAATCATTGCTAATAACAATTTTCCAATAATATTATATTAATTTATTTACTCCTTACATTTAGAACAATGCATAAAAATAATATCCTCAAATGATTAACAATACTAACTTACCTAATCTTCAGAATCTTCATTACGTGGCACACACACATCCACTATTTCACACAACACACAATGAAGCTTAATACAAAATAATATAGTACTACAGTTTTCCAAATCCCCCCCCCTTTTCCGATTAAAGAACTGTAATTCGTCCATTAATGTCACATGACATATCTCATGATCTCTCATTTCCCTCACACAAAATAATGCGTAATCGAAACTGAGTACTTCTCAGATTATTACCAAAGTCCTAGGTAGTAACCTTTATCGCCTCCAAAATGTCGCCAAACTACCAGTTACATATTCCAAAGATCAGACGTTTTCTCCACTGAAAGATTGAGATTAGAATCTGCCCAATCTGGATTAAAAAATGAGATGCAGACATTTTGCAGCTAAACGAAAGAAATAAAATAAATTCAGGTATTTTATATTTATTTAGCAGCATACATAAACAAAAATATGTGCATTAAATTTCGTGACAGTATGTCATCATACTGCTAGATTTAGTTTCAGAATTATGCCAGAGAAATTTGCCTGAAATTCGAAAGTATTATTAACTAATAATAAATAAATTTAGAGGAAGAACATTAAATGATATAAATAACATTAAAATGAAGTTAGTTACTTAAAAATTGAATTACAATAATCAATGATATTTTGGCGAATATATTCATATTAAACGTTAGCCTAGATGACTGATTACTATTTTTTTATTTTACTGCAAAATGAAAAATAAGGCATCTATTAAAATGAAAAAAAAGTTTAAAAGATTTTGCGATAAAATTTTAGTCTTTGTACAATTTTGAAAACTGCCGCCAACACCAAAATGACTGGTTTACTGCCCAACACCTTCTTAAACAAAGACTAAGAGACAGAATGAAGTAACTTGTTACTGCTCATCATAATGTCACCAAATCCCGTATGTACCGTACATGGAGGTTAGAATAAAAAATAAATAAATAAATAAAATAAAATGCGTATGTTTAAGATAAAAATACTTCTCTGCAACAGAAATGGCTCCATCCCAACGTAGAGGGAAACAGATCCGTATGCGCGAAATATCTGTTGCCGAAGCTCGCGAAATTCGAATGTCAAGTTTATCAAGAGTACATAAAACGAATATCGTTTTAAATTTCCTTAAACTTTAAAGGAAAAGAAAAAGTTTTTGAGCGATTAAATTAATTAATAGATTAGCTATTTTGAACAAAAAAAGTACGAAAATCCGAGTATAAATTATCACGAAAGTCAAAGAACGTTTTTTCTAAACACATGCTACACAAATTCCTATACACGTTTGCGGAGGGGGGGGGGTAATTCTCACCGTCAGGTTCCGTCGCCAAATCCCCTTGGCGAGTTTTTCCCTCCGCTTTCTAGCGGCACTCTAGCAAACTGATCTACATTACGTCTATGGAACCTTTCTTTCTTTACATAGACATTTTTACATTAGAACAGAGTACATGGGGGCTATTCTAGCCTCCATAGCCCTCATGGTACCGTATATTAAGATTAAACCGATTTTGTTGTATACGAGAATGGGAAGATATTTTCGGTACTTTTCCGTTTTGCCGGCGCAAGCGATAAAGTTGCCAATAATGGTACAACCGATGCCAAACGGAATATTCTCGCTGGTAACCTTTTACGCCTCATTTTCAAAACAAGTCGCAGCTTTTTCTTATCAGATTGATTGTTTTTTTCAATGCTGGCATATAATTGCATAGAATTTTTATCAGATAGTTCAGTTTTA